>NC_079311.1:21996703-24396703 GCF_023638135.1 Falco biarmicus | reverse complement strand
AAAAGGCTGTGTCCTACTTCCCACAGAGGCCTGGCTAAAGACTAGTGATGTGATGGAGGCATGCTTCCCAACACAAAAGAAACCCTGCTGGAGACAGTGAAAGGCAGTACTACATACAGGTCCCTGTACCTGCTACACATTTGTATTTACATTTGGGAAATATGTACTCGTGAATGGTCTTTAAAATCCCTCAAATATATCCACACTGCAGGAACTTCAGGGCTCAAGATGGGGCCTCTGATAATGTTGCTTTCAGATCATCCTAATCAGCGGTAGGGATCCTCAAGCATACAACTAAAAGGTGACAGAAGATGATGGTAAGAGGGCCTGAGGATGCAGGCCCAAGGGGGTAACAGGAGGCCAAGGGTGGAAGCACAGATCACGAGAGGTCAATTACTGGACACTAAAGGAATGCAGCCTGGATAGCTGGGGAAACTGGTTGTAGGGCATGACAAAGAAGGAATATGTATCCCATGAGTAAAAATCCCATATGTGGTAAAAACACAGGAGAAAACAGGGAGGTGTCAAAGACAGTCACAATCTCTAGAGAAATGGAACAAAGGAAGAAAAGAAAGAAAGGAATTACTCCATTCTTGTCTTCCTCCACTAAGGACACCACTGCCACTTAGTCACGGCAGGTTCCCCTCAACTTCGGTAGATGAGGAGCGCTGCTTTATGACTTCAGCGCATTTTGCCTGTTTTTTTGCCAGTGCCTTTACTATGTCACTGGATAAAGTAAGTTTGAACTCTACAGAACACTGTGAGTGTGTGCTTGTGTGTGTGTGTACACATGTGTATGTATGGGGGGCAGGGGGGGAGGGTGCATTTTCCACTCCAATCTGCCCACACACTGAAGTGATTGATACCTCAGCAGTGAGTCAGAGTAAACTCAGATGCAACAACTCACTTGAATGAGAATTTCAAACCTCCTCTCCACTCCCTCCTCCAGTTTCTTTGATCAACTCTTAAAAATCTCAGGCCGTCAAAACATGAATGCATGCATGCATTTGTGCACGCAAATAGTTGGAGAAAAGTTAAGGGAACCGAGTGCTGCTTGCTATCCCAACAACACCTTTGATGGAAGACAAATATCTCTCTTTCTCTGCACTTCTGTTCTTGCTGTATCTGACCTTTGGATTTGTTCCTTGCTTGCTGCTTCCTGCCCCACATGTTTGTGCATTGGACAGAAGAGTGCAGTTCCAGCCCAGTAAATTGTAATTGGTTGACTTGCTAGAGAAGTATCTGATTCAAAGTGTAATGGTCCTGCTGCAAAGAAGAACCAAATAAATTAAGTAGAGTATGTATTAGTATTTCTGCTTTATTTTCTCTTTTAAGGTTAAGGTTTGTCTAATGCTCTATTTTTGTTCAACATAGAATTAGAAGATTTGTGGGTGGAGGAGAAGCAGTCCATACAGTGATGTGTGGATACTGCAGTATTCTTGAGTTTTGGGAAGATGTCTCAAAATTACTTAAATTTTAGCCTAAGAAGTGCTGTGATTTGGTTTGAAAACTGAGAGATAATTAGAAAAATACCAACTTGTACTTTTGAGTATTCTGGCAGAAATTAATTTGTTGATATTGTTCATTTTACAGCTTTTAAAAGGTACTCTTGTTCTTGCACACTAACTGCTCTCCTACATCATCACAGTGCAACAGGATTACAGTGCTGCAGTTCTAAGGTTGTCCTAATAATTCCACATTACACTTTTTAACATTTACCCACAGTAGAAGTCCAAAGCAGCCTTTACCTTTCCCTGAACTCAATCTGGAAATGCAGTCAATAAGCTGCCTAAAGTTTGTGGACAAAAGCCCAGGTTACTACATTAACTCCAAATTATGTAATTACCAGACTATAAACCTGTATCCCCAGTCTATTAGAAAAGCATTACATATGCTATTCAGCTGGAGGTGGTCTACCCGTCCTTCTTAAAATTGTCATCGCTAAAGTAATGCAGTGATGTGAGTAAGCACGAATATGAAGGCAATGTGTAGCACAGATACCCAGTTAAAAATAAAACCCATATATTTTGGTGCAGACCAACTTCTGGGAAAATGATTGTTTTGTGAAGTATGCAGGCCAGGCCCTGTCAATGATGAAATCTGATAAATTGTCACACATACCATAATGCCCTTGGTTCAGAAAGTCCCCAGGGGCAAGTTTTGAGAAAACAGATTGTTGCAGGACTGGACAAATTTCCCTCTTTCCTATTCTTCCTGAGTTCTCAACAGACCCAAAATGATTTGCAGAAAAAGGTCAAATTTGTCAGTGGCTTTAGATTAAAAGCAAAACCAGAAACAAAATAAAACGAAACAAAAGGAACACCCAAAATAAAAAACATTGCTGGGAAACATAAATGTTGGGGCTTTTCATTTATATATATCTCAGAATTAATGGCTTCTTTACCAGAAGTTTCTCTTAGCATTTTTAAGCAGCACTGAATTTTAGTTAGAAATTATGCATTTATTTATAAATTCACAAATGTTATCTAAAAAGGTTCTAGAAAGGGTTACCTGGCTGAAAATGGAGAGACGAGATGCTTTGAGTGCAACACAGATAATTTCCTGGCTGCACACTGAAGAGAAAAAGCCCTCTGAGCTGAGCTGAAGTCACCAGTTTTAAGACTTTTATTTCCTTCAAATGTCCCAGTTTTTCTCTCAGTATCTTTATGCCAGATCAGTATTGAAAATACGCACTGTCAAAACCTGAGGGGCTGCTGATGGTGTCTGTGTAATGGTGACCCTTAGGATCCGGGATTTTCTTTACATGAGGCAAACATAAAACACAGCAGTGCTCCTGTGAAGCTAGATCAGCAGTATTATCCTTTTCAGAAATTATGCTGTGTCCCCACTTCCACAGTGATGACTCAGTGATGCTTTATTATTACTAACTTTTAGCAGTATAAGTATTCCATATGAGCAGTAACTTTAAGAAGTAATTTCATGTAATATCTCAGAGTAGAAGTTACTTCTCTTTCATCTCATTTTTACTTACCAGTTGCCACAGATGTAGCCCTGAAACTGGTAGGATGGATATAAAGGATTTCCAGAGGAACAATGACTTCTTCTTCTTCTTCTTCTACTACTACTTCCACAAATGTAACTAGGGAGCAAGAGCCAATCTGCAGTGCATAACATTCATTATAATTGAGCTTTGCCTTTGACATCTAGCTGCTGCACAATTTTGTATTTAATCTGAAATAGCTAGAAACACGGGGCTAATTATATTCCTATGAAGAGCCACAGTTAAAGCAAAGCCTGTTAGAAATTCAAAATGGGTCTGCGTCCTCCATACCTTGCTCATTTTCTCCCTCAGTTTTCTCTGTTGCAGACTTTTGATTTTTACACTGTTCTCCATAACCACACCAGCATTAAACAAAGGGGGTGGGGTGTGTGTGGGGTGTGGGGGTGTGATCCCTTAAAGCTATTGGAACATTCATAAAGATGAACCTTATGAGAATGTGGAGAATTCCCTTCATAATTATAAATTGCTTTTTAGCAATTCATTCACATTGCAGTTGAAGCCAGGAAGTTTAGTTCAATGTTAAGGCATAGGTACTGAGTCAGATCTGAGGCCTAATTAGATGAGTGTCTTAGAGTGACTAGACGCAGATTCGTTTGATAGGTGTGCAAAAAGCTGGCTGGTAGGAAAAAAAAATTCTGCTGTGTTAGATCTTCCCTTTTATCTCAAATAGCAAAAGTAACTGAACTCATAAAGTGAAATTCAAATTTAAAGAGACACTGTTTGATGGTCCTCTTGTCTGAATGAAAGTCAGCTCTGTACATCTTCCTAAATTCTGGCTTCACCTCTGAAGAAGAACGCTTAGAAAGCTTTCTTTAATGAAATTTAGTAATAGCTGGGTTAGTTCTAAAATGAGGAAAACTACGCTAAGTGCTCTAAGTGCTTTAAAATTCACAAAACAAGGAAAAGCTAAGTAATATTTTCATATTATAACATATTATAAAATAAATATTCAGTAAAACCAACAAAAAGTATTATTTTTTTTTTTTACTTTACTAGAATAAAGAACATTTTTTATTTCATTTCAGGACAATGTACAATTTCACAGCTCTCCATTGTTTGATACTGATTGACCCCTCAAACATACTAGAGGACCTATCCTCAGGATTAAGCAAGAATGATCCCCAGAAACAGATTTACACTTCTGTGTTCAATGAAACATGTAATTAATTATTGTCTTGTATGTATGTGTGAATTACTATAATCCTGACAATATGCTATTAAGTAGCTGATGTGCTAGAGCTAATGGGTAGAACACAGATGTCACAAACAAACTTCTGAGGGGTCATCTGAATGCTAACGTGAAAGTAAAATTTACTTTCGGACACAACTGTTGTGGTGGTGAATGTGTGCCATGACAAAGTGTGGGGCAGCTTGAACGCTACCAGCTGAGCCCGGAGAAACTGTCTGTAGCGTGTTTAGCATCATGTGTGAGTTAGGAGCATGTGTGCAGATACAGAACTGCTCCCATGTCTCTTCTTCAAAAGGAGCGCAGCTATAACCAGCACATCAAGTGGTTTATGTCCATATACTAGCTGTACTACCTGGCAGGATCTGGAGAGGTGAAGGTTATTTGTAATAGCCAAGTAAATAAGAGCCCCAGCTACAATCGAAGCAATATTTTTTATACCTAAATTGCATGCATTTTGCTTTTCAGTATGTATAACGGCCTAGTACAGGATTTTGGCAGCTGGTCAGGCCACCAAAATTGTCTTTGGGACCTCTCTTTGTTGACCCTCAGCAGCCTACAGTAGACAGCTGTACCCAGTGATCTGTCTGCTGCAGTCATAAGCAGCTAACCCATAGCCCTGTTCCTGTTGTGAGCTCTTGCGGCAGAAGTAATCGGGAAAAAATTAAAAGGTGGCTTTTACTAGTCACCTCTGTAAGCCCCTGGGCGTAGGGGTGGCTGGTAGGGTAGAGCAGAGGGGACCTGGAGCACGTAGCCCTTGGGGGCAGCTGGGGCCATGCTCAGTACAGCACCGTGAGCTGCAGTTTGGTCCATGCTCATCTCTCTTGCACGTGCAGGAAACAACAGCTGGTGCTGGCTGAAGGGTGAAGGCGGGGAACTGCCTGTGCTTCTTGGCAGCACATCAGTTGGATGATTTGAGGGGGGATACGGGCTTATTATCAGAGTGGGTGTCTTAAAAGAAGCCAATTTCCTTATTTTTAATTAATTGTTTTCTTAAGGCAGTGAGCTAAAGTGAAAAAATAAAATCAGTTTTAAAACAACATAAATACTGTAGGTTGTGGAAATAATAGAAACTGGATGTAGCAAGTTTGATCATGTCAGTTTTGTTTCACTCACTGATTGTCTCCCTCTCACATTTGCTACAGTTAGTGCATCCTACCTTCAATTAAATCGCAGGGTCAGCAGGCTAGAGGCTACATACAGGCTGCGACTGCTTCTTCTGATGCCATGATTAGATTATATGTAGCCACAAAACTGGTAGTTTTAGCACAGCCCCATCAAAGTGTGACAAGCAAACAGTCATGGTTCAGAGTTTTACATACTAGTCTGCTTATACCCACAGAAATCAGTGCACTTAAAAATACATTAAATGTTTTAAATAGGGTACAGGAAGAGAAAGAAAAGGATAAAAATATGTGAAGCATAAAGCATCGAAGCCTTTGGTTTGTTACCCTGGTATTGCATTCTTGTTATTTCTTTTCCGTTTAGGTAGAGAGACATTGCTTTAAGAAAAAGAACAAACCATCTATTAAATCTTGTTGTTTCAGATACTATTAAAATAACTAACATTTCCCATTTGAAGTGAAAACTCAATTAAGATGTGTTAGGCAGCTCTTCTTAGGAATCTTGTGTTTATGCCTGGGCAGCAACAGTAAAGTACACATACACAGACAGGACAAGACCTGCAGCTTTACCTATTGCCAACACACTAGTGAGGCCAGTGCTAGAGAAACCCAACTCAACACAGGATCTCACTAGCCCCGCTGAGTCCAGCCAGGCTCTGTGCAGCAGCCCATGAGACTGCTTGTAGCTGCTGCTGTGGTCACCAGCCAGCCTGCAAAAGACCTGGTTTTAGAATAACAAAGAATGAGAGGTAAAGGGGAGCAGGGCTTGGAGAGGGCACCTTTGGGGGAGCAGGATACTGCTGCCAAGGTTCAGACAAGCATCACCACCACTTCCAAAGCAGCTTTGTGTATCTTCCCCTTGGCCATTCTCTTGTTGTGACCAGCATGCGCCGTCCCTGCCAAGCATCTCAAGCAAGCATTTGCCAGCTTGCATCAGGCATGGAGCCACTGCACCAGGGCAGGCATTTGCTGCTGTCCTGCTGAGTCAGAATTGTGATGTTTCTTCTGCCTAGAGCAAGCACGGAAGACATGGCTTGCTGACTGGGGCTAGCTGGTTACTAGCAGCCTGACCCTGTCAGGGCTGGACTGCCTTAGCAAAGGATGCAAAAGTGCATGAGGAAAAAGGTATACAGACTATGCTCCCTTTTCTGTATGGTGTTAGCTGAGCTAACCAATGCCCTTTCCTGGACACTGAGACCAGGAAGATGCAATGGTGTTGGCGTAAACATGAAGATCCCAGGAGGCAAAGCAGCTGGAAACAGGATATATTAAAATCAAAAGATTTAGGTGATTAAGTTCATTCCATGCTTCTCACTAAGTATTTTTAAAATTACTGTGAAGTGGAATAAGGCCTGAGCGACTTCATTCTCCCCCTCAATTTATTTACCAGGAGGGTCTAAAATCTTGCACCTATCTTTCATCTGTTGCTCCCTTTTTGTTTGCTTGGGCTTTTTTTACTATACATGAAATAAAAATGGACGTTTACAATTACTAGTCTGAAAAGATCTCCCAAGAGATTCAGCCTTCTGCAGCCATATGAACTACCTGCATGGCTATGACACAGCTGGGAGAAATTTGTGCATTTTTTTCTTGAGTGTGTGAGTTTTCCCAAGATGTCCTGCAGCAGTGGCCAAGCTATTAGAAAACATTTCCTAACATTAAACCTAAAGCTCCCACCAGGACTTAGGCTCTTTGTTTCCTGCCTTAAATCTCATGGACGAAGAAACAAGGTTTTTCCCCTGCCCCTCTGCAGCTGCCTTTTGTATACATCAGGAGTGTTGTCAAGTTCCCCTCACATTAAACAGTCCTATTTCTTGCAGTCTTTCCTCCCTGAGCCTATTTTCTAGTTCTCTGGCTATTCTCACTGCCCTCTCTTGGGCTCCCTCCAGCTTCCCCCATCTTGCAGGAAGTGTCTTGCCCAAAACTAGATATAGCAGTTCAGCTCAGGCTTTGCAAATGCTGACTGGAGTGGAACAAGTACTGTATGAGCCCTGTAGATTATACCTCTGTTTATGTTTTCTAGTACAGTGTTTGCTTTTCTAGCAACAGCAGCTGATTAACTCCTGCTAGCTTCAGACCTGCTATGACCCCCAGATCCTCTTCTACAGAACTGCTACCCCAAAATTTGTGTATCTGTCTAAGCACTGGGTGACATTGTCTGCATGTAGTACCTTCTTCTTTATTGAACAACACCTGCTTAAAAAGAAAAAAGACCAATTTGTCAAGAATTTTAAGTGTTCATGGTGTTCACCAGTGCCACTGCCTGTACCTTTTGCTCAGTGCCTAAAATTCAATAGGGTTGCTTCCTAGTTCAGTGTCCTAGTTGCTGAAAATGTTGATTTGCACAAAGGCAAGGACTTCTATGCCTGTGTTTTTGTAGTAAACGGCTGAGCACTTTTCTGGTATGGTTCTCCAGTTTTGCTCCCACCCAACAGTATTTCATCCTGACCTGCTTTACCTAGTTTACTTATAAAAAATCACATCAGCCAATGTCAAAACATAATGAAAGGCAAGATTTATGTCTTCTATTGTTTATTCACAAGGCTTTTACCTTATTATAGAGGAAATGAGACTGGTTGGATGTGATTTGTTCTCAATGAATCCTTGCTGACTGTTAAAAAATTGTTTGCATAATATTAGTAAATGCTTTTCTTTCAAACTTTAAAACTTTCAGTATTTTTTCTTAAAAATTCTGCTGATTACTCAATTTAATTGGCTAAGGCAAACTTCTCTTAGCATGCATAGCTTAAAGTACAGGCCTCTGCACAGTACCTTGCAGTGTTGAGCAGGATTTGGTGGCTTCTGTTGCAAGGCACTGCTGACTCTAGAGGAAGATAAGCCTATCCAAATGATTTTAAGGAATAGATTACTAGACGTAGGATAAAACAATGGCCATATCCCATACCTTAGAACCAGCAATAAGAAAAGACTCTTAGGCTTTTAGCAAGCAGTTCACCCAGGGAGAATAACAAAGGCATAAGAGAGACTTGGTTACATTTGCCAGTGTAATTACTCTGAATTTTGACTGCCAGTAGCAACTATTGTTATTAAAAGCTATGATTTTTGCAATGATGACTTGGAAAGCTGTGAGTTACTTAAACTCTTTAGGTGGTCAGGGAATAGTTTACGTTAAAAGTAGACTCAAAAAGCAGCAAAACCCAAAATGGATATGACAAAAAGATGTTCCTGATAAATAAATCAGTGCTGAACATACAGGGAAGAGGAAGAGCTATTGATGAGCCTGGAAAATGTTACCAGTAGGCTAAAGCAATATAGTTCAAAGAAAACTTCTGAACTGAGGCAAGTACTGTTAGCAATAGCAGATATTTCATCATTGCAGAGATCAGAAGTGTCAGTAATCAGCCTTTTGAGTCCTTGTAGCAATAGTGTGTAGAAAGGAATAGCAACAACTGTTGCATGCATCCTGCATACTTCCATTAATCAGATCACCATGCATTTAGTGTTTCACAGTCACTAAGGTATCCCTGCAGCAGTGCTGTGAAGGATGAAGGTTCTATTTTGTAGAGGAGTTGTCACAAAAGTAGGCCATAAAGCAGGGGGAGGCAGGACGATGTGAGGGTTACACATTTGGAGTGCCTAAAACTACACTCCAGCGTGGAGCCTGTAAGTGGTTTCTTTCTTCTTTTTCTTTTTAGTGTTTTTTTTTTTTTCTCTTTTAGATCTGACACCAAGATTATTAAACTTGCTTTAGCCTGCATAAGAAATTGGTGAACTTGACCAGTGGTTTTTTTGTGTCATGCTCTGGCCTTTGGTCTATTTTTAATGCTCGTTTTTAACACGTCCTCTGAGAACTCTGTAGCCACTCATGTTACAAAACCTAGTAATCGGTATTATCTCCACTTTACATCTGTAAAAAGGAGGCACACAAAAGTTAAAGCTACATTTCCAAACTCAGCTTTCTCTGCTGCTGTATCAGGAATTATGGCTTTGAAGGACTTAAGCATACTCACCTTTTACAACATGTGTAACTTACTGGATGAGCCTCCTGCTGTCCCAGGGCTCGATGCAGCAGCCACTGCATGTGCCTTGCATCCTCCTGGCTTTTCTGCAGCAAGCAGCATGGGCATGCTGATGCTGGGGAATAGGTTTTTCTGGTGCAGCCATTAACTTTCTCCCTCGGGGATTTTAACTCTGGTTTTACAACTGTTTGCTTTTATTACAGTCAATAATTTCTGTGAAAGCTCAGGGGATGCTCTGTGGGTTGGATATCAAGCTGGGACGCGTAGCTCATTCACTACTAGGTTTTCTCTCTACTTCTTACGAGTGCTGGGAAATATAGCAATAAATCAAGAAAATAGCACAGCACTGGACATACATGACTGTTCAGATGGGGAATGTGAGGTGCATGCTACTGCAAATGCCATGGTCCAAGACAGTGACATATGTAGTTTTGTTTCATAAGGAAGAACAACAACAGCAACTAGGAGAAGATAAGGGAGTTCTGAGTGCATTGGACAAAGTAGTTTCTCTGACCTACTTCCTTTTTGCTTGCTTTCTTTTCAGCAGCATCCACATATCATTCTGGAAATAGGAAAGAAATCAGAAAATCAGTTTGTGGCACAGTCTTGGCATGAAAATGGTATACTTTGGGGAGGTACAAGTTGAGACTCGCCACTTGAGATGAATTGTGCAGTCCCAATTAGCCACGAATACACACCTCCAAAATACTGTAAGAAGCTGATTGCTACCCAGAACCATTTCAGAAGTCACCCCTCTCCAGGTGCAAATAAACAGCACCTGTTGTGATCTTGAGTTACTTTGACACACTGACATACTGAGGGTACAGCATGCCAGTTTGTGTTCTCTAAGATCCAAAATTATCAAAAAGGATCTGTTCCATAGCACAGGAATTGCCTGTGGTGCATAGGAAAGGGGGAGGTGTCTGGTGCTATTCACTTTCCTGCCCACTCCCAGAGGGATAGCAGTCGTTCCTGTTCTGCTCCTTTGCCTCCTTGTCTGTATTGTAAAAGCAAACTCCTAGCTCAGAAATAGGCAACATGAGGCCCTTAATCCACCTTCCTTTTCCACACTGAACTTGCATGATCCACAAGAAAGCCAGGACAAGTCTGGTTGTTTATCATGCAGCAAAACTCTGGCCCACTGTCTACATTGCCCCAGAGGGGGTTTTCCAAGGTCCAGGAGAGTGTGGTGTTCGACACCCTACTTCTGGCAGTTTGCTTTAAGAATGTTGCTGCTAAAAATTATCTACATAAAATGTAGCAACATGGTCTATTTTAAATACACGTTTTGCCTCAGATATACCTACCACCCTGTGTATAGACCATTTTGTTCATTGTAGTGTCAAAAATGATTGAATGCTCTTATAAGTTAAGAGTATTGAAATTTTATGTTCTGAAATGAACATCTCTGCCTACCCCCAAGTTTGTTATTGCTGTGAGGCCTCTGGGGAAATGTTTTTCTTAGTTTTGCATGGTATTTCCAATCTAATGCATTTCTCAGTGTTTCCCGGGGTTTAAGACTTTAAGGTCAACCAGAAAACAGTGTCATTCTCTAAAGGGAAAAAAAGAAGGACACTGGTAAATATTCTACAAGTCATCAAAAATCTGGTTACTTAATGGCACTATATCATCTTGAGAGAGAGTTTATGCTTATGGAGATGGTTTGTTGATGGGGTGTGCGGGAACAGGCTCAGTGCTTCATGTGTAATTCTGAGAGATTCAAGGAAGCTCAGCATTCTGAAGCAGGTCCACATTACCAAAAGAGAGCCTGTATGATTTTCAGAAGTAGGAGCAAACCTTATCTGCTGCTGGACATAACATTCATTACTGCTCTATCTGCAAACAAGATGATGTTTATTTTCACAACTTTGGTTGCTGTTCTGATTTTTGAGATTCAGATTTACAAATACTATAGACAGGACTTTAAAATGAAAAGGTATTGACTTTGCAGGAGGGCCCAGGCAGGAATTACTACAGCAGAATTGTGTCCCTCTTGTGCCTTCCTCGTGGCCCAGCAGAATACAGCCCTGTTCTTGATGCCCTTTCCAAGTCGACCTCACCTCTCAAGCACATTTAGAACAGTGCAAAGCCCACTAAGGCAGTTGGGGAAGAATGAGTTTCAGAGAACCTGTGTTATGACTCCCTTCCCTGGGCCATAATCCTCAAGTCATTCCAAAATGATTCCCTGTCCAAATATTGCCCAAAAGCTGAGTAAGTGGGGTTTAGACTTACAGGTCCCAGAGCATCCCAGCAGAAGACGAGCTGTAGTTCATGTTGTTCGTTCACACAGAGCAGTGCAGTCTCTGACGGGGGAACATCACAGGGCAGTCACCATGATAACAAAGGAAACCCATTAAAGATTACAGTGGTGGCCTCACTGAAAACACACGAAGACCTCTAATGTCTGGTCAGTAGCGGCCAAGCACCCCAGGAAGGAGAGAAAACTTGAGGTTTGTCTTTCAGCAGGCCAAGGCAGAGGGAAGAGCAGGGGCAGTCTATGCAGGCAGAGCCCCCCGAGGGAAGGTCACCTGCGATGACTGCAGTCATGCCCTCCTGCTCAGCACCTGTGGATCCATAAGGCATGGCCAGTGACACCATCCAGACTGAGAGCTGAGCTATGTAGTTTCAATCACTCAGCTGAAATCTGGGCTTCACAAGTACATCAAAAGATTTGGGTCAGCCCCATGAATCTGGTTTTGATCTTGTTTATCCAGTCTAGTAACTTCAGTGGAATTGTTCAGGATTTACAGTTGTATGTGATCAGATGGATGGCTGTTTCAACATCCCTGGTGCCTTGCTATGTAATTTAGGCACATAGTGATCTTGGATTCTCCTACATAATTTCTTGGAAATTAGGATAGATACCATTAATTATAGAAAAGGATTTGAATAAGGTCCCTGTTTTCTGTCACAGAGAGTGATTCCCTACCTTCCAGATCTTTGCCCATCTTGCTTTCATGGAGTGGAGTAATTGCACTCCTCTCAGTTGCCTTCAGAAAGCTTCTCCCCAGCTTCAGGACATTGTGTGCTATATTATCATGGATTATCAAACACACCTGGGGGCTGTGGTCAGTTATTTGACCCACACAACTGCTAGATATGGGCTCCTGTTGGCAAACCTTGCTTCTTGTGACCCTTTGGGCAGAGGGAAGTGGAGAGCCATAGCACTGGGCTTTGGTAAGATGGGAGGTGGGGTGTACAGCTGTGCACTCCTTTGCCAGTGCCTTGCTCCTCCCTTCTGACTTTAGATGTTCAGATCATTCAGTAAAAGGACAAGCAGCAATTGAAACTCGGGGAAGGGTGCCCTGTTTTTTCCTCTGCTCTCATGTGTAATCTGGCAATGCTATAAGCTTTAACAGTTATAGCAAATTGCAAGTCTGCTAACTCAGGGCTCCCCACTGAAAAGAGCTTCCTCAAATTGCTGTATTTCAGAGTGAAAAGCATGAAATACAACTTTTCTCACTTTGTTGATCAAAGTGCACCTTTAAATAGTAGCAGTTTTGCACTTTACGTAACTGTTTCCTGCCATGGTTAGCTTTCCAGAATCCAACAGGAATGTTTCCTGCTGCTAAGTTAACTTACTGAGAACTTATGGCTATTTATTTACAAACACAATGTTCAGGCATCCTATTTATACCCTCCCCTCCTTTCATTTTTTGCAGTGTTTTTACCCCATGCAGCCTTGTCCTCACACAACCTTCCTGTGAGCAGCACTGCCAGCTTGGGTGGGCTACCAAGGAGACACCGAGAATTTGTTGGGCTTGAAAAGAAAGCATTAAATGGGCTGTGAATTTGTTGGAGGCTACAGGTGGTTTTGAATGGCCGACTGAAGTCTGTGCAGGAAACATTAGGGCTCCTGACCCTCCCAGGGGACCAGACAGGGCTCCAGAGTCACGCTGGTGACTCATGGGCAGAACCTCACCTCCAAGCAAATGCTAGTGAGGAAAAAAATGACCAAGCCAAAATGACTCACAGGGAAATGAAACCTCCAGAGACAAGGCTGCTTTGACAGTCTGCAAACACACTTAACTCTAGCAGCTATCAGTACAGTCAGCAACACAGCTGGTTGCGTAACCGGTGGGAAAGTAAATCTAGATGTAACTGTAAACCTGTGGCAGTCTGGTCCTAAGTGCAGCAGTCTCTAGGACTTGCTCTCCAGTAGTTTTGTTGTAGAAAGTTGGATGGTCAATGGTAAGTCTGAGTTGATGAGTACAGAGACTTTTGCTAGAAACTTAAAACATACTGAAATTTCCAGCTAAGCAATGCAGCTTTTGGAAAGGAGAGGTGTAGGTGTTGAAAGGAGAAATCATGACAGAAGGAGCTTTTTGTATTCTTATATTTGTTAATGGGAATTTCCTGAGATGAACTGAAGATTTGAGGCTGCAAAAAACACCTGAGAATACATGAAAAAGTGCATGAGAATCCTGCCTAGCACTTGCATCCTGAGGATGTGTCTTGGAAGAAAGAAGTCCCTACTGCTGTGACTTTGTGAAATTTTCAGGATCTGGTCTAAGTTATGTAAAGTAAATTTCCCAATAATACAATTATCTGTCTGGACAGATTCATGGGTTTAACTTTGGACACGTGCAATATGAATTTGAAACAGTGCTGTGCAAACAGGATACTCTTTCTTTGTATAAAACATCAGCTGTTGGGCCACATCTCTTCCTCTGGAATCAGCAGCTGGAAAATATTAGATGAGTCACAGGGAGTTGAGAGCTTTGAAAAGCAGTTGTGTGCGAAGTGACATACTGGATGAAGTCTTTAAACCCACAACTTAAAACACCAAATTGGAGCCTTTAGAGCAGGAATAGAATTAGGCTGCTCTGAAATGTTAACAAATTGACAAATGGGATCAAGCTAATATGCTCGGGCAACATCAGAAAGGGCAAAGTAGAAATGAATGCACAAAGAGCATAGGCATCCTTCTGCCGTTTTTTTGGTTTTTTTTAAAGCAGTGCTGATTTTGCAGTTACACTGCTTCCTGAGATGATTTACACCAGCCTACACAGCACTTTGAGCTCTGGCCATACCCTGACAGGCAGGTGGTAGCTCAGTGCTCTGGATGCACTTACAAAATGGCTCAGATGAATAGGTGCAGGCAGCCAGGACTGGCAGTATGCTAGTAGGTTACCTGAGGATTTTAGGTTATGTTTATGTAGCAATTAAACTATAAATGCAGGATGTATTTTCTTTGTTATTCTGCAGCATCAGTAGGCAGTATTTGAGTATCCAAATGTTGGACTCTTTCTTCAGGAGCATGTAAACTATAGCATGTCTGCTTTGGTTTATTGTGTTCCTACACTTAGCCCAGTTACTGGAGACATGGGGTCTAACTGCGGTTGTGTGAATGTTCCCAGGCATGTCCACAGGCAGAGGCAGTACCAGGGTCTTGAGGTCCCAGCTGGGCTAAGCAGGCACAGCTTGAGGCATCAAGGCATGCCCCTGCTCCCCACACAGCTGGCCAAGAGTCTCACCTCCTGCTACATCTTTTCCCAGTGGGGCTGCCAGCCTGCCTCCTTGCCTGCAGCTCCCCACTCACAAAATGTGGGCAGAAAACTCATCAACAACTGTCCTCTATAGCTGTTTGCTTCCTGTGAGTTTTCAACAAGTTATTTCAGAGCTCTGCAACTGAGAAGGAAAATACCTATTGCAAACTAAGCATAACACTCATGTTTTGTCTCCGCAAACCATGCATTTCTTGAGCTCTAGCTCAGATAGGCACAACTTCTGAAATTCTTTTTTCCCCTTAACTGCTTGCTATATTCTCCTCATTTTTTTTTCTCCCATTCTTTCCTTTCTCTCAACTGGACTGTAAGTTACCCATCTATTTGTGACCATAACAGCAAAGCTCATGTAAGTTCCTGTATTTCAGTCTTTTACTTCACAAGAACTCCAATGAATCTGAGAAAACAGGGGTGTGAGGAACCACAAGAAAGGGTCTTGTGTCTTAGCACATAGAGCATAGCCCCCTTGCACTCAGTCTGCAGCATGAGTAAAAGGTGAGTGGGGAGTGCAAGTCTTGTGTGGATGGCTCTGGAAATGTACAGGGGCACACTGCGTTTGCCAGGAAAGATTTTGGGAAGCCATAAAAAGGCAGAAATTCCTAATTCTAGTCTATCATTAATTCATGATAGGATTGTCTGGCTTTGAGTTACAGGTAATACAAATAATAACAGATATTTGCCAAGATGTTCTGAAAGATCTCAGGTGAACATCGATGCCTACCCAAGCATATTCCTATCCTTCAACCTTTGAAAGTCTTTTCTGTATTTCTAGGATTACTTCAACCTCTTTTATGACAGTGAAGACTACTCTATCTCACTCTACACCCATGCAGAGCAGTTAATTAGCTTCACTTTGGACTAAACCAACCCGTTTCTGTCCGTCACTCCCCATCAGCCACGTTCTCTGCTATCGTTCACACTACATTTGCTGCATTCCCCTGGGCTCTTGCCACTGTGCACCAATCTACTCTGAGCTGCGGTGCTCAAGTAGGATGTCTTACTCTAGCTTTAGCCTTGCAATGCTGAGTAGTGCTCAGCTATTACCTCACTTAGTTTGCTGGTTGTACTCCAGGTTATTCCAGTATGATGTTTGCTCTTTTTTTTCCCCACAGGAACATGATGCTTTACATTTCCTTTTTGAGTTTGAACTTACCTGGAATACTGATAGGTTTTTTTCTTTTGTAATAAGGTAGTACAGCTTTGGTAATGGAAAATGAATTGGCGTCTATTTTGGGGTCTGGCATTAAAGTAATATTGATTTAAAACTTACTGTTCTTTTGCACAGGTTTTATATGCATGCAGACAGATTTTAGCTAACTTCCACTGAATAAACATATGAATAGAAATCAGGGTTTTTTAACTTACCTCCTTGGGATGTTTTTGGCAGCATAAACTCCAAGGTGTAAGGGTTAATGTTTTCTTAATTTGATAAATAACAATGCAGATTTTTTAGTACTGGAATTTAACTCATAACACATGCTGTTCTGCCCTACTTTTCATTTAAAATGTAATGCCTGGTGGTAACAATACCTAGTCCTTAATTACTGAATTTATCTGCATAACTTAAAATACTTTGTGAAAAGCAGTTATCCATTATTATTCCTAATTTGCAGAGTTAATCTTTGGCTTTTTCTTGTTTGATTTGCTGAGGATAAGGATTGATTTACCAGATACTCCACAACATGTTATTATAAGGATTGCAATTAGAACCAATATTTCTTGAATCAATCTGCTTGACCACAATGCTTTAAAAATACTCTTACTAGTCTTTCTGTTGCACAAATAATTATTTAACGAGGGGGTTAAAAAGGCAGCTCATCATTCTGTACTGCATCAACTGACTGTGAGACACATTCACTGCTTTTTTATCCCAATTGTTTTAATTGACTTCCCAGCTCCAGGAAGCCTCCACACCAACCTGAGACATGCCGACCTGCTCCATTCCCAACTCTTGCCTACCACCACCTCTCTGGATCAGCTTTATGCTGCTGACTCTCCAATCCAGCTCAAGGTATTTTTGGGCCATAAGCAAAATCAGCTGTTGTCATCTCAAGGATGAGATGAGTAGACCTTCTCTCACCTTTGCTCTCAATGTAGCAAAGTTCCGTTATGCTGTGGCTGTGCCGAGCATACAGCTGGGAGAGACTCCCAGCCTCCTCCCCCGGCTCCCCGACCCAAGCCCTGATGCAGGAGCACAAGTTACACTGCTCACCCCAACCTCTCATGTGCGTGAGGGGGTATCTGTGCACCAGGCACGAGCAAACATACGATGCGTGCAGCTAACGTCTCAGACAGTTGAACTGTATAGTTTCTTCAAAACATGCCTAGTAATGATGATCCACAGAGCATTACAGGGAAGACATGTATGAAATCCTAGGGGCATTCCTTAAAGTGGCCATACCATTGTATTTTTAGGTGTGGTCACTCTTAACTTTTCTCTTTTTTTTTTAGTCTTATGAAGCTGATGGTACATATGTGCCACAACCACTATTGGTAATGCGAAAGAGCATGTCATCTTTGCCTGTTTAGGAAGCCTCTATTAATCATAACGTATATGAAATAATCTTTGGCAAATTTCAGTCTCTAGAGTGTTAGTGTATTAAAAGTTGTTCTATACAGTAAAGAGTCCTTTGTGTTTATTATTAATAAAAAGTCCTGTTACTTGTGGTATTCAAGAATGACTTTTCAGTTTTTCCAGTTTGATCACAGACCCTAATTCATAAGATACTTATGTCTTTATTAAAACATGGCATGTTGCTGTGAAGATTAAAAACCGGTGCCAAAGGTCAAGCAGCCATTATTTCAGCAGCGGCAAGTTCCAAAGGAGTGTGTAACCCTTTTAAATATTTCAGCTAAAAAGCTTTTCTTGTGTAGCAAATTTAAATATTACTAACAATAGGACTGGGATTTAAAGGCCTTTTAATCACCTTTCATATCTCTTTTAGAAATGGTTTGCTTAATTCCCAAAGCCAGTGGACCACAGGCTAAAAAAATAAGATTAATTAATCAATTAATGATTGCTCTAATTCTGTTAACTCTTTCTCATCACTGACGTATCTATATAGATAGGTGGGTGTGGGTATGTATATATAATGTTTATATCTATGCACATATACTAGAGCTAGAGAAGATAAAACTGCTTTCTAACCAGAGAGCTGGCTCTAGCCCAAATTACACTGCTGTCTGTTGTGTCTCCGATGGTGAGATTGGTGGCCATTTGGATCAGGTACTCAGTTTTCTGTGATACAACCTAAGTCATGAAACCAAACTCAATCCCTGTGTAAATTTACTTGGTGGGATGTCAGGACATATGGAATTGCACTTGTTTGGTCTCATTACTGGAAAAAGTCAGGGGAATTTCAGACCTACTAGACACACACACATACACACACACATATATATATACACACACAATAGATATATATCTACCAGATATTAATTGGTAGATCACTGCTTGTGGTATTTTTTTTTTTAATCCTCTTTCTGTTTTACACGCTAACATGAAATCAATATATATTTTAAAACTTAGAAACACGGATATTATTTTTTCCCCAGTAAAAGTATTTTTAGAGAGGACTGTGTCAGCGTTCTTTGAAATTATATTACACATGCTAGGAAAACAGCCTTTTAAGTTAATCAGAGGTAGATAATGAAATATACTGTATTTGCCATGCACAGCCCCAAGGTCTCCTCCTGGGATTACTAAAAATGGCATCAAATGTCGCATCTGACCCAGCCACTCAGCAGTCTTGAAAGCAAAGTACTCGACTACCATTGTCCAGCAGCTATCATTTTCCAGATCCAGGTCTGGCATTTAGGTTATCTCAATAGCTATTGTTTAGCAGACAACAAAAAGAATCACCTTTAACTTCACCAGATATTCCTGAAAAAACCTCAGAAGTCATGTAAAGAACAGGTGCTAACAAAGAGAAAAGGAGCCCTCCTCTTACAATAATAAGAAATAGACACCACAGCTACCCTTAGAGCTTGCATATTTATTGAACAAATCCTACTAAAATAGCTAAAATACATTGGGTACTTGTAGTGCATTATTAAAGATCACATCATTACAAAAGCCTGCATTTTCAGCAGTACACAACTGCAACTATACATAAATGCCACAACTGCTGAATATTACTTCTTGCTTTATATACAGCACAGTAGACATATCTAATCTATCGGAAAATAAAATGTACAAGAAGAGGGATACAGAAGGTGGGAAAAGGAAAGAAATCTAGGAACTGCGGTGCATGCATTTGTATTTAACAGTCAGAAGCTAAAACAGTTCAGAACAAGGCCTGCCCTGTAAAAGGAAGAGCTAAAAGACAGAATTATATAAAAAATTAAGGTGGGCTTTCAGACTGTGTCTAACACAACAACACTCCATGAGCAGATGATACTGTTTAATTTTGTGTTTTGTGTTGTTTTGTATTGATAGTAGTCTGGGAGCAAGAACAAAAATGTAAAGTCCACATGTTGACAGTACTGTGGAAATGTACTCTTTCCCCTTTAGAACTTCTCCTCCCAGAAATTTGCTGTGTTTTTTTTATTATATCCCCTATTTTATGGTTTTGAAGAAGACATTAAATTTGTCCCTTCTTTAAAAAAGGCTATTTAAAAAAAAGGCAAAAAGCAAAAGAGATTTTGAGAGGTTGGTGGAAAATTATTGCTCATCTTTCTCCATTAGGTGGATAGGAGTCAGAAAGGAGATTTTACGTAAATTACAGTTTTGTGATTGCTCCCACTATAACTGCATGTTTGTGAGTGGACCCTGATAGGGAATCAGTTCCTCACTTGTACACTATAAGTAGTTACTCACCTACCACACTGAATAAGAAAGCCACACTGAAGACACAAGTAAACAAGTCAGTCCAGTCTAAAGAACAACATTCAGAAAAACAAAGTACCAACACCTTCTCAGAACATGGAAAGAAAAAAATAACTCCATCAGAGCTACCTTGCCAAGGAGCATATTTAAAGTCCAAAATAGCACCATTCATCAGTGTCTCAAATCCCGTGGCAGCATCACAATCACTTACCACAAGGAAACCATGAGTTTCATACTACTTCTATACATCAAAAGAGTACATGGATAAAATATAGAGATATACAGACAATCAATGAAAATAAACCACTAGGCTTGCTACATCTAAATGAAAAAAAGGGGGACTCTCAGCCTCTGCAAGAAGCAGTTTGGGATGGTGGTAATGGAGAGAGCAGTTTACCGGTTGTGTGTGTGTGAGCAGTGGAGTTTGAGTAGTGGAATAAGACATTGCTGTGGTAGAACCAGGCCTGAGGGCCCACCTGTAATGTTTGTAAACATGGATTCACAGTGTGAAATTCTGAGAGCTTTCATTTGAGTCTGAATGCTAAAAAATATTTTTATGGTACACGTTTATCCACTGTTATTCTCTAAAGCAAGGCTCAGAGTCCCATAGTTTCTTCTTACACTTGATGATTTACACAGAAACAATTCCCGATACATGACACCATGACCTCATCAAACCCATACACCATATGTAATACAAATGGAAAAATTATGACTAAAAAGAGTAGAGGTAATCGATTTTGGTGAAATGGAGTCCATCGCCATTTACTGGAACCAGGCATGCCCCTTCTGCCTCACTTTTCTTCTTGCGATTTACTTCCTTCGAGATGGGGAGACTTCCCTGCAGAAAGGAAAAACGGTGTTAGCTGTGTATTAGCTGTGCTTTGGAGAAGTCTGTTCGGTGGGGTCCTCCCTGCTCTTATCCTATGTTTTCCACAGTGCCCTAGCTGAATTCAGAAGTAAACACCTACTAAACTTGTCTGGATCCACTATAAACACTAATGCCACAGAGAGCAAAGGATTGTTCAAAAACCAGGCAGCATCTGAGGAAGAGTCTTTGCTTGGGGATGAATGAGCGTCCCCCAGCAGACAAAACGCAAAATAAACAATCCTCCACAGCTGAAATGGGGAATCCAGATGCTTGTTGCAGCTGGAGAGATCCCAGTCATCCCAGAAAAGTTACAGGGGAAGAAGCCATGGAGTCACAACCCTTCCTGCAGTTTGCCACCAGCCGTACATCCTTACCCTATTCCTCAAAATTACTTTTCTCACTCCTGCCAAACCAAGCCATTTCTGTGCCCTTCATAATAGCTGGGACAGCTCAGGTGTAAAACTGTACCTGCACATGCTGTGTGTGCAGTAGTTCTGGCACACAAATTGGGCTGAAAAGGGGCAATTACCTGCTTTGCACACGTGAAGCGCAGAAGGCAAGCACAGTGTCCCAGTGTCATGAATGCAAAACTTGTGTCCACAAATTGACAGACAGCACCAAATGCCTCTGAAATGTAACTCAGTACCAACTCGGGTAACCAAAAAACAAATGTTAATTGTATTATCTAGCAATAATTAATTTGTTTGCTTGCTTTTTTTAAACCCCAAGCTTACTTGGCCTCCAACATAAAAAGTGTATCTTGGCTATGAAAGATCGTCTTATTATTAAGAGACCCTTTTACAGCTTAGACTGCTCACCGTTTAAACACCTTACAGCTTAAGCAGCTAGCATACACTAATAAGTGACTTTCCTATAGTACTTCATTGAAATGAGTACTCTGAAGACATTGTAGTGTGTTACCTGTCCCTGAACAAGTAAGGAGGTGGTGTGCCGTACCAGCCAGCTGCCTTAGACAGATTTTTTCACTGGCTGAAGTCTATGCCTACACAGCAAAGTGTCCAAATACATGTTTCAGTTTAAGTCTCAGAAGGAAGCCTAAAGGCTGAGCACTAGCTTAAAGTACTTTATTCATGACATCTCACTGAGGGATCTTAAAGAATGTTTAGCTAGTAATAAATGTAAATCCTGGAAAAAATCTGTAGTTTCTCTGTTTAAGAAGTGTTTTATTGTTTTTATTGCTTAGGACGTGTTTGTTGTACAAGCAGAATGCTTTTAGCTTATTTAAGAAATTGAAGCTATCTTCTCCAAGTTGATTTTTTTCTGATGTGAGAGTTGTGAATTTCTGAATTAAACACATAGCAGTTGCACAACTGAAAGTGCAATTTTCAGCAGTTTTCCTTTCCTGGCTCCTCAAAGCCCTAATTTCCACTGGAATGTCCATATTTGCTATATTTACTTGTGCTGGGAAGGAAGCCACCCCATGGCTCTCCCACTGTCTTTATCATAGTTTACAGGATAAATTCTGCTTTCAGGTAGATTAATTCCCCTGGGGCTCTGCACTGCACACAGCCAGGAGCAGTTTTCAGGCTGGACAGGGTAAAATTCTTTCCTAGGGGCAAATGGTGCCATCTCCCTTTGGGGCATCAAAACAATGGAGAAACTGAGCACACTTCAGCCAGTACATGTGCAGAAGGGCTCTGCAAGCCAGGGGAAGAAACATACCTTGCCTTTGCTAGAGCCAAACTGGGGTTTTTGCAAAAGACAATTTCAGACTGACAAAATAACTTTTAAATTTCAGTGACTGCACAAACCTGCTTCCTCAGAGGACTCTAGAAAATTCCATCTTTGTGATAGTGTTTTTGCTTTTTAGTTGAGTAGATTTGCTACTTGTGTATCATTACAGGATATGAGAAGAAAACTAGAAACTCACACATGCTAACAGGCACACCACACAGACCAAAGGTCTGGGCAAATTTCCAAAAGCATTGTGTTGGGTAGTTCCTTTTCAGCTGTGAAAACAATCTCAGCCCTGAAATTCTGCCATACAATCATAAGATAAAAAGTCCCATATGACCCTTCTAGGTCTGGAAATAAATTGTCTTTAAGAAATGTATCCTTTTATATTTGTTGGTTGCATGAAAACAAAAAAGCACTTTTCTTTGAAATATCTTTCAAAAAATATATTAATTTTAATTTGTTCTTTCAGTAGTTCAAGCTGTTTAACATTGAGTACATAAAACTGTTGAGCTGAAGGACAGAGCACTTTCTGCAGTCTTCCTCAGCAATTTACCCTGATTAATTTTATAGGATAGATGAAAAACATTAGATTCCAAAGACACCCAGTTTCTGTTAAGGGTGGTACTCTGCTAGAAGGTGGATTGTGTGCAGCTAACAGTCAAGGTGCTTTTAAAGATCAATTGTGATATAAAATTTGGAGCTAGTTCTAAAACCTGGTCCTTTTAAGCATACACTAAATATATTTTGAAGAACTACATAAAGGCTACAAAAAATGCATTCTATTTAAAAAGCAGGAATGCAATCACTTCCGAGGAAAAAAACTATAATAATTTTTGACTAGCTGAGAAACAATTATCCCTTTTGATAAACTTTTTAAAAGTTACATACAGCATAAAACCATGGCTATTCATAAATCCAATATAATGCAGCATTGTTACTACACTGCACGTAGCTCACAGCTTCATTCCTGTGTTTCAGGAGCAACTTTGTTTAATGATGAATGACAACTTACTAAAAGCTGCTAACAAAATTTGTAATAAAAATCATCTAGTTAACACACAGCTGATTCATAAAATTTGCCAATTCATTTAATATAAGTATGACCATATATATATATCTATATATCTCACATTCATCATAATCTGGCGTTGCTATCAGCCTACTCAGCTGAACTTTTGAAATACTTTGAATGTTAAGAATGGCAGTACTGCCATATATGTTAATTTAAAGACTGGCATGCTGGCACAGGAGTCTGCAAATAGCAGACTGCAAATAGCCCAGCCATAAATTTTAGAGGTTACTTTATAAAGAAATAGTGTGGAAAATACAGTGTTATCTAGATAGAATAGCAGAGTTTTGTTAACAGGGAGCTGGAGTCTAGATAAGAATTGAAACAATCAAAACAGTTTTCCATGTGCTCTCTACTTACCTATTATTTTTTTTTTTTTGCCAGATTTTGAGTCAGTAATGAAAGGGGATATGAAAATAAAACATGTACATTCTGTGGTTCTGAGTAACTGTTGTATTTTCCTACTCAAATTTCATATTGTTTCACATTTATGAAACCAGCAATGGTAACAGAATAAAATCTCACAAATCTTGTCTGACAAGCCACATCTGCATTTATGTTGGGGTACTGCTTGTCAAACTCAGATAAAAACTGCCATGCTTTGTATGCCTGTTACTCAAGCCAAGTAAAGCACAAACAAAAAACACAAAAGAAAAAGAAAAGCAACACCACCACCTTCCTCCTCCTGCATAATCATTGACTTCTTCATCTGCATTGCTAAGAGACAATTGCCAAAATCATGCATTCAAAACTCAGATGCTAAGCCTGTAAAATCAGGAGACAGGCTTAAGAAACAGAGCTCTTGAAAATTAGTATGTTTTCCTTCCGGTATGTAGCCAGCAAGAGTCCCTGTTTTCTGCAAGCCTGAAGGGTAAAAACATAATTTTAAAATGAAAGCTGAAATCTTCAGTTAACTGCCTGGGTCAAGGAGCCAAGGCTTTAAGAAAAACAGAATACCATGAGACTCGTGATGAAATCATGAGAGCTGGCTACTCTCTTGAAGCAGTCATAAAATAAAACCCATTGAACTTTCAATTTTTTTTTTTCCCAGAAAACTCTCATCTTATTAAACTGTTTATTAGATGAAACAAATTACATGAGTAACTTTACCTTTGGAAATCCCCCATCTTCTTGGCTGGTTGGAAAAATCTTCTGGCTTACCCAAATGGTTAACCTTGGTTGATAAACCTGTAGTAACATAAATATATACAATTTCTTACTAACAAAGAGAGATTCATTGAATGCAATCAAGTGGTGTTCATGTGACAGACTACATTGCTAAACCCAAGAGTCTAACGTCAGTTGAGCTTGGCCCAGCGACCTAGCTGCCTTTTTTGCTCAGTACATATTTTTGACTACACACGACAACAAGATCTGTCCCTTGAGTATTTCAACTATATTGTTTATGGCATTTTATTATTATGCATTCAACAAGCTTTTTAAAAACAGCATAGCATGGATTTTTTTGCAATGTCTGTAAGAAATCCTGTATAAGAGGATATCCATATTAATAAACTTACTGAAGATACTGTGAGACCACACATCCACTCTCTTCTGCCACAAGGCACGGGCAAAAGGCAATTTAATGAAGTTTATTGCCTTTATTGATGACTGCAGAGACAAGGGCAACACACCTTTGATAATCCTTTCACAATGAACTGTGAACTAGAATTTATTACTATCTAAGATCATTGACACAGCTTTAATTTTATGTTAGCACCCTGTATTTTAGACATTAAAGGAATTCCAACACATTATAAAGACATACCATAAAATAGCTGGCAGCAGGGTTTAATGGTTAAGGTGCTGGCCTATGACTGTGACAGGAAAATATTCCTATGGAAAATGCATCAGATCCAAAGCCAGCCACTGACTACAGCGGGAGGCTAGAGTGAATAAATGCCAGGCTAATGTATCTCGGTTACAGTGAATCTGAGCTGGAAACCTCCTGTGCTTCAGTTCCTCAACTTTGGGATGAAGATAAGAGCATTTCTTCGTCTCGCTCTCATTAAACACTGAAGTGGTGAGGTACAAGCTGCACACAACAGTGAAGATCTTATTTTCCTGCTGGGTCTGCCTCCTGGGCCTCTGGGGTTTTGTGAATTGAACTCTTTCTGCACAATGCCTGAATGTCAGATTGTCAATGTTTTGAGTTGAGTTTGTTTGCACTTTGGGAACCAAAACTTGCCCTGTCACTTAAACTCCTGGTGGGCAAGCTTTACGTACCTGCTTACTATGGTATTTATATTGAAACCTGAGGAAGGTTTTCATTTCTGTGGAGTTGCATGTTGGCTATTAGTCGTCACAACCAGACTAGATGTAGCTTGGAGAAATTACCAGAAGTTTCCTTGAATTATCTTTCCAAGAGAAAATTCTGAACTCTACTATAAAGTAGGAAACAGAGGAGGGAAATTTAAAACACAGAGCCTAAGGCAGTGCCTGCTCTGACACATTCTCCCATGATTTTCCGCAGTACAAACCACAGTGCTTTCTACTGTTTAAAGAATCAGATTTTATTTCATATTTTAGATTACTGTATATATGATCTCAGACAATCCAGTTGAGCTCTCTGGGTATGGCCAACATAGAATAACTAATGCACAGCGCAGGGTACTCTGTGAGTTCATCAGTTAATGTTCACATTAATAATTTCAGACACTGGAATGAAAGACACAAAATAACCCCTGAGCTCTCCTGTTGGTATTTATAATCACTGATTACCCATCCTGCAACTATGACTTGATTTTGCTGTGTAGTCATATTTTCTGTATGAAAACTCATGGTGGCAAACAGTGATAGCAGTTCAGCTCTACCACAGGACATGCATGTTCAAACCAGAAAAGTATACAAAAATGTGTATTTTCAGTTTTCCTATAGGAGGATGGAATAAACGTCAGAGTACAGTATTATTAATCATGATGAATATGAGTTTCTCTATTTTCCATGGAGTGTAAGATGTGTTCAGGTTAGCCTATAAGCCTTGTCATCTCTATTAATATTTTAACAGGAATAAAATAAGCACCTGCAGTTACATGACAAAGAAAGGATCCTCAAATTCATAAGAACTTAAAGGGACTGCAGTTTGAGGGTAGGAGGGGTGGGAGGCAGGCATAAAAAGAGGTAAATTGTAAGATATACTCAACTATGCTCCAGAGTTTAAAACAAAAAAAAGCAAAATAAAAATCCACTAAAACCTACACTACCACCACCAAAAAACCCTACACACACAGAGAGCTACCTTCCACAGTAATTTTCTATGGGAAAAAACCTAATAATCCTGTTTTCTTAATATCTCTTCAAAAACAACTACTGTGGCCAATATTGGTAGATAACCACATGGACTAATCTACAGACAGTAACTGTTCTGCTGTAACTGTACCAAACTCCTGAATGGGCAGCCAAAGGACTTCAAGAATCTGCCTTGTGAGCAATGCTAAAAGGCTGGAGAATCATGGTTTGGATCCTGGATAAGTGGAGGAAGATTCAGGAATGGGAAAAAAATGATGCTGGTGTAGAAGAGTCTACTAAGGACTTACTACAATCCACCAGGAGGAAAAAGAAAAAAGAAAAAAAAAAGATGTCTGCTGTGCTATATGTTTTATAAAATACAGAAACTACTTAGATATTCAAATATAGTGATAACTAGGGTGTTAGAAAAACAGCAAGAACTTTTCATCAATTACAGCAGCTCAAAACAACTGGCATTAATGTTGCAAGATGAGCTATAGAGAGAGAAAAAGTGCAAAGCAATGCTCCATTACAGAGTACGATGTAAGGCTTACAACATTCCAGCTGTTAGCATGAAGAAAACATTTCTAGATAACTGCTTCCATTGATACACACTGTATTTTCATTTCTTAGTATTTCCTGTGTGACTATTATGCGAGTACAGGCTTGGCTTAAATAACCAATGTATGGGATTCAGAACAGAAATACTGAACTTTAGGATGGACTGATAACTAAAGTTACTGTGAGTCTATACAATGCATATAAATCATATGCTGACTCAAATTAATAGCCTTAGTATTTGATAAACCTTAGGAAAAAAATCAAGCCAGAAAACTTCATCCATAAATTATCAGTGGATTACCCCTAAACATCTGACTAACAGCATTACTACCCTTGGAAGTCTGCCTTCCTGGCAGAACATGTGATACACAAAACCATTCACTCTCACTTTGAGAAGTCAGGGGGAAAGAAACCTAGTGATCTGGGAAGTGCTCTCTGAGACAGTGTTCTACAACAACAAGCAATTCTGCCCGCCAAGTCAAGCCCTGCTTGAAATAGGAAATGATGATCTATGAAGAATATTTTCTCAATCCTTCAGCCTCCATCCTCTTGAAAAGATAAACATAATAAAAACTAAGATTAAAAATCAGGAAAAGCAAAAATGTTTTATTTACCAGCCCTTACAACATTCAGACTCCAGAACTACTTACTGCTACTTTTTTTTTTTTTTTTTTCTCAAAGCCAGAGGGATTTCTAGAGTAGATTTTTCTTTTCTCCTCTGCCCAACAAACTGAGAAACTTTTTCGGTATTGCAAAAGATCTGTTTAACCAGCATTTCAAAACTCTAATGCCTATTCTTCCATTGTAAGCCATGCCCTCTTTAAGGAACAGTAGGTGAGCACAAATATTTGTCCAGCTTTAAAACTGATAGCTGGACTAAATCTACTGTGTAAGTCACATTAAAATGCTAAAATTAATTTCATGCTACCCACTCTTCATTCCTACTCACTAAGAGCATCTTTCAAACATTCAGATGTATCCATCAAAAGGAAAAAAAAAAAAACCAAACAGATTTAAGGCATGCTAAACTTAGCGAAATGAGCACACTCCTGTTAAGCATTCCCAAGGTTTTTACAGTTAAGAAACAAGCAAGAAAGGCCACAGGGTTTTTTTGGTTGGTTGGTGGATTGGTATGGTTTTTTTCTTTTGTTTTTTCTTCATGGGGACCACAAATCAATTCCTGTTCATCAAATCTCATTTGAGACTTACAGGAGTTGAATTTGACTGCAGTCTGGATTTCCAAACCACCAGCTTAAAGAAGAAGACCAAGTGCTCTGACTACATCATCAAGCACCTTTTCAGAAGTTTCAGATAATTTCTGTATCATATAAACCAGTTCTGTTGAGGGGGAAGAATGAAAAAGAAAGAAAAAAAAAAAAGAAGAAGAAGAAATTATGACAAATACTCCAGAAATTCCTAATTCCACATAAAAGATGGTCTTCTCTCATAATTCTAAACTAGCCTACCTAAGAGAGGAAAAGGAAAAAGTAGAAGGGAAAGCTTTACCACACAGATTAACAGTCTAATAGCAGACACAAGATGGCCATGTGCTGAGGAAATGAGTAAAATGGTAGAGGTATGTGTTGAAGAGAAGGAAAGGATGGGGCATGCTCTTCCCTGACTCAGCATGAAAACTGCGCTTGTGCAGCTGTGAGGACTGAGGGCCCTGTGGGCCAGGACTGGGAGAGGACATCTACCTACCATGCCTCCTCAGGAGACGGGCTGTACAGCTGGAAAGGAACGCCACTCCTTATTTCTGTACCTATATTGCTTTAGTTCGGGGATTTTTCACCATCATTGCTCTGTGTTGCAATGACATCAATCAATAGTATCGGGGTCATAGAGGAAAAGTTGTAGATGGTTTCCTTTGTGGCTGGTCTCAGCATCACCGAAACTGTCTAGCAGATTGTCTTTCTAAATTGAGTCCCAAAGCACTTTCTTTTGCAATAAAAATTATAACATAGTTGCATGCTAAGTTGAAACAGTTATAACTTTGCAGGTTTTTTTGAAGTTTCTTAGTTACCAGCTGGTTGGAGCTGTAGTGACCTTTCCCAGAACATTCTACCATGCGCTTCTCAATCGCCCAAATGCCTCCCACTGCAGTAAAAAGTTCTCTTTGTAACCAACAGCCTACCATCACAATCCAGATGCACAAACAGAACATCTTACCGCACCACTGATTGAACACCACATAAATAATTCTGTTAAAAAAGCTAATTAATTTTAAAAAACACTGGAAGGATAGCTGGTGCTAGGATCAATGTATTTACTTAAGTGCAAGTGGTGAACTAATGCTCCCATCTGCAGTAGTTTATTTTTAACACTGTAAGAAGACCATTACAAAGGCATATAATATTCATGTCCACCATGTTCCAAACCTAGCACACAGGGTTTAATACATACAGCAACTGTCAGGTGAATGGTCGCTGCTTCTCAAGAGTTTAGCTGGGTCACAGTCTGCTATCCATCACCTTTGTCCTCTGAATCTTCTGGAGAGGGCAATGACAGGGCTACATCAACAGTGCTCATGGCTACTCCTTATTTCAAAGAGTCAGTGAAGTTTTGATGAACCTTTGCTGTATTCAAGAAGTTGTACTTGTGATCAAATGGGATGCTGCTGTTGCGATAGGCTGGCTCTGAAACTGGCTCAGTGAAGAATTTTCCCTATTGAAACATCAGAAAACCCAACTTGCCCAAGTTAAAATGCAACTTAATTACCTTTGCTTAATTCTTTAAAAATACTGTCAATGTGGTTCAGCAGGTGTGAGGCCTGCCAGTTTTGTGAACTTGATCATCACAAGTCTGAGCCTCTGGTTGAGGTACAGCTGGTAACCCCAATAACCTAACTCCACATTTTCAGTATACTGTCAGGCAGACGGCTTCTGTATCATCAGTGCTGTGAATATTCAAAAATCGGGGGGTGGGGGAATAATTTTCAATCCTTTAACTTGGTTAATGCCACACAGCAGATAAAGATAGATAAACGGTTTGAGAGAACTGTTGGAAGAACTGTATGATCATTCTCCTCCTGGCTGGGATTGCTCCAGGTGGCCTACCTTTTTGGTGAGACTTGATCTGCCATTACAGTAATAATGAATACATGGCAGTATCTCAGCAGGACATGGCAGGACAACTGCACACCTGAACTTGCCTTTGACTTCTCTGCACCAGCATCATTTGCTGGCTCTGCCTTTTCATGGGGAAGATATTACTGCTGCTTTTTATTCCTCCCCATCTGATGACTCAAACTCACAGCCACATAGAGATGAAAAAGACTAAATGAGACAAGTATGCTTTTCCTTGCATCCCCCTCTTCATGCTGCACATGAATTAGCAACTTTATTCATTAGAATTTTTTCGCAGTTCTTGTTCATCACTTCTTCAATTTCTGTCAATTTCACAGAATAGGATGTCATCTGCTCCTTCCCTACACAACATAAGTAAGTGACCTTGGAAGCAGTTTTTCTAGATTTTAAGTACAAATTGTCTCCTATAAACCCATATTAATTCATTGTTTCTTTCATTGTTCTCAAAACATCTAGTTTCCAGGCTGCACTGAAGTGTCCGCCCCTCTGTAGTCTCCTACCTTGGCTCATCTGTATCAGCTTCTTCAAAGAACTTGCTCCTATCCTCACCCACACTATACAAGTTGCATCTTTTACATATGTACTTAGAGCATCCCATGACACATATAAGAAAATTAACTGAGTGACTGTGCAAAATTTGCTAAAACATGCTTTTAAGACTAATGGGTTCTACTGCTGCAGAGCCTTTTGCTGCAGGAAAGGATGCTGGTAGCTAAGCACTTAGAGCGGGCACATTGTTCCAAGTCTCTTACATGACTACTGGCCTCCAAAACTGAGTGAGTATGGTGTTGAGGAGGGGGAAAACACAAGCTAATCTAGCTTGAGTATATAGTCACCACACTCTGGCCAAATTGTTTAGCTGATAAGAACACTCAACAGAAACTTGAGCTGTTTTCTGACATACGTGATTGAATGAGGTTAGTTATAGAAAACACTTCCTTTTTCCCTGGAGAGGAATCCTCCCCACACCTACCTAAGTGTAACGCAACTTTTAGACAGATCAGTTTGCACTTTTCTGCACTAGTAAGGATGAATCCAGCTTGTGTGCTACAAGTGCTCTCATGCTGCTTTTTTACTTCATTAATATGCAAAAAACATTGCAAAGCATTGTTAATATTTACCACACATATGAAGAGTAAGAGAAAAAGAAATCAAGTGGTACATTGTGAATGCTGTCATAAATGCTCACCCAACTTCTGACTGAATTCATTATTTTAACAAAGACACTCATTACCAGAGTATCACACTACTTGAAAGGAAAATAAATGCAATTATTCCAGAACAATAATAAACAAATGTATATTATATGGAAAGCTCCATTAACCCATATAATGGCTGCAAACTACTTTATTCCACCAGTAAATTTCTGTGCATGAACTCTGAAACTAAAACATTACAGAAATTGAAATAACCAAACGATGCCTCCAGAAAACCAAACTCAGAACCCAGTGCAACCCAGCACCTTTTCCGCTTCATTTCGTTTGCCTCTGCAGTACAATGGTAGCTTTTGTTGTTTTACTTAACATGCACACACAGAAAAACAACAGTTACAAGCCTGAAAATTAAAATAGTATTTGAGTTTTCAGTCAATTACAAAGGAGTTTGTAATTTGCTCTTCAGTGCAATAAGGTAATGAAAAGTTTAATTAATAACTATTTGTATCTACACCTAATGGTAACTGCAGAGCAAGATGCAGAACCAAGCCTCTTGTTACAAAGTCAGGTGAACGTACAGCATGGCAGCAAAATTCAGTACCAAAAAGGCCCCACAGTTAATTTCTTCAGTAGTTTCATACCCAATAGCGACAAATTACTGGATCAACAGACGTGGAAGAAAAGCAGCATGCTCACAGACTGACCGAAAAGTCCATTTAGCCCAGTCTCGCCCTCCATTGAGTTTTGCTCTTAAGGGAAAGACCAACAAGAACAGTGGTCAGTAGGCAGACCCTGAAGAGAGAATAGCGACAGCCCAAAACAGTGCTTCTCCTGTGTGCTCTCCCAGTTCTCTCCTTCCAATTTTGGGATATACAAAATGTTTACACCAAGCTGACTCTGCAAAAGTGTTTCATTTTTAAAGTTCATACAGTTTTTCTAAATGAATGGCCTGAATACTGTAACTTACAGAAGACTTAACACACTGCTTTGGACTAAAACGGTTTTGTTTGTTAAGTTTTGTTTACATTTCTCACACATACCAGAAAGATGACCAGAAATCCAACAACCGATGTTCTCCAAGTGGTGGCAAGCTCACTGCCTCTGCCGACTGCTTTCCTGCAGAGCCCAAACACAAAAGCCTTTCCTCTCATGAGATGCCAACCTCTTGCCCAACCAGCATATTTCAGACAAGTATTAAAAGCCCCAGTGGTACACTTGGAAATGGGAGACAAATCCACATTGTACAGCCAGTACTTACCTCATTAGAAGAGATGCAATGGCCACAGCTGATGATAGTATAACAGGTGCTTGAAAGCATTATGGTACATTTACCTGCAGTCACCATATTACCAGCATCTAGTATCATTTAATGTAGCTTAACTGCTACTCCAAATACAAAACCACAAACTATCATGTAAGTTCTGTCGGCTCAAAGCAATAAAAATCCATCGGTTCTGGGACTTATCTGATGAGGAGTCACACAGGAAAAGAACTTTCCCTGCCAAGTATTGTTTCTAGGTTTTGTTCATGTTACCTTATACAATTACTTAGCTGAGAAAGTAAGGGTAAGGACATTTACCAATGTTTCCACAGGATTTTCTTCTGCCAGCAGGAATGGAATTGTTTAAACTCATATTCTTTCATGATGGAGATTTATCACAGATATAGTCATGTTCAAACAAAGAAGGAAGATAAAGAAGGATGATTTGTTCCCTTCTCTAACTTAAATCTTTTTGAGTAGCTCTATGATGCCAATGCATGTCTTCTAAACATGAGTGCTGTAAGAATTCAGGAGTTCTTTCTGATAATATACATATTAAGCCAAGGCTTATACCACCTCCACTGAGAACACACAAATTTACTTTAACTTTTTTCAACTTACTCCCACACAGGTATGCTACTCTAGTAGACAATAAGGTTAGTATTAACAAAATTAATCCAGAAACATTTCTTCCTGCAGGATGAGAAAACACTACCTGTTCTGAGGGTGGTGTAAGTTTTTTTGTTTCGTTTTTTTTTTTAATGCAGTATTTACAGAAAGAAACATCAGGGATCCTCCCAGGAACATCTACATAGGGATTCATTCAGTAGTGCTACTGTGAATTTGCCACACCAGCAGTCTAAATTGAATTTCATGTAGCACTCAATGATTCATAGTATTATTCTACACTAAACATTTGAAAAGAACATTTTTGCACCTTTCCAGATTGCACTGTCGACCAATATGGCTTCATGAGGTGAAAAGATATTTGAAATAAAAACAAAATACAAATATTTAAAAATATTTTTATTAAAATATCCTGTCCCAGACAATGATAACTACTGGGTTATGTTTATGAAGTTGTTTGAGGGCTATTTAATGTAGTCCCTCTGCCCTCTCTTTAGCCATACACACAAGGATCAGAACTCAGGTGTGGGGCAGCAGTATTCCCATGTGAAAAAAAGAAGAGATTGTTGGGGAAGCCTTTGGATCCCAAGACTTAAAAATCAATAAATCAATGTCATGACTGTAGTATTCCAAGGTGTATATTAATTCTTATTGCTGACTTTCCAAGACACCACCATTTGTTAAAAAACATTCAGTGAAGATTTGTCCTGGACAAAGTATTACATAAACTTCCGATCTCATGTGTCCACACAGTTCTGTTCAGATAAAGTATGCTGGTGCATAGTCACAAAAATTTAGCATTCAAAGCATGCATGTTTGTGTCTGGGTAGAAACACATACATACAGAGCTTTTCTCTTTTACTGTGTATAAGAACTGTACCACAGAAATATCCACAGCATCTACATCTTGGGACAAAAATCACTTTTTCTGGAACCCCACTTCAAATTTCTCTAGTCATAATCAAGTAAAGGTGTTTTTTTGTGCAGTTGAACTGCTGACTTGACAGAAGTATGGCAAAAAGTGAGTTTGTATTTCTCTATCTATCTTCTAAGCTGGAAAGGTTTTAATTCTCCTAAAGTTTTCAGGAATCAAGTGGCTTTGAGCAAACTGCACCCAATGTATTCTTCATGCACAACACATAAGCATAATAAACAAGCACAATATGCACATTCAGGCGGCCAAAACTGCTTAGCTTTCATCCCTCTCAATTACTTGTTTTGACCAAATTCTGCCCATGGCTACACATGAACAGAAGAGGATCTGATATAGTCCTGCAGCTCCTATGCCATTCTGAACTGCATAAAGGAGAGCCCAGTTCCAGTACCAGACTTGGAAATAATCAACAAAGTATGAGTTTTCTCATGCCAGATCAGGAGCTGCATTTGTCCACTGTCTGTCTAGTATTAGGCTGGATATAATGTCTCATCCTAATATCTAATTCTTCTTATTCCTCAGAGCACATAAAAGGTTCAAAATTATGCCTGCCTCTGCCAGAACAATCCCAGGCTCCATTCTCCACAGATAATCCTGAAGTTATGAACAATTGTTCCAACTAAGGTGAAGTAATTTTATAGGCACAGGAAATTTCAGAACGTGTAAAGATATCTGCATATAACTCACTGGAAAAAGGCTATACTGTACAACACGTAGCCGAGAGATTTCACACCACTAGTGCTTAAGAAAGCCATCTAATTGTGGTAAATCAGAATTAAATGAATGAGCTGCTTTAGAATATCTTTTTTTTATTTTCAAGTATGTGAAAACTAAAGGCTGCCCAGGCAGATGGTGGAATTACCATCCCTGGAGGTGTTTATAAAATGTATAGATATGGTGCTTAGGGACATGGTTTGGTGATGGACTTGGCAGTCCTGGGTTAAGGTTGGCCTTGATCTCAAAGTTCTTTTCCAACCTAAATGATTCTATGATTCTACAAAAGCTTCAATACGAGTAGGAGAAAAGGACACCCCTGAGTGCTTCAGAAGCAAACAAATGCACCACTTTGTCCAGTGTCTAAAATGCCTGCTTGATTTTTCTTTAAAAACATTTACCATTAGAAAAAGCCTTTCCTGGTTTTGCTAGAAGTCTCTTCTGAGGTCACAGGAAACTGGTATTAAGACTTCCTTGCCCTCACTCTTCTGACAAGATCCTTTATTCCAATGACGGAATTACAGAGGCCAAGCATATTTTTTTCTTAACTAGCACTAAAATCTAAATTTGTATTTTATGACATGCAGCACTTCCCATGGAGGTGATGTGCAGAAATTCTAGGAATTGCAATAAAAAGAGCAATTAAAATCACTTCAGGATTTTATACACTGCACATAAATACAAAAGGTTCTTTCTTCCTTTAGGTGGTCACTTAAAGAAATACAATACACAAGGACAGATCCTCAAATGGCAGGTGTTCTTGTGTAAGATGGCTCAAAATGTCCATGAGTTAAAATTATAATAATAGAAAGTACATTTTTCTGCCTTTCAATTTCTCTTTAAATTATTGATGATGTTATTAAACAGCTCCAAGAAAGATTAATTAGCCAGGTATGAGGAAATCCTAATTCAAACACTAGGAAAAGGAGAAGCAGCATTGAAAACTAACCTTCTAAGTTATTTGCTTTTACTTGTAAGCAATTTTAAGAACAGTTTTATGGCATAAGAACACGAACAAACTAACAAGGTAAGACAGTGAAGTTAAACCAGGAATTAATTTGTTCTCACTCAGCAAGTTTATTCTGTTCACTCTGAATTTTACTGTAAGCTTAACTAAATAATTAATGAACTTTCAGTTTAGCAAAGGAATAAGCAGGCTGTTTTCCCCTGTTTTCTAAGGTTTAGTTCAGCCTGGTGAAATGTAACAGCTAAACTTTCACTGACTGGTGACAGCAGGATAGAGCCTTTGCATATGCTGTTAGATTAAAAACAATGTAAGCACTTTTACAATCACATATTTCAGTGTAGAAAGTGTTGCTCTGTAAAGAATTCTTCCTGCAAATTAGAATGGCTAAGGAAACACTTGCAATAAATACAATATGCCAAAGCCAAGTGTGTCCACTACTGCAAGGAAAGTATGTCAGTGGTCTGACTTAAAATTACATTCATTGTTACTGTGCCAAAAATGAAAGAAAAGGAAAGAAAAGGTGGTGGTAGGGGATAAGACTGCCAAGTATCACATTTTAAGCAACCTTGCAAGCTGGGGCAAAACCTAGTCTTTCCTACACTGAAATTCTGATCAACAGTCATGAAAAAGTAGAATTAGGCCTTTTCATAACAAATAAAAGAACTTGTCAAAAACAGCCAAATGAGATTTTTTTATGTTACACTGCAGAACTAACAATAGGACTAGACAGGTGGGTAACTACATTTTATTTTTTTTTCTGCATTTCAAAAGTCCTAAGTTGTATTTTATATTCTGGCCTGGAGACTGGCTTTACAAAACTGATTTCATTGACTACTACTGGAACCTTGCTAGATTTATAGAACCATCTGCTGGTAAAAATCAGTGGCTCTTTTATGCCTAACTAAACTTAAAATAATCTTTTGTTCCATAGATAGGCATATATTGCACATAACAGCCTGCATTCCATCTAAAAATGTGGGCTGATTGTCACCTTGGTGTTGGTAGGAAAACAGTTGCCTTATCCAATATTCCACAGTTGTGTGAACAAAATGTATTTTAACATGATTTCCATTCACAGTTTAAGTGAATCATTTCCCTTTTAATTCCCCACCCCCAACTATTCATTTATACACAGATGAGCAAAGCACTTTGATGAAAGTAGGTTCCAGAATAGACTAAAACTCCAGAATTTGCAAGTTTATTTTTGCAGATAAAACAACAAGCCAAAAAAAAAAAAGCCTTTATAACATTACATATTTGCTTATTTGAAACATCCTTTGATCATCCCTCCTCCCCCACATCAAAACAACCCCACAGAACCAGAGAAGGATACTTCATGCAATTATTTTAAACCAATCTTAATATGTCCCCGAGAACCTCACATTTTGGAGAATATTCTCTACTAATGTACACTCCATGCAATGCTACTTCAGACAAGCCACTGCCCCATACAAATTAACCAGTTTTTGACCACGGTATCATCACGTAGCCCCCAAAACACGTTTACGTCTGTACATGTATTCAGACATCCTTCAGTGATAACTGCATGGTCAATCAAGAACGCTATATGACTACACAGCACCTACACCAATTCTGCCTACTTATATACTTTTTTCTGTAAAAAAAAAAATTTCTTTGTTCTGCTGATTCTCAGACAATCCTTTTTAGAGAATGTCATATTTAGAGAATATTTAGACGTATACCATTTCACCCTTAAAATTAGGTGTTTGTCAGCAGTAATATCTCAGAATATAACAAATTTGCTTTAATCAGTAAAAATATAAATACAACTTGCACTGAAGGAAACAGGTTACTGTGGAACATTGTTCAACAAATACAGTCCAGCTAAGTGCCTCTAGGTTCAGTTAGGCTGAGGCCTAGCCATTTTTTCTGGAACAGATCTGTATCACAAAGAAAGGCTAACCTTCCAAAAAAAATTACCAAGTAAGAAAATCCAGTTTGCATCTTCCATAGTTCCCTGACAGACTAACATTAAATCTGCTTCACTTACTAAAAGCAATGACCTATTTCTTCTTTTTGGGAGGAAGGTGGCAGGGCTGAAGTTATTGGATATTGTTTTCTCTGCAAGTATTCCCACATGTGTTATGATGTATATTTTTCATAGTAACCTAAACACTTCTTGTTTCAATTAAATAAGCCTTACTGCACAAAGAGGGATTTCAGATTTTTATTCAAAAAATGCAAGAAAATCAAAGATCCAACATACGGAGGTTTTCAGAGTACATCAGTCATCATATGGCAATTCCCCACAGCCTCAAAAAGTATGTCTTATAAAGGTTGTATTTATAAATAAGTACTGGGTATGGGGAAAGAAGGTTTGTATTTATACAAAAAATTATTGATTCTTTGCTAAAGCAACCAATTCTTACCATTTTTAGATTCTGTTAAGTCTTGGGATTGCAGTTTCTCTCAAGTAGCACAAGGAGAACGATCTGAAAACAATTTAAAAAAATTAAAAATGAAAAAAAAAAGTAATTCCAACTGTCACAATATTTAATAGGGTTTTTTTGCCAGCATAGCAGTGGCCATGTTATACATAACAGAGACATGTATAAGCTTCAGTGGCTAAGATTAAAGTCACGCAAATTATTCTAACCACATGTATGCTTATATATCATGCATGTCTGTACTTTAGTGGTCTGTAGGCTTAAATATAGGACAAAGGAATCCCTGGTACCAGGAACTGCAGAACCCCACACTATTCTTAGCACTTGGTACATCTGTGAAACTCGAGTACTATACCTAAGGGTTAACACACCTAAAAATCAGTTAAGACGATAAAAACCCCTATGCTTACTGTAAAGGTGGTCCATTGTTCCCAGGCATACTGCAAAGTGTGGGTTTTTTGCAATCAAGAAACAAGTAAAACAGTGTCAGGTTTTCACGATGTAATGGCCCAGAGAGTAGGTATTTTTGGAAATGGCACTGCATTACATAACCTCCAGCTTTTTCTCCCTCTCTATTCCACTACCCCCCCCCATTTTAAATAGGGAGAGATAAAAAAAGAGAGTAGGTCCTACCTCATTTAAACGGTACCTTAAATTACCACTCTCTTAACTGACTGAAACTGTAGCATACCTGCTTTATCAGTTTTCATATAGTGACCAAAATTAAAGTTCTCTTCTATCGATTATCTATTTCTTACCTATAGTGTATATGTATGAAATGTAATTAGGCATGAGTCATATGTTTACACACAGACACACACATACACGTTGGATTTAAAACTGCAAACTCGTATATCTATAAATGTACACAGAAACGTTTGGAAAAAAAGCACAACAGTAAATGTTCACCAAAATACGGTTGCTTTGGGGTTTTTTTTCTCTCAGAAGAACCACCCAAAATTTAACTGCTGCACATGCAAAAATGCAGAAGGCTGTTGCAGGAATGACTGCTTTCTAAAAATAAACGCCGGCAGCCTGAGAGGAATCCAGTGTCAGGGCGGAGAAGAGGGAGATTCGTTTTATAAGGGAGAAGAAAAGAGATGAAAACCCAATCCGAGAGCCTTGCATGCACGCTAAAAAAGCTAAATGCATTAGGTTAAAAAATGCATTTTGGTGTTTGTGGAGTGCAAAAGCAAGAAAAAGGAAACAGTTTTAGAAAACCATTTCTCATCTCCCTTTGCATGTGTGCAGAAAAAGCCCCAACCTAGAAATCCACCCTTAAAACATAAAGACAAAGAGTTAAATACATATACTGCACGTTTTCTCATCTTTAAGAAAGCCTGTTTGGAAATGTGCACCGAGAGGGGGAAAGGCAAGCTGCAGCAAAGTCCACCTAAGGACAAAGGGAAATTAAAAGAAACAAATTGAGAGAGAGAGAGAGAGAGAGAGAGAGAGAGAGACTGAGAGAGAGAGAGAGAGAGAGGATTAATTAAAAAAAATAAAATTCTGTTGGATTGGAATTGCATATACTTACAGACAAAAGCCCCCGCTCCCTGTTCCCTTTCTGTCCCTTCTACATGATCTGAAACACAAATGTGGATTTTAAAAGGGCAGCATGCTACAGAAGGGAATTTATAGTTGGGGGAGTGGAGAGAGGGTAGGGGGTGTGGGGAAGAATGACTGCACCTCTTCCAAAGTGCAGCCTTGGAGAAAAAAGAAAAAGGGGTGGGGGTGGCTGGGGGAAAGTCTCTCTCAGGCTGGATTTTGGTTGCCAGTACTGGTTATATTGAACAATGAGCTAATTCTGATGGTAGCTGGCTGCCCGCCAGCTCTCCCCCCTCCCCTCCCGTCCCCTCCTTACACATACACACTCCCCCTGCCTTGCCCGCCCGCTCCCGCCCGCCTCCCCCCGCCCGCTGCTGCAGCGCCAGACTGCTTAGTCTGCAATAATCCGCAGCCCCACGTCCCCCCGCTGTCTGGGAGCCAGGGCAGCGGCCGCTCCGCCGCCGGCCGCGCTCCGCCGGGGGCGGGGGGCAGCGCCGGGCCCCCCCGGCCGCCCGCGGCGCTGAGGGGAGCGGCGGGGCGGGCGGCAGCCGTGTGCCGCTCGCGCGCGGCCGTTGGAGTCCCCGCGCCGGGCCGCCCCTGGCGCGCGGGGCCCGGCACCCCCCGGCAGCAGCAGCGGCGCGGGCCGGGGCGGCGTCCAGGCGCGGAGCGGGGCCAAGGCGCTGCGCAGCGGCGGCGCCCGGCCAGCGGCGCGGAGCGGCGCGGAGGGGAGGGGGAGGGAGCGGGAGCAGCCACATACTGTAATAATAACCCTGCAGCGGCAGCAAAGGGCATCTGAGGAGAAGGGGAGGGAGACGGAGGCAGCCGCTTCGCCTCGCCTGCGGCTGTGCCTGTGCCCGCGCCCGTGCCCGCGCCCGTGCCCGTCTGGGAGGGAAGAAAATGGTGGGCGGGGAAGGAGGGGGCGCCGCGCCGTGACACGGGCGGGCGGGGGCCGCCGCGGGGAGCGGGCCCGGCCCCGGCGGCGAGGGCGGGCGCGGAGGGGGCCGGCGTCTCGCTCGCTGCCCCGGTGACCCGCTGGCTGCGGGAGCGCCGCCGTGCCGGCCGGTCCTGCGGCTCCGCCGGGTGCCGAGGGGGCGCGGGGCCGCCCGCGGCCGGGGCGCGGTGAGGGAGCGGCGGGCGCGGCCGGGCCCCGCGGCGGGGCTGGCTCCGGCGGGGGCGTCAGGCGGTGACACCGCGCGAGCGGAGCACGGGCTCGTCCCGCAGTGCAGGCGCACACCGGCACGGCAAGGATGGGCGCCCCGCCGGCCGCGTACCGGCAGGACGGGCAGAGGCACAGCCCGGCGGCGTCCCGCCAGCGCCGTGAGCCGGGCCGGGCGCAGCCTGCCAGGGAGGAGCCCGCGGGCCCCGCAGGAGCGATGTAAGTTCGCACGTTACCAGGAGCGGGCCCCGTTCGGAGCGCCGGGCGCAGGACGAGGGGCCCAGACCGCAGCGCAGCGTCGCGACACGGCCGGCTGCTGCAAAGGCACCGGAGGAAGCTGAGCGGTGTAGGCTCAGCGCATTGATGAAGAGTGCCTGCACAGTACCTCTCCCTAAAACGCTATACGGGGATATATATGGCCAAAAAGCTGAGAAACAAGTGGTAAGGAGCTGATGCCCTGTTACCCTGCAGCCTGGCTGGGTGCCTCCCTCAAGGTTAAAGTATCTGAGGCAAGGGTGATTAAAATGGTGTGAAATCATACATGCTGCAGCGTAACAGAAGACTCAGCCGACTCTTATTAGGTTAGGTCTTGAGCAACTAACCTTGTTTTTCAAATCCACTTTCATTTGACTCCCCATGAAACTGCATTTTTCTGTGCTTCACATAGCATTGCCATTTGTTGAGTGGAATCAGCTTGCTATCACGTCTCTGCACCTTCCTGAATAGTTACTACATCTCTGGGAATGCTTTGCCAGCCTGTCAGCTTAAGGAAGATTCGGCAGCTGGAAAGGGGGAAATGTGGGACACAAGCAGCCCCTGGTATTTAAATCCCTGGCAACCTATGACAGTAACTCTTATCTTCAGCATTAGGGTCAGATCATTATCCACAGAAATACATAGTTACTACCGCTTGCCTCTGTTTTGCCTGCCTCCACAGGTTGTCGCTGATCAACTGTTGAGACTGAAGCACATTAGAGTTTGTACATTGAAACTTTTGAGATAGTCATATTCTTTTGCTGAATAGCAAATGCTAGCTACCTAGTGGCACTCAGATAAGAGTAATGGGGTCCCTTTGGCCTTTTTGACCTGGGGAGTGTGTCCCCTACCTGGTGAAGTGTCAGAGATTCACCACTTACAAAGATTTGGCACTGGGGAATGAAACTACATACCAAAGACGTCACAAGGTGGAAAGCTTGCATTAACAAAGCCCCTAAGAAGCTGAAGTGGACAACCAACACTGAGGGGACAGGTAGGTTCTTTTAGGTATCTTTGGCAGAATGATGACAGCATGAAATCATAGTTACAATTCAAGCTTTATATTCTTAACAGAATATTATGACTAGTATAGCATTGAATTTATGATTTGAATGGCAAAAGGTTTCTCTAAGCAGAATCAACATAGTACAATCTACAAGTAGCATCAAACAGAATTTATAATACAACCTAACTTATAATTTCTCATCTCCTAGATTCTAACTTATGACTTCTAATCACCTGGACCCTCTGCAGATCAGGTCAGATCTTAATACCTGGTTTGCTGTATCAGTATAACAATTATAATCTAGACTCAAAAGTCATATAAAAGAATACATGTCAGTCTGTGGAGGAAGCAGAGGACGGTGGAGGTGTCCCTGGCTGCCAGAGGGACCCGGGTCTCGCTGTCCAGCAGCAGCTCAGCTCCAGGTTCCCGCTTAGGACTCATAACTGCTTGATTTTATAGACAGTGTTCTGGGTGGTTACGCCTCCTGGTCTGTGATGGGGCCATCACCACCACTGGCTTGGCCTGGTGCCTGGGGCCTTCAAGGCTGTTAGGGAAGGGGTAACATCTCTGGTGCCCAGGAGCCTTGAGGGAGGGGAAAAAGAAATCTGTTTGGTTTTTCTGCTTTGTTCACAGGACATTCAGGGCCTGATAATGAGGGAAAGCAAACGAATACGTGACCCCTTGGTCAGAAAGAATACCTGCTTGCCTTATAAAACAGTGTTAGTTATGCTAATGGCATTACCAGGGTTCAGGAGCAGGGAGTACTGGTCACAAATGCTGAAGTGGACTGAACATGCCAAAGCTGGTGTAAAGCATGCTGGATATTATGTGGCATTTTCTGAAAGGTTGTGAGGAGACAGACGAGCTCCCAGCTAGAGCTGTGGTGTCTTTCTGCCTCTCCTGCTGCCTCAAAACCCTGTGGGCCCAGCTATGTAGTCCTTTCTCCATATATACCCACCACCACTCTGCACCCCATTTAAGAACCTATCCACAGCCTAAAGTTCCTGTTGGAACAACCAAGAATGGTTGTGGACTTATGGAAACCTCCATCCAAGCCCTTAAAGCCTTCCTTTTCTTCCCAGTGACTTGGTTTCTTACCCCAGGTACGCAACATGGTTTGCTGCACTGTTTGTGGTTGACTGTGTCTGGAAAGTCCTACCTGTGTTTTTTGCCTGTGACAAGCCAAGTTGCTAGGATTTTTCAATAGCAAAAATCAAAGCTCAAAGTCTGCACTATCTAGTTCGGTTGTAGTGTCTTGAATTTCCTTTCCCTTAGCCAGCTTCCATTAGCAGCTCTGATGCAAACTGGGAAATGAAGGTTTAGCTGGTAAGAGGAGTAAGAGGGCAAAAGCCTGCGTGGGAGAATAGAAGGAGGCAGTCTGGCCCCACTGTGGGACAGGAGAGGTTCTGCCACCACTGGTTCTGGAAATGTAATTACATGTCCAAGATTTACAAGACCAAACCCTAACATGGAAGATGTTGATCCCAGAAAATGAGGTGGAAACTGAGAAAGGTTAACAGCCAAGTCAAGCAAACTGTTAATCTCTGGAAAACACTTTTCTGAAGTTATTATCATGGAATCATAGAATGGTTTGGGTTGGAAGGGAGCTTAAAGATCATCTATTTCCAGCCCCCCTGCCATGGGCAGGGACACCTTCCATTAGACCAGGTTGCTCAAAGTCCCATCCAGCCTGGCCTTCAACACTCCCAGGGATGGGGCATCCACAGCTGCTCTGGGCGACATGTTCCATTCCAGTGCCTCACTGCCCTCGCAGTAAAGAATTTCTTCCTCATATCTAATCTAAATCTACCCTCTTTAAAGCTGTTCACACTTGTCCTATCACTACATGCCCTTGAAAAAAGTCCCTCTCTGGCTTTTTTATAGGCTGCCTTTAGGTACTGACTGGCTGCTATAAGGTCTCCTCAGAGCCTTCTCCAGGCTGAACAACCCCAACTCTCTCAGCCTGTCTCCATAGCAGAGGTGCTCCAGTCCCCTGATCATCTTTGTGGCCCTCCTCTGGACTCACTCCAGCAGGTCCATGACTTTCTTGTACTGGGGGCCCCAGAGCTGAATGCAGCACTCCAGGTGGGGTCTCATGAGAGCAGAGAGAGGGGGAGAATCACCTCCCTCAGCCTGCTGGCCATGTTTCTTGTGATGCAGCCCAGGGTACAGTTGGCTTTCTGGCCAGCAAGCGCACATTGCAATGTGCCACAAGGTCACATTGATCTTTTCATCAACCAACACCCCCAAGTCTTTGTCCTCAGGACTGCTCCCAACCCATTCTCTGCTTACCCCATATCCATGTTTGGGATTGCCCCAACCCACATGCAGGATTAGTTAAGAAATACATGAAAAGAAACACATTTTTTGATCATGTCTTTGTTAAAGTGGTAAAGAGCATTAGGATGCTGAGAAACATCAGTAGGTGACCAGCCTATTAGGGGGAAACATAGCCCTTTCTAAAATGTTACATTGTGAGGAAGTGGAAAAGTTTCTGCACCTGCAGCTGGGACCTTCAACCCGACTGTGAGTCCAATGACAGCCTTCCCTCTTTTAGTCTCTAACCACTCATATAAAACTTCATTAGTACAAATGTGGCATTCAGGAAAACAGGTTTAACTCCAAGCCTGATTTTTATACCCTGTGGTTACCCAAACCAGCCTCATTTTGTTCTGCAGTCCATTATAGATGTGAAGGAGAAGTTTGTTCCTTTTGCTATCTCTCATCTGTGACCATTTGCTTTGATTGTTTTTCCCTTTATTTCTCTCTTTGGTCTGACTTATAAACCCTAAAATGGATAAAGCCCTGATCTACGAAAGCATTATGATTATACAAATAGCCTAAAATGAGCTTGCAAAGCACAACAGGCCCTTAAGGCTGAGGAGAAGGTAAAAGCAGCAGAACAAAGATTTGCTGTTCATAAATCAGCAGCTGGGAAACGCCATATGTTGCAAAGAATTGGCATAGAATAGTCACCAGAGAATCACTCTGAAGTTGTCCCTCCCAGTTCTGACAGGGAGCAGAGAAGCTGTGTCCTACACTATGGGCCACAGTTCCCACTCATCTTCTCACCTCCATCTTTCAGCCATCCAATTCCAGCATTGTGCACAACACACAAAACTAACAAGGCTCTGGTCTGGAAATGGGTCGGATTCAAGCCTGCCAGAGGCAGTGTAGTGCTGCCTGGTCATGTAATGAATTGGTTGTGGGTTGCCTGAAATAAGGCGAGAGGAAGGAACATGAGTTGTTTGGTTGTTTGGCAACTGGAGACAGGTCATGCATGTAACTCATTGTAAAGCCATCCAAACCCCCAAATTCAGTTATATTTGTTTGCAGCTTTTGTGAATACGCAGCTTCCGTTAGTAATATCTGCATCATTGCAGCACTTTTCATGGATGTATCCTAAAAGCACCATGTAACACCACAAAAAACTGAACATGCAGGCATAAAAATACACCATATGATGAGTTTTCATTTGTTGCAAATTCTTCTGCCTCTTGTGCTATTCCTACTCTTAAGTTCTATTGATCAATAAATTAACTCAAAGAAGGAAGTGGGTAATTGCATTGCTGCATTAAAAAAAAACTTCAACAGATTTTCATTGCCATAAATGGGACAATGTAGATTACAAGCTAGCTATAAGAAATTACATGCAATGTTTTTGTGGCAACTAGAGTGAAGCTGACTAGGGGAAGACTATCCATTAACTGACTTTTTAAGAAGACATAAACTCCAGCTTCTATTTCCAGTTTAGTTTTCTGGGGGCTGGGATGTAGAGGGTTTATTTTTTCCTGCTATCTTCAGATCTATGAGAATTTTGTTTTCATTTATTTTTATTACCAAACAAAATGAGCTATGCATAAATAACTGATGAAACCAAGTTATCTGGAAGATTTCCAATTAGGATTAGTTTGTCATTAAATAAACCAAATGTTAAGGATTTTTACTGGTGCTTCAACAGAGGACAGCTTGGATGGAAGAACTACACATCAGCTGCTATGTGAACATGTTCACTTTTAAAAAACTGAAGTTCCTCACACTTCCAGAATGGATTATTAGTTCACCTGGTGCAGCTTCTCTGCAATAATGACTGATCTTGAACACAAGGCAGGAAAATGTAAAATATGCAAAATACTTCAAAAATACACCAAAGGAAGGAAAATTGTGGCAAAGCCTGTACAGTTAGATTAGTCCTCTGGAGTTCAATGAAGCCACCTACATATATACAGTTAAGTACCCTGTTGAGGTTAAGCATATTGAAGTTAAAGTGAAATTCTAGAACAACTAAAATTCTAGGGAATTTTGCTACGGACTGGGATAAAGTGTTGTTTCCCTTAGACCAGTCAGAAATAATTTGAGAATGTTGTAGAAGAAAAGGCAGTATGATTTGTGGCTACAGAGAGAAAAAAATGTAAAAACGGAGCAAATTTCAGTCCTGGAACATGGTGAAGTGAACAGAGCTCCAAAAGCAACAATAAATGGTCAAAAAAGGGAAGAAAAAGATACCGATACTGAGTGTGCTCATTTCATTTCAGTCAATAGCAATGCATGATTTCTAGTTTTGCAGTCATGCACTTGCAAAACAGCAGCCACAGTACAGGCATGGGCCTAAGAGTTCAGTAAAGGTCCTGTTTTGCATTTGCTGAACAAGGAGCAGAAAAAAGGGGGCACAGTGGCTTGCTTGCCTAGTACTCTTCCCATGCATACACTCCTCCTGGATCCTAATTGAAGGATGCTCCCTTGAGACATATTGCCTCTGTGATCTGGTTAACTCCAGCAAGCCCTAGTCATGTTTAAATTACAGCAGTTGTCAGACTGTCTCTTGAAAATTGTGGCTACTTGTGCTATATGGGGGCGGGGAAAAGATGTCTTTTTTATATATCCTACCTGACAAGTCCATTGATTATCTCCTATTTCTTATGTTTGAGTAAAACAGAATAATGGTTCCCTAATCAGGGTTCACAATTCCCATAGGTTTTACAGGAAGTTAGGGTTTCTATTGTAGAGTCAGACACAAAATACAGAAATGGACAATTACGTGAATTAGTGAATCATCTAATAAAACCTAGAACCTGGTGGTCTGACTCATCTTTTCAGAGCATATGGATTATACTTCTGGGACACCTTGATTTATTTGTTATCAGCTCCATTCATAAAAATATTTGTACCAAAATTCTAAACACTTATAGAACAAGAGATTTATTCGTGGACAGCAGATTAAATTTTGAAGAAACTTTGCATATTAACCAAGAATTGCATGACTGAATGTTTAGAACTTGGCTTGATCTTGACCTCATTTTTTTCCTTAAATCACTAAGTCCTTCAGCTGTGCAGAGGGATTGCCAAAATATCCAAAGCAGTATCTTCATGTAGGAAGCATGGAATCTCCTGAGTTCAAAAGAAGAGCCTTAGTTATGGTCACTTTCAAGCAGATTGCTTGCTTTCTTTTATGACATTGCCATTTTAGTGACTAAATGTTACAGAGACACCATTAACTGAAGTTCTGTGGAGCTGGGTATATGTACCTTAACTGCCTAGTTTTCCTGTAAGGAAATTATGATAAATTACTTGAACAAGACAAAGACTCAGAAACTTGGAAAATAATTGACAGCTTGGGTTGGACTCATTGCAAACTCGGGTGCTTTACTGTGGAAAACAACGGCAAACCATGTAATTCTGATTGACTAGGAAGTACTAGTTCCAGCTAGGATAAAGGATTAGCATGTCCTTCCTGGAGAGGGAGATGGAGAGCAGGCAAGGAAGGCAGCAGAGAAAGTTTTAGACATTATCAAACTTCAGAAGGAAGTTAAAATGCAAGTCATGGGGTTTGTTGTTAGTAAGTAGACAACTGAATTGCATCCAAAGCAGACAGCAGTTTGAACAGTGCCTGTGCGTGCTTCACTCAAACCAGCCTGAGGCGTTTCCTAGCTTACATTGACACTCTGTGAAGTCATGTGATATATATACTACAATGTTGCCATTGTTTAAGAGACATGCGTTGAAGGCCAACTCTGTAACTCTCATTTCTGAAGTAGCATTTATTCACACTGGTGGTTGCACAGAAGACAGTGTGTTAAATGCTCTTTCAAGTAACATTTCAGCAGATGAGCCTTTCTATTCAAGTCAATTAAATAAAAACAATATGCTTCGTTTAAATTCATGAGAATTCATTTAATTAAAAATGCAAACTACATTTTTTCTATTACGGACCATGCATTCAATTATGCTCAGCAATTCAGTGAAAACCTGCAAGATGACCTTAGTCAATATTTGATGAGTTTAAGCCCAATTTTAAGTTTAGCTATAAAGGTGAGTTTAAGATTCAATGTAATTTGACTGGAATGCAAGAACGGAGAATCAGTTGTTGGTTGTTCATTAATTCTTGAAAAGCAAGATTAGAAGAAAGTATTTTGATTCGAATCAATTCTGTCATCTTATTTTCAAGTATCTGGATTTTGATTTCTTTTTTTTCCTCACTACAGTGGAAGGAAATACATTCAATCAAGGAAATTTCATTCTAGATTAAGTACAAAAGCACTGAGGTTCACCACTGCAAATCAGGCTGACAGTTTTGAAAATCTGAGCACTCTGTATTACAACAACTTTATCATTATATTAGAAAACAATTAAATATCCTTGAAATTTCTGCACTGAGACCTGGAAAGCAGGGTCTGTAAAACTAATCATAAAAGCGAACACAGTTTGGGTCAGACACAAACATAAATATTTGTGCTTGGGGAATATATAAAGGGGGAAAAATCAGCCAACGTACCCAACAGTACATAGGGAATAAGTGAAATTGCTATAGCTCAGGGACCCCTTAATCCTGTATTGTAGGCCATAACGTTTCCTTTAGAGTATTCAGGACTTGTGTCAAGAATATGTGAGACTGTGGAAGGGATGGGTATGGAATTAATTAAATTTTTCTGGCTAGCTTCATAGGCTTAAACCCAAAAATTAAATTTTCCTTTTAACGGTAATGAGTTATAAATTCCTCAATACAGAAAGAGATGGTCAGAATTTAATTGCCTCACAATTCTCCTTTTTTCATTTTTTTTTTCCAAAGAATTGCACTGTACTTTCTATCACAAGCTGTATCTCATTTACTTTTCTGCTCTTTCAGATGCCTGCAGGGTATATCTAGAACTTCACTTAAAGCTATATTGTTTTACTCTGCAAGGAAGAGTCATGACTGTTCACTGACAACACATCTCCCATTCATTTTGAAGAAAGTAAGCTTCAGTCCATTATCTTTCATCTAATAATTCTCTCTTTTTCTTGCTATTTCTTATAATAGCGACCAAAGAACCAGGCAGTAAAAGATTACAGTTAAAAGAAAAAGTTAAAAGATTCCTTTTAAAGTCATGAACAGAGCTCTGTGTGTGCATGTGTGATAAAAAGAAATTATGCATTTTTAACAAACAAAAAAAAAGAAAATTCCTAATGACAAAGTCTTCCTAGATTTATCAGATGAGATCAGTTACGCCATATTTTATACTGATTAATGAAAATCCAATTCTGGCACTGGAGAGGTAATTACCACACCTGGCACCTGCCAAATATCCTATGTAGAATATCAGACATGCTTAATTTTAACTGCATACTGTTTTTATCAAGGATAATCATGGTTAGTTCTTACAACTGGTGCTTCCTCCTCTTGAACAGCTGCAACTTAAGTATTTAAACTGTGTGTAGGAGATGGAGGGCTGGGGGCAGAAGGTCATTGTATGTGTAGGTAGTCGTACATGAGAATCCAGAATGTAGTCACCTCTGCAGATGGCAATGCTAACTTGCTATCAATATCTTAACAATGCATTTCAAGTGGCTTTTGGTGGAAGCTTTCTTGGTTTGTATTTGGCACTACTTAAAAGGAGCTTTGTTCATGATGGTCCTTTTGGTGTTGTCTTTTTTAACTCAGCAAGTGTACTCTGCCATCACATAGAGCTGTTCTAGAAGCCAATCTAATATTCTGTGGAATAGTACTTGACAAGCAGTAGGAAAGATTGAGGTTAAAGGCTAGATGTTAATGAGTTTAGATTTCCTCCTCTGGCCCTACTCAATCACTCATGCATAGCATATCTGACAAGTGTCCTGTCTTCATGAATGCTCTATGATCCTATCACAGAGTTTGCATCATTTGCAAAAACGTAGAGTCAGAGCAGAACCCTCTCCAGAAGCAATAGTGAAGGGTTCCAGAATTTTAAAGTTCTACTGAGTGTTATTTCTATGAAGAACTAATTTTTATTATTAACTAATGTGTTTCTTATGCATTTGAAAACTATAAGCCCTTTAAAAAAACCAAAACTTTAAAAATATTAGACTTTCTCCCAAATAAGAAACATACTTCCTTTCAAAGTCCTAAATCTCAAAAACATCTTGTCAAATTAATTTCCAACTTTTCTTGGGGAAATGCATCTTGGGTCAGAGACTGCACATGAGAAAAAATGAACAATGGAATTTTTTTAAAGGTGGCACAGTCAACATCAGGCTTGCCATGAAAAACAATTACTAATCTCTGCTGAGAGGTTAACTGCAGAATTTTCAGTCCAGCTGTGGACTCCATGAAGCTGTGTTCCCCTTCAGTTTGGTTTTGTAAATGGGTAGTTTTAATCATAATTTATAGTCTAAAAGACCAAGGCAGAGCCATGCAGATGCAAGCTGGCAATTAAGAGTGGAAGTTTTCTTGTCATGGATTTCCCTGTGGTACCCAAAGGCTTGCTCTTGATTTCTGTGCTGCTGCCGAAGGGACACAGGCAGCACACAGGGTCTTGAAGCAGTGGAGACGTGCCAGAAGCAATGGGCATGGCTGCCATCAGCCTCTCCTTGAAGGCCTGTGCAGACCCAGACAAGCTTCTCTGCTAAAAGGCCATCATGGGAACAGCTGGTTAGACTTAAGAGCAATTTTCACAAGTGAAGTAACTGGTGGAGACAACAGTGGGAGGGTCTGGAGTTATACATGTACTAAATTACTTGATTTGTAAAGTCAATGAACACATCCCATCCTTCTTCACTTCATTTTCTGTCTTTGAAAACTGGTGCACATCTTTATTCATTTGTGCCTGATGAAGGATTTAAGATCCTGATTCTATTTAACAGCTGGGCACTTTTCTAAATGGGCACATTTCTAAAACAGACATGACTGACACTCACTTCAAGGTCTATTTACATTTACTGGAGAGGTGAACTGTTATCTTGCATATGGTAACTTGATACGGTTGTTTGACTGAGACTACAAGTTTGGCTGACGAAGCAAATAAAGTTGATGCAATGACTGCTGTTTGGCATTTGACTTGGCGCTCATAATGTTTTGATTAAAAAGTGAGAGAAATTCAAAATCCCCATGGTTTGGATGAAACCCCAGCTAACTGTAATTGTGCACAAATAAATGCCTGTGTACTGAAAGGTGATGTGGCTATTGGCCTTTCACTGCTTAACAGAGATTTTGTGTCTAGAAGAGCTGCTATTGAAGTTTGCAGGGTCTGGTGCATATTGCAGGGGAAGCATCAGCCAAGCAGAGTGGTCCATGCTGCACATCATCAGTACCCAGTGATATATCTTTAGTTGACAAAGAGATACAGGATTAAGCCACTTTGATGGCAGTCACTGCCCTGTCTAAACCGTAGTCAGGAGAGTCTCAAGGAAGGTGCTGGCATCCAAGCAGCTGGAGAGCATTCTTTTTAAATATTAGTGTGGGTCGATTTGAAAGACTTCACCTCAGAGGGCTTAGCTGCTGACAGACCTGGTTTACACAGAGAAGCTCACCATCTACTCTTAAAATGCCTGTTGGAAGCATAAAACTTGCAGTACAGCTGACCAAGGTGGTGGTGGTGGGATTCCAAATTCACCATGCCTACCAGAACACAGCAAGTGCTGAAGGGAAGAGAAGGCAGCTTTCCACTAGGCTGTTCTGTCATGTTGATGAGAAGAAATCTAAGGAAATCTGGAGGAGGGGGGAAAGAAGCCCTGCTTACCTCTCCTTACATGACTGGTAAGGCCACTCTCCCCCATAGCAGACCGGCTAACCAAACCTCGTCCCAGCATCTGGTGTGCAAGTTGCTTTGCTATAGCCCAGGAATCTAGTTACGAATGTAAATGTGGCACTCATTCAGTCAGGTCCTATAGCCTGTGTAATATAAGAGGTTCATATCGTTGACCATAATAGTTCTTTCTGCTGCTATTTATTTGTCTCCTTTAAACCAATTTTTCTATCATCTTTCTTCTGTCCCTAGGGCACCAACTGATTCCATGAATGACCATTTATTTATTTTAGGACCTTGGAATGCCGTATATAATCTTGGACACTCTATAACTTAATACTGAGCTGGCTACTTAGTGAGGACCCTGTCATATCTTTTTGTTATTTGCTGATTTTCATTTGTTTCCCCTCTCTTTTAAAATTTGATCTCCAGCTGTCAAAAAAGACCCCCAATATCTGATGAGCTCTTTCTTGACACTACAATGCAGAAGTATGAGAAACAATGTGAAGAGTAAACTATTAATATCATATTGAAAAGTGTTTACATGTTTATTTCTAAACACAGTAGTGCTCTTAATTTTTCTCTGTAATTATATCAGTAATGCAGTTTATTTTGAGAGTGCAGTTCTGGCACTGTGCTCATGCTCTACTGTAGTAATGTCCCTTAGAGTAGCGTGTTTTGCTTTTTGTTGTCTAACTTACTGCATTTTCATTATTTTCTTCAAAGAAAGCATGTGGTAACAGAACTTGCTGCTGAAATACTTTGAAAAGTATTTCCAACTGATCAAGCTGATCTTTTGATAGAATACTGGCACAATAGAATTGAATCTGAAGAATTCTGGCTCAGTGCCTTTACTGGGATAAAGAATGGGTGGTGACTGCTGAAGTGAATAAGCAAAGCTGGGGTTTGAAGGGTTACATTCGGTCACATTTACTCATAGTATCATGTAATATTACATTGTTCTGTAATATTATACTGTTTAACATGCTCATTAATTAGCTGGGTGGTGGGGCAGAGTGTACCCCCAGCAAGCTTGCAGGTGACGCCAAGCAGGGAGGAGGGGCTGAGGGTCCTGCTGGCACCCAGAGGGAGCTGGGCAGGCTGGATGAATGGGCTGACTGGAACCTCGTGCAGTTCAGCAAGGGGAAGCACAAAGTCCTGCAGATGGGCAGGAACAACCCCCGGCACCAGTACGCGCTGGGGGCTCCCCAACTGGAAAGCAGCTCAGCAGAAAAGGCCCTGGGGGTCCTGGTGGGCACCAAGGTGAACACAGGCCAGCAGTGTGGCCTTGCTGCAAAGAAGACCAAGAGTGTCCTGGGCTGCACAAGGAGGAGGGTTGCCAGCAGGTCAGAGGAGGTCATCCTGCTGCGCTACTCAGCACTGGTGAGGCCACACCTGGAGCGCTGGGTCCAGAGCTGGGCTCCCCAGCACAAGGCAGACATGGACCTGCGGGAGAGAGTCCCACGAAGGACCACAAAGGTGACAAAGGGACCGGAGCGTCTCTCTATGAGAAAGGCTGAGAGAGCTGGTGCTGTTCAGCCTGGAGAAGAGAAGGCTCAGGGGGATCTCACCAGTGTATATAAATACCTGCAGGGAGGGTGCGAAGACACAGCCAGGCTCTTTTCAGTGGTGCCCAGTGCCAGGGCCAGAGGCAATGGGCACCCAGGAAACACTGGAGGTCCCCTCTGAACACTAGGAAACACTTTTTGACTGCAGATTGCTGAAGGGGGCTGTGGGGTCTCCATTGTTGGAGGTATCCCTTCTGTGATTTTGTGATATATTACGCCAAGGCAGAATGTAAGGATTATATTGAAGAGCTGCTACTGAATATTTTGAGTTGTTTCAATACCTTTTATATGATTAAAGGTTTCTGTGTTAATTTAATTGGATAATTTTCTATCTGACCTGAAAAGCAGTGTAGATAGTGACTCTATTTATCCACATGATATCTGGCACTTCTGATTTGATACAGGTCTGCAAATCAGTACAGACTAGTAAGAATGTACAAGTCTCCCTTTGCTTGACCTATGAGAAATTAACTGTACATCTGCATTTTGTCAGGTTTGTATCTAAGGCCAAAGTGCCACATTTTAAAGGAAATTTTGTGCTTCTGGGAAAAAAGAGAAAGTTTGAAAGGCAAGGAGGGTGAAGAGAGAGAAGGAAGAATAAATCAACCAAGCAGTGAAGTCCAGTATTTAACCATAGGTTATGGAGATCTTCAGTAGATTACTCTTCTTGAATCTAGCCAGACTATTATCTGACATAAAGTTAACAACTGTGTGTGAAAGTCTTGGTGGATCAGCTTAGTTCATAACTGATATTATTTCACTCAGTACTTGCAATCAGGAGTGAATGGCATTCTCATTTTCTGACACAGTAAGAAGATGGTGGACGGAAAAGCAATGCAGACAAACTGAGAAATCCCTTCAGGTCAGTGGTGTGATACTCCATCAAGGGTATGGAGGGACATGTAACCACGTGCCTTTTGGTTTTGTATTGTCTTTCATAGTGGATCCTGACTGTCTCATTACGCCCTTCTGCTACTCCACTGTGTACTAGGAAATGTTATATTATCACAGTAAGGGCATTGCTTCCAAACTTTAAATTAAACAGAGAATGCATACGATTGCATATTTTCCTTTCACTTTTACTGCTGATACTTGTTTTTAAAGAAGTGCTTTCCATCAATGTTCAGATTGTGCTGCTTTTCCTGTGGTGAAGTCATGATCTTGATTTTACATCATCATAGTCTGTTGCCTTGGAAATGGCTAATGGTAAAGTTCAGATTTTGTACTCCCACACAACAGCAATTTGAAGATAGATTGTATGGATTAAAATCTCATTTTCTTCATTTAACAGCCATGTTTTCTCCATTAAACCTTTTTAAGATGACCAAGAAAAATAGTGTTAAGACATAGATTTATAAGGAGCATTCAGACCTCAAACCTATCACAACATAAAAATTATCATTTAATTACTTTAGTTCCCAAGTTAAAACTGAGTTGCAATTTGTGTATTTTCTAAGTTCAGCTTGAAAGTAGTAACAGTATAGTTATGGTTTTTTGAGAGTCAGGTTCTTTCTAGGATTGCTCAGAGATTCTGGGTAATATTTTTCAAATTGCTTGGCAAAATTCTATTTAAAAAAAAAAACAAAAACCTCCATGCATTTTTATTTGAAACATTCTGTATCTAAGAAAATAGTGTGAAAAAAGAAACAGTAAAGAGTATCTTAATACTTTTATTTTTAAACAAACTAACCAAACTGTTAACTTTTCCATCTGATTTTTGTCCTTACAGTTGTAATCATATAGATTAAGACCTCACAAGAGCACTTTTTTCCCAAAATACAGCACAATTCATACCGATTAAGCACAGACCGATTTGTCACAAATGCACCCGTCATATTCCTCATTTAATCTGGATTTAAATATATGACTGTGGGAAAAGTACTGAGTAGCTTGGCCTACAGTACTTTTATTATGGTGACAGTCTTGTCTGGCAGCTTGATTCACCAACAGTGGAACTTAGTGGAGCTTTCAATCAAGCCTTTAGTCTCATCTTCAGGAAAAGAACTCAAGGTCTCTGCTTTCCAACTGCCTGAAAATGACAGGTGTTCAGCTGCAAGCTGCTTAGCTCAAATCCACTCTATATAAAATGGAAGACGTGCAACCCGATAGCTAGGGTGATGTATATCTGCCCAGCTAATGAAGGGCTGATTATTCTTATCTCAGAGCAGTCTGCAGACCCAGGATTTTACTAGAATAATAACTATAGCTTGAATTTGAAGGTAACCATGGTGACTCTAGATGCCTCACTCTATTTATGAGCCAAGACTGCCTTATCCATAAATGGCCACCTTAGTGCACTTCCACAGCTCTGTCTCATTGGAATGCAATCTATTCTGCCATTAATAAGATTTTGAAAAGAACTGAAGGCTTTGGACAATGTTTACCACAGCAGTTCACCTCTTGCCTGGAATGGACTTCTGAGTTTCTCCACTTCTTAGATTCAGTGGCCTGTATGTCCTTCTAGATGTTATAACTCACAAATCTGAATTTCTGTAAGATCTGAATTTCTGCAAGTTTTGATTCCTTCATTCCTTGCATACGCGTTTCTTGCCTGTAAGGTGAGGAGCAAGGGGTGTTTGCTCTTGTCCTAGAAGAAAAATATTCACAAGCAGACTGTGTATTCATAACAGAATTGTCATGCCATGCACACTGCTTTACTTCATATCTGGATGGCACCTTCATGTGTCCATCAGGGCATGGTGTGAGGCACTTCTAATTAAACATTGTCGTGGTTTAACCCTGGCCTGGCGACCAGGCACCACGCAGCTGCTCGGTCACTCTCTGCCCCCCAGTGGGATGGGGGAGAGAATCGGAAGAGTAAAAATGAGAAAACTCATGGGTTGAGATAAACACATTTTAATGGATAAAGCAAAAGCCACACACACAAGCAAGGCAAAATAAGGAATTCATTCACCGCTTCCCACGGGCAGGCAGGTGCTCAGCCATCCCCAGGGAAGCCGGGCTCCGTCACGTGTAACGGTTACCTGGGAACACAAATGCCATCACCCTGAACATCCCCCCCCTTCCTGCTTCTTCCTGCAGCTAATATACTCAACATGATGCCACATGGTATGTAATGTGCCCCTGCCCAGCCCAGGTGATCTGCCCTGGCCATGTCCCTCTCACAATCTCCCACCCCACTCCAGCCCTCTTGCTGGCAGGGCCTGAGAAACTGAAAAGTCTTTGACCCAGTACACACACTACCCAGCAATAACCAAAAACATCAGTTTGTCATCAACACCGCTCCCACACCAAATCAAAAATATTTTTTTAGCATTGCACCAGCTGCTAAGAAGAAAATTAACTCTATTCCAGCCAAAACCAGGAGAAACATTTTATCTTACCAGCCTGGCAGAGAGAGGAGATCCATTTGCTGATAGCAGGTGATCCTTTCATGGCTGTGAAATTGTGGCAACCTCTGGTTATTCTTATATCAGATCACATAATTGAAAAATAATTCAGGCTGGAAGGGACCTCAAGAGGTCTCTAGTCCATCTTTCTGCTCAAAGCAGGGTCAACCATCTGAGGTCAGAAAGGATTGCTCAGGGCATTGTCCAGCTGGGGCTTGAAACCATCCCAGGACAGACACTGCAAAACCTCTCTGGGCAAGATCTGCCACTGCTTGACTGTCCTCATGGGGAAAAGTTCTTTCTTCAATCTGAACTGCTCATTTCAACTCATGCCAGCTGTCTCTCATCTTCTTCCCATGCACCACTGGGAAGAACCTGGCTCCATCTTCCTATTTGATTGTTTACATGGCCCTAAGACGTCATATACATTTTATAATGGGCAAAGGAAAACAACCGTGTCAGAATCATAGTTCCAGAGTGGTAGCAGCAGGAGAACTCACACTTCTATCAGCTGATAAAATGAAAAAATATTTTGTCAAGCAGTATTACAGCATGCCATAAATTTTACTACTAGGCTCTTACTAACTCATGTTATCTGAAGACGATGTGGTCTGTAAGCTTCTCAATCATTTTTAGTCAACTTCAGGACTTTCAGTTATTTGTGTTGTTTCAAGACTGTGGACTTCAGCAACAAACCCATCACACTGCTGAAGAGACAGACACTAGTTTTCAAGACAGAAGAGAGGACTGATAATTTTGGATCTCCTTTAGACAAAAAATGAAAAATCAAACCCTGCTAGATAGCATTAGCCATCTCTAAGCAGGTGGAAGAGAAAGGCAATTTTCAGAGTTGTTTCCACAGGTTAAATACATTTTCTGAAAAACTCACTGTTGTGACTTGAAAGAGTAAGCAGCTACTAATGGGAGAGCTCACCTTCAGAATGAGCCAAGATCAGAGTTGCAGAGACAGAGAGAGCAGAAGACAGGAGGCTGTTTGCATCTAAGGATGGCATTTTCACCCCGGCAGGGAAGTGCTGCTTGCAGCTGCTCTGCTTGGCACTATCTGGGGTGGCAAGTGGCAAACTGGAGAAGTTGTAGCCAGAGATGTGCTAGGAACGAACATGAGTTTCTGAAACAACCTCTGCCACAGAAGTGGTGAGAGTAAAGGGCATCACCAACATTTAATACAGGATTTGATACGTTTCTAAAAGAAATTACATGTTGTGATCCCTGTTACAGCAAAAGGCTAGACTCAATAACTTTGTAGGTTCATTTATCTGCCGTTTTCCTCTGCTCCTTTTTCTCCCAGTTTCTCTCTTAATTCCTTGTCTTAAACTTTTCAGGAAACTGGAACACTGTTGATTTCTCTGTTTCTTATTATCAACTGACAGAGATATTTAAGGGCAGGATGGAAAAGCATGAGAGAGTGGGAAAGCGTCCTGTAGAAAATGGGAAGGATGCCACAGCTGGCAAGTGTTATTTCTGAGGCATCCACTACAACACGGCCTGCCTGCCTTCCAGAGCTGAAAGAGAAGTTTTCACAATTTATCAGTCTCTGCTACTCTCTGGTTTGCTCTTTACAGAATGCAAAAATAGGACAGGGAAGCCTCACAGGTTACAGATTGGACTCAAATGGCCAAGAGGTGGTGGTGAACAGAAGGTTGAAAACATTTCCAGCTGTGCACTGGAGTGAAAGACAAAAATCATGCACTGAGTAGACTTTTTCCAGAAAAATCAATGAAAAGATATATAAGAGTTTCTGTGTAAAACAGGGTACTTGAGTTTTTAGGGAGCATAAAAAGTCTCAACCATAATTGATGATTTATATGAAGCCACTCTATATATGTGTAAGTATATATTATACTTGTGTTTCCTTGAAGTAAATTTCTGTTTCTTTTCCTCTTCTCTGAGAACTAATCAGGTCTAAGTGAAACAATGAAGAAAATCTTAAGTGTTTATTACATACCATTTCTGGCAGCAGTATTGGTGTTGGGGTAAACCAACCAGTACTGTAGGAATACACAGCAACTATGGTACCTTCCCCAGGTGTACACATGAAGGTACTTAGTAAAACTGTGGACCTTTTCAGTTAGTGAGTCATGTATGTTTCACCTTGAACCTAATTCAAAACTCATTTAAGCCAGCCAAATTCTTGCCTTCAATAACTTGGGGCGAGATGTAGCAATCATTGCATTCTATGTACCTGAGAGAGCTCTTCTCTTACAGAATTGCAAGCAAAATAAACTGATTTCCAAAACAGGTTATCGAAGCAGATGAAAAACCTACTGGAAAATAGTGCAGGCTGAGGAAAATAATGATTCCTTTATCAATGATATTTTTGAAGTAAGGCTTTGTAAGAACTTTGCAGAAATTATGTAGAAACTTTTGTAATTGTGTTATGAGAAGCTAATCAAAATTTATTGCTTCTACTTCCACTTCTGCTGATAAAAGTTTCAAATCAATTTAGAAAGTTTAGGCCGTACTAAATTAGAATCTGAATCTTAGAAGCCTAAGAAGGATCATTTAAAAGGCTATAAATTCTAGTGAAGGTAAGTCAGACACACTGACAAACCAGAAGTACTTTGGTAAATGCACATATACTGAGAAATATACATATAAATATATTAACAACGAAGTGTACCTAAAACACTACTGTATTGTTCAAATTTAGTATCATGCTGAAATCAGGTGCATGCATAAGGACCTAGCAATTTTTATGAGTTTAGAAAACTCTTAGTATAGGTCAAAACTGAGGCCTTTACATAGATGTTGTTTTTCGTGTTGCACAAAATAAGCTTGTGAACAGCTTCAAAAATCACAGAGTCTGTGGGGCCTTGAAAATAAGGTTTTGATGTATACTGTAAATACATAGTCCAGAAGTCCGGCCCCATTGTTCACTATTCATAATGATGGAGATAATCGTTGAACAGGAGCATTTATGGGAAAAGATAGTGGTAGATCTCGCCATGTTTAAGAAGCTCATTGTTGTGTAGTCAGTGGGTACATCCTCAGAAACAGCAAAATGCCCACATACGTTATGAAGTTACTAACCTGGGTAATTACAGTTCAGTGGGAATGCTGACAATGATTTATTTAACATACTCCTGAGGACAATGTCCTTAACATCCAAGTTTGACCAACCCTGTAGCAGTGCATCTGAGCAGGAGTGCCAAGTCTCAGTTCCCTCTGTACCTATCCAGTTTTGAGATGCAGGCCACACCAGCAAGTTTTAGCCACCTAACTACAAGGCACCAGGAAAACATACATACCTCATTAACAGTGCTGTGCCAACCGGAGGATTTTACAGATTCAGTTATCCTGTCGCAAAAGTTTTTTCGGTGATAAAAGTTGTGCTTCTTAGGGACCTAGCGGAGGGTATACTGGCAAGAATACTGCCTTTGCTACAATCAGCTACAGTACTTTGTACACATCTCACTCTACCTGAAAACCTTCTTAAAGGTACCAGAAATAGCAAACTTTTGACCCAGGTTAAGACTTAATATGAGAAATGGGTGGAAACAGTAATTCTAATGGTACACATTTCATCCCAGTCAGCAACCAAACATTACTGAAACTAGATCTGTAGTTGAGAAAATACTGATATTTTATGCATATGTACTAATAAGCACCTTCACTCCCTTTGCTAATTTTTAATCTTTTAGTCCCAAAACATTTGTAGATACAATTACAAATGAATGGTCTAGCCCAATCCATATGTCAGTCTGTTCCCTGAAATTTTCAGGTGATTTATAACCCCTATGATTCCCCTTTTGAAGTGAAACTTCCAGTAACGATCAGCTTATTCATCTCCTTTTGAAGTAAACAGCATTAAGGTCAAGCATACACCTCAGTAAGAGAAGTTTAAGATGGCTCAGCGTCTATGTGTTTGCTCCCGAAATCTGTAAGCCACATCTGCCTGTCTCTGAAGCAGGGAAAAGTTCTACGCTGTAGATGAAATATTTGGGACTAAGACTAAATGTGTTAATACCTGTTTCAACTTGTTCTATTAGGAAAATATTTTCTCCATGTCTTACATCTCACAGGCTCGTGTACATTAATGCATACGTTAAAATATACAGCTTAGCTATGTCCAACAGTCTGATATAAAAATTAGGCAAAAGGGATAAAGAGAAAAGGAACTTATGAGCATGCCATAATGCCATCTGAAATGCTACTTCTTTCCTTTATTACCTCTGAGCACAAGTCTGTTGTGATATTTTTCTCTTCAATGAAGCATATTTCAGGAATTTCAGATGAAAGTAAAAAAAAAACTGTATAGGAAACATGCCATGTGAAGGTTGTCTTGGTTTCCTTTACAACCAACAAGGTTTTATAATGGACCCCACACCACTATGCATGGGGCTAGACGCAGCGTGAGCCATGGAGGGGCTGCAGCAGTTGCTGTGTCCCCAGGCACCACCACAGTGAGGGTGGCTAGGGAGCGAGAGCTGGTGTGACATGATGCTGCTTTGAGGCCACTTTCCCTTCCCCTTGGCAGCCTGCAAATGGATTGCAGTACCTTGACTTCTTCCATGAGAAATGAGCAGTGGTTTTTATCTTTGTATTATGGAACACAGGGAAAAGGAGGAAGATTTTTCATTTGAATCTTTGCTGCAGTGAGCAGAATGTTGTGCTTTCTCTTGGAGCCTGCCCCAGCAATTCCCTAGCACTGCTGTTCCAGTCAGAAACAATGTAAAAACTGGAAAGGGCTTTTGGGCCCATCTGACAACGCAAAACTACCACCTCTTAAGCTGAAACTTCAGCATAGACTTCAAATGTTAAAGTAAAAGCAGCATGTGATACAAGGTTATGCTTTACAGCAAACAAACTGACATAATGTAAACTTGGTTGTCACCTTTGCATTCAGGAGCAGTTTTGAGGCTGCTATTTCAAAACTCAGATTTTTCACCTTTGTTATGAAATAGAAAGGTCTAGTCCTTAACCAACTGTATCACTTGCTATTTATGGCTCTTCTGCTAATAGTTCACACAGAGTTGCTGTTTCTCATACTGCACATTCACCCTGAAATCCCCACAATATTGTGAAGAAAGTATGAATCTCCTGCTACCTCCTTTTCAGCTACAAGGTCTTATTTGTTCATCACTATGGCAACTGCTGCCCCAGCCCAGCTTAATAAGGTGCTTGTCTAGACAGCATTAAACATATCTGCACTTACATGTGTCTGGCTTTAACAGCCAGGTGTGCAGAAGGTGCAGTGGAAGGAAGAGAGGCAACAGAAAAGGAGAAAGTAAAAGAAGAGTCAAAGCATTTCAGAAGCCACCACACTTTACGTAAGACTTTTTAATTCTGGAGACCTTTCCTGGGATGCAGTGTTAAAACATATTCCTCACTCAGGACACACAGATTTATAGGTGTACATGAAAGAATGGCAAACTGGCTTCTAACTGACCTGAGTAAGGGCCACCACTGTCCGTGGGCTCTTCTAGGAGCAGAAGTACCTCTCAGGGACAGGTCCATTTCATGGTTCCTGTGGAGAGAAGTGCGGTACATCTGGGACTGATTAAGGTCAGCAGGTCCTAGCAAGGACCTAGCAGGTCCTAGCAAGGACCTGTGGAAGGTCTTAGTTCTGATTCTAATCTGCTGATTGGATCTTCAGGAAACTAGAATAAAGCATTCCAGTACCATCCACCTCCCTGTCGCAGGAGGCCCCTTTGGAAGAAGTTTCCTCACAGGCAGTGGAGCAATTAAGCCTGTGTAGAGCAAGACTGCCACACAAATTCAGCTGTGTGCAGTCTGTGTAAGCAGAATTTATTCACCAAAATATGGCAATTCAGTCACTTTCTGCAAGTATGCACCCATCTCAGCAAGTACCTTTCATGATAAAAGAAACCCACATTTTCAGCGTTAACTTCACAGTGAATGAGGGCACAGCCTGATGATAAGCTAGATTTGATTTAGACTTGATTTTCTGGTCTTCTCCCTCCCAGAAAATACCTCAAATAGCATGCTACAGCATGTTTGGGGATGCTGAACTGCCAGTGGGTATTTTTTGGAACTGTCCTTACTTCAGTAAGTAAACACAAACTAGAGCAGGTCCAGCCGACATCCAGACATTGACCAGCCTAAGCCTCCCCACAACCGATGTCTTAGCAGTCATCCTTCCACCTCTCCTGTTCCCACTGTGCATAAAACAAGCAAATACTCACAGAGCCACAAAAAATGCATGTTGAGATGTTCTTCTGTAAGGCAGAGGGCAAAATACCCCTGACAGAGGCAAGAGTTGAAGTAGCTTTCCCACCACTGGAAGTGGGAAGCAAGACCATCAATCTAACCCTTCATTCTTATTCATTATTTTCTGCAAGAGGCTGAAAAATGTAACACTTCTTTCCAATCTAAACCAAGCAAACATATTAAGTGGCAAGAACAGTGAGAAGGTAGGGGAGAACAGCAATAAAAAAGGAGGGAGTCAGTCTTAATTTTTGCAGAACTAAAAAGCACCTAATTATTCATACTGTTTAGCCAATGACCCTTGTACTCCTAGGTCAACAAGATAGAATTTTTTTCCTCACACATGACAGGTAAATACCATGAATGCATTCCTATGATGAATACCCAAAATATGAAAGGTGTATGACACTAGGACCTGCGTGTAACACTTAGTACTGTCCTCGGAGACACCCTGTGAAGTGAAGCAGTTTCCAGGCAGAGGTGTCTGCGGGACTGAACACCTGGATTTTTAATCATTATCTGTTAACTAGGGATTTTTTTAATCTTGAACACCTAATTGTGCCCTTATTGTAAGTTAAAGGTAGCAGAAAAGTACACACAAAACTGGCCAACATGCAAACTCTATATTGCAGTCACAATTAACGAGGACACCAACAGACAAAAAAAATGCTCTCTCTGATACTTACTTTTTTTTTTTTTTTTTTTTTACCAAGAGAAAACATTGTTGTGGTGTATCTTGGCAGGCATCAGCTTTTCGGCTGGCACTAGGTGACAGGAAAACACGAAGTGTCCAGAATCAATTCAGGGATGATGCCTGCTGGCAAACAGGCTCCTCACAGGAAAAGCCAGAGACGGCGTTGCAGCTGCTTGTGATGCCAACACACTGTGTGTTGTGGGGCTCACTGGTAGCCAGAACTGTTCAAAAAGTGAGCATCTCCCTTTGAAGAGAAGACCGTTAAGATTGTTGGTAGAGATACATATTCAGCACACTCCCAATGACACTTTGTCTCAACAGTTACTGAATCCAAGAGGAAACACCCTTCTGGTGGAAACACTAGCCACTGGCTCTCACTTCTGAGTCCTTCTTATTTGACACACTGCACAGGACAAGATGATGCAGCTTGCACTTCTTGAAACACATTGGGTAGGTTGAGGGCAAAGATTGAAAGGGCCAGTTTTTAACAAAAACAGCTCTAGGTGGTCATGTGCTCAGTTATCTGGCTAGGCCCACTGCAGTGTAGCCACTTGTCCCTTTTACAGCTACCCCAAACTCATGCTCACAGGATCTTACCCTGTGTTCATATGTTGCATGCCAGTATCCCACTCCAACATCTGCAGAGTTATGCCATACCCTTCCATGTGCTAGGATCAATATCATTCACACTGAAGCATTTGATCATTCCAGAAAGGAATATTCTTGTAACATGTTCATTCATTCCATGAATATGAGGAAATGGTAAACAAAACACCTACACATATTTTATAGTTCGAAAGTTTCACTACAGTCTTTCTTGCTAAATACACTATCTTGAAAAATAAGTACTTTTCACTTGTATTCACTATGCTACAGTGTGCACCATGGTATGGTTTTTGCTGCTGTGTATAGTTACATTACATCAACATTTCCTACCCAAAAGATCCCCGCTATTTTCACACTGTAACAGCACCATGCCAGCCTAGGTGTCACTAGGTGGAGGGAGCATTGACCAACTGTTTATTACACAGTGCTAATAAATCTAAGGGCTTCATGTTAGGAAAATCTCTTATCTACTTAATGCTCTACCAAAGCCTGAAAATAGGAGTGTCCACCTGCTATAAGTCACTGTAATACAGCCAGATTAATTACATGTAGCTGTCTGAAAATGCTTTAATTCTCTGAAACCCAATGTTATTTTGCTTTAGGGTTGCAATTAAGCCCAAGACAAGTTTAATGAGAGCAGTAGCATATACTGAGGTACTGTTGCTAGGCATCTGTGTGCAGGGTCGTATCAATTTAGTCCCAGCTGTTACAGCAGACAATTGGCACAATACCTTCTGCTTAAACTTCTTGAGTTTCCTTTGTTTGAACGCTCTTGAGAGAACAAAATATCTTCATGAGATGTCAAGTGCCTAAGATGAAGCATTACTTGCAAGCACTTAATATTCACTGTCAGGAAGCCAGACTGCCAATGAATGCCAATAATTGATATGATGTAGAAAGAATTGTATATGACTAAGGATTTAATCTCAGTGTTAGTATTGCCCCTAGGAAAATCACCATCTGTGTTCAATAAAGGTTGTAATTCACTGATAGAATATGATTTTTGTGTGAATGAAGCCTCATGTTTAATGCTCAGCATCACTTCCTTTTCTGAGGCAAACTGAACTATCAGGATACTTCCCAATCTTGCAGAAACTACAGGTGAAGAGGCATAAATCAAATACCAGAAGAATGATGTCTATTATACATACTTATTCTCCAGAAAGTTTATTGTTTTTCTAACTAGAAATTATGACCAGATTTCCAAAGGTGACTTGGCCTTCTGTACTGACTGGATTTAAGTATTGTCTTTAGAATATTTGGGACATGTACTGCTGAACTAGGCTGATAAAGGAGTTTTAGATAGTGTTTGTATTTAATAGTAATTAATTAGTATCTTTTTGTTTCATATAATGCGAAATGTGAATTTCAATAGCTGCTGTTCTCTGTGAGTCATAATACAGCCACTACTATAACTATACATTTGATTGCATAGTAAGGTAAATGCAATTAGATCACTGCAGTCTTTAAAAAGGATATTACATTTGCTGAAAACATATAAGCAGACAATTTACAGTTTATAACAGGAAAATCAAACTCCTATGAAAAATTTCTTATTAGAAATTGTCAAAATCAAACACATTGCAAAGTTCTACAGCAAATCTTTGATTCACTGTTGTGACTGCTAAAAAAGTCAATGTCCTCAAAACTTTATAACTTACCAGGTGACACTGGGAAAAAAAACCAAATAAACAACACACTGCTTTAAATCTTCTGTCTGTAAAAATTGATCATTTATATATTTGCAGTATAATTTTCTTTTCAAGGTCCTTGCTTGAGTGGACGGAATTTTGTAACATTGGAATTTTCAAGCTAGCGTCTTATTTGGCATTGCAGCTTTTCTTGCATACCGTTGTACATTGGCTATTTTTATTCTTCTTGGTGCACTTACTACTGCTTTCATGTTGCCAAACCCTGTCTAAGAAGAATCACCAAAAAGGCATCTTAAGTAGCCTAATGAAAGGAAGAAGGGAGTTCTGGATGCTTGAAAATTTCTCTGTGTAGTTTTTATTGACAAAATTGTCCCCATAAAAGTCACAGGCAACACCACTTTTAACAGCATAAGGGGAGTTCATTTCAGTGGGACAAGGATTTGGCTCATCTGTATGTTTTTACTGACAAACTTGAGCATATGCACAAAGTATTTAAAGAAGGTTTTGGAGACTTAGATCTTATTTCTGTAAACTTTTTACAGTTGCTTATCTATGTGTCTGTTGTGCTTAGCTTGAAAAAACAGTTCTCAGTGGGAAACTTAGTCACGCAAACTATAAAAACATAAATGTCATGTATTTGGTATAGATGCTACTTGATTACAACTAAGAAGTAACAGAAATATTATCTATTTCTGCTGTAACATACAGAGCTGCAAATCTTCCACAGTGCAAATCCTGCGGTGAGATTCTTGTTCAAAGTGACAATCCTGGGAAAGAGAGGGAGTGCTGGGCAAATGCAACTGAAAGCAGAAACCAGATTTTGCTTATTTAGCTACAGCTGTCACTGTATCATGTTATGGATTTGCATGGTGAACTTTACATACAAAACAACACATTGGCTGTAGCTGTCTATACCTAGTCTGAAGGATGCCAAGGGCTGTGACAAATACAATTCCAGGCTGTGCTACAATGCCATAGATGTCGCATGCTGGAACAGGAATATGTGGTGTTCTCACCTGCAAGCCAATTTATGATTCAGCCTTATTTATATTAAATAAAATACATGAAACGCACAAACAGAAGAAAATCTGCTCCATGTAGGCCAACGGCCATATAAGCCATCTGCAGTCTTCAGCCTCCAGGGACACCATGGTCTGTGGGAAAGCCAAAAACAGGCCTTCCCATCCTGCTGTCTTCTCATGCTTCTATTGCAATTTCCTCTGGGGAACAAGGTGCTGAAGTTCAAACATTCCTCCAACAGCAGAACCCATAGGCTGAACAACCCTTCTGGTGTGGTTCTTACCAGGGTAGAATGAGCACACAGGGTAGAATCTGGCTTTTATACTTTTATTTTAATTTTAGTAGCAATATTAATAAAGCAGCTTGCCCTCATTCCAGTTCAGTGATAGCCTTGTTATACAATGTACTTTAATGTACAGTAGTATTTATTTGCTATCATAGTGGGAGACAAAATCATATTTCAACATAGAATCCGGTAATTTATCTCTCTCTGACTTAGGAACATGAATGTTACATCTAAAATGTGGAATTTGCTGAATGCATACTGGACTTTTAACAGGAAAATATTTTTTTTAATTGGTATTTGAAATCTGGTGTGATAGGTCTCTTTCTGTTCATCAAGGTTTGTCTCTGTGGCATCAGTAGCTGCTTGGTCTTTCAGCATAGTACTTACAGAAAGAAGCGGGAAATGCCAAAGGGAAGAAGCACTGAACCTTGAGTATAGATGGTGTAAAATATTGAGTAATAGCTGCTGGATCTGACTGACTTTCAGAAATGGAATCATAAGCGTTCCCAGTTTCTCTTGGGTCAGAGCTGTTTTACAGGGTAGCATTCCATTTTCAGTGTTCACTGAGAAGCTGAAGACATTCCCTGAGAAACATGAAGATTCACTGTTTCACTAAACTGATCTTCCCTGGTGGAAAATAAAGTATCCTTAAAACCAAAAATTAAGAAGATATGTTCCTGAGGAGTAAGATCTAATCAGTAGAGTTATTGCAGACCGTCAAGTAATTAATCCTGAACTGGCTTTAATTTTAATACAGAAATACCTTACTCTTTAGCCTATCTGTCTAGGAAGGGGTTTGAGTCTTTGTCAAATCAGATCTGAACCTCCTTAACAAGTAACCACAGAACACAGTATATCAGAATACAGACAGATTTATAATTTCAAGAACATCTAAAACCATTGTAATGGGAAGAAATTAAGCTAGCAGAGACCCTCTTTCTCTGATGTATTAGCAGAACCAGCCAGAGATGCAATCACCAGGATCTCAGTGTTCCCAAAAAGACTAACACCAACACACCTTCAGATTTGCATCCAAAAAAATAGTGCAAATTGAGTGCCTTGCCCACATATGCTGCAGAGAGAGTTCTAAGAATTAAACCACCCTTTTCCTTATTAAGCTTGCCCTGAGGGCACAGAAAATGTGGTTTATCCATTAGCTTCATTCATGTGCTCTTGTCATAGGATCACAGAATGGTTTGGGTTGGAAGGGACCTTAAATATCATCTAGTTCCAACCTCCTGCCATGGGCAGCGACGACCTCCACTAGACCAGGCTGCTGAAAGCCACATCCAGCCTGGCCTTGAATATTTCCAGGGATGGGGCATCCAAAACTTCTCGAGGCAACCTGTTCCCACAGTCTTCCCACCCTCATTGTAAAAAATGTCTTCCTTATATGTAATCTAAGTGTACCCTCTACCAGCTTATAGCTGCCACCCCTTGCCCTACCATTACAGGCCCTGGTAAAACATCTCTTTCCATATTTCTTATAAGCCCCCTTTAAGCATTCAAAGGGCACAACATTGTGTTCCCAGACCCTCCTCCAGGCTGAACAAAGTCAACTCTTCCAGCCTCCCTTCATAGCAGAGGTGCTCCAGCTCTCTGACTATCTTTGTGGCCCTCTTCTGGAGCTGCTTTAACAGGTCCGTGTCCTTCTTTTACTGAGGGCCCCAGAGCTGGACACAGTAATCCAGGTGGGGTGTCACAAGAGTGGAGGGGGAGAAATGTTACTAAGAAAAATGCTGCTCCACAGCCCACCAGCACCCTGCACCCCTAATAACACCACTTTATCAGTATTCAGGCCTGATTGAATATTATTGTATATTGGTGAAAGCCACTATTTTATATGCATGATAATTAAACGCACCAGGAATCTTTAGACATGAGTGTAGGGTGTGAGGGAGAACAAATGAGCTAGGAAAGGTCTCCATGCAAGACTCAGCAGGCAGCATCCTGCTCTCCCAGCCCATTCTGCCTCTGCTGCAAAAGGCTTCTGTGCATCTGATTTCCAGAAAGGGCATATGCAAAATTTCACTGAACTGTTGATACGGAGGAAACAGTGGATGAAATTAATACAATACAGCAGTGCATGCTGACAAGTATTTGCACCTTATTTGCTCATGCAAAAGAAACAACTGGATTCATAACTCAACACATACAAAGTGTCAAAGACCTAGGCTACTGTAAGCAAGCAACTGTATTGGCAGCTTTCATGGAGTACCCTGTCTCTGCCCTGGAAGCTGCAGTCTCTTTCATGTCCCCAGAAATTATAGTCCTGATCCTCCACAGGGAGATTTGCACAGCCTGAGAGAACTATGCCTAGAGATGAAGTCCTACATGCCTTTTTCAAAGACCAGTTGCAGGGCTTCCTGCAGCCAAAAATGCTATTGGAATAATTTTGCTCACTTGAAACCTTAGCTGAGTGTTAATTCACTCATTGGAAATCTGCCCTCTAAAGTCTAGCAGGCAGGAGATCAGATTGTCTGTGGCGTCTAGCTCCCACTGTCTTTTGGCAGAATCGGGTAGCTGACAGGGAGTTAATAACAGCACCTTCAATCTCTTTCTAGTTGAGGCCCCAGATGTGGGTTAGACCACAGGAGATGCCTTCCAGCTGCTGCATTGGAAAAAAAATCTGACTTTGCCTGCTTCCCTCCCTGCACTTTTGGTTCAAGAGAGAAAAGTCATACCGGATCTATGACCTCTGGACCCACTGGGACTCCTAACACAGAAATGTATCCAAGCACATCTTTACTGAAATACTTGGATGTCTAAGGAAAAGATGACTTCCACCCAACCAGAAGACTTACAGGGGTCTTCAGGGACACTTTGCTGACATCCAGTACTGTGAAACCACCTGCAAATTTCAGGCAGTGGGTGTGACTGTAAAATTATATTCTGGTGATAGATTGCAATGAAAAGTCCTAAAAATGAACAATAAGACACAGCAAAAAATGTTTTTGATCTTGTTAGACCTAGGCTAGACCCTTACTCAGGACCTGAATGTAAGGCTCATACATAGCACAATAAAGACCTATGTTACACCCCTCTGTTCAAATCTTCTCTGTGGTGTGGAGAGTATTTTTTTGAATAAGGGTCAAATAAAGATGTTTTTGCCATTGAATTTGCCTTCCAGCAGGTACAAATGCATCATTCACTGTTCTATGTGCAGCAGTTGTACTGGGGATTAGTCTTATTGTGCTTCAACATCACTTGCTGCAAATAAGAGATTGGCAGAGTTGTCTCTGCCAGGCCTCTTGCTCCTCACTCTCTTGAGAGAGCAGATCACAAGAGGTCATCTACCTTTTGAAGACCATTGTCCCTGAGCTGTTGTCAAATACCTACTTCTACAGCTTACTGCACATGGTGCCATACAATAACTGTGCAAGTAGGCAAAACAAGGAGTGCAACACCAGTTATTTTCTTAAACTATTCTAGTGAGGTAGTTAGGGTTTTTTTCCTCACAGCTCATAAAAAGTATCTGAGGAGAAAGGGAGCAGTGGTCCGTAAAATGTGTTGCCAGTCCATGCCCTTATCTGCCATACTAGCATGGTACTGCCTGATGTAGTATTCGGTGGAAACCTATTTCTCTGCAAAGAGTTTTAGATTACAGTGGGATTGCTGCCAGAGCAGAATGTCAACTTAGGTGACAGAGCCTTGAATCCAGCATTGCTGTCATGAATCCTTGCTGGAAGATGCTCCATTAGGCTTTAAAGTTTGAGGCACTGCAGAACTGCCTTTCTCACCTTCAGTGAGATTCAATCATTCATTACTTTGTATGTTGCACTTCTTTGATCATGGATCTCAGTAAAAAATTTATGAGCAAATCCACACATCCATAAGAAAGTCCCTCACATTCTCCTCTTGAAATTAATTCTATAACCCTGCATAAAATATGTTGGCAATGAGATCTTCTGCAAAGGAGTTCTGGATCATTTCATTATTATTGGAAATATAGTCAAGGGAAGGAAAGCCCATCTGGAGTGTATTTTTGCCAACCTTCCATCATATGGTGACACACAATTGGTGACATCCACGTTCTTCCTTAATTCTGATATTTCTTTCCTCCTTTCCCTCCATTAAATTACATCCCAAAGAAGAATCAATGTCCGAATTTCTGTAAGAGAGTTGTATTTAACATCAGCTTTTAATTTCCTAACAACTGGGGGGACTCTGCTTTTGGATCTTAAGAAACAATGTAGCTTTCAGGAGCACAAGACTAGTGGGAAGTGGTGAAGGTACAAATGCTTACCCCTGTTTTTGCTAAACAAAAACCAGTCTTCACTTTCTCAGACCAGGTCAGAAAGCTAGACTTACCAGATACCATGCATTTTTAAATTTTATTTTTGAATAAAGCTTTTTATCATAAGCTTGAGCTAATACAGTAATTTGTAGAGCCGACTGTGTCTCGGTTAGTTGGCAAACAGAGGTCAGAACATGTCAGTTCAGCCAGTGGTACGGAAACAGCCTACATATTTTTAAGGCAGGTAAAGGTAGTGATTATGAAACCTGTTGTCTTCTAGCTATCCCATCAGAAGGGGCAGTGTACCTCTCCCCAGGCAGAAATATGAGTGAGCAGCTTCCACATCAATATACTTCAGCTCTGATTTAGCAAATGCTTCCCAGGTGTTTAGTTTTCATTCTATACTAACGATACCGTCAACGTGACTCTGAGTTACTGCCAAACTTTTGTTTAGTGCCAACCAGACCTGCATGATCCAAGGGGAGTCCGGGGTTCCTATGGGAATCTAGATGTAACAGGATACAGCCTCAGGGAACAATTTTGATCCAGCTTTACAGGGAAAATAATCAGTCAGGGAATTCAGATACTGTTAGAAAGTTTTGTGTTGAGTCCTGCCCAAACGCAGATGTCCAAGAACACAACAGCTGAAAATAATGAATCACAGTCATTTCCAGTGATACCCGTATTATTATTATTTTTCCTCTCAGATTTGTTTTATGAAGCTCAGGATCAGAGTTGGGAAACTTACAAAGAAAGTGGATCTGAGGAGAATGTGAAGAAAAAGCACTTTCTGAAAGTCCAGCAACTCAAAGGCAATTATACAAGACCGCACTACCATGACAATCATTGCAGCTCTTTACTGGGAGTAAAGCAGATGTACAGAATGTAAGTATGGGCATCATGGTTTTGTGTTTTCACTTCTAAGATAATTTGCACATTCCCAAATTAATATATAGTGCAATCACTATGCTCTATCATAGTGATTCCCCAGGCATATCTAAGAGATGGGAAGTGTCAGATAAAGATAATATCATAGTAAAAGGTAACAGTTCAAATAGGATCAAAGTGAGAAATTTCTCAAGAGCCCTTCAGAGAGAAAACATGAACTCCAAGTGTATAGCTGTAAAAAGGACTTCCTTAGTAAAAGGAGTCATACAGTCCAGGCAAAGGTCCCTTCAGTTTACCACAGGAGTTCCAGACAAGACTATGAAGAAAGAGGAGAGTACATGTAAAAACAGCAAAGTGGAGTATCAAAGCAGGCCCTATTTTCAGGAATTTTTGTAACTTTTCGCTCTAATGCTAATGCTTTGTGCTGCCAAGGAGTTGGAATGAAGCAGCCTTGTAAATGTTTTGCTCCTCTCAGTTTCTCAAAGAATTATTATTAGCAGAACAAGCGGTAATAATGTTTAGCCTTGCTCCACTCCTTTTCACCAGAGTGCAGAGACAGCCTTGAAAGTATCTTGCGAGGAAAACAAATGGTATGTCTGCAAAACACATTTTCTGTCTTACATATGGACACCCATTCCTCTGGGAGGCAGTTCCAAGAATTAGGGGATCCTTAACATGATGAACCAGTGCATTGGGCTCCCTATCTTCTTGTGGAATTTTTTGTGGCCATTAACTTTGTTAATTCTCACAGCTGAAGTATGCAGTTTGAAAGAATTCTTGGTTATCTTCTGTTCTTCTTTGCTTTGTAAAAATCTATGTAGGCTTCTGCTATAATACCACTGACCAAAACAAAAATGCAGTTGCAGAGTGTAAAACTTTTGCTTTTATGAAGCCTCATGCTATTGTCCATAAAATAAAGGACCATCAAGACAAGTTTACATGAAATCTTAACTTTTCTGTTGTGCCTATCTATTACAACAAGCCAAGATTTTCAGGAGAGATAGCATCTTTTATTAGATAGCAGATACAGTTTTAAAAGTCAGATAAGCTCACACAGTCCCTTCATCAAACCAGACAGAATCACCAAGCTCCATGCCAAACAGATGTTGGAAATGATACATGCCTACATCGCTCTTCCTATTGCTGCATGGGCAGTAGTTTGTCTTGCAGTGAATTGTAACTTGCTCCAAATAAAAACTGACCTTTTATCCCACAATAAAATTTTGGAATAAAGCAGTAGAGAAGTGAAGTGCATTAAACATTCTCTTCTCTGTTGTTGGTATCTGCTTCCAAATGTGAAATACCTGAATCAGAGATTACATATCAGTCTACGGTTCAGTTTGTCCATAGACATACCAAGAAAAGGAACTACTTAAGTAAGGAAATAATGACCTCTTCAGACTAGCAAAACATGATCTATCCCTGTAGCCACAGAGAGGGGAAGATACTCAGTATATTGTAGGCTGGATATTTAAAATATCACACCATAATTTTTCTGGGAAAGGAAGAAAGAGTGTTTCTCAAACTGGAATTAAAACTGTACATAAGTGTTTATAAACTAAATTTTCCTTAGACCCTGTATTAAAAAAAGTAGTCTTGAAAACATGGAGGTTTATTCTAGGAATGAAACTGTCTTCCACCCCTTGTAGTTGGTAGTACAAAGCTACGCAAGAGAAAGTCTCCTACTCAGTCTATCATTTCTAAACCAGTTTTTCAGTGTGGTTTCATGTGTCTCAGTGGCACCAACAGATATAAGAGATGAAGTGTCCATGCCCCTCTCCCATCCTTACTGAGGAGGCAGGCGGGGAATATTGAGAGAGATATGAAAGAAAAGGGGCAATGTTCTACCTAGCGTAACCTTGCCCTCAACATGCAGAATCTCCTCTAGCTGGGGAGAGGCTTTGGGAGTGGTTCTTTACCACAAACTATCTGTAAGCAGCTGTTGTGTGCCTAAAGCAGGCATTTGTTCTTCAGACTCCTGTTGTAACTTGTGTGAGCTCTCCTGCAGTGCTCATTAATGCACCTGGTTGAGGTGGTAAATTGAAATACATTTCCATCATTTATTGGAAGACATAATTGTAAACCTGAAATTAAGGGCTTGGAGGGATTATAGAAAATCTTCCAGCTGCTTGAAAAAATCTATTAGTCCATTAGGAAGGGCTGCAGAGATTGCTGTTTCAACTAGTTTTCCTGTATAACTCATAAACATTGCCTGTCAAATCCCAGACTCTTCACCCAGACAAACTCCTGCTGAGCAAATGGAATTTTGCCTGAGGAAGGACTGAATAAGGTCTTCTGCAGTTAACCCTGTGAGCCTGGCATTGAAGGACTCATTATCATGCTAATGCTACCTGTTCTTATTGAATCTGACAAGATGGAAAGAGCCACAGAAGTTATACATTTTTACATACTGGTCCAGGTGCATTTGTTTAGCCTGGGAATTCACTGGTCGCCAAATATTCACAATGTATACGGTACAGTGGTCAAATTTGTGTTTGCCCTCCAGACACTGATTGTTGGGGTCTGCAGTGTTTCTGCAGACAAGTTAGTTGACTTCAAAGACTTCGCCGTGTACCTTAGCCACAAATTGTCAGGTATGTAAACAGGATGTGAAGAATCGGAACTTAGAACTGCAGCATACGGGCACCTACAGCAACAGCAAATAGCAAGCAAGAAGAAGGACACAAAAACCTATCAGGGTCTGACACATGTACTGTCTAAGATATATAATAAGTTTGTATAAACAATAAAGGCCATTTTTGTCCTAATCCAGCCACACAGACCTAGTGTTTTTTTCAGTCTGCCTCGACTTGCGTCACCACATTTGGTGACACCAACGTGCCGATGTGATCCCAGTAAAGGGTATCAAAAAGAGATTCTGAGACTGTGCCGATGTGACCCTGGTAAGGGGTGTCAGAAGCGATCCTGAGACTGTGACCAGTGGGTCACTGGGGACGCGGAGCCTGGTGAAGCAGAGTAGCGCATCGAGCCAGTGCGAGATCCTGGGAGAACTTGACACCTGTAAGGTGAGCCACCAGGGACAGCATGAGGAGTAACTTATCTAAAGAAGATAATATAGTGCTATCAATGTGGAAATTAGTATTAGAGAAGCGTGGAATTACTTTAGATGGGCTTTGGTTAAAAAATACATTATTGTGGGCCAAAACACACGGAGTGGAATTGTCCCCCACGACTGTTCTTAGTGTGTTGACCTGGGACAATTTAGGATCAACACTGTCAGAAGCTCTGGAGAAAGGGGACAAAAAGGCGCCGGGGCTTTTGCTTACATGGGGACTGCTTAGACATGTTGTAGGGGGCTTCAAAAATCTGCAAGATGCAAATGGGGGCTTGCAAAATCAGCAAAATGTGAGTGGGGGCTTGCAAAGTCCACAAGGTGCAAGTGGGGGCTTACAAAGTCAGCAAAATGCAAATGAGGGTACATCATTCAAACCTCCCTTGTATCTCCCTCCAGAATATAGACAAGAGGACGAGGGGGTGGGGGAGGGGGGGAGCCACTCCCCAGTGCCCTGAATCCCCTAAATCTCTCCAACTGCATTGACTTATACTCGATACCGATTCCGAGGACGCGGACAACAAGCGGAAACCTCGGTGGACCGATCCCAGCCCCCCTGCCTCCCCCCAGCATTTGTGCCAGCCCACACTCCCTCCTCCCTTGGCTCCGGCCCTCCCTCCCGCCCCCTCTACTAAGGCCCTGCCTGCGCAGGATGGAAATGCCAAAAACCCGGATTCGGGTCCAGCTACGACAGCGCTATCAGTCACAGGCAATGAAGAAGTTGGAGGTGGTAAAAATCCAGTTTCCAGTGGTACAGTAATAATGCGCAACCCTCGGCGATTTTGGCAGGCTGTAAGAGATGGGGCATTAAGAGACGGGAACTGGGATTTAGTAGAACTGATAGGCGGACCACTCCTTATCTTCCTACTCCTTCCACCGATGCACTGCACGCATATCCTATTGTATTGGGAGATTGCGGCTGCTGGTGATCCTCACGTTCATACACCATTTGCTTGGAAAGTAGTACAGAACTTGCAAAAAACTGTTTCGCAGTACAGGGTGACTGTGTTCTGTCACGCGGAAAAGCTGTCTATAATCTACTGTATTAGAGCGGTTGAAATGTATTTTGCTGGTTAAAACAAACAAAAAAAATAATTGTAGAATTGTATGAATTCTAGAATCGTGGAACAGAGACAGTGGGTTGTTTTGACATTGATAATGTGCAGTTTTGCCCTTGCTTTGAATGATGTGCAGCTGAGATCCTGCAGCAAAGAGTTAAATAACTTTAAGGGAGTATGAGTAGAAACTAGGATGAGATGGAAACAAAGGAGGAATGTGATCTTACCTCTAGAAGATAAGGAAACAGCATGAACAGTAGAGAGTAGCCTATAGTGAACAGTGCTAAGGAAAGTGTATGAATTTGACTGATCACTCTAATTCTATTCATAAGCAGCTTGCTCAGTTAAGAAAAAATGTACAAGCTATAAAGATTGAGAATGGGTTAACGGACTGGCTACAGAGTTTAGGAATTACTGGATGGTTAAAAGATTTGTTTCTGCGCAGGATAACGGTATTAATTGCCATTGTAATCTTTTTAATGATATTGGGCTGTGTGTGGAATTGCTTTATGAGAATTATGAACAGAATAATAAAAGGGGTCTGGATTGCAAAAAACAAAAAGGGGGGAACAGCATGTGGGCACCGGGACCAATCATAGGGGAGATGGAAGCGTGTGGATGAGTAGTTTTAACCTATCACCTTTTAAATAAAAAAGCCTGTGTAGTGTGTGTATTTTTAGCTGGGGGTATAAATTGGTGTGAGTCTATTAATAAAGTGGCACTCACTTAAAAAAAAAAAAAAAAAAAAAAAGAAGAGGGAATGAAGGGAATGACCCCAGCGGCACAATTAGAGAAAGCATGTCATGTTTTTAACTTTCTGAAAATCTCTGCCGACCATGTGGTGCCTCCCATTGTGTGACATTTTGTGTCAATTGTTGACAAGCAGCAAAAGCATGAAGGTGTCTTAGTACACATGAAAAACCCTCGTACCGGGCATTGGTCGGGACCGCATGAATTGTTAAGTTGGGGAAGAGGTTATGCTTGTGTTTCTACAGATGAAGGTCCGCGATGGATACCTGCTCGCTGTGTGCGGCCTGAGCTTAGCGTGCTGGATTGTGGGAGCGCTGCTGCCACCAGTCAACCCAACAACTAATGTGTGGTCTCCTTACTGAACCAGTCCTTGTTTGGTGTGCCCTTCCTTGAAACTGACTTGCAGACATTGTTGCAAAAAAGTGAATGTATGTGGGGAATGAAGAATCTTACTGAAAGTCTTGGTATTTGGGATAATTGATTACCTCTGTATAATGTTAACCCAAAAGAAGCTGATATTGTTTGCACTTTGAATGTCGATAGTTGTCTTTATATAGATGCTAATGTAGTGAAAAGCTATGATGGGACCATGACACCTGCATAAATCAACATGTGAACATGTTGATAAGCATAATGTGTTTAAATGCAATGGGAACGTATTGCAGTGGTTCTTCTCTTATCCGAAGTTAACAGCAGGGAAAGCATTAAAGAATTAAATCACCTTGTTTGTTAGGCAGTTAAGAATGTGAGTCAAATTTGCCACCATTACATACGAAACAGAGCAACTATTGGCTTTGTGCTGTTGGCTCAAGGACATGGCTGTGAGGATTTTGATGGTATGTGCTGCGTGGATTTTAGGCACTCCATTGCAGCAACATGTTACCAAAATCTGAGAAAATGTCAGCCTTTTTGGCATCCATTCACTCAATTGGCAGTATAGTTTGTTTGCTATTACCTTGGTTGCCATCATGTTTGCAAGGGCCCTGCAGAACATGGCAAACCTGGTACTAGCTGTTCAAAAAACAAAAAGGGGGAATTGTTGGGGTCTGCAGCGGGTCTGCAGACAAGTTAGTTGACTTCAAAGACTTCGCCGTGTACCTTTTAGACAGCCACAAATTGTCAGGTATGTAAACAGGGTGTGAAGAATAGGAACTTAGAACTGCAGCATACGGGCACCTACAGCAACAGTAAATAGCAAGCAAGAAGAAGGACACAAAAACCTATTCAGGGTCTAACACCTGTACTGTCTAAGATATATAAATAGTTTGTATAAACAATAAAGGCCATTTTTGTCCTAATCCAGCCACACAGACCTAGTGTTTTTTTCAGTCTGCCTCGACTTGCGTCACCACAACTGATAATTTGTACATCACTATTTTCTGTCATTAGTCTGCTAGGTAAGGATATAAATACAAATTTATTTATTTATTTTGGTAACTGCCAACCTTTCCTCTGTTTGTGATTCTCCTAAAAAACCAATACTATCGACAATAACTTTGCTTTCCTTAATAGCCTTTTAGGGATCTCTTAGAGACATCCCTTAAGAGTTTCTGGATCAGACAGCTGCAGACCATTACTAGCTTAAATTATTTCCTTCTAAGTGCTGAAATTGTTGACACATGTAGTCTATAGGCTAAATAATATTTTGAAATTTGACAAACGGAGGCAGGATTCTGATGTTCTTACTTGCTCTTTGACAGGAAGCATTTCTGTGAGTCTGCTCCTGCAGTGAAGTACTACAAGACAAAAGTATTATTATGCAACTCCAAATTGCTGATCGTAGTGGGTTTGCAGGGCGAGGTTTTGATGGTAGAGGGCCTGCAGGGGTGGCTTCTGTGAGGTGCCAGAAGCTTCCTCCATGTCCAATGGAGCCAACACCAGCTGGCTGCAAGATGGACCCGCTGCTGGCCAAAGCTGAACCCATCAGTGATGGTGGTGGTGCCCCTGGGATAGCACATCAAGAAAGGAGGGAGTAAAAAAAAATCTGCACCAGCGAGAGAGAGGAGTGAGACCATGTGAGCGGAACAGCCCTGCAGCCCCCCAGGCCAGCGCCGCAGGAGGGGCAGGGGGGGCTCCAGGGGCTGCAGCAGAAATTCCCCTGCAGCCTGTGGTGAAGCCCACGGTGAGGCAGGGTGTTCCCTCAGCCCATGGAGGCACACCGTGGGGCAGGTACCCACCTGCAGCCCCTGGAGGACCCCACGCCAAAGCAGGTGGATGCCCAAAGCAGGCTGTGACCCGTGGGAGGCCTGTGCTGGAGCCGGCTCCTGGCAGGAGTTGTGACCTCAGGGGGTCCCACACTGGAGCGGTCCGTTCCTGAAGGACTGCAGCCCGTGGAAGGGACCCATGGTGGAGAAGTTCATGTTGGAGAGCTGTCTCCTGTGGGAGGGACCCCACGCTGGAGCAGGGGAAGCGTGTGAGGAGGAAGGAGCGGCAGAGACAGCATGTGATGAACAGACCGCAGCCCCCATTCCCTGTCCCCCTGCGCCACTCGGGGGGAGGAAGGAGAGAAATCAGGAACTAAGTTAAGCCCAGGAAGAAGGGAAGGGTGAGGGGAGGGTGGTTTTCTGATTTGAATGATCAAAAATGAAACTAATTTTTCCCAAGTTGAGCCTATTTTACCCATGACAGTAGTTGCTGAGTGATCTCCCTGTCCTTATCTCGACCCATAAGATTTTTGTTTGTATTTTTTGTCCCCTATCCAGTTTAGGAGGGAAGCGATGAAACAGCTTTGGTGGGCACGAGGCGTCCAGCCAGGGTCAAACTGCCACACTGGTCTTCCTCATCAACACAGTGTGCACAGAACAAGTATCAGCTTATTGTCTTGGAGTGCTGCCGGACCTTGAAAGTGTCCTGACCTGGATTTTACTGGTACTGGGTAAATTCCCATTATTATTCCTCAAAAATGAATCACACAGATTGTGTTTACCCTCTGTCGGAGGCACAGCCTGTGTGTTATTGTTATGTCTAATGCCACCATTTGCTCAGGGCAGAACCAGACAAAAATAAATTGGCTGAAATAACCTAACACACTTCAACTTCACAGGCCTACTTGAGTGCCAGAAGTAGTAAATGATGAAAGAAAGTGTAACTAAGTGTTTTGGATTGAGCTGAAGTGCTCTGAGAGAGCTCAGTTCCTATTTCACCCATGTAAGAGGTATCTTGGTCAGATTCCAATTCAGTTAACTGCATGAAGTCCAATCCTTCCTTAAGACATGAATGAGCAGATACTACCTGGATGATCTAATATCATTGCAATAGGCATATTGTAAAATCCTGAACTGAGTGACCTCTCTGACACCTGAAACCATGAGATCTGCTTACATTTTCTACGCATTTTGAAGGAGACAGGCTAAGTTCTGTGCTGATCTAGTGCCATCAAGGATAGCAGTAATGCTGTTATGTGTCAGTTAAAACGTAGTCACACATAGTTCTTTTTCAGTGACACTTAAAAAGAAGTGTGACTATTTCAAAATAGAAGTCCTAAAATTATACTTAACAACCCAAATGAGTGTCTTGATTTTCAAATGAATTGGACATTTGAAAGTTCTCATTGAGCTGTTGCTATTAAGCATCCTAGAAAATCAAACTGCCAATCCATATACAACTACGCGGACAGTATACGGCTGAACATGTGTCTGTGCATAAAGTCATCATTCTCTGTTCTTCCCTTCTTCACTCAGCAAACATGATGTGTCAGAGAAAAAGCAAGAGAAAGCATGAACTTAATGGCAGGATGGGAAGGGTCAGAATTCATAGCTTCACATAACACAGATGACAGTCTGGATCCCTGGATACCCCATACTTTACTAGGCTCATGGACAGTAAAGAACTAAGGGTATTCTAGCACAAGCAAATTCCCATTTGTTCATTCCCATAGATCTTGCATATATTGCCTGATCTCTCTCTTTTCAGTGTACATGGCAATGAGTTTGAACAATTTCTCTAGAAGTTGAATTTGTAATAGGACTTTCTTACATACGTAGCACATACACAAGAGAGAACCAGAGCAGGATTCATGCCCCATTTTTAAATGTAATTGATGCAAGAATCTACCTGTGAGCCACGTGTCTATGCACCCACACCAGTCAATGAAGTCGAGGTCAATTCAGTCAGTAAACTGTAGCAAGCAAGTAGTCTGACCAAAGATAGGTGTGAACTTTAGGATCAGGTGAATCAGTTCCTCATCTCCATTGACTGGGCAGACACAAATAACACAGGTATCTAAAAAGAAACAAGATATGCATCAGCTCCAAGGTTTCCCTACTTGAGCTTACTCCCAACTTCATTCAGTTGTCAGAAATCTTTGTGAAAAGTCAGCTGTGTTCTTCTTGAAATCTTGTTTTCTCTTGACTTTTGTGGCTCTTTCCTCTCCTGTTTCTTTTCATGAGTCTCTAACCTCCTTGCAAACTAATCCCCTTCCTTGAACTTTCACACTTCTCATGGACCAGTGTTGCAGATCCCATTCTATTCTGCTTTGCTACCATATTTCTCAGTTGTCTTGCTGGCAAATGCAAGCCTAAGAATCATCTGGGCTGTAGACAAATTGTAATTTTACCCCTTTAGCCTAGAACTGTCTCATTCTAGCCAAACCAAAAGTTCAGCAAGTTTTTCCCAGTGAACATCATCTTCAGTTCAAGCTGTCTCTGGGCCCTCACACTCAAGTCCTGATAAATGTCAGGGATATCCTTTTCAATAACATATAATATCACTGAGCCCTGACCCATGATATGTATACTTATATAAAAGCAGTTTTCAATACATATAGCAGCAAGCAGTGGAAAGTCAACTCTGATTCCCCTTTTTTTTAATCTAAAGGATAGGCCAATAAAAATAACAGAACACCAAATTTTCTTATCATGTCTTTGGCAAGAATGAACTTTGTAGGGGGGGGGGATGTTACATTTCCAAATTATTACTGGCTACTGTACAGAAAAATTATGCAGCCTGCAGAAAGATGCAAAGCATGTAAAAAAACTGCTGCACACACTAGTGTGCTTTTACTAAAGCAATAATTTTTGGATATAGATGACAGAATTCACCTTCTTTTTAATGTGGTATGCCTCTGGTTTTCTTGTCTCAACAAGCGCTCAGAACATATCTTTTTTTCACATTCTTTCTTGGGGGCTTTAGGAATAATGAATTCATCCCCCACCAGATCTGAATATATTCTTCTCACTCTTGGCTCTCCCTCTTGAGTCCAGCATGTTTTGAAGCATGCTTTAACAGCTGAGGGAGAAAAAAAGGTGTTAGAATATTTAATTTGCAATGTCCTGTGTCCCTAGCTCTTAATTCTGCTTGCTCTTTAATACTGTCTTTCTAAAGTCCATTCTCATCAATAATGCTGCTGTGAAATGGCTATGAGCCAGCTGGGAAACAGTACATATTTTTGCAAGTCTTCTCCTTTTCCTGGCTACCATTACAGTAATGTTCCTGCTATACATGCTTAGATCAGCAGTGAATGGGTAGGGGAAATGATAGAGTATGTTAGCCTCCAGTTACAAGTACTCATGATAATACAGTAGCAGTAAAAGCAGCTGTATCAGGTTATTGTACCAGAGGACATACTGGCAAAACCATGTGATCTTTATTCTGTGTGTCATATAATGCTTTAAATGCATACTTTCTGTGAGTCTTGCTGCATTGGTCAATTTTCCATACAATTCTTTATAAAATGTCCCTCCAAACAATATCACTCCTCATGTGAAATGTTACTGGAGCCCTGTTAGCTTGATGATAATGTGAGTTCTCCCAAACACTCCTACAAATGCACCAAATTAAAACGTGTGACATTGTAACTTCACTGTGCAACCCATAGATTCTGCAAGGCTTCCCTCTACTACCATTAAGACTTTGCACCTTTATCACCTAACGTTTTTCAGCCACTTCATTGTCCTTGATAAAAAATAAAAAGCATAGATATTGCTGTTCAAGGATTTTTCCAATTAAGGTAGTTGGAAGAAGGTTTTAGTCTATTATCTCTCTGCCAACAATATTCTGCATTTTCCACATACCTTGATTACTGATTCGATATATACACTGTTTTAATCGTTGTTTTAGGAATTTAATTCATATCTATATTACAAGTAAATTATTTCTGTACAGATATTGTAAACACACTTATTTTCACTCATGCCTACATTTACCTCCACCTATTTTCACTTCAGAAACGTTAAACAACAAGACTCAGTAGTCATTGTGTCTATTTTTAATATCAGAGAAAGTTAACAGGTATATATCAATTTGTTGGTGTTGGGGACAGTGTTTTTCTACAAAAATAGCAGTAAATTTAAAAGGAGGGGCAAAATCAATTTCTGATTTAGATGCTTCTGAGGAAAGCAACTTAGGCTCAAAAGCAGCGGAAGGTCTTCAGTGATGTGCGGTGATTAACCGGTGCTGTGGATCAGACCACGTCCTTGCTCCAGTCTTGACCGCCAGGAAAGGACAAATGCTGGCAGCAGTGCCTAGCAATACAATCAGGCCATCTGGCTGCGTACGTCAGGTGCAGAAGGACTGCTGCAAGGCATCTCATTTCCTAGGCAGTGAGGTGACATATGGTGTCCTCACATCAACACCTGTCCAACACAGACCTGCAGCCACACCTCCTGCACCACTGGGTGCATCTCTGACCCTCTGCTCAGAAGGTCCCATGTGGGCATGGGTTTGGGATATGCTAAAGCAGGTGCTTCTCAGGGTTCACTCCTCCCTGCATCAGTGTATGCTTTGCCAGGCCAAGCATTACTCCATGAGGTAGCATGCAGCTGGGCATCCTGTCCCACTCCTTAACCAGAGGCGTTTAGGAAATACTACAAGTGTAGTGGACTCAGCTGCCTACTAGGTTGGGATTATCCAGTAGTCTCTGCTCTTGGTCATTTAGAAACGCCATAAGCTGAGCTGCAAAGAAAAAGGCTGACAGCAATAGGTGCAGATAGCACTTCTTCAGACTCCTGGGGTCTCCTGCTTCAGCTACCAACTCCTTCATAGCAGGGGGAAACACCAGAGTTGTGAGTACAAGGAGGGACAGGTGGCACAGAGAGTAACCTGCAGAAAAATCAGGAAGTAAGGAGAGTGGAAGATCAACTGCAAGTAAATATTGACTTAGTGCCTATGTAAATATACATCTCTCCCTTCTTTTCAAAACTCTAGGGGAGAGACAAGCAAGTTTGAAACAAATCTCCCCACCAGCATGGCTGAGGCCGTGGCCCTGGTGTCATTCAAGCCCCATCATTTGTTAATCATTAGCAGAGATGAAAAGGTTACCAGTGGAAAGACATAAACAGAGCTCAACCCATAAATAGCACCTGCTTCCAAGAACCACCTCTAATGACTGCATCTTGGAAATGAGGGAGAGGCTGTCCAAACCCATTAAGGTACTTAGCATACATATGTATAATAGACCTGTCATTTTGGGTTAGGGAGAAAAGAGAACAAGATTCCCAACACATTGGGAAAATACATAAAATTACAGTTTCAGTCAGACTGTGCAAATCATGGCCTGTCAACTTCTCCATTTAACCCCCATTTTCAAGATGTTATTATTATTCAACTGATAAATTTGCTCTGAGTTAAGTCTTATCGCAGAAGATTTTTTGAAAGAGCAAGCAAGAAATCTCTCATTACTCCTTTCTTCACAAGTGTTTGAAAACAATTTTGAAGCCATTTTTAACTTCAGTGTGCAAGGGCCTCATATTTTACAGTAATAGGGTAAGTATTAACAAAATTAGGATGTGGGCAGTGGTATGAAGACCCAAAGAAATGAAGCAGTATGAAATGCAAGTATACATTTGGACCAGAGACTGCAGTTTAACAGTCAAAGTAGGTTTCTGTGTATTGACAAGGGTAATGATGAAGACAATAAATAAGTGAGCACAGATTAAAAATACCACCTGTAAAAAGGGAAGCTGTGTCTGATATTTTTTTCCTTGCTTTTTAACACGTAAAATAATTTCACCTTTGGTGTAGCTCATAAGAAAATGCTGGATCTTCTTCAGGAACTAACTCAGCCATTATGCTGCTAAGATTGCTTAGATAAACTGCTGCACCTGTGGGCCTATGCTGAGTATTTGGGAAGTAATAGAGACTAGAAAAGAGGTCAGTTTTGCTGCACAACTCTGAAACGACTTACAAGTACTTTTTTTCAGATGAGTGTGCTAAGAATAGGGAATATCATTCCCTGAATGTGATCAAAAATGGGTAGTAACCCCTTTGTTACTGAAAATATGCTCCTTAACTCCCAGAATTACTACGGGTAACGTGCCGTAATACTGTTTCATTTTCACCTAGGCTGGCACTGACTGAAGGTTGCTAATATATGGTCATCAGTTAACAGCTAGTGTAATACACACTACTAGGCTCGGAAGCAGACCAAAACAAAATTGCTGTGAAAATGAATTTTCCTTGGAGAACTATGTTTTTGAGTACTATGCCTGCATGACCTCTGACTCCTCTGGACAGAAACTAGGAATACTTGTTCCTAAATGCATTCCCTTGTGGATCCAAACTTTATGCTCAAGGCTTTCACCTCACTTGGTTCTTCAGACAGATTTTTACAGGATTACTTAGGTTGACAAGGATTGTACTCGGGCACGCGCACACACAAGGGTTCTGCAAAGCTCTCCCCCAGGGGCTGCAGGTCAATGCTGCTCCTGGTGCTGTTTCCAGGAGCAACATAAACCCACAGATTACTCACAAAAGATGATACAAAGGAGTAGCATCTGTCAGAGAGCAGTGATGGACAAATAATTCTTTTATTCCTATAGCCAGTCTTTGGAAAACAGGTGACAGCTTTGCTGACACTGCTCAACTTGAAAATAAAAGCATATGGACTTTTTACATAAGGACACAAAAAACTCTTAGTTTAAGGAATATATGGTATAAAGCAAGGTTCTGAGAACATTTTTCTTTACATAATGCTTGGTAGGAAACAACTCAGGTTTGGCAAAGTTCGTATAATGGAAAGTTAATGTTGTCCTTGCATGTAAACTGTTACAGCTATTAGTAGAAAACTGCTAGGACTAACAGAACTGTTCCCTGTGGAATATTTTCAGTTTCCTTTATAGGGTTTGTTGGGGTTCCTCTGCTTTCTGTGCTGTTACTCACTTTACAAAAGCTACCTGTTCTCTCCAGCATCATTTTTTCAGTCTTCCTCTACCTTTCTTCATCAAAGTCCCTGGCCAGCCTAGGGTCTGGATTCTTTCATTCTTTTATTTACCGAATCTCTCCTTCTCCCTGCATTGCCACTTTTCTGCTCTTTTTTCCATCCCTTTTCCTTCCAACCAATACAATAACACTAGTCCACAAGCAGTCTGTAGATCCTGTCCAGTGGATGTCCTCTCCCTTTCCTCCATTGGTCCTTAATCAGGACAGAGTCTTTTGCTTAGTTAAATTGACTTTTTTAGGATTCCCTCAAAACCACTGGATTTTTTGGCTTTACTTGGAGATAGGACCCAGCCACTCCCAATGTAACCTGGCAATAGCTGCCCAGGGGTCTTTGAATGGGATGTTAAGCATTTTTCATTCTTGGATTATTTTCTTTGCACTGATTTGAAGTCATTGTTGATCCACTGAATAGGGCCATCAGGGTGAGGGTAACTGCAGTTCCTCAGGGACAGCAATCACTTACACAGCAGAGTAAGTGCTGTAAGCTGTAAGTAAGCTGCAACATGATGGAGAGGGTCAAAGAAGCTAGCAGGTAACACTGGAGGTGGACTTCCTGTTTTATCAAAAGCTTCATTAGAGACTTGCTATTAAATAATTCCACAAATATCAAATGGCCAGTACATATATTTGCTTATCTTTGTGCTCTGTGAGCTCTGTGAAAGCTGAGAGCTCTTTCCTGCAGAGATAAATTATCATTCTTCACCACTATGTCCTGGTACTCTCAACAAACGAAACAGCAGTGAGACAGTCCAGAAACTACTCCATGAGTGGTCTGCGTTGGCTCTGGTATTTTACGTTGCCAAAATAAAATAGTTTACTCAGCACTTCCTTCCCATCTGTATCTTACAGTTCTCAAGCATTGCTTCTCTGTGTGTCTTTCTGTGATGTAAGGATAAAAGGCAATGTCACCCAAATGTTCTTCCTTAATTTTTTTTTTCCATCCAAAGATCATATGTAAAGGAAGTAAATAGGAACAAGTGCACAAATCAGAGGGCAAGCGGTAGTATTAACCTTTTTCCTCATAGGATTCTTGGCTGGCTTGAGTTTGTTAGAAGCAGCTCTTGAAATGCAGTGGCAACCAGTTTACAATAGTGGATCACACTAATAATGTCTTTTTTCCCAAGGGTCAGAATAACTCCTATATCTGCCTAAAGTCAGCAGTGTTTCTAAACTATTCAGAATGTTTGCACTAAAGTATTTATGTCAAGTAACAATTACAAGACAAAATCCCATCATGCTATGACATATTGTAACAGACTGTGATTACGCATACACGGAGTCAAGTTCTTTAAATATACAAAATCACAACAAGCACTCTTATAACTGCTATCCTGGGTAAAATTACAGCACAACATTTTTCTTTCCAACCATTAAGTTCAGTTCCCAGAACTCTCCATATCCAACAATCTTTGTGGGCGAGATCAGTACGTAATTGAAGAAATTCCACATTTGCAGTCAAGAAGAGTGAGATCTCTCTTGCACAGAAAAAAATGTAAATTATTTGTGATATGTGTTTCCTCAGATTGAAGGACTTGCTTCACTCCCATAAGTTACATCAAAACATCATCCACTGGGCACTTCATAACATAGTGCACTCTACCAGGAATTCGGCGTTAGACTAGAACAGCATCAGTAATAACTTCTTCATAGCAGGCTCAGTCACAATCACCTCGCCAGTACTAGGCTGACTGCATGTACATATCAAGCATTTGCCTCAAGCTTGGCTCAAACAGGCCAGAACTGGTGCTGGCATGAAGAGAAGAAATGTCAGAGAGCTATCCAGGAAACTGAACTTGCCCTTCATCTAGTTTATGGGCCAAAAGGGAGCATGCTACTGCACATGAACACATCAACAGAAACAGTGGTAAGAAATGCCTTCTTCCATCCTTAAGCCAAAAGAACTGTGTCATTCCCAATTGAACCAGAGCCCTGCTACCATGAATCATGCTCAGCTCTGCTTAGTTACTACAGCCCGCTACCCCCTGAGCTACACAGATGCAGGATAAAAAGCTGAAGAACTAGACACATTCATGAGAATCCTGACTGAGAAATGCCTTCATCTATGAATACCCTGAATGAGATCAGGGTGAGACTCATCCTAGTACACTGAAAACATAATTTCAAACAAAGTCTTGGCAACAGTCCAGCCAGTTTTTCTTGAGCAGATCATAATGTAGCATTGGAAAAACTCAGGGGAAAGTCTTTTATTTCAGTGACCAACTCATTCGCAGCATGGGTGAACACCTTTAATGTTACTCTCATGTTTACATCTATTGTCTAGATACTCACGTCTAGTGAGAATAGTGCAGACAGCTGAAAGAGAAATCTGTTCTCATACAAGGGAGTCTGAATTGCTTACAGAGCCTCTAGAGTTTAAGGTATCCATTTTTTTTAAAATAAACAATAAATTCAGCTAGGAATTAGCATTTTGGATTCCACTTTCTTTGACTCATCTAGTGGATCTGAGTCCAGTCAAGTCTCTCTCCAGACTAGGGAAATCTGAATTTTATCAGCTCCATGACTCACTACAAGCTTTCCTCACTTGATTCCAGTCACCCAGTTTCAATTCTCTGGACATGAACCAATTCAACAACAATGTGAAATAAAGGGTGGAGGACTCTTCTGATGCAGTGCCTGGCTGTGAAGCACAGTTAGTCAGCTAGAACCTGACAAAAGGCTTAAGAACAAAGCTGATGTCCAGTTATTCAAAGGGAATACTAAGTACAGCCTGCTCCAAAACAAGCAATGTCTTCCAGGCAAACTGTCATTTTCATGTAGTATCAGGGATGTCCACAATTTGAATGAGATCAAATCATGAATTGAGCAACATAAAGCATTCTTTATAGCATGAGTTTCTAGAATGACTGTTACCGTAACTCATTTGGCTCAGTATGTATTTTACTTCAATTTTTTTAAAAAAAATCAGGAGCATACCTATCTCCAGCTGTTGAGATCAACCACTGGTATATGGTCAATGGGGAGATACAAGAAAATCTGCAGAAGTGCATATGGCTCTTCACTGAATATACAGAAGGTCTAGGGAAGTAGTTCTTCTGACTTAGACACAGAACAGAGGCAGGTAATTGTCACAGGTATGTGGCATTGCTCGAAATCAAATTTCTCAACTTGCTAATAAACATTTAAAAGATTCTTTCATTTTGTTTAGTGCCATATCCTCTATAAGAACAGCATTTCATAACAAGCTCTACTTACTTTTTTATGGAGTATTTTTTGGAAAAAAATGAAAATTTTGTTTATTTTCTATCAGAGCATTTTCAAAGACAGGGTAACACGAGTAGAAGAACCTCTGCCTATCAGGCAGAGCCATCCAGTCAAAAGCACATCTGAGGCACAGCCATGACCCTTACTGGAAGTTTTCTATCATTGCCAAGGAAGCTTAGGAAAATGTCTCACTACGTTGCCTCGCAGAACTTATTATGGCTTGAAGCTGCATAAACCAGGTATAAATAGTCAAATCATCATGGCACCTTCAGCAGTAGCTGATGATGTAAAGCAGATGTGCTTGCATGTACATAAGATTCAATCTTGTATCTTTTTAAGACATGTTTGCATTCGGATAGGATCTTGCCTAATGTTCTCATGCTATTATCATGCCACGGAGAACCATGCTGTATGAATGCTGTTCGTCAGTGTCAGCCAAACCAGACATAATCAGAATTCAGAATTGCCTTAAACATGTATTTTGCTCTTATTAAGTTCATGCCTAATCAAATAGGTTTTAAAAAGGATAGCCATTAAAATGAAGCAATTGGCTTTAATTGTTTCCAGTCATTCAGCATGGAAAGTCTTATCAAAACATCTGACAGTGACTACCTTGACTTAATTTATTTCCTGAAATTAAATATGATTCACACTACTGAAAAGTCTGGTGATTTACAGCCAGGATTGATTTGATACTAAACCAACTGTACTACACATTTCTTCAAAAAAGAAATAGCCAGTCAAGGAATCTGTACTTAATCTAGCTAAGTAGGTTCACATCAAATTAACAAGCCATCCTACTGGCAGACAGGGTAAAATCTTCAGCAATATTGAGTCTAGGTGTAGGTTCCCAATTGTCTAGACTTTTAAAAAATGCGATGTAGGCTCTGAGCTCAAGCACTGATTGTTTTACACCTAATTTGTATGTACTTCCCTTCATTCAAGCCCCTGGCCCCAGGGTAAACACCTTCAGATAAATTTACGAAAGGACCAAGTACCCAGTCTCAAGCCTCTGATCACCCCTTTCTAATCTAAAGCAAAACAGTGTGTATCTTTCAGAGTGCTGCCTCACTACTACTTAGGTAGAAAGGTACCTAAATGTCAACAGACTTGTGTTGTTAGGTGCCTTTGGTGACTCTTAAGGGAGAAGCAGCTTCAGCTGTAAGTGCAGCTCAGGGCCAACTCCTAACACAAGGTTTTTCATTCCTCTGGCTTCACCCTACCCATTTTCTTCCCCCATTCCTGTATCTGCAGCACTCACACAATATCCCATTTTCAAACAGTTAGTCCTGAAACAAACTTCAGGTCACAAGCTCCGGCACTGCTCTCTGAGAGCCCACAGGCTGTACTTGCAGAACAAGGCCAACTGTACTGCTGTTGTAATAAACTTTATGAAGAAAATCCATCTTCTTTAAATAGAAGAGCACCATGCCTCCTATACCTTCAGCTCTTGCATTATTCACTCTTGTCCTTCTCCTGGCTAACTCAAATCCTGGGCTTCATTATATTTTCTCTCCGGCTCACATAGGCAATCAAGTAGGGGATACATGAACCATAAAAAACTGAAGTAGTCAGAAGACCCTATAGTCATGGCAAATCCTGGTGAGTCCTCTGCTGCTATGGTGAATCTCTCATTTTCAAAGACAAGTGTGCTGTAGTGGCTATGAACAAGCCAAGCACAGTGGGAGTGAGATGACCACCCAGGCTATGTACAAGAAGCACCTTTGCTTGCGTATTTCAAGCAATGGTTTGTAGATTACTATACAAGTTGTTTATTATCTGGTTATTGTCCTGATACTGGGGCTTCCTTCAGCCTGACTAGTTTTCAACCTGCAGCTGCTGCTGACAAAAAAATAAAAATAATTTTAAAAAATCACATTCTGGCACTTCCTTGTCCTTCCAAGAAACTGTCCAGGCACCAATATTAAAGCAAGATGTCCACTGGGGCATCCTTAGAGTTTTCTGAGGCCGGTTACTCGACCGTTCCCCTTGGCAAACAAACCTTTCCCTAGAACTCAGTTACCATCTGTCTGAACTGCACTCCAAGCGCGACGGTGCCTTCATTGGTGTGTAACACTGTGAGTGAAACACAGGGTGCCCATCCTCTGTTGCCTCACCACAAGTCAGCTGGTGCACCACCTCCCTGGGCACAGGGCACACAGCATTGCTTCTTCTGCCTGAAGGAGGCACCACCTGGACAAGGTCTAAATTTCTCCCCCCTGTAGTAGGCTGGGAAGCAGTGAGCTCTGCACATCTTTGGTTGGGATTCACATTACTGTAGGTGAAAAAAAATCCATCAATCTAAATATTAAATCAGCATTTAGAGACACCCTTAAGATAGGTAAGGAGAGATAATCAGCTCTTGGCAGAGTGTAGAGCTGTGTGCATGGCAGATTTCCCCAGAGTGATCTCTAAAAGAGGCAGCCCAGCAAAATTCCTGAAAACTGTAACTATTAAAGTTTTACCTTTAATTAGTGTTCTCACTCCAAACCCCAACTTTTACACAACTTACAAATTTTCACATTTTACGGAGAAGACAGGTATCTCCCATGGACAGGCTTTAGTGTCCTACTGAAAGCAAGCATTTGCCCAAGGAATACATTTGTCCTGAATCTCTGGTGCCTTAGGCTTATTATGATTTTTTTTTTTCTGCAGCTGGAGAAAATAGGAACTGAAGTTTTATATAAAATGAATAAAAAAGAAGGTTTACAAATTACAGTACATAACTACTATGTATTGGGAAGGAATACTGATATTGCTTCCTCTTTTTTTACTTTTCCCTTTCTCTTTGCTCAGACAGCTACCCAAAAGTAGAGCTAGCATCCATCACATTATGGGAGCAGGGGGGTGTTGAAAGAATAGCTTGTGCAAATGGTTCAATTTAGTCAGAATTTCCTGAGTGTCTTGTTCCAATGAAGACATAGAAAATGAAAAATTTTGCTCAGGTTTATGCGTGTTGAAAATTGCTTTTGTTTTTTCTGCTTTTTGTGTCTGAGTTTTAAAACAGAAAAACTTCAGCAGAAAATGTCTTGCCAACAGTAAAATCATTCAGCTTAACTTTTTGTGGAAAGTCAGTTTCTGAAAAAGGATGATGATTTTTTGACTGGCCATTCTTAGCATTGATCTTCCCCTGCCAGTGTGGAGCATCTTGTCAGTGAATTGTCTCACAGAAGAAAATTACTTTCTTTCCTCACTGTAGTAGTCACTAGCCCAGCTTGTCTCAAACAGTATGAGGAACACCATTTATTTTAGACCCAAATTGATTTAGTCCATAGCAAGGCTGATGAATATTCTGTTGGCAATTAGAAACACTGAAATTGAGTTTAAAAAAAAAAAATAGATCTGAGACATACTGAAGAAATTCAAGTCTACTGGTGTTTGAAATACGTGCTTTAATTTGAGGTTATGTGCACGTTCCATGTGCAACACTGGAAATGTTGGACATTCAAGCCTGAGCAGGTTGAATGAACTGAGTTATGGTCATCCATTTAAAATCTGGTTTATGACTCATAATGAAAAGGAATTATTGTAACACTGCTCATTTAGTTCCCATCAGTAAAACTGTCATTTTACCATTTCATGGCTCTATCAGCTCATGTCACAGCCCTCTCATTTCGGGTCTACCCAGTCAAATGAATATTTTACTGCAGCCCAGCCATTAGCAGCGTTATTGTCCCACCAATCATATGCACCTAAGCCCTACTCAAGTGATATGTATAATTAAGTAATTAGTAATTAGATACAACTGGATTATTTGCCAACAGAAACAAGAATCACATTAAAAGCCCTGAATTACTACAGGCTCGGTTAAGGGATCTGAGAAGAAATGCGCACTGTATGCTTATCACTTGTTCCCCCCACGCCCGCAAGAGCAGTTCTGTAAGGTCAGGGTAAAACCATGGCTCTGCCTCCCCACCACACTAAGCAGGGCAGCTGAACAGGCACAATTAGTGATTTTCTTCTGATTTGTTACAAAATATGATCCTGCCAGATAGCAGCACGAAGGGATTTGACTCAGCTTCATAATGCTTCTAAGGTGCTCTGGGGTGATGAGAGTAACATGACATTGTTTACTTCAAACAAGCAAGACAGGTAAAAGAAAAACACATGCCATAATATCGCATGTGTGGTCTTATTCTAAAGCATGCCACAGCCATGCAAATAGAGGGGCGAGGAGGGGGGAACCAAACAAAAACCAAAAAAAAAGGTGGCCATGCATTATTTAGGTAAGAGACAGTAAAGACTTAACCTTTACCTATAGTGACTGCCTATGATGGGTGAGGGGCTCAGAGTCAGGCATATACACATCTGCCTTTTCTGCCAATGAAATATGCCTGATCAGAAGTTAGCTGTTAATCTCTTCAGCAGGGTATTCAGAGGCACACTGTAGGCCCAGAAGAGTAGCTGTGGAAGGTATTAACAAATAAGTTCCTTGCAATGGGGAGATGTATATGTTTTAGGATGAGCTGAAGTTTTGACTCTGTCTGGACAAAAGTTCTAAGTTCTTCTGAGCTTCCTAATACCTCTTTTAATACTGGAGAAGGAAAACAAGGGTCACCTGTACTGCACATCCAGCATGCTGGTGTGAATACTTCATCCCAGCAAAATCCACACAGGAGCACAGGAGGAGCTACCTTTATCCGATAGCAGTGTTTCAAATATCACGGGCAACATCTGCAGAGAGACGACAGACTGTCATCCCTCCTATAGACCAAAATACCAACCACAAAGCAGTTACCCAGCAACCTTGTGCTTTAACACAGAAAGCTGGAAATGTCACTTCACCAGTTGTTCCACATTCTGCTCACCCACAGCCCTGACCCTCAGGCTCAGTGTGGGTGAAGCCAATTTCTCCTTTACGGTGGAAGATAGCTTCAGCCCTTAGACACAGACCAGAGGGGACAAAAGCAGCTCTGCAATGATCCTTCCCTCTTGGTGTAGATGAACCATCTTGAGCTTTGTGTGCTATCTGGACAAAAAAGCCTTACCCAGAGATGTGTCTAACATGAGTGAATGTGCCTAAGCTTGAAATAAAGTAAAACAGCTGCATTGTGATAATCAGTGAATCAGTTTGTTATTCTAAACTTGTTTTTGCTGGCTTGGTGTGGCAGGCAAAGTAGTATAAAATGCATGTTTGACTTCTATTTCTCCTCTAGTAATCTGCAGTTTAATTATCTGCTTGGTTGTTAGCATCCTCTAATAATATTAGAGATGCTCTTAAATTCAAGAGAAGAGGATATGACAGAGCTGGATGAAAAAGATACAACTGTGACAGTTCATAGAAGAGGAAGCACGGGAAGTAAATGGGCATGTTCCTGGTGGCAGAAGTAGCCTAAACCTCTCCCAGGAAAACAGTAATTAAGGCTTAATGCCTAATGTTTATATTGAGACATGAGAAAGAAAAAATGCAAGAGATTCAATAAAACCAGGCAATGCTGCCTGACAAGAAGTAGTTTGAAGTTTAAATCATAACCTTGAGATAAGCAAAGTGGTAGGAGCTAATGGACAGAGCAGGGCTCCCTGGCTGCCTGGCCCCCATCTCAGAAGACAGCAGAGGCTTGGGGTTTTTTGGGACACACTGAAACAGTTTGAATTGCTGACCCACTCAGATGTAACAATTTGCCAAGAAGACTGTGCCACAAGCCATCATCTGTACCCTGTGTTTTAGCCAAACAAACGTTAGTTTTGCCAGAAGCAAGACTCATCGGAGCTGTAGCAGGGGACTTAGCACAGCCACTCTAGGGTGGTGCTGATTCATCTGCGGTATAGGCTAGGATGGGGGGCTGTCTTCATCACCTTACTGCCTGCTTGAAACACAACAAGCAACAAATTTACTTAGTCCTGGCCATCATCCTAGGAGGCACAGTGCTGCAGAACCATAAAAAATCATAGAAATCCAGAAAAATAGAACTAAGAGGCACCTCAAGAGTGCATCCTACCCCTACCTAGCACTGCACTGCCTGCTGCCACCAGAAAAGCAGCTGTGAGGAAGGATTCACAGAACAGAAAAATGTGACCCAAGTACACATATACCTGTTCACACAATGGTGAACGAATGGGAGACTGAATCTTCTTTATTACATATTTATTTTAGATAGACTATGTAGCTTTCAATAAGCCTAGTCTAAAAATGAAGTCAGAATGTTGGCTGATATTACAAAGAGCTTGAAAGGAGTACAGAGCACTGTTGAAGAAAGAGTGATAATATGATTATTTTTTTTTCCGCACTGAGATTTTCACTTCATTCTTAGCTCTGTTTGTTTTCCCTCTCTGGAATGTTTTAATTACTGGAGGAACAGAGCACACTTCTGAAGGAGAAGCTGCAAACTTCCATGTGTTTCCAAAAATTTCAAATTGTACTTCTGGTTTCCAGGCAGTTTCCTTTATATCTGGGTATGGAAACAGTACAGCCTTAAGACAAGGATCCCTCAGAAAAATCAATACCTAGTTTTGGTCTTCTTTCTTTCTTTCTTTCTTTTTTTCCTGTCTTCAAAAAAGTACTTGTTTCAAATGCAACGTTGTACACTCTCAGTAGTTTTCTTCAATACTGCAGTATTTTCAAAAATGCTTTCAGTCTGAAAAACAAAAAGTGTTGTTAGGAAGCAAAGACACTCTGTATCAAAGTATCAAAGCATGTAAGTCTCTTAAAAAAAAAAAAAAACCAACAAAGCAGCAGCTAGAAACTAATTATTGGTTTCTCACAAACTCCAAAAGTGACTAAAGAAAGTTTTGTGCATTTGGGTCATTATCCTGGTGTTCAGTTCAAAGCTATGACTGCATTTGTGTTTTTGAAGAGGTTTCTTAATGTCTGCATCTGTAGTAATGTGCTAAAGTATCTGGGAGGGGAGCTTTTCAAACATACTTGTTTTATTTATTAATTAGACACCCGCTGTTTACTTTTTGCTTTCTTTGGAAGTCTACACAAGTATGGATAAGACTATGGCTCATGTCATACATCTTTTACATGTTTTCTTTTTCCTTGGCTATACAGAACTGGCCTATTTAAATGAAAACTTTTTCATTTTTTAACAGTTGCTGCTAGATATCTTTCAGTTTTTCTCTAAAAATAGATCTTCCAGAGCTCAGTCATGGGTCATGCTTTGATGTAAACAGGGATCAAAAATGTGCAGACCTGCACACTATATTGCAACAGAAGAAAATGTTTCAGCAGCACAGCTTGGAAAAGATGTTCACACTACAGCTTCCATTGGTTGCAAAACTTTCAGGATTGCTCTTTTATGTGCCTTCCAGCACAACAGTCATAATAATGGCACATTCAGTCATTCCCTGGAGGAGATGTAGGTAGCTGACACCTATATCAGCTCAGAGCTATTTTGCACTAACAAGTCATGGGTTTTCCGTCAGCCTGAGCAAAGGGGTGCTGTTTTGAAACAAGTGGGAAACTATTAGCCTCTTTGTCAATGACTTCAAGATGCCTCTGATGATCAATATCAGTGAAGAAAACTTTGTGGGAGGGTGGGTTTTTTTCATCTTAAGTCCTGACAAAGAAACACGGATGACTTACTGTTTTATAGCTGCTGCCCAACTCATCTCTGTTTGGAATCCAAAACTGGTTGCATTATTCATTGATTACACCAGTCAACCTTTTCTTTAAAAGGGCAACCTATCAGGTTTCTCTGAACATATGACTATAGTGCAGTGGGGAACTGATCTGGACTCCCACACATGACCTGGCCACCCACTGCCCACTCAGACACAGTGGCTGTCAACATGACAAGTCAGCCACATGCTGTGGTATGGCTTGTAAGGCTGGTCCCCAGGTGTGCAGCACAGCCATATCCTCATTTCAGAGGGACTTATATTAATATAACCAATATAACTACTTCTTTGTAGGCAGAATGGGGAGAAGATCATACTCTCTGAAGATCTGAATCCATGAACAACAGCTGAAAGACTTACATAAGAAAAACTCACCCTAGCCCTCCAATGTCAAGATGAGCAAATGAGAGAAGTAACAGTCCTCCAGACACAGTCTGTTACTACTTTCTGAAGCTGGGAAACCCAAATAAATACATGCCCATAATGTGTCACTTTGCTGTTGCAATGTCACCTGCTAGTGCTAGCAGTGGTGGAAGTCTATCAGGCAGTCAGTCGTGAGGTTTACTCGACAGTGGTGAGCATTAGTAACATGGTTCAGATGAATACTTGCTCAAAGGAATGGCTTTTCTCAGTCACTGTGGACCACCAGGTGCATCAGCGAACATGCCTGTATTCTCCTTATCACAAGAAACATAGGAACCACAAGGGAAACAAGTCTGATGTCCTGCAGACCTCTCGATTACAAAGCCAGATTAACCCTTACACAAGTTATCAAGGTGGGGCAGAGATTTTTCCATTTATCTCTTCAGAAAGGCAAAGCTCTTATTTGTTTCATGTAACAGTTCCCACTGCAATAAGTTGCCTCTCCCATATTTTAGAAAACACCATTTGCCCTCCAATAACATCTGAAATTGTACCAGTGGAAAAAAAAAACCAAAACCAAACCACAACCACCACCTGGCAGAAGTGTAATAATACACTTTGAAGTGATAGGCTGGCTGCTGGTCTTGCATTTGGCAGGCTGAAGGCCAGTCCTCTCCTTCTATAACGTTAGTGCTTTTGCCTACTAAGTGCCAGTGTGACCAAAAGCAGAGTGGCACAACTGCCTGTCTTCTGCAGGGGATGCAGGGGAAACACTTTGTTTGAAGGAAACTCAAGAAAGGTCTGCATTATATAGCTGATAAGGGAAACACAGATATGTTTTCTGTTTTTCAGACAACAACGCTGTGCCCTTATGTTGTACTAGAAAGGCTATTTCAGAAAATCTGCTACTTTCTGATGCTTTCATCATTCTAAATAATGCGTACACTGACATACAGTCTGACCAAACAACCACAGTAATTATAAAATAATCAAGAGAATTTTGAAAAGTAATTATCATATACAAACTGCCTCTATGTCATTGCAATATAAAAAGAGCAAAAGTGTGTCAAACTTTTCCATGGACCAAAGGACACTTTGAAGAATCAGCTATGGCTGTGCAGTTGTGCATGACAGTAGGAAGTTTTGCCAGACCTATGTTCCTTCAAAATAACTTTTGTCACAGATCTATGACACACGAATTACTAGCTTTCTCATCAGACACTTGACCAGTCCACTAAGGTGCTTAATGACATTAAGGCCCTTTTATTCAACGCTGTCACCAAGGAAATGTAAATCCAATGGCTAAGTGTCACATTCTGTGTTCAGGTGTTAGCCATCCTGAATGTAATCTTGTCAAGTGATGAATCAACTGAAATGGTTAAAGTTTTTGATGAGACTGGTTAACTGGTTAATTTATGTCTGGAACAGTTGTTTTCAAAGTTATTTTCCACATTTTGAAGGGACACAGAAAATATGGCTCAATATGTGGGGTATACACTTTTCCCCACCATGAATTATTTTTTGTTGAATTTACGTCAAAGCCACTATGATATGATATCCGATAAATCTTGAAAGACGGCGACTGCAAATATACTATCAGAATACAGAAAACGGATTCACAGAGATTTGCATAAGGTTGTATTGAAGCTATAAGAAGAAAAAATACTGTACCAAACTTCTGATTTTTCGTTACGAGTGCTTAGTCATGTGTGCATGTATAGCTCCAACAACATGTGGCTATGAGTGCATAAAATGGCATTTGCATTGATATCACCAGTTAAGAAAATCAAGTCCACAATTAGGACAGAAATAGATTTTAATTACAAATGAAGGTTATATAAGTGTAAAAGCAGATGTAATAATTAGAGCCTTTTTAGTGAAATCCTGAGTGCTTATTCATGAAGCCATAGAGAGTTATAGCAACATCTGGTTCCATAAGAGAATAAAATATTCTTTTCATTTATTAAGTACCTGCTAATGTGAAAAGGAAACATGGCTCTGAACTGAAACACATGTGAAGTGTACACACTGCCGTGTTAATTTCTGAAAATCATACCAGCATATTACTTACTGATGCATGAATGTTTTAGAAGTAAGGCAATGATAAGCAGTGCATAAAGTAGTAAATTAATTAATTTAGTCTTTTAAATTGTGTCTCATGTTGCCCAGGCAGTACTGTGGCAAAAAAGTGACATTTTGCTGAAAAACAACAAACAGCACAGACAGAACCCACTACAAACACTGCTCTAAAAGTTGTCCTTTGAAAGAACCGCTCACCTGTTTTTGCTATCTTTTGATATTGTTAACAAGACATACTGTAATTCCTTTTTAGTGTCTATTTGTGAATACAGAAATCTGCCAATATTCTTTTTCCCCTTAAAAAAAGGCACATCACTTCAGCTCACAGTTACTGTGATACCTGGATTACAAGGCAAAATCCTAATGTTACACAGTCCACGATGAATAAATTCATGTGGGTTTTTCTGTTAAAGGAAGACATGCCCTTAATCAGAAAAACAGTAGCACTTATGGCCATTGCACTGGGGGGCATCACACTGAACCCAACTGGGAATACCCCCAGAATGACTGTGCGCCAGAAGTACTTGGTAAATATCTCATGAAAGGAACAAGGAAACATAAACCAATTTTTTTCAGAAACGTAAACAAATTTTTTATAGATATATTTTCCAGTGGTCAAATTAATTTGACTTGTGACTGTACTTTTTGTGTGAACAAAGTATGCACAGGAGGTCCAGTAAGGTAAGCTGTCTTTAGAGCTTAGTTTGGTCAAGAAAACTCAGAGTAAAAGTGGTTTCCATTATATTGTCCAGTTGGTGCTTTCTAAGTGGCACCCGAAACACAGATAAAAATGTTTCCATTTTGAAAAAATAAAAAAGAAATGCTGTATCTCGGTTTTGACTTGTAAACTGAGGACTTGGATTCCCTGAGAAAGCAAAGTTCTATTCCACAGAGTAGTCTTTTTCAGGCTATAAATACATAAACAGACAATTTCTAAACCTCATGTATACTCTTTATTCATGTGCCCTCCATATCTACTTCCTTAAGAACTGTCTTATTAAAACAAATTTTACATTGACCCCAGCAACTAGCACTGTAAGGAAAATACAAAGTATTGTAAGACTAACATTAAAAACTTCAACAGCTAGCTAAGAAGAAACATTCACTTTCTGGAATACTACTGTTCCAGAAGCAATGTATTTTATAATAATTTTACCTTCTTACATTTTCTTTTTCATTCTTACTTTTTTTTACTTATGAGGTAATTTGAGAGCTATTATTTAATAAGTAAGTATGCTTCCTGCTGCTTTTTTGCTGTAGCTCAGAGACCCCCAGGGTTTCTGCAGGTGAAAGTGATGCCACCTAAATACAGCTAAAGATAATTCGTTTCACATTACTTCATCCTAACTCAGCTTAGTTAAGGAGAGCAGATGGATCCTCCTGAATCTCCTGTGCACAAATTCTGGGTTAAATTAAGACAAAGCCATCATAAGACTTCTCAGCAGTGTAGGTAAAATTTAATTTTGCCAACTCACTGTGGGGCAGAGCAGGGCTCTGTCCAGGACACAGACTGGGAGCAGGAGAGCCAGGCACTCTCTAGTTGCCTTGGCTGCTACAACAGGGCTGGTGGCCATCACAGAGCCTGCAGCATCGCTCCTGTGCATCAGCAGTGGGTAGCCAACCCTTCTAGAGCCCTGGCACAGACAACCCAACAGGGGCCTGGGCATTCAGCTTCCCCACGCAAATTATCTTCTTTTTTTGCATATGCCTATAGCTAGCTCTGAAACAGCACTTCCCAAATAACCCAGTGTACACAGAGGCACAGCAGCCTGTTGAATTGATCTGGATAGGTTTAAATCCAGAACTAGTTCTAAGTCACAGGCAAAATTTGTTCCAGATGAAATGGTCCCAGTGCCACTGTAAAAAGATGATGAGTAAGTTGTGAATGGGAGAGATTTTAGGATACACTTGCCAGACAGAAGAATTTTGTTTATTTTACTGTTCTGGGACATTGGGTATCATTTCCTCTGAGCAACAGGTTACCTGCATTTGGGGATCCATTTGGAAAGATCAAGCTAGAGAAAAGCATCCACATTTTTCTCACAGTGAAGCTTTATTGACTAAAAATGTTTCATGAGTTGCATGCTTTGATTGAAGAGATCAATCTTAGTAAAGACATAAAAGCAGCATAACAGCAAGAAAGAGAGAACTGAGACATTATTAAATTAGTCTGATGCTTGATAACCTTTTTCAGCAAAGAAAAGGAGCCCCGAGTTTGAACCTAGGATTCCTCGTTCCCTTTATGGGCAGCAATTATTACATTTTATACAGACATAGCTTGACTGCACACTCATGCACATAAAAATACAACAACAACAACCACAAAAAAAAAAAAAAAAAAAAAAGAAGAAAAAAAAAAAAGCAAGCAAGCAACGGAAAGAAGCCTTAAAAGTTTTCACAGAAAAGACTCAGAAATTCTCTGACTTTCTATCTAGGTCCAGGTGAAGTAGCTGCACTCTGTCATACCTGTTCTAAATGGTTTTAGTTCAATTTAATGACTAACAATGATGCATTACATAAGTACAGATTGACAGTGAAAGGTCACCTATTACCAACTTCCAGAGCAGAATAGCTCTTCGAGTGTATCTATTTTTTCTACCTTCTTCCAAATAACAATAGCTGTTTGTACCATCCAGATGATCTAATGTAATTCAACAGATACCTCCAAAGTATTAAAAATTTAAATGGCCATAAGAGTTTTATTTCTCAGTCTCTCTCCTGTTTTCCCCAGGATGTGCAGGGACTAGCTTGACTACTTCATGCAATGCTTAGCATATTGTCCATATTTTGAATGTGAAAAATAATTTTAAGGGAAAGTTAAAAAAATACTTATATTTATGTGCATGAGAAAACCTCAGCCATTTTTGTTTCAGAAATGGCTTCTACTACTGTGAAAGTTCTGCCTTCATTGCTTTTAAGCCTACCCCTATTTTATTTACCAAGCATACTGCAGTTGTTCAAAACATCTCTCGCAAGGGCTATTTCTGATTACTTCTTCCATGAAACAAATGGAAACACTACCATACACAACTGTTATTTTCAAAAGGAAGTGAATAAAAAACAGCCAACAAAAAATGAAACACCAGTGTAAATTAATCACAGTGATTTTTGCTGCAAAGAATACAGGCTGTTGCATTTCATAATTGATGGAGCTATATCAATGTCCATAATGTTAGTATTGAATATAATGGCCAACAGTTTTCTCTCTTCCACCAGTTTTGCATTTGTTGCATTATGTTCATCGGAATATACTTCCAATTCACTGTGGTCTGGGATGGCAGCCAGGGCCAACGAGAAGCCACAACCAGTGCCCTAGAGATGATAAATGCATGTTGTGGTAACAGGACCCATGTCTGCCACCGAGTGGATAGAAGGTGGGTATTGTTTTCATTCTGCATTAGTTTTGTTAAGTAATCAGAGGGTAGGTATGACTAATAATGTGAGAAATTATTGGTGCTAAAAATTCAAAACCACTTTTGATGTTTCAGACACCACTGCCCTTATTTGGACTGAAAAGAATGGAGAGAGTATATTTCATCCTTGCCAGAGCTACATATTACTTATATTACCACTTACACTGCCACGGTAGCTCTCCCAGCATATCTGTAGGGACCATGATCTCTGTGATAGAGAAGGCTGCATGACTGAGAGCTCAGCATTCAGAGCTGAAAGGAAATAGCACAGTTCTGCATGTCTATTTATTCTTGCCCACGACTCAAGCTCAAAGACTGATGTTATTCTAGCAATTTCACTGTGTCCCACGGTCTGCTGGAAATGGAAAACGACTGAGGAACAGGTTCAGCACACGTAAGGGAGACCCAACATACAAAGAATAAGCACACTTTCTTTTCTCTTTAGAAATACAAAAAAAATATCTAAAAGAGCTGTTTCTGTGTCTTTGTCTTGTTTGAACTCTAGCTGCCAGGGATCCAAGTTGTAAGCAGCTAAGCGGTAGTGGTAGACTGCTTTACTTAGCTTTTTATTAGCTTGTTTAAAAAAATCAAAATGTCATCGCATTGCTTGTATTAATGATGTTTTAAGAGAAAAGGCAGATATCCTTCATGACAGTGCATTTCTACTTACCACAGGAATATTAAATGTTGACTCCTTTTCCTAATAATCTGGAAAGGAAAGAATTTGGGAGTGAAAATCATCTCCCAGGTTGCTACAAGGGTTTTTGTTGTGTCTAGGCCTGTTTCTTGGAAGACAGTTGTTTTACTTCTGGACTCAGAGTTAGCTGATTGTACAAGAGGTACACAATCTTATTTTCCAGTTGAAAATAATCCCTCACAGATTCTTAAAACGGGTTTAGGTTTACAGAAAGATTTCTTGCTCAGGACAGTTTAAAAGGAATGTGGAACAACATTAGAGAAGTTGTTAGCTACAGCTTGTGTCAAACTGCCTGCCCCAGTGCTATGCTAAAATACAGATTAGGCTTGTTTGCTGATAAGCCTCTTATCTGTTGCTCAAAGACTTTTATAACAAACTAAACAGTAGATAATATTTTAATTTATTGTGATTACTTGAGAACACTGATACTGAACACACTACATATCTCAATGTTTTATAGAGTTTTGACCCTGCTGTGCCATCCTTCTTTTGAAAGATAATTACATTTTTGTTCAAAACAGAAGTCTGACATTTGAGTTGATGAAAGCTTAATTTTATAGATGCTATACAACTTTAAACATGTTACTGATACTAAGAGGAACTTATTCTAGAGCTGTAGCAAGACAAATTTCTGTTCATGCACTTCATTGGTGCTGAAGTCTCATGAAAAGGGGAAGTGTCACTTGTACCTGAGGTTTCAGAAGGCTTCTGAAGTCCCCAAACTGGTTTGAACCTTCATAATTCACATGTCAGGGACAACACAGCTATCTATGCACTGTACTTCATCACAAAGAATAAGTATGGAAGTTCTGAACATTGGCTTCACAAACCAACACTGCAATATTCTTTCATCCAGAACCATGAAAGGCTTTTCCATAATCACAGATAGATAGAATAGAAAGGAAAAAAGTGAAATAGCAAAGTACTTAGAGATAATTAATTGCTCTGGCTTCCTGTCACATGCCAAGCTTTGCTCTTTGCTTTGATATTACCATAGTACACCTTTCATCCTCCTGGCAGTAGCAGAATGATGAAACTTCTTGAAACTTTGCAGGAAATCCTTTTTCTGTGTGTGAGTGACTACTTTTTTCACGCACGGCTGGTTAAAGAGAGGGCTGCTATAGGAAAACAACTGAAAGCAAATTGTTCTTGCCTTTCATAGAGCAACCTTAGATGTGTTTGCCTTCACTATCTTGTGTAAAAGTTTTAGTCTCTCCAGCAGAAGCAATTTCAGCATTCAGATCTTTTAAGCCATGTTTTCTCTCCTCTTTCTTTTCCCTTCATGCTGATGCCACTGCTACAGTTTTCTGGCTCAGAGCTATCAGATTTTCAGCCCTAGGGGTTACATTCCCCTCTAGCTGACACCAAACTATATGTTTATCTACACTCAGTGTCTGCAAGCTCTCATCAACCTGTCACTACCGATGCCCTAGATAAATGCAGTCATATAAATATAGCTACTTCTAAACTGTAATAGCACAGTTTATGTCAAAAGTCCTCAGAAATAGAATGTGAATGCAAATGAAAGAGGATAGTCCTCAATGGAGCCATTGCCCACAGTGGCAATAAAGCTCTTGTCAAGAGATAAAACCAGCCTCTGAGATTCTAATGTTGCCTCCAAGACATGCCCAAGAACTTGTCTAGTCTAAGTATTTCAGCTAAGCACTTGTAATAGAAAAACCAAGCTAATCCTGTTTCTTGTCAGGTAAGTCAGTTTTCAAGCCACTTAGCTGCAGTTCCCTATAAACAAAGAGCATTCTTACACCAAAGCACCTTTTTTTTATTATTTAAAAATGTTGCCACAGAAGCAAACAGACAAACTAAAAAAAAAGGCAGTTTAGAACATTTTTAGTGGCCTCATAGCCAAAAATTAGGATGCCTTTCCCCTACTGGATAAACAGAAAACCCATGAGAATTTGTCTGAAGATGATGAGGAAAAGCTGAAAAGAGAACTGGGAGCCTAAATGTTATCAGTGCTGTAGTATCACTGGCACTGCTTCAGCGTTATAGTCAAGGAAAAGCCTCAGTTTTTTCTTCCTTAACAGAAAGAAAATTAATGCCTTCCAATACAAGCTTTGTTGAAGTATCTTAACAGTTCTGTAATTTATGAGCTGAGAAAACAGTAACAACCCAGCTAAAGATACATCAAATGTATCTTTGATGACACTTTGAAGACATTAGAAGACACAAACATGAACAGGAACAGACTGAATTGAGTTTTGCTTAAGGAATTAATGAGTAGCTGAAGGAGGTACAAAAGGGAGGTTTCATTGATCAGAAAGAATGCAACTCTATGCGCAAGAACTGAGAAATTAAACATGAGTTTTACAGGGACAAGTTGATGGTCTTGAGCACAGTTTTCAGGTCAGACCTCCTCCCTTAAGGAAATTGGTTGGCAAAATCAAAAGAATGCTGGATACATTTGTAAGACAACTAATCCTTGGAGAAATGAGGCTTGGTAAACAGAAACTAAAATAGAAGATTTAATGAAAATGCCACTATAGCAAAATGACTCTTCCGGCAGCTATGAGACAGATACTCATGAAAGCTGTAATGAGTTTGATGAGTAACTTGCTTTTAATCAGCCAGCTTTTACATGATGACTTTTTAAAATATGCAATTTGGTAATAACACAAGCAAAATTTTTTAAGTAGCAGCTGGAGAACATGGCAGGAAACCTGAGGTAGCAGAGACTTCAAAAATACTACTTGTTTGCATATTAGTCAGTTACTAGGTGGTTTGGATTATCCATATCTTGATTACTGATGTGATAAATGCCACATTTGTTCAGATCACCAAAAGAAGTTGATTAGCATTGTGCCAGTAATTTAGCACTTCTAACAAAAAACGCCTAGAAGCCTGCTAGGATCCAGTTGCTCCTGGGTCCAGAGGCAGAGTACTCATGACACTAATGGCCTTCACAATCCGTTCTTCCTTTGCTGGTAGAGGTATAAGGTTCAAAATTAATGTTCTTATGCAGTCACTTGAATTTTAGGTATTTCCAAGCTATTTTTCATTAGCAAATGCAATATTTCAGTCGAGCATTGTCCATTTTTGTCTCTGTTCAAATTGAATGTCTGAGCAGCTCTGTTTAGAAACTACAACAGGGCAGCTCTCATTCATTTTACTATCTCCATCTAAGGTAATTATGTCTGGGCAGTTACTCTGTGAGAACTGTTATCAGCTATCCCTGGGGCCAGGATCTCAGGAGGCTTGGGCACAATGATTCATTTGAAAATCCAAAATAGTTGTAGGTACAAGCTGGGCACCAAGTTCCTATGCCATGACAAATCTGAGGTTCCTCTGTATCTGTAGAAAGGCAAACTGTTTTGAGGGTGAGGACTCCAACATGGCAGACTGCAGTAGCTACAGCAGTTAGAGGCCAGCAGAGGAGGGCTTATGGAAGTTCAGTTTTGGACTTGAGAGCCTACATAATTCCCTAGCTGCACTACAGTCATCTTATCTTCTGCAGGATTTTTGGACTGAAGAATCATTATTGAAGATTCATTATAAGTTCTGACAAACAAATGTACTGAATAGTCTTGTTACTGTTCCACCTAGCCTTCCTACCAAGAATACCTATCAAGCAGATTTTCTGGTCCTGAGTCTTGGGACCCAGCAGCTTTCAAGCTTCAGGAGTCTGACCAAATCCTTGCCTGACCTCTCTCTCCTCTCCTGTGAATGTCTCCAGGGTCTTCTGCTTCCTTTTCTCCAAACTTTGCTTCTAGACTGACTTTTTTATCCTTCCTGACAGGTGGTATCTAAACAGGTCATCTTCTCTTAGACGGTGCTCTGGAAATCCAGTTTGGAAAACTTATTTACATTACAGCCAGCTCAAGGCTTTGTTGCCATTTCATGGGAATGAGAGATCACCAGGGCTGAAAAGGCATGATGCTGTCCCTTCTTAACCCTTAGATGAAATAAGTACTTTTCCTGATGGTTTCTCCTTCCTGTTCAAGAGGAAGGACGTAGTGACAAAAGGAGTTTAATCTGGACAGTCTTAATGTCTTAGAGGCAAGGAAGTACTCACAAAATATAAAGATATATACATAAATCACCAGAGAAGTATGCAGGTGTGCATTAATCCCTCACTAGTTTGTTAGCCAAATCATACTTTCCAACACAGGTGTTTATAATTTGAGCAGGTCCTGTTTCAGACCACATTCTCTGCAGTCCAGTGCAGTTATGTGGGCAGTGATGTGTTCTTTTGCCAGACTTCTTACATGTAAACTCCTTCCTTTATAAAACCAGTGTTCTCTTTTTAGCTCACCAGTAACACCCCAGTGCTCACCTGCATCCCAAACCAAGACTGAGCCATATTGCACTAGATAATAAAATAATGCAGAGCAGCAGGCAGTCTTTGTCCAGAGGTACTCGTCATGTACTTCAAGCAAGTCACAAGCAGGGAGAACTGGGAGGGAAGACAAGAAAGTCGTGGGTAGGATTGTTCGGTTGCAGTGACTCAGCCTGCATAATTAGGATTAGATGGTGGCTTTCATGTCATTACTCTGTGTAAGGGGGAGTGCACAGGAGGAGCACCAAGGAAAGTTTGCTTCAAGAAGCTGTAGCCTTTCATGAGAATCTTTGTGCCCACAGGAATGAGTAATTCGCTCATGCACTCTGCCCAGTTTATTCCTCAGGACACAGCTTTCAGCACCCTTCCCACAGTACTGACTCAAAGCAAGAAGGGCTGGCACTCCTATGCTAAGAGATTGCTTGCATAAGATGGAAGGAATTACCAGGCTAAATTCTGTCTCCAAGTAGAAGTCTCTCTTTTATTTATACATACACATGAATATTAGATTGCTTCAGTAAATGAAAGAGTACAATGTGTGTTGGTGTGCGTATGAGAGAGGTGTGCATGAGAGAGAGACAATTAACTGCAATACTTCAATGCAGTCAAGGGTAAATGGAGGTGAAAAGGGTTTATCTGTTTCTAATTTCAGCAAAAAGAAGTTTATCCAGTTCTCATAAATATCACGCAATGGATTCATCCCTGTTTAAATTTGTTTACTTCTTCAACACTAATATAATGGTAGCTAAATAATCTATTACTAAAGCAAAAGAAATTCACAGATAGCTGACATTATCGCCAAGTTTTTAACAAATGTGTGTTTGAGAGTTTAATTTAAAATATTTACTGTTTTCAAATAGACGCTGAAAAGAAACTATCATTTTGGTGATAATAGTTTTCTTAATACATTTTTACTAATGAATATGTCTTGAACATATCTCTGATGTTTTAGTGGATTCAAGTTACTCAACATCAGATCACTACGCACAACTTTCTTTAAATGTACGCTTTGTATTTGATACAATCCCAAGTAGCTTAGTGATAGATCATAATAAATCCTGGCACATTAAATCCTGAAACACAGCTGTTAATACAATACTTTGTGCAAAGGAGAGGGCTTCTTTCCATTCATTAACAAGACTCCAAATCCATAATTTTATTCAGAAAACAAAATCAAGTTATACCAAAGGAGATATAATGGCTTGGATTTGGGAACTGGGAAACCAGTAGCAACTGGTTTGTCTTTTCTTTAAGAGGTAATGTAGCAATATTTGTTCCTTGAAATGACTGTTCATGAAGAAATCCAAGAATACAAGTATTGCAAAAGAAATCAAACACAGTAGCATAAAATCATACAGTAGGACTTAATAAATCATTAACAAATCCAAAAGTATCAAGTGCATTTCCCTACATGTCATTCCTAATGCGGTAGCATAAACATCCCTAGTTCAGCAACAGAAAGTTTCTTTATGAAGCAATATTTGAATTTATAGAGATCTCAGTTCTCAATTCATGATCTTAAAAAGCAGCTTTAGTACTGACAGCAAGAAGACTAATAAATGCAACTTTATGTTGGTTTGAGTGGCATAGTAATGCTCAAGGCAGTGAAACATGCCCCAGTACTGTAATTCACAACTGTACCATTGATATCTGGCAGCCTGTAAGCCTCTACTGAATGAAAATCCCTAGAGACAAAACACCAGCTTGCTTACCTTCTTTACAAGTAGGGCACTACTACAGAAAATTGTATTTTCCTTTACTAACAGTGTTCACTTTTGCTTCATCTCAGCTAGATGGAGAGAACTATTCCTTTATATATTTTGTAAAAATCTTGATTTTATAAAAAAACAGAACTACTACTAGATGTAATGCTGAAATGGCCATTGAAATGAGAAGTGTTAGCATTTTTGTTGAGAGATTCTTCATGCTATGTTCTTAGTTACTGAAACGACAGTAGTCATGATTCCTATCACTCCATACAAATCAGTCATTCTGGACATTTCGCTGCACTTCACAGTACCTCATAAAAGGTTACAGCCCCATATTTGTTGACGTACACAAGTTGTTGCTGTGGAAAGGAAGAGGAGTACAAGCTGGGGCAGAAGTAACAAATGTACAGGTTACAGATACAAATGGGGAACTAGGGGATGGGGGAAACAGGGAGCTGCCTTTGGATACAAAGATGTTCAGGAGAACACAGGACAGGAGGTGAGAGATGGGAATGAGCTACCTAGGGAACAGGCAAAAAATCCCAACAACCTTAGGACTGCAAACTGCAGGTGCCAGTCTCCATATGACAAAGAAGAAGATGCCTTCCTGATGGTTATCATATGCCAGGTTCTGGAGAGGACCATAGAACATGGAGTTTTATACTCCTTGCGTGCCTGCATAAAATCTTCCTTGGCTGCACTTATAACGTCTCCTTCTCAGCTCAGACCTCGCTCTGCCCTTCCCTTTCCCGCTGGGCTATGATTCTGTCTGTCAGTTTACTCGTTCTCCCAGCTTTTGATCACCTTCCATGGAATTTATTCTTCCTTACCCCATTGCTTGTTTCTTATTAATCTCCCCTCCTATTCCCTGCTGCTTGCTCTATGCCAGCATTAGGCACAGTGACGCATGTCCAACTACCTGGTGACACAGGCAGGGAGCACTGTGTCACTGGCAGGGTGTCCCATGTCAAAGGCAGGGTGCTCCTTGTCACAGGCAGGGTGCCCCGTGTCACAGGCAGGGTGTCCCGTGTCACAGGCAGGGTGCCCCGTGTCACCGGCAGGGTGCTGTGTGTCACAGGCAGGGTGCCCCGTGTCACTGGCAGGGTGACCCGTGTCACAGGCAGGGTGCCCTTTGTCACAGGCAGGGTGCCCTTTGTCACTGGCAGGGTGCTTCGTGTCACTGGCAGGGTGCTCCGTGTCACAGGCAGGGTGCCCCTTGTCACTGGCAGGGTGCCCCGTGTCACTGGCAGAGTGCTGTGTGTCACAGGCAGGGTGCTGTGTGTCACAGGCAGGGTGCCCTTTGTCACAGGCAGGGTGCTCCATGTCACTGGCAGGGTGCTGTGTATCACAGGCAGGGTGCCCTTTGTCACTGGCAGGGTGCTTCGTGTCACTGGCAGGGTGCTCCGTGTCACAGGCAGGGTGCCCCTTGTCACTGGCAGGGTGCCCCGTGTCACTGGCAGAGTGCTGTGTGTCACAGGCAGGGTGCCCTTTGTCACAGGCAGGGTGCTCCATGTCACTGGCAGGGTGCTGTGTATCACAGGCAGAGTGCCCCATGTCACAGGCAGGGTGCTGTGTGTCACTAGCAGGGTGCCCCGTGTCACAGGCATGGTTACCTGTGTCACATGCAGGGTGCCCTGTGTCACACGCAGGGTGCCCCGTGTCACAGGCAGGGTGCCCCGTGTCACAGGCAGGGTGCCTGCCTGGCGGAGGGATGGATGTGAAGGCACACAGCCCAGGGTTGGCAGCTGGAGCAGCCAAGCTCCGCTCACCGCACAGCAGCCACGGCTGGACAGAGCATCTTCCACAGTTGAAAGCCAACTGCCGAGTTCTGGCGATTCCCGACTGCACTCCTAAGAACTGACTTCTTTTTTTAGATTTATCATTACTCTAAAATACATTTTGCAGTGATGGCAAGAGACACATTCTGTTGTAAGCACCCACCCTTCCTGCCAAATTTCACAGCCTATCTTCAAAGCATGGGCGTGCAGAGCTTCAGCTGAATGACTGTATTGCTTACATTTACATGGAGGGGAACATGAGTATTTTTGCCTCATACAGTTCTCAGATATGGCTGCACTTTCAAAAATGTTTAAGCCTGAAGATTAAATTATACACTAATGAATGCAGGGGTTTATAAGGCAACATGCAGGCAAAAATAAAGAGGTTTCAACAACTTGCTCTTTTTAATACACCGTGATCTGATAGAGGCAAAGATACAGATGCAGAGCTTAAATACAAAAGCTGAGAGGAAGTGTTTAGAAGAGATAAGCAAGTGTAATGAAATAAAATTAAGAAACGGAAAATCTATACCAGGAAAGAAACCTTTCCAGCACTGAAATTTCGTTAGCTGTAGAATATTGTTCCTTTGGGGATGGTGTAAGCCCCATGACTCATCACCTAGCCTATAAAAATAGGTTTAGACAAAATATTAGAAGCATATGTCCTTCTGAATAACCCTGTGCTCTCAGAAGGATGAACCAGATGACCGAGTGTGACTTTTCCATCTGTAACATCCATGAATCCAAAAGAATTTCTGTATTACTCTGCCATGGATTTTAAGGCTCTGTGGTTGAACAAACCTCACTGAAAGACCTGGTTCTATCATCAGTGCTCATGCCAGTTAGCACTGTGGTCCACAGCAGCCCTCTCTCTCTCTGAATTCCCCTCAAAATTGTATTCCAAGGGAAGAGAGAAACTGAAGAGAAGAAAATAAATGTGAGATTCCTCATGTAACAATCCAGAAAGTGTCTGAATCTCTCCTGTGTACAAAGGGGATGGAAATGTTAGAAAAGTGAAGGAAGGAGCATCACCCACATCAGCACCTCATCCTGCAACACCCTGTCTCCCTCCTGTGAGCTGTGCCACTGGCTCAGTGGCCTTATCATACTGCTTACTCACCAGCAGATGTACACCCCCTCTCTCATCAGTGGAGGAATCTTTGTTAAGATGCTCTGATGATGATTCAAGAAGCTGAATTAATTTACAGTTTAAATGGCCGCAAAAAGTGCTGTCCTTAGAAGTGCTCCTAATTGGCATGAGTAACCTGCGCTGTAAGAAAGGTCAAATAGAAAGTTGCCACAGAGAGCTCCCTGCGGCAGCAGAAGCAGGTTGCTCAGTAAGACAAAAGGCAAAAGTAAGGCAAAACAAAGGGTGATAAGAATTTTCACATTCTGCCATAAAAATGCAAATGCTATACTTCCTACAAAGAGGGCCACATTTCTCACTGCAATAGAATTGAAATGAGAGAATTTTCAAAGCAATAAACTGCACGATGTTCACTAAAAGGAGTGCAAAAATTTCTGTTGGTTGGTAGGCTGAGCGCAGTTTAACAAGTGGATCTGCTGTAAATGCTGCTTTTATTAAGCATTTGTAGAACTGGTCATTTGAAATCAATCATGCAGATGAATTCTAATACTTAGCAGTAAAAAAGATGTTTCAGTTGCCTTCTAAGAGTGATCATTTTAGGTTATTGGTTTAAAGTTCAGAACCAGCATTTTGAGGGCTGACTCTGGAAATTACCATTTCAAGTTTATTTTCAAATCACAGGGACTATATAAAAAACTGGACCTTTGGTTTTCACCAAACCAGACATAGATATGTAAGCTTCTGGTGGAAGCATTGTTCCTGAAACACCAATTTTTGGCTGGCCTGATACACAACCTCTGTCATCCAGATTCAGCAGGAACTAAGCAGCGTCCTGTGACCGGGAGCTACAACTAGCTGTTGAATGCTGAGCATGGATGTGCTAAACTTTATTAGGTGCTTAAATGGCAGAAGCTGGAACTTCCTGAAAAATGTAGGCTACCCAGTTTATACTCTTCTCAGTTGCATGGTTTTATTGGATACAAGTGTTTGCATTTGACAACATTGAGATATTGCTGATGACCAAAACTGTTTCTCAAAAAGTCTTTCCAATTCTAATGGCAGTGTTCTGAGTAGAGCAAAATTTCCCTAGCAGTGGAGTTGTACTGGTCAGTACTAGATAGCTGAAGATCTTCCTGAATCCATCCTTCTTCTTTTGTTCCCCTACAGTATAATATTGATTCAGATGCCAGTAACTGATATTTGCATACAATCCCATACATTTGCTTTTAATTTTGCAAAAGTTGCCAACTAATTATATACAGCTTGAGTTTCCACAGTTAACAGAGAGCTGAATTTTGCATTTCAAGCAGGGATTTGGCCACTTTTGTTATACATTAGGAAAGAAGTAAAACTTCCATAATTAGGACATTAATTCCCCATTTTATGAAACACAGCTAGTAAAGCAAAGAGCATAAAAGAAAGGTTGGGAGATACAGTTCTTCCTTTTTTAAGACCAATGGAAAGGAAGAAGTTGGCAAAGAAAACAGACAGAGAGAAGTGGATATGACCTGAGGCCAGGCATAACAAAAATGAGAGGGTGCAGAGGCAGAGGGACATCCGTTGTCTCTGCAAGAGTATCTGTCACAAACCTTTACTGTGAATGGTTTGGCCTAACTAAGGTAACAAATTATGAGGCCCAAGACATAAATGCAGCTGGAGAGAATAACAGAGTTCAATAGAGTTTTGTCATTGTGATGGAGCAGAAAATGAGTAGGTAACCCAAGACTGGGAGGTATCTGCTAGAGAAGAGGAGCAGAATAATACCCTGGCTTAGATTAATTACCTCTGGAAGAATGTAAGGACAAAAGAAAGAGAGGAAGAAAACTACCAGAGGAAAGATATCGCTGGGGAGGAGAATGCCTGCACTAAGGAGAAACAGAAAATGAGAACTACAAAGCAGGTCTTCCCAAAAGAGAGTGGAGAAGAAGAAATGAAAATAAGCAAAGGATGAAACAGAAGTTGGCATAAGGATGATAGATGGAAATCGTGAGAAAGAGGGCCAAATACAGAAAGACATGCAAAAGAAGGAAGAACATGCAGGGGAGGAATTTCATAGGAATAGGAGAAGAAGCAGGTTTACATGATTCCTCAGGAGAAATTGATGGGCCATCCCCAGAGCAGGCTCAGAGGATGGGAGAGTGTGTTGTCTGCCAGGATGTAATATGTGAGCATGTCTCTGAGAGGGATCATCACTGCAGTGGAGGAGAAAGCAATGCAATGCATGACACTGCCAGATTCCTACTGGAACGACTGAAAGACACTTATGCACAACAGCAGAGGACTGGGAAAGAGATGATGGGACTCAGTCTCCAGTGCAATTCTTTTAGTCCCAGAGGGAACAAAAAGGTGGATAAAATGTCCAAAAAAAAAGTACAAAAATATGTTCAGAGAAAAAAACCCACAAACCACTAAGAACAAATGCTACTTCAGGGAAGAAACTTTCTGACTTCCTTCTGTTTCTCCTGTATTCAGAGACACAAAACCTGAACATCTTGTTCTAGTAAAAATTAAAAAAAATCATACAAAATTCTCAAAGTGAGTAACTTACCAAAGGCATCTCTCTTGCTACAGCAGTCCTCAGGATTCAACACCTGATTTGAAACAGTAACAGCAAACTAACACTAGCTATGTGGACGCCTCAAAAATTTTTACTCCACTTAGGCGCTTCTTGCTAATGAATGCTGCCATGAGTGCAAAAAAAATAAAGGTCTATGAGTCTACATCTGTTTTTCAGGCTGCTGTCTGAAGTCAGCTCCCCCAAGCCTCAGTTTTAAGACAGTCATTCTTCTCAAGTATGACAAATTTTGGTATTGTTTAAAGTAAATCATAAACCTGCCATATTTAAAATGTTTATTAAAAAAAAAATAAATCCATGTATGCTTCTGTATTATGTTTTCCAGGTTCCTTCTCCATCTTTCTAAAACACAAGATCTCAATTTCCAGAACAGATTGAGAAAATTAAGATCACTAGTTTGATTAATGTTTCATATTAATTTCTAATTTTAATCACATGCCACTTTTAATCACTATTAAATGCCAGTACCAGGCACTGACATTAAAATATCTAAACTTACCTTACCTGAGGGGAGTAAATACTTTTTTTGGAAACTCGAAGTATTTTTATCTGCTCCTACACAAAATATGTTAGATTTGGCAGTGGGAGAAAGGGATTGTTTTCAATCCTGATGAAAAATGAAGACAGGCAACTCATTTACTAAAAAAATGTATTGTGTGTTGTTGAAATAGAAGCCATCTTCTCAAGTAATCTAACAATCAATACCTTTTGAACTTTTGAAAAATCTTTGGGAAAATATAATCTCTGCAATAGACCTGAAGTTGAAATCCAAATTATTTTAATGTATATGTCTTCCAGCATTCACTTCCTCTGATCTTGTTAGCGTGGCCCACATTTTGGGAAACCTAGGTTTTTACACAAAAATGAAAAGCTTTTGTCCAAAGGATAAGTCATGATCCTCTATAGTAATGAATATGAGTAACAAACCAAAAAGATAAGGAATGATTCTTTTGACTATCATACATATCCATAGGCCCTTAGTTTAGTATTTACTCCACTCAGGCACAAGAACATCATTAACACTGTTGATATTACTAACTTTCCTGTGAGTAAACCAGCAGTTCAATGTAGGTGAAAACATTTCTCAGAACTAAATGACACGTTTGTGTGTTGTGGATGTTATGTATGCAGAGAGGGAGACACACAGAGAGATTTCCATTCTGAAATGTTTAGCCTTGGAGATGGACATCTGCTACCGTGATGGTTTAGATGTTACTAATTTAAAACAGAAGAGTGACTTACATGTATGTGTAAAAAATCACTTCAGGTGTTCCCTCTTCAGCCATTCCAGCCCATCTGCAGTTGGTAGTTACCAACATCCAAGGAGATAATCTTGCCAAAGAACAGAACCACTGGGAAGGAGTTATAATATCCTATTAATCCACGTATGTACTTCCCCTTGGAGACTGTATTATTTGCTCTTTGTAAATGTCAGTCATGCTCTTAGACAATTTTAGATTCCTGGGGTAAAGAATTAAGGATTTGTAGAAGAATTCACAGAGCGTAAACCAAGTCCAAATGTTCACTTCCATTTTCAAACATTATCAGAATCACAAATATAATTGGGAGATTATTTACTTCAGTGCTTTTCCCTTCAATCCTTTGTGACCTCCACGTACAGCAATACATTTCATACCATGAAAAAGTCAACCTTTCTGATCTTCATTTAATAGTTTTCAATTAAAAATATGTATTTTAACAAAAGAGAATATTATTTTTTTATGTATTTACAAAATATAATTTATTTACCTGGAAGTTTTCATCATTAAATTCAGACTCTACAGCAATTCCTTTCTCATGAAAAATTTCTGAAAACTCCTAGAATATTAGAAAAGGTGACAATGTTGGTTTATAGTCTCCTAACCAAAATAAAAGCAGCAGGTGCTGGAGATCACTGAAGTCTGTCTTCTGGGAGTACCATTAGGCACTATAACATGCAAAGGAGTGGAGTGTATCATGTGCAGGCAAAATTTCTTCTCAGCACCGTTATTTCCCTATAACTGCTGAAGGTTTCTGTAGGATGTTTACATTGCTAACACAACCCATTCTATTAAGCAGCATGAAACTACACCATCTTTTATTTTGCTCTTAAAAGAATCTAGCAGAAAGACAGCAGCAATGCCATTGGACTGGTAATTTCACTTGGTAGGAGCACTCACCCCCCTTCTGTCTCTCCCGTTTCTTTCCTCCCCTCCCATCTTTCTCCCAGTGAGAAGTCTAAATGGCCCTTAGAATAACATAAGGCTCTGACATAACCTGCCACAGTAAATAGTGGGTGAAGGAGATAGTAGCCCCAGGACATGACAAAGAACTTTTCCTTTATAATGCTTTTCTTTTGAAAAGTGAATACGGAGTTATGTGAGGAAAACAGATTCCTCAATTTCTTGCATTCTAAAGGTTCGACACAAGACTCTCTGCAGCCTGTCCAGTTTCTTCTTTCCAGCCATAGATTTTCCATAGTGAAACCACACAACATAGTATGTAATAAGAAGTCTTGCAGGCATACTGTATTGGCTTTCTCTAGGTTTTGCAAGAAACGTGCCAAACAAAGCAGCTAGCTCCTAGGCCTGCACCATTCCTGCATGAGATCTTACTGAGTCCCACCAACATGGAGAATGGAACAGGAGAGAGCACAAATGTACATACTAAATGGATGCTGAACTAGTAACTTTTCTACAGTACAGTATCAGCTCAAAATAATATTTTAGTCACTTCAAATAGACGAACTCACTACTGGAACAATGAAAGTGTATTTGCCTTATAGGAAATGATCACTAGACCTTGTTCTTGTGGGGGACTTCAACCTACTGGATGTCTGCTGGAAATACAACACAGCAGAGAAGAAACAGTCCAAGGGGTCCCCGGAGTGTGTGGGAGACAGCTTCCCAACACAGCTGGTCAGTGCCCAGCCAGGGGAGATGCCCCACTGGGCCTGGTGTTTACGAACAGGGAAGGACTGGTGGGTGATGTGGTGGCTGGAGGACATCTTGGGCACAGCAGTCACGAGATGATAGAGTTTTCAATTCTCAGAGAAGTAAGGAGGGGGGTCAGCAGAACTGCCACCTTGGACTTCTGGAGGGCCAACTTTGACCTGTTTAGGAGCCTGGTTGACAGAGCCCCTTGGCAGACAGCCCTGAAGGGCCAAGGGTCCAGGAAGGCTGGACACTGCTCAAGAAGGCAGTCTTAAGGTGCAGGAGCAGGCCGTCCCCATGCGCCAAAAGATGAGCCAGTGGGGGAGAAGACTGGCCTGCCTGAACAGAGAGCTTTGGCTGGAACTTAGGGAGAAAAGGAGAGTTTCCCACCTTTGGAAGAAGGGGCAGGCACCTCTGGGGGACTGTAAGGGTGTCACAGGGTTACGCAGCGTGAAGATCAGAGAGGCTAAAGCCCAGCTAGAACTCAGCCTGGCCGCTGTCATAAAAGACAACAAAAAATGTTTTTACAAATACACTAGAAACAAAAGGAGGGCCAAGGAGAGTCTTCATGCTTTATTGGATGCGGTGGGGAACATTGCCACAAAAGATAAGGAGAAAGCTGAGATATTTAATGCCTTCTTTGCCTCGGTCTTTAATAGTCAGACCAGTTATCTTCAGGGTACTCGGCCCCCTGATCTGGAAGACAGGGATTAGGGGGAGCAGAATGAAGTCCCCACGGTCCAGGAGGAAACAGTTAGTGACCTGCTGCTCCACTTAGATGTGCACAAGTCTATGGGGCCAGATGGGAACCACCCAAGTTGCTGAAGGAGCTGGCGGAGGAGCTCACCAAGACATTCTCCATCATTTATCAACAGTCCTGGCTAACCAGGGAGGTCCCAGAAGACTGGAGGTTAGCCAGTGTGATGCCCATCTACAAGAATGACACGAAGGAGGGTATGGGAAACTACAGGTGTGTCAGCCTGACCTTGGTGCCAGGGAAGGTTATGGAGCAGATTATCATGAGCACCATCACATGTCACATGCAGGGCAACCAGGGTATCAGGCTCAGCAGCAGGGGTTTATGAAAGGCAGGTCCTGCTTGACAAACCTGATCTCCTTCTAGGACAAGATGACCTGCCTAGTGGATGTTGTCTACCTGGACCTTAGTAAAGCCTTTGATACCATCTCCCAGAGCATTCTCCTGCAGAAACTGGCTGCTCATGGCCTGGATGGGTGTACTTTACACTGAGTAAAAACTGGCTGGACAGCTGAGCCCAAAGAGTGGCAGCAAATGGAGTTACATCCAGCTGGTGGCTGGTCACAAGTGGTGTTCCCCAGGGCTCAGTATTGGCTTCAGTCCTGTTTAATCTTTATTGACAGTCTGGACAAAGAGATCAAGTGCTGCCTCAGTGAGCTTGCAGATGACACCAAGTTGGGTGGGAGTGCTGACCTGCCTGAGGGCAGGAGGCTCTGCAGAGGGACCTGGGCAGGCTGGAGCGATGGGCCCAGGCCAGTTGTATGAGGTTCAGCAGGGCTCAGTGCCGGGTCCTGCCCGTGGGTCACACCAGCCCCACGCAGCGCTACAGGCTGGGGCAGAGCGGCTGGAAAGGGCCTGGTGGGAAAGGGCCTGGGGGTGCTGGGTGACGGCCGGCTGGGCAGGAGCCAGCAGTGTGCCCAGGGGGCCCAGGCGGCCAGCAGCACCCTGGCCTGTGTCCCCAGCAGTGTGGCCAGCAGGACCAGGGCAGTGACCGTCCCCCTGCCCTGGGCACTGGTGAGGCCGCCCCTCGAACCCTGTGTTCAGGTCTGGGCCCCTCACTGCAAGAGGGACATTGAGGGGCTGGAGCGTGTCCAGAGACGGGCAGCGGGGCTGGGGAAGGGGCTGGAGCATAGGTGTTATGAGAAGCAGCTGAGGGAACTGAAGTTATTTAGTCTGGAGAAGAGGAGACTCAAGGGAGACCTTGTTGCTCTCTACAGCTCCCTGACTGGAGGCTGTAGGCAGGTGGGGGTCGGTCTCTTCTCCCATGTAACAAGTGATAGAACAAGAGGAAATGGCCTCCAGTTGCACCAGGGGAGGTTTAGATTGGGTATTAGGAAAATATTCTTCACTGAAGAGTGTTCAGGCATTGGAACAGGCTTCCCAGGGAGGTAGTGGAATCACCATCCCTCGAGGTGTTAAAAAAAACATAGATGCAGTGCTTAGCAGCATGGTTTAGTGATGGACTTGGTGATTCTGGGTTAATGGTTGGACTTGATGATCTCAAAGGTATTATCCAACTTAAATGATTCTATGATTTCGTGATTCTATGAAATATTCATTACATGTCATTAGAGTAACTTAAGATCAGGCTGTAACAGCCAGGGATAGCATGGGCTAAGCTGCATTATGTTGAGCTCTGATTTTGCTATCCATCCAATTGCAAAAGCTGTAGAAAACCCACAGCCACAGCAAGCAAATATGCAGTTGGAGCTGAATCACTGATAACCTGTGTCCTGGGAACACCTAGATTAATGGAGGATAGTCACGTACAAAGAATTTTCATCATCAAAATGGCAGGGATTATAGAAAATATGAAGACAGGCTCATCTCAGATGCACAATGATAAGGTTAGAGGCAAATGTCACAACTTGCAGCAAAAGAAATTCTAACTGGATATAAGGAGAAAATGTTCACTGTGGGCGTGGTTAGGTATCAGCACAGGTGTCCCAAGAAGAATATCTGTCCTTGGAGATGTCTTGTCCTCAGCTAGGCCAGGCCCTGAGCCACCGGAACCAACTTTGGTATGAGTTTGGACTTGATAATCTCCAGAGGACCTGCCCCAAACTGGACTATTTTATGAAGTTAACATTTTCTACACAAAGACTCTCCAATGAGATTTAAACTCACTTTTCTACATCATTTTGATTTTAATATCTATCCTTACCAAAATTTTACCAACCAGGAAGCAAAGCATGTGAAATTGTAGATAAAATTCCTCAGGTCCAAGGCACAGAAGTCCCAGCTTCTCTTCCTGCCAGAACCAATTCACAATTTTTCAGCTGATTAGGCAAAACAAATTCTGTTACCTTGAGGAATAAAAGAACTTTGCAGAACTTATAGTTTAGGCCAGGAGAACCAGGACCAGGGAGCTGGTTTTGCCACCCCCACCCCTTCCACACTACCAGAGGCTTTTATCTGCTTTTGCCCAAAACTTGTTTGGCCAGGCACCAGTCCTGTTTATTCAGCAAGCTGGCCAGCATGTAAATCCAGGACGTCACCTACCAAACAAAAAGTGCTAGGTCAAAGTGCTACTTAGGCCAGGCCTACTCTACCCAATTCTGCTAGCAGAGCTACATTGATCATGTGCTGTGAGTCTGCAAGTGAGGAACATCAGTGAGTACAAACAGCTTCCTTGGGAGAGATGAAACATTATTAACAGTCAGAGTCCTCACAGCAATAATAAAAGGTCTTTGCTCCTATCTTCCCTAGACAAACCTAGTACCACCTGCCGCTATATTGCTAAATAAATTGGTGCAGAGCTCTTCCTCTTCCTTTGCCCTCCTCCTCCTCGTAAAAAGGCCAGACTCAGCCATACTGTGCACTTGAAACAATTCCTAGACTGCATTCCCATACTGCTCCCAGAAGTTGTCAAGGAAAGCCAATGTTTACCAAAGTTGTGTCAAGGAGTTGCCTCACAGTGAGGCAGCATGGGCAGCTGCAGCCCAACACTTAAGACAACAACTTGGGCCTCTTTCCTGAATAAAAAGAGCTAACTTGCATATACCATTCATCAGAGCCTTGGGTATGATCTGCTCTGCAGAAACCACTTGGTTCTACCATTCTTCAGAGGTTGGCCAAAAAGCACTGTTTCAGCTTCCAGTCTGGATTTCTTCTTCCCTGTACTATGCCATGGTGCAGAACTCAGCACACAGGTAAAATTTCACGTAACTGCCATTGCTAGTAAGTGATGAGACAGACTATTGGCAACAGCCAACGGTTTGTTCTAGCAGGCGATCATATAGCAACTAATGCAACAGCAAATGAATGATGAATCATATTATATTCATGAAATACTGTAGGCAGCTCCTCTTCACAATATGATCTAAACTCTGCCAAGAATCTTCTAGAAAATTCGGAATTGACTAGATGAAGTTACTAAGAAGATGAATCAGCTTGGATAAAACGTTTCAGAAGGCAATTTGGGCCACAAGGTCATATCCAAGGATGGGTGTTTCCTAGGAAACTCCCAGGGAGGTTTGGCATGAGCAAATGACCTCCAAGTGCAGGTATTACAAGGAAAAATCCAGTACCTATCTAGGTGTACACTTAGGGAAGAGTAGAAGGTATTAAGAGTATGAAGCCCTAACCAACACAGCTATATGGACAAAAGACCTCACAGGAAAAACATTTTTCCTAAAGTGTAGTTTGTTTCCCCTGGGGGCAGGTGAGTGGAAGGCCAGTGGCTTTGCTATGTGTGTAAATTGCAGATCTTTGCCTTTGTAGCTCTAGTGCTAATATACAGCACCTACGCCTTTTCATTACAGTACAGCGCTTCTTATGCAAACACAGGTTAAAGGTTAACCTTTCCTTGTTAAATTCACTAGACGTCTATGTTTTAAAAAGCACCCCTGAGATAAAATTGGATAGTCTGTGCACATTTCTGATCTGTCATCCAAATATTATTTTTTTTTTGGTATGGCCAAGGCATAACCTTTTGAAAGTGATATTATAAAATAAGCATATCTGTTTCTTCTTCAGATGCAAGTAGGATATGTATTATTTACTGCATAGGAAACACTAACATAAGCAACCTGAGCGTGCTGCTTATTCAGGTTTGTAAACTTTGGAGTAAAAAATAATATAACTATAAGAAAAGAATTGACCATGTTCTTTGATAGTTGATGAGACTGATTCACATCTCTTGGAAGAGTTTCACAGCTGCCATATATTCTCATACAAAAACAGTCCCTGTGCTGGCATACCCCACCGCTGGCAGTGTCTGTAACTGCTGGTGCAGCATTTTCCTCCTCTGGTAAGTGTGCTAGTCTACCTGCACAAGCCTGCCATTTGACCTAAAACAAATTATTCCATGGTTTCTTGGTCAGACTACTTTAAACATGTTATTTAAAATGCAAAAAACTCTTTTTTTTTTTTTGTCTGATTTATTGAAAATGTTCCATATAAACGAATAAACGATTAGCCTTAACTGGAACAAGATTTATTCTGGCCAAGTTTTTGGCTTGGCACCATGCAGAAGGCTGCAGAAGCTAGTGTGTTATAGGGCCCTGGATGGTGACTAAGTTTATCTAGCAATTGCCTTAAATCATCTGCCAAACATGAAGCCAGGCAGAAATGCCTTCACAGTCTTGAAACAAAACTGGAGGGGAAAGGGTTGAAAGAGGACTGCAATGAGGAAGCAATTAGGCAGAACTGCAAGGGTTGTGCATTTCAGCCAGGCATGTGTTCTTTTATTTATCTGGGTTTATAAGTGAAGATTACAAGAGAAGCCAAATTGTAAAGAACAAATTGTACATCTTTAGTACTTAAGTTCCACAAATATGTAATTCTGGATGTACTAGAAACACTGATCCTGGGCCAAGATAGAGTCAGTTAAGAACACTATAACAAAAAAGGAGAAAAACAAAAAGGAAGTATAAATAATATATTTCTATACTGCAAAAGAGCTGTAGATCATCTTAAGCAATTGTAATCATGCAGGCTTTTCATATTAGATTCTGATTTCTTCCACTATATTACTAATGGGACAGAAAAAAGCTCTACAGGATTTTAAGTATCCTTCATGAAGAATACACTAGTTTCAAATTAAATCCTGCCTATATTTAAACATTTATATAAAATACAGCTGTGCAAAAAGCAGACCTCTGCTGCTCTGTAGCAAAAGCCCTTCCCTTTCCTCTACAGGCGCACAGGACACATCTATCTTGCATTTGTAAAGGATGCCCCAAGGCAAGGTTCAAGACCAAATGCACAGTTCACACACACAGAAAACACAGTCCCAGGTGCAGCCAGAGGCCATTTTATGAAGCACACCACATGCCCAAGCATGCCCAATAGCTTGGTGAGTTAGTGGACATCTTAATATGCATCTTATAGCAGACAGGCTCCCTGCGGGCTGCCTGTAGGCAGCCTCTGCAACAGCTGTGTGGATTAGGAAAAGTCGATCCTAATGGTTGTGTCCACAGTGTTTTCTGACACCACTTGCAAAACGTGATGTAGACAAAGCCATGGGATTCAAGATCCATGTGACTGCAATTCCACTGAGCAAGGAAGAGCAAGATGTAGCAAGTTTCACCTCTTCCTTCCACTTTGGCTCCTTCTACCCAAAGCACACTAGTTCAGGGCAAACTCCTACACTAAGAGTGGGTCTTGCAATGAATCCACAAGTGAGGCAGCCACTGTAAAGACAAAGGGAAGCTACTAGCTCGTGCTTACTAGTCATGACCACAGGCAGAATACTTCGCACTGTCATGGGAACAGGAGATAGTGGATAAAAGAGTCTTTTTCTTTCAGATCAGCCCAAAGAATCTTGTGAGTACCCTGTTTTGCACAGACTGTGTAAGATTTAGATATAAGAGGTTTTTGTCTTTTTCCTGTGTCATTCCATCACATGTTTTTTCCAGTTTAAAGCACATGATATAGCCTGATCTGCAGCCCACTGGGTAGGTCTTTGGTGTTATACAGAAATTCTAAAACAGTAGATGTGCTATGATCTGTGTTTCTCCATGTATATCCTTTCTCGTATTTACTTAATTAGGCTCTGCATTATCGTATTCCCTATTATCACTTGTTCAAATACAAGTAAAAACATCTAGCTTGGCTAGTCTGTTTTCTTACCTGAAGCATTAGGTTTTCACTCCTAATACCACACTAAGATCAATGACTCATGAATGCCATGTTTCCATTTGTGTAAACTTGTGAGTAAACGTCACCGCCTAAACAACAAAAAAATGAACAGCAGAATGCAGAGTGGATCACAAATCTCTGACTAATTTCCTCATATTCCTTGTTTTAACTGTATAAAGTTCTTGCTTTTTTAAATTATTATTTATTTGTTTTATACTCATGAGATTTGATTCATCCTCAGATTCACTAGAAATAGCCTTCTCTCCTTGTTTAACGCAGGAGAAACGATGGTCTTAGCTTACATTAGAAAATGAGTAATACCAATGCTCAGTATCTCATCCTTGTGAGTTCCCATTCCCTGTGGGTGAAATAAATCTTCATGGGTGGGGAGGAAGGGAGAGGAGGATCTGCCCCAGACTTATGCATCATTTTAGTCCACAGAATAGGGTCTACAGGGAGTTAGCAGGAAGCTGGTATTTAACCCTTCCCATCCGAGCCCGAGAAGTTATCTACTAGTTTAAAGCCATGAATCTGACAATGAGAGTCATCCCAGACCCTTGTCCCCATAAAGATGCAGCAGTCTGCTCACAGCTTTCAAGTTACAGATCCAAGCCTACGGCTGTGACCCATAAAAGGATTTAGATGTCTGAGGTAAGGCATATGCAGAACCTCAGTCAAAACATGCAAGCCTCATGACCTCTGTCTAAATAAACACACTGCTAAGTAAATCTTAGAGACACCTAAGATTTGAGGCAGGCAAAGGGATGCTTCTGGTTCCACTCAGCATCTGTGTAGACATGTCTCAGAAATGTCACTGCTGAATTTACTGCCTGGCTCTCTCCAGTGAGGTGCATCAAGGTCTGTCACTGCTCCCTACCTCAATCCCAAGGTGCTGGGTTTAGCACGCATGCTCAAATCATGCCCAACTCACACCAGCAGCATCAGGGTTCACATCAAGCTCAAGAGCAATAATAATGACTGTGTTCAAAACTATGGTCAGCCAAGAGAAAACTGGTGACAGTGTGTGTATCTAACAACGGTATATGCTGTAGGTGTCTACTGGTATACTTTGATGCCTCTTGCCAAGATTAGGATACACAGCTCCCAAATTGAGTAGTTATGAGTAGTTTACAACACTCATTTACAACACACTAAATTATTTTGGTTGACTCCAGAAGGGGTAAAAAGTGCACTGACACCTTGAGGACCAGCCAGAAGTTTTGTCTTACAAATTAAATTCTGGAAGAAATCACAGATCTGGTTCTCCAAAAATTAGACTGTTTTCTAACTGGTACACTGCCTCTTACAACTTCTTACCATCTGAATTCTTGCCTCTGTCTCTCAAATTTCCATCAGCCATCACAGATTTTTATGGAAAACTGTTGTCTTCCCTCAACCTCACGTACAAATTATGTTATAAGGAACTAAATGTGAGATGAGAATATTCACTGATAATCCAAGACAGAGCTGCAGGCAAGTATCTCAAGGACCCTGTAATAAGGAGCATCAGAAAAAAAAATCCTGTATATGTAGTGATACACGCAACAGCTGCTTCACGGACAGTGAAGACTGGAATGGTATTATGTAGAGAATTTTTAAAAATAATTTAAAAGGTATTTTACTGACAATTACAATTTTCTTGAACCTAGAAGGATCTCTTCCACATGATAATAATGTAACCTGACTAATGCAAACAGACTATTTTTAAAAATCTTCAACAAATTTTAAATTGTCTCTCAGTAGTATGCAAAATAAATAATGATGAGGGGTGTATTATTGGCTGGATTGACATGCTTATAATGTGATCTTTTTAACTTAGTCTTGTAGCCACCCCAGATAAGTTTATGGGCTTATACAAGTTTATATCATATAGCATGCAATACCATCATACAGCCTGTATGTGAAGTTAACCACATTGCATGGCAACAATGAACAAAGTGATCAGCATTTCAAATACCACAGGAATCATCACTGTTATTAGTCACTACAGAATGACTAGTACACATAACAGAGTGTACTGAATAACTAATGTTCTACAGAGCTAATGAAAAGCACATCTATAGCTTATCTCATGATTAATATAACAATTAATTCAGACCCTGAACCTTCACTCATACTAAACCCAAGACTCTTAAATCAGAAACTACAGGTCAGTTCTGTTCTCCATCACATCAGGTACTCTGAGGAACTGTGTAAACATAATCAGGAACTGTGCAATTATAACTCATGCTATAATTTGATCCAATGAATCAAAATTTTTTTTGTATTCAACTAATTTTTATTCTCCCAAGAAAAGCACAAAACATGAGATCATTTACCTGTTACTATTAGTCATTTCCAAGAACTCTTGTATCTTTATGTACCAACCTGAGGTCCCCTACTTAGTCATTGGTTTCATATGCTACAAGATAGGTCTCTTTGCAACAGGATTTCTTTCTTAGCTTCAGAAGCATCCTGTATCACATTTACATTTTCATGGCTATGTATCTTGTGGATTGTAAATTTATATGAAATTAGTAGTATAATTTAGAGTTATTTTTCTCTTTAATGACATTTTTCCAGCTTATTTTAATGTTTTGTCATTTCATGAGCATCGTCTACTGGTCCACTAAATGAAGTGATACAGATTTTCAAATTTGACAACTTTTTAGCACATCAAGTTTAGACATGTTAAGAAGACCTCAGTCTCTAAAAAAATCTCTTTAACAGTATCCAAGGTTGGGTACCCAAAGTTTGAAGCCAAAACAGACTCACTCACTTGGAAAATGAAATTATCTTCTTTTTATAACAGTGTCTGCTTTCACCGTTTTCCACTGGATGAAAACTGGATGGTCTATTAGTGTTATCTGTCCAGTTTTGTATTTCCAATAGCCAGCAACACCCACCCCACATTTTTGCTTTCATGCTGGCCATTGAAGGAAGTTGTAGCTTTCAGCTTCTAAGCCCTGCCCCATTGAAGATTTTGACAGAATCTTGAAGCTGATCATCCCTGGTCCAGAAGAAGTTAGATCAATTTTTTCAACAGAATATTACTGCTTTTTCTTGCAAGAAAAAAACATTTACATTTATTGAAAAAGACTATTAAACTCAGTTTAAATTAGCATACAGGAATAGCCTTGTCCACAGCTATGAGTTGTTTATATGAATATTTCTGAGGTAGCAATGCAAAACAGATCTCCAAGAGCCTGTCCAAGGATGATTCAAACCAAGCATTTAGGTGCAAAGCACCCTTGTTGGCAGAGAATAAGGCAGTACATCTCATAACTCTTCCAGTGCTCAAAAGCAGAAGTCATCCTGCATCTGAACTGTGCAATGTGACTTATTAGGACACCTTTTCAAAGCTCACAGTTCCAACTGGAGCTTCCTCCATGTGCACAAGGCTAGACTGGGGGGACAGGGCAGAAGTTCTTCAATTTCTCATTGCATTTTTAAGGAGATCTGTAAGCCTGTTATAATTGCATGTTCAATTATGAGTTGAGTTTAAGAATTAAAATAAGGGACAGATTTTCAAACCTTCTTAGCTTCCATAATGGAGGCCAGATTTTGAGAAAAGCCATGTATATCAAACACAAAGTTCTTGGATATCCAGTCATTAGTGTCATAATGTCACAATGGAAACTGGTAAACCTTGGGCGGGGGGGGGAGGAAATCTGGTCCTAAACTGATAATTTCAGTAGGAATGGAATGCACTTAGCATTATGTACTTTTCACTTTCCTCACCAGATCAGTCAAGCATTACTCAGGAGTCAACTTTTTCTCTTGCTTTAACAAGGTTTATAATCCTTTGACTGACAATCCTTCAGGTTATAAATCAGGAACAGGGTGGAAATTAATTTCTGTCAAATTTCAAGATGCAGGACAGTTTCTGAATCACTTCCCCAGCTCTGCAGTGCTTAGAAGATGGATGGTGTGGCAGAAGAATATATTTCTGATCAATCCTTTTAAACATTTGCTTGATGTCAATATTCCATTTATTCCACAATTATTCTACTTAAACAAATCCACAGATGCAGTTACATTCTAAATTATCAGTTGGCTTAAAAATTGTACTTTGAAATGTTATTTTAAAACTGTTTTTCCTCTGCAACTTCCCAGTGGTCTCTGGGAACTGCTATATACAGTTCTGGCAAGCACTGGCTTCACAGCTGCTAGGAGTTATTTATTTATTTATGTACCATACCACTTGGCACAATGGTTTTGATTTTGTTAAAGACACAGTGAATGGGCACAAATCAGGATTTCCAAATGAATTCAATTACTATCAACTGTTAAAGTTAGTGGCTGAAAGCCATTGCTTAGACCCAGAATGCAAAAGACACAGAGGTTGCTCAGCATTCCTCTCTCCAGTGTAACTTGGCCCTCAAGCTGGAAGGACAATCTCTAGCATCTCAGGCTCCAGGCCAACACATAACTGACCAAAAAGACCTCACAGAAATTACCTCAGTGGAAAGACTTGAATCAGGAAGTGTTTTCAGGACCAGGGCCTTAACTTTTGATCTCAAATCCATCATTTCCATGTAGGCGGCTGACAAGCGCTAAGGGTGGATCTTACAGCATGAAACACTTCTCACAGGGAAGGGGCTGAAACTCATCTTTCTTCAGATTACCTAATAGCTGCCAGATTCTGTGGGGCTTTCTGTCACTGGTGACCTCAACTGTATTTGAAGCTGTAATTTCAATCCAGTGAAGTCATCTCACAGCATGTTCCTGGGCCGTGCTGGGGCAGATGTGATATTCAGTGGTCAGCAGTCAGGGAACCATGTCTTGCTGATGCCATGGGAGCAGATGTCGTGTGTGTGCCTGATGGATCACATCACCATACCGGTATGTACTTTGCACTGGTCAGCTGTTTGGCACTTAGGGTCTATATTATAAAAATTTACCCAGTGGATGACATACCTTTGCAGCCCATCATGATGGCAAATACTGACTGCTCCTGAGGACTCGGGAGAGGTGCCTGAGGGTGAGGCAGGACATTTTCTGCTGGAACCGGCATTTGGTGTGAAAAGCAGGATGAAGTATCCATCTCTGCATGCTGTAATCAAGCTAGCCAGTTGTCCAACACTGAGCATCGCTATACTTACAGTGCCTGATCTATTTTGGGTCTAAAATGACAAAGAAATGTAGAATTTCATCCGTTTGTAGGCTGGTGAGATACTACAGTCATACAAGCATTAAGAATGTGTGTGGTAAATCAAGTAACTAAACAGATGTAGGTAGACAAATATGTGGATTTTGAAATGCAAAACATTATGTCTGTCTGTTTTGGCTGAATGACACATTCTTCAGAATAGGATCTGGCATGCCTGTGTGTAAAGCACCACGTGCATTTAGGCACTGTGTAGGTAACACACTTCAGGTAGTAACGACTAAATAACTGAAACAAGGAAAAACCACACAAAAGTCATGGCATAACTACTGTTTTATTTCTTTTTAACAAGTTTTACACACAGGAGATAGAACATCCTATATAAATTGTGGACTAACACCCCTGTACAATATTTTATTTTGATAGCAGTACACATTGTACTATAGTGTACTGATTGGAATTCTTAACAAATGCAGTCAGTCTGATCACATTAAATGGGAAGGTTCCTGTAAAAACTGTCTTGCCTATGAAATGGAAAGCTATGCTGTTAATAATTTAAATATCATCTACCAATACTGCAGTGCCCCACTGAATAATTCAAAAGTATATTAGGTTCATGTTATGAGATTTCAAAACTAATATTTGCATTTTGCAGCCACCCTTTCTAATCAAGCTTCCATAAACAATCTGATGAAGATGAATTAATCCCTAATTTGATGTTTTGTGCTTACTAAGTGCAACTAGTTTGCAGGCTAATTTAAAGTTGGGGTTATGTCTAAGTAAGCACCGCTTCAGTCAAATCTTCTTTTGAATCAGTTGCTCATGTCACACTGCTACTGAAAGCTAAACCATTTTTGAGACCAGAAATGTGGAACCTCTACACACGCAAAATACTAAGAAAGCTGCCCTAAGCAAGAAGCTGAAGACTGCCATTCCTTAAAAAATCAAAGTGGTACCCACTCTGAGGTTTTCATTTTCAACAGTGGGACCTGGCGAAGGGGAACAAGAGAGCATAGCTGAAGTCTGCTGTCTTCTAGTGGTTTGGGGTAGGAGAATAGTCCTCAAGGAGCCTTCACCACCAACCTACCCACCTCACATACAAGAAGCTTCCAAAACTGGGGACTCAGAAACGGCTGAAAAGACAGTTCTCCCTTCTCCTTGCCTGATTTTCCCCACAGTGTCAGGCAGGCCAGGATTCTGGTCCATACCAGTCATTCTTAACATCAAAATCAGAACAGTTTAGCCCACGTCCTCACAAGTATTTACACACAGCCAATCCTGTCTGGTTTATAGCAGCACTGGCGAGAGGCTTGCCCATACCCCACTTTTTGGCTGGCACCTGTCAGACTCACTGGGACAACCACAGGCAAGGCAGTTTGGCTGCTCCTCTGCACTATTCTTGCTCATGAACCTGATGCTCTGCACCTCAGTGACTCACTCATGAGCTATGCACCCAGGCTTACTACCAGCAGATTGTCTACCACCTGTTTTCAGTGATTACTTCCCTGTGCTCTTGATTCTTCCCCAAGTGATTTAGTGCTTGTTTGGTATCACTTCTCCACTGTTTCACAATACTTGTGCCACTTTGCCTCCTCCTTCCTCCTAATGGCTTGCACTACCTTTTGTCTTCTTTCTTTTTATCTTTTCCCTTCTTCCTCCTCACCTCACACCTCTTCTAATTGCTTGTTCTCTTTCTCACAGCATTGTTTCCACCATCTCTTCTGCTCTTCCTTGCTATTATTCAAAGCAAACTTTTCTTATTTCCTCCTCGCCATTTGTCTTGCTCAACGTTGGCAACTTTTCCTATCTCATTATCACCTCTGCTCTTCCACAGTTTCCGGCTCAGTCCTCACTTCTATATTCATGTATCTCTTCCTCCTTCTCCTCATAACATTTCACACATTTTCAGAAGTCACCTACAGTACCTAGATGTTTCCCTCGGCCCTAGATACCTGTAATTAATACAAACACATTTCCAGTTGGTTTTTCCTCTTCTCCTTCCTAAGAAAAAGTAGCTGGAGCATCAGGTTTCTCTTTTCTTGTTCAATTCACTTCTGGCTGTCCCATCATGGTCTTCTATACCATATGCACTTCAAGATCTCCTCAAATCTGGCTCTTCTAAGTCAAAAAACCTTGTGCCATGCACCTCTCAAACAGTTATTAAAACGTTCCTTCTATTAAAACTTTCCCCTGTTCCCTCCCCTGTTCTTTTTACTTCTGGTTGGATATATCTGAAGTGTGTAGATTGAATTTGATTGAAAAGTCCTGAGGAATGTTTCTGACATGCTCTGGTTTTATTTACTGTCTTGTATACTTTGGTTTCAGTACTGTTCAGGTCTTACATGCACTTCTAAATGACAAAGAACAAATACAAATAAAAAGATTCAGTTCCACTGCAGTCTGCAAGTGTATTGCTAGTTTATCTAATGCTGATTAGAAAAGAGAAGCTTAATTATGGGTAGCTGTCTTCTACTCTTTCTCATCATGACTATCTTTTCCAGTAGCTAGTTTGAGAAATTACAAAAGCAGAATGATAGGGAGAATACAAAGAGAGAGCTGGGGAATCCTAAACAGAAATAAATTAATAAATTAAAAAGACAAACACAGGAAGGAAAGCATCAGGTGCACTTGCTAGTTGGTGGCCATATCCAAGATCATAAAAACATGCTTATGGCACTCACTGAACACGTACCTTGCGTATTCCCAAAGCTCAATGCAAAGCCCTGGGCCCATTACAGTCACTGAAGCTGGGCTGTTGAAATGTTAACTGATTCCTGAAAATATGCCCTCACTGTCGAAAAGACAACATTTGACACAGAAAGACTGGTGGAAGCCTCTTTTCTAGTTAAAATACAAAAAAACTTGCAAAATTTTAAGTCCCCCTGATGGCAATATACTTCTCACCCATCGCCTGAGCCCTTGAGAGAAATGAAACAAAACTTAAGGACCATTTCTGATTAGTTTTTCATAAATTATAGAAAATGTATCTATTTTCTCCATTATGCATTAGCTGATCTAGGAGAAAGAGTATCTTCTCCCTGAAGACACTTCATTTGCTACAAAGGGAAGCAACTTACTTGAAAAAATGCTGTGGAAAAGTAATCAAGTATCTGGAACTTTTTTTTACAAGGTTTCCTAAAACCTGTGGTTTCCTTACCACTTAACTGGGACATAGCAAATGACAATACATCTCCTCCTGGTCTACCTTTTTCTGATTTGCAGTTCACCACCATACCGGGACTAGAGCATGAGGAGCTGTTATAACACACACTGGCTGCCTTTGAACCTTATTTCACATAGCAAATCCATAGCTGTGTGAGATGACCTTGCTTGGGGATGATCATTTAGACAATCAGAATAGCAGAGGACAAATTTCATCTTGGGTGGAAATTAACATGGAGGGGAATACAGGAAGATTTCTCCTATTACTCACCACTATAGCCAATATAAAAATCAGTGGTTTCTACCTCCACGTTTGCGGTTTTGCTGATGCAGCCTAGATTGTCACAGGTTATTGCTTCAACAAAGCCTCTAATCTACACCTGCATTACTCATTTGTTCTTGCTGGCTGTACCGAAGTTTATTTCACACACACTTAAAGATGTGGTCAGATGTGCCCCTGCATTACCATTGTCATATCGATCAGAAGGCATTTTCGGAACCACTCAGCATGTACTCCTCTAAATTGGCAGCAGCAATTTGCGCACAAAGTGCGTCTCACAGCCTACTTCCAATGGTCTCGCTCTTGCCAACTGCTTTCCTAGTGGAGAGTAAACATCTGTAGGCATATTTGCATACCTATACAACTGTAACCACAGGCACAGATAGATCTGTCTCTGTCCTTAAAAATGTAGCCAGCAGTGATCAGAGCTCATCTCAAATTGGTGGGGTTTGGAAACATTGCTGCTCTTAATTTTTTTTGTTTTTTTAATGTGCATCCGTTGCTTTGAGACTATACAATCCTTGCTGCACTCTAAGTGTGGGAACAGGAGTGAGACTGTGTTGATGTCTGCGGGCCACTGAAGTAACAGAACAGCCCACACCCTGGCCCCAGGATGATCGCACATGCAACTTTCTATAATGTGTAAAGAATTCTCCTAAGCAATAATGAGGGAATTAATCTTGCATTTTTCTTCCTCTTCATTGCATCTCAGTTATTCTTTTAGTCTGCATTTTGCATGCAGTACCTGCAACACTATTTTGAAAGAGAAAAGGTATTTACGACCAGGGAAGGAAATAATTACAGGTTTTGGGCATAGTGAAAGTACGTGCTTAGCTGCCAGGGAGGTATGTGTGCTTCAGTGTTGCTTGAGATGGAAGAAGGTAGAATTACAGAAACTACAAGGCAAAAAGGCTAGTGTGACCTTTTGAGAACCATGTGTAACATTACACTATCAGACAGGAATATAATGTTTATAAACAAACGGAAGAAGAATTATGCCATGGCCTGTTGCTGAGACAGTTGCCAAACAGGCTGAGTAAAATCTGCCCACAGAAAAGCATGAGGTAGCACAGCCATAGGTTTGTCTGAATGACTGTATCACAATTAAACCATAATTATACAAGGGGCATTACAGCAAAAGCAATATACTAAGAATTGCCTTGGTATAGCACAAGCTTGTTGCTAACACAGATCACATTCCAGATCTACTTCAGCACGTGGCACACAGCCAAGTGGAAGAGTATCCGCCATGAGCTCATCGTCCTGGGGGAAAGAGGGTGGGCAGCAGGAAGCAAGCTGCACTGAGCAGCAAGCACTGGCCGGGACAGCCTTCTCACTCAGCTGATGGCTCCCAGTGGTTTAAGCTTTGCTGCCATCTCCTGTGATATCTACACAGAGATGTTCGTGAAAGTGTCTGCAACCACATCCTGCCTCTAGCTTCCTTTCACTATTCTCTCCTTTTCCTTCTGCAATTAACTCTTCTGAGGCTGCTCAGTGCTTTGGTCATCCCTCACACCACAGTGGCCATGATTGTGGACTGTCTGTTAATCTCAGAGCATCTAGAAGTGCTTCTGAGGCACCTAACTTTTAATTGCCCAAGCTTTTTCTCTTTTCACCCTCCTCAGTGCCTTCTGAACTGAAGAAACATACATGTCCCTACACCTCAGCACATAGACTCCACTGAGACAAATGAGAGATGTTTGTTTGTACTAGTCAGCTGCAAAGGAGTCCTGTGTATGGCTTCAGCTTTCAGGGAGTTGCAACTGATGGAGCCTTTCCATTTGAACAGTTGTGTCCTCTTTTTTTGCACCTTGTTCAACTCATCCATCACTGACCACACAGGTAATCTCAAACATAACTGATTTGTTTCAGCTTAAAGTGAAACCCACTTTAGAGACTTTTTATTTTTTTCTGATGTGCTGCAGAATCTTGCACCACTGCTTACTGCAGTATTAATCATTCTTGTCCCCAGGCAGCATATCCTGAAAGATCTGTCTCATGCCACACGGTTGCTGAGGCAGTTGCAGTTATTTCAACATGCAAAGCCTGGCATCTAGGTCCAGGAGCCTATCCAGAGGGTGAGCTCCCACAGAATCCCCTGGGAGTCCTGAATAAACCTTTTGTAAGAGTAGAGATTATGGAATAAGTAAGTGAGGTGATATCTTGTGCTTGAGCTGAAAGATACTTGTACATTCTGAAATGCAGACAAATTCTCATACTGTTCCTGTGAGTTTGCATTTTGTGGCTTTTAAAACTCTGGATTTAGACAAGTTCTTACTTTGCCTGGTTTTGTGAAAATAACTGTGCCTTCATCTACTGTCTGGACTTCTATGAATAACACCCTGTATTATCAACTCGTAAAATTCCTCCTTTGCTTTACCTGTCATTTTTGCTGATGCGTCCTTATGTGAGACACCTGTATGTGTCATCCTGCTTCTCCCACACACGCACATTCCTATGATAAGAGAAACTAATAACACCATGGCCTTAAATTTCTTGGCTAGGGCATAAAAGTTGGACTCATTGCCAGATACTGAAAATACATAACTATATCTTCAAGTGGCCACTGTTTTCTCTGGATCCTTAGTTTAGTTATGCTCTGTATGCCACAGGACTTGAGTTAAAGGTGGGGCTACCTAACCCTGAAGCCATACTAGTTCTTTACCCAAGAGAGATCAGTATTACTTCTGATCTTAAACTATACCCAGTTTCAATGGCTGCTATGCAGCTTTCCATGCAGCAGGAAACCATGTAATGCTGCAGCAACGTGCATGTCCCATAGCATGCCTTCCATCGTGAAGCAGTCAGCAGACAGGACCCAGGCGAAAATATGTGCTACCAGCCAAGCAGAAAACTGAGTTGTCAAGGACAGAACAGATACCTAAAATTTAATTTGTACTGGACCACCTACAAAAATTTCTGGTCTATTAAGCTATATCATTCCCTGTGCTTCGCCACCATTACTCACAAGTGACCTCACTGACCGTTTAGAAAGAGTTCTGGGTCAGGTGCAATTCTGCTCTGTTATTATATTTTATGCATCATTACTTTCTCTGTTTTTTGTAATATATATATTTTTTAAAAAAAATTTTCCCCAACATGAATCCCAGTAAGAAGCAGTGAAGAGAGAGACAATACCAAACTGTGCTAGGGCAGATCCTGTCAACCTCATAATCCATCCCTGAGAAGCGCAACACCCTCCCGCAGTACAGGACAGAAATACTTTGCTTTCATTACAGCTGATTATGTTTGTTCAATTAAATTAAGGCACACAAAAGTTCTGTCTAAATCAGAGATTTCAGCTTTGTTTGCACAGACAAAGGGAAACCTCAACCTTTCAACACAATCAAGAACTACCTATTGAAGCAGAATGTCCCAAAAGCAAACATTCTCAAAAGGGAAAGCAGAATTTAAAACCTGTTAAAACCTTCACATTTCAGTGCAATCTGGTTTGTGGTCCCCTTGTTTCTACAGAAATTTCTTCAATACACAGTCTAGACGGTAGCCTTGACAGGCTTATTTTTTATTCATGGAAAACGAGGGGAAAGCAGGAAAGAGGGATGATCTGGCTGTTGCAGATTTCATTGTACACCCACTCACTTCTTGTTTCTGTTTTGCTGACATCAGTGTGTTTTGTCCTTTTGCATTTATATCCCTCACCATATGTCCTCTGTCCACACACATGATCCTCAGGGAATCAAATAGCAAAGTATTCCAAATGTCAGGTATTCAGTTTTCCAAATGATCTTTTGCACCATACGCACCATACGCACACTCATGAGGTGCATGTCCCCACAACAGAACAGATGCAGGTTTTCACTCAGGTTTTAGACCTCTTTTCCACAGAGCTTGGGAACATGGGATTTTGGGTCAGTCTGTCTGTATTTAATTTGAGCTTATGTTGTCAGTCCTGTGCAGTGCTGGTGCAGGCAATGCCCAGCTTGCACAGCTTAGAAAGTAAAAGCCTTGCACTGCCCTCTCCTGATTACTGGGGCAAGAAGAAGGTGGGGGGTGGGGGTGGGGGGTGGGGGGTAAGGTTTGGGGGGTGTGTGTGTGTGCATTTTTATGCCCTGCAAATTACTTTCTTTTTTCTGCCACAGGAGGAAGTTGAGGCTAAGCCTTGTCCCAAAATCCTTCTGTCCTTCCCCTCATTCCTCTAGTGACCAAGGACTAACTCCTCCAAGCAGCAAAGCTGAGGAGCAGCAAGAACAGTGCTCTGAACTGAGTGGGGGGAACACACCTTGGCAATGCACCAGCAGCCTGCCATGGTCCGCGTCTCGCATCCTCTGGTCTGCCTCAAGACATCCTTGCACCAAGCAAAAGGAAAGGGAGGAAAAGCAGAGAGGCTCATTCTCCTGTGACTGTGGGCACGCTTCCTACCTTAACGGGGGTCTCGGGCTCCTCCTTGGGAATCATGTCAAGTCTCCTTTGCTTTAACGAAACACCACCTGGCAGCATCGTGTCCCCAGAATCTTCTCATTGGTCTGGTTCCTAGGCTTAAAAAACCCCATCTCTGCTGGTAGCCATGACTTCTAGCAGAGAAGTGTTATTTTTGAAATAGAAGGCAAGGAGATTCCAAGGGAAAAACAGGATGCCTGATTGTGCACCTCAGGGAGACACTGAGTAATGCCTGGTGGCAGTAAACCTCCGCTCACTGCTGAGAGAGACAACTGTGGACACGGGTGGAAGCTGGGGAAATGACTGGAAACACCAAAGAGAGGGCATATAAATAACTTTGTATTCTTCCACTGTATGCCACATTAGAAATTTTTTTCCAATTGCCACATTCTCAGGCATCGGAGAATTGGGAAATTCAACCTTGTCTCTCTTTTAACGTGTTACACTTTGGCAGCTCACAGCAGTTCATTTGGCAGGCGTGTGGACCAAATGTGCCTTTCAGTCTTGTAACAGATGGAGTACATTACACACAGGACTGTATGCCTCACGTACAATATCTAATACTTGAACTAGGAAAGGACATCCAACAGATCCCACCGATCACAAAACTGATTCCATATCACTGAAAGGGAAGAAGTCTATAAATGAGTTAGAAGTCAATATTTTCTCTATGTGGTAATTAAATGTGTATGCCTGACTCCATAGCCTTTGTTTTCATCAAAGCAAGCAATTTATTCTTGCATTCATATTTTATTTTGGATATGTCCTGCCTGAAATATAAACCTAAATAATTAAATGCCCTTTGATCTACTTACATTTATGGTATAATTCTTGCAGGAAGAATGAGTACCAGGTCATTTTGCTAGTTGTTTGTTTTTAGTGGCTTTCTTGTTATATTGTTATATATCCCAAAATAAAATATTAGCCACTCAGAATGGTCAGGAACCATAGGCTTTTGATTAAGTTACAGATCTAAAAGTTTTACTCAATTCATAGATCAATCATAAAGTTACTGGAAGTTTCAAGTACAACCTACTTGAAGATTTTCAGAAAAGCTCCTAGCACCCTGCTGGTTTCTGAGTGCCCACAGCATGTTAGCCGATGGAGCTAAAGAAAGCATCTCTTGAAAGATGGCAGCTACCAGGTGCATCTCTGCTGCCAACCAGGAAAGAACAGCAAAAGAACAGAATGAGAAAAAATAACAGAAAAAACAAATAGACAGTGATGGGTTTGTTATTTATATATTCAGAAACAAGGAGGGATTCACAGAGTTGTGAATCACACTGCGAGTCAGAAACTACCTGTTTAATATATATATTAAATATATAAGTTAAATTATACATAATATTATATATGAAACACTCATCAGTAGTTTCTAACTTAATGTGTGATTTGAGGTAAGATATTTGCTCCCTCCTTCAATTTCAGAATCTGTCACATGGGGATAAAAATATTTGTTGATATCACTGGACCAGTCTGAAGATGCCCTGGTATTTGAACAGCAGCCATTCATGCGTATAGTGTTACAGCTTTTATCACTGAATTATAGATAGTACTGTCAGTACTTCAGCTACTCAAACACCCATATAAGTCATGGACAGAAATTCCTATCTCGTTCACTGCAGAACTCTATTTAAGAAAGAGACTATGGGTCCATTTTCTGCTCTGTGATCAACAATTTACTGTAACATGTATGCTGCAGTGTTAGCTGCTGCTCCACATGGCTTATCAGAGATTATGGGAGACTTCCTACCCTCCTCTGATGTGTCCTGGAAAGAGTTAATTCCTGCATTTTTTAAATACATGTATATATGATTAGCTGCCTATTGATATACACCCTGATGTGAAATGCACATCAATGTATATAACTCTGGTATATAGCAAAAGATAACACTTCGTTTGTGAGCTTGATGATGCATGGCTTGACTTGTCTGACCCCCATTATCTGGTGGACAAGTGCATATCCAATTAGACAGTAAATATATGTACATGAAGAGACTTACAGTACAGAAAGGTTCACCAAAGTGGTTGACTCTATTTTTCCTCTTACTGAAGATAACAATATTAGATCTACAATAAAACCTCCAGAGCCAAGTACTTTTCTTCAAAAAATTAATTTCCTGCTGCAGCAGAACCAGTCTTAAACTGAACAAAGCAGAAGTACAAAGTTAGTGTTCACTGAATTATTACATTCCAACAACTTATCTAGGCCATGGAGACAACATAATACGCAAGGGCAAATAGCAACTCTTAATTCCTGGAAAGAGAATAAGAATTTACAAAGACGAATAATTCTGTCTTCAGCCAAGCCTTATCTCTTCGCTCCAAGTGCAGATGGATTTTATTCTAGGGAAAACAAGTGCCAATAAAGTAAGTGCACGAGTTTTTGTAAGACACAAAAAATGCTGTTTACCACAACATCAGTGTGTAGATGTCTTATTTCAGCATGAATGTGTAACAAATCAGTTCAGGCACGAAAATTCGGTCCTGCTCGAGAACTCAGTTGCACCTATAAAACAAGTTAGAGCAGGCAAACAGAGGAGTAAAAAGCACAGTAGACTGGCTGTGAGCAGTCCAAGCCTTCTCTCTCCATCACACACACACATGTGCACGTCTTCAGTTCTGCGCTGTTGAAGCTAGGTAGGGCATGTATTGTACACCACAACCCCAGACCAGTCTTCAGGACAGGGCTCTTGACTGCAGAGTGGCACTGGTGGAGTGCTGAGGACTGTGGTGCCCTAAGCATGACTGGGGCCTCATGGTGCTTTTATAATGTTAATAACAATGACATGGACAAAGGTGTTGATTACAATGTATCTCTAGCAGACACAGAGCTGTGCTACAAACAAAAATGCTGCAACAAATAAATTATCAACCTTCTTCCTTTACTGCTTATGTGCAAGGGATCAGCTGGCCTCAGCAATGTCATGCGGTTGTACTCCGTGGTGAGCAAAGCATATTTATTTCCTTATACATTAGATCTAACTCCAGAAACGAAAGGATAAATGTGCAATATATATAAGATGTGGGAACTACCTGCATAGTTCAGTCAGAGTAGTCCAGGACTTGCTCTGCCCACAACCATGACTTGGCAAGCCATAAGGCAAGTCCTCTCTAGAAGCCATAGGAACACACTGACACTGTGTCAATGCCTGTGCTCTGCTGAATGCTCTAACTCATGGTTATTGTCAAAGTTAAATGACATCTGTCACAGATTAACAAATGATCACTCTCTCCTTATCTATCATCTACCAAGCACTAGTGGCATGAAGGACAGTGTGTCTCCCTTAAGCAGCAGCACTTCACAGCTGGAACATTGACTTGACCTGACATGAACACGAAGGAACTAGCAGCTGGGGTACAGCACAGCCTCTTACAAGCTTCTGGTGGAAACTGCTGCATCCAGCCCAGCTAAGACCAAAAGAGAACCTGAGCCAGAGCTCAGATAGCCACATTCCCATCGTTTGACCTATCTTAGAATATTGCAGGGTCTGGTTTGCAAGCAAACATGTAGGTCTCCCCTGAAAATATCTGGAAGAAATGTACACATAATTCAGCATACCTTTTCAATACAGGTGCTCCTGACCTCTATTTCTAGCACACTGAACGCAAACCTAGAGTGTGGGTTTGCTGTGGGATTATTCCTGCACATAGACTGAAATCTGACCCTTCACACAGCAAGCATATGAAAAACAAACTAATAAAAAATCCCAACAAACAAAAACCCGCCTCACACAACATCAACAAAACAGCAGTGGTTTAGGCCAGTTTTCACTCACACTTACCAAAGCTAGGCAAAAATAGCAATTAGATACTGTACTTACACCCACAGGCACAAACACAGTGTAAACATTTTTGTTCATGTATGCTGAGGGTCTCAACCATCACCTGGAAAGAAGATTACCACGACAATAAAAATATGTCGGCCTTTGGGCTGGTATTAGTTCTGAAGGCCTCTGCTAAAACTGTGAACAAAGGCAAATCAACTACAAGTTTGAACTAGATCATATCAGATGCCATCTGCTTTCTTTGTAGTCTGTATTTCACTCTCTTTGCTCTCCCTTCCATCTGATTTAAAACACACCTTTAAACCTGGTCCCATCAGTGCAGCATTCTCAAAGAACACTTCTCATGATATAGAAGGTTTCCGCATGGGTGAAGGTAATGAAAAAGTCATTTATCTCCAGCTTTGGGGCAATACACCGAAACTTGCCTAGTGACTATATGCGTTTGTAAAAACAAATCATTTCAGTTCTCCAGGCCCTAGGCTTCTTGACAGGTTATGTCTTGGCAGGCACCTATTTCATATTTCCAAATATTTGATAGAGTTTGCATGGCTTTTTGACAGCTAAACTCAGTGTTGCTGGGAGCTATTATTCCACTGCAGCCCTACTTCACCCTCCTCTGTCTGCTCAGTCATCCTCCACCTGATGTGGGTAAGGATTTTAAGACCACAGACAGCTGCTTCAACAGGAATTCTGCACTATCTCCAAATCTGATACCATTCTTTTCAGCCCACACAATGAACACGATTCTGTGGTCTTGACTCCTGAAGAGAGGAGGGTGCTGTTAGGTGGCTACAGCAGTTTTGGTTCCCAGTTGTCTGCCCTACACTCCTGGTGGTCACCAACATGCGACAGTGACATCTGAGATCTAGGTGAAACAGCTCCCAGATGACTGCAGTTCACAAACTGGAATACTAGTTGAACCTGGACCAAGTTTTATATTGCTGTTTTCATGGACTGGAAAGAGCAGTGGCCCAAGTGGCTTCACTGGTCATCATCCAGATGTTCTTTGCCATAAAGGTGGGGATCTCCAGGAGGGGCTAGGAAACAACTGGGGGCAGCACATCTTCAGCATTTGGACCTAAGCCCACTGCTGCAGTCTGCTATGAAAAACTATGTCCAAAAAAGTCAACTGTTCATTTTATCTCTACTCCAACTCAGTAATAATAAAGAGCTTATCAAACATTAACAAATTATTTTTAAGCTTCTTTATCTTGCTTACAAGATCTTTGCTAGATTTCCAGTTGGTTAAGATAATCATATTATTTCACTGGCTCCTCCCCATCTATGTTGGGTCCTTTTCCTAAAACAAAGATTTCAAGTTTAGACCTCCTTGTTGTTATCCATACCTTACTCTTATTTACCTTATTGTACTGCAGTGTGGTCTCAGTGATGTTTCCTCTTCCAAATTGAAAAAAGGACAATGGGTTTGCTTTTAATCACTGCCAGTTCCTGAGACTGCATGGGACTGGCACTCTCTGATTAGTTGTCTGTTAGATTCTAGATGACATTTAGCTGCATAATCTCTACCCTGATAGCGTGAGAGATGCCTATTTGGAAAAAAATACTCTTTTCTCATGGGATACTGTTACTGCTTCTGCCAAAGGTGCTGCTCCCCCTGGATCCCTGAAAAATAAAAGAAAGGAAATTGATGACAGATGTTTTCTTCTAGGGCCTAAGCTCCAGGATACTTTCATCTTTCAACTAAAACTGCCTGGGATTTTTTAGACCACTGCAATGGGTACTGTTAGACACAGAATTAAATCTTGTTGAACCTCAGAAGTTCAATCATTTCCCTTCACTGAAAAAAGCTACAGCAAATGTTAAGTACATTTTCCTGCTGAAAGGGATTTTATATGTTTTTATTCAAAGCTTGAATGGATATGGACACTTCATCTAGAAAAGGAATAAGATGTTGATAGAGGAAGACCAGAAAAGTTAGATTCGCTTGGGGCCCAGAAGGAGGTACAAAGACAGGCTTGGTCTTAAACTAAAAGACAGTGAAGAGAAAATTATTGGGGATTCCTCCTCTGGTCAAAAAATCCAAATTTTCTGTGTCATTGCAAATCAACAAACAAGCACAAACTAACCTAGTCTGATGCTCTATCTCTTTTCCTCACTGGAATATCCTAAAAAGCCCCCAGTGTTTTCTAGGTACTTGGACCAAAAGGAAGGCAATTGTCTGTGTTACGTCTTTCAGGAAGGAGAATTTGTGTGGGTAGATTTATTCCCTGCTGTTTTACATTTGTTCATGTTTCTGATGGGTGTATTCTGGTTAATCAAGCTTTACATAATTTGTTATTTAAATAATTGCTCAATTATTTAATTATTAAGTAATTGTAGGGTCTAGATCCAGAAATAGGTGGAAAAAAGACACAGCATATTTGCCCATTTAACACTTTCAGTCAGGTATTTTACTTTTCTCTCATTCTCTTCCTCTTTTTTCTCCATCTTTCAGGAGGACAGGTAGCATTCCATAACTTGATTTCAGTTATATTTTTGCTTGAGTTATCTGACTTTTCCCTCTCTCTTACCATAATCATTTCTTGGGGACAGCTGGAAGCTTTTCCTAAAAGAAAAGAGGGGGGAAATGAGTGAGAAAGACCATGTTTTACAGCTACCCAGAAGACTAAAAGCTTTCTTTCTTCAAGACAACTCCCCATGAGTCTGTTTTGTAAATAAAGCCAGGGTCCAAATTCAAAGAAAAAATAAATCAAGCACAATTAAGCAAGTTTTACAGAAAGAGCTTGAAAGTTATCTTATCTTTTTAAACTGTCCGTTACTGATTCATACATGACCTGTATAAAACTAAACATCTTTGTTTAAAAATAAATATAATTTTCATTCTTGCAATGATCCTTTGATTCCTCTCTATTAGTCATTCTTTTCTCCATACACGGTGGGTTGTCCACATGTTTAGAGCTCACTGAATTGGGAAGCTTACAGAAGAGAAGGGAACTTCTCTACCAAACAAGTCTCAACAAAAGAGCTGCTTCCTTTCTTGCAGAATGGGAGAGCCAAGAATATCATTACTAGGGATGGTGCATGGAACACACAACTCTTATACTTTTGAGATTTTATCTTTCATGATAGACTTTCTGTATCTTATTCTTCTGGGTAATTTTATAGTTTGTACATTTGAAGAGGGAAATGAAACTGGAATTCCATCACAGGTGGTGTTTACTGATAAAGAATAAAGTCTATTTTTAGAGCTAGCTAGCTAATAAGGTGGTTAATTGTTTATCTCAACTGTTCCAAGACTCAGATGGTGTGATAGTTGCAATAGATGGTCTGAAGTGCAAGAAACAGATGACATCAATAACAAGACATGAAAATGTAACACTGATGCACTTTGGTGGTTTGACCCTGGCTGGACACCACGTGCCCACCAAAGCTGCTCTGTCACTCCCCTCCTCAGCTGGATGAGGGACAGAAAATACGGTAAAAATCTTACGGGTCGAGATAAGGACAGGGAGATCACTCAGCAACTACTGTCGCGGGTAAAACAGGCTCAACTTGGGAAACATTAGTATTAATTTTTGACCATTCAAATCAGAAAAACACCCTCCCCTCACCCTTCCCTTCTTCCTGGGCTTAACTTAGTTCCTGATTTCTCTCCTTCCTCCCCCCGAGTGGCGCAGGGGGACAGGGAATGGGGGCTGCGGTCGGTTCATCACATGCTGTCTCTGCCGCTCCTTCCTCCTCACACGCTTCCCCTGCTCCAGCGTGGGGTCCCTCCCACAGGAGACAGCTCTCCAACATGAACTTCTCCAACATGGGTCCCTTCCACGGGCTGCAGTCCTTCAGGAATGGACCGCTCCAGTGTGGGACCCCCTGAGGTCACAACTCCTGCCAGGAGCCGGCTCCAGCACAGGCCTCCCATGGGTCACAGCCTGCTTTGGGCATCCACCTGCTCTGGAGTGGGATCCTCCATGGGCTGCAGGTGGGTACCTGCCCCACGGTGTGCCTCCATGGGCTGAGGGAACACCCTGCCTCACCGTGGGCTTCACCACGGGCTGCAGGGGAATTTCTGCCGCGGCCCCTGGAGCCCCCCCTGCCCTCCTGCAGCAGGTCCATCTTGGAGCCGGCTGGTGTTGGCTCCATTGGACATGGGGGAAACTTCTGGCAGCTTCTGACAGAAGCCACTCCTGTGGTGCCCCCCACTACCAAAACCTCACCATGCAAACCCACTAGATGTACTTAAAATTCTACTCCAATATATCCTATCTACTTTAAAAAAAAGACAAAAAGACTTAAAATCTCAAAACTTAAAGCATTTCTTCATAAAGATCTATAAGCATCATCCAAAATGCAGCTTACATCACTTAATTTTTACCATTAATAAATAGAAGAAAAATATTTTGAAAATTCAAACCCCACAGAAAGTGAGTAGTGCTTGTGGAAATTTCATGAGGAATTTTTAGATGTCTGTCTCTTCATCTTGTTCACATCTTTATTCGAGTTGTCCCTGGATATTAGTTACCTGGTCCAAACCCTTACCCAAAGCAGGATGGGCCTCCAAGTTGGATTAGGTTGCTCAGGGCCTAGCCTAGGACATGGAATCTCGAGAGATAAACATTAAACATCCTCTTGGGGCATCCATACCAGTGTTCCCACAGTGAACAGGGTTTTTTTTTCCTTATATCCAGTTAGAATCTCTTTTGCTGCAAGTTGAAACTGTTGTCTTCTGTCCTTCCAGCCTACATGCCTGAGAACATTATGGTTTCATTTTCTAAAAAGCCCTCATTTTGCAGCTAAAGACTGCAATAAGATCCCTGTTTAGTCTTCTGAAAATTAAGCCAAACACACACATCTCCCTCAGTCAAGGAATATGTTATGTGCTCCAGACATCTTCTGCTGACCTCCCTCGAGCTTGGCAGTATCTTTTCTGTACTGGGGCCCCAAAATTGCATACAGTACCCCAGATGTGGCCTCATAAGTGCATGAATAGAAGAGAGTAATCACTGGTCACTGCATTCTTGCTACTGCAGCCCATCTTTCATACACAGGGTCCATCTTACTCACACTGCTGGTAGTACTTAATAGTCTCTACAGGCACTCAGGTTCCAAATGGGCCAAAAAATTTTGTGTAAAGCCCAGCTGAAATAAAACCTATTATACCACTTTTTCAAGAAACCATTAAACAAATGTTTAATGTAATATCTCTTCAGAGATTGTCTGATGAGCAGAATAAAGCTAGATGTTCAAATCTAAGATCATAAACCCTTAAAACATGTAACATATAAGTCCTGTTATTCAAAAGCTCTTCTGACCTCATCTCCAGCCACTAACAGTATGCAGAAAGTAATAGTACAATTCCAAAATAGCTTTGGGTTAGGAACTAAACCAAGCATTGGACTTTCAACTGGTTTGATGACAATTTTATTGTCACTGCTGTTATTCTGAAATGCTAATTTACTCTCAACAACCACTAGTAACTGGAGATTAATTTTTGCTGACAATTCAAAAGGTGTGGTGCACCTTGGAACATCTCTTCTATTCTGCTCAGACGATACCTATCAGTCAGTACGGTAATTTCTTTATAAGACCTGGTGTCATGTTGAGCATTCCTGTTTACAGAAACTTGAAGTATTGATTTCAAGATATTTCCTAAAGTTATTCACTTGTTTGCAGAAACAAACTCTACAACTAACTGAGAAGTGGTGGAGAACTAATTATTCATTTCTTTTCTCATATGTGCACTTGATTCTTCCTACTAAACACAGCTTCCCAGAATGTTTTATTTAAACACATATTTACTAGTCTTCTAAATAAGTGATGGCCTTGGATAAGATACTTTTCTTTAACTTACTTTACACTATCTCTTCCTAAGCATAAACTACTTGTCTGCTAACCAAGGTCTGTCAGATATAAGGTATAGAAAAATTACAGTATCTAAAATGCTGTCTGAATGAGATCTTTTTCATGCAATGGTTTTTCAAAGTCTATCTAGGCACAAGCAGTGATTTTGACCAGACTTAACATAATGTAGGGACTGAAGTAACAGTTTCTCAGGTCACCTGCCAAAAGCTTAGAGAGAATCAATATGCAATCACCTCTCTGATTCTGAAGCCAAACCAGATCTTGCTGTTGTGAGAAAGCACAAAAAGATGTGTAGACAAGATTTTTCATAAGAAGGCAAATTCTACTCCTGTTTATATCACTGAAACTACAGAATTAATTGTCTCAATCTTGGGGTAGAAAAAAGTGAAGCACCACCTTCACCTATGCAGATAAGGTGTGTACCACTGAAAGGCACATTAGGGACAGTAAAGACACTCTCCACCATTAACTTCTTTTGTTTATTAATCAGCATCCCCATTTCCATCTTTTGCAGTTTAACTCAAGTCCTGCACTGCTAGCACACTGTAGCCACAATTTCAAGACAGTGTGTCTAGAAATGTTGGCCAGTGTCAGAATGTCAAAAACATTTAAAGACGTATTTCATCCACAAAAAAAAAAAGGGGGGGGGGGGGGGGGGGAAAGGCTTTTGCTGGTATACATTAGTAAATCTGCATATAAATTGCAGCTTTGTTAGGAAAATCTGTTGGTTCAGCTAAACTCATGAACACTATACTGGCAAAATCCTTCTGTTGGACATGAGTCCTTTTCCCAGGATACCTGAATGGGAACTGCTACAGTCAACTCATCTCCCTGGAGCTTGAAACTGCTGACAAAGCAGTCAGGCTACTGGTGGACAAAAGCTACCCAGCTACAGTGCCAACTACACTTCTTCAGAGCAGAACTAAATCGCACCATGCTTAACACCAGTCGCTGGGTACATTCAGTGTCAACACTTGGGGAATAACCCTGGTGGGAAAATATTAAAAAAAATCATGTAGATTAGAGATACAGGGGAAGAAAAATTAGTATGACTTGGGGGAAAAAGAGAACACAAAGTTACATAAAAAGTCAGAACACAGAAGCAACTGCAGAGCCCTATGGAGCAGAAACAGGCACTTTCCACTCTGTAATGTAACTTGCCCATGAGAACAGTTCAGTTACAAAAAGTTAACTTGGAGCAACTGTGCAGCCTAGATTAAAACTGTGAATGCACAGAGGAATTTAGTTTCCATGGCTGTCAGACCATACTTAATGCTCACTAACCATTAGGGAAAAACTTAAAAATTTAAAATATAATATTAAGCAAATATTATGGTCATCATGAAGAAGATAGACATTTAAGAGAAACTGGCATACAAAGCCAAGCACCCTGAATTGCCCACATTCGATTAATTCACAGAAAAATACCCGGCTGCATTTCAGTTTCAGCCTTTATAAAAACAGCCATCAGCAAAGCTACCAAAACAATATTTTCTAATTCACCTACCACAATTTTTGCAGTCATCTGACAATAAATTGATCAACAAAATATGCTGTAAAATTTGCTTAAAATTCCTAAATAGACTACTGAAAAAAACAGATCCTAACTTAACAACTTTTCCCAAATATGCAGTTATTCCACTCACGACAGAAATGCATTTCACTGACTAGACCCTCTTTGAAACTCTAAGGTCATATATTTTCAAATAAATTGCTTCCTTATTAATCAATCAGGTTGGGGAAAAAATCCCCCACGAAATCCTATTACAGTATGCTCAAGTAACAAATATAATTCCTTTTGCCTTCTTACATTCAACAAATATTATAATAAATGAACATGCAGACAGGAATGTCACCCAGAACACGGCATGTTAAGCGAATGTACAAAAATTAGAAGTATTCCCATCAAGAACATGAACCTAAGAAGGAATGAAGTTTCTTAAAGAAACAGAAACATACCTAATGCATAGGGAATACACATCATATCATGTGACTGCTCTTTTCAACCAAAACTAATAAGCCTTTTCAATGTCACATATTAAATGTATGCAAAAAATCGCTCAGAAATTACATCAATAGAAATTGCTTAGCAACTTATTTCAAATAACAAATACAAGGAAACCACAAATCCTTCACAATTAATTAACAGAAAGAGAACATATTCATTGAATAAAGGGTTTGAATCAAATTGTCTTGCATTCCCCAGTTCTTTTTGCTCATGAATATCAGTTTTCTAAGTGGTACCGAAGTATGATTCAGATTGTACTCCACATTTTATTTGATTTTATAGAGTAAAAGTATTAGTAAAGAGAAAAACTACATGCTTATGACATTCATTTTATAAAGTACATCATCATGCATGACAAAACACACCACAACTGTGAGGTGACAGTAATTATAGGATTTTAAATTCCCGACTGCCAGCAATAATGGCACATACTGAAAAAGCAAAATTTTTGATTAGTTGAGGTTCACCATTCTGAATCAAGCCTATGTTTACAAAATATTTAATTGCTATAAATGAGGCTAAGTCAAATTGCTATAAATGAGGCTTCAAATCTGAACAAGTTCTGCTTGCAGCTGAATATCTCTACATGTAGTAAGTCTAACCTTGAAAACTGTAAAGGAACTAAAACTCCTGTTACCTTCAAAGCATCAGTGTATGAATGACCAGAGTAGAAAGTACAACGTACCCACTATGTAAGCTGAGTGTTAAACGAAAAGCAAAAAGTTTACGGTAAAGTAGCTTATTTCTCCTTTCACTGACCATGGGGTCATCACACAAGAACTATTTTAAATAAATGTATTATTTGCAGGTCTTTAATACCTTTGCATCCAAAAATACCCAAACTTTTGAGGATGACAGGATTACAAGAGATAAAGTTGATGCAGCATGAGGCAAGGAGCTTTGCAATATAAATAAATGAGCTGGACTTCCTTTTCAGGATAAATTTTTCTTACATAAGCTCCATTCTCTGAGTTCATCAATTTGAAAACCACCTAGAATTAATAGGGTAGATTTAAAAGTAAGCATTTGCAATTATCACAGAATTGTCCCCAAAGGACACATCTTTTTTCTAGCTCCTGAAGTAGCTCTGGAGACAGGTGCAGAGACACTTGAGCTTGCTCAGCAGAGCTTATTAACTCAGGCTCAGAGCCATGGTAATGAAGCTATATGATCTGCAGGCAGGGGCTGGCCCACTTCCAGACAACTTTAAGCACAGTCAGAGCAATGTATTCACTTTTTGCATCTGTCCATAAAAATGTACTCACAGACAACATTTCAGTTTCAGGTGTTCATTCTTATTGTCTCCATTTCTAGAAGCTTAACATGAGATACACCAGGAATGAGTTTTAGAGATGCTAAGTGCTATGCACATTTAGACAGCAGCTATGTTAACCCCCAGGAACAGAGCTATTCATCTGAGTTTACTGGCCACAGTTGAAAAGACTGGCCATGGTCCGTGGTTTTCCAACCTGAAGACTCATGCATTATTTGTAACTATGAAAACCAGGCTTATTCTCAACAGGCTAAGGTTAAGAATAAAACGCACATCTACTAGAGTGCTTTTTAAAGAATCTGCAAGGTGAAAAACACTGGCAGCTCTAGCCAGGAAGGTACTCTGTTCACTGCCATGCAGCATCGCTCCCCATCTCCCACAGACTGTACTGAGACTTGCCATCCCACTGAGTCACTGAAAACACAGCTCTTGCAGACATTTTTCTGCCCTCTATTTGTCAGTAACATTTTCCTCTATTACTGAAGTCTTGTGCATAGCATTGTTACTTAGCTTTCTGTATCTGCATCAGGGCATCTGTTTTCTGTTGACTTGTGCTAATGAATATTTACTCACAAAAGACTGTCATCAAGCACTACTTCAATCTGTTGCAGAGAAATGCTGATTTCAAGTGTTTCAGAGTGTTTGCCTGAGGTATTCCTTTGACCATTGCCTTTCACTTACTCATGAAAGAATACATTTTTAGGCAATCTTAACCAACTTCTGTTATCTTTTGTCCTTCTCCTGAAGATGTTAAGACACTAGAAACAAATTCTGTAAAGAAAAAAGTAGGCTTATCATATCACATTTGAACCACATAAACTCTTTCCCCAATAGCCTATACACAGGCTTTATCAAGTGGTGCTTATAATGGCTGATTTACTAACATCAGTCAAAGTCACAAGTAAGAGATAGATAATATTCCAATGCAGAACTGTGTTGATTGATCTCAACACATGAAAAACATATGAAGAAACCACGGAGCACAGTTGAGTCCCAAACAGCCAATCCTAGTATTTTAAAGGCAGGTCCGTTGTTCTTCTATCACATGTATTGTTGTATCATCAGTAATGTCTGGCACAAAAAAAAAAAAAAAAAAAAAAAGTATTAAGAGTACTATTAAACATTACTAAAAAACACCAAATGAGGTGTTATATAATTCCTCATAGTGTCTATACTATGTCATCTCACTTCTATACACTACACATATTGTGTGTACCAAAATAGAATTCATGCACGTTAAAATATGACAGTATTGTATAGGATGTGCAATATTTGTCTCTGCTTACAGCATTTGTTTCTTATGTATCATGTATCCAAATTACTGTGCTACAGAGGAAACATAAAGCCATCAATAAATTAGATAAGCTAGCTTTTCTAGAAAAAATACAGACTAAATATTTTAAGGTTTTTTAAACACTAGTTTTCAAACTTACTAAATATTTGAGTTTTAAAGCTTATTTTCCTTTAAAATGCCAAAGCTAGAACACATACCGGATTAAAGTATATTAATGAGGGCTTATGAATACAGATTATTTTGGAGAAAAAAAGATACATCACTATTTACTTGAGAAAGAAAAGGAAACATTTCTTTATCATGCTTTTTTTCCCCCTAATCATTTGTTGTGTTTAGAGTATTCAAAAATCTCATCAGTGATAAATTAATGGGAGCTGCACATTACCATGATCATAGTAACCAGACAAATTTTAGTGGGTTAGCTTATTTATCAGATGAATAATCCTGCATTCACATAAATTTATAGGTAGGCCAGATAGAATGCAGCATGGGTAAGCCCCTCTATTGAGGTTTTACCTGGAAAATACCTCAGTATTGCAGCACCATAAAAAACATGGCAGATCCAAAAAAAGAATTATATTCTCTTTTGCACAGTGTAATGGTGGATCTATGACATTACGCATTTTTATTAAAAAAGAAAAACAAACAAGGGTGTGCTTACAAATATTAAAAATACAGACAATATTCCTAATATTCACAACCTGTATGTGCCATCTTTCAGAGCTAAACCTACCTCCTACAAGTGACCTCTTCTATCGAGACCATAATGAGATAAACACATAGTGACTACCCATCTTTAAACTAAGGCTTGATTTTGGTGTGTTAGATTATCCGTACAGCAAAGCCCACAAACAACTAAACTTCAGTAAAAAGTCAAAAGTGCTCCATTAGCTCCATTTTGTGCAAATAGTTCAGTGAACTGTAGCGATGAAGCAGCAAATATTTTCAACACAATGCATAATGAGTGCCTTGATTTGGAAGTGAGTTCATAGAATGCTTCAAACAGTATTACCTGTATTCATTCCGCAACAAATTTCTGTGTATGTCTATGCCTGCAAAATGGGGTTAGCAAAACTTCGTGGAAATAAGTTTATGTTTTCATGGCAGCCCTGTGAAGCAGAATTCTGATTGCTGAACAGATTAAGGGCCTTGCACAATCATGCTGAACTGCCATTTCCTACAAGATCACTTGTACTAGCAAGTCTTACTTCTCCCAGGAGGAAAAAACTGCTTGCTCTCCTCTCCATCACCTTCCCATCTCCCAGGGCCACAGTGAGGACACACGGGGACCCTCCACAGCCCCTGTTCACACTCATGCCACTTCATGCACAGCACATGATGCAGAGCTTTGTGCTACACAGTCTTGTGGCTTTACATGCTGAACTGCATAAGCTGCACAAGCTGTGTGAGCCATGGGTTCTGATCTTTGGAAGCTAATTATCTTAGCTGTCCAGTGATGAGAAGGGCTCAGTCTCTGTGCAAAGCATATTGTCTCAGGCTGAGATACTGCACCTCTCTCCAGCTTGGAGGGAAAGTGTTCAGCAACTCCTAGCATCAGGCTCAAATCTAGAAAAATAGATTGGTTCTGCAGTGGAGGAACCAACTTTCTCATACACTCAGAAGACACAGCATTTAATTGGTCAGAAACAGCTGACTTAATACAGCTGCAAATTATCGTCAACAAGCCTTGGCGTCATGAGTGCTTGGAAATCTGCCTAAATAGATGCTGTCTTCAGCACAAGAGTGACAAGGCCTGCCTCTGCCTATCTTTAATTTTATTTTCTTCCACTCTAGATACAGTAAGTCTTATATTAAAAAACAAAGCAAAAGAAAACACTTCACAAGTTGCTTTTAAAATACATTCAAAGCTGTTGATATTTGCATAGAGATAAAAACAAAACAGGGGTAGAATCATGATTACTAAGGATTCCACCACTTATGGAAGAAAATCTATCACTCCCACACACTGTGGGAGCGGTATCAAGCCTTCCATATGATTTTCAGCATCTCAGTCACCTGTTACCATATATGACCAATAAGGTACTTGTCCTGTAAAATGAAGGCTTTGGAGTTGTGTCTTCTTCTTAGAACAAGGGTTCATTTGTAAAGTTGTGTAATGCTTCACTTAAATCACAACACACTATGAGGGAATGACTTTGCACAAAAAAGCACATGCAAGGACACAACTTCATCAAGCAAAAATACAACGTGATGATGCAACACAGCAAACTTTCCTGAATTTCTCTCAGATAATTTCAAAGCAAGCATAAAGGTATGGCCAAATTTTCAATTCACTTGAACCTGTATACCTAAGTCCTCCTTATCTTCCTGACAGTATATATGAACTTCTGTTTAGGGTTACAGCACTGGAATGAAGATAATTTTCCTTTCTAGTGTAGTATGTTGCTGCCAAGAGTGAGTCATTTTGTTCACATGGCTTTTTAAGTGGCTAGTCTTGCTTTTTGAGTTGAATAAATTAGCTTTCTGCAATCCTGACCTGCTGTGTTCTCTTTTTAACATAACTGTTTATCTTTCTAAGATCAGATAATGATAATAGACAAATGCCTAGCTTCTGAGCTGACTTATATTTGTGTAAATCTGCAGCTTTGCATCTGAGTTCACTGGAGTTACTCCAGGGGCAAAGTGACATAAGTTTGTAAGTATTTTTCATAGAAGGTTTCTCTGACAGCTTTTTAACCTAGGCCTAAAATAGAGCAATCCCTCTAAAATCCTCGAAGTTACGGCTTCTACACTTGCTCAGATACATGCATGTGTAGTGCTGTACGGAAGAAGAGAGATTCCCAAGAACTGATAAAACTGTGTTCGGGTCCAATTTGCTTTCAACTCCATTTTTCTAGAGATGGTCAGAAAACAGCTTGGTTATGTGCTGTATTATGCAATCACTCTAGCAGTCAAGTGCATTATATTGTTTCTTTAGAAGCTACTGTACTCTTTACTTGAAAAAATCCCATATGAGTATTTTCTTTTTCCTTCAGTAACAAACTCGTCTTTTATCTAAATGCTTTTCACACCTAAGCTAACTGGTATCTGCCTTTACTTTCAATTTTTAATTTTTAAACAACTATGTAATGGCAACGTAAAGAACGTAAGAGTATGTGGACATGTTTTCAGATTACCTTTAACATTCAGATTTAACTGTATCTATCCCTCTTATCTTTATTTTCAAAGAACTTATTTTTTTAGGCCCAGATCTCCTTATGGGCTTTTAACCTTAAGCATACAACTAATAGCACTGTTACCCAGCAGGAATGCAGGTAATCTAATGACACTGTTTTCACCAGCTCTTCCCTACAGATAGGTCTTCAGATAACAAGCTCTTGAGGCTGGAAATGGCATTTGTGGACAATTTTATTGACATCTAGTACAGCAGGGCTCCATTATTTTCTGAGTCTTCTGAGCACTACTGAAAATGGATGGCTAATAGGCCGAGATACTTGAAAAATCAGCCTAGATTTAATAAGTAATTTCAATTCGGACCCTGCACATTTCTTGGTTTATCTGCAAAGAATGAAAAAGGAAATTAGCTCAAAAAAATAGCAAAGTATGTCCATGAGCAGCTTGGAACTTGGAGAAGCATCCAGAATGAGCATTAGGCCAAACTGGCTAGGCTTCAGCATCAATGCTTATCAATGACTAGGGCTGTCACACACACTCTGATTCCCCCATTTCAAGGGCAAGTCAATTATCTCACACTCACCTTCGGGGCTGTGTGCAGTGGACAATGACATATCTACCCTGTGGTCACAGGTTTCCCTGGATATGATCCAAGCAGACTTTATACAGGTAACTGCAATTGCAGCAGTGTGGGATTCTGTGCAACCTGTCCCCTCAAATAAACACTTGTGCAGCTAAGGCTACATTATTGTTAGTGCATAAGTGAAGGTCATATATTCCTCTACACTTGCAGAAAAGAAGAAAGTCAACACTTAGACGCAACCTCCTATCCCTCTACAACATGAAAGGATGTTCTTGTTTGTTCTGATTTAACATTATTAATTGTTCTGGTTTAATACTCTCTAATGTTCCCCCTTAGATCTGAACAGCTGAATATATCAGCAGTCATGAAGAAAGATCTTACTTTACATTTTGCATTTCATTTCTGTTTTGAAAATACTGGTTTTCTCATCATCTAAAAGTCTAGGTATTAAAGGGTGGTCTGTGCATAGCAAAGGTAACAAGAAGGCTTCCTATGGGGTTGTGTCTTCTGTTCTCTGCACCCTCAGACAACACCCTCACAAAATAAGAAACAGAACATGCAGCTGCTAATATGCAACTGTATGTGTGACTGTTGGCTGGCTAATGGGCTGTTGAAAAGAACATGTAACAGCTGAGTTGTCTTTTTTTCTCAGTGAGGGCTTCTGCTTCTACAAAGCCACTAGCATGCATTAGATCTGTAGAAGTATTTTTAATTCTAAGATTATTCATTTTTGACTCCCTCTTGAAATCAGTTGGAAAAATCCAAACCGGTTTAACAACTATGGGAAGGCCTGACGTGTGGAATTGTCATAAATGCAGTCATGATTCACGTCAAAAATAGAATGTACTGTGATAAGTGTAATTGTTGTACCCTGCGTAAATCTGGGACCTGTATCACAGTTGTGGTGAGTGGGCACTTGTGGTTCTCCTTTAAGACAATGTGATGGCTTCCCCCTCCCCTGAGGCGATCGCTGCTTGGAAAAGCTCACCAAAGGAGATAAGGAAAGCAAAATCACGCCAGGAAAGGCCTGCCAAGGAGACAAAGACCTTGAAATCTGAAAAAAGCGTGCCAAAGGAGAGCCAGTAGGAGGAGAAGGCGTACCCTAACGGCCCGGTGGGGAAAGGGCAGGATGGACAGCCGGCGAGAGGAGATTGGTCAAGATCCGGGGATAAAAGACGCTGCTTTTAGGACTCAGGGGTGTGAGTGGTGGAACTAATTGAGTTCTCCGCGCACCCAGCGCTGTGTTTGCTTATTGTTTCTCAACCTAAATTGATTGAACCCAAAATAAAAGTGTTTTAATTGTTATCGTTTATAACAGAATCGAACTCTACAACTCGAGGACAGTTATAAAGCAGGTATGTTATTGCGGCGCCAGGTGCAAGGGGGACCGCTCTTCCTAACTTACACACCCTTTCAACAAGCAGTCCGATATTTATTACAAAAACATTCAGAATTTCCTCCCTCTGGCACCTCTTCAAGATGTACTTTTCACCTTCTTGGGCAGTTATCTGAAATTCTTGTTTATCTTTGCACACATTATCAGTCTTTGTTACTTAGTTTCTGTTACCTTTAAACACCTGCTAGCTAGTGATTAGCCCTTCCTTATTGTCCACTCTAAACATGCCAAGCTAATACATGCCCACTGGGCTCGTTTTAATTGATGTCAACCTGATCCCAGGCGGGGGATCCACCCTCTTCGGGGTGGGGGCCATTTGAGTAGGAGGTCGTGGATCTACTACCACCACAATTATTTTACCCTAGTTTGTTTTCTTTTAGCAGTTAGCACATCCTGGTCAGAAGGCTCCTTATTTACATTCTTGTTGAGCTCATCTACATCGGTACTAGCTGTCCCTTCTCGAAGTGCCAAGTGCGAAGCTCCCGCCCTTCCTTCTTCCTCGGGTGTTAATGTTTCTGTCATCTATGCAGCTTCTGTCTGCAGCAGAGTTTTAGGGTTTTTTTTCACTATATCAGGCCTGGCAGCCAGAAGGCCTGATCACAAAGCTTTTGTTTCCTGAGGAAAACAGGCTAACAATAAAACAATAATAATAATAATAATTAATATGTAATAATAATTAAAAGGAACTTATAATATGTTCTCCCTTCTGGAAAACACTTCTGGACAAAAACTGGAGAAGTGATTAGATCTTTCACTTAAGCAAAGGTATAAACCGTAGACTTTTTTACACCCTACTTCCATTTAGTGAAACGACTGTGAGGCTTAAAGAATTTCTGGCAAGGAAAAAATTAAAAAAAAAAAATATTTGAAATGCAAAATGTCTAATACTTACCATGTTTAAAGAAAACACAGGTTTGTGATACCCAGGCTCTGTCTAAACTATGTCTGTGTTCCAGCTACTTGATTGCTCCAGCACCAGTTACCTATTGTCTCCTTCTGGGTTGTAAACACTCCATGGGATAGGAACTATCAACTATAATTTACCACATATTAGTGCATTGCATAAAGCCTTCAAGCCTTCTTGGTCCTTAGAAGTATTACTAGCTTTGAATATTAAACAAAAATGAAAAAGCAGTGCTGATGAAGTAAATCTACCATTCTTTTAAGCCACTCACCTGCAGTTCAGGCACAACACACTACCCATCTTCAGCTTTTCATGGCAGTCTTTCCTTCACATAAATACACGAACGCAAAGATTTTTTGTTAACTCTAGACATTCTGCCTCCTATTCATTAGAGTGAAAGGCCCAGCAAGTTTACTGTACAGTAATTTTGACAGCTTTTTTTTTTGGAAGTAATTGAGTGATAATATACCATCTCCCTTATAGCCATATGCCAAGGAAGTTCCCTATGAAGAACTACAGTGACATCTTTTTCTGAGAATCGGACCATCACACATTTGAGACGTATACAGATCTATTCTCTTGGCTACTTATGTTCCTGCCCATCTGCTTCAGTGGCAAGGTGCCTGCTTGCAGACTAATGTGTCAGTTTCAATAAAGCAAAAATAACAATTGAAGAAGAAAAAAAAAAGCTTCCAGCTGACGTAATACTTCCAGCACTCATACTTCCACAAGGAATCCCTCCACAGTCACAGCGATACCATATGCTTCTTTCACACAACAGCTAGTGACACTTGTGCCAAACTTCAGTGGTTGGAGAAAAGAAGACCATGAGTACGCAACTGCCAGGATGACAGACTGTATATAGCAGTGGAAACCTGAGAATTACACTACGGCAACATGTGATGTCCAAACACATCACAGAGAAGCACAGAGAAAGGGAATGCAGACACAGTGAAACAGTGAGGTCCACTGGCTCGCCAAAGGTTTTAACAGATTCAAGCAAAGATCCCAATCACCAATACCTGGTATCTGTGGCTGGTAAAAGCATTCATTTCTCAAGTGTATCAGTTGTAACTGAGATATTCTAATCTGTCTCCTCTAACTCCATATTAAAACGTAAAATACATTTTTAAACTTGTCTCTCTTAGGCAGGTGTTTTCTGTATTTATTATCTTCCTGGAATCTTCATATCATTACATCCACATTAAAATGAAGTTATTTCTGACAAGTCCAAATGTGTAGCACCGGATTTGAAAGGCAAGCTGAGTTAATTCTAGTTTGCATATAATCATGATAACAAAACATTCAGCAAGAAAGATTTTGCCTTTGTGCAGGAACAGGGAAACCCATTGTTTGCAAAGGACTTACCCAAGCTGTCATTCAGAAAGCAACTCCATGAAGAAGGTACAGAAAAAGGATTCAATGTATTCCTTTTAGATGAGCTGACTCTTAAGGTTAACAGCAGGAAAAGTCAGTTAATGCTTGTTTATCCTAATCCTCCCTGAATGCACTGAGCAGATCTGCTGAGAAACAAAAGCCTCTCCCTGTAGTCACTTCCTAAGCAGGGTTTTCAAGTTCAAAGTAAATGTACTTTTGGGCAAAATACTATCTCTAAATGTCATTTATAGCTGCCAGTTTAGAGGCAAACTGCCAGAATAGCTGCATATATTCTAGATATTAACCAGCTGAGACGGTTAATACAATAGCACTAGGGAATTACATGTGAAGTTTGGAAACTGCATTTATTCCAAACATTCAAACAACAACTTTGAACCTGACCAGGTTACAGGCGAGTCCTCCGTTGAGAAGTCTGAGTGAAACAGCAAGTACGCTGATAAGCACTGAACAGTGATAAACAGGCCAAAAACCATAGTGAAATAGTGACATCTATGTTTGAAAACTGTTTTCATATGGATATCAGGGCCCTCTGAAAGGTTTCCAACTTCATGCCTATATCAGGTCATATGCCCAGGTTTTAGTGCCTCCCAGCACATGATCAGGACTTGGCTGGCCAGGGGTCAGATCCACAGAGGAGTACAGCCTCCACACTGCTGAGTGTGCTACAGCAATACTGTGATCGCAGGCTATGGTTCTCCACCCAGTGTGCAAGAGCCGACCCACACACAGAGTTGAGAGATTTATTTATTTATTGCATGTCTGTGTAGAGATGCACTAGGTGGTAAATCCACAAAGCTCACACACCTCTTACCACATGGCAAAACATTTTATACGCTTTGAACAAATGTTTACAATTACGTTTAATCACACTTAATTCTCATGGGTTCTTACAAGCCTGCTCTCCATCTAAAGGACAGCATTCTTTCTTTTAACGGATAATGTTCTGTGGGGAGGGAGCTTTCTTGCGAGGGGGCTCTCTCTGCCTGAGGATGGATCTTTTAGTATGCTAACTAGGATAGTTCACACACAGTTCCAGTAATTTCTTGTTTGATCTCATAAACTACTTGGTTCTCCTTGAGTTTATCTTGTCCCCCAGCTTGATATATTTATGGTGTCTGTTTCTTCTCCCCCAGGGCCATGGTTTTTTTAACTATTTGTAAGGGTTGATTAACATCCTCTTTTTCAAATTATTTGACCTCGTGTTCTTCACTATATATATTTCTTTAAGGTAAATAGTTCTTGTATCAATACCAGGTAGCCCTTAGCTTTGAAGCCTCTCTCTCTCTACCCAGCAAAGGAAGAGTTAAATATTTCAGAATGAGCACCAGCAAAATCCCAGTATTTTGAGCAAGTACTATCTATAACGATCACCAGAAAGGTTAAGACAAAAGTCTTATGCTTCCCTCTCCTGAGTTTTGGAGTTGTATTTACCCCAGCAAGAAGGCATATCTGCAAGGAGGCATGGGTATTTAAGGGATCTAGCCCCTCAGTTGGCTCAGCCTGGCATGCAGTCAATGTGCAGGCCTGCACTGCAGCTGGGTATGTCCTCAACTGTGCCTGAACACAAACACCTTCCATAGAACAGACACCTGTCACCATCAGATGTTCTAGTCTAAGCTGAAGCCAATAGCTCTCAAGGACAACTGAAAACATGTATTCCATTTTTCCGGTGAATAAAGCTACTGAGGTTTTCATATATATGGTACAAGAACTGAAAACCTATTTGTGTTGCAATACAGATGAATACCACAGTGTGTAATTTATCATTTATAATTCATAGCTCATAATTGCTCTTAGTGAGCGGGACAAATATTGCAGATTAATACTGACATTTTTCTTATTGCAGCCTCAAAGGATCTCCTAGTCTGCAATTTCCTAATTAAATAGGATGTGCAATCACAGAATGAAAGAAAAGCTCTGATTATCTTAGCCTATGTCAGGCCAACATATTTTTCCAGTGAAACTACAATGGTGAGGATTAATGAGCAGTGTTAGTGTAAAATAATGTTAATGTTACCACCAGCAGATTGCATTATTTGTCAACTATTGCATGGTTTCACAACTGAGTATTTCATTATCTGAATCACACAGTGTTACCGTTTAAAAAAGAAAAATTCCTGGGATTTTACATTCTACTAAGAAAACAGACTGAAACATGCAAAACATCATTGGTCATCAAAGAATACTATAGAGGTGCACAGCAGAAGAAGGGGAGAGAGAAAGAAGGAAGGAAAATGCATGGATTAAACTGATTTTCAGTCCTGCGGGCTAGCTGCAGCAAGCCAAAGCAATTTCTCCAGCCTGCAGTTTCCTTCCAGCTGCCCTCCTCCCTGAGGGCTCAGTGGAAGCAGGTCACAAGATGCATGAATTGTTACGGCAGCTGCAGCCTGCACCTAGTTGTCTCCTCCTTGAATCCTCAAGATTGTCAGTAATTCATTCCAGATTTCTAAGAAGCATTAGATCCACCGTATAAGCAGAAGAGAACTGTACTATATGCGTAACTGCTTTTTCTCATCAGGGGCTGAGAAGTAGGGCTCACTGCTACCATTAGGAAAAACAATACTGCCCGCTGACTAGAAAAGCTGGCCATAAGGCAAACATTGGTATGTGTCAAAATTTTCTGGATTTAAAAGGGCACAACTTCTTTCCTTATTTGTCCAAATTAGGCAGTTCCAAAGTACAACAACAGGACTAGAAACTTCTTTCAAGGATACATAAGGACCAGAAATGGACATGTCGAAACACTACATCTTGCAAGATGCCAAGACGTGAAGTGTCATTTGTTAACTTTTTTGAGGTGGCCATTTTTAAATACTCCTCTCATCAGAAACTTTGTATGTTTGTTCCACACGCCCCTATGCTTCCATTTCCCCTGCTTCCCAGTGACCCAGAGACACAGTGACTTACAAGATAAGTCATGTGTATATAGACAGCAGCTCTTACAGTAATGATATGCCAACACTCTTTTCAGGGTGAGAAATGCTGATAGCGCAGTGAGTACAGAGGGAATTGTGACAACCTCTTACACCTATACAGAATCAAAAGGCAGAACACTGATGCATCACTCTGCAATACAGCTATTGGCTCCATTTTGACAAAGCCAGAGGAGCCACGATTATGCAACATGCTTGCCAAGAAAACCTGCTGATAATCTGAGTACCCAGATGCCCTCTCCCAATTAACTGGACAAGCATAAACAAGCCCTATTCTGTACAACAAACCTCAGATCTCTTCCACCCCTCCTTACTAGAAAGGGAAGAACAGGGAATAAAGTAGGTAGCCCTGGACCTGTCCAGGTGACTCCGCAAATGGAGCACAGCCAGAAGAAAAATCAAGATATTGTAATCTTTCTCACTGTTGTCTGACCCATTTCTACAGGCCAAGAAGAACCTTATTGCAAGAAAACAGAAAAAAGGAGTCAAGCAAAACCTAGAAGCCATAAAATGAACACCCTACTCCTGGCTAGCATGCAAAGTACCATACTAATACTGAACTTCTGTGGCAAGAAGTCAAACCACCCTGAAAAGTTACCAGCACTACCACTATGACACAGTGGTAATTTAGACAAACGAATAGTTATTATGTTTGCCCAGTGCCCACCCTGACTGAGTTTCTCAACAAGAAAAAAACAGTTTGAGGTGATAACAATGCTGGCAAGGATGAGCGGGTGTATGTTTACATTAACCAATGTTTTGAAAATAAAAACTATTTCCAGAATTTGTGAATGTATCAGGAACTGGAGTTAACTTTTCCAAAACAAGTGTAGTGTACATACTATATACAGAGCAACAGAGTGCCAACGTACACACAACATCTCACTCTGAAATGAATCACTCCTCCTACACAAAAATTAACAGTCACTTGGCTTCACAAAGGCCACATTCTCAGAAGTAGAAGCTGGGGCAGGTTCATCTAGCAGCTCCATAGAGCAGCTGAGCAGTTCACACCAGGCTGCCAAGCAAAATTGTAGGTACTCCGCACCAGGGACTAACGCGTTCTTTTCCTGCACCAGTTTCAAGTTTCATTCTTAAATAGATTTACTCAAGAGTAAATAGATACATGCCGTGGAGATCTCTCCACCTAGAAATTCCCATACTGACTTTCTATGTCTTTTTCAATAAATGTAAGAATTACTTATATCTACCTGTGGAAACACGTTAGCCTAGAAGTAGTGTATGATTTGGCACTGGCACCCAGATTCACACGTTAGTAAGTGAGTCCTCTTTTGGGGATGCTCAGTGTTTGAAAATCTGGTTTACTAACTGATTTGCCTGACCCTGGGTGAGGTACTTCATCTATTTATTTTTACCAAACTTTCAATCCTATAAGTACCACAAAGGAAAGTCAATCAGTGGATTCACATGACAGAGGGGAAAAGACATTTGCTCAAAATATTTTTTTTCTCCAGTATAACTTAGTCTATTGCCTTGTTCATAGTGAAAGACAGAACAGGAAGGAAAAACCCTTCAACCTGAGAAAACAAGCTCCAAATACAATCCACCACATCAAAACTTGTGATACAGCATGACCAAAGAAATTTCTGAAGGAAAAAAATATCACACATTTAACACAACTCTTAAAGCTCCAGTATTTTACTGGGTTTTATAATCAAACATAGTAATTTACGCTACATTGTACAATGGAGAAAATTGGAGTACATTGGAGAAAAAAACTTTAGGGCTAGAAGTCCTAAAATATTTCCAATTAATATTATTAGTTCTAGAAGGAAACTGACACATAGCCAGTGAAGACCTTTATTCAACAAACAGGTGCTGTTAGGAAAAGGAAGGGAAACATTGAAGTCTGTTAATGAATGGGAGATGGGACAATAATAAAAATAAAATTAAAAAAAAATGGATTCTGTAGAAACCAACAGTGCAGACTCCACTGAAATTTTGTATGCCATTACCAGGCGCTGTACCCCAAAACAGGTGGGATTATTTCCTAACAAGCTCAGGAAAAAATAATAAGAATAATGAAAAAGAGAGACTGAAAGACAGGAGTGCCTCTCTTCCATGGAAAACTGGTAAAACTGGTACTAACATGTAAAATAATGAAGGCACAAATCCTGGGAACTCATTCATCCTGCCTGATAATGCAAGAACATAGAACTGAATAAAAGGTGAGAAACTGAATATCCAACTATTTTTTTCATTCAAACCGCAAACACGCTGCAACCTGTTAGCACAAGGAGCCACTGAGACAACAGCTTAGCAAGACAGCTATTTCTTTGGTTCTTCAGAATATCTGGGATGCTGCTGTTGATGTCAACACCCTTTGAAAGATACAGCAAGCTTCATGTTTCTGGAGGTAGTCAACCTCTATCAGTCTCACCATGTACAGGTGAATTCACACTAGCCTATTGCCAGCGTCATACCCTTTCCCTAATTCAACTAGTAATGACAAAAGACAAGGTACGCTGCTAGACAGATCACTGCTGCACTCAAGTAATTCCTACGATCCCAACGACCAGCAGCAATTCGGCATTGATGTCCTGGCCCTACTGCACGGCATTCCTGGCATTACACTGACCTCTGGTGGGTTGCAGGGGAAAAAACTGCAGACAAATTAAGCGCACAAAAAGTCAAGGAAAGCATACCCTGCAGCTTTCGTGGGAATTCAGCGAGGGCACGCAGAAAGCCAGGCGTTGAAAGTGCTCCAACTCACTCCAGACAACAGGGCAGGAGCAGTATCACACTAATGACTCACTGTTCACAAAGCACTTTAGAGGTATTTCAGTTTTTACACACAATGCTCCCTCGTGATGCGCCATCAGCTTGTGTTAGGATTTCCTGTAACATCACTGAAATATGGTGTACACAGCAGCCCCTTACTCTGTAGGAGGAAAAGGAGGATGAATAGGTGAATCTGCAAGCTTTGCATGCAACATCCCAAACTAAAGCGTGTATGTTAAACTCCAACCTTTCTTGAATCTACTAAGGTTTTATTTAACTATATTAAGATAATTTTCTTTTCTTCCATTGCACATTTTAATGTACCTGAAGCCAAACCACTTGGTTTTAGGAGTCCTGATAGTTTCAGGGACCTGTTTTGTGCCATGCTGCCACAAATACTGGCACTGACAAAACTTACAGTGCAGTCAGTTGATGCCGGGAAGAGGAACAACAGGCCAAAAGCCAGGAAAGGCAGGAACTGGTTTTCTTGCTGAAGAAAGCACAACAGGGAAATTATACCCTTAAAATTTAGTGTTGGAATTCACTCAGGAAAACTAAGGACACACCCAGATAGAGTAGAACAAAACAATACATTTATTATATATCAGATTTTGACTGCTTATTAGAGTCCCAGGAAATCAATGGCTACTGAAAGGGATGAGAGGGCAGAACTGCTTCTACTGCACTGTCCTTGCAGAGTGAGACTGAACATTGAATTGGCTCACATTCATTTCATTCTCCCTGCATGTAGTGGCAAATCTATAAGAAACTAATGTAATTTGACATGACAGGGTAGGGCGGGAAGCCCTCATCTGAAGATGTCAGTTGTCATCTGTTGAATCGTATTTTGAAAATAGGAAATAAGAGTGAATGAAGAGATCATTACTGCTGTGCCATCAAAAGCCTAAATAGGCTCTTTCAGTGCTAACTTGTCAGAAGTACTCTCAGGCCTGGTAAGATATACTTCAGCGATAAGAAGAGACCTTTTGCGCATGCTCAGGAAGTGCTTAACAATATTTAAACAGAAAGGGAAAACCTCAGTTTAGGTAGGTGGTAAAACTCACTTCAGTGCTGCGTTCTAAGCAGCTCAGTGCAGCTGGGAAGCACAACTCCTGCCCACACCAACTTAAAAGATGCAGGCACCCCACTGCTGGAGGACTGCAGTGCCACTCACAAGCTGACTTTATAGATTTCAAAGAAAATCGTGGAGAAGTATACCCCAGTGAGTGTAGACGTTGCGAGTGCTCCCTCCCATGCCTTCCCAGTTTGGCAGGATAACAAGTAGTGCACGCAACACTTCACAGGTCTTTTGGCTAGCCAGATGGTGATTTTTCACAAAATCTTCAAGAACTTAGTACTTCTGTAGCTCTTTCACAAATCTGGCTGAAACCAACTCAAAAAATATAAATTGACATAAAACCAAAATAATTACAGTGATTAAATCATTAACTGCGTCTTTAGGAAACCAAACAGAAAATAGTATCTCACTACTAACTTCAAAGCTGAAAAGGCTGAGTGTTTGAGTCTCAAGTCTTTCACTAGGTAAGTAAGCTTTTCTGTCTTAATTTCTTCAGGGTCAAGTTCTTTCTCCCCTTGTGCCCTGTGACTAAATTGACAGACTGGAATACCTCAGCCACTGCATGCCACAGGTCGGTGGTTCAGCTCAGATTCCCCACAAGAAGCCATGGAAGCTACAACAGGGCTATATATCAGAGAAGTGAATTCACTTCTGCAAACTTCACCATGTGTACAGTATTCTGTGACAGAACAACAAACTGCTGGGACAGCAATGTCTCAACCTGCCAAAGCATGATTCACAAGCACCTTCTGTTAAAGCTCCTAGATACCTAAAAGTGGCAGCAAGGTATCTGTTTCCATTTCAAGAGGATACTTTTATCCACTAGATAACTAAGAATTATTGTTAATTATGCCTTCAATTTAGTATGTCCTGGTTTCATGAGGACTGATACAACAAATAAAATGTTCATGGACTCAAGAGATTACAAATTCACATTCACTATGATCATCAGGTACGGGCCACAGAACTGCCTGATGTGAAGACACTCCTTTTTGAATTATACTGCCACTTCCAGAAGAATCTTATCCCTGTCAGACTAAAAAAAAAATAAACCATCAATGCAGAATCACTTTGTGTCCTTTGTGAATTGTTCCACTGATTTTTTTTATTGTCTTGCAAATTGTTTAGTAAGAAGAGGACCTACAGGTTTTGTGACTAATGTCCTTAACCCATGTCTATCATACAAAAATCGCTTTGGTCACTGTTTTCTTACGGTATCTGACTGCTTCAGCAAGTTTATGGATGACACCAAAGTGATGACTTCTGGGAATGGATGCCATTCAGAGGGAGCTTGACAGGCTTGATGGGTGGGCCCATGTGAACTCTTGAAGTTCAACAACGCCAAGTGCAAGGTCCTGCACTTGGGTCCATGCAATTGCCAGTATCAATAGAGAATGGGGGACAAATGGATTGAGAGCAGACCGCTGGAGAAGGACTTGGGGATCCTGGTGGATGAAAAATTGGACATGAGCTGGCAGTGTGCGGTCGCAGCCACAAAAGCCAATTGTATCCCAGGCTGCATAAAAAGAAGGGTGATCAGGAGGTCAAGGGAAGGGATTCTCCCCCTCTACTCTGCTCTGGTGAGACCCCAACCCTGGAACAGGTTGCCCATGCCTCATCACTGGAAGTATTCAAGGCCAGGTTGGATGGGGCTTTGAGTATGGTGTATTGAGGGGGTGGGCTAGAAGGTCTCTTCCAACTCAAACCATTCTGTGATTCAGAGATTCAGTAACAACTTCCAAACATGACAACATAACAACACCTGAAATGACCAAGTTTTTCATGTAATCAGTTAGTGGTTTGTAGATAGAAAGTTTTCTCATGTAGGTTGGAGCTCTCCTGTATCCCCAAGCACAAATAACAACAGGTCACAAACACTAAGGATTTTTTCTTCACTATACTGTTCACTTGTGTAATCAAAATCTGGACTAATTGCATTTGTCTTAAACTTCTGTCCAGGCAGCTGTCCCTGAGCTGGAAATCAACTTGATTGCATCAGCAACACAGAGTAATGGATCTCCACTGATTTACTAGCTTGACTGTCAGCAACTGATAGGGTCCTATGCAAGACCATTACCCTTGTGTTTTAAGTATCACTTTACTTGAAGTGCTAACCTTTATGCATACGTAAGTTAGACTTGAGGCAATGCTTGAGACAATCTTATATGCAAAACATATGGAAACATTTTGAATGACAAGCCAAAGCTACTGAAGGTGAATCTGCTTAAAACTAATGCTAACAATATTTGTTAGTTTTGCTATAAACTTAAACAGAGCACTACTAATACCCTATACTTTAGAGATACACCTAAGCATAATGAAACACACACACAGAAAAATTCTGTAAAGCAAACTGAGCCTAAATTACTGAAGGAAGAATCCTGCTCTCTGGCAAGTCTATATGCTTCTCCACCAAGCTGTGAGTGGTGACATTCGCTTGCCCCTTAGCTTTTTCTTATGTTTATCTTTTTTGCCACCCCCCATCAAGACTGCAATGAACCATGACTCTTCTCTAACACTTGGGCATTTGGCAGCCCTTCTATGACCTCCTGTAATTTACTTGAGATGTCACACATCAGGCTGCACTGCCGAAGTGACTTTGCCTCCTGGACACTCTCTGCTACTCCCAGGTAAGGAGGAGCTACAAGAAGCAAGCAGGTCTCCGCAGCTGTAACAAACAGACCAAGGAAGGCTAGCAAGATTGCTGAATGGGTCTCAGGTTTCTCTACAACTGGTAGCCTCATTCTGATTTTTCTCCAGACATGGTCCCAGTTTATCCCTGTGGTGCTTATAACTGCCCTGTTCCCTACTTCTCATAGTCTTTCAAACACGGGATGTACTGCCCTCACTTACAGAGTCAGCAAATCTGGAAACCGTGCACTCAGAACTGAGCCTCTGCCAGCATTCAAGCCTCAAACGTCCAGGGCTGTTGCACACTTTGCCCACCTGCATTGAGGCTGGTTACTTTGCACACGCGTCTCCAGCTGGGGGGCCAACAGCAGGGCACTGCCAGTATGATCACAAATGAGCAACACGCAAGATCAGGATGTTTATGTGCAGTCCTCTTGCCACAAGCATGTACCACGTGAGAGCTACCACAGAAACACAGCCCAGCTAACGAGGATCACCTCCCGCCATGCAAGGCCTCCACAGTGCTGCCCTGGCGGCCCCCGTGCCTCCAGCAGGGAAACTGAACAGAGTAACAGCTTCAGGCACGAGAGCCGTTTTTTGGCTATGAAGTTCTTTAAAATCACCACAGAAAAGCAATGGCTGGTGTCCAGGAACACCACCCCTACACTTCAGCCTGAAGAACCCTCGAACTTTCAGCCATCTTGCTCATTCAATTTTAGCCTTCAGCACGCCTTACTGCGCGACTACCTATACGATACTCTGCTTGCTATGAAGAAACACGGCAGCACACCAGCACCGCCAGGGGCCCAGCCTGGGCGAGCCACGCCGGTGAAACAGGCCGCACACACGGCAGACCCCTCGCGCAGGAGAGCAGCTTCCCCGCTAGATTTCCCACCGCAGGCCCCCCCGCAGCCGCCCCCCCGCCCCGCCAGCACCGACGCTCCGCCCGGCGGCACCCTGCCCGGCGGGCCGCCACCGGCCCCACCCCGCCCCGCCCCCACCGCCGCGTCGCATGCGCATGCGCGGGTGGCTGGGGCGCCCCGCCCCTTCTCGCCGGGCTGCCTCCACCGCGCGCTCGCGCAGGTGGCTATGGGAGGGCGTGTCTCGGGTCCCGCCGCCCCGTTCCCGGCGGGTTCGCCTGCCCGAGGCCCCGCCTGCCGCAGCCTCGCCTCTGGGGAGGACCCGGTACGCGGCCCTTGCGCTGCAGGAGCGGCTGGCGCATGGCCCCTCCCCCCCCGCCCCGCGGGAATATTGGCTCAGCCCTCTTGAGGCACGCTGGGAGCGGCGGGGGCGCGGCCTGGCCTGCGGCGTGCGCGGGGCGGTCGGGTGGCCGAGGGGGCGCGGGGCGGCGGCGGGGCCGGGCCGGGCAGCCAGCAGCAGCAGCAGCAGCCGCCAGCATGTGCGCCCGCTGCCGGGCGGGGGCTTGTCCGCCGGGGCGCGGGGAAGGAACCTGAGGCGCCTCAGCGTCCCTGAAAGCCTGGCTGGGCGGCCGGGTCAGGGTGCTGGCTGGAGAGGTAGGCCGGGCTGCCGCGGGGGTGCGCGGCGGGCTGAGCCGCTAATGGGAGGGGGCCGGCGGCGGGCCCTGGAGCACCGTCCCCGAAAGCCTGTGCTGCTGTCCCCGCAGCGGGCACGGGACCTGGGAGGCCTTGGGGCCGGGAGCGCTGGTTGGCCGGTGGTTGGGCAGCCGTGCCGCTTCAGCACACGGACAGCCTTTCTTTGCCCCGTCGGCATCTTGTCTCCGTGAAACCAGGCACCGAGCGAATAGCTGGCTCTTCGTCCGCTGGAGCTTGTGGTTCTGAAAGTCTCTGTGCAGCCTTCTCACCGCTGATTGGGAGAACTCGCTGAAAAAAAACTCCTAGACGAGCGAGCTTTTTGATTTCTTTATATAGTTGCTTTACGTTCAACTCGTTTGGGCAGGCTTTTTGCCATCGTAGCCTTAGATGCGCCATATCCCTCCCAGTAGAAAGACAACCCGAAAGGAATACTTTCTCAGTAGTGTGGAAAAGGTGAGTGGGGCTGTTGTACAGTCACCTGTGCCCAGCTTTCTGAGATAATTCCAGGTTGCTGTAGCAGGCCACTGGAACTCATTTAAGAGACTAGCCCTTGATATTAAAGTGTGCTCATAGGGATGATAGGGCCGAGCCTGCTATGTGTTCTTTGAAATCGGGCAGTTATTTCAAGCATTTCTTGTTAGGCTCGTTGTACTGTTTGTGCACAACCAAGTGAAGAAGTGGTTTTCCCTTTTCTTTCAGATGAAAGCAGTGGAAGTCTGTCGATGGCCTAAACAAGCACCAGCATGACCACAAGATGTCCCAAGAGCATGGTGTGCTTGGCTTTTCTGGTTAAGTGTTTATCATGTATAAAACATAATTTACATGTGAATTTTAAAGTGTTTGCCTGTTGATTAATCGAACTTTTTCATATGCTGTTACTTCAATTTTACAGAAATTGTATGTTCTAATACTTAAATTTTTGCCTTTGTGTTGCCCATTCATTCCTGGCCAGAATGAATGTGGTGTCAAAGAAGGCAAACAGGAATTCTTGCTCAGACTATTGAAGGAGCTGGTTATTTACCTTTCTCCTCCCTGTTTTTGCAAGGACAACAAAAAAATCTGTAGAACATGCATTGTTGTCTAAAATTCATGAGTTCTTGAACTCATATTTAGTGGTTAACTATATGGGCACAGAGTTCAGGTCAGGCTGACCTTCTAGAGTTGTCAAAAGTGACAAATTAAGGGACTTCTAATCAAGGGAGTCAGCCTTGGTAGAGACAAGAGGAAGAGCGTCCTATCTTCGTGATGTAAGCCATGCACGCTTAGACTACCTTGTTTCTGTTAAACTGATCATCTAGCTCTTACGGTCTTTAGCCTTGCCCTGGAAGTGAACTATCCTCATTATAATAGTAAAAATCACATCCCCTAAAGGAAAGACCCAGGCCCACTAAAAGACCCTTCCTTAGAGAGCATGCGTGGTAGTAAAATAAGTTAGGTAATGGATATGCAAATGTGTAGCCAGTCATCTATGTGGACCTGCCCTCCGGGCAGGGAAAGTGCAGTAAGATTTTGTATATAATGTTTTTAACTTTTTACTGCAGTATGCTAGCTTTATTTGCTAGCATCCAGACTTGTGCATCTCTGTAATAAAACAGTATCTGGTCTCAGTATGTAAGACTGGGTTGTTGCACGCCTGGAATGGACTTGCATTTTAAAGACAATAGTATGGTTGAGCAGATACATTGTAGATTCTGTGCTTCAGTCTTTTCAAATTAAGAATCTGGCAGTTACTTAAAAAGGAAAAGCTAAAATCATAATGGCCACTTTTAGTGGTGTTTAGCTGTCCTGTCCATCATGATAACTTCTTAAGCCTGTGCTGCAAGTAATTAGTACATAACATTTCAGACTCCTGCAGTGTCCTCTTGTTTTCTAGTTGTGAAAGTTATCTACAGTTTCAGAATACTCAGCTACAGAAAATATCTTCTTCAAGATATTTACATAAAAATCTTATTTAATGGGGAAGAAATGTGTTTTGCCTTTGTGCATTTGCCTTTTTGTTATTTATGTCTCGTGTCAGAAAGTTATAAAGAGAATCTCTCTGTGGAATTATTCAGTATTGCATAATGGTGTATTCTACTCTTTTGATGTACATAGAACAGTCTTTCCTTTTACATCAAAAGATGTACTTTTGAAAGTGGAAAGTGTACTGGAATGTTGCTAGCAGCAGTGGCTCTTACCTTGGGGATTGTGGCGTCTGTTCCTACCAGAATGCTTAATGCTATGAACACTTCTTACAGAGTTCTAGTGTGCTTTTCTGGAAGTCAAGGAGCTCACAGAGACTGTCCTGTGTGGTGAAAGCCTCTGAGCATGAGAAAGGTGTGTAAGAGAAAGTTGTAAAGTACTGATTGCCTAGCTGTCCTGAAGCTTCCTTCATGAGGTGAGTGATAACTTCTTGTGCAGCTGTGTCCTTCAGCATTATTTTATAATGAAGCAGACCTTCTGTTGAAAAATAAATTTGGCAGAAGGAATTTTAGAGCAGAAATCAAAATTGCAACATTGAGATTGAGATCAGCCTGATGACTACGTTCTCATCAAGAAAAGCAAAGTGGAAACCCTAATGTTTGGCGTGAGTGGCTTATTAAAAGCAATGCATGGCTGCCAGTGTGTCCAAGAAGAGTCTGTGCTTTTGCATGTTTGGTTTTTGGGGTGATACTGTGGAGCAGTTCAGAATGGAAGGACTGAAAATGTTTGAAGATTGATGAAACGCAAAAGCCTAGAATCTTATGTGCAAAGTGCTGTTTCATTGTAAAGTCTTGGAAAAGTCAACACTGCTGAAAAGTTGAGTAGTGGAAGTCAGCATGAAATTCAGTGGTACAAACAAGACATTAATAAAAATAGCATGTATTATCAAAGATTTATTCGGTGCTGAAACTGTGGTTTGTGTAACCTACATACCCAAGGGCATGACAAGTATCCAAGTCTTTGAAGCCAGGAACTTCTTGGGTAATACTGGAATGTGATATGTGATGTAAGAATGATCCAGCACTGAGAAATTATTATGATAACTTACCTGCATTTGGGGGGATGTAAATCACACTGAGTAAGCTATTAGACAGCCAACTCTAAATTTATAGACACTAACTCAAAGGTGAAATTCAGAGTGCAAACTCAAGTCTCAAGTCAAACTGAAGAAGTGACTGATTAGAAAAAGTCACAATGTTACAGCACACGCTAAGGAGTGGTGTTTCTCTTGAGTATTGTTAAATACTTTGTGCAGTACTGTAAGAAACTTGGTAATTGCCTTAAACCTTGGTTGGTGCTGTCCACCCATTGATTTGTCCTTCACGGAGGTGGTGCATACGTAGCAGATGGTAAGAAAGACAGAAGAAGCAGAAGCAAAATGCAATTACAGCCATGAGCCCACCCTGTAGCTTAAACAGGTATTTTCATTTGTGGTCATCCTAAATAACTCCTTTCAGGTAGTGACATTAAAAGTTGGCATCTTGGACAGGATGCCCTTGCAAGACTGAACAAACCAGAAGGGACTAGGGCCCTTAACATGGCCCTTTCCTTAGGAAGTGCCTGACAGGAGAAGGGGCAGAGGATCTTGTAAAGATTCGCACTGGATATGTAAACCCACAGTAGGCAGAATACTTTGGAGTACTCCTTTTGCATTGTGTGATGGCTGTTGTCGGGATCAATTTGGGGATCCAGCAATGGAGGATAATCCCCTCCTTGAAAAACTGAAGTGCTATAAAGCCAAATGCTCTCTTCCTGGCATGGCGTAGGCCCAAAACAATTGGCATGACTTGCAGGCAGTGGTGGATAGGATCCCTCTTTGGCAAAGGAACAAAAACTGCAGATGGGGAAAGGAAAAGCAACAGTTTGTGCTGTTACAGGGGCTGTGTTAATTGCTGCTCGGAAGGAAAAGCAAGTAGCTAAAGGGACAAATAACTCCTTACAAGAGCAGATAGGAAACCTGAAAAGTCAACTCGCCACTGAACGTAACAATACTCAAGTGGCTTCACACAACCTGATCAGACTCCCTAGACAGAATCCTATGGTCTTGAGTTGGAAGAAAATGGGCAGGAGTCTGACAGTAGGATAGGTCTGTCCTCAGACCTAGAGAGTGAACTAGGAATCTCCAGTTTGGTGAAACCAGCCAGAAAAACAGACATCTGATCTAAACCCTGTATATCCAATTAAAGAGTTAGAGGATAGCAGGAACCTCTTTTATCGTGGGCATGGGGAGGTGGTAATGAGGCCCTTGATTAAAACTGAAACCATTGATAATGGTCAGGGGGATGCTTAGCAACATACCATGTGCACTATCCCCTGTTCCCCTACAGAATTGGCTAAAATACAGGAAAAATACTCCTGGGGGTCCCAAGAAACCGAAACTGGGTATGTGTGGAGTGTCGCCCTCACAGGATGGGATTGTATTCTGCTGAGCAAAGATGAGACTAAAGGGTACTGGGGACCCAGAGTCTTCTGAACTGCAGAAGATAACAGGGAACCATTGTCCTTGACCAAGAGGATAGCATATTGGGCAGGAGGGTTATACCCAGTGGAGAGAGGGGACCCTTTTTTTTTTTTTTTTTTTTTTTATTAAAACACCCATGGCAGGCCCCGTTTTGGCATGTGTGTAGGAAGCTCTTTGCCTCCCAATTGGTGCATGACTGCTGCTTCTGCAGCAGCCCTCTCCTGTGCAGTGTGTGGAAGACCCCAAGAGCTTTCATCCTCTAATCAGGGGATTTCCTTATGCTTTAAAACTCTATGCTGTTCAGCTACAAGATTGGTTGCAAGCTTCCCGACTGAAACAAAGGGGAGGCCTCCCCAAAATGACTTGGGGGGAAGGTGGTGCAAGAACTAATTAACTACAGAAGGAGAGGGAAGTGCTTAGGTAGGAGAGTTGATAGCAGTTTGGAGTGTGATAAAATGAGAAGCAGAAAGCAAAGAACCATTGTTCATTTACACTGATTCATCTGCTGTATTCAGGGAATGTATTCTGAATGGCTCCCATCTTGGGAACAAAACCAATGGGAAGTTAATTGAGCACTGGTGTGGCAGTGAGGAAAAATGGGAAGAAATTCGCAACATCACTAAACAGAGATGTTTCGTAGCAGGATGGGTAGCTGCACACCCAACAGGAGATCACCCCTCGCACCTTTTGAACAATCAAGTAGATGCACTAACCTGTTTAGCCACACTAGCGGTGGAAGCAGAGGGGGGGAAATGGGAACATTGGTTAGAATGGTTATATTTAAATGAGGCCATTCTGGAAGTAAAGACCTTTGTGAAAGAGGCAGTCAGCAGGGGATGGTCTGTGACCAGGGAGCTATGTAACACCATTATCTCAGCATGTGGCCTATGCTGTACACAGTCGGGAACATAACCCTCTCAGGGATCGTTCCCTATGCTTAAGGGACAGTAAGGGGCTGTGGGATACTGGGCAAGCAGGCTATGTCAGTCCCTTTTGTCTCTCAGAAGGAAAGCAGTATGTATTGGTGGGAGTTGGCATAACTTCTGGACTAACTCAGACTGAAGCTGTCCTGCAAACAACAGGGGAATATACAGTGGACAGTCTGAAATCATGGTTTAGTTGTTTTCCTAAATCCAGAGCTATCCGATCAGGCAGCAGTAGCCACCAGTTCTAGTGGGCTTACCCACTGTGAGACAAGCACCTCTAGTACTGAAAGCTCAAAAGAATATTTATACAAGGGTAGCTGCTGATGTCCATGGGAAAGATCATTGAATCCATACCAGATGAATCATCCTTTTTGGGTCAGCAATGTCAATGTGTGGTCGGACTATGAGATCCGAACCTTGTTTCTTTTCCATTGCAGGAGTGACTGGCCCAAAAAACCCAAACCCAACTAGATGAAGATCCGTGTGTTCACCTGCTGATGTTCCCTTACTGGATCCATCGCCATGAATTTTTCCCTACTAGGATCTCCAGTGGTTTGGGGAATGTTACTGGCTATAGTTATTTTCTACATGTTTTACTGTTTTTGCGCTTTTACCCACCACATCTGGTGTGGGAGACCCCGCAGTAATCAAGTTGTGTAACTAGGGTGACAAGCATTGGCAGATTGTGATTCATCTATGCTCATGCCCTAAGTAAGCTATCTGCAAGCTTATTGCCCTACCGATTGCTTTAGCATTTTAGGATCTATAAAATAAGGTTTGCCAACATGAGTCACCCAAAAGTTAGTGTTTGTCATGTTTGTATTGACTTTATATGTAATCACTTTGCAAAGTAGTGGTCCTGATCTTGCATGGGAGCTGATTCACGGTTTTGCCCAAATGTGGAACTCCTTGGACCAAGGCCTATGTATCGCATTACCTCGATCTTCTGAAGAAGGGCTGAGATTTTTCATATCTGTTGTTTAATGAGAACACCACAGTACAGGAGTATATGCCCTGTTTAATAAATGGATCTTGGGCAGCTTACTACCACCCAGTATGTATACCACGGAGGCTGAATCTCTGTGGTCTCTACCATCAAACTCGCCTTGCAAACTTACTGGCTGGATGATGGAAAGATGCCAAATTAGCCAAACCCTGGGTGAAAACAATGCATTTAGAGCCCATGTAAGTTGTAGGCTCTTCCCATAGGGTCCTGTAGAAAATCCATTCTTTTATTTGAGCTCGTATGAAGTAAGTTCACTGTACAATGGGATCTGCCTTGGTGCATGGAACTTCCACGCCATGTGGGTGTCAGGAATTGGGATACACAGTAATTCTAATGGGCTTGGTCCAGGGACATTTTAGAAAAAGGAGTACCATATAATGATACTGTACTTGAGCCACGTCCCAAGCAACCTGAAAATTCCTCTTTTTTAACTGTTCTAAAGTAATAATGTGCAAAGAAGGACCAGGAAATCAACCAGAAATCTGGTTCATTTATACGCAGTATTTCAATTCAGGATATGTGTACATGCTGTGAATACCTCACACAGGGATGGAGAAATAAGGACCCCAATTGTAACCAGACCTTTACTAATCAAACAGAAAATGCGGAAGCAATACAGTATACCTTATGTCCATTTTCTGGTAATGAAAACAGCTCTAAATTCTACACCATGAACTTAGGCATCTTCTTTTGAAGAACTTTCTAATTGCAAAACTAGTGTATATCCTGCTCCTTCAGGGCTGGCATGGGGATGCTCTGATGGGAAGTTCTATTCGTAGTTAACTTTAGAACATCACGCTGGTTTAAAGTGTGGGGTAGGTATCTCTTCATTATGCCCAGATCATATCTTTAATTTTACAAGTTCTTCCCCATGAACATGCAGGAAGGTAAAACGGGTAACCCCCAACTTGTCCAGAGTGTGTGATAAAGGGAGTCCAAATTCCTGATTATTATACTAGAAGATAGGCTATATCCCTGATGCTAGAAAGTATTTTTGCCCCTTATGTAACCCAAAACCAACATCAGTTTGTCTTGGAAAATCTCACCTGGCAGGTACATGTTTTGGACTCGATATGCTTTTGGAGAACTGAATCTGCAGGTCCAACAAGCATCGAAGGTGACACTGTAGAATCATCTAGCTCTAGATATGCTGTTGCTGAAAGGAGCCAGTGGGATGCTAAACCTCACCAATGGAGAATGTTGCATCACCATACACAATGCAACCACAATCAAAGAAGCCGGGGCAAAGATGAAAGAAATAGCAGACCAAACAGCAGTGCTTTTCCAGGCCATGCAACACAAAGGCTGGTTTAATGGACCAGGTTCCTGGCTACAATCAATCTTGAGATATTTGGGACTCATGGCATGGGGAGCTTGGCTAGCAAAGATACCACGTTAGTTACAGGATTCATATTTTTAATAATTGCTGTTGCTGTTGTGTGCTGAATGATCAACTGTGCCCTTTTCCCCTCTTCTGTCTGCTACATGAGAACCACCACCTCTGAAGAAGACTTAGAATGGGAAGTGAAAATGAAAATACTTTGTTTAAGCTGCAGGGTGGGCTCATGGCTGTAGTTGGATTTTGCTTCTGCTGCTTCTGTCTTTCTGTTATGTGTGCATCGCCACTGTGAAGGACAAAATCAATGGACAAACAGCACCAACCAGTATTTAAGTTGCAGAGTGGCATAAGGGACCAATAGATTGATAATTGCCTTAAATGTTGCTTAGTGCACAAATTCAAGTGGAGCTGGTGCAAATGTGTTCTGCTCAAATTGGAAAGGAACTGAAATGAGCTGTTGCTGCAGAGTGAACTGCTGCTGCCTCAGCTGGTAACCACAGGGGCGGTACAGGATGTAATGGCTGTAGCTAGCACTTCCTGGAAGAAAGTTCTGTGGTAAATAAGGCAACTGCTGATGCGCACCGCAGGGGTGGCCTAAAGCTTTTGGGGGCACTTATCCCTCATGACCACCGATGAGGACCCCCTGCAACCACTGCTTACACATGGAGCCTGTGCAGACACAGACCACATCCACCCTCGTTTTGTATGTAAGTGAGGAGGCATCCTCTCAAGAGCATAAACCCAAATCGACCAAAACTTGGGTGGGGCCTCTACCACCCAGACACCCAGGGTGACGACGACCAATGGGATGCCACTGGATCCACGGGCAGTGAAATTGCTTTTTCTTTCTCTTCTTCTCTCGCCCTCTCTCCTCTTTCTTTTTATTGAATAGTGACCAGATCTAAGTAAAAACATCTGGCACAGGACTTGCTTGTCCAGTTAAAAGTAATAGCCATTGAGATACTGTATCTAACCACGTGCCTTGTATTTTGTGATTAATTTTATGATTAATAAATCATAAAACTGGTTGGTTGATGTTTCACCTTAATTAAGGCCAAGGGTATCATGGACTTGATTGTTGGTCCCAAGGAGAGGGAGGTCGTCCTAAACATAAACAACTCTTTTTGGGTCACAACACTAAAAATTGAGGTCATCCTAAATGACTCCTTTTGAGTCGTGAAGGAAAAAATGCTGGATTTTTTTTTAGCAGCAGCATCTGACTTTTGTGTCTGAACAAACTAGTTGCTCAAACATGGGAAAGTACAGCAGCTTTGAAGGATAGATTGAATGGGATAGGAAACCAATAAAAGATGTCTTGCACACACATCTTGAGCAATTATGCCTCATTTAAGCCTCATTATGCAGGGGCTGTGTTCCAGGACACAAAAAGAACCAGAATTATCTTTTGCAAATCCAATTGCACTCTTTATCTTTTTTTGTTACACTGATGCATTCCAGCTCTTCTAGATACATAGCGAAGAGGAGGGTGATAAGACAGTGCTGCAAGGTGGTATTTCTGAAGAGCGATAAATACTGTTCAAGAAAACTTGGAAGAGATAAAAATTATGGAGAAGTTTTGGGAAGAATCGGGGTGACGTTTGGCACCCATTAATGAACCTTTGGGATTATTCAGGGTTTTGAGTGATAATTTTTTATTCTTTTTTCACTGTGCTAGAAATCGGTAATGGTACTAACTACTACAGAAGAGAGAGATATTCTGTAGTTGTGTGGTGTTTTCAGTAGCAGCTTTCAAAATATGGTTGCAGCTGTGGAAAAGCAGACTGATTATTTCGCAGCTGCTCACAAAGACAACGTGACAAACTCTTAAGCCAAGCTGTGCAAACTATGCTGAGTCAAGTTCTAAAGGAAGTTTGTGATTCAGTAGTTGTCCATGCAGAAGACAGATACTCAGAAAGTGATTGTCCAGCAGCTACCAGGCTGGTTGATGTGAAGTTGTTTAAATAATGTATGCTATTTCCTGATGAGAAATGACTCAAGTAACTTTTTGGGGAAAACTGAAACTGAAGATGGTTCAGTAATTTGCATGAACATGCATATGTTCATACAAAAGTGAATTTGAGTGATAAAAAATCTGGTACATTGCTGTTGGTTTTCTTGCAGGAAATAAATGTAACAGAAATGTCAGGTGAAGTGATGAAATTCCTTCAAATTTGTCACAATGTCCTTGAAAATACTAGAATCAGAAAGGTTCATGCATTGAAACGTGAAAATCTACTTGAGCAACGAAGAGGGTCCCCCATGGAGAGTTGGCCAAGTCACGACAATCACACCAATATGGCTACATGCCGTGCTCACTTTATTAAACAAACAGGTCATATTTATAACTTAAACCGACCGCTCACCCGACTTTACACACAGGTGATTGGATAAAAGTTTCTGGTCACGCAGGCATCCGTGTCGCTGCCTGGTGAGCATGCTGCAGGCGCCTGATCAGAGTGTGCCAATGAGAGTGTGTGGATTTCGCGGTCCCCAGGACTTACTCTGCACCTGGCTTCTTGTTTGTGCATAGCTTGTTTTCTTTCTCACACTGCCTGTTCCAGGGACAGTTAAGTTGCTCTGCAGTTTCAACTAACAGGCCTGGGTTGTCCAATCTGGACAATGGTAACGTATGTCGTCGGTCCTTTAAAAATCCCTCTACAGAGCAGTATGAAAAACACAGGTGCACTTAATGCTTTACCAGTGCTGTCAATAGAAAGCGAACTACTCGGATCTATCCCAGATCTTTAGTACCGTAGGCACTGGGGATTTTTGCAAGGTTGAAGAGTAAGGTAGGCACTCTTTTTTTATAGGAACCTGTTGGACACTGGGTAAAGAAATGTGTGTGCAATCCACTATGAGTAATGTATCAAGTAACAGGGCAGCTACTTATTTTTCAACATAAAATTACTCTCTCTTATTTGTTACTGGCTTACTAGTATTATTCTCTTACACTGTCGTATAATGCACAGACATATACATGCATGAATTACTACTACAAAAGTTTCTATTGATTCCTACCAAGGAGTTAGTACTCCTTGTTAGTACTTGTGTTACTCCTTGTTAGTACAGGTGTTAGTACTGCCACCAGCTTGTAGTTAGGGTCTGAAATCTTGGTTAGATTTCTTGCTTGTAGGCCCTTTAAAAATTAGATTTACAGATTTTTAGTTTTTGACTTTTTTCCAAAGGGATGAGTGGGAAACTAGTCCTTGAAATGTTGTACCAGTCTCAGGTTCTAGAGGATGTTGCTGGAAACAGCTGTGTGCTGTATGTGTCCAGTCTCATCCTGTGTTACATTTTTCCCTAGGAAGAATCGTTAGAACCAGCCTGAGAACAGTGGGCGTCATTCAAGATCACTCCATAAGAGACAAACAGCTGTTAAAAAGAGGGAACATTAAGCTTGCATGTAGTAACACAAAGTGCTTTTAACTGTATTGGGGCAGTGTCAGGTAATGTTTATGTAGACAAAACCAATAAAGATTTATGTTTCTGTTCTCGTAATTTTTATCTTTCCCAAGCTATAGTACCAACTGCTTCTGTTTGACAGTTGTGACTTCCTCTACGTTGTTTCTGGGACACCAGCTCACCCCTTTGGACTAAATAAAACCTAGGAGCTGTTAAGTGGATGGGAGGTGATCACTGAAACCACAGTCAGCTGTAGTACTCAGGGAGTGGGTTAGCTGAGATTTGTAATGTGGTGGGGAGAAGCAGAACTTCAAATTCAGCAAACCTGGGTTTAAAAATAGCAGGAAAGGTATTTCTCCAACATGGAAAACTGCAAGCATGGGTTATTACCTTGATCAGCTACATAATATGATGCTTCAACTAAACGATGTATGTAGAGTGAAATACTGTAGGGATAGCAACTGGAATTCCTGTTTGCTTTTTCAGGGAGACATACTGTGAATTAATTTTATCAGAAGAGCAAAAGCTGAAAGGTGCGTATCTTGCAATGTCTGATTTTTCAGTACTGAATGTAAGCACATTAGTAATGCAAATCTAAGCGTAAGTTAGGTTTTGGGTTGTTGGAAGGAGGTTTAGACAAGAGTAATTAATTTTTAGTGATCCAACACATAATTATTGAATGCACTTGAAAGTTTAGGGTTTCTGTTAAAGGATTATATTCCCTGAAGATACCATCTGTTCTGGAGTTTTGCTCATGGGTCTTTGTTCTTGAAGTGCAAGACTGGCAGGAGTAGCTTTTAAGACTATTTGATTTTTTTCCTTAAAACTCTTGAGAGCAATAGCTAATGCCAAGTTTTAATGATGGCTGTCTAAAATGTTAATTCCCTTTCAAGAAGAAAAACTGTAGAATCTTAAGCTTCACTGTATTCAGTGAAGATTTCATACTGTGCTGGAACAAAGAAAAAGTGAGGTAGGGGGAGGAATATGTGGGTGTAAGGAGCACTGATTACTAAAATAATAATGCTGGTAAACATTAAGTACAGGGTTATTAGGACTGTTTTTTAGTTTTTACAAGCGGCTAGCTAGACCGTACCCTTGTAAAAAACCTCAAGACTCCTTAACTATTTTTTTCCCCCTTCCTCTGTTTTACATGAACTGTTGAAGTTGACAGTATTAAAAAGTAGAAAGGAGGACAGATTCTGAGCTGGTCTAGGGGAGCAAGAAAACAAAGATCTATACACTTGTGTTACAGCAGCCCTCCTTTCTGTTACTTGCCTCCAGTGCTGCGCAGAAGAAGGGTCTCGGTGTTAAAGACTGCACATCAGAACTCTAGAGGTGGGCACTGGAAGAAGACTGGCTTGTTCCAAATTCCTCTTTAATCTTTTAGCTCACTGCATCCGAGTTGGCTATGGCTAGCTCTATTAAATGAAAATGGTCTGTATCAGTGGGTGACCTGTGGGGGCATTCCTGCATGTAAATCTCTTAGCACTTTTGCTTAGCAAAGAGGCTGATTTGTAGTAAATTTGACAGTACTATGTTACGAAGAATGTCAAGTACATTCTAATATCCTCATTGAGGAAATAATTGCATAGCCCTAGCTATTTTTGACATCTTAACATTACAGCAAGTGTTTGGTTTAAAATATGACCGTCTGGGGTGGAGTGGTTTTCTTCAGTCTTGTTTTGGGTCTGGCTGAGATGGAGTTAATTTTCCCCATAGCAGCTGTTACAGTGCTGTGCTTCGTATTGGTAGCTAGAAAGGTGTTGATAACACACCAGTGTTCTGGCTACTGTATCAGGGCTGTCTCTCCAACATTCCCCCCTCACCCAGTGAGCAGGGGGTGGGCAAGATCTTGGGAGGAGACACAGCTGGGACAGCTGACCCAAACTGGCCAGAGCGATATTCCATGCAATATTCCATACCGTGGAGAGGGGAGCGGGGGGGGTATTGTGTTATTACGGCGTTTGTCTTCCAGAGCAACTGCTATGCATACCGAAGCCCTGCTTCCTGGCTGGACTTTGCCTCCTGATGGGAAGTAGTGAATAAATCTTTTGTTTTCTTTTGCTTCTGCATGTGGTCTTTGATTTGCTTTATTAAACTGTCTTTGACTTGACCCACGAGGGTTTTTTTCCATCTGATTTTCTCTACTCCGCCGTCCTGCTGAGGAGAGAAGTGATAGAGCAGCTTGGTGGGCACTTGCTGTCCAGCCAAGGTCAACCCACCACAACTCTTAGCAAGGAGACAAATAAGAGGAGAGAAATTAAAACAGGTACATTAAGAAGAGAGCATCTGCCACACTGGCTCTGCATCCGTGTGTTTGGTTTGACAGCTTATGTAGTCTGCTGTGGCTTTCTGGTGATTTTTAGGTAAGAAAGGAAGCTAGTGTGGATATGCACTGGAAGTGTAAACCTTAGGCTGACAACTTTCTGCTACCAGGAAAAATACTTAATCTGGAAAAGCTGTATCCTCAAGTGGGTTTTAATTGATACCACACCTGTTTTTGCCAGATGGTGTTGTCAAATGAATCTGTGTTTCTGAAGGCTTTGCTCCTTTGTGTAATGTAAATAAGACACACAGGCAACCATGGCATGCCCTAAAACTTCAAGTTTTACTTTACTTTTAAATAACCTGGACACAAGTATTGACACAGCCATCTATCAAACTCAATTTAAAATAAAGCACACAGTTGCTTCATGAATACTTAATGTACATAGAACATATGCATCACATTAATATGTTTATGTATGTTGTTTTCAAACATATTTCTAGGAAGCTTTGATTTAAACAGGCCTTCCCAAAAGAAAATGTGCTATCAATTCAGTTCAATATTCACCTGTATAAAGATGATTGATTTGGCAACTTAAATGGTAGTGATTCCGCACACACCCCCCCGCCCCCCCCCCCAACCAGCATCTTTAATAAAATCAGCTCAACAAGAATACAAGTTGCAAGGTTAGGGATATTGGTAAGAAGCTCAATGTAGAACACAAGTCAAGGCTAGCTCCTAATGAAAGAAACCAGCTAACAAGCAAGGGCACCAATATGGGATATACATAAATGCTTTTGTGGTGTGGTTAGCAAGCCCTCTTTATTGTATAAAATACGTGTTTTGCAAAGAGGTATCTCTATGTTGCAGGTGTTGCTAATTAGTAAGTGAGACAGTTTCACAACTTACCTATCTTTAGCACTTGCAGAAGTCTCTGAAGAGGTAAATGCAGAGGCACGAAGTTAAAATTCTTGGCGTGAGATCAATTCAGCAGACTACAAGCAGAATTAGGATGACAGTGTCTCAAATATCAGTCCTTTGTCCATGTAAGGACAGGCCTGTATGGCATCCAACCCCAGGGTAAACTTTGCCTGACATGGTTATACATCAGCTGTCTTCTGCCTGACTCATCAGGGGGCACAGGCATTTCGGACTGACACCCAGACTCCAGGTCTGATAAACCAAACTGCCTCTAGGCGGTGAAAGCCCCGGGAGAGCCAGGGAAGGGCAGCAACTGTGGAAAGGGCAAGGTATAGCTCAGAGCTGTAAGACGCCAGCCACTTACAGATGTTGTAGGGCTGGTTTAGGGCTACAGAGCACAGCTGTGACACGGTGCGTGCTTTCAGTGATTGATGACTTGTAGGTATCTCTCACACAAAAATAACAAGATCACAAGAAAAGGCGCCTTTCCTCAAATGACTGAGGAAAAGAAGCTTGAAGGGAAAGGAGGCTCACACACATGGAAGAAGTTTCTTTTTCTGTACTATTAGCTGACAGTGATGTCCTTGTCCAAGTTTCGCCTTGTTCTGGCACTGATACTTAACATGTAATAGAGGTTTTAAGCTTCGTCTTGCAGACACAAAACTGTATGTTAGTGCCCCAGACCAAGCATTAGACTTGCTAAAACCTACATAGTTTCATTGGAGAGAAGACCACCAGCTCAAATTCAGGATTCTTTCTGTAAATTTCTCATTTAAATGCAGAAAAGTTGGCTTGGTTATGAAACAATTCTCCTGTGACTTGAGAATCAAAACCTATCTCTGTTAGACTAGAGAGAAGCCTATGTTTTGGTGCTGTGGGATAAGTAAAACCACACACTTGGCTGATGGTATCCAGCAATAATACACAAAAGCCCACAGGCAGGTGACAACACACAGGAAAACGTGAGGTTGGATATAAACCTTACATGTAATTTTCTTCTTAATTAGTGTTTGAGGATTGGCAAGATTTTGTCACTATGTACTGATAATTCTCAAATAGTAACAACACAAATCCTCCTAAAATAGTAGGTATGTTCTACTTGCCTGGGCCTAAGTAAGGAATGAAGAATAATGGTCGTGATTTAGAAAGCAACAAACTACAAGCAGGTTCAAAATGCTCCAGCTTGAAGCACCTTCTTGAAGAAATAAAGAGTGGTTTTCATTGCAGATACTGAAACCAGTTCTTGTGTGGTTTGTTGTATTTCAGTAGTCTTCCAAAAGACTGTGATGCTCTAGATTAATCTGTATCACCACAATCTTTGCTACAGTGATGGGACATTTTTTTGTGTTTGTTTGATTTGTGGGGGTTTTGCACTTTTTTTTTTTTTTTTTTTAAACTGGTGCTTTTGAGAATACTATATAAGATTATAAATATATCTTAAAGGATCATTTTACATTGAAGCAATGACAATGAAATCGTTTAACAGACTTACAAAGCAGATTGAGCAAATACTGTAAGCCAAGCCCAAGAATGTCCTAGAATGAAATCCATAGTAAATTCAGAACCTCCATGAAAACAGAATTTTTACTGCAGAAGGGTTCTAAGTGCTTTCCTTCCCTTAGATTTGTTCACTGAGACTCAAGAAGCAGAACTGTCCAAAATAAGTGATCAAAGAAAAATATTTATAAATTAATCTGCCTTCCCTCACATGATGGAGCATCTCCCATAGCAATCTACTGTGATAGGAATATACAAACTGTATGGCTACCACCCTGACCAGCAGCATCCACCTGACCACCTCGCATCATGAAACAATAAAGAATCAAAAAAATGAAGTGGAAAATAAAACACATCATACGAGGCTTCACTTCTCTGTTTTTTTTTAGTTAATACGTGTATTAGTAAACTCATGTGAAGTAAACTTGTGAAGTGGAACTCAGATGCCTTACGCTTACTCCAGTTCTCAAAGAGTATTGCTTTTCTGACAGGGCTACAGTCCCCTGGTATGGTGTTGCTAGGGGTAGAAGACACAGGATCACTGCAAATCACTGGAGGCAGTCGGGGCAGAGTTTAAGAAGAAGAGATGTAAGAAGGTACGAGCTACCACAGCCATTTTCAATGCTGTTGGACAAATTCAATATTTAGTTTGGGGATTACACTTAGCAAAAGTAACTTTCACGACACAAAGATTTTGCTAAGCTTCTCAATTAAGTTAACAACACCAGAAGACTCATCCATGGGCTGACTGTGGAGAAAAGGGAGGCAGAGGAATAACTTTCAGCTATTTGTACACAGTGATAGGACAGGAGAAGAGCTAGGCATCACTTCAGATACATACTAGAAGATAACCCACTCAATGTGCAGCATCATTAACACTTACTATTCCTACCATGACAATAGAAAAAAAAAATTGCAATTAACATACCTGAAATACTGCCTTCGTAATTTTATCATAGTAGAAATGGCTCAGAGAAAAGTATCAGAAATTACTAGCATTGATTATTTCATATGAAAAGAGATTAAGGCAGATTTTGCTAATCTAGTTTAATTAAAAAAAAAAAAAAGTCTATTTGCTAGCTGTCTTAAATCCTACTCCACAAGTTTCATTTAACCTGTACTTAAGTGCCTTGATAAGCAGTCTCAATACGGTGGGTCAGTACATATTATCCATTGTTTTTCCAGTGTGGTTTACTATAAGGTGATAGATGTATTTCTGTGGTATGGAATATTCAATTAAACAGTCCCTCTACATAAAAGAGTATTAAAAAATGAGAACACTTAAAACTGCCAAGGGAAAGTAAGTCTGTATCACCTCTGGAACTCTCTGCTACAGGGTGTTACCGAGTGTATTATTTTTGAGCTAAAACAGGCTGAGTCAACTTTTGTATTGACAACTGTTGTTGTGCTAGGCTAAAATAAACCTTGTAAGAGCTATCAGTCCTCATGTCTCAGGACACAAGTTGATCCCCATATAAAATTGTGAAGATAATTCTCCCCATATCACACTGTATTGCACAATTGACCAAAAATATGACTATTTTGCTTCTCTTGAAGCATCTGGTCCTGATCATGTCAGTTAACAGTCATTTTTTGGAAAAAGGCGATTCAGTTACAGAGCAGACCATAAAGCCTGTTTTGTTGCAGCACTTCTTTTTGTTCATTTTTTGGAAATGTAACTGATGATCATTCAGTTTTACTAAGACTTTTCTTTTTGGTTGTCTAATCAGGCAGCTTCTCCTTGATCAGTCACACCACTAGAACAGTGTTGGTGATAAAAGCACTGCTCGGCCTTCCCAGCAAGCAGCCTGCGCTTCTGAGTGTCCTGAAGAAATTGCTACCACGTCAACGTCAGTTCCTTCCCTTGCACACACACATTAATTTTCAGTTTCCAAAGAATAAAATCCATTCACCATCTTCAGTTGCGGCAGTCAAGTCTCCACCTTGAAGTGGGAGACCTGCACAGTTTTTACGATCTTAGTGGTGGGTTTTCCACCAACGTTGTTAGTAGACAGTTGAGATGTTTCTTCTATTAGGCTGTCTTTAGATCCATTCTGTCTCTGAAGGGAACAAATTAAAATATGTTGAAAAGGTATAGCAGAATTTAAATACTGCAATTTGATAACTGCTGCTATGACAGCCTTAGGCTAAGGATATAATACACACCAGGAATATTAACATCTCTACATTTATTTGATCAAACACGACTTTTTCCCCCTCTTGCCTCCTCTCTCCCCAGCTAGCTGCTGCCCCCCTGCACTATTTGGATGCATATTCCCTATTCAGGAAATGTCATGACTAATTATTTGATATTTAGCAGAGCACTGCAGGCAAGCTCTCACAGGGAATTAATGGCCACTGTTGTGAGGGGGTCTGGGGCAGTGGGGAAAGACAGGTGTTTGTGGACACTGAATATCATACCATTAATTCCTTCCAGGACATAAATTTAAGCCACATTGTATTGGACAGGAATGGAAATAAGACAATATTAATTTTGAACAGGACTCAGTAACATAAGTTACCCATTTCTACAGAGCACATAAATGTGCTTAGCCTTAAGTATACCAACTTCCCTTGACTGCTGGAGCAAGTCCTTACAGAAAAACGTTGGACAGCTCATCTTTGACATCATATGCAGGAAAACAAGTAACCTGGAGCCTAATTCCTATCTAAGAACAAGCAGTGTGTTAACTAGCCTTAAAGTGAAAAATACCTGTTTATCATTTTAAAATTGTTCAAGCTTAAGTTATTCTAACTGCTTATGAGATGAAATGTGACATGTTTTGCTGGTTATATTCTGTGCAGTTTCCACACTACATACAGTATTAGCATGTGGGTTTGGTATATCCACATGCCAGATCATTGGACATGATGACTGGTGTGGTAAGTTACATATTATGGAATTCTCCCATGTTTTGGTTTTCCTTTTGTGTGCTTGTACAGAAGACGTGCAAGTGCTTTTTGAATATCATTTACTTCTCACGTTTTCAGCTCAGTAAAACTAGCAAAGCTGAGAGATATGGTATGATAATGTATGATGAAAGCCATTGATGACATTTAAAAAGGCAAGTTCCATCCTTTTTAGATTTCAACAATGTAAAAAACCATTCAGCATTTGGGGAAAAAAAGAAAAAAAGCAGTGCTTTAAGGCTGAGCCACAAACCTCTAAGAAGAGGCAAATAAATGATAGTAGGCTGTGATTACAACTGCATCCCAAGCACACTTCTAATTTCAAGAAATTTTGAAAGTTGATTCTCCTCCTTTGGAGAACACGGTACTGTCTTAAGGAAGCATCAAACAAACTGGGAAAGGGTCCTCCAGCAGCAGAGGCAGGTGTTTGCAGGGGCATATGCTACAGAACTACATATATTTGGAAATATAAACAAAGTGTAAATATAAGCAAAATGTAAAACTTCAAGCTATGCTGCTGCTGAAAAAATCTCAGCCAGCTTTAATTTTCACTGAGAAACAAAGATCTAACTTAAATAAAGCACTAGACACCCCCCCCCCCCAACACACACACACACCTTCTCCCTCCAAAAAAAACAAGAAAAGGAAAATTGCAAAGGATGCACAACTACTAACCTGTTGGGTCAACTGGATGCTAGGACCTTTCGCATCTGAAGATCGTGTAACAGGCAGTGGAGGCACCAGATCAGTTTTCAAACTGGAATTACAATATTAAAAAAGGATATTGCTATAATGAAGTATAACTGTGCAGAGGAAGAATAATAAAATTGACCCAGAGAGCTACATAATCTGAAAGGCAAAATCTGAAAGGCTTATCACCTGACGTTAGATATTTTAAAGCTATCATACTGATCCTCTGTGGTTAGTGGGCACCTTCAGGGCACAGGTCATCCCATCCCTTCTCAAGGGGCTCTGAAGAGCTACTATTTAAAGGGTTGCCTGAATCGTACGCCAGCAACCAACCGCATTTCTGCTACTTGTAATCTAACCATGATCTTTGAACAACTTTTGGACCACACTAAACCAGTCCATTGCTAATAACCACATTAACATACTTCACTTCAGACAGGACAGATCTTTCACCGTCGGAGCACTGGGACCGCCGATACTGACGGTAGCTTCGAGGAGAATGTGAATGCCTAATGCGGATCGGGTCACCTTGAGTCCTAAGAGAGACACAGAATTCACAACAGTAGGTTAGTAAACCCATTCTTTGGCACAAAACCATAAATTCAGCTGCAGACTGAGAGATACCCCCATTTCTTATTGAAGTGTAATGGACAGCTTCTTGCATTGGCTCAATTTAAAAGGCTGATGCTTTTCTTATGAGTCTGTACTTGGAATTCAATGCTTCAAAAGTGCAAAGGTCACAAACTGGTATGTCCATATTTGAGAATGAAATTTAATACAGAATGCATTAATATATACAGCTTTGACATCAGCCTTTTTTGTTTAGTGGTGCTGTGGAAGCTCATTATAATGCAAACCAGGATGCCATGCCTGCCACATGCAGCTGCTTGCACTAGCATCCCAAATGGGCAATTATCACAGTGAAATAGATGTTGGTTCTTAAGGAAACAGCTGTGTCCTGGCAGACCATGGCAGGTTTCCATGACAAGCAAGGAAAGGGTCTGAACTGGTCAATAGTGCCTTAGATGACTGGAGTAAAAAATTTAAACAGAAGAAGTTTAGGAAATAAATGGATTTGCTTGTTTGCATGCAGTTTTCTCTGATTCTGTAGTGCGTAACATAAAACGGATCTATGGATGGCACAGGGAGACATACAGAACATACAGACGTCCAGCAGGTTCATGAGTATGTGGGACAGACAGGGAAAGATGGAGATTATTTTTCTCATATTTTGGAAAAATAAATAAATTAGGTTTTAAAAATATTAAGTATCCTCACCCAACCCATCCTACAGCATCTGGAGTAGACAAAAGCTTAGAGATCATGTGTAAACCCACTCCTATTTCAGTATGACAAAGTTCACAGTAAAATAAAAAAAAGGTGGGTTTTTATATTCACAAAGAAAAATCCTGACATAAACTCACTCTATTTTAGTGTATGGAATTTCTTTCAATTGTTCCTCAGACAAGCCAGATGGATCCACAAGCTCCTTCCTAGAAAGGATTAGCAAAGTAAAAAAATGTAACAGTAGCTACCAACTGCAAAACCACTCTTATTTTTATTATATTAGGCTGAAAAGATTTACTGAAACAAGCTGTTGGCAGCCCTGAAGCTATCTTAACATCAAAATAGGAAACCTGTTAAGAAATGTGTCTAACTTCACGTTGATTGCTTCAACTGCGTGTCACATCCTGTTCCACCTTCCTCTCACCTCCCTGCAAATCTGATCTTGTTGCTTCACAATATCCATGAACATTGTGTATACTGAACATCAAATATGCTTTGGAATAGCTAACTATCTTCCTAATTCATAGTTCTACAGCATATAGGGCCTCATCCTAGAACTGTCAGTATTACAAGCAAGGTCATTTTGGAAGCCACAGAGGAATACATCTCTAAAATGCTGTGTTCTTTAATAATTCAGCTACATATAGTGGTCATCTGTATTCAGTGCATTCAGTGATCTGCAGTACCTTCTACACATAGCAGGTCATTAACACCCACATAATGTACTGTGGCCCATCACTAAATCACAATATAATGCCTTATAACCACAGTGCAGGAGATGTGAATAATCAGAAGCAAAGCAAGCAGTCACTCAGATCCTACAAGGACTGTACTTACTGAATATGTTTCCACAGTTCTTCTTTAGCTTGTACATCTGGGCTCCTCCTATAAACACCAACAAAGACAACAAAGGTGGAACTATGAAAACCATTGTCTGATGTGTTGCTGTTCAAATAACTTAACAGCACAGACCCTGTACAGAAATCATAGTAAATGTAATCCACCAGTTACTTCAATTTTAAGGTTTGTTATCTCAGAAAATGCATTAAACTTCATCGTTTTGTTCCAACTGAAAAGTCATTTCTTGTCTTTTGACTTGAGTATGCATAAAACATAAACAGCAGAAACTTGCAAGCCAAAAGCCAAAACAGTGTTCAGCTGCTGCCAGCCCTTACCCAGCTGAGAACAATGTGGTTTGGGATAACACTTTGTAAAAGACCCTCGGAAATGTCCTGTGACACACAGAGAAAGCCCTTTGTGGGCAGGAGGAGGGACAGGCCATGCCAGACGGAGACACCAGTAATGCCTGGCCATTCCCAGTGAGCACCAATAAAGAGGACCTGTTGCTCAGGTCACCTCTTGCTTACTTCCTTTACTTTTGTGACGTCCAGGACAAAAAGCCAACAATGAACAAACCAAACCAGCAACACACATACTCTCACACACACGTATTTTAGCAAGTATTTCAGTCACAGAGAAAGTACTTAGCTAAAATCGCGAGTTCCCTGTTGCAGACATAGAGATGTAGTAAAGTAAACATGAATGGCATGCCTCACATTTTCTGCTGATTATAAGACATTGTCTTCAAACTGGATCCCATTTATTTTTATTTTTCTTACTCTGTTTTATTGCAGGATTAGTGCAAAGCCACGTCTGTTGTTGAAGTTGTACCTAGAATTCACCAAAACCCATGCAAAATAATAGATTAAGCATTTTACACAGTGGCAGGGACTACATTTGCATGGACAGATCAGATAACTTTTTTCTTTGGGATTATACAAAGTCAGTGTGGACAGCCAGACTGATATTCCACACCATCTGAGATGTGAGGGCTGCAACTTTTAGACAGAACTAGCATGCATATAATGCTCCCACTGAAGGCACAGTTTCTCAAAGATTTATGTCTTACATCATCAGATCATACAGCTTGCTTTTTTTCCATTAAACAGAAGGGTCTATCACATTCGAAGATGCTTTTGGAGTGATATAATCCAAATCTAAATGAAGATCAAGGAGGACAGCAGAGTTCTGTATCTACTAAATTGGCTCTCCTTTGACCAGTGACACAGCTGTGTCAGAAATAAATCCAAATTGCTCTCTAGCACCAACAGTTTCACTGTTTTCTTATTTCACCACTACTGTGGTTGGCTCATTTCCAGACTTCAGCCTAGGAATAATGTTCAGAGACATCTACGTTGCAGTAAATGTTTTACAGTTCGTGTAAAGGCAAATTATGTAGGGATGGTAATGTTTTAGGTTTGGGGATTTTTTTTTTTATTTTTTTTTTTAGATTTTACAGGTGCAGAAGTATTGGGAGGTATTAGTTTGCTGCTTCATAAATACCAGAGAGAGTTAGAAAGGTGAGAAACAGCCTTACATCTGTGATTCCCTATTGGGACTAATATGAACTAATTCATAACCTTCTTAGGCTCCAGGGTGGCAACAGCTTTCCAGGCAGCATGACAAAGCCACCCCAAATGATTCCCATCCTTGACAGACCACTCTGCTGCCGGTTCCATTTGCTCAGGTCTTCATGATGGCAATAGTTATGACCACGAGTAGCTTGCAGTCCAATTTTTCTCAGCATTCATAGCTTTTTGTGGCTTTGTGTCTTACCATTATAATGCATTTAGTTTTCTCTCGATTTTCACTTCTCCTATCTCTCCTTCACCCTTCTTGCATTTACTTCTCCTTCTCTCCTTCTTACATCTGTTCATGCTGGTTTTAACTCGCTGATGCAGTAGCTTGGTGTACAGTGGCATTTAACAGCCCTTTTTACCCCTCAGTTTGAGTTGGTTTCTCCTTCCTTGCAACCCCCTACTCGCAAAATAGCAGCTACAAACCCTGCATTCACCCTGCGGCTGGGAAGGCAGGCATCCTCCTCTGAGGCTGAATAATCAGGCAGTGGGGAATGAGAAAGCTCCCTGAAAAAACAGGGAGGCTTTGTAATGCTTACAAGCCCTAGTTTGCCTGAGGAAGCAAACACTCAAGGTCGCTCCCAAAGGAAATACAACAGTTCAGGACATAGCCTGAAGTCTGGAATATCACCAAGCACCATGAGAAGCCTCACCTGCAATAAGAAATATTAATTTGTGGGGCAGTGGAGAAAGATAGTAGTTAAGTAAGAAGTCATCTTTGTTTCTCTGTTTTTCTAGGAACTGTGCCTCCTGCTTTCTGCAGCCAACTCCAGGTGTTAATTCTGTGAGCTCTGCCATTCTCCCCTCCTTCCACCCCTGCAACTACACTAAAATGAAAGCCACTGCTGTAAAATACCCATTTAGCAATATGGCATCCCACAATAAAAAAATTAAAAAAAAAATAAGGAAAGGGCTAAACACAGTGATTCCTCAGAACAAACTGCTTTTATGAATTCCCATCCCAACCTCATTTATTTTCCGTCTGTTTAAGTGTTACCATACTGGGATAACCTCACAGCATTTATTCCAGTTAACTCCCCTCATAAGAAATATCTAAAAATACAATACAGATAAAGTATCTTAATAAATGTATTTTCCTTCCAAAGGCCTGTTCCTGCTTCCTTTGAAGGCAAAATGAAGAAAAGCTTACAAAAAGAAAGGTCTGGTTAAGGTGAAATGTAGGTATTGCATATACTGCATGGGAAATTCATGTTTGTATATGTTCTTAACAGCCCACAATACAGCAATCCTTCCATTAAATCTTTAAAGGCAGATCACAATCACTCTTTCAATTTGTTTTCATCTTTTTACTCGGAATTGTTTTAGAATTCACAGTTTTTGACATATGTATACTCAGATTGTCCTATTGAAGTATCCGAATCAATAGCTTCTGGGACAATTTGTACACTAATCAGATTCTCTAATGCACAAGAAACGTAATGGGAATTCCCAGTAAGTGATGAGTCTCTAGGGTTTTTTTTGTTTATTTTTATTTCATTTTCACAAGCTTGAATGACTCCACACATTAATAAGGTCTACGTCATTTTTTGTGTCTGCATCTGTACCCTTATTAATATTTCATTTTGAGTCACAAATGGTAAATTTAAATAGCAATGGAATTTTAATAGCCATTCTTCTTAATTAAAAAAAGCCCTTTGGCTACACAGATGTTTTACATGAACTCTTGAAAATAAACCCTGTAGAACTAGAATTGGGAGTGCTCCCTATTTGCTGATTCCTTTAGGAGAAAGAAAGGTCAAATTCTTGTCAAATATCTTTATTCCTGAGACCAAGGAGACACACCTCACCACCGAATGATTAATATTACTCATTATCAAACAAATGAAATGTTTGATAATGTTTGCCAGGCACAGTAACAAATATTTCAGCCATTACTTCACGTTTCCAAAATGAACCTCTAGTTAAGCTGACTGTGATAAGGAACTTAAGGTGAAAGATGTATCTGTACTACTAAAATAAGGTGTTTGTATCAATTGCTAAGTGTGCAAATTTAAATGACCATATGAATGGATTTAAAAGCAAAACCAGCCATACCCTGCACCCTAGGGAATCACATTTCCCTTCACTCTGACCTGCATCCAGTCATGTAAGCAAACAGCTGAGCCAAATTTAGTTAAATGCTCTTATAACCTACTGCAGGTTAACAGTTAATTGCCTTTTTACTAAATTTATTCTAAGCACTTTGAAAGGAATTCCCATTTTACTTTTTTTAGTTCTTACTTGCATATGTTAATGTTCTCTGCCATACTTGGGAGGTTTGGGCTTATTTTGTTTTTTAGGTTTTGTTTTTTTTTTAAATTGAAGAGTGAGACAAAAAGGAGGAATATATTCATCACTAATACAATAGGGAAAAGAAGTGAGAAGCCATCCAAAATCTTCAGGATTTCCTCATTTCTTTGCTTCCTCTAACACCCTTCTTTGTTTAGTAAGATGCTACACGTTTATGGTTTTTTGCTAATAAACTAAATATAAGTCAGAATGTCACTGTGCTGGAAAGTAAGACATTTTGTAAGTTAAGTTAGCCACAAGAGGGAGCCCATGCTGGCCAACCAATTACATTTACTTGTCCTATAGGAAAAAAAGAAAAGCTGGCTATAAATTTAATCCAACCATTATTAACTGAGTACATTTCCTAGTTTACAGCACTTTCTGTATATAATAAAAAATGTAAATCAAACTTAATCGGCTATATTTTGTGGATTCCATACAACTGAACTTTAATATCCCTGATTTTTATTAATATATCATTATACAATTACACCTAATAACATTTGACTTTTGCACAGCTGAAAGTGAACAAGTCTGTACAAAGCCAGTTAAAGTAGAAATTCCACCATTTGGAATTTTAATGGCAAATTCTATTTCTCATAAAAGAATGAAAAATATACACTATGAAACTGGAGACACAAAGGAGTCCTAGCAACATGGGCAACTGAAAACAGAACTCAAGTGGATTTTAATACTGGAAACTTCAGTGCAGATTATGGTATGATCAATATGAGTGAAATAATAATTTAAGGCACTGTACAGTTTCTCTTGGTACATCTTAACATGAAAGGTAAATTTAAGAAAAGGCATTAATGCGAAGTACCTATCTAAGTGTGTTACAGAGGTCACACCTTACACCATCAGCATCAGGGCTGGCAACTCATCCGTGTCAGCTGGGCAGTGAGGGTAGGTATACGGTTTCAAAGATGGCATCTCCTTCCTTCTCTCCCAGTGCCTCATAGCTGCTCTCCTGGCACTCTGCAACACTCCAGGCTCTGCCCTGCCTTGCCCTGCCCTGCCTCGCCCTGCCTGCTGGGCACGCAGATCCTGGTGCTGCTTTGGATGGTGGCTTGCATGGCAGATTAGGCTGGACACAAACTTAATACAAAACAGTGTGTCTATACCTCCAAAACATGTCATTAGAAGAAAAATAGGAATTACAAGAAACCAGCATTTTTGTTGGTTTGAGAAAACTAATTTTAGAAGCTGACAACTTCACCATGTCAAAACCAGCTGTCAGCAGGAGCAGCATCGCCTGGCAGCACAGCTCCATCAGGGAAGTCCTGCCATCAGGACACAATATATTACTGACTGCTGCTTGCCAATGGTAATTTTGCATGGAGACGTCAGCAGTGGGTCTCATCTGGAACAATACTGCAGAATTATGAGATTAAACAAGTGAGCATGCATTTCACAAAAATGTCTGGAGATACTCCTCCTGCTTTTTAACATGCTACAGCAGCCTTGATTTTCACATCAAGGAGGAGAAGGGTTACATACGATCGAGATCTGTGCCTGGATCGCCGGTAGTTTGGATCCACCTGGTTTTTCTCCTTTTGTCGCCGTAGCACAGCTTCCCACTGAGGAGCTGAGTCAACCATGTCATTCTCTTGACGTAATCTGCAAAAGAAGTACTAGGAGTTTAGTCTGTGGTCTCTGATGCAGAATGCACTGAGAAGCAATGGCGTATCTTTTTCCCCACAAAAATCCAGATCCTGCCAATGTAATACCTTATATTTTCATCCTGCTGAATTGTAATTGATGTTCCCAAAATACATTAAAATCTAAGAAGCTGTATCAAAGCAAACTCATGGATTTCTTATTTAGAAATAGCATAAGACAAAAATGAAATTACGCAGGCCTTTATGAACAGGCCCAGAACTTGAATTCATCTTCCCAGCCCAAGCCAAACATCTACAATTTTCTTCCTCTTCACATATTCCAGCCCACCTCACCTGCAGCAAGTATAAGCCCCACATCATGATACAAGGCTCTGCTACTACAACTTTTCTAAATACTTTGTTGCAGGGATGCAGGGAAAATCCCCCAGGGATGCCCTTGGTGAGTTCCCACTCAGAGGAAGCTATTCCTTCACCCTGGCCTGCCACAAAGCCCAGAATGCATGCAGGTCTGCCTGTCGGCCCCAGGTACATAGCGTCCTGCCACTGCACCCCTTCTGTGCCATCCCCTGTGGCTTTGGCCTCTGTCTCTGATTGTGAGCTTCTCAATGACATGATATGCCTTTAATTTCTCCTTTTTGTTTTGGTTTGCTTTTTTTAAAATCCATGAATCCATTATGGGAATGTAGTACAGATGAAACCAAATGTCAAAATCCTATAAATTCAGCATGTTTCTTAGCGGGCTGAAGTACCTATGCAACGACCCAACCAGCCAGACCAAGCAGAATGCCAGCATTTGGCCAAAGCTCTACAGATGCTTCGTAGTTTCGAGGTTGCTGAAATGGGTGGTGTGATGAAGTGCTAAGGTGGAACAAATTAGTATGTTTGGTCACAGCACTGAATTTAAAATTCAGCAGGGATTTAGAAACAACCCTGGAAAATATCACTCCAGGAGTGGGCTCTCTGATAGGATAGTATGGCTGGCATACTGAAGAAACCAGAGTAGTTTAACAGAAAACAACAGAAAACTGACAAGTAAAACAAGCCAGCAGAGATAAAGGGATTACACCGGAGACATGACTGATAGGAGATGCAAAGCATGCTGCTGTTGTGGCTTTTCACTATAGATGTGCCTTCCTCCTTGAGTTTTGAATTGTATCAGGCTAAACTGGCTATGCAGGATGCTGCTTTTCCTCTAATCAGATCTTCTCTCACATGCATAATGGATTTTGAGCTGGATCCTCAACTAGTGTAAAGCGCTACAACTCTACCAAATGGTACCAAGCATCCAGAGAAAACCGCAAACATCAGGTTTTGATTTCTAAGCAAGTCTTTTTCAACCTGTAATCTGGTGACAGGGATTAACATAAACTTCTACCTAAAGATTCAGCAGAAGAACTCGCACAGCAACAAGTAATGAATTGTGATTTTCGTCCCCAGTAATCCAATTTGTGGAGACTGCAATAATTTCACATGGTATAAACACAGTCAAATGCCTCCCACATATGGCAATCACTTGCACAAAAATAAGACAGGCAGCGGCCAGACCAGCACTGCTGCCATGGGTGGTGGATCTGCCAGCTTGCCAGTACAGTACCTTGCCCCATCTCTCCCACACAACTCCTAACAGGTCAAGTAGACAGCTGTGCACTGAAGAAGGCATTTGAATGCTTGCCATAAAACATCTAAGAGACACTCATTCTTCTCAGGAAACCCACACAATGTAGCAAGAGCACGAGGTCCATACCATGGCACAGAGCACATGAGATCCTGCACCTCTGTGCCTGAAGCCCCACTTCCACACTGACCACAAATGACCTCTCATTAAGGGACTAAACACATCATTTCTGCTCTGGTCTATTCCACTAATCTAGTAGATTAGCATCTGCCACTGCATGGCAAGCACAGTCCTTTGCAATGCTTTTATCTATCCCAAGTAATTCCTACTCTGCCTCCTTGCTTCTACTTGTTGTAACATTGTTCACCACTGTTATTTATCTCTTTAATTTCAGCACAATACCAAAACCCTAAATACATAAAGTAGCACGGGAGCTTGTTAAAATAAGCAGTGTCAGCACACTGAAATAAGAAGGAATAAAGCATTCATTTCGCAGCTGCAAAGAAAGGTACTCCGCTCACATTTAGCAACATAAAGGATGACCCAGGTAACACAATCTCTACACGAAATACATTATTTAGATGCAATGACCAAATCATAACAATTTTGGGGCAGAACCTTTAGCTTTTCGGCCACAGAGATGACCACAAAAGCCAAACACCCACCTCACCCCAAAAAGAGTGGAAAGAAATTTAACTCATAACCTAAACTTCTATTTAAAGATAGTTCTAACAAAAAAGTGTTGCCCTTGTACTCAGTCCATTACAACTTCCCTTTCACTCTTTTTACTTTTTGCTCCCACAAAGGAACAAGTTCATTTATGCCTTATAGGAAAAAAATCCTTGTTAATGACAGGTGAAATAAATCCAGTTGAGATTAACAGCTATCACAGTGACAAAGATTGTTTGCAGGAAGACTTGATGGTAAAATGGAAAGTCCTAAGACTATCCTCACTCATCTGTTGACTTAGAGACTTTTTCCCCCATTTCAGGTGATGCCATAGCACGCTACATTTATGCAATGATAACCTCTCTTAAGACAGGCAACTTTGAAGACTTGATTCTTGAAACCTCACTTAAAATATCTGAGCAATAAGCTATCATTTAGGTACAATGTACAACAGTGAGGGGTTCACTGGGGATGTGAAGTCCAAAGGCAGGCTCAGTGGCAGTGACTGAGATGGTGGAATTCAGAACCTGAGAGGAGAGAGCTCAAAAAACAAGACCACAACCCTAGACTGCAAGAGAGCAGGCTCTGGCTTTTTCGAAGATCTCCTTGGAAAAGTCCAGTGGGATAAGGCCGCCGTTGGAGACAAAAGAAGCCTAAGGAAGTGGGTTGGTATTCAAGGGTCACTTCGACCAAGCTCAAAAGAAGTCCATCCCAGTAAGTAGGAAGTCAGGCAAAAATGCCAGAAGGCCTGCATGAATGAACAAGGAGCTCCTGGCAAAACTCAAACACAAAATGGAAACATGCAGCAGGTGGAAACAGGGACAGGTAATGTGGGAGGACACAGGCATCACCTAGCATGCAGGAATTAGGTTAAGAAAGCCAAATGTCAAATGGAATTGTATCTGGCCAGGAATGTCAAAGGCAACAAGAAGGGCTTCTGTAAGCAGACAGGTGACAAAAGGAAGGATAAGGCCCACTGCTGAATGAGGCAGGTGACCTGGTGACACAGGACATGGAAAAGGCTGAGGCACTGGATGTCTTCTTCACCTCAGCCTTTACTAGCAAAACCTGCCTTCAGGAATCCCAGGCCCCAGGTCCACGGAGAAAGGCTGGAGCAAGGAAGACATACCCTCGGTGGAAGACGATCAGGTCAGAGAAGACCTGAGCAAACTGGGCATACTTAAGTCCATGGGCTCATGGGTGCAGAGGTAGCTAGTTTCCGTCATTGCAAGGCCTCTCTCAATGATCTCTGAATGATCATGGTGACTGGCAGAAGTGCCCAAAGAATAGAGGAAAGCAAATGTCACTCGTGTCTTCAAGAAGAGGCACCCAAGGAACTACAGGTTGGTCAGCCTCACCTCCACCTCCAGAAAGGTGATGGAGATATGCAAAAGCTAATCCTGGAAACCATTTCCAAGCACATTACTGACAAGAAAGTAACAAGGAATAGTCAGCATGGACTTGGGAAGGGGAAGTCATGCTTCACTAGCTTGAGAAACTTCTACAGCAGAATGACTGGCTTGGTAGATGAGGGGAAATCAGTGGATATTGTCTACCTGGACTTCAGGAAGGCTTTTGATGTTGTCTCATCACAAGCTGTTGAAGTATGGGCTGGATGAGCAGACAGTGAAGTGCACTGAAAACTGGCTGAACAGCCAGGCCCAGAGGATAATGATCAACGGCACAAAATCTGGTTGGAGGCTAGTAACAAGCGGTGCACCCCAGGGGTCAATATTGGGTCCATTCCTGCCTAACATCTTCATTAATGATTTGGATTATGGGGCAGGACATACTCGCAAGTTTTCAGATGAAACCAAATTGGGAGGAGAGGCTGATAAACCAGACAGCTGTGCTGCCATCCAGAGGGACCTGGACAGGCTGGAGAAATGAGCCAACAGGAACCTCGTGCAGTTCAATAAGGAGAGGTGTGAAGTCCTGCACCTGGGGAGAAACAACACCAGGCACCAATACATGCTGGGAGCTGCCCAACTGGAAAGTAGATTTGCAGAAAAGGACCTGAGATCCCAGTGGACACCAAGTTGAACATAAGCCATGAACCTGCCCTTGTAGCAAAGAAGCTGAATGGTATCCTGGGATGCATTAGGAGTATCGAGAAGTGTGATCCTTCCCCTTTACTCAGCACTGGTGAGGCTACATCTGGAGAGTGTACAGTTATGGGCTCCCCAGTATAAGACATACTGGAAAAAGCCCAGCAAAGGGCCACCAAGATAATGACGGGACTGGAGCATCTCTCCTATAAGGAAAGGCTAAGAGGGCTGAGACTGTTCAGCCTGGAGAAGAGAAGGCTCAGGGCATCTCAGCAATGTATGTACATACCTGAAAAGACAGTGCAAAGAGGACGCAGCCAGGCTCTTTTCAGCGATGCCCAGTGCCAGGGCCAGAGGCAGTGGGCACACACTGAAACACTGGAGGTTCCTCTTGAACGTCAGGAAACACTTGTGCACTGTGAGGGTGACCGAACACTAGCACAGGTTGCCCAGGCAGGTGGTGAAGTCTCCATACTTGGAGATATGCAAAAGCCATCTGGGAATGGTCCTGGGCACCCAGCTCTAGGTGGCCCTGCTTGCACAGGGAGTTGGACCAGATGACCTCCAGAGGACCCTGCCAACCACAACCATTCAGTCATTCTGTGATTCTAATCAAATGGATCTTCTAAGTGTAGTCAAGTAGAAGACAATGCTCTAGTATACATTGTCTGCTCATTTACTATACTTTTATCCACACAATAAACGTTGACCACAGCATTAAAAAAAGCAACTACATTTCTTCTGTGATTGAAATATGCTCATCACAGTTTCTTCCTTGATTTCATATGAACATCTGCTTAGGATAAAATACTCATGTGATGGAGTGAAACCTCTACGACTGATTAAGATCAAGTAGAGTTTCTCCCTAACCTTTTTCCAGCATTGTTTCAAAAGTTTTCACCTGCATTTCTGTTTTTCTCTGATAATTTGTTTTCATCTGATAAATAGTTTAGAGTGATGTCTTCTCATGTGAACAATATATTCTACTCTTCTAAGATCAGAAGCAGATCCTTTTGGGTAATATAAGAATTCAGTCATTTTATTCCAATAAAACAGTATAACCTTTTGTCTGCTTGTGGGGCCTGATTACCGTACTGGGAAACAAATCAGTATTAATCTATGCAATAGGTAAAACTTTAGTAACAGCAGTTGCAAGCCTCATTATATTCTCCCATTTAACCCTGTTAGGCCTGGCTCACCTCTGCTAACAGTAAAACTATTCAGTGCCTGTGCCCTTTCAGCTTATCATATTCCTGATGTGGCTGCTAACAAAATGCAGAAATTCATTATGACTGGTGGTTTCCCTGCACCTGATGACAAGGAACAGGTCTCAGACATCCAGCTCATTTAGTGCTTGTTTACTTCAACATGTAAGGACTTTTAATCTGGTCTGATTTCAAGTGACCACCTAATAGTAAGAGATGCTGCAAATGCTATAACTTTCTGATGTATCTTACATTTCAGAAAATGTGAAAAACATAAAAACAATGCACAGAAACTGATTTTAGTTCTTTTTAATTTTAAGCACTTTTCCATGACACGGGGAAGGATTGGTAAAGGCCCTTTTATTCTTCAGAAAATTATAAGCAGAACTTAATCCTTACAATTCAATCTTTATATTGCAAGAAGCTCTTAAAAACATTCTTGTGGTCAGTTTCTAATTTCCTTCACTTGCTTGTGGATCTCCCTGAACAAGAAATCTCACAGGAGAAAAAACCTGGCAAGAGTGTTCTAAGAGAAAGGGATACAAAATACCATTTACCTACTGATCACTGAAACTATACTCAGCATTTCATTTAAACTTCAGAGCTCACCTGGAAAACAAATCTTCCCCGCACACTAGGTTACTGTTAGCCGAGCATCACACAAGACTGTACTGCAACGTAAGTGAACTCCAAAGAAATCTGATGGCTCAGATTTGCTTTATACCAGCCTATTTGAATGTCACAATGATTTTTTAGCATCTTTTTAACCGCTGCAAGACATGCTTAAAATATTATTATACTGCATACTTCTGCAGCACTATCTAGCATATAATTATTTCTAAGAGCTTCCAAATATCTGAAAATCATTTATCATAGTACTGCATGTGAGACAGCAAGAAACCATGGCAGCTTGTACAGACAGCTTCTTAGAAAACTTGCCTTAAACAATTCCTCTTTTGTCCAGTGATGTTTTTCACATGCTCTGTTTATACAAGATGAAGAAATTCTATGTGATTTTTAAAAATATATTTTCATAAATAACTTTCAAATGCTGTTATCTCAAATGCAATATAAAAATCACAGTTTTAAAGGAAAGTTTTTACTACGATAAATCAGTTGTTATGCTAACTTTTTCATATCAGCAACAAGAAAAACAGAATATAAAACCTAAAACTTACTAGCATAATGTGGTATTAACTACTGTTGTCCTATTAAAAGCTGATGCTGTACACATTTTGGGTTTAGCCCCACACTCTTTTACATTTTGGAAAATAAAAACATTTATGCAGTGACATTCATGCATTTAAAAACAACAGTGAGTTTCAGATCCATTAACATATTTTTACTATACTCCTTAAAATCTTATTTTCTGCTAAAATTCTGCACTTGAAATTTTTGAGGTACTGAAGTATATACTGTGACTATCTTGTTATCATCATTATCCACTTTATTATCACATTATCCATATTTATTTATTTTAATATTTTAAGTCTTTTGTAGATATGCCCCGTATTTGAGTTTGCAGTTCATTAATGAGTTCTTTCCAAGCAACAGGAGGGTATGCATTCATTGCATGCACCTATGATGTGTGTATATATTTTGGCAATGATATCTTTTCACATTCATAAAAGGATCTTAAGCTGCCTCGGGAAGACGGTAAACATATAAAATTTGTTAGATTTCTTCTTATTAGCTCTAGCTCAGAAAAGTCCATCTCCATTTGTTTGTGTTTCATGCCTTTATACCTAAAATACGTAAAGATCACCTGTTTCTCTTCTTCCGATGCTCTCTGTTGGAATTTTCTGATTCACTGCCACTGCTGGTGTTACAGCGAGACCGTGATCTGGAAAGGAGAAAAGCAACATCTCAAGATTAATTTATCTAACATCAAAGGTACTGAAGTTCTAAACAAGGAATGAACAGTACTGCAAAGACATTACTAGGAAAATCAGAATTAAAAGACTCTAGAGGGCTTGTCTACTACACCTGAAAGTCATATTATCTTTTTCTCATTAATTGATTGGGAATAACTGCTTTGAAAGTGGTGCACCCAGCGTGCAGTGTCAGGCGAGTGCTATTTTCCTTCTGAATCTTTGCACTGCATTTTTGTTTGTTTTATTTTATTTTATCTCGCAGCATTCTTTGTGTATACACCACCGTGAAATGTTTCTCTGAGCTGTGAAATACTTTATCTTTAAACTGCATGCTCTTTTCTCATTGTATATTGTGAGACATGCAACAGAAACAATACAGTAATTCCAGTTTTGCAGGCAAAACAAAATGCTCATCAGATCCGTCCTTTTTCTGTTCACCTCAACTTCCATCTGACTTCCAGTAAGTTCATATCATTTTTCAAGTGTCAGGCAGTATGGAAGAAACACCACTAACACGATGATTATGCTGATCTTTACAAACACAGAAAGAGCAAAGTGCACACATCGGCAGGTGTGTGTATCAGCACAGCTCTGGGATGACCCGATGCAAAGCTACAAAGGTAGTGTGTCATGCGGGGAAAAAGAAATAAAGCGGTTACTTCTGTGTTACCTCTGACTGCAAAGCATGATGAAGTGACATTTATGGCTTTGATTATTTATTACTGGAAAAGACTGATGGAACAGGCTGATGCGGAACTTCAAGAAGAAAATGCCTACCTACAGGCAAATTCCTCTCTGTCAAAGGAAGTGCTTGGCCACTACTGTCTGAGACCCTTAAATCCTTGATTGCCATTGATCATTTTGGAGCAGACAGATCAGGGCTTTGGTCCTAGAAGCCAGGACTCTATTACTGTACTGCTGAGCTAGGTCCTAAAAAATGGCACTCTCATAAAAACCCGGTTTGGACCATTCTTTAGGGCAGGGGTCCTCAAACTACAGCCCGTGGGCTGGATACGCCCCCCAGGGTCCTCAATCCGGCCCCCGGCATTTACAGACCCCCCGCCCCCTCCGCCGGGGGTTGGGGGGGGGAAACCAAGCAGCCGCAGATGGCTGCCTGCCACTGCATCCGCGCCGGCCCCTGGTTAAACAGTGTGAGGACCCCTGGTTTAGGGTGATGATGGTCTCTGACTGCCTCCAAAGACAGACCTGTTTCTCTGTAACTCTGTCAGCCCAGCTCATTAATGGGGAAAGTTGACCAATACCAGCATGGTGGGGGTTGGTCTCTTCTCCCAAGTAACAAGCAATAGGACAAGAGGAAGCAGCCTCAAGTGGTGCCAGGGGAGGTTTAGATTGGGTATTAGGAAAAATCTCTTCACTGAAAGGGTTGTCAAGCATTGGAACAGGCCGCCCAGGGAAGTGGCTGTGTCACCATCCCTAGAGGTATTTAAAAGATGCATAGATGTGGTGCTTAGGGTCATGGTTTGGTCGTGGACTTCACAGTACTATGTTAACAGCTAGATTCCATGATCTTAAAGGTCTTTTCCAAACCTAAACGATCCCATGATTCTATGATTCTATGAGCTGGCTTAGAAGGATTTAGGATATCAGGAATTAGAATTGGTGATGGCTTTGCTGCAATGGAAAACAGAAATTTTCTTCTGAGGTCTCTGGGCAGGACATAGGAGACATCAGGTGATAACTCCTGATGCTGCTGGCAGGGACACGTACCTCCTTTTGCCTCCTGGCTTTTCTTTTGCTCTTTGGTAAGCCACTTTTGTAAGACAACAGATTTGTTAAACCACACCTCAAACAAGCCAAGGAGTAAAGGCAGTTCATTAGGCATAGGTAACAGGTAAAGGGAAGCATTTCATTACAAGGTTGGAGGCTACTGACAAGCACATGCTCACTGCATGTTCTAACAGTTCAGGAAGAAGAGCCCAAAGATGAGAGAAGATGTGAGAGATTTCATAGGTAACAGTGTATAGCTGAGCATGGACCCATCCTGAGTGTCCTGTCTGGTCAGGGACACATCACTCACTCTACCCCCGTCTCTGAAACCAGGACACTGTTATAGATGTCCCTCTAACACAGTTGAGTGTCTCATGAATTTGCTCCTAATACCAGTTAATTATGGTTGGTTTTATCAAACTGCTGTGTCACTACATGCCTCAGTCTATGGAGTGTGGTCTCCTGCCTCTCCTAAACTAGGCAATCATTAACTCAAATAGCTCCTACTCAAACAGAATCATTTTAGAATAATAGGACAGCTAATGCCTAGGAAAATCAGTTCAACCCAGCTTGTCTAAAGGGAATAGGCTTGGAAAAATGAAATTTCCCCACAGGAGAAGCAGAAACCTCTCCCCATTCCCAGATTTAATGGCTCATGATTTAAAGCCAGAGAGGCTCAGTATAGCCAGTCTCCCGGGAAAAAATACACATTTCTGTGGGAAGCTGAAAGTAAGGATAAGAAAGATGTGTGCTGCTACAGAAATATGTAACCCTGCAGGAAGAAGGGAGATTAAAAGATGGTGTCCAAAATACTGTCTCGAGCACGTTGAGAGAGTTCAGAGCCATAAATGCCCTATAACTGCAGCAGCCCTTACATGCCCAAAAGCATACCTTCCCGCTGCTACATCTTACCAGCTCTTTAATAAATATTCCACTAATCTTGAATCTCAACATTACTATGTCATCCAAGCAACATTGTTCTTCAACACTTCCAGGTTATCGGAGCGACGCTGTTCTACATTTCTCAGCACTTAAGTATTTTCTTACTCTGATTTAAGCAATTTACCCATAAGGTACCTATGCCTTGGTACCATAAGGTACTTATGGTACCAAGGCAGCAAAAACCACACCGTGGCAGAAGTGCAAGATAAAACTTCCTATTTGCTAAAATGTAAGATAAGCCTTTCTCTAGCTTTTCAGGAATGGAAATCTGATCCACCTTTTGGATACGGCACATCAAATTACCTTGTGTTCCCTGTCAGGAAAGCACTTGTGGGGAGACAGAAGGGTTGCTGAGCTCTCAGCTGAGTGGCAGCTGCTCATGCTGGCTGTCAGAATACTATCTTCAACTGAATATTAAATATCAGCTTTTACTGAACTGAATAAAATACCAAAAATGGAAACAACAGTCATTTCCTAAGTCAGATGCAAGAATATATGAGATCATGTAATCTCTGACAATTACAAAGTGCCTTTCATCCTTTTTTCTCATGTTTTCTTGGTCATGCAATGTATTTGGTATTTTGCAGGTGGTATATCTATATGGTCTGACACAAGGAGCAAGAAAGAAGGCATAGTCAGTTTGGCAAGACAGAGAACAAATACAATACAGGAGGGGGCTTGAAGGGTGGGGTGACACAAACAGTTGACAGAAAAGGCTCATATTTTGGTGCAGTCCTTTTCAGATTAAAGTGAGAGTAGCCAAATTGTGAGGAAGTGGAAAAGGTCTATTCCAATTTACAATAACAAACCTGTACATTTGTAATGTAATACAGCAGGCACAGCCTTTGGGAAGGGGGTCCCCTCTGAGTACTGGGATTTTCCACCTGAGATGCCTAACTAAATCTAAATCCTCTCAGTTTTATGTGCTGGACATCTACTACAGGACTATCACTGGCAGCTTGTAACGGTAATATCCTTCAAAAAAATAATCTGTTATCTTATAATAAGTGCAATATATGTGAGCACTTTCCCTGACTTCCTGTGATTGTCCCCGAGACGTTTGTGTCTCTGCCAGAGCTCCTTTCCTGTGCTGCAGCAGTGAATCAGATCCTGGGTGTGCCACCTCTCCCTTGCAAGCCTCAAGAGACTCTGCAGCTGAGATGCACTGCAATGTCTCCTTTTTCCAGCAGTCAGGGCAGGAGCACAGGAGTGAGGACAGGCACAGCAGAGAGTCATGGTAGGCAGACATGGCACTAGAGAACTCCAGATGTAAAAATCTCTCAAAAGCTGGAGTTGCTAAAGGGCACATCTGAATTCACACCAGCATTTTATTTGGAAATATGACAAGCAGTCAAGACTGCACAGGAAAGAAAGAAGCAGCTTAAGAGAAAAAATAAGCAAAAAATGTGCAAGACAGTAAGAAGACCATAAGAAGTTGCATATGCCTTGCACCTACTTTTTGCAGGGCAATTCATCTCAAATGACAGCAGACTTGCTTTTAAAAACAGATTAATTAAAAGTGGGAGGCTTGAGAACTCAAAACAAAATCTGCAGATGCAAAATCCAAAAGCTAAAACTTCTGGAATTGACTTTCAAATTGCAGACAAGCCTTTAGTAAACTTCCACAAACTGCTTCCAGCATGGTGTAGGAACAATGTGCAAGGCAGCTTGTAGGAATCTATACTGTGATGAGGGCATGCTACAGAGTGTTTCAGCAAAACTAAGACAGGAAAGAGAAAATTAAATGGGCAGAACACAACAAGCCTTTTAAACATTTAAGAAGATGGGGGAGAAAGAAGGAAGGGAGGGGATGCAGGAACTAAAATATGATCAGTACTTTCACTATCAATTCATGGCTGCTATAGATTATATATTTACCTTCTCCTTTGCTTTAAATCTGAATCTTCGCCACTGTTTTGATTTTTCCTGTGACATTAAGGAAGTTTTAATGAAATACTTTGAGGTCACTTAACAAAAATACACAAAAACCCCATCTTTTTTTTAAAAAAAAACTTTACGAAGTTTGGTTTTTTTCCAGCATGATTTAAGGCAAACGTGCTTGTTTAAAATTTTTCAGGACACCTCGACAATAAGTTGTGAAGGCATGATCCCATTCAAGCTTTCATTGCAAACTCCTGACTTGTGACATTAAGCATAGTATGCTGGCCTTTAGACTTCCCTACTGTTTCCAGCATAGCAAAGTCTGATGTTTTCCTCTTAATTCCAGTAAAGAGTGCACAAACAATATGGCTATTGTTATTACACAGCTGAAAAGGGAAAGTGCATGAATAAAACCAAGGTTCAGGAAGACATAATTAGGTTAGAATCTACCTACTATTGTCAGTCTTCATGGTCTCACATATGAGATAAGACTTTTAAAAACATTTTGTTGGTGTGGTGTTCCAAGGGAAAACTTTCTATTGGCACAACCACTTGTCTACCGAGTAGATCAGACAAATACAAGTCCCAGGTGATAAACACTTTGCATCTCAAAAAATGTCCTACTGCATAGTGCACAAACACTGCTCTTTTATGGGTACAAGACAGTTCAGCACTGCACATCCCTATTCCTTTGTTTTTACAAAGTCCAAGAAGCCCTTCTGACAGCTAAGCTGGAATCAGAAAAAACATTTCAGGAATCACATTGCTATTAACACTTACAAGGGCTCTGTCCAACAGGGTAAATCAACATAACTCTACTGATTTAAGAGAGAGCTGCAATGACTAACTCAGGCATGAGGTCACTAAGCATACATCATGGGTAAGTTTCTTCACTGCTGTTCTAGACAGCTAATGGCAGGTAAAAGGTCTGGAGCAACTCAGAAGCCTGACAAATACAAAAGCTCCATGTCAAAGTAGATCTCCTCATAGGTATAGCTGCATCATCAGAAACCCCTTTGCAAAGCATGGCTTTGAAATCCAAACAAGTAATCACTTAAGATGTCATAAGGAGATGTAGCTGCCAGGTGCTGGGTCATAAGGCAGTCCTCCAAAGGCTGTGATGAGTATGGCACAGGAGCTATGCTTGCCTATACTTCACAACAGAGCACAGTGATGAAAACAGCTTCTCAGCAGGACAAACCATCCCAGGTAACTGGGACCCTCTCAAAACTGTATCACTTCAGAACTGTCCCTGTAATTTGCATTTTGGACATACTCCAGGACACACAGCACAGTATCTCCATCCATTTCATTTTACTTCTCTAAGTCACTCAATTCAGCTTCTACCCATTAAAAACACATTAAGTATCTCATACTTGTATTTTTGCTGGCATCCTTTGAAATGTAAAGTAATTCACACATGGGACTGTTGAAGACAGCTTTATGGCTCACTTGTTTAATCTTTGTGCCACTTAAAGCAAAGCGATGTACTTAAAATACTGCTCTGTATTAGAATCTCATTGTCAAGCAAGCAACATCCATCAATCCTCTCATTCTCCAGCAAAAAATAGCTACAGCAACTGAAAGAATCTTGCACATGCCAATAATGCAACTTCTCATATTTTTAACATCACTTTCACAGTACCCAGAACAGCACACAAGCAAAATGGCTGACCAAAGCTTCCTTTCCAAAAGCAGATCTGGTATTCTTACCCAGGTCTTTTTTCAAACTAACAACCAGCCGCTAGAGAACCCCTTTTACCAGGACCCAGCTGTGCTTTCCAGAGCCTTTACTGAACACAGAGCATGCAGGACCTCAAGCTTTCTAGTGTGAGAAGCTAACAGTAATTAACCCTGGGGCTCTTACCTCCTCCGAACTGGCTGCCCAGACTCGTTCTCGCTGCCACCTGATGGGTTCCGTCGACGAGCGTAAGGAAACTTTGGTGATTTATTGCGATCACTCGGAGAATTATACAGCCCACTAGGGTTAAAAAGGAAGAGCAAACAGGTAGCTTTAGAACTTGCAGGACAGTTAGGCCAGCTAACTGAGATGCAGCCTACAAAAAAGAGAAGGCTCACACACACTTATATACATATTCACCTATACATGTATATGTGCGTGTGTGCATGTGCTTATGTAAATACTGGTGGTACTGCTTCTCAGCAACAAATATTTCACAACGAACCTTGAAAATGTAGGACACCTCTCAGCATTGCCAAGCCAACAGCTCTAAGCTTACAAAATGTAGAACCAAGTATACACATGTTCTTTTAGCATAATACAATTCCTATGCTTTAGTATGAATTATCCAACCCAGAAGTAGGCATTCAGATGCACCTCTATTCTTTATGTTGTCCATGGAGATAAGTATGAAAACTGTGTTCCTGCCACAACATGTTTTCATCACAGAGCTCGTGACTAGAACTGTGAAACAATTTTAGCTGTAGCTCTCTGCTGTTCTTCTGTGCAACCCACTGCCAATGGTATGGAGGTGTTTCAAGCTTCAGGTTAGGTACTTCAGCCTGGGTGGGACCCAGCGGGTTGAGTTGGGTTGTTACCAAATTAGATGTAGACTATCAAATGGCCGTATGGATTATCCTGTGACACCTTCCTATAGGATTGTAAAGACCTCTTCCAACAGTATAAGAGAGCCTGCAATGGAGCATGTATCACTCTAAAGTAGTCTACTGATGTTCCACAATGTTTTGGAATAAGGATGCCAAACTCAACCACACATCTTTACCAAACATTACTCTGCCTTCTTCACAACAACTATGCGGTAAGTATGATATTCTCATGAAATTCCAGTTAAGGTATTTCTGCTTTCCTAAAACCCTCTGGGCCTTCAAACTGGATACACTCTTTTTCACCTGCTTCTGCAGACTGATTACAGCACTGCTCTGCACAGCTGAAAAGTTGCCACAGTCTATCTGAATGAGAGTTCTAAGTGAAAGGCTCTGTGCAGCATACAGTCTGCTTATGGGTCTAAAACTGTGTAGTTCTTTATAGTAGATGGACTTGCAAAAACTAAATGCTACCGTTCTTTGCCTACTGGGGGATTGAATTTCCTGCTATCCTGAGAGCAATTTGAACACTGGAGCCATAATGTGACAAGCTGACAACACTTCTTCTTTAAAAATCACAAATAAACATCTGTCCCAGCCAGAGAATGTTTGCACACTGCCTTGTCCCTACTCTGAAGACTCTTGACGTTTACAGAGGGAGCACAGGGTAGATCATCATGGTGCCTCGGAAGACACAAAATGTATATATCTGAATCATCACGTAAATGCAGGACTGTACTGGATTACACTGAAAGTGCCATCTGGTTCAGGGGCCTGTTTCCACCTGTGGCTGTAAGCAACCACTTACAGGAAGCAAAAAGTTGAATACATGTGACAGCTCCCCAGTGCTCTCTCAGTCCCCAACTACTCCCAGTCCAAGGGATCTATGGAGCCAGCTGCTATACCTCTGTCTTCAGAACCCTTGGGGATTTCTCTTCCATGACTCACCCAGCATCTCCTAGGATTCCACTAACTTCCAGCACTCCCTGTAAAGGAGGACCACAGGTCTCCTACTCACAGTGAGTCACCACCTTTCTCAACACTTTTAAACCACCTCCAGTAGCTTCATCTGAAGATCCCAAGTTATTGTGCTGGAAAAATACAATACTGATCTCTTTCTACTTTCTCTGTACTGCTCATGATTTTCTAGACCACATCCCCTGAAGTTGTCTCTTCTCCAGACTGAAGGAAGAGTCCTGCCTGGTTTACACTGTTGCTCCCTGTACAGATTTCCTGCACAGCCATTTATATCTTTGATTACCCTTCCTGTTCCTCTCAAAGCCTTTTTATTTTCCTACGGTGAGGATATCAGAACAGCACTCACAATTCATGGAGCAAATACATGATCTACAAATGTATGTAATGGCATTAACACTATTCTCTTGCTTTCATAACAACTTCTAATTGTTTTTCTGACTGCTATGTTTTTCACGTTTTCATGAAGTTCTCCATAGCTCCACAGCTGCTTGTTTTACTCAGAAATCTAGGGTTATGTTTTTCCTCCTATGTGCCTCTCTTTACACTCAATGACTCAACATCAACCACCATCTAGTGACTCCTCACTCATACTTTAGGGGTCTTTCTGCCACTCTTCACAGACAGCTTTCACTATCACTGTCCTAAACGATTCTGCCCCATCACCAAACTTTATTACTCCTTTTCCAGCTCTTTGATAAATATACTAAACAGCATGGATCTGTGAACAGATCTCTGTGGAAAGACACTGACCACTTCCTCCTACACCTACTTTATTTTTTTAAAACTGATTACGAATCAATGACAGGACCTAGCTTCTTATATGCAACGCAGATTTATTGTGACCCTGTTAATACATTATGATATCATATTAATATCCTTCAACCTATTGACATGGCATGATATTTACCATTGCACAACCCCTAAGACGTCATGCCTCGCCTTACCTCTGGGGGCCATTTTCCTCCCACGGTGCGCTTGTTTTACTTCTTTGGGTTTCTGGACTGTTTTCATTTTTCATCTTTTTAAAGCTAAATAAAAGTACAGATATATATATATATTTTAAACCCATACTGTACAGATCATATGTTCTCTCCTGCTGACCTCTTAAAAATTAAAGACATACATATATGCCAGCATATAGCTATTTGCCTGCTATGTGAAAAAGGGCAAACAGCTGCTCTGTTGAAGAACGTCTCCTAGAAAGAGAGATTGGAAGGGGGGGAAAAAAAAAAAAAAGACCTGAAAATCAGCTCTAGAAGCTCATAATTATGGTGGCACTGAGTCAGAAAAAAGATCAATCTTGTTTCAGAATAGACAAGAGCAGATGCCTAGGCAAAAAGTCTAACAATAAGTTAAATATGCAATATGCTTTCACAGTTTTCCACAATATGCAGTTAACAGATTATTGAACCAGAGGCTTTATCTGCTTTTTGTTCTATGTAGCTCTTCGTAGAACTTTCTTCCATGGATTTCCTTAAACATCTCTTGAACATTTTTGAATTTTTGGCATAAATAGTGCCTGAAAGCAGTATGCTCCAATATTTAACTATGGCACAAACAATTATTTAATTTTATTTCAAAGCTTCCACTTGTTCCAAAACTTCTATCCTGTGTTCCTCACTAGTACTGTGCTTACAGAAAGAAAAAAACCCTTATGAATGATGGTTCCCTAATCACAAACTCCAACTCATGATTTTTTTATATATAATTTTAACAACTGTCTCTTTTCAAAGTGAAAGAATCAAAGACTATTCAATCTCTCCCAGTACAGGAGCCAACACATAACTCTGATTATCCTCACCATATTTCTGTACCATTTTACAGGGTCTACAGTACCTTCTTTAAGATGGGACCAATAAAGGCAGGGGTTATAACTTCAAACCATGACAGACCACAGGTTCATAGAGTAGCATATTCTTCTCATTCCTTCCCCAATAACTCCGTATGTTTCCTTTTTGCTAGACAAGGAGCGTAGATCTCACAACATGAAAGAGCTGTCTTCACTAACTGCTGAAAGTATCAGGACAGTCACCTGACTTAAGAGATATATATCAGCGTTTGTAACCAGCTGGAAAAACAGCAGGATGCTCCAATTCTTCCTTTATTCCCACCATTCTCACAGTGTCAGGTTTTACAACTTCCAACCCATTAATGCTCCTGGAAAGCCTGCTCACTCCTACTGCAAGTGCTGGAAGGTGGCTCGCACCTAGGTACTTACGCACCTATCTGCTTGCCAATGGCTAGTCATGCTTATCCTGCATCATCATCTCTAGAGCTCCCTTTCTGCTTGAACAAACAGTTCACCTGATACAGAACTAGATAGTCACATTGATTTCCACTAAGCTCTTCAAGAAGTATTACTGATAGCAGCCCACCACAAGCATTAATACAGCATATCTTTCCAAAGTGCAACTTAAGCAACAAAACAAAGAAAAAAGCTTTACAGATGCTTACAGAGATGAGGACATAAGCCAGAGTACTTTACCCAGAGCAAGAGGTGAAAGACTCGGCTTTATGAAAGAATGGTGGCTACTTAACTCACTAATCCACTTCTAACCTCAGCCTGTTAATCATTTAATTCTCACATAGTGAACAAATGCAAAGCTACAATAAGTCAGCAGGAAAAGAAAATAAATTCCACTTTATCAGGTAAATAATTTTCTAAATACTGCACCCATTAACTATTGACTCATATGCGCATAGAATCTATGCCCAGGCTTCAAAATATGTACTTAACTACAGACTAAGCAAGTAACTCAGGTAAATATGTTTCAGTCTTGCATTGCAAAAAGCAATTGTTCTTGCACAGCATGAACTACTGAACAATATTTACATTGAAGCTGGGCTTAAAGAAATTTGAATAATGTTCTCATATCTTAAAAAAGAGAGAGAAAGAAATGATCCTGGGAGGTGAATTCACTGCACTAGATTCCTAGGTCATTATTCATTCAGAGCAGACACACACGTTATGGCTAGAGAGCTAGAGCATGGCAGCTCTTCAGATACTAGTATTACCTCCAGGAATGCAGTTGCAAAAAGGACTGAGTTCATTCAAAGTATTTTAAAAGGTTAGGGTCTGAATTTCACATAAGATTACTGTTATTTGGAGGGGTTTATGATTTACCTTGAATTTGTACCACTTATACAGAAGTGAAGAAGTGACCAATTATGTATCTCAACAGTGAATGAGATGTTAAACTACAAAACCTCAGCTTGTAAGAGCTGCTGAATGATGCTTTGCAAGCATGACTGACAATTAATGTGAGAACTACGTAGGATGGAGTAAACCACCAAACTGTAAACAGTTTACAAATTATGTGTGCTGCCTCTGATGTCTACTAAGCCTGACAGACCTGAAAGGCGCTTCACGTATGCAGACAGACACATAGAAACAAACCAATTTCTAAATAGGAAGCATGCAAGAAAAACAACTTCCAACACCTTTTTACTGGGAGTGACTAACACCGTTTGAAACTGTGACTCAGTGAGAATCTGCCTACAAATTGCTTTTAAACTGTTAAGGCAAAAAAAACCCTAAATTCAGAAAACTTGAAGCTCCATGTTGAGAGCTCCTTATTTTGATTCTTGCTCTATAACTGCCTATTCTTTTCTTTTTAACAGTTCATTGCTAAAAATTTATATATAGCATTTGGAGCACAAGCTGTTAGGGCAGGGCTCCTACCCATTCCAAATACAATCATCTCTGCACTATGGAATAAGGGTAGCTACTGCCTTGTTCTTTTCTCTCTCGTAACAAATCACAGAACAACAGAACAGTTGGGATCAGCAGGAACCTTTGGATGACATCTGGTCCAACCACCCGATCAAGCAGACCCAACCAGAGCCAGTTGCCCAGGCCCGTTCCCAGATGGTTGTTGAATTACCTCCAAGGATGGAGGCTCCACCGCCTCCCTGGGCAACCAGTCAGTGCTCAGTCACCCTCACAGTGCAAGAGTGTTTCCTGATGTTCAGAGGGAACCTCCAGTGTTTCCCTGGGTGCCCATTGTCTCTGGTTCTGTCACCAGGCACCACTAAAAAGAGCCTGGCTGTGTCCTCTTTGCGCCCTCCCTGCAAGTATTTACATACCTTTTTACTGTTTTCTGCTCAATGGCCTAGCTTAAGCATGATCGTATGGCAAAATCATATACTTTCTTTTAACCCATGATTAGAATTTTTTTCTAAGGCCTAGAATATTGGGTTAAATTTCTCTCAAATTGAGAAAGCAATTAAACTCAGATCTTCTTTCTTGAGGCAACTGTTCTAAATATTAGGCAATAGGATACACTATCCACCAAATACTTGCGGTAAATCTTTTAGACCCTTCTTCAGACGTCAGTCTAGATACCTAGCATGTGAAGCCCACAGCTTCAATGGAGAGATAAGACCAGAGTTAACCAGCTCAAAAAAACCTGTCAGGGTCACTGGCCATGCAGAGACAGATATCCAGGCAACTAAGCAAAAAAGTTAGGTGCTGAGGTTTTGACTCATTGTTTTTTCATACCACTCTTTTTTGATTCAGGCACCCAAATTCCACCTAAAATTAAGGGTGGGGATATAAATCTGCCAGCCAGCCCACAGCTCCCAGGGAAGAGACACATATGACTTCACGGGACTATCCTGACCAGATTACGAGGTGTGTTCCTCTAGCCAACGCAATACACAATGTCTTAAAAGATGGAAGGGAACTGCTGGTCTACGTACCTTTTCACTGGGGAAGGTGCAATAATTTTAGTAGTTCCTTCATTTTCTCCATTTGTTGTAATCTGGCTCATGTTCTTAGATCCTGAAAAAAAAAACCACAAACAGAACAGTCCTGTAGCATATAGGCTTGCACACCTATTCAGCATAATCACCTACTGAAGACAGTGCAGCATGTCAGATAAAATTATATACAAGACATCTGGCGCATCCTCTACTTGCTAAGGGTGTACAAGGATCATACTTCTGCATCTTGTCCTTACTTCTAGTTACACCACATCACAAGAAAGTTTAACATGGTGTACATCCTTATTTTTCCACATGAGACAGAGGAGTCTGTAGCTGTTGTTGTCAAAGGGATACTGTGCCATTGCCACCAGAAGGGAATTCCCTGCTCAGTCACCAGTAAGAAGAAAGGTGTGAGGAGAATACAGGCTACAAAAAAGCTTGGGAATCTCCAACATAATAACTATGGCCTCTACAACAATTGTTATATTAGATGGTAAAGCAAGATGAGTATGTTTGTTCTAAGAAACCTTTTCAAATTGATGTAGCAATACAATGCAACACAACACTAATATATCCTGTTATGACTAGGAAAATAATAACTGTAAGTCAGTGGGTTAGAAGAATAAAAATATAATAAAAGAGAGAGAGAGAACAGAGTAATACTCTGACAAAGACAGCTGAGCATCAGTTTCAATGAGTCAGAAACATTTGGCCAGTATTTGAAAGTTATGTGTCTAGTTTCCAGTCTTGTGCCCAGCACCCCTTCCATTTTGATCCTGCACTTTCCGCACTGTTGGCACTTAAGTCCTCACTTGAGCCATGAAAGGGAACCTGAAGAAGCAGAAGCAACATGCAGTTTCATCTCCCTTTCAGCCCCGTATCAAAGGCTTCAAAGAAACAGATTTGTGTGTTCATGATTTAGGAGCACGCAATCTGGCTATTTTGTATTGGGTTAACATCAAAGCGGTGTGGTAAGACTATGCTCTACAGATGCATACAGCTCAGTATCATGAACAAAAAAAGAACTGTTCTGTTCAGCTTGGTATGTAATAATGTATTAATCATCAGGACAGGTTTGTTCCTAATGGTGCTATAACTTTAGTTTCTATGCGGTGCTATTAATATTAACCTATAATTTTTCTTTAGTTCACAAAATCTCTTTCTATTTGACTGGCAATTTCAGTCATTTCTTACAAAACTGTTGCCACCTCCAGAAACAGATGTTAAGTAAAACGACAAAGCAACACCATCATCAGCTCTGGACAGGATTCTGAGCGTGTTCATTGAAGATAATGAACCGGACTAACAAGGAAATACTATGTCCTTCTGGGCACAAGCAACAGCATTATAGTAGTGTTAACATAACAATACAAACTCAAAGCCTTTTTGTTTGGCTAAAATTAAATGAGACTTTGCATTATAAGCTTTCGCTACAGTCTCAAAGAAAGAATTTCCTCACAGTCTCCCTCCACTTTCCATACCACGCCTTTAACATACAAAGTCTCTGGACTCTCCACTACTTCAACACAAATACTTGAGATATAACCAAGGCATCTTTTCCTGCCATCAGCTGTGTCTCCTACAGGTTAAATCCGCTAGTCTTCTGCAGAAGCCTCATACACTCCAGAGGGTCTCAAGTGGCACTAGTTGCCTTTGCTTAAGTACCTCAGCCAAGTCCTTTACATGTTTGACCTCACACTTCTAACAATGTCATTTACTCCTTTCCCTACTTAGTTTCTCAGACTAATGCCTGGCAGGGAAGGGGAGCAGCCTGGGGGCTGCCTTGTACAGGATTTACTCCTTCAAGGCACTTTTTGTTGTTTACGCAAGTACAAGCATTAGGAAGAATCTGGAATATTCTGAAGATGGAAATGCAGAATGGGCACAGATCCACAGACAGAAAGGAAAGTAAAGTTTTGGCATTCTGAACAAATCCTCTATTTTATACAATAAGAGACAACCAACTCTCCAGACTCTCTGTAGCACTGCACATCTGCCCATATAGTTACCTCCTGCCTTCAAGAACGAAGCAACAGCTACACTGCCGCTATGACCTGCTTGGTAAAAAGTCAGAATTACTGAACAAAAAACTTTCTTGAACTACTAATATGGATAAGAAAGTGATCAGCAAAAGAATCACCAGTCTTCATTAAGGCCATAAAAGGTTGCAACAAAAATTATTCCTCTGACCCCTAAAATGAGAAAGATGCCTACAGTCAAACCAAAAACACAAATAAATAAAGATGACAGCACATAAGAACAGGAAGCAGAAATTCCCCACCTTTAAGGAAGGTACTGTAGTGAAATGAAAATTAAGTCGAAGTGTTGAACTACAAGGATATCTCCAGATTTCTGACCCTATTTTTTTTGCATGCAGGTACATTTAGCTTGCCTTTCCTAGGCCATCAAATACATAAGATAAAACCACCTACTCTAATAACTTGGCCCACAGAAGTACTGAGATCAGCAAACATATGACTTTTTCAAAAGAAATTATTTCAGTACGTCATGTATTACTGTGTAAGCAAGGTAGCCTCCAATTAAGCCCCTCAGAGTGCTCATAACTTGACGGAGCAATAAGAACTCATGCTCCAAAACATGTCATAGCTACAACTGCCAGAAAAAGAGCCAAGGGTCAAGTAATAGCCACATTCAGAACTGATCCTTTGCTATGTTTGGCAATAGCCTTACCATTCTGCTGACATCCAGTCATCTCTGGGTGTCAGGCAATGGGGTCTCTTGAGATGTAGCGTCAGTCCACCCAAGTGCAGAAAGTCTGTGATGCCTTTGCAACTCCTTCAGTGCCCTGCAGGAAGGCTGGTGCTGCAGAGCCTACACGCGGCACCTCAGCTTTTGGAGCAGCCAGTACTAGCAAATCCGTAAAAAAGAGGCAGCTGCTTCTCACTGTTGAGTTCCCTGGTTAATACTCTGGTATTTTAACAAGTACTTAGTTGAGGAAAACCCAAAGAAAACACAACGTACCAGTGACTACCAGACACAGGCAGAAACTACTCAGAAATACAAAAGAGGTTTTTACTGAGACAAGACCTAATATTAGCTCATGTTAGCTGTGTTTGACTTCACTGCTGCCCACAATGAGGACTTTTGCTTTGCTTCTTAAAAAAAGAAAGGTCTTGCTGTACAATTCTTTTGTACAAATAACTAGCTTAATTAGGAGTTCTCTGTCCACATTTACTGAAACTGTAATACTTGTCTTTAAGTATGTTCTACCTCATGTACCTATTACTAACTACAGTACTGTACTACCAACATACACCTCTGTATGATATAGTATATCCCTAATACAAAAGAACAGACCCCAGAAAAACTGTCCCATTGCAATAACTTATCTATACCACTGCTTCTTGCATGCCAAAAATACCTTAGCTAGATCTTCAACATCGCACTTGTAGCAGGTTTTCCCAGTTGTTTGCCTTCTGTCAGATAAGTTACCGTTAGCATTCACTACACTGAACTTTTCCAGTAAAGTGAATGCACACACTTTGATTCCATTTGACAGCCATCTTGATGCTGATTCCTGTATTCAATTTAAATGGACTATTACATCTTTAAAAACTGAAATGTCCAAAACCTCAAAGCCTCCTGAGATTTTGGACATTTGAGTTTTTAAAGATGACAGGCTAATCAGCCTGTCAGGCCTGCTTCTTATCAACTAAAGCCATTTCACTGACTTTATCTGGGAAGTAGTGTTTGTACCTAAATCTATTAATGAGAACATAAGATAGTGTGATCCAAAGGAAAACATGCAGTGAGAGCTCATGCTTTGCAGTGTGTGTTACTAAGAGAGTATAAAAAAGGACTTCCGTATGTCTACACTAGCTTAGCCTGCTCTCTGAAAATGTTTATTATCTGAACTAGTTTCCCAACCTGTAGCTTCAAGGGTTTGTGCATCTCACACCACATGCATGAAATGCAGAAGCAGTCACAGCCATCCTTTTACAAAACCTAGAATTTAAAATAAACTTTAAAGTGTAAAGCTTGAAGTAAATTAATAAGTAAATAGATAATATTACCCCAAGATTAATTTTCTACAATTTACCTTTCAAACCCTATCTCACAATTTTCAGGGGAAAGCATCATGACTTTCAACGTGCCAGACCAGCAGTTCTAGCTACCATGATGGCAGCTGGTGAAGCAGGGTGCCAACAGGCATCTGTGGTAATATGTAAGTTAGGGCAGGGACTGTGACTGCCTGTGATTGCTTAGGGACTATTATAATACAGACAGTACTGTAATTTTGATACCCACTCCTGACTCTCCACCTGGCCTTTAAATCAGAATGGCAGTACTTACTTTACACCAGTTTATACAACTACCCAGCGCGCAAGGCAGGGACAAATGGAGTCCTCAGCTACCAAACAACAATGAAACCTAAGCAATGTGTTTTCCACTGCTGAATAAAGTCAGACCCACAGCAACAGGTCTGGTCACATCAGTGTTTGTCCAGGGAGGATGTTCCCAAGGAGCTTTTCATGTGCAGCATTCAGCCAAAAGAATAATGAATGCTTTCACCCTATGCACTGTTGTGAAAGCTATACATTATCAGCCTTGCCGTAAGAGGGCAAGACAGAATAACGTGAAGTCCTGTTCCATGTTTGAGTTTATGATTTGCAACCAGAACAAAATGCAACTATAATTTTCTATCAGAAGAAACAAAATGAGGAGAATATACAAATGAAACAAGCTACAAGTATCTCACATATAAGACTCCACAGAACCAACCAACCAAATCCTTCTCCAACTGCACGCTAATTTGAACATCGACCCAAACACACACAAAAAAAAAAAAAAAAGCAAAAAGCAAAAAAAAGCACTAATATAAAAACATTGGTTGCATAGCCATTGAAGTTTCCTTCTGATTTTTCCACTAATCCTAGAACAACTGAGATGTGAAACATATTAAGCAAGTGACAGAAGGTAGGTTACGGCATTTTAAATCACTGTAATCTGGATTGTAGGAAAATAATCTGCCATGCTAAAGCCAAACTGTCTGCCCTGTCTACCCCATCAGGGGAATCGGCCAACGGCAGTGGCTTTTATACAAGTTGCCCTCTGTTCACAATATCGCCTCCTTCAAAACCTCTCTTAAAGCACAAATATTTTAACTGGAAAAATAAAAGAAAATATTTCCTATCATTGTCTGGCACCTGCTCCAACTTTTCACCAAGCGGTTGCAGTCCTAATGACTTTAGCATACTTTAATGGACCAATGTGACAAAGAAGCATTGTTAGTATTATTATCTGCAAAGGATAGCTAACCTCTGCCTTCAGGTGTCAGAAAAAAAGTAAAACACACATAAAATGTAATTGCTTATAACACCAGAACATGCATACAAAAAGAAGGAACAAGGGAAAATAACAAGATGCCAGAGGTTAGAGGCTTCAGCACTTCACACACACCTCTGTGAGGGAGGCAATGCAGACCACATATGCTACAGCCGTAAGTCGGCAGCTTCTGGTTCATCTAATTGTCCCCAAAACCACTGCTATAGCTGTCCCATTACTGGCACCAATGGATAAAAACAAAACCAGCCCAGAATGGCTACTTGAACTGGCTGCAGAGAGGAAGCCTTTCATGCACTTAACTTTGCAATCTTAAGAAGAGGAAAATAAGTAAAGAAGCAGGAGAAGGGGGAAGGAAGTTACTGCATAAGAATTATTTGTAAATTGTTGTTGGGTTTTGGGAAAATAAATGGAACTCTGATTTTCATTCCAAAAAGCTAAATTATAAGCCATACCCAGCTGGATCCTAATTTAAGTGGCATTTGGCAGAACACACCTTAAGAAACATGTAATACATGCAAACTAAAATCACCCTGTTTAAAAAGTTAAGCATGGCATATTTATTCTTATTATACCATATCACAGACACCAAATAAAGAGCAAAGGAATAGCCATCAATGATAACCATCCTCATAAACTCATTATGCAAAAGGAGTATTTATTTTAAGAAGAAATGTCACATTATTCCCTAAAATATTTCAATCAGGGATAGTTTTAAGAAACTTATAGAACTGTTTACACCAGGCTCATTTGCAAGATAAAAATTTATTCTGTAAATGTAAAATCTACATAGGGTTAATATTTTTAAACAAGTGATGTAATATCTAAATGTAGCAAAAAGACTTGATTTATTGTGTGAAATGGACTTTGCTATATCCAAGATCCAGTTTAGGTGAAAAGGGGTGGATTTATCCTAGTGACATGTAATAGACTGTCACATGGTGTCTGACACAGGGAAGAGAAATAGCCTTTAGTCTGCCTTCAGCATCTGAAAGCCTATTTAAAGGGAGAATGAGTATTAGATATGTAGCATTGTGAATACCCAAATACAAAATGAAAATATAAAGACTAAAAAATAAGCTCATTTATAGGGAAAGGCAGAATTTGAACAATGTATCTCTTTTCCTTTAGCTCTTATTTTAAGTGGGAAACAAAACAAATTTATTTAATTTAAAAATCGTTTGAGGTGATACACCTGCCCCAGTGGAAAACAACTGCACACTTTGAACACATGGGTAATGAATTAAGTTGAAGTAAAAGGAAACCAATGCAGATGGGTGATACAGATTACAAAAATATATTAGTAAAATGGTGAAAAAGCAGCCTTGTTATTTTGAAGTAAAAAGTAAGTATTTAAATTCACCAAAACAAAAAACACACATTGTCCAGAGAATTCTGCATCATGTTACATCACCAGAATGGGCCATGGGAAGATTTCAGTCTTCCTCACAATTCCAGTCAAAGAGACTGAAAAACACCAACAAGCAGAAAACACACACCCCTGCAGCAATAGACTGACTTTGACTGCATGCACTGCGGCAAACATTATTTTCAACTAAGGGCTGAGTTTCAGCTGACAAGTTTACCTCTGAACAGTCACATAATTTTCTGCACAACTGAACTAGAGGCTAATAAGGTGAGAAATGCTGTTCATCTTCAATAGGACAGCCCAGCTGAACAGAACCCTAAGTCACTAGGTTCAAGGGTGAACAGCTTCTTGTCCTCTTAGGCACCCATTGACAACACAACAAAACAACAAAAAGGTATCATTATCAGAAAGCAAAGCAATCCTTCTCTTCTTACACTGAACTGACTAAAATAAAGTTTTTTAAAAATCTGCTTGTATTTTCCAAGGGCAATACTTCTGTCTACTCTACACTTCAAGACCTACTGCAGCTAAAAGGCAAAACACACCAGTTTTGTTTCTGAGTCAAAAGATAGCATCCAGAATAAACATGGGAGGTTTCTAGATGTATATACCTGCTCTCTTTCTAAAAATAGTGACTCTGAAAAGTTTATAGTGCCATACCAACCCATGGTAAAGCGAAACTGTGCTTACATTTTAAAGGCCAGGCAAGTGTTTTCTCAAACTGCTTACACACATGCATATATACTTAACTCCATGCATGGAGCGTTACTGAAATCTGTGTGACTGCTGTCACAGATGAAGCTAAGGATACACATGTAATCATACGTAGAACTGGAGCCTGACATTAGAAAATCTTTTCATCTCTATTACTAAATTTCAGGAAACATCCATTATTCTGGGTATGACTCCTGTGATCCATGCTTAATCTTACACATTTCCTCTGACACCTGTAAATTTTTCCAGCTTCCCCTGACATCGTCAGCATGCAGGACAGATTTCCAGCCCAGACATCTGGAGCATGTTAAAACTGCAGAGGGCATGGCACTAACTTCTGTCCCACTTGATACCTAAATAAAAGGATACTACCCTTGAACGGGGAAGAAGATGTACAGAAGAGACACCTTGCATCAAGCAGCTTGAACAATGGGATACCAACAAAGAAACACGGGTATAAAATTCTTCACTGAGAGACAGAACTCCTAAAAAAAACGTGCTCGCTGCCTGTTTTCAAACTTCCCTTTCATACTTTACATTATACCTATAAACATGGGGTTTTATCATGTTTGATGCACACCATCTGTTTTACTTTCATCCACAAAGCTGGAGTTTTTAGATCCAGTTAAGGTGAGGTATAAATTCTGACCTAAGGCAAAACAGGGAATCCATTCTGAGAGATCCTTGAGGACACTGCAGCAGTTGAGTTGTCTCTTGAAAACAAAATGAACCAAAGACCAAAGAAGACAGGCCCAGCATAGGAAGACTTACCGGTCTGTTGTGTTCTTTTGGGGTAAGTCTTGCTGCGACTTCTTTCAATGCTCTGGTCAGGCCGCGGGAGCTGCACAGAAGGGTCTCTGGTCATTTGCAAAGATCTCCTGCCACTTGAAAACATGACAAAATCATGGGAAAATGATAAAAGAAACAGAGGATCTTTACACTGAAAATAATGCACAGGGTTTGGGCAGCATATTTCGTTAGCTATTCAGTTCTCATTCCAGCTCTGCTTCTCCGGCTGAGTGGCACTACCCCGACTTTTGTTTTGAGTCAGTCATTGGCACAATCATCAACAGATTGTGCCAACCTCTGCTATATCTGGCATTTTCAAGAAAGGCTAAGTAACTAAAACAAAATGCTGATTTCTTAGGAATAGGCTAAGATAGTGTGACCCTTTGTAACCTCATATATTCTAACATACCTCATATATTCTAACATACGACTTTCTTAAGTAATCTGATTCCTTCCTAAATTCTTTCTGTAAGTTTTTGTCTCGGGAAAACACACATTTAACATTGCTCAGTTCCAGTCAAGTAAGGGATGACTTCTCTGCCGTGGAATGACCACCTAAAGGTCATAAAACCCACCGTGCAAACCAAACTGTAATAAAGTGTTCTCGCTAGCACAGGCCCAAATGATAATAAATTGAGTAGAAGTCTTTGTTCCCATTTACAGTAAGGCTCTTCTTCATTGCACAATTACATTATTAGTTTCAATAAATTCCTTTATGCTCATTTTAGTATTCCTCTCTATCTGACTAAGCAGACTATAGAGTTCATAACAAAAATTTAAAACAGGCCTCAAATTCCTTCCCAAAACTTCATGTTTGCTTCTGGAAACCTACTACACAAAAGAAAGTTCAACTCCCAGTTGCTTAAACACCTGCAGTTCAATGACTTAGAAGTAAACAGGTATAGTACCAGCAACCAACTATACAGGCATTACACATGTAGATTTTCTGAGTTACATGAATAGACTCCACTAAATACTGATTGTGTTTTTACCACTAGCCCCAAAAGCGTAGTCAGCAGTGCAGAATTTTTATCTTCTCAAAATCTGTAAAAGAATTAAAGGACAAAAAAACCCCCAAATTCTAACATTACATCACAGTAATGCTATTCTTCGACATTCAGTTCAATGGGGTTTTTGCTCCCAAGTTAGCCAGAAAACACTTCTGCTCAACTTTTAAGTTTGGCAACCATGCCAGTATCGTAAATTCTGGAAGCAGTTTTTTACAAAACATCTGGGAATAAGACCTTCCACTCACACTAACACCTCCATGCATTAACCAAAGCATCTTCTTTTAATACAAGGAAATTATTTTCCTGAAAAGTATCTGCCATCTAATGAGAAGAATCTAGAAGATTAAAAGAAAAAGAAAAAGCCAGAAGATAATATTATGGTTCCCACACATACAGTCAAACAGTGGGATTATGGTTTCTGATCTGAGCTAATGATGCATACAGATAGACAACACTGTCATTGCTTTTGGCGCTACATCAAGAACAAAAGGCAATGAGGGAAGACAATGAAAGCTGATGGATAAGGAAAAAGAAGATTCTCAAAGCACATGAAAATGCTGTTTCTGCTGTGCTGAATTCCAAGAAAAGAGTTAATATGTCAATAACCAATTAATTATGCCTATTTATCATTTACATTGTATAATCAATATAGTGCAACCAGATGTCACAACCCACATTTACTGGAACATCTACTCAGGTCAGGGGGAGTCCTCAAGAATCACTGCAGCAAAACAGGAAACACTTTGTACTAGAAGGAATATATATTTTTCAATGCCTTCTAGACAAAACTAACATTATGAACACAGCTGTCAGTAATGACCACCACCCAACATGGCAATCCATATCACAGATCACCCTTGAAACTCACTCAAAAGGGAAGATGAACTTGAATGCACCACCAGCAGGAATAACTCAAATGTAGTTAACTGCTTCATGTTATGTTTTTAAAATTGATTGGAAGGTTCTGGTAAGTGCAAAGCTTTCCCCTCCCTAGTACCAGTGCCCCCTGCTCCAATCTGCTGACATGGTCCAACAGAGGAAACGTTCATCCATAGTTCTCGCAGAAACCCACTGAACTATCCATTTTCACAGATGGTGTAATGTGGTTGAGGATCCAACTAGAAACCCAAAAGGCAGCACAATCACTCCCTTATTATGTACAGTAAAGAGAAGCTGTATCATGCCAGATAATGTGATAACCCAAATAATGTGGATTATTATGAAATATGTTGGAGAAAATGGAACAGAAATACACCAGTGATCCTGGCTGCAGACAGTCCAGACTGTCACATGAGCTCAGGCTCAGAAGTGGCATAGTCATCTCTCCATCAGAAACACTTCCTCACAAGCAAGATCTTACATCCAAGGGTAACAGATTGTTGACTATGAATTCTGATCGACTGAGGACAAGTGTAATAGAGCTACTATTACACACTGCTATTAGTACCTACCACATACACTAACTCCAATCCAGGAGCTGCTGAAGAAGTTGGGGGTTATGGTTTTCTTGTTCTTAGAAAAGTCTTCCTAAGAGGCGACTAATGACTGTCAGCCTTACTTATTATGATCCATGTATTTATTTCTTGAGTGATGGTGGAAATACAGATAGGAAGGAGAGACAAACAGACAAGCCAAAAATAAACCTAAACAAACCTGGTATATTTGCAGGCCATGGCAAAGAATATCTAGAATTTCCCATTTATGGTAAACAGTAACTTTTCACCCAGCAGCTTCAAAATAACTACAAAAGATGAAAAACTATTTTTATCCCCACTTGACCAACTGAGAAAATCAAACTGGAAAAAGAAAGGGGCCTGGCTTTCAGATGTGGTTTTGATTTGCTGCTTTCACTCTCCTTTCCAGGTTCAATGAATATGCAACTCTAAAGCAATTCTAAAAATCAGACCATAAATTACTTGGCTCAAAATTGCTCAGCCAGTGTGACAGAACTGGATTTAAAAGTGGTTGCCAACTGCCAATCAAGTGCCTTACTAGACAAAGAGCTGTCATTTCAACAGGCTGAAAAATACAAAGTCTCAAAGAAACTCAGTAAAAACTATTGGGTTTCTGAAATCTTATGATTTTAACTACATCCTACATTCTGCTAGTCCTTTGTGACAAAGCAGCTAGAGGATCTTAAACCTACTCTCCCTGCTGTATCTTCCTCTGTATCACAGTATTAACTGCCCTTTATGTCACACTATCTGCTTGGTTAACTAAGGCTAAAACTGAGACTGAGTGCTCCCTATACTCCCTTAGTCTGAAGTTTACTGCATCTTTCAAGGCTTGCAGCTTTGAATGTTTATCCAATTTTGCCAGCTATTCCAGTTAGAAAAGATAGTCCCGTCTCCCTTCAGATTTGCTCTCATTTTTGTTGTTAAATCAACTGCACTGCATCAGCAGTACTGCTACAGGGTTACACATAACCATTTGGCTTGAGAGCCTTTGCCATAGTTCAGCTGCAGCTGTAAAGAAGGGCATTGCAGTTGCAGACTTTATACATTCCTTTGCAGCAACACTTTGCTAATGCCCAGAAGAAAGTTGGCAGCTAACATGCCTCCTCATTCCCCAGCTGTCAGGAAAAACCCTTTAGGACATGAACATAGTTTTAGGACTTACAAGGAGATTTTGACTTCAAGCATTGCCAAGGCTACTCTCACTTTCACTACAGCTACAGCAGACCCTAGCCAGCTCCGGGGATCTGGAAAATGAGAAGTAACTCACATTGCCCCAAAACTGTCAGACTCCCATGAGGAGTCTGTTAAAATGGCCCTGATGCATGCATTGTCAGCAGAACTGCTCTGAGTCATAGTCTGGGTGGGGTTTTTTCTTTCATTGGAAGAAAAGAGGAGAAAAGATGGAATTAATTGAAGTTTAAACAATGAAATAAATTCACCTGTACCGATGTTTATAACCTATGGATCCAAACTTGCTGAATTTTCTTGACAGAGAGTTTGATTCATTCTCTGGCACTCTGTAATTTGAAAAATAAAACAGAGTAAGTTACATATTTTTCAATTACAGTCCCCTTCCCAAGAAAAGAAAAGAGAAATACAAACCTTAGGTTCCAAACCCAGAATTTTCTACTAGTCCCTCTTCATCCCTACCTCCAGGCAGACTCTTATGGGGTTGAGAGCTCCACAAAGCCACGTTTATGCCCTTCCCTTTTGATTACACACCTCTTCATTTTAGTGTCTACTGTAAACTGCTGGCAACAGTAGCCTTTGGCTTAATATTTCACAGAAGCACTGTCTTGGTTTTGGCTGGGACAGAGTTAATTTTCTTTGTAGTAGCTGGTACAATGCTATGGTTTGGATTTCGTATAGGAATAATGTTAGTAACTCACTGACGTTTTAGATGTTGCTGAGTAGTGCCTACTCTAACTCAAGGACTTTGCAGTTTCCCGTGCTCTGCCAGTGAGCAGGTGCACAAGAAGCCGGGAGGGGAAAAAGCAGAGCCAGGACAGCTGCCTGAACTAGCCAAAGCGATATTCCATACCATGGAATGCCATGCTCGGTTTATAAACTGCAGGGAGTTGGCTGGGAGGGGCTGATCACTGCTTGGGGCCTGGCTGGACGTCAGTCAGTGGGTGGTGAGCAATTGCATTGTGCATCACTTGGACTTCTTGGGGTTTATTCCTCTTTTTCCTTTCCATTGCTACTTTTACTACTACTATTACTATTACTATTACGTTTTACTTTATTTAAATTATTAAACTGTTCTTATCTCAACCCAGTGGGGGCAGAGAGTGGGAGTGAGAGGCTGCGTGGTACTTAGAATCATAGAATCACTTAGGTTGGAAAAGATCTTTGAGATCATCAAGTTCAACTGTTAACCCAGGACTGCCAAGTCCACACTAAATCATGTCCCTAAGCACTGCATTTACACATCTTTTCAGCACCTCCAGAGGTGGTGATTCCACCACCTCCCTGGGCAGCCTGTTCCAATGCCTGAACACCCTTTCAGTGAAGAAATTTTTCCTACTGTCCAATCTAAACTTCCCCTGCAACTTGAGGCTGTTTCCTCTTGTCCTGTCTCTAGTTATTTGGGAGAAGAGACCGACCCCCACTTGCCTACAGCCTCCTGTCAGGGAGCTGCAGAGAGCAGTAAGGTCCCGCCTGAGTCTCCTCCAGACTAAACACCCCCAGTCCCCTCAGCCGCTCCTCATCAGCCCTGTGCCCCAGCCCCTTCCCCAGCCCCGCTGCCCGTCTCTGGACACGCTCCAGCCCCTCAATGTCCCCCTTGCAGTGAGGGGCCCAGACCTGAACACAGGGTTCGAGGGGCGGCCTCACCAGTGCCCAGTGCAGGGGGACGGTCACTGCCCTGGTCCTGCTGGCCACACTGTTTCTGATACAGGCCAGGGTGCTGCTGGCCACCCTGGCCACCTGGGCACACTGTGGGATCATACTAGCTAGTACTTAGCTGCTGGCTGAAGTTAAACCATGACAAGCAGGCAAAAACATCATGCCACAGTAATGAGGGTGCAGGAGGGATTCTGAGCCTACTCATTTACAGCACTGCTGAAGCTAGCTCTAAGCATTCTATCGACCAGTGCCTAGCTAGACACCCTTGCACATTTCTGTTAGTGTTTTTGCAACAGTAGAAGGAGGTGTTTTGAGATATGTAATATTTGAAATATTTTATACACGTCAAGAAATATGCAAAACATTAAAATACTATGGAAATTCAACGAGTCTTTCTATCAAAACCCAAAATTTCTGTGCATTGTAGGAAACAATAATGTACAAAATCCAAACACCTTACTCAAGTCAATGCTGATACAGAAAATTTGATGGTTACATACGTAAAAATGTATATGGCAGCTTAAATCCTGCCATATACATTTGTGGATACCTCCGTTAAAGCCTACTTTACGCAACCTGAGATACTGTTTTGAAAAGAATTCTAAGACAAAATAAACCATGGAACAACCCAATTTAAAAATTATTGTTTCACATCATTGTAAGAAAAGGGAAGGCATCAGCTTTTAAAAGCATTCTACAACAAAGAGCAAAAATATGTTTCCAGGCAGCAAGCCTGTGTTACAGCACTCTGTAGGCATAACAAGGTTGTCGTGGTTTAACGCCAGCTGGTAACTAAGTACCATGAAGCAGCTTGCTTGCTCCCCTCCCCCCCAGCGGGACGGGGAGGAAAGTCGAGAAAAAGGTAAAACTCATGGGTTGAGATAAGAGCAATTTAGTAACAAAACAAAACAAAATAAAATACAACAATTGTAATGAAAAGGGAAGCAAGGGAGAGAACAGTAAAATCCAAAAGCAAAAAAAAACCCCAAGTGATGCACAATACAATTGCTCACCACCTGCTGACCAACACCCAGCTAGGCCCCAAGCAGCAATCGGCCCCTCCCGGCCAACTCCCCCCAGTTACATACTGGGCATGACACCCCATGGTGTGGAATATCCCTTTGGGTAGTTCGGGCCAGCTGTCCCGGCTGTGTCCCCTCCCAGCTCCCCGTGCCCCCCCAGCCCTCTCGCTGGCCAGGCCTGAGACACTGAGAAGCCCCTGACTGAGTATAACATTATTTAGCAACAACTAACACATCAGTGTGTTATCAACGTTATTCTCATACTAAATCCAAAACACAGCATTGTACCAGTGACTGAGAAGAAAATTAACTCTGTCCCAGCCAAAATCAGGACAAAGGTTCTTACCCTGTATAGCAGCCCTCATTTTGGTAATGAAACCACAACTTCTGCACCACTCACCTGAAAAACGTATGATGTTCTACGCAGCATTTCCAGAGATGTTTGCATGTGATCTTGTTACGTGCTTCAAAAAAGAAGGAAGTTTCATTGCACTGAAAACAAAACACATCACTGTCATTATGAGGGATTCTGCTAGTGAAATGAATATTCATCTACTGAACACAAAACCCAACCGTCTCATATCAATGCATGTAAAAGAAGATATCAATATGAAGAAAAGCAATTTTTATAATTCTGGAGAATTTTTCATTTAAAAGAGGTTTTCAATTTGGTTTCTCATTGCCTGAAAATAATTATTTAAAGAATCAACTCCTCAGATACAGGAAAACAGAAGAGAAAGCAGATTATTGAAACACACCTGTTCCTTCATTCTTGTTTGTAAGTATCAGCTTTCTTCCTAATTAAAAAACACAAGGGTTTTTTTCAAATATTATGTTTCTGATGTTTTTTTAAACTGTACCTCAGATGTCAAGCAAAAATATTCCCAATGTTCTGTTTAACAGTATACAAAAAGGCAAGAATAAGAGAAAGAAAATCAAGATTTGTGATAAACTACTATGAAGCAACAACACAGAGAGAAAATGCACAAAACATACATGTAGAGAAGAAGCAAGGTAAAACTGGAAATAAAAAAAGATGGGAGGAAGGAAAGGCAAAAAAAATAGTAATTAGCTAACTTCAGAATAATTCAAAATAATAGGAAAAAGCTCAAAGGTAAAAGCCCTAAAATCTACCTTAAAGTGTCTTAAGGAAGACAACAAAAAAGAATATTCAAAGCTTAAAACCTCACACTGCAAATTGGCTATCAGTACAGGAGACATGAGAGAAAGGCAGGGAGAGATGAAAGAGAAGTCAGACAGATACAGACTATGAAATACTTCCAATAGACAAGTAGAAGCAACAGACACAGCACACTGCTTGCTTCCAACAAGCTAAACATTCAACTATGTTCACATAAAATACACTTGAATCGATCTGTCACTCAGTAAACTCAAGTGCTCAGTTTTGTGTCTGTGATTTGCACAAAGAATGAGCAGTTCCACTGACGTCAGTGTGAATCCACAGCGCAGTACAATACTGGCTGTAAGAAAACTGAGTCCAAAAACCATTTTCCTGATACGTGAATTACAAAGGGAGTATGATTCATTCCACTTTCAGCAGCTGGTTTTAGGAAATGGATGCCCTTGCGTTAGTCATACTTTTGCAGTGCCATGCCTACACAGGTAAAGAGTTCTGGCAAGTTTCTTCCACTCTTCACTTGATGAGGTGCGGTGACCTCCAAGCACCTTGCAAAGCACATACTAATTCAGTATGTTCTCTAGAATTCAAAATGTCATCTCTAGCAAGAAGCAATTATACTTCCATTAATGGCTGTCAGGCAGCCTCACCAAATCAAACATTGCCTGCTCAAGCAGCCTCTCCTCCACCTTGAAACAAATAACAGTAAAAATGACAGAACTTTGCACCTGTGGTTAGAATAATTGAGTTTCCACTCCCTGACACAAATTAAAATAAATTTTAAAAAAAGAAAATTGGAGACATACGTATGACCATGGATTTTTTTTTAGTTAGCTTAATGGTTGGCTGGAACAGTCCCATGGAATATCCAAGGAAAGAAAATCATCCTCTAGACTTCTCTCAAAAGCACATTTTCCTCCCTAGGACATCACAGCAAGAAACGGGAGTAGACATACAGCCACTGAGAATGCTGAAAAGTAGGATTTATCTGAAATTGCTATGCATAGCATAAAATGATTATGTAGTAGATTAGTGCTGTAAATATATTCATACAGTTCCTTAAAATGCAATTTCAGACTTGACAGAGATATTCATCTCTCTGCAGGATTCACAAGGGGGTTAACTTGGAGCAACAGTAAGTTTAATTTATAAAAAGTAAAACCAGAAACTTAAAAACTGAAGCTCTTCCAAAATAGAACGGAAATCTAAGTAACTGGGGAAAAAAAGTAAAAAAAAAGCTGCCTGGAAAATCCTGAAGATTGTTAAGGAAAAAATTATATTTATAATAGACTTTTCAAGAGTAACCATATTGCTCTTGGTTGCCTGGCAACCAGAAACAAAGAGGTTACCCACTGAAAGATCATACTGCATTTTTGCAGTTTTAAAGTTTTAAAGAAGATATGTCAAGGGGTACTTGTCGTTTGCTTACTTTACACTTAACAGAAATGTAGCTTCAGGTTTCATTATTGAAGTCACATTACAATTTCTAGATCAGACCATCATCTGATGTGATTTCATATAAACCCACACAATATAGTCACCAGTGCACTTTTAAAGAATATTATCAGGTTTTGGTATTGCAACCTTTATGTTATATGGTGAGTCAGCTTCTGTTAGGAAAGAACTCAGTGACTCATTCTTAATATGCAGGATCTTGCTCCTTCTTTGTCCACTTCTAAATTTTACTTTTAGGCAAAGAACCCTCTGCTGCACTTAGATTCATTTAATTACATAATCTCAGAGGAGAGAGCTTGTGGGATGGGGGAAAGGACGGACAGAGAGCAGCTGGGGTGTTTGTTGTGTTTTTTTTAAAGAGACTTTTTAAAATAAGTTATCTTTGCCATATCTTATTAGCTCGGTTCAAATGCCAGTGGAATTCAGGGAAAGATTCCCAACAAAGAAAAGCTTCTTCTAGTTAATTTTTAATTCTTTTTCAAGTTAAAACTTAGAATTTTCCCATATAAATGGCACGTAACACATAACTATCAGTAAATGGCTAAAAAAGGGACAGTATAGCTGCATTGTCATAGGACTGAAAGATCTGACCAGCAAACATTACTGATTCCATCACTTGAAGGCATTTATTTTCTAAGGTGGAAGAAAGCTATCTGAGCCAGTAAGAAAAAAATTTTGATTATTAACTACATGCTGAAATATCTATACTTAGTATGCAGCAATCAAAGGCACTCAGGAAAAACCAGCATAGACCCATAGATCCAATTTACCAACAAGTTACGGAATTCAGACCTGGAAAATAAAACAACACTTAAAAGTAAGGAGATAGACCAATAAGTTCTCTGATAAGACACTGAGGTTTACTTATTTCAATTTGAAGGAAAAGCACAAGTCTTAAAAATTTTGCCCTGGAATGGATGCGTTCAATAAGTCAAATAACACAGTTAAATGTTACTGAAGAGAGAGAAAGAAAGACTAAAACATTAATCTCCAAGGTCTTTCACCAACACAGATGAGACAACTCATAATTCTTACACATTTTTCACGTTTTCTGTGAAGGATACAGTAACTTGCTGCAACTAAGTCCAATATGACACTGCATACAGCACATCTAGGTTTAGGACTTCTTCCATTTACTTTTTAAGACTATTTAAGGCTTGCAAGAGTAGTACGATTACCCTCACAATTTATAAATGCATACATAAAAATTAAGCAGTACTGAGGGCAGTGGTATCTTCCAAGTTTAATCTTTATCCCCTAACGGAATAAATTGATTTGTACAGGTAAAGCAAGGATGACCTTACATTTTAACATCATAAACTTTTGTTTTCAATAAAAGGCAACATTTTTACCACCTTGAACATTTGTAATTTCTTACAGGTCATAAGACTTAGCAGGGTTTTTTTCCTTACAATTCTAATATATTTGAACCAAAAGAAACAAAGACCTATTGTACTTTTATTAATGATTTATAGGAAAGGGCAATTGCAAACCCACTCAGTGTTTGCTGCCTCACAAGCTACTCCCTACTACTCATCCTGTTGCTTTCAGAGCGCCCAGTGTACTAAAGGAAAGGCATCGTAATCCACGAGGGCTCACTGCTTCCACAGCTGGGCTGGTCATCTGCACACTCTGAATGCACCTCTCCTCTCCTTTGAATCCACTTTGGTGTTTGTCTCTCATTTCAGGAGGCCAGTTCTGCTCACCAAACAAGCACAACCCCCCTTGTTCTGTACAGTGACTTTTCATCACATCTGTGACTTGCAGCACCGTAAGGGAGGGGGCAAGACATGTCCAGAGGCTGCAAAAGGATGGGCATAACCCTTGCAGCAGTATCCAGTCGTTGAGTTGTTTGACTACCTTCTCCTAATCCTGAAAAAGGCAAGACGCTAAAAAAATATGAGGACAAACATAAACATTCCTCTCCTTTTAAATGCTTTGAAACAGGGGTCCTCAAACTTTTTAACCAGGGGCCGGCGCGGATGCAGTGGCAGGCAGCCATCTGCGGCTGCTTGGTTTCACCCCCCAACCACCGGTGGGGGGGGGCGGGGCGGGGAGGTCTGTAAATACCAGGGGCTGGATTGAGGACCCTGGGGGGCCGTATCCGGCCCGTGGGCCCTAGTTTGAGGACCCCTGCTTTAAAAGCTTGTCCTGCAGTCTCCAGAGCACGCTAAGGCTCATACTGCCATAGCCTCACCCCACCATTTGCACCCATGGGAGGGAGAGATAGATCGGCACAGGGGATGCAGATCACTTGACTATACTGTGAGCTTATAAACAGATGGGCATTCAAACATATAGCCACAGCCCTTCTCTGTTTGATGCTGCCTCTCAAGTCAGTCAGAAGAATGACCTGGCAGGGCCTTCGAGATCTGCATGAAACAGCTGGTAATTGGTACAGCACTGCATCATAACACCCCCTCACTTCACTGAAAGACTGCAAGCATGTTACTAATGCCTTCAAAGGAGGCAAGTCAGAGGGGTCATTGCTCCACCTAACCACAAAATGCCTCTGGAACTGCTATACTAGCTCAGGAGTGCCCACACTGCCCTTTGCAAAGAGCTCCCAGCTTGCTCTGCCATGCCAACCTTGATTACGTGGCCTTCAAGCTCAGAGATGTTTGCACCCAGCTAGCTCAGTGACCAGGCAGGGCAAGCTCCAGTCTGCTTGGAAGAGAAGATACACACTTAAAACAACAGTTCTTCTCTCTGGAAGCCAGAAGATCCCTTGTTTGTGAAGTTACGGGATTAATCCAAAGCTAAGAGGGGCCACTGTCAGTAGACTTGTACCCATTCCATGAAGCACTGCACTCACCCACAGATCAAAAATGTTTTGAAGATCTGTGATTCAGAGCAGGCTTTAGCTGCTATAATTTATGACAAGGCATATATTGGTTGCCACCAAGGCAAGCTCAGTAAGAAAAAAAAACCTCAAAGCTACAGTAGGAACCCTGTCAGCACACACAGCACCCTTCCTGGTTGCACTGAACATTAATACAGCGTAAGGAGGGATCGTGCCCCGTTACAGAGCACACTGTTACAGAGCATCAACACGTAACACTCATGCATCTACATGTAATAGAAATATTAACACTAGCTCTGAAGCCACTGCTTCCCAACATTATTCTTTGCCAGGTTAGGCACATCCCTGGAAACTATCAGTTGTTAACTCCAATAGGAAATATTCTGTCTTAATACATTTACATAGATATATGCATACCGATTACAGCTTATGTAACAATGTATGACTATTGGTTACACAAGGTCAATCTTTTAAGAACATTATACAAGTCAGAAATTCAAATTAATAATGCTATGCCACTTTGCATAAAGCATGCCAAGATTGAAACAAACGTATCTCAGCCTATTATACCAACTAAAAAAAGACACAAGAACTTACCAAAAAGAAAAGGCTACCCTAACACCTTAGTGACAATGAATGTAAATTTATGCAGGAATTTTAATCCTAGTGCTCCTTCAAAAATGTCCATTACTGAAGATTTTACTATCAAGCCTTGAACCAACCTCACAATCCTTCTAATATCTCAGAAAGTGGTTAAGAAAAGCCAAGAAACACCCCAACCAAAAAAAAACAAGCCAAAGCCATTCTATGTGATGTATTAACACCATTGTGCTTGCTCAACTTCAGCCTCCATTACCACTCTAGCTTAAGTAGGTGTGAATGAATGATACAAAAGTAATTTGTAATTCTTAAACCATAATAAAGATCAAAATGTTACTTTTGTCTGGAATTGAAATCTAAGCTAAATTTGACTTCATAATGGGAGGAACATCTCTTCAAATTGTTCAGTCTTCCCAAGAAGCTGCAGAAGAAATAAATCAACTTAAAAGTTCCTGCCTAGAACTCGCATTTCAGGGTGGAATATAGCATGTGACAGAGCAAGAAGGGGTACAGCTGAACCACCTTATAAATGTAATCACTTTTCAGACTTTTGATTCGTATAAAAAGCGGGTTCAAAAATTAAAATATATTTCCAGGGTTTTCTGAGACTATTTAAAAGAACACAAAACTCTTGTATTTAGACAACATTCAGCCACCAGAATGGGGGGCATTATGTGCTTTGGAATTGCCCCAGCGTTCCTCTAGCATGCCTCTGTGGTTGGTATTGCTCCTGAAAACCATCTTTACCAACTTCACCTTACGAATTCAGCTGAGCTGGGCCTCCTCATCTGACTAAGCAAGGCTGCAGAGGAGGGCATGTCTTGAAAATGTGTAATTTTTTACTGCACAGTCTGGGGGCTTTGTTCTGACTTGAAAGAACCCAAATTGCAAAATCTCTCAAAACAAAAAATTCAGACTTTCAGAAAACCCTTTTCTTACAACAAAAAATAAAGAACGCAAGTCTCTAGAACATTCAACACTTCCTGGTGGGGTGAAAGAAACACGAAAAGTAACAAGTACAGAAGCTTTGCATAACCTCTGCAAAGGAGTGAAATCACTCACTTGCATGTTCAGACACAGTGCAACCCAAGTAAAAGGCGCTGTTACACAAAACAGTGTGGGGTTGCAGGGAACAGCACAGAAGTAGTACTTGGTACCTACAGGCAAAAAAGCGCCACATCTCTCACTCTGGCATACTACTACATTTGCATTCCCAGCCTACAATCTATCAAAACAAAATAGGGAAAAACAGGCTATATGTCCTTAGTTGAGAAAGAAATCTAGGAAGCAGGCCATGTTCCTCACACAGGGAAAGCAGAAGAGCGTGCTGTGCACCGCTGCAATTACCCACATCCACATAGTGCATCCATTGTGACGAGGCTCTGCTTTTTCGCATCTGGGCATGGGGGGTGGGAGGGCTTTGGCAGCCACCTGTACTGCTGGATCACTTCCAGCAAGGTTGCTCAACACACATCTATGCTACCAGGAATTGTGCATGGGCATCAGATGGATCTCTTGGTTTTCTTAAAGGAAACTGCATGCAAATACACTTTTCTCATCTTCAGAAATTCTTTGTAATTGTCATGTTCAGGGAATCCTCCCGTGCAGTCCTTGCAAGGGAAGGGTTCCTAATTTCATGCCAATACTTAAGAGGTTTCACAGAAAGCCTGACATGCTTCTAGCTCAGAATTCACAGAATGGCTCACTCCGGGGACAATGAAATACTGATTCAATAATTAACACCACTGAAAAAGAGTTTCTGTAAACTGGTCCAGGTCCCTAGTCTCACATGTCAGTATAAGTCATTGACGGCCAGATATTAAGGACAGTATTTTGTTTATGAAGCGGCAATAGCAACAGCCTTAGGGAGAAAACACATAGTACCAAAAAGCAGTGAAAGATAAAACTAAAATACCGATGCTCATGCTTGCATGCAATAGCAACATGTATGCAGGAAAAGTATAAAGAAGTTAAGTATACAGGAAATGTTCTCATGTAAGAGATATGAAGAAGTACAGGAGATTACACCACAAAACAGGATAGGTGAAGCACCTTACTTTATTACAAGACAATAAGCATAAATATCTTCTGCTCTTTAAATCGTCAAGTTTATGACAAGTGAAACTGTGTGAACAGCAAACTCAGCAGCCGTAAGTATGGCTGACACAGGCATCCCATAATGTATGGGGTAGCTTAAGGACATGGACCTATACATTTAGGCTGCCATGCCTACCATCTGTCAAGGAGATCACAATGTCCACTTCCACCCTTTTTTTAGTGGGAAGTACACATTCAAATTCTTTGGTAAGTTTGAAAAAATCTCAAGACAAATTCATTTAAAGAAAGGACAAAGAAGTTACCACAAATAACCCCGTGCAGAAGAGCAACGCTTCATCAATACTAGAAGTGCCAACAGCTTCCTCTTGATGAGCAGTGGTACCCATGAAAGGTACCCATCAGTGTGAATAAAGGTGTGGAAACACAAACTGAAATCCAGTCTGCACAGAGTTTTCACTACAATATGGAAAACACGATTCACACAAAGCATTCCATATACGCATAAATAATCTGCTTTTCTTATTACATGGTGTTAACTCCTTCACTATATGCCATAAAGTTTCATCTAAGCCATGGGAAAGTCTCCATTATTTTTTCTCTTCCTGAATCTTTTCTGGTGTCCTCTCCAACCAAGTGGAGGCATGTAACATGCTCCAGACTTGGTATACCACATCCGAAACAACGAAATATTAACGTCCTGGGCTGTAAAGTGCTATCCCAGGGAGCAGGATGAAGTAAAAATGGCATGTTTAGTCTCCTATTATATACTACAACTCATGTCCCAAATGAAAGGGCAAAGTGATAGCCTTTATTCCAAAAAACATAGGAATAAAATAAATCTGTGAATTAAGTTTTTGAGGAGTATTGGAAGATACAATTGTATAAATACACTAATGAGCTTTCCCTCCTCTGGGTGCAGAACAGCATAAATTGTTACGACAGCTTTAATCCAGAGACTAAGGCTACTGTTTACTTATTCCAATACATAATTTTGTTCAAAGCAACACCACTAGAACCTTTAAAAAAAAGGGAGAGGAAGATTTTTCTGGGCCATTTTGGCCTTTCCTGATCTTGTTAGGATATGGAGCACTGTAGAAACACTTCAAATGAGTATTAGTTGCAAAGGAGTTTTTAATGACGGTACACACCCTTGTACTTAATGTTCTCTTGAACAATTTCCTGAAAGTACCTGTCAAGACTTGAAATTACCAAGCACTGTCAAAGTGTTTGCTTTATGATCACAATAGTAAGTGTTCACCGGCCATCAACATTCACAGTCTCAACTAAAGCATGTTTTCCAAAGCTTCCAGGTTTTCTGCTCAGCATGTTAAACCTTTGCAATTCTACATGGTTCAGACAGAAAAAACATGTATGTGGTATTCAAACAGAAACTACAGCATCACTTCACTGCAATTCACTCTTAAGTCAAACTCAGACTTGTTTATACATGAACAGGCATTCACCCTTCACATGAAACACTGAGAATCCCAACCTTCCCCCAGCCTTTAAACAACTCTGCGATTTCGACAAACACACTACCAGAAATAAACTTCCCATAGATCAACACACCAAATGGATACAAACCACTTGGGAGTAACAGAAGCAAAACTTGCCAGTACACCTGCAGAGGCACAAGAAACGCCCTCCACAACAGATGCAAGACAACCAGCCAAGGGTACATTTACATTTCCCAGAATATACCAAATGTGCCAAGTGGCCTCATGGAAAAATCATGGATGAGACTAACAACCACTACATAAATGAATGAAGACACACAGATAACCAGTAAAAAGGAACACTGCCAGCAGGCTAATCCTTCTTCAAAACTATAAACTTCCTGATATCCCAGAGACACCTAGAAAGTATTTTCAAAAGTCAGCAAACCAAACTTACAACTCAACCAGCTACCACAAATCACAGACTGGCCGCAACTGTTTGTTTTACTGCACTTCACAATTTCCCCTGCATAATTTCCTCCTCCTCCCCCTGCCCCACATGCTTCATAGGTGATAATTATTTTTCTCTTTTTTTCCACTGACTCTTATCTTAAAAACTCTTCTCTTGCTATCAACCTGTGATCCTTGCTTCCCTGGAAGCAACACTGTTTTCTTTCAAATGGTCTAACAGCACAATTAAGTTAAAAACTGACAAAAGGGTTCTGAGCTATATTATGTGGCTGCTTCTGTTTCCAAGCTACAAAACTACCCATGCCTAATAGCTCTGCGAGTTTTCCTTTATCCATATTTTAATATTAGCTTTCCCTGTAGATTTAGCCTAGTTTAAAAGCACTATGCAACACCATAAACAAGGCACTGCAGAAGCAGTCTACTCTAATTCACAGAGCACAACATAAAATGGTAGTGTTGTCACAAAATTCCTACTTCAGTTCTGTCCCCTTGCCTACAAAAAAGGGACAGAAAATCTTTCTTCCTCTAACAAAACTGCAAGCACCATCAGGAACATACTGCACGTGGGGACAGGTAATGTTCTTGTAGTAACTATCAACAAAGTTAATTTCAGTTTGATGGTTTCCTGCAGTAAATTCAATGAAATAAACTAGATTTTGATGGACACAACAAAATTTCCCACTTCATCAGACTTGAGATTACTTTTTTTTTTCTCTCATGCTTAAATAAAAACTTACATCTTTTCCCAGGACTCTAAGTTCAAACTGTGTTTCCTTGAAGTGAACTTTTGTAATTCTAGGCCTGTAATATCAGAAAAAAAGACAGAACCTCAGGAGCCTTTAATTTCACGCATAATAAAACGTAATGTTATATATTTACATGCAAAGACAAAAAGGAATTTACAAGTAGATATTTTTTTTTAGGTATGCACCAGATATCAACAGAAAATTAGCAGTATTTAAACATTTCAGCATAAGTATGGTAGAGATGAACTATTTTTTTAAATACTTGGATTTTCAAAGAATTAAAAATCTGTATAATCCAGACAAAGATTGAGAATTCCAAGTATAATTTTTTAAATCAATACAATTAACCTTTCAAATGGATATCACAAATCATACATTTCCATTACATACATACATAACAACATTGTTATTGTTCTAGCACAGACAGCACATTTAAATTATACATACCAGAAATATTTTCCTACTTGTTTCTTATTCTTGTAGACAACAACTCCTATGGGTGTTAATCCTAAAAAATATTCAGATTTGTTTTCACCCTAGAAAATAAAAACCTATGTCATTCACACAGTTGCAAGCTGTATCACTGTAGCACTGAGGTCCAGTGAGGAAGTCAGCCTGATGACTGACTTGAACATACTGTTTCACTCTGTGCAAATGGGCAAACCGTACTTGATCTACTGACAAAATCTCCTATATAAGAACTTGTAGGCATAGAGGCAAAGAGGCAAGAAAGAATGGCAGTGAGGGAAAGAACGGAAGATTCCACATGCCATGGTGGAAAACAAAAATAGTTGTTGGGGTGTTTTTTTTTAAGGAATTCCTGTTGGCTATTTGGGAAATGGCCAAAATTCAGAAACTAAACTCCTTAGTCAGGCATGAATGCAACAGACATCCTAACTTCCAGATGAAGGTAAATAGTGATTTTTTGACCTATTCTACTATAATATAACCTCACAGCTGCCTTCTCCCTCCTAAAATAGTATCACCTGCATTCTGCTACGAAGTGAAGTAGCCCCTGCTGAGAGATTCAGAGCATTTTTTTGTTCAGAATGGGTAACAACTTGCAAGGAACAGGTGTCTCCATCATCTCCATAGGAAACTATCCCTGAGGTCGGTATCCAAATCACAAACTGTTGGAAAAGAACAGGGTGAAAACCCTGGTGCCAAGTGGCAGAAGGCCCCCGCCTCCCCAGCTTACAGCCAGGAACCAAGATCAGATGCACTGTACATTTGAAAGAGTGCAAACCTTAGTGCACCAGGTTAAAAGAAAGCCAGCTGCAAAAGGTCATTCATCTGCCTACTTGGGGCAACAAGGAAGAGCCCTGCGAGCTCCAAACCAGTGGACCACAAACCACAAAAAATATCAGCTGTGAGACAGACTGGCTGTAGAAAGTGTCCTTCTGCCTGACTACCGATATGAGAAAGCTCAGGCACATCTGGTGAGCTCTGCCTGTGCTCCTGACTGAACTAACTGCTAAAGTTAACTTTATTTTTAGTATGACCGAGGAAGGAAAAGAACTATACCTTTTCATGTGTGCAGCTATACTCTCAAGTAAGAGCTTCTGTTGCTCTTGTAATATAAGTAGAAATGATGATATTCATGGGTTAGACTTGGGCATATTAAAACTCACCCCTCACTATCTAGGCAGGGTTCTCATTGCACAGCAAAAGCAAGCTACAAGAAAAAAAAAATTTCCAAGCTCTACTAATTTAACATGGTTTTGTTGGTTCATGTTGAATCTTGTTCCAGTAACTCCCCCAACTTTCTAAGGGTGGGAGGGGCACAGAGCATGGGATATGAATACAATTAAGCCACAGGGTGCATTAAAAAATACTTCATATTGTAGGCTACAAAATTTTCAGCAGGAAATACATACTTAATCTTCTGGTAGTATCTTGATTTCTTTATCTTCTTTCAAGTAATTTTACAAAGTACTAACATCTAACTCGGTGAACTATCTACGTTACAACTCCCCATTTGAACTCCTGATTTTCTTTTATTCAAAAAAACCTGCCACAAGCGTAATTATTCAAACAAGACAGAATTATGTTTCCACCAGGAGCACATAGCCTCCAGGTGCTAACTTGGATGCAATCCCAATAAACATGCTGTTTCACAAATGAAGTGGAGGGTTTTGCTGAGGCAATACAGACAACTTTCAACACTGCAGGATACAGGAGATGAAAAGCTGGTAACGTACTCTAGATCTTTAGCAAAACCTTCACAACGAATATTAAAAAAAGCCAAGCACGCTGCTGCTACCCCGCTCTAGTTTTTGCAAGGGTATTGAAAAGGTTTCAGGATACACTTGCTGTTATTTACACAAGAATAATGTCCCAATTCTTGTGTCAAAGACAAAGGTTATAACCGTCTCTCATTTCTTCTGCCACTTGCACTAATTACTTCATATTTATCTGAATTGTTTTTTCCAGAGTATAACCGCTTGTCTTTTATAGGTGTAATACAATCACAGCCTTTCATCTGAAAATCATTAGGCTTCTGTATGTATGAATGACTGAATTCCCTCAGTCTGTAAATACTTATTCCTTTGCATTTCTAAAGTACAGTGTTCCTTTCAGGTTATTCTGTGGCAACTAAACTATATAAATACTCTCCTCACATTAGCACAAGAAATATTTTTTATTGTTACCAATTTTAGAATATTAAAACAACACTTACATAAACAGGATGGAGATCCACTCCATACATTTCCAGGGATTTGGCCACCCCTAAGTAGTTCACTTCTGCCTCAGCAGGAACTTGACCCCTGTCAACAAAATTCTGTGTAAGTACTTTGCACTTCCAGTCAACATATCAAAATAGATCATATTAATAAATACAGTTTGCTGGACAGGTATGCAACCCTTCCTACTATTTGTTTAGACTGTCACTACCCTTTCAACACTGCAATTCTGCTCGCTTCAAGTAAGACTGCACAGTAGACACAAGCTTGTACCTAAACTCTTTGATGTAAGATGCTACCACAGATACATGTTATCGTACATACAATGTATGCCTACTATAGTGGCTCATCTTTTCTCTGCTGTCACAAACACACTTCAGACGTTCAATTTTTAGGCTTGAACATGCAAAATAACTTCTTTTCCCCCATAACTACATGATTATTAATAAAGCAGGAATGGAAGGATTGACTGGGGTACTATTTCCCCATAGCAGTGCTGAAGATACAAAGGATTTCTGAAAGCTGGGTTCATGACTTCAGACAAAATTTTTCATTCTTCATAAAACCTTGGCTACAATGAGTCACACCAACTGGCAATAACCAAGTCTACTACTATGAAAACAAAGTTTGGAGTCTGTTTCATGAGATTATCAGTTTCAAAGATCCAGCTTGCCTTCCTAGCTGCAAATATCAATTTTTCAATTAATAACTACCATCAGCTGTATACTGGTAGGAAACAATAGGGAAAACCGGTGGAGGAAAAAGCCCATGGCTACTAAGGCCATATTTGACATCACTGATGAAGGATTTATTTTCAAAAAGAACAAAATGACTACATAAATTCAAAGCCTTCACCAGACTTACCCTCAGAATTTAATTTGTTCTTCCCTAAATAACTGCCTTTTATATAAGAGCAAGACACTGTTGCAAGCCTGAAAACAATTGAAGCTGCATTTTCATCTTCATTCCTTTTTAGAACTTCTGTGAAAGCTACTGGACTGTTGTTGGGAAAGTAGAGCACATCTTGTGAAAATATCACCTCAAAAAGATGCATCTCCCGTTTCACCCTGTGATTGTTCTCTTAGGGAAATAACATCACTTCATTTGTTACCTTCCACATTCGAGGTGTGGAGCAGAGTTCAACATTTTGACTCAAGACCTGGAAAACTCCTGCAACATGCACGTTACTACTTCTTGTCTCATCACTCTCCCCAACCTAGCAGCTACTTTCCAGGTTTTCCCAACTTTACGTTATGCCTGACAAAGTAAAAATCACATCCAACACGAAAGAAGTGAAACAGCAATACTAGCATGAATACAATAGCATAGGTGTTTAAAATGCGTTCTTTGTGTCTGGGAGATGGGCTGAAGCAGCATACACACAGCAGCACTGACACTATTTCAGGTATTAGCACTTCTGGAACAGCAGCAGACCTGAAGCTTGTAAAGACAAACCCCTTTCTTCAAGAGGTAGATTTCCCAGTAGAACTGTGACTCATCTCTGTATCCAGAATATGCCAAACACTGGCTATTCAGCATGTCAGCGTCGCCACATCTGACATACCTTTTATTCACTTTGCTATAAAACTTTCCTCCACAGCTTGATTTTGTAAAAATCTTATTGCTAGCTCTCTGAAACATAAGCAAAATGTTCACTGGAGCACTATCAGCCCTGAGCAAAGTGGATTACCCCATTACTGAATTAGTGCTAAAATCCAATACCAATTTAAATATTCTTGTTAGTGTTTCCTTATTGGCCACACACAAAAATGCTGATGTGCTAATCCCACTATTCTCACCCATCTCTGAAAGTACCAAACAAGTCAAATAATGTAAATATTTTTACAATAATACATAATTTATAATAAAGTGTACTTGGAAAAATATTAAGGAAATTAAAGATGTGAGCTGGAGCTTCTGTAGGAAACAGATGGAAGCCAGAGGAAGAAGTCTTCCCAAATGCAAATGGAGAAGACAGAGCATGAAGGGGAGAGGGGAATGTCAGGGACTGAAACAATTCCCACCATTACCAAGGGTAGGTGTTTCATTTTTATCATGTATGAAAACACAAACTCTCCTCAGCATCACACAACCTGACAATACATCCCAAAACTGAAACAGTCTCTGCAGTTGGTCATGTCAGAGCAGACAGTATAACAGCCGTGCAGCTGACGTGCACTGCTCAGGTGCACAAAGTACACCTGAGTGCCACTGACAGCCCTAAACAATACCGAAAGCTACTTTCAAAGCTAACTATCAGGGGCATCTCATGCCCCACTGACAGCATGTAATATCAATGCAAAATACAAGAACAGCTGACTTGCAAATTATTGATTAGTCCCAAATCTGCTGCAGTCTGGAACAGGCAATGTCAGAGGGCCAAAATACAAGCTCTACATTTGCACTGAGGGATCATATCCCTCCTCCAGCACGAGTGTCTGCTTCTTCATGTGCAAGCCCTGAAGCCACTGCTTGCTCCTCCAGATGGGCATGACAGTGTAAGGCCACCTCACCCTGCTATCCGACCTTGGGATCTCCATGCTGGTTTATAGATGGGACAACAACTGCAGCAGGCAGGCTGCAGAGACTCGATGCAGTCAGAAACTCCTGCCACCTCTGACTTCCCTCACCTTACCTGATTTAGAAACTTGCTCAAAGACCTGCAACTGAATGAATCCCTGAACAACTATTGTGCCGTGTAAAAGACTGCGAGATAACCTGCAACCAAAAATGGTTTGTTTGGCCGTAACTAGCACAGGCAAAGTACAAGCATTGCCACAGCCATCTTGCAAATAAACCCCTGCACTTCCATGCTGAGCTCCAGAAAGGATAAAGAAATTTTTCCCAACTGTATCACAAACCCATCCCTAAAATGTCTCTGGTATGTGAGATGATTGGGGATGTGCCCTTAGCCATTCGAACCTCTTAACTAAAGAGACCACTGTCACACGTGCAGACGTCAGTGCTGGCAGTGCTGATGATGACAGCCAGGCTGAACTAGCAATCGGTATACCTTAGTTTCACTCTCTTTTTTGATGCTACTAAATTGCTGACACCTAGTGCAGCCAAGCAGCGAAAGAGTATCACAGCTCTAGATCAATAAGCATATAAGAACACTAGAGACAGTGTTAAAGACAGTTATCACTCCTCTTCACAACCATTGCTCCCCCAGCTTCTGAATTTCATCTGCGGGGTCACAAACTTTTTGAGGCAAATGGGCCTTGATCTGATTTACTACTCTAATGACTACAGAAACCTGAGAGAGAGGAATGAAGGTGGCTTAGTATCAGTACCTTGGTACATAGCAATTCACCTCAAGTTTCATTTCTCAAACACAGCCTCTGTGATGCTGAACCAAACAACCTCTCTGTGACTCAGTTTCCAATCTCTGGAACTGAAAAAACAGTACTTCTTTACTTCACAAAAGGCCCCTTAGCAAGGCTCTCCACAGTGCATCAGTTACTATAAGGCAGCCAGGAAACCACACAGAAATAATTATTGAACAACAGACTCTCTCCCCTGAAAGAGAGTGCTCAGGTCAATGTGGCAACTGGGACAGACTCCAACTACAGCAGAACTTGTCAAAGAGATCAGCTGTGTCTCTGAGTTAATACTTATTCTCATTAAACAAGACACAAATAACACTAACATGCAAAACTACAGGGAAGATATTACTTAACCTTTATCCAGGCTGTGGCTTCATAACAGCAAGAGAATCAAAAAGTCTAGATCTACATACAAGATGGCTAGCTCTGATTATCTCTACATTACTTTGACAAAGGGTATGATGAACATACTCATAAAATGATTCTTACTGCTTTCATCTTAATAAATGGTTATATCACAATTGCACCTAACTTGGATTTGTTAGAACAAGTTTCTTTACACTTACCAGGAACATGAACTTGGAGATAAGCAAGTAAATGTTTATTTTGGCTTCATGTATGGTTGAACTTCTGGCATATGTTTTACAAAACTAATTTCACGTTTTGCATTTTTGAAGGCACTGTGGTCTAACATTTGGAACAGCAGGTTGGGAAGCCAAATCTCACTGATTTGCAGTGCTTTCACACAGTGACTTGTGGTTCAGCCTCTGTTACTCATACACCAAGAGTACTTCTGCCTAAAACTAATCTCACTGAAACTGTTTCTTGTGCAGAAGGCCATTTCTAACAATGAGTGAGCGGGACAAAAAGTGGCTCTGAATTGCTGGGGATTTTTAAATATTTTTTGTATGCCTAGAGACAACATAGAGTTAAAGCTCCCCTTTAAGAAGACTGCTTACACAGCTGCTGCAAATGCATCTAGTATTTAAGCTATATTCTCACAGGATCACCTTCTGGCTCTTTACTGGAAAGTATGTTATTTGCTCCAACTTCACTAAGAGATTGCTGTGTTTTTCCTCTCTGTGTTGCTGCTGTTGTTCCTCTCTTGAGCACTGACAGAACTGATGGGACCAGAGGTTACTAGTTCTGATCTTGCTTTGCTTGTCTGTTGGGCACTCCAGTTCATCTCCTGGTTGTCTTTACTGCAGTTTTGCTTTCCACTCCCTTGACAAGTAATCAAAGGTAGGCACTGCACGCACAAATTGCAGTCTGAAAGAAAACCAGGGGTCCACCACCTTGGGATCCACCATCAGGCAGAGATTATCCAGAATCTCAACGATAGTACAACTTGTATGTTCTGTGTCTAAGGTGACTATTATTCCAGTAACTGAAAGCTGGAGATTTTAATTTTCGCAGTCTCTGTTATAAAAATGAATCTGTCAACTTCAACTTCTACAAAGGGTAAGCTGTGATTGCATTAATCTCCCAGGTCTGTTGACATACATGTTTCACTTCTCTACAGATCTTGTTTGCCCTGTCTGCAGTGCACCTCATATTCTCCTCCTGCAATCTCTTCAACACTTGCCTCTGCCAAGTACCATAACCCTACCTTGTTCCTACCTTCTCAGCTCCTTCTCATACATAAGAAAGGTTTTCGGGCACAGCTTCAACACCTGTGAATTTCTGTAGTGTCTTGTTCAGTTTAAACCAAAATTATTTTGAGGGCCACCACATATGCTGTGTTCCCACTGCTTTAAGGCCACACACAAATGTTTTCGAATTTCTTTGGTTTTTGTCCAGAAACCAACACTCTGAGTGCCCCGTGTTAGTCCGTGCTGCCTGATGCCTCTGTTTCTAGGTGCTGCTTTTTTTTCTTACAAATCATGTTCTTCCTTACAGTGGAATCCTTTATATTGACCACTGCAAATACATTTAATGTAAGATATGTTGGTTAATAAAATGAAAGGACTTTATGCTTCTAAAAGCAAACTGCCTCTTTAGTTCATGTCGATGTTGCAAGTGAGATTATCACTTAAACCACGGGCATACAAACTGCTTTCCTGGTACTTCCTGCACTGTGAGCTGCTCCCACAAGGATTCATGCAGGTTGCTACAAGCACTCCTTCATTACCCCAGCTAAGGATCTGGCAAGAAAATAGAAGCTTCATTGTACCGAGCACTGTACGCTATTAGATTAAAGGTGGTTTTGTCCTAATAGTCTATTTGAATACACAGGGCAGTACGAAGGAAAGAAATGGTTTTATCCCTATTTTACAGACAGTGACTGAGGCATGGGCATAATAAGCAATTTTTCCAAAATTATGCAGGAAACCTGTCCTGGAACAGGGAACTGAACTCACAGATTTTGATTTCATTATTTTTAACTACAAAACTAAGAGGAAACAGGAGCAGTGTTAAAACTGTTGGTTCTGAAACACCAATACCAAGGTCTGACAGGCATCGTATTTCCAGTTTTTGTCCTACTGAGTTCCTGGAAGAACAACTCCAATTATGTAAAATGGTTTCTGCTTCTGAATGACATAACTCAATTCCCTGTGCTCTTTCCTTGAGCCTAGAGACCTCCACTCTGCACCACAAGCTGCTCCCTTCCCTACCTACCAAGCGTCTCTGATGATGTTACCTGCCAAGTTCCCAACAGTACTGAGTTCTTACATCAGAGTTTTGTGTATCCGCTCTATGGCATCTTCCAGCTCTTCCTTCTGGTCTGGTACAAAGCGGTACTCCGAGACATAACCTGCAGTGTGCTTGTATGGGTCATAGTCCCCCAGCTCAGCTAAAGGACACAAGAAGAAAAGAAAGGTCATCTATTTTCAGTGCTTTATGTTAACCAAAAAACATGTAATATAATCCACCCATTAGTGCCAAGCCACCTCTTTCCAACTCTCAATTTATCATGCAGTAAGTTAAAAAACTCAGACAGTACAGAACTGTTCATATTAGTACACATAACATCAAGAAAAAAATGTCTTCAGTCACTTTAAAAGATAAATGGAAGGTTCAAAGAGCAAGAGGTTTTGACAGGAAATCTACCACTTCCACAGAACTAGATACAGTTTTGTCCAAGCCAGTAAAGCTGAAACTTGATGGCATGTATTATTTGGCAGCGTATGTAAAACAAGTATAGAAGAAAAGTCTAGCTTTTGGAATATCTATGCCTTTGTGATAAGCTGTAATATTACAGACAGAACTGATTCATATTGTTGGGACTCCTAACATAAACATCAGTGTGGGAATGCAAATACAGACAAATATCCTGAGATACCTAGAGGTGTGCCCTTCTAGGGGTGTCATTTCTTGTGAGCCAACACTAGACTTAATTTTTGAATAAAATAACAACATGTTTCCTGAACATTAACTTCATTAATTTAATATTTCAAAATCAAAATAATTTTAAAAGATATTTTCTTAAAGAATGTACTGAATAGGTGATACAATTTTCTTTGAAACAACCTTGAATTTGCATACATTAGTCACACCAGTTTGCAAGTTGCAATGCGATTATAAACTAAACACGCACATGTGTCAGAACACACTTCTACTGATCTTACCTATAATTGCATCTATCTGCGAGGCCCTGCAAAAGTTATTATTTCAGTTTTTTAATAACCCTGAGTAAAATCTGCATAGACTGGGCTTCTCTGAGAAAAGCTTCAGAGAAGGTTCCTGTCGAATGCCCTAAGCCAAAAAGGTTCCTAAGCCAAAAAATCACCAAAAGCAAGCTTCAAGAGTCAAGAAGAAAAAGATTCACCTATCAACTCACGTTTCTTTCCAGAATTTAATGATGTTTCTAGAACAAAACAGTGATCTGCTCGGTAGAGATGTTGAGAAGTTTCTTTAGAAAACCTCCATAAAAACAATGTGGCTCTTGCCCATAGCAGGAATAAGAACAGGACTACAGCAACTCCAGCATTCCCAATAGGAAAATTGGTATATTCTGCAAACTGTGCCATGGGTACTGATTTTTCCACCATCACCACTATAACAGTCCATAGTCTTTGACCACAAAAGAAGGAATATGATTCAAGCGCTAAGGACAGGATCTGCCTGGAGACCAAAGGTGACACCCAGGCACAACCTGAACGGTGACCGCAAGGCCAGTGGCTGCAGCAGGACATGGGTAGAGGACTCTGGAGAGCACGTGGCCATATCTCCTCCTCCAGATCTCAGCAGCTGCTAGCTCCACTGGGAAAGACACCACTAATATCACTACAGAAGCAGAGCTGCTCAGCTACTACTGAATTTGCACAAACACACTTCATTTCATTTCAGTTGGGAAAAGAAAAAAGCACGGTCAGGCACATCACCCTTGGAAAGCCTGCTGACCTCAGTGCTGATGCTTTGGGTTCATATTTTCAGTATCTGACACAGACATTGCTCAGGTGTCTTTATATACCTTGAACAACTACAGGGCCTAAATAAAAGGACAAAACCTTTATACAGTCAATGGCAATGCATGCTTGCTGGTGCCAGGGCTAGCTTTAACCCACTGTATGCAACCTTTGCCATGCTTTAACTCTCTACTCTCACATCAGCTATCCCATTGTTTTCCTGAGTATCTGAGAATAGAATCACAGAAGCAGGATTTTATACCAAAACCACAGCTCCCCATACTCTAACTACCTTACAAAATTACTGAAGGACAAGAATTAATTCTTTTTACTAATTTCTCATAATATTAAGATATTACCATTATTATATATTTTCTTGCTTCATACTTGCAGTATTTTTTCAGGGAAGGCATGTATGAAGTGAAATGTACACTGCAAACAGTTTTTCATGTCACATTTCTTAGATGGCAAAATGAAGTATAAAATAACTGCACAAAAATAAAAACTGCTCAAATTTAGTTTTCAGAAACACATACAACACAGTGAAATTCTGTATAATGCCTACTCCCATTTAATACGCAAGTTATTCTGCCTTGTTATTCTAAAATGGAAATGAAAGGATGACTATTTTTGATGTACTAAGTGTTGTTGAGTCACAATTGAAACACCAATAATAAAAATAATCTTTGCTTAATACATATCACTCATGAGAATTCTAATTTAACATCAAACAAATTACAGGTACAGGTCCCAGCATAACTAAGCACATGATTTTTGGTAACCAAATTGTATTTCAATACAGAGCTTGAGTTGCAATATGAAAGGAATAACTAACTGGTAGACAGATAGCTCCTTTCTAATTGATTGCTAGTTCTATCAAGCATGCAGAATATAACATCCATTTCTGGAAAGCTAACTACTGATGAGTAAATGCAGATAAATGACAGAGAGAATTAAAATCCTTCACTTCAGGTCAAAACACATCCTCCCTTCAAGCACAGGGGCATTCATATTGACAAAATGTAATTTTTTAAAGAATCTTTTATTTGACAGACTTCGTTGGCTGGAGGCTGCCAATAGTCTATCAAATCTGTAAATGTCCTGACGAAGATTTTGTCATACTCCGTATGCAATCCCGAGTAAGTTATGAAGTCTTAATACATGACGAGATATTCCTTAGCAAGGCAAAGAGTGTTTGGCAGTCTTCAGACTGACTTTTCAGTTTCTTCTTTCAATTAACCTCTATATTCCTTCTATATTATCAGTTCAGCATGGTCATCTATTTACAGTTCTTTAGCTGAAATAAGTCATATTAGTTTTATTCTGTTTTGAAATGAATGCATGAAGTGTTAGTGAAATCTTCATCAAAATTAATCATAATGCAGCATTAAAAGAAATAAGCTCTCAGTTGGCCAGAAGAACTTACACTGAATTATATATGCTCCCAGCTGTGCTGCAGTGTTGCTTGGACAAGGCAAACGGCCCTGTAAAACATCTTGCTTAACCTGCAAGAAAAACTGATACCTAAAACACAGAGAGAAAACAGTTATTATTTAAATATTGAGTCTTATGCACCAAGTAATCTTTCATCATCTTCCAGTTTACTTAAGACGTACCATTCACCATAACTGTGTGACAGTCTAAAATCATATTCCTCTCTGAATGGCTTTTCCCTATTGACCTTGAAGTAACAATTAAGATTAATCTAGTGGAAGAACCTAGGTAAGCAAGCACTCTGTAGACTTCCCACCTGCTTATATTGTGCAGATACAATTAATTTTCCCTCTGAAAATGTAATTTCTTTCTTTTGACTTTCATAGAGCAGTCAGGAAGTGGGGAAGAGCACTAGGAACCAGAAAAATCAAAGAAGTAACTTATCAAAGTTTAACCTGACCAGGGGACCAATATAAGGGAGATCTGGGTATTGGACACATCTTTACTCAAGCATTTTCTCGCCATACACCAGAGTGTCAACTCTAGAGCAGCAAGCAGATTTGATGGAGTCCATATGCCCATGAAAAAGGTGGATGGGCATACCATCAGCAGCAACTGTATGCTGCAGCATAGAGTACTCTCCTTCTTGCACCAGAGATAGCAGGCGTAAAAAAGCGTAAAAATGTAATTTTCAAAGGCATTACCTGCTTCTACACTTGATGAAGCACATACTGAGACCACTTACTGTGAACCAATATGCACAGAACAGATGGAAAAGTAAGGACAGGAAAACAAGCCATCATACAAAGGATCTGCTCGGCTTTGCAACTCCCCATACTCATTTATAGGAAGTCTTTTAAATGCTTTTTGGATTTTGTCCGGGTTTATCACAACAGATTTACACAGTGTTTCACATCAACCTAAGCAAATTTCTTGCACAAAGTTCCTACAAAAGGTAACAATACTGAGAAGGTAACTTTTTAAAGAAACAAAAATGATTATCCGTACAAGCATACAGCTTTTTCATTACTAATTCAACTTTATTTATGTATAGCCATCCAGCTACACTACAAATAAATTATTCTGTGTTATTAAAAGTTACTTATGAAAGCTCCTTGAATGGTCTGTAAGTTCTAACTGCACCTACGCTGATCAGGGAAGTTGGCAAACTGCAGGTCACACGATAGCTGACCCACAAATCTCTTAAGACCCAGCCAACTTTACTAGACTGTATGAGCCTCTGAGTAAGGATACGAGTGTCTTTCTGGTAAATCATCTCCCAGAATCTAGGCTATGACAGATACTATTCTAGGAGTGTCCAGCCTTAAAAAAATGGCTAATCTTCTCCACCTTAAAGGTCCAGGCACTGCCTAAGAATTTTATGGAAAAATCATTAGGCAGCACAAAGTGCATAGACTCTGTTTCTTCACTCTGAGCAATACCTCAGTACTGCTTCTAGGTTATGCACATCAGTCCTACCTAGACATATCTTCTCTGTACGAATTATCTTAATGACAAAGGTATTTTTACACCCATTGTGGAGTACGCAGCATCTTCTTTTTAAGATTAAATGCATTTCTGATATGCATCTGTCTTTCTGTTAGCACTTCTCCGTATCTACAGTGCAGAGCTTCATACCAGATTAAGCTACAAATACATTCTCCATGTAGCATGGATCTAAATAGATATACTTCTGCATTTTTATAGAGTAACCTCAAAGCAGGACAGGAAACTGCAAAAAACACTACATCCCTACAAAAACAGTCAGAGCCAACTGCTAAATTCTTCAGTGACTCCTGTAAGAACTGAACAATCTCAGTTCCCACTGAAGCCACTAAGCTCCTCATAAAACCAAGCCTTTTGCCCAAACTTGTAGCTAAAGCACTCTCATCTTGTGTGCTGTCAAATTTGCCATGCATATATAATAGTGCCTAAGTGCTAGTTTGCTCTAGCAAACACAACCAACAAATGTTAATATGAATCACCACAGTGTTAGCTTTTGCCTGTGTAAAGCCAGACAGATTTTGCTGTGAACCAATTACAAATTTGACAGGGTTTCATTATTTGCAAATAGTAATCATGTAATGCCATAGATCATCAACATCTAACAACCACACAGTCCGCTCTCACATCCACTAAAATAACAAACACATGCTCCAAAGAAACACACTGGTTAGCACAAAACAGTTAACACATCAGTGGAATTACACACATTTAGGCAGAAAATTACTATCGTAAAGAAAAATAATGCCTTTAACCCCTCCTAAGCAGAAGGAAGGGTTTTTTTATTATTGTATTTTCTTCTGAAAAGGTATACAAACCCTCCTTCCAAGGTTTAAGAGCCTACAGGAATAACTGCTCAGAAATGTTGAGGGCATTTGACTATTCAATACGTTTTGCTGAAGACTGTCAATACAAGCATGTCACTTTCTTATAGCCTCCCTCCATACCTTCTAAGGTCTAAAATCTGCAGGACCAAACACCATACAGACAAGAGCAGAGGTTTACTAATTATACTAAAATGCTTCTCAACTAGATTCACACACCTAATCAGCAGTGCAAATCACTGACTGACCTTATCACAAGGCAAAGAGAAACACTTCTTCAAAATTTAGCTCCTGTGATTTCCCGAAGAGAAATCCACCCTGCCTCCCAGCTAGCAATCACAACAGGTTTGATGGCCAAAGCTTCCTTCCCAGGGCCACCGGTCTTCCCCTGTGAGCTGGGCTGAAAGCACTTCTCTGGAAAAGTATAGGAAAACTGCATCAAACCTTCACAGTATAGGGGCATCACATTGTGGCCAGATTGCTCTCTTTTACCGGCGAAGTCAGAGTGTTTATTATTTTTACCAGGCTAGTCCCAAACTTGTTACATTGGAGACTTTTGTTCCTGCTGTGCCAGTATGGAAACAAAAGAATTTTCTCAGTCTGGTACAAGAAAAATATTCTGCCTGTGCTGCAACAACTGCCACCTTTGATTAAGGAAAATTAAAAACTCTCCATGCATTCCAATGAATTCTCATGTGTCATATTCCTAGGACATCAAAAGACATGTTTTGGCATTTAGTAATGCAAGCCAGCACACTAATTTTGTCCACCTACTTATTCAAATTCTCAAATTTCCTTTTGAACCTAAAACTAATTGTCTGAAAGCTTTCATAAATAAAGCAAACGGAAAACCCTATGCATGAGAGTTCAGGCAAGCATGTGGGTGTATGTGTTTGTGTGCGTGCGTATGCACGTGTCAGTGTGCTCATCCTCATATTTTGTAGGGGTCAAGCTTAGTTAAAAGAATCAAAAGCGTGCAACTCTTCAATTTCCTTTGCATATTTTTAGAAAGACCAAAATAAATCCTCTTGAAAAACAGTTCTGGAACTTAAGCTATGGCAAATACAGAAGAAAATTCCCTGTATTCATATTTGATACCAAAGAAAACTCTAAACTTGATTATAGCACAATATAAATACAGATACGACAATGGATTCCTTAAAAATACCCCAAACAAATGCATATCAAGTCCCTTTGGGTTTGATGCACCAGATAGCAGCACCTCTTCATCTTGGGCTTCCAAATGGTTGTCCATACCGATGACTGTGAAGCTATCACAATTCTCTTCCTACACATACCAGATTGCTGTTCAAGCAGAAAAATGCAACCCAGCCACACCACAACAATATGCACCTGAGTGGAACAGATTACTACCCTGAAATGAACAGCCTACACTCCTATTGAATACTGTACCTTGTTATTTCTTCTTTCAGTTTACATGGATCCTCTGCATAGAATTTAATGCCAAAATACAGAGTGTATGGTGGTCCAGCTAAGGGAAAAAATATTTGGTGCAAAAGTTAGTTGTTATGAACTGTTAATTGCTAGGAATAGTTACTAGCTGGCTACAAAAAAGCTACTAAGAAGCTTATCTTAATGTTATATGAAACTTGAAAAAATCTTACATCCACATAGCAAACCCCCATATCTCTAGTCATTAAACATGTGGGGAAAAAAAGAAAAGAATTTTTATTGGGATTTTACCGGTCTTGTGTTTATTTATTCACAGCTTTTCTGTTTACTTGGAGTTTTTGCTAATTTTGAAGATTTAACTTTAGATTTCATTCCTGACTTACTATTTCTCAAAGATATATTCTTTTTTTACTGCTTGATTTTGACCTTTAGAAACTTTTTCCACTGAAACGTTTTGAAAAATGTAATTGTGCATGAAATGTGATTCCCTGTCCTAACTAATAATACTGAATACTAATCCCTTCCACACTTTCAAATATCTTATGGAGCAACTTTAATTATGTGCCACTTCTAATTAAGAAATATTTGGAAAAGCTTTTCTAATTCACCTTTTAAAAAGGTTAGTCTCCTAAAAGACTCAGTGAACTCAGTACCAAAATTCTTACAGCTACATTTATTCCATGCATGCTCCACTTCTGCATCTTTTTATAGAAGGTCTCCAAATTCTTAAGCAAAATAATCTTATCATGTTCTTTAATTATAAGAAAAATAGTAGGTCTTGCATCTGTGATATCTGAAGAGTGACAGTAACAGCAGACACTATTATCAGTAAGTGGCACTACATTTACTTTCAGAAGCAAAAAAGGAATCTAAGTTGATTATGGTATGGTACACTGTGATAGAAGTATCACAGCTACTACAAAATCAATTACACAAGAATATCACCATTTATTATTCTAAAATTAAATTTAAACACAGAGAAATCTTCGGACAATAATCACACCAATTATTTGAAAATGATGGTATTTTCCGTGTTAGAAACTTTGATACAGCTATGAACAGCAGTAGTAAACTTGTTCAAGAACTACCAATCTGTTGTGAATAGAATCTAAGTGTTGTACAGGCTGTATATACAGAACACTGCCCCTGTTACTTCATCTTCAGATACGTTCTTTAAGTTCAAATAAAATACATACTGTTTATCAATTCTTTATGTTCAGCAAGGGTCTTTGCAGGATCCAGCCAGTACTGTGAGACAGATAATCAGGGAAATTAGTCACTTAACATGGAAAATTAATAAAGAACAATTGCAATTCTATATTTTTTCATCTATTCGTATTTAGTAGCAGACTGACACACTTCAGTCAATAGCTAACTTGTGCCAGCTTCCAATCAGAGAAACATCGTCTGTACAAGTCTAACATTGCATATCTTCTCTGGGGGCAGGAGTCGTCCTAAAAGGAAATCTGTTTGGTAAGAGCCACATCTCAGGCTCACAACAAGCTGGCTCTACAGGTACTAAGTACCCATTGGTGTCTAGCTGATCTGCTATAGCTAGTATATGGATGTTCAAACTTGTTACTTTCTTCCTGGGAGATTAATCTATGCAGGATAACTTTAAATCAAAGCACGTAATACAGGACCTACAAGGAAAAAATGAAGGGGCTTCGCTTATTTTCTGAAAAACAAAAGCATGTAAGGGGGAATACACATAACAGCACTCTGCAACACCTGAGAAATTGCTGTAAGAGAGTGATCAATTTTTCTGTATGTCCACCAAGTATGAAGAAATGGGCTTAACTAGAAGCAAAGAGAAAATAATTTTGATTTTCAGAAATGGTTTCTTGTAGCAGAGGAAGAGGATGACTGGAAATCGGCACCAAGGTGGGGAGGGCACAGACTCTTCCACCAGACAGTTTACAGGACTAGTTGGAGAAATGTGTCAGAGATGACTGAGGAACACTTAGTACACCGCAGAGGGATGAACTGCTACATGGGTTCCCATACCATTTGATCAACAGACAATCCACAGTATAATTTCTCACTGATTACTCTGCCCCACCTTTGTCAAACTTCTAGTAAAATTAAATAAAAGTTAAATTAAGAAGTTAAATAAAAAATTACAGTTAAATAAAAGTTGTCTAACAGCTGGCCACAGACCAGTTGTGTACTTTGAGTTACAGCTACACAGGTCACCACCATCCTGCACTTGTAATCCCTCCAGCTACTTATTTCTTCCTTAGTTTGACACTTCTATGACTCAGTTTTGGAAGAAAGTGCAGAGGCAGCTGCCAAAACCATTCTTGTCTTCCTTTTCTTCAGTCCTCTTCCCTCACACACAAACTTTTTGGACCAGCTTAAAATACTGGAAACAAAAAGGCTGCAGAACACAGCTCTAGAAAGACCATATTAAGGCAACAGAATCTCTTAGTACCCACACCTTTTTTTAACTGAGGAACTACACAGACCAATGAATGAAGAACCTCCTTACTTGCACCCTTGAACCAACTCTATAGAGAATAAGAATTAAATGATTAATCTACCATTCCCCTTCTATCCAGAGAAGATCCCAGGCCTAATAAAACTCGTTAGTAGAAGGAGTAGCTTAAAGACAGGAGGGAAAAACACTACAAAGCATTTGAGTGGAAAATCTCAAGCAACTGGTTCTATAAGTGGTTGTAAACAACTATTATTTTAACAAGACATGAAAACAACTTCCATTAGCTGCTGCTCCACCTGAGAAAGAAACAGCTGTATGCATTGTTCTTGGCCGTTGTTATTTGAAATCCTGGAATGTTTGTTAAGAAAATTTCCTAAATTTTGAAGGGGGGGAAAAATATTCAGTACATGCTTGTACTGAATACATCCAACAGCTATGCAAATATAAACTCCCTTAACCTCAAGAGAAGGTGGAAAGAAAAACTTGTCACACTTGTTCAAATATCTATTAGAACTCCACATCAGCAATAATCTGAGCTAGTACAATAGGCTGATAAAGAGATTTTACAGTCAACAGGCAGAAAAAAGGCAAAATGACTCTGCAGCGCACATTCTAGCTACACAACATGGTCAGAATGTGCTCTGACCTCTCCTTAAAACTGGCATCACAGTATGAACACTACACGGTCAAGCTAACTTGCTTAACATTGACAGCTTCGTGTTACAGTACAAGAGACCAAAACTACCCTGCTTCAAAATCAGATCAAAGTCCATCATGGAGTAACTCCTTCATTAAGTTCTCCTCAACTGAACTGACATCAGCTTGAAGAGATACTGCCTTATAGCCCTTTTTGCAGCTTAGCTTTACATGCTTAAGTAGATTGATTATTTGTAAAAAAAATAATGGATACTGATGGATCACCATTCAGGTTTGCAAGTTGAGCACAGGACAGTTACAGATTTCTGGTTGCCTCTGCAACCTGAACTCCACCACCACTTGTACCCGTGCCCTGAGACACACCAGGATTCCGTCAGGTGCTAAAAGACTGTGTGGACACAGCAGACAACACAATCAAAACAAAAGTCATTGTCATAATAAGAGTCATAATTGAAACTCTTAATTTGCACTTTACTGGCAAGTCAAATAATATTATTGTATGGTATTCTTAAGGCAATTTCCAAGCTTGGGGGAGGGGTCAAAATTCAGAGGGAAAACCCTAAGTTCAGATTCAGAGGGAATCTGAGGAGAGGAGAGGGAACAAATCTGGTTATTCATCCCGCTGAACACTTCCTTCCCCCAAACTGAGCCGGCAGCAGGAACCGCACTCCCAGCCCTCATCCCTGTAAGACAGATTGCTGAGACCCATGGTAATGAAAACCAGCCTCAGCTGGCAGGAGGAAATATGCTCTTCGAGGGCACCGCGGGCCTCGAGATGCTGCGGAGGTGAAGTCTAACACTTCAGCTCAGACCAGTTTACTGCTGGGACAGAGAGTAGTGCAGAAGAGGCAAGAGTCTCGTCTGCCTTCTCGTTTCTCCAGAAAGTATTTAGCGCTGTGCCAGGGCCACAAACCCACACTTAAAATGACTGTGTAGCTATTCATTATTCTAAATAATAATTCCAAAGGCTGCCAAAATTTTCCTGAAGAATGTAAGGGCTGGGTGGAGGAGAGGGAGATTTCTAACATTTTATCTGTACGCCAAAGATTAATGGAATTAATGAAAAGGCATTTTTCAAGCCAACATTAGACAATAAACATTTACAAAACCAAGAACTCTGACAACAGAGCCCTCTAAGCATACATACACACATACACAATAGTATGTATTAGATACCTCTTAAATGTTTGCATATACATATAAATAGTGTTGGGTACAGTTAGTTTTGAGCCCACATGTTGAAGTGCCAAGAGAAACGAAACAAAAAAGCTGAGTGTCTTATTAATCCAATGCACTTGCACAGCAGGTGTTGACAACAAGCCCTGCATTCATGAATGCCAAAGCAGCTCCAACATACACCCTCACCCTTTTTATCTGTTTGGCAGCCAGTGAGCCATTTCCCAGTGATTTCCCACCTGTATCTCTCCTGCACAGATAGCAAGAGCTATCTGACTTACAAACAGCTTACCACTACTGCAAAGAGGTCGAGAGCCTAGCATATACCCATCCAACTGCAGGGGATAATTGTCGTGAACCTGAAAGGGGAATTTAACGTTTACAGAAGAAATGGGGAAAAAATAATGACTTCTAAATAGTCCTAATCAATCCAACTATCCAATTACCAAAGTGATGGCTACTCATTTACTAACTGTTATTTACAAAGTCCATATAGTATTAATTATTTTTTTCTTTACTGAGGCTGATTATGAATGTACAATGTTCTTAAAGGAAATAATTCCCCTTTAATTTTTAGGTAGAAATTACAAAAAAGATGCTTTAAAGTACAGCATATCTAAAAATAGAGGGGCTTTATTGTCCTTTGTACTTTTACAAATCTGGCTCCCACACAAGCCAGATCTGTAAGCAGTATGCACCAAGTGCCATGCAGTATTTCATATTTAGCCCTTTTACATAACTGCAAACATGCCTTTTCTCAAATCTGGAACCTTCATTCCTTGGATATGCATAGGGTTAAACCTGGGTCAAATTCCATGAACTTGTTTGAAACAAAATATTAACTAGGTTGATGAAATGTTTGCTGTGGTATCAATCAATGAAGTGTCTGGCCGAGAAAAATCATCAATTTCAAACTAAGTCCTGGGCTGTCTTAACTAGACTCTTACAAAGCTGTACCCACATGCCGCACATGCCAGTTTTTGTTCACATTTAGAACAGAAAAACCACAACTTTCAAGAGAAAGGCCAGTATTTTTCTATTATGATCTGAAATTATCAAGATTTTTCCACAATCTAATACAAACCCAACAATTAGAATTATTTAGCCATTACTTTTTCTGCAAAGGTTCAGTGCAAAGAATCTAAATCTACTAAGCTCAGAACATCTTTACTATGTAAGAAACTCATAAATCATCAGGCAGTTCTTACAAATATGTATTTAATACTTCTGCATTTTCTTTATTAGAACCTGAAGTTATATTGATTTTATTCAGTATTAGACCACCAGTGTGAATATACTGTTCACACTGCTACACCCTGTAAGTTTATTCTTACCACCTTTACCTCACCTGACCATCAGCCTTGTCTAGGTTGTTTTAATCCATTAACAATTTTCTAAAACGTCTAGCTTCTAACCAATACTATCAGCATCCGTTTTCTTCCACCAGTCGTGCCATTTATCTTAACAAGCAGAAGTCTTTTTTTTCTAGATAATCTAGTATACCATGCTTGTGGGCAAATGTCAAATCCATACAAAACCAAAAATCCATACAAAACCAAAATACAAGCGAAGTACAGTTCATCTGTTTTTCTAAGATCCTGAGATCAAAATTACACGACATTACATGACACTAATTCCCTACAGAACAGACATTTTTAATCGTAAGCAAACCTTCCATTAAAATAATGCTCTTCTTTCTATAGCTAATTTACATACAGTCTTTTCAGGCTGTGACCCTATCCAATTTGGTATAGTAACCTGGCAACCTGAGCACGGTGCAGTTCCTTCTGCTGGATGGATCAAGAAACAACCTTCTGATACTTGAGTTTGCACAGCAGAGAGATGCAATTCATGGCACAGGCTTCTCTGCTCAGCTTTGCCGGGGCTGAGCTGATCTATCACGGCAGCACAGCCACTCACAACAGAGAGTTCAGCTTCGCAAGAAACTGAGGCTTGCATCTCCCCTCTGTCTCTGTGTGCCCTCTGGGCTATGCAGTTGCAAAATAAACTGCTACCTCCTCCTATCTGCTGTGCTTTTAGGTCTGTATGCTCAAAACAGAGCTTCCTCAGAGCAGGGGAGAAAAAGCACATCTACGCTACAGGATACATGGTACAGAGACAGCGCAGCCCATCTCATGTTATCTCCTGATCCTGGAGCTGTACACATGTGTTTGCACAGCGCTGCACCGAACTAACTGGGCTGGGGACATTGCCGCTTGGCTGCAATACTGAACTAACGTGGTGATACGGCTTGCTGTACTTGTATTTGACCCCTAAAGAGCCCTAACTGAGTATTAGTATGCTGTACATTGTGAATATAATTGCTCAGATTAGCATTATATCAGATAAGAAAAGAAGAATATTTGCATCACAGCCTGCTGTACAATGCAGACTTTGCCTCCCGCAGCTTTAGGTTAAGCCGGTTTAGCGTGAGAGTTCAGTTAGGAATGGTGAGGGGGCAACCAGGCCAATGTGAGATTGTAAAGTGCAGCCAGGTTTCTGGAAGTAAAAAACCAAAAAAAAAAAAAAAAAAATTATCAACAGACCTTTAAAATGCTTTTGGTTGTCTGCAATAAGGGAGTTTCAAAATCTTTTTTGTAAGAGAAGCTCTAATAGCATGACTCTTTTCAGCACGTTTTTGTGATTTGACAAGGGAATGCCTTTGGGTTTCAAAAATACCCTTCCCCTCATCAAATTCTGCTCAGCTTTTCCTGAGATATTATGCGTTAAAATTGCCATTTCCATTCTCTCTTTTGTGTGCCTCAAGAAAATACTGGCCTCCTGCCAGAACAGTAATTAGCATGACTATCCTAAGGCACACTGGAGATGCCACAAAGGCAGTAGCAAAGGGACCATGTGGGGAGCACCTGGGAGCTGCAGCACGGTGGGAACCAGAAGTGAGTGGCAGGGGAGCTGCATGGCCCTCCCAGCACCGGTTTACCTAGCTTTTGGTCTCTCCTCCACTAAGGGAGAGGTACACCACTGGGCCACTCTTTCCCCCCAAATATTAAAGCAACGAGAGACTGAAAGGCAGGGCAAAGTTTCCTCAGCCACCTCCAGCTTCTGCAGCACATATCTGGTGACCGTGTCTTGCCTGAAAATACCAGATGGGGCACAATGTCCCACATTTCTGGCAGGTGAGGCAGAAGACAAAAATGCCGTGTCAATCAGGATCCAGCTGACCATCCACATGAACAAGCATGAAGACTGTATCTGGTCTCCGCTTAGCCTAACTTGAGTGTCAAGAATCTCTGCAGCAATGCAAAAGGATCAGGTGAAGAGTGATGATGAAGCACACTGAGAGATTCAGCAGCATTCAAAGAAAACTGGTTTTTCTTTTAAAAGAATTTGCACCAAAAAAGATACTCATGTATTACATTAGAAAGCAGCATGCAGTTTGTCAACCAAAAGCACTCAGAGGTTAGGAAACACTACTGACAACCTGCAGCATTAGCTCAACTCATCTATTCATTCAGGTGTAGTTTTATTTTACAAGATTTTTAATTAATTATTTATATTTTAATTAACTATTATAATATACTTTTTGGTTTTCCTTAGGAGTCCTGCCTTGTTCAGAGCACAAGATAGATATAGCTTACACTGTTCTGGCAACTCACAATCTTCCAGAGCTTGATTTTGCAAATTAAATACTGCCCTTTTACCATGGAGAGTTTGGGGGAACCTTGAATGTCAATAAAGCAATATTGTCTGTAATATGACCAAATTATTACCCCTAGAGGCAGCATCATCCAATTTATGCTTTATCCTACTGTTCACAGTCCTCCCAGTGCCATCCAGGTCTGTCAATCTGTTTGCTGCATCCACCTATTCTCTCTCACATGCTAATTCGTTTGTTAGTTGTTCAGGAAGAGACCATTTTAGTGTTCTGCACTCATATAATGCATAGCACAGTGAAACCCTGTTCACTGAATACAGCCCTGCTGGTACAACTAAAATAATTATAATACCACCCACATCAGAGGTAGCACACCAACACAGCACTTGAAAGACCACCTGGAAGTGCTGGGCATGCAAAAGTAATGGGGAAAATAACTAAACAAGTTTTTTCAGACCCTTAATATAAAAAAAATGTTTCTCTAGAGACTGGGTTGCATTCCTTGAAATACATAGTTTTGTCCATGCTGCTTTATTCATCATTCAGTTAAGTATACAGCATGACAAAAAAACTGGCAGAGCAAATAATAAAATATTTCCCACCACAAGCAATGTATTAATAGGCAGCCAAACCTCCAAACACATTTCCCTGTCTGAGACTTAACTCAGAAACACGGTTTTAAAACTAATTAGCAAGGTAACCTTTTTCCCATTCCCTTAGGAAAGCTACTGCGGCCAATCCAAAACATATCTAATCCAAAATTCAAATTTAGGCTTCTTGCCAGCCAGGACTAATTCCCACAACAGCCCAGACAGTTTTAGCCACATTCAGTGCACAAGTGAATATAAGTTTACAGCTAAAGCATGGAGTGTTGTTTGCTGCATGGAAGCTTTCCCCTTATACTGGCCATTCTTAAGAGCTTAGAAGATTTCACTGGAAATAACAAGCTAGCAACAGCTGTCATAAAACACATAAAACTAAACACAGATATCACTGGTTTACCTATTTATGAACTTTCCAGATAAAACAGCATAAACTTTTAATTACCCATACACAGACAAAAACCAGGAACAGGCATTTTCACAATACTTTGCTGCAACACAGCCCAGGTGCAAAGCCTGCAGCTCAAACCCGGCCAGCCACTGTGGCAGCATCCACACGGCAGGGGAGGCGCGCTCCGTAAGGTGGCCCACTGTTGTGGTCTCCAGTTGTACCTCCTGGCTGCTTCCCAGCTGCGTGTCAGGACAGAGCTGATGTGTTCATTGCTTTCCCACACACCACACACCTGGGATTTCCCTGCAAAGAAAACCCGCAGGCAGGGGGAGACACGCGTGTTCCCCTGGGGGATGGGAACACAAGGAGTCAGCAGAGGTGCCTGCCCACCAGTGCAGAAGCCAGGCAAAAGGCCAGCCAGCAGACCTCCACGCAGAGAGGCTGAAGCATCGTGTCTGTGCTAGAGCAAACTGCATCCCCACAACATGACCAGTGTTGGTACAAGCGCAGGCAAATGGGGGAGGTGGGATGAACATCTTCCTAATCTATTGCAAAATGAAGAAGCATGGGGGCTTCCTGACCTTGGGCTGGCCAGAGAATAAAGACAAAGGCTAACACTGAGAGGCATAAAGGCTGTTCTTGTATTTGGAGACACTGAGTTAATACAGTTATAGCCTACAGCTCATGCACACTACCATAATACAAAATGCACTACTATACCGTCATCTAGTCCGTTAGCAGGATGCATCCTAAAATCTGCCTTTATGTGTTAAACTCTTCACAAAAGAGAAGTAATCTTCTTGTACTTTCATAATGCTGTAATACACCATTAAACACACGGTGTGTATGCCTCTGAAAATATTCCCAGTAATAGCCATTTCTGGGGTTTTTGCCTCTACAAGAGAAAGGGAAATACTTTTGAGAGCAAAAAATACCTACCTGCTCTTCATTCACACTTCAGTTTCCTCAGAAAATCAAAAACACTGTTTTTAGCAGCCTGCTTTTAGTTCACAGATGAATCTGACTTTCATCTCCATGGAATTAAACATGGGTTGAAGCTTATGAAGGAACTGAATTCATGAATGTCTAGGCAATGACACAGAAATAAATATAGACTGAGATTTACTTCTGTAGCTCTCAGCAGCAATCAATAATCTTCCACTAATACTGTTCTTACTTCAGTCTCTACATGTTCAACTTCTGCTAGACAGAAGAAACAGGCAAATACTTAGCCCTTTCAAAAACTTCCTATTATTAGATGAAACGTGGCATCTGTTGAGGTCAGGGTCTTGTGCAGTACTCTCAGCACAGAACAGTGACTTTAAAAACCTAACTGCTTGACTTAATTTAGCCACAGGCTAGGCATCATTCCCTTTATAAAATTAAGGTAATATGAAGACCACCCTATAAAATCCCACCTGCTGAGCACCCCCTGCTCCTCACCTCTGACTGCAGTAACGCTGCACAGGCCATTCTGGGGGGGCACTCCTGACAGTGCTGCCATGAGCCACTGCCTGCTTCGGCTGAAACATCTCAGCCTGGTTTCAATTTTCTTACCCATTTAGGACTGTAATCTCCAGGTGGAAAAAGCTTTCAGATGTCTGGTGAGTCCCTGTCAAGAAGGCTCAAGAGACAACAGGCTCAAGGACACAGAGATGGGTCAGGAGGAGTGAAAATGTCATTGCCAGCACCCTGACTCCTGGGGCTCTGCACGTGAAGAGGCAGCTGCCACACCAACCATGCAATATATTCTGACACAGGCATTCAGCAAGTGGTCCAAGTGAAGCAGCCTGTGACATGTTCAGGGACATTCCTTCCCAGACACTGCAGGGACAAGTGAAGCCAGACAGCACAGTGCACCAAGCACATGTTTCAGGGCACCGTATTGAAAGGGAAAAGATAATCCTACTTCCATGTCATAATTTTGTACTATCTACACTTTCTTCATTTAGTTTACAACAGCATTTAGCATTTGATTCTGTTCCTATCTAAGATATGAATGGATATTCCAAGACTTTGATGCAAATGAACACAAATAAATTATTACTGGAAACCTGAGCCAGGAAATAGTGCAAGCTGGTGAAAGCATGACAATCTAATGCTCTACTCACAAATGGCACAAACAGGGTCAATCTTACATATGGAAAATCCAATCTGTGGTCTCTCTTACTCACCGTTTGATGACTTCGGTCACAGTAGCGCAGTCCAAAGTAATCTATCTCCACTAGGTTTAAGTGACGAAATACGTAGCCCAGGACAACCGACCCTTTCGTTGACTTCTGTGGGAAAGAATTTACAAAGCCTTTTCACAAAGACGTTCTGCCTTTGTCAGCTATGTGCAGTAGCATTCATGCATTCAATTAGCTTTGTCTAAAAAAAAAAAAAAAAAAAAAAAGGAGGCAGTTCCCAGTGTCTTTAACAAAGATTTCAGCTGTACAGAAGAAAATATTTTGCCCTCATACATGTTTGATCAATCGTTCTGTCAATACTATTAGGTAACTGGCAGGTCAATAGTTACAAGGAGATGTTCTTGAAAAGTTACCAGTATAACAGTGTAGAGCCATCATACAGGTTGTTTACACTAAACAACTGTACTTACATATTCCCTCAGCATGTTCAGTGAGACTTAATTATCAGCCACAAAACAGAAAACAATTCTGGGGGAAAATTATTAAGGTAAGCAGAAACACACTAAATCTCCTTTTAGCATTTTGGGTAAAGCAGAATAATACAGATCTGTCCCACTAAAAAGCACACAGTAATTTCATCATTCACTTGCCATATTAGGCAAATCACCTTCACCATTGGAACTGTTTCCATTACCATTTAAACAGTACAACAATATCTTGGGAACCTAGGATTGGGCAGGCATCTAGAAACAGACACAGGAAAAGCTCAAAATAAACAAGCAGCCCTGCCTCCAAATAACCTGCACAAATAAATGATGGCAACACTTCCAACAGGGTACTACTGCATGTCAGAAGAGTGTTACAGACAGAAGTTGCTTCACAACCAACTGCTCAGAGCCCCAGGGTTTGGACACGGTTAACTGTGCAGACAGCATAAAAAGAGCTGCCTGCACCATGGCTTACTGGGGACATGGAGTGGTGCCCACCTAAGGCATGCTGAGCTTCTGTGATTGTGAAGCTCAAATCTATTTGCTTTCAATGACCTTTCTGCTCTTTGTCTGTCCAGTAATATTATTCGTATTAGTTTTATTAGCAAAACTAAGGATATAATGCAGCAGCAAAGATGAAGCTGTCAATTTTCCATTCATGCATCTTACAATAAGAATACACACTCCTGGGAGTAATCAAAGATCCTAATGTGACAAAAAGGCTCTCTGCACCAGGTTAGGATTCAGCTAGCCTTCTTGGTTGGAAGTCTTCAGTCAGCTGAGAACTGCAATAGGTTCTATGCAAAAAGTCTTTGTGACAGACTTCCTCCCATGGGGGCTAAAGCCAGTGCGTTATCCCCACGAAACACATCTCACAGCTGGTTTGACTGAAATGAAAGACTCTCCTCTTCCTTTTCAGAGATAAATGGTAACAACACATAAAAAGCTTTTCCACTGCTTTTTATTTATATTGCTAGGCTGACAGAAAACATAAAATGCCTGTTAATTTATTCTCTTGACACAGCTCAGTTAACACTTCCATTGCTGCAGGTCTTGCAGAAACAGGTGGTCCAGCTGTGGGAAAATGCTGAGCAAAACCAATCCAACTTACAACGGCTGGGGGTTCTCCACCTCTACAGGAGCAAGATGCTCAACACTTTGGTTATCCTCAGCCAAAACAGACTGTGCAGTTGTCCCTGTAGCCCTCCTAGTCAACCCCTTTCACATCCTTCAGCAATGTCTGCACATACACAAGGCAGTGCTTCACAAGGCAACTGCCAGGATGAAAGCCAGCAGGTACCCCCGCAGCCCTCTAACCTCACCTTCCTTAACCTATTATTTTTCTAGCACTGAGAAGCACTCTTCAGATAAAATCACTGACCCTTGCTTAAACCATTGCAACCTCATTTTCAATTAAAGTTCTTATATTAAGCCACATGATTTCAGGGTTTCATGCAAGTAAATTGCCTTTTCAAGCAGAGTTAAGAAAGCAGTTTTGCTGATGAATCCCTAAATGGCTACTTCATAGTTGCAAAATATGTTTTTACTGCATTTGAAGAAAGTTTTACAAACTATGAAAAGACATCTTATTTCTCCTGAAAAAAATACAGCAAAATGCAGCAAAACTGCAAACCAAAACTATCAAAGATGTTAACAGGATTGCATTCACATCATACGGCATTGCAAAAATTACATAACCTGCCTTGCATTAAGCTCAGACTTGCTAGAGGCTTGCATTCTTAGGGGTAAACCCAAGTGCTTGAAAATATCATCAGCAATGCTTTCAAGAGAGAACAAAGAATTGTTGAAATGAGTCATAACATCTTGCTTTACATGTTAGCACTGTGGCTTCATAAACCAGAAAGGCAGGTTTCTACTGGCTAAAGAAAATGACAGCCAGAACATTCAGGAGAGATCTGATTTAATTGTATTTTTTTAATCAAAGAAATCATTCTTTTAAAAATGGTACATCCAGAACTATATTTTAACATATTCACATTACTGCATATTTAGTCACCAGGAATCCTTATCTTCCACAATGTTCATTGCTTTTTAGCTCCAGTGAGGTTTTTCTAGTTGGTTTTTTTAATTATTATTTTCTCTTTTGTATTGAACAGCAATGCAGGCTAAATCAGATCCATGACTGATGTTAACTGAATTTAGAGACAAAGCAAGATGTGCAGCAATGTCTACCTCTGTAGGATGCTAGTCCCTCTCTTGAAATAAAAGTAATGTAGGTAGTAAAGCCTCTTTGTATTAAAAAAAACCAACCAACCACCAACACATCACCTCTTTTACTTTAAGTACCCATTACTAACCCTTTCTCTTGAAAGTAGTTCAGTCCACAGACTACTTCTTACCACCTCATAAATGCTAAGGAAGATGCAGATGAGTCCATGAGCCTTCACTCAAAAAAAAGGCCTACAGCTTTGGTTGAAGATAACTGTTGCCTTTTGAGATGCCTCCCCTGGCCATGACCATTGTTAGAGTCTATTGGAAAGTCACACCTGATGCTGAGTTAGTTATTCTGCTTGTTTACTGGCAAGAGATAACAATACAGAACAAGAGCAGAAGGTTTCTAATGCTAAACAAGGGAGTTTGTATTAGAGTATGGAAAAGCAAGAAGGATGCTATGGGGGACAACACACAATCACACTGAGACGTTCAGAAGTGTAACATTCCCACATTTCCCCCTCAAGTACAGGGCTGGGTGTGTTATGCTGCTAACAAGCCCTCCAAGTGGGAAGCACATGGGATCTGCCACCTACATGCTAGATGGCAGCCGGCGCCCATGCAGTGCAGGAGTGCTCTGTATGTCCTGACGATGCAGCGTGGGCACCAGTGCTTTCCATGCCAGTGCACAACGAAGGACAGAGAGCAAGCACAGCCCTTAACGTGTGCATCGGCACCACCCCACGTGCACTGACGAGCCAGACAGCATCACTATACTGAGGTAGACACGCCCCCAGACAGTAAACTTTACGCAGCATTTTCAGAGAGCAAACTGCAGTATTTTGCCCTAAGTAAAGGTTACTAAGGAGAGATAAAAATTATGCGCAAAGGCAGTGTACAGTCACGCAACTGAGGGTGAGCTGGGCCACCAGGTCATCCCATTCCTGGTAGATATGTTACAGAAACAGCTGTCTCCAAACAGCACTTTCCCACTGTTCTTCTTTGTCCATTTTACCCCCTTAGCTCAAGCTCAGAAAAGACCAGACACCACCGCAACTTTCCACTACCTCCCATCTCTGAAAGCACCAAGGCACAAGGCTTTAAAATCCAAGTTCTTGGTGGTCTCTACCAACAGAGAGTAAACATCCCTTTTCCCCAAAGCAGCCAACCATCCAGGCCTCAATTTGCATACCTGCCTGTTGAAGCATAGAGAAATCTTTACATTAACAGTGCTAAATATTTACAAATATTCACCTAGGTAAAATAACTTGACCTTAATTTGCAGAATGAATGTCCAAACAGAGAAGGATTTACATTAGCATTATATGTGCAGGCATTCCGCAACACAATCACAGAACAGAAGAAAGTACTCTCATAAACTGGGGATTTAACACATGCAAATATAATACCACAGTCTGCCCTAAGTATACATCATACAAATGTACCACCCAAATCGTACTAATCCACCCCTCCCTCTCTCCTCCTCTTTCGCTGACAGCAGTCACACCAGCCTGTTTTCAGAGGTTTTTTTTCTAAGAACTCCTCACGAATTTATGGACACATGCACAGATCTCTCCATGTCTGTTCTGGGATGAAGAACTGAACACAGCATCTCATCTCTCTGCTGGACGTAACCTGCTGCACCCACTCTTAAGTGCTGAATGTTAAGATGCCTGTAGACTCGTTTTGTTTCTGCTAATGGTCAATCTAATGCATTCCAGTTAGAAAATGCTATTCTAGACAAGTGTCTCAAGGTTCATCTTATTAGTCTGGTTTTACAACTACTGTATCTGTCCCAAATTTATAAATACTTTTAAAAATCCACGTAGGGGCCAACTCCATAAGAGAGAGGAAGATTCCTGGGAGCACAGTCTCCAGCTAGTTAAGCATCTCCCCTTGTAACTACTGGCCAGAGTGCACTTTGAGGCTTTGTCACAGATCGATGATCTACTTGACACTGAGAAAACTTACACAGAAGAAAAAAAGTTAAAAAGAAATATTAAAAAAAATGCTCAGCTTATGGGAACCTACTTCAGCTCAGTAGGCTCTTTTTTGGGGGGTAGATATAAGCAACTATATTTACTTGGTATAGTAATGCGCTTTGTACATGCATACACATTACAAGAAATGCTCCAAGCAGGAATCAAAGTCCAGTGAAGACACCAAAGGGCAATTAGAGCAAGCAAATAAGTAATAGAAAGACAAATAAATTTTGGAAATGTAATTAAATACTTACTAATGCTTTAAAACTGTTCTCTCATCAGCCATGAAAGATATTTCACAAAATGGCAGCAACTAGTTCAGTGTAGAGACATTCCAGCCTTATCTATTTGATTTAAAAATCTGTTCACTAATCCATCCCTGAATATTAATATTACCCAGTTCCATAAATCTGCATTTGCTGTATGACAGATGAGTTATGGTACCAACAATAAAGCATTTCAACTTTTCACAGAAAAGAGCTGCTCTGAAGGACTGAATGACCAATGATCATTTCGATCACATTCCCAGGCACTTTGAAGAATTCTTACATCAAAGAAAGAAACCATTATAATAACAATGAAATTTAAAAATACAACATAAACCCACTTATTTGGAATGGTTAAGATGTTGGTTACTATAATTCTTCTGCTTTTCATAAAATACTCTTAACACACAGCTGTGTGACCTGGTGTATCTTCTTGGCAGACAGGGGCTCTGCGCATCCTGATTTGGGATGCTCCAGAAACAGACCACAGGCATCTGGCAAGATAGAAGACAAGTACACACAAGTTTATAATGCATGTGCTTCCCATGCACTCTCACAGGGAAATACAAGAAAAAGAGTAGCCCTCTTCGTTAAACAAGCCTTTCAGAGCACGTGTCTTTGGCTCTTTTGCATCTTTCCCTCTGCGAGGTGCACACCCGATGATGTAGTGCTGACCTTTAGAGTGAGCTCTGCTGAGGCACTTCTGAAGGCAGCTCAGGCTGGGTACGAACCAGAGCTGTCCTGTGGAGGTGCTGCAAGTCAGAATCAAGAGGCTCGGGATGCACTGAGCTTTGCTCTGCAGAAACAACCAAAGACCACTGCCTCTGCACTTGCAGGGTTTCCCTTGTTCCCTGGGTTTGAAGCATGAGCATTGTGCGCTGTCCTTTGGGGAAGAATTGCACAGCCCCACTGCTTTTACTGCTGGTGGGATTTGCACAGTGCAGGATGGTGACATTTAGGTGAAGCAGCCTCTGCGGGCTCCCCATAGGAGTGCTGTTCCCAGGTGGGCAGCGTGACCCCTGCTCCCCCTAGTCCCAGGGCAATGCACTGCTGCAGGCAGCCTGTTTGCACAGGGGCTTCCTGCAGAGTAGCTGGTGTGCCCGGCTCCCCCTTCCTATCCTGGCGGGTGCCTGCTGCTAGGCAGCCCCAGGCTGGGACATGAACTCTCATTTTCCACCACGCACCCATGAGAGCTCTGCTCTGCCAGGGAGCCACTCCGCTTCTTGCAACTTTGCAGCCTTTGGTGGGTCCAAAGGGATGCGTCTTCCATATTCATGGGGAATTATTTCAAATAAATCTGTGAGAGTGCATGCATTGTAAATTTGCATGTGCTTGCCTTTTGCCTTACCAGGTGCTTGCGGTCTCCTTCTGGAGCATCCCTAATCAGGATGCACAGAGCCCCTGTCTGCCAAAAAAAACATCGTGGTATTTTCATTTGCTTCTCTCCTACAGGCTAGTAAAGCTATTTCTTTCTACCTGTCAATTGCAAACTGGATATTTTGGTACTGATTTCAATGGAGTCTACACTGCCACCAATCAACAACAGATTTTTTATGTGTAAACTTGTAGTCCATATATGAAAGTGCTTATTTTCAGTTTAAGATTCATCTGTGTTTGAATATATTTTCACTGAAACATACTTTCCTTTAACAGTCTATGTAATGATGATTCACCACATCCCCAAAAAGCTTTTCCAAAACATTGTACCATTTTAATTATTGAAATGTTTTATTTCCAGTTTGATGGAGTTAACTTCTCATTTTGACTGACTGACTAGAAAATTACTTCCCCCTGCAAACGTTGACAGAAGGCCAAAGGATACATTTGTTACCCTAAAAAATGTACATACTTTCTCTATACAGCTTTGGTAATTTGATTGCCAGGGTGCTTCCAATAAAACTGATTTCATTGTACCTGAAACTTCATTGTTATTAAAATTTCTCATAATAACCATCTGGAATTTTGTTATTAAAATTTAAGATTCAAGTTTTTAAAAATGCCATTGTTAAAAAACCAGACATTCCACATGAGAGCAACGGAAGATACACTGCAAGTATTTCCGTTCTAAAAGGAGTTTTCTGGATATGCTCATTATCTATTATCTACCCCTCACACAAAAAAACAGTCAACAGGTTTGCACGGGTGCAGGAATAAGTTATTCATTAGCAGTCTGTAATGGCTGCTAATGGGGAACTCTATACACCTGCATTCTCTCCTGCCCCTTCTAAAGTTTCTGGCTGTCTTGAAGAGCTGCTATCCAGTGCCACACACTGCATGGGGTCATATTACCATTTAACTGGTACTTGGCTGCCTTCAACTTTAACAATCTTGACTGAAAAGAAAAAAGAAAAAAAAAAACAACAAAAAACTCCCCTCATGGGAAAGGAAGGACTCCAACAGACCCGTGGCAGCAGAGGGGAATGAAAAGAAGGATGTATCTGTCACCGCTCCTAGCTGCTCTTCACTGGTGCTGCCTGCCCCCTCACCCCCACACTCACAGCAAGGGTGCCTCATTCAGCTGTCAATCAAATCCTGAATCATTCAGCTGTCAATCAGTTCCTGATACACTGCAGTTTCAGCTGTGCATATTCAGATAAACCAGAATCCAAGCCAGGATTTTTTTGTAGAACGATACCCCTGCACATAAACAAACACACAAGCGAAGTACGAAGTTCACATAATGACACACAGAATAAAAATTTAAAGCATTAAAGCAACCTGCAAACTGCTGTTTCAGCCTTGTGCATGTATCTACTGTCAGTATTACAATCAATTGTTCCCCTCCATCCAGCCCACACCCAGGACTATCATCATCTTCTCCTTGGCAAAATTCATCTTCCCTGGCTGCTATCCTGAGTTCCTTAACTAGATCTACCTACCATGTCAGTTTTGGGGTTTTTTGTCTTCCCTAACCACTTCCCACTTCCATGTTCTTTTCTACCACCTGTTCCTTTCCAGATAGCGGCCTCCATGCTCATAGTCCCTTGTCACACACATTGCCACTTCCCTCAGCCTGTCATCCACACTGGTTCCCACGTGTTCCTTGAACTCCTTGCGCACTGAATCACAGGTCCTTCCTCCCTCCTCTACTTTGACTCTTCTCCAATCCACCTCTTCACTCTCTCCCATCAGTTTGGCCCTTGTCCCCACATAAATCAAGCGAGGAAATTTCTCCCCAGTGTTGCATTGCAGGACAGGTAATGCAGAAAAACATCAGACAGCTCCAAATGCAAGAAAATTGTTTTCAGCTCTGGTGCTCAAACTCAAGCACCAGAAACACATGTGATGTGTAGCCACTGGGACCAGACAGGGACAGTGAGAGATATCCTTACAGGATTTAACTGATAAAAGTTTGAGGAAAACTCTCCCAACAGAGATATTTCAGCACCTCAAACAGGCTTGTTGTGGGCGTATCTTTAAAAGCACAGAGAACACCACATTTCTGGCACGGTGACCGTACTGACAGCAGTTACCAAGTCATTGCTCCGAGAGTTTGTCAGACAACAGTTGTCTGGGTTTCTTTGGTTTTGACAGCAAATTTTTTTCCTTGCTTCACTCTTGGAAATAACTAAATTGTTTTGAACAAAACTTTGTGAAATAACAACTCATCATAGAGGTCCAAACTTGATGACTGGCAAACGAACGAACAGACCAAGCAACTTCAGTAGCGGTAGCCACCCTCCCCTAGCACCTTCCATTCAGGAAGATTCCACAGGCTTTTCAGATGGAATTTATGGATATTTCCTCAGAGAATTTATTTAAAAGTCCATATTATTCTGAACTAGTTCTTGGGCACGGAGCATAATGATAACACAGCTTTCTTACTCTGAAAAAGTAATGCACAAAATATTCTGTGTGGTTTTAAAGGAAACTATGGCATATTTTAGCCAGTTCTCCTTTACCCTGTGATGTCTATTCCTTTCTTGGTTTAGTAATTAAACCTTTCAAGTGGTAACTGGATGTTAATCCCAGTGATTCAGACAAGGACACTACTTTCTCACTGCTTGGTCTTCATTTGTTAACTTAAATGGTTAGTATATTTTGAAGTGCCTTTATATGTTATGGGAAAACTGCGTATACATAAGAACACAATTTTGCACATTCCCATACAGGAACAAGGTCACTGTTCAACCAGCCAACATTCAGTAGCTACTTGACCATCAAACCTAAATCTGTGTTGAAAGTTTACAGCATGTAACATTACAGACAGCTTTCTGAAAAATCTTTTTATTGACCAGTAAAAATGTCAGATACATCACAGTTTTGATTATGCACACAAAACAAGATTTCATATACACTGTATATCTTCAAAGATCATCCAGAATGATTTTTCTGAAACTATGTCTAATCTGTCATGATTAACTTGTAAACTCATCAACAAAATAAAATTACCACAATTTCTTTATTTTTAGTAATGTTTAATATATAGAGTTTTTTGGGGAAAGGTGTTTTTAACATGAGGATAGAAAACAAAGAACTGCTATACCTTGGCTTTGAAATTTATTCCTACAGGTTTTTGTTCTCTGATATAGAATCTATAAGAAAATTAGCATCTTATACATGGTATAATAAGGTATGTATGATATATATACAGATATAGATATAGATATATGATACATATTGATACATATATTGCTGCCTACCTGTGCCAATGAAAATATTCCACATACTGAAGAAACAAAAATAAAACAAAAGCCTTACTTAATCAGCACTTTCATAATACATCTCCTTAATGAGAACATAAAGAGATTACATGTGCAACACTGGACGAATTTCTTGACTCCCAGCTGACAGGCAGATTAGCATAGCATAAAGTTCTATGTACAAATACAGCACACAGAATTTTGCAGAACTAGACTCTTTCTCTACATTTAGTACAAAATCAACAAATATGCATGTTCACTAAAAAAAGTGTTTATGGAGGTGTGAGTGGTTACCTCTTCAATGCTCACAGTCTAATGAAGAATGCATCCTTGCAGCATCTTCACTATCAGAGTCAGGAGGTTAATTAATTAATAACATGCCTCAGGAATGCTATCCTTTACTAAAGAGGGTGGCTCTCCGCTGTACTGCATGAGTCTGCTCATAATACATGTCATGCAAGAAGGAAAACTTTTTTTTGTAATCAGCTTTCTGAATACAGACATGAAATCACATATTTCACCTTAGAAAAAAATGCCGATTGATACCAGAAGACAAAAAAAAAGTCTGTTTAGAATCCACCAGTGATGTGAAAATAACTCATTTAGCTTTTCCGCTCAGAGGGAATTTTGACGGTTGAGTGAAAATCTGACCCTGTTTATATCAATATGAATTTTATTATTCACTTTTGAGGCAGAGAATCTTAGAGTAAAGTTAGAAATAAGATTTCAAGCCTTCAGCCTAAACTCTGCGTAAGGCAAACAATTGCTCACAGTGGAGCTACTGGAGTCATGAGCTTAACCACCTTTGTTTGGACCCAGGCAGTAAACAGATGCCAGCTCCCTCTCAGCAGTCTAACAGTAAAACCTGATGACTATTATCAAAGCAAAATAAACTGTGAAACTGGAGATTGATTGTAAAAGCTTTTCTGTTTAAATCACAAGCTTGCAAGTAAGCCACTAGCGTATCATCAAGGGCCTCCATCAGAGTATCTCCAGTGCTGTTGCAGCTGTACCCCACCACGGAACACGATATAAACCTCAAACATTCATGCTTTAAAGTAAATTAAAGTACTGGACATGCCCAATGCACTTATTTCACTGCAGGCATATCATAACATGTTCAGCAGACTAGACCATTAAATTTCAAATAGAAAATCACTACTTTCATTTTTACCTTACTTGAAATGTGCTTGGTTACATCCATTTTTTTGAAGCTCCATTATTTTGAAGCCAAAATGATTCTTCTGTGATCTTTGCTGAACATAAGACTTTTGGCATCATTACTTTTGTTTACATTAAATATAACTTACTGTGTGATTTGGATGTGATCCTACCCACACTGAAATCCAAAGGCAAAAAAACCCTTTTGTTTGAAGACAGGAGGCTCACATCTTCCAGTTTTGATCTCACTGGTTGAGGATAAAATAATACGGTTTTCTTACAGTAAAAGTAGCAGCATATTCAGTGGAACTGAATAAAGTAGTAGCTCCTAGGTTCCCTCTTGCATTTTAATTAAGCAGCACCATTTCTGTATGGTTTTAAGGCATGTCACTTCATGTGGACCTCAGCCATGCCTATACTCATCACTTTGGCAATGGGCTAGTGCCCAGGTAGTGCTTATTGAAGAGCTATTATGAAGTCAGTGACACTCGTGACACTCATAACCCAGAGTGAAATATTACTAAGCGCCTTTCCTTTAAAATAAAGATTTAAAAATTTTGCATAATTTTTTTCTGTTGATATAAACCCTTACTCACAAAACTCCTCTGCTGACAACCACCACAACAGGACTGTTACGTGAGATAACACCCAAAATCAGAACTTTAAAATACATATATAACTCAATGTACACAGTTACAATGTATACCTAAAATTATTTTTAAATAACTGTATTTGATTAAAAGTTGAGGCGGCTGTTTTATTATTTAAAGCAGCCCCCAAAATACTGATGTTTTCTAGCCAGGGTGAGATTGGAAATTTCATTCCATGTAGCTAATAAATGGAGGACAGATAGTAAAACCGCAAGCAGACTGCCTTCCCACAGAAAGGTGCAGCTCGACATGACTCAAAACCTCCCAGCCAGCTTTCAGTAAAATTGTTCCACCATAAAAGGCTAAACCAAATATTTTATTTCCTAACAGGTGCTGGCCCAGTACCCATCTACACGACAGTAAAGATTCATCCCAGCACTACTACCAGGCTCTGCTCCTGTACCACTCTGTACCACAGTGCCTCTGCCACAAAAAAAGACCAAGGCACTCATTTATCTGCCCTGTCAACTCTATCTTACACTTCCGTGCAGTACAAATATCCACAAAGCAACTGTCCTCAAGAACATTCTCACTGAACTTGGCAGTTGTAACCAATCTAGCCACTGCTCACCTAGATGCCAGAGGTGCCACACATCCCCTTCCCTGTGAAGAGGTGATGGATGCCAGCCGACACAGCTGCTCTTGCTCCGCTGAGCTGCTCTTAGGAGCATAACTCATCTGGTCTCACTGAAAATAAACCAGGGTAGCACAGATCTCTCAGTTAAACTGTACAAATCTAATGGATTTGGACACACTATAGCCTGCTGATGTCTGTCAGAAACCTGCTGGGAATTTTAAGCTATAGGTATCTAATCAGTACAAAAATGAACAAGTCCCTCAAACCACGCAAGTTAGTGAGGGATTGATTAGTGATCCCAGCCACAGCACAGGTCTCCAAGGCACGTGGTATGTCCCGTTATGCAATCGCATGACATTTTAAAAGAAAGCTTGCCAACTCCTAAATGTAGTTAAGCTGTTAAAAAATGAGACTTAATCTAGCTTGGGCCTGGGAGGAATACAACATTAAGCCAGTGATGTACATGTAATTCACGCAGTTATTAAGAAGGAGTTAATTACCTAATGTAATCGGCACTTCTGAGGCCAAGCCTGGACCTGCTGCCACGCAGCACCCCACAAAAGGCAGTGACTGCCCCCTCTTCCATGGATGAGTGGACAACACTAACCCAGTCTCTTCCCCATATTCTAATCCAAATTTAAAAAAAAAAAACAAAAAACCAAAAAAACAGAAACACTCAGAAAAAACCTCATAGATAGAAGGATAATCAAAGATCATCTGGGTTAACTAACATCCTATGTTCAAACTGTTCACATCTATTCACTTTAGCGTTGGCTGAAGGCATTTATAAACTCAGCTGTTACCTGGCTGTCAGTCCCTGCCATGGGAGCAAAAGCTCTTGGGAACACTGTGAGGAAAGGCAGCACTGACACCATGCTTTGAAGACATTATCAAAGCCTCAAATAAGCTGCTGACATTTCCTGAAGAAAGGGAATTGATGAATTTGGGGATGTCACATTTTGGCACAGAAGCAGCACTGTATGATAATCAAGTGAAGACAACAGAAAGCAAGTAAAGTAAGAGGAAGCATCACCTCCACTTGCACAGCTACATCGAGAAAAGTCCATCCAGGCTGCTGTACTCAGAAACCAAGACACACATTTTGCTCAATTCAGAGTTGCTGAGTTTGACAATTTCAGATTTTTGAAGCAAAAATTTGACTTTTCTGTCTTGCTAAATGAAGGAAGCTCATCTGTTGTCCTGTTCAGAGTTGCAATAACCCAAACAACACTAGAGTTTCAGCTTAGGTAGGATGACAGTTATCACTTAGGCCAAATGATTTGATTGGCAGCACTGTTTGGAGGTGAGAGGGGCAGTTTCTCATCACTATAGGCCTGAGGTAAAACTCTAAAATATGCCCTCCGTATCACTCTGCTTTAGTCTGTCATTACAGGATTAAATCTTCGTTTAAAAAACAACAATTAGCAAAAATGAAAAATCACTGCATGTTCTTGCTGAAACTACAGTACTTCTAACACTAAAGGTAAGACAGCAAGGGTATTTAAATATTTAAGGACTGAGATGTTTGTGCATTTGTAGTGACTTCCTTTTGCCTACGTGTATTTTTAGTATAATTACTAAAGCTCCTCCTGATATGATAGGAAAGCCTTCTCTGGACTTCTCTCAGTAGCATAGTAAGAATCAAAATTTTTCCATTTTTCACCTCCACATTTACAAGCATAGTCATTCATCCTTTCTGTAATGAGAAACAAAATGCTACTCACCAAAACACAAACTTATGCATTCACTGGCCCCTTCTTGTTTTCTGGTATAAATCCACTAAAGTCAATACGCCTGAGCTACATCAGAGAAGAATTCAACCTTTTCTTCCTAGATAAAATATCATCACACAATAGCAAGATCGAGGTAGCTAAAATAGCTTAATGACCCAAATTATCCTAAGGAAGTCTACACTTCAAATGTACACCACTGAACCTTACATTCAGTATGTAACTGCTTCTTTCAGGTTTGAAGAAAAAGAAATACTCCTGGTCATGATACCCAATTTCAAGTTTATTTCTTAAGGATCATAAATGCATTGCTACAGAATAACCGAAAAACAGTAAGGGAAAAATTCCCATCTGTTTAATTTTATTAGTGCAGCAAGTCCTCAGAGAGTCAAGACCTTCCAGTATCTTCAGCTGACACAGATTAGATTAGCTTCAGTGAGGTCCTCTGGGCAATTCACCACACCTGAAAACACCCAGTGTTCAAACAACTGTTACAAAGCCGTTGGCTGTACTGTTCAAGGTGACAAATCTAAAGGAAATGTTTCTATAGTTTAAATGCACAGCTGTTGAAAAGTCAAAAACATTGTGGATATACCAAACAGCAGAATATTTTAAGCCTTACTGCGTTCTCTATACGATGTTTGCTCTCAGATCTGTCACAGACGAGAAAAGGTATGTAACTCCACTGTCAAACCCAAGCAGCATAACCAGGCTTCAAAATAATTCTGTTTGACAAGCTGACTGGTGGCATAGCCAGACACTCAGCTCATTATGTCCTAATGCTGCATTCACCACACAAACAAGACACTAGTCAAAAAACCTGCACCTCACAGAAGCATTTAAACAGATAATATCTACCAAATTAAGCATTAATTTAAGACCTAATGAACTTAGACTGGAAAGTCTAAGATTTCTGTTTTATGGAAAGGGTTATTTTGCTGCAAAATTCTTCCCGTAATTTACTTGAGAAACAGATGCCTCGTTAAAAATAACAAACAGCATAGATTGCCATTAGAAGTATGAAGAGGACAAATGTTTCCCTCCAAGTCATTTTATAGATATTATAATACTTATTTTCACCTGCCTTCATAAGCCAGACATGAAACAGCTAAGACTGTTTGCAGTCATATTGACTACAGGGATATTCACATCTCTACCACTATGGGAGAGTTCTAGGCTTATTAGTCTCTGAGATTACATATAAAAAGTATTGATAATTTATGATCATAATAATCTAGACAGAAATAAAAGATATCTTATTTGCATATTACATATGGGCAGGCATGATAATTCACACCTATTTCTCATTCTGTACTGGCTGTCTGAGTCATACCACATTGATTAAACCACCTCTTCTGTAAAAATGACATGCAAGTCTGACCTCTCTACCATACAGAACTCAGAATAATTTTGAAAAAAAATAAATAAAATATTATTAAAGCCACACAGGTAAACAACAGGATGCAACAAGACACATTTTTGCTGGTAGTAGGCTGTTATGACATACTAAGGAACCACTCTTCATGGCTGAGAAGTGATTTTCAAGAACAGGAAAACAGAGTACATCTCACCAATCTGAGTTTCAATCAAGTACCTGGTCTGGTATCACATCAGACATTATTAATTAAATTTAATATAGTTTAGTAGAGAAACTGTAAAGTAGACAGGCTGGCTAATGACAAATCACAGTTTTTTAAATTTTTTAAAGGGACATTACCAAAACAAGTTCCTCTAAGACTGGAGGTGAAACATATCTCACTTAGCATTTTTTGCATTTCTGCAGTTAATACAAAGCCAATCTAAAATTAAGTGCCAAGGAAGAGAACAGACATACCTTACAGAAAGAAAACTACCTGGAGGACAGGATCAATAGAAATGAGATTAAATGCAACCAGACAAAATTGCCATGATATGCTCCCACAGACCAAACCCATACATTTCTGTTACCTCTGGAACATCACTAAGCAGAAATAAATGGGGTACAGAGGACAAGGGTATATGAATCAAACACAGCACCTCTGGCACTCGTCATGAACACCGCAAGTTAGCAGTTTACAAGATGGTCCAATGCAGCTTCAGCAAAGGTGAATTCACCACCTTTTTGGTTTTCAGCTGAAAGGCAGAGTGCTGTAAAGTGTTCTGATACCCCAGCCTCACAGATTACCACACCAATGGGAGCCCAGCATGCCTTCTGAATTTTCCACTCAGCCTGAAACTTCTTTTATACTACACCACCGTTAATGTGAAAGCAAAGAGTGTTTGCGGTCCTACAGCCATAAACAAAGACCTCTGGTAGGTTAAAGACAAAAGGAAACAACAGTAAGTTCACCCAAGTTCCTGTACAAAGCTAAACTGGGATGAAGTTCTGCAGAGGGCTACAAAGGTGGCTAGGGGGCTGCAGCACGTGAACATATAACAAGTCTAGGAGAACTACATTGCCTGCATTGCAGAGAAGTCGTCAAGGGAGGATGTAGCTGCAGTAAGAAACAACAAAGCCAGACTCATCAAAGATGCACAGTGTAAGAAGAGGAAATGATCACAAGATGCAGTAAGGGAAATTCCTTACTGGAGAGTAACTGCAGGAACGGGTTGCCCACAGGTTATAGAGCTTCTGCCATTACAAATAGTCAAAGCTTATCTGGGAAAGATCCTGAGCAATCTGCTCTAACTTGGAAGGCAGCTAGGCTACATGACCTCCAGAGGTTCCTTCCAACTTAAATGATCCTATCATGTAGCTTAACAGCCATACATCAAACAATCTACAAAAGACCGTAACACTGTATCACTTTACTTGCATTTGGCTTGAACATGAACATGGAAAAAGTGGTTTGCGGTAAAGAAGCCCTTATACCTGGCTTTCAGGGATGTAAGAAGCCTCTTCCTCATATAAAAAATATTAAAAGAAATGTATATAATGGTACCACTACAAACACCGTGGAAAAAAAATGGGAAAGTAGTTTGCAAAACTCCCAACTCCTAACAGAGCCTGTAGAGACACCCCGTCAACAGGCGCTATCAGTACCTTGTTACTGAAAAGTTTCAAAACAGTACACTTGTCATTCCAAGGCTATAAAATATTGTTTAGGCAAATGTTATACACTTTTATTTTTGAAAACATATTTTGAAGTTATAAATACATAAACTGAAAAATATTTTTAAGTGTGATAGCATATGATTAATTCACAGTGCACACACTCATAAGGACTACTCCCTCAAAAATATTTTATGTTCACTTTTACATTGCTTATATTTGTATAAAAGCAAAGCAGGAGTCCAAAAGAGTTATCCAGAGCTCTTAGATATTAGCTACAACTCTTACCTACAGTGAAATATTCTAGTGTTAACCAGCAAGTCTTCTTAACTTTAAAAGCAAACACACCAAAAGATAGGTTATACATAAAGTCAATCATACCATTAATTCCTGTTTACCTTTAGCACAATTTCCAGCAACATTACCTCTGAGCAGTTTCTAAAGAGAATAATTAGAAAACTCTAGGCCAGCAATACTTGTCATGAGTTCCTGTAAATAATTATTAACAGAAGTCTCTTAGTTCAAGCAGCCTTCTTTCAATAAATTACCGTGCTGCTAACAGGTCCACTTCGAAACAATGGCACAAGCATCTCAGTGACCCACACAGAAGCCCTTTCAAGCACAGTATGATCTGATAGCTTAGCATTAATCACAACATAGATGACTGACTTTGTAATTCTTACATTTACTTTTGTCTTTCATGTTTTTATTCAATGAATTTAACTATACATACTACTATGAACTATTACTGTTGAAAAAACTGTTTGGACAGCTTAAACAGGGCTAGCTATAATCACCTCTATTGTAACAGAACAATGCTTTGACTTTCCTCTGGAAAAGGCAATGCAACACTGAATTTGCTTATTCTTCCTAACTTTGTGTGGAAGGCAACCCAGTTCCAACAGAAACTGGAAATTAATCTTTCACTCTTCAGTAACTACTGCTCATGAACTAGCCATGCCGTGATATACAGCAGGTATGGCAGAACTTAGCACTGAACTATAGCTGTCAATAGTGTAATTTCTGCATCTATGTCACAAAGCCGAACTTGCTATATTTTTGAAACATTCTGTTGATAAAGAAAAGCATCTCTCTTACATGTAACTTTTGTTAAAAGACATGGATAGTTTTCTTACTATAGTTTTATAGCTCAAGCATTTCATAGCCAAATCTGTGGATATGTCGATTTTTCTTCTTGAAGCTAAGATCATCCCTCATTTATGTGTGGAAATGAGAAAGACAGTACGTGAAAAATACAAAGTTGAATACCAAATTCCAAGTAGCTTCATCTGAAAGTTTTCTTCTTCTTTTTTCCCCCTACCCTAAGGCAGAAACAAGTGCTATGTTCCTGCAAAACTCAGGCAGACCATAGAGCATCCTCACAGTTCAAAATTAATCTCCAAAACAATACTTGAGAGTAATTTCATTATTTTAAAATGTTTTAAGGCCAAATTTATTAGAAGTTGATTCTTCGAAAGGCAGAATATGTTTCTTAGTTGTAAGCAAGGTAATTTCCAAGTCCTGGCTCAGCTAACAACGTGCTAGGTACCATCACAACCATGTAAGTTCAACATCTAAAAGGAAAGTTTCTTCCAAGCCAGTGTACTCCTTAAAACTTGACATTTACATGCTTTTCAGGGAACATTTATAGCACTTCTTCATTTACTGTTTTATACAGAAAAATGTAAGAAAACATGCTGGGTTTATATCATTTCATGACCCAAAACATCAAGCTAAAACTCCCAGGGTGAAATACTACTTCATAACCTCAGCTATATAGGAGGCTAGCTAATGGATGCCTTCATCAGGTTACACCTGTACACTGGTTTAAATAGGTGCAATCAATTAGTGTGTAAGACATCTATGTTAATAATGCACAAGAAAAGATATTTATCTTACTGGTCCTTCATTTTCTTATCTTTATAAAGCTGTTAGAAGGAAAATAAATTAAGTCAAAATTTCAGCCCAAATTTGTGGTACTGCAGCCCCAGGCACTGTTTTGGAATGGAATATTGAGATAATTGGACCCCACACAGATATGGCAGCAAATCTTGATTTAAAGCTGTTGCATTAGGCGTTGGTCCAATTCCTCTATAAAATAAGAGAACTGAATCAGCTCTCAATGCACAAATTATACAGTGGACGAGAAGGTCATCTGTTCATTGAAATCACAACATTTTCCATTGGCAGGTTCCACAAAAGGAACACATTTTAAACCTGAGAACTCACTTACACATGTTTCAAACGGCCCAGTTTAAGAACACAGAAAACTGGCATTAACAAGGACTATTAACAATGTTGGCTCACGCATCCTCATGATAACACACCTAACTGTTCAGATGCTATTGTCTCATGCAGGTCTTCCAAATTCTTTGAAATCCAGCCCACAAGGTCTACCAAACAGGCACATCTCAGTGGCATCTCAGGATGTGCGAGTCCTTCATGTCCTCCATCCAGATCACATGATACTGGCAGGCCACAGAGCTACCTTGAGGCTGAGGAACATGCAGCAAACCTGTTGCAAACTTGAGAAGGCTGTGGCCAGGCACCAGTTTGTGCCAGTTGCCTCTGGCATCGGAAGTTGTGGAGCTGTCAACATGTGGGATGCCAGCATCCCAGCAGAGGAGTTCGTTACAAGCAGGGGAAGAGCAATTCTCATGATTAGCATGTAAAATTTGGTAATTTTTCAGCCAGTGCTTGCATTATGCATCCAGAAGTAGAGGTGAATCAATCCCAGGCCACTTTATCTCTTTGAAATAAAAAGACACAACAGGAGGTTCCAGAACCCAGTTAACATGTATTTCAATTAGAACATTTCAGCTTCTTTGAGAAAAAGATAGACATTACATAAACTCTAATCCAATTTCATTCCTAATTTGCTGGCCTTCAATCAGCACAATACTTTAAACAGAAACAAAATCTTGACTGTGTATGAAACGGAAACCACAATACTAGGTCTCATTCTGCTAACTGGGTCTCTAGGAGTGCATTTGAAAATAGTCTCCACTTTGAGATATGATATACATGGTATTAGTTAAAGAAGATACAAAAAAAACATACTGCTCTGTGAAGCATGGAACAAGTAAGCTTTGCAAGTGCATGTATCAAAAAACCTCATGGAAAGCCCTGGAGATGTCTTCATGCCTGCTACTCTCTATCCATGCAGCAATAATAAAAGCAATCTCTTTCACTATAAATTACTAGTAACATTTTGGCAGCAGAGCAGATCTCAACATACGCGCTTTATTTTTAAACCCACTGAGAAAATGATTGTAATAGGAAGAAACTTCAACAGAAGACAATAAAGGTTCACAGCTGAATAGGTGACTTCAGTGTTACCACAACTACGATGACATTAAATAACTGAAAAAAACGCCACATCCTTCTACAGACAGACAAACGAAGCAGACAGAAGCCACACTCTTTACAGCCCACCAAGCTACATCTGTGCCTTTTAATCTAAATACAGTAAATAAAGTTATAGTGAAGAAGCAAGCCTATGTGGGGCATAGAATGAGAAAAGAAGAAAGCAAAAACTCAAAAGCAAGTCCTCCTTAGTACATCAGATATTTCAACATTCAAGGTGTTAGGAGATAAATACAAATACACCTTACAAGGTACTGAATTTTCTCATACATTAATTTACCACCTTCGGCTCTTTAGAGCTTTAACACTTCAATGTCGGTTACATTCCAAAATAAACTACCAGTAATTCATTACCAGAATTAATTTTTCATATGCAATTCCAAAATCCACAGACCAGAGCTCACAGTAAGAAACAGTTACAAAGATCTTCCATGAATAATATATGTTGGCATTTTTTCCTCATTTCTTCAATTTTGTTTTTTAATTTTCATCAAGGGAGGAATAGTATTATAATGCATCAATACTAAAAAGCTTTAAAAACCTAGTTATTTCACACCAAGCCTATAATGCCATATAAAACCCTAAAAAATGAAATTGTCAAATGTGCCAAAAAGCTTCTGCAGCCAGACTAAGATGATTTGTATTTTAAAGTGCATTAAAAGCAACAAAATAAAATTAAAGATGATTGAAACATGCATAGATAGCTCTCATAACTAGTTCATTTTTAAAAGATGACGAAGTGGTTTTTAACTGCATGCAGTGGTAGAATAAAACAAAGTAAGTCAACGATGTTACAGCTGGGGAGGGAGAGCAGTCATCCACCATGGCTATTGTCAAGCACATGTATGACAATTTTTTTATATTTCCATTTATCCAATACTGTTATTCATGAATTTGAGCAGCATTATCATTATGCTTTACAAAACCGTATTATTGTTCTAATTCAAGGAAACAAGACTGCTAACACTTTTTGTCAAAAATTTTCATTGTTATGGCGTGTTGACTTGGCTGGCTGCCAGATGCCCACCCAGCTGCTCTCCTCACTCCCCCTCCTCAACTGGACAGAGGCAGAAAATAAGATTAAAAGCTCATGGGTCAAGATAAGGACAGAGAGATTGCTCATTAGTTACTGTTATGGGCAAAACAGACTCAACTTGGATAAGAGCAGAAACAAAACCAAACTTAAGTCATCTTCTCCCCCTTCTTCCCAGGTTCCATTTCATTTCATTTTCAACTCGTCCACCTCCTCCCCTCCCCAAGCACTGCAGAGGGATGGGGAATAGGGGTTGTGATCAGTTCACAACAGCCCCTCACTGCCATTTCTTCCTTTTTACTTTCCCCCTCCTCCCCTCACAGAGGCCACCCCTACAGACCCCTGCTACAAAAACCTTGCCATGTAAACCCAATGCAATTGTGTAAATAGATAACAGAATAAGCCTTTAGAAGTTTAATGATATAGTTCAATAATGATGTGATTCTGCGGGACAGGAGTGGGGAAGAATTTGTTCAGAGGTTTCATAACATTTCAGCTCTAGCACCAGAAATTTCATATGTAACATTTCCTTCTCCAACATAATTAACCACAGTCAGGGGAAAAAAAATAAAAATCAGCAATTTCCTTTGCATAAAATAAATGGCCATTATGATAGGGGTCTGTTTTTCCCACACATACACTCAAAGTTAGAAGCCTGTTATAACTGCAACATTGTACTGGCCAGCTCTAGCAGTTATACAAAGTAAATCTACCCTAGCCAATGTTAAAAAATAACACTTAAAAAACCCCAAACTAGTAATCAAATTAAATAAAAATGGAGCAAATTATACATCCCAAAATACAGGTTTTAGTAGAGAATTGTCTTCCAGTTTCAGGCAGGGTTTTGCAACAGTTTATGCATGACCTGTAAAATAATATAAAACCACCCTAGCAAGATTTGTAGACATCCCAAAAACTACTAAAATGGCAAACAATGAGGCAAGCCAGTTATTTGCAAAAATAACCTGACTCATTTGGTAAGACAGGCTCTTCTGAAAGCATGCATTCTAACAACTGCAAAGGGCAAGACCACCTATACTTTATAAAATTTGCATAATTTTCTTGTTAATTTTCTTGTGTCCTGAAAAGCTGCAGATCTGAATGGGATTTGGGCATCACCATGAATAAGCAAATGCATGGGAGATCACAGCAATGCAGTTACTAAGCCTGGCCAGGGCGAGACTATACCAGCCCTATGAACAGAAGAGTAACTGGGTAGGAAGGTGGAAACACTTCCATATAATTGAAGAAATATAGTTAGTTCTTTGCATCTATACTTCAAGAAATTAAAAATGGGTCAGACTGAGGTTTAAAAAAAACCATGAGACATTCTAGAAAGCTCGTCATTTGGGAAGGGTTGAAAGAAACTTAAAATATTCAGCCTATTAGAAAAAGGTTAAAGAGATGAGTTGGTCAGTGCCTCCCAGTATCAGACAAGGAAGGTAACTGACAAAATGCCTCTACTAAATAGTAAAAAGAGTAAAATAATCAAACAATAAAAGACAGAGTAAGGTCAAATGGGTGAAAGATATCTACACAAATTTATATTAAACATTACAAAAAATTTAATAGTGACAATAATAAACAAGTTGAACAATCTAACAGGTGATACGGTAATTTTTAATTTGAAACTTTACTTTCTCATCACTTTTTAAAGTGCCTTTTTAAAAACTGAGCACAAATTACTGGAAAGGCAGTACTGCATATATTTAAATTACCACCAGCTAACAAAGACAGAATGGTTTCTGGGTCAGGAATGCTAATGTCTGAATGTCACTCTAAAATGAAGGATGTAGCACTATGGTTACTGATTACAGCTCCAGTGAGGGACATGTGGCTGTCTACAAATACATCAGAAGCATGTGTATTTCAAAGCCTGCACACTTCGTTCATGCATTAATCCTTCCAGTTTCTTCAGAGCATTGCCAGTTGCATTCATTCACCTAACCAGTTGCCAGCACCACCAAGCTGCAAAACGTTCTTGCTTTGAGGGCATTTCCCAGGGTAGATTTTCTATCAGCAGGTATCATGCTCCATGCACACCAAAATAAATGGCTTCCATCATGCAGTAGGGTATTACTCCCCTTCCCCACAAGATGCTCCCCCTTTACCCTTGCCCACATCCCTGCATCCTCTCCACGGACAGTGGAACCCAGCAGACCCTCCTGAACCCTCTGCTCCACAAAGTGCCATGCTGCAACCCACGCCCACCTCTCCCCTGCTATGCTCAGCTTATAGATGTTTACGTGAAGCCTTATTTGCTCACAGCAGGGGAAGACATGGAAATCAAATGAGTTTATGTGGCATGGGTACATAGAAGAACTGGAGTAAACTGGCAAAGGATAGAGGGAAGGGAAGAAATAATGGATATACACATGCCCTGCCAAACACTCCATGAGCCAAAGCAGACGTCAACAGTTCTGTTTCTTCTAGATTAAGCCCCATTTCAGTCACATGACCATGGACATCCTACATCACTACTCGCTCCTAATGCCCCCTTCCTGGGGGAAGCAGAAGGGTTCATTGACAGTCAGACTCTCCATAATAATCCTGAATAGCAACACTAAGGATCCAGAGGCACATTACCATGAAAGTGAATGAACAAATTATGTACCGTTAGGGGAGAGGGGTGCAATCCTGAAACTAAAGACTTCTGTGGTGGAGTTAATTTCTTTTTTCTGTCTGGAAGGGGTGAAAAGGCACTACTGGCTGGGAAAACTCTACTTTCCCTAGATCAAAGCATTGGCTTTGGTGGTGCTCCAATTTTCTCACTGCATCAGGGACCAGCAGAACCTACAGAAACTTTGTGGGTCTTCTCCTGAGAAAGCTTAAGTTAAATTTTACATGGAGCATATACAACCCATTGTGCGTTATGTCACAGCTATATCACATAATATCATACAAAGAATAAGGACAATTACTCAGTAAATACACTAGGCCACTGCATGTTGCTCTCCCACTTCAGTACCAGACACCACTCTCTGTTTCCAACAGAGTGCATCCCTTTACTAGTCTTTAGGATTTATTAACAGAAAAGTCATTTTGTTTATAGCAAGAAAGCAGTACTGCATTCAAATGCTGATGGAGAAAAGGTGCTCTTAAACAAGCAGGAACAATGTGAAAGGGCTGGAAAAATTACTTCTATGTTCCATTGCAATTGCTATGTCAGCAGACACCCTGAGGCTCTGGGTTTCATTATATGAAGAGTAAAATAATCAAACAAACATGACAGCAGCTCAAGAAAACAGTAATTTCATTTCAGATATAAAGGAATATTTTGTCTGAAAGAAGATGAATGCCGATTTTTAGGCACTTTGCTTTCTTGGGGTTCTTTTACCAGACAGGCGGTTCTGTCAGATCTGGCTCTGCAGGTTTACGGAACTATATAAGCCAGCAAAAATGAGCTAAGAGTTGGTAGCTGTGTATAGCAACTGCTCCAAATTTGAAGCTGCATTGAAATCAGCACTTAAAGCAGAAATAAAATCCTTTTCCTTCACAGTGATGGGTTTTTTCCACTCCAGTTTGACACAATCTGTCACAAAACACACACTATTTTCTTCTTAGGGATGCTGCTTTTTTACGAGTGTAAAGAATTACTAAATTATTTAGATTAAATAAACAGAAGCAATTTCTGAACAGACCTTTTCAGACTTCACCCTCTCTATCAGGTTTCTGTATCTCTGTATTCCACTCACATTTATCTATGTGCAGACCCCACAAACTCCACGCTCACAGTTATTTTCGTAAGTCAGACATAAAGTACTCTGACCTTTCAAAGTGTCACACTTTGACTTAATACATGTAAGACACACCTGCAACTTGTCATAACTGATTTGATCTACACCAAAAATAGATAATAGATACTTAAAACCTGCTCTTCTATTCCCCTCCTCAAAAAGTGAACAACCAGGAGGAGAATGGATTTTGTTTTAAAATATAATTGTAACTAACTGTGCAAATAATTTATTAAAAGGGGTGGGTTTGCTAATCGCTGTCAGCTCTAAGCACCTTCCAAACAATTCTGACCACTGCTATGAAACAAACCAACCCTCCCTCTTCCACCCTGCAGATACAGCCATGGCCTCACAACTCACAGGCACACGCCAGACAGGTAAGTCACGCTCAGCTGGGAAGCCCTAGGAACAGCAGTAATGCACCCAGTGTTAGCTGTTTTCAACCAAACCTGTTAAACCAATGACTCTTTTTATGTGAAGTTTAATAACAGACACGGATGCACATCGAAAAGTGAAGAGCTCCCTTTTTGTGCAACCTCTCTGGCTGAGTCAATGAGAAAATGACCTTACCAAATCTGCCTCTTGCTTGAAAGCCACGTGCCTGAGACCGAAAAGCTGTACTGAAAGCAGTCGTGCATTAGGCTTCACGTACTGATAAGCAACATAAAGCATAGCAGCTGAGCTCTATTTTCAACACAGTTGGGTAATAAAATAAAGATTTCAACCCCACAGTCTGTTTTCTTGAATTTATTTTTTATTCCTGCTACAAACTGGAAAGAACAGAGGTAGCAACTGAAAGGATGTGTGTCCCTGGAGCTGCAATCAGGAAGGAAAAAGTAACACATGCATTAAAAGGGAGGCAGAGCAGAAGAGCAGAAAGAGGCAGAGGGAGGGAGAGCACAGCTCCTTCAATCTTCCCACAGCAAACGCCATGCTGTGTGGGAAATAACAAGCACCTTGTCCAGCTCTGCCTTCTCCTGCCTAGCAGTGGGGCAGCACAAATGTCTGTCTTCAGGAAGCAGCACAGGCTTGGCACATCCCTTGTGCCCCATCCTCCTACTCTCATGCTATTGTGAGATTCCAGTTGTGAAATTGCTGGCTCTGCAGAACCATCATCTGATGATGCACAACAGAGTGAAAAAAAACACATATAACAAGCACATGCAAGCAACCAATGGCACAGAAAGAAAAAAACCACACACACCTAATAAAACAGACTAAAAGATGGCAAGAAGCAGGGATGAAATAGGAACGAAGCAGCAACTGAAGTGCACTACACAAGGAAAAGCACAGAAAAAAGCCTGTCAGGCATCAATTTATTGTGCAGTTGATCCGTAACTGGTTTTAAAACCATAATTTTTACTTCCCTTTGGGTACTGCATGTAAGTCTAATTGCAGAACACTCCCATTCAGATGAAGTATACAGCAGGCAGCCTGGATTGGCTTTATATTCCCATCATACTATTCACCCTCTATAAGGCAAAAATCCCATGCCTTCTCCAGTCCCTGCTTCTCCATGGCTTCCTGCTATTACACAGGTGAAAGGATAAACTGGTTTAGTATTTCACAAACAGGATACAGAACAGAGTAATTTGTGATGAGTGATCTAGAAACAGAGGCTTTCTGGCAGCCCCTGTTTGCCCAAGTAGAGATGAAGGGAAAAGTTTAATTGCTCTGCCAGAGTTACTAACATGTTGGTAACCACACGCATAATCTACAAAATTGAAAGAAACCCAGATGTGCTACTAAGATTTGTTTATTCAGTTTTTAAACTGGCCAATACCGTGTACATTTGTGACACCGTCAGAAGCATACCTGACTTTATCAAAGCCAAGACTGGCACCCTGCAGTCATGTCAAGACAGATTACTTCCACAGCGATGCTTCACAAAACCTGTCATGAACCAGGAACTGTAATACTGCTATTCTGTTCACAAGCCCCCAGACTATTTAAAATCCAGGCAACAGCTATAAATCCCCTTCTAAACATGACACTAAGAGAAACTTCGGGAATATTCAGATCATGCCCAAAGGCTTCTCAGTCTGACCACGTTTCACCTCAGAACACACCGCTGCACACAAACAAAGCACGAAACCACACCTGGCCTACTTGGGCAATGCATTGTAAATGTAGTTCAGAAAACCAAAAACAATGAGCTCTTTGCTTCCAGGGACATGTCATGCTCCCTGCTACTGTGAACGCTTTGCCACTGGGGCAAACAATTCTGTTTCCACTGACCTGATTTACCCAATACCTTGCTTTTCCATGTCATAGGAAGAAATACCTGGAAATGCGTCTCCATGTTAACACTGTACAGCTAGAATAATTTCTAGTACCCAATGCAAGCAATGAGAAGAAACTGATTAATGACATTTTGAAACAGTTAGTGGCTGAACTGGGAAAGAAAGGCTGCAAATAAAAAACACTGGAGTAGAAACTGATTTAAAAAATCCTAGATAAAACATGTACAAATAACATCAACCATATAAAAGATCTATTCTGGAACATTTAAAAACTCCATAGCTTACAAGTTTAAAGCACAGTCAATGGAAATACAAAAAGCTACATGAGATAACAAATATGCCACTAGCAATTGAAAACCGTACCTGAAAATCCTGGTCTTATGTTTTTTGGAAAAACATATTGGAATATGTGAAACAATACATTACTTTTAGGATTTAAATGGCTAAAAATGTGAGTTCATGCAGTGATGTAATATTACATTAAATCATGTAAGTACTGTTTTTACATGTTAAATTAGTCTCACGCCAAAGATAATTAACACACGAAGCAATATTTATGGTATGCGTGTGCACACAACTGCATCTAAAATTAAAAGATCCCAGTGAATACTCAAATTTTGAAGCTTTTTCCACCAATTCTAGTTCTGCTATTACAACATTTACAGAAGGTAGATATTTTAAAATTTCTTTTGAGAAAATTACATACACACACACACACATGTTTTTTCCAGGGCCCTGTCAAGATTATCAAAGGTCTTTTTCAACATAGGAGAAAATGACTACAGTCCAACCCTCAGCCTTTTGAAATCAGTGGAAAAATTTCCATTAACAAAACAACTCTGCATCTAACCTAGATCACTACATATACAAGGGGAAAAAAATGCAAAGAGCTATTCACAAACATGCTTTCATGCACATAAAAGAGAAATGGGGAATAAAGCCACAAGTTTTGGAGGGTGTGGGGTTTTGGTAACTCACTTGGTTGTCACAACACGGAATGCCACGTTTAGCTAAGCTACATATATAAAGATACAATTCCAACTGTTCCAAGTTTGCTACATCCTAGTCAGCAAATGTGACTAATATCACATGTTACAGGGGCAACACATCTGTAACTTTTATCCTATTATTAGTAAACTCACACAAAAATACTGAGCACACTCCGCTCCAGACTTCTAGAAATTGCAATGAGCCACACCATTTCAGCAGTCCTTCAGCACACTGCCCTCCTCAACCACTAGTCTCCTGCAAAAGAGCTCTGGCCTTTTAATTATTTTTTAGGTAGATCGATAAATACAGATATCTAAGTATATTATATGTTTATACTGTTATATAGATTATATACTCTTTTTATATAAGTTTTATATATATACACACATGTATGTACAACCCATATGCATGCGCGTGCACACACATCACACACACACACATTTGTTCGTGCTCCACTTGTTTATCTACCAAGAATTGCTATGACTAACACATCTGACTTGGGAATAACACTATCAGCAACTAGTGCTAGACTTGCAGGATACTAATTCCTCAAAATGTAAAGTAAGGAACAAATGTTCAAAGATAACTGAACTGCCACCTTTAAGTCTAACCCTCATTCCAAACTGCCAACACTCCATTGTACCTCCACTATAAACTGCCCACCAAGCAAACTACTGACCTTGCCAGATCAAAGGAAGCAATAACAAGGAAACAGAGACACAGAATTCAATGATTTTATGCATGACGGTGAAACGTCTGAGTCTGTTTTGTATGAAAGTTCAGTCCTCTCAAACTTGGAAAATGTATATTTATACTTACATGTGTATTTTATACTTATACTGTATTTTACATGCCAAATACCACACAGTCAAGCACCGAGCTTCAAGGCAGAATTATACATAGAATCATTGGGTTTAAAAAGACCTTTAAGATCAAGTCCAACTGTTAACTCAGCAGTGCCATGTCCACCACCAAACCATGTCCCTCAGTGCCACATCTACATCTCTTTTAAACAGCTCCAGGGATGCTGACTCAACTGCTTCTCTGAGCAGCCTGTGCCAATGCTTGACAACATTTCCAGTGAAGAAATTCTTCCAAATATCCAATCTAAACCTCCCCTGACACAACTTGAGGCCATTGCCTCATCTTATCACTTGTTATCTGGGAGAAGATACCAACCCCCACCTCGCTACAGACTCCTGTCAGGTAGTTGCAGAGAGCAGTAAGGTCCCGCCTTGAGTCTCCTCCGGGCTAAACACCCCCAGTCCCCTCAGCCGCTCCTCATCAGCCCTGTGCCCCAGCCCCTTCCCCAGCCCCGCTGCCCGTCTCTGGACACGCTCCAGCCCCTCAATGTCCCCCTTGCAGTGAGGGGCCCAGACCTGAACACAGGGTTCGAGGGGCGGCCTCACCAGTGCCCAGTGCAGGGGGATGGTCACTGCCCTGGTCCTGCTGGCCACACTGCTGGGGACACAGGCCAGGGTGCTGCTGGCCGCCTGGGCCCCCTGGGCACACTGCTGGCTCCTGCCCAGCCGGCCGTCACCCAGCACCCCCAGGCCCTTTCCCACCAGGCCCTTTCCAGCCGCTCTGCCCCAGCCTGTAGCGCTGCGTGGGGCTGGTGTGACCCAAGGGCAGGACCTGGCCTACAATACCAATTAAAACAATTACTTCACTTTACCAAAAATGCATCAGCATAATTCTTACTTCATAGTATTAATCCAGAGCAGATTTACTGATGAAAAGTTCCGGGGAAAGAACGAGAAATAGCTTTGTCAACAAGCTGACACTATGGTGTGAAATTAAGATACAGTCAAAACTGTTATGTAATGGGTTTGTTTATAATTGGTAAACTTTTTGAGATAATGGATTTCTTTTTCCCTTGTGTTTCCACCAAATCCCCTACCACACAAAAGGCAGGAAAAGGTTTTGAAAGGCATTTTTACACTGTGTAATTTTGTGTTCCATTTCAGGGCCATATTTTCAGTAACTCCTGAGTAAAACCAAACCAATTACAAAGCTCTGCAGGTAATTTGCACAGAACCCATTCAGATGGTCGTAAATGCAGAAAAATCATTTTCACAATCAACATTTACTCAACATTTCAGATTTCCAATTACACAGCTTAAAATACTTCAGTTCAGTGTAATCTTAAACCAGCCCAGGTTCTGCAAACCAGGCAGATAATGAATTTTTTGACCACTAATTAAACTGCTGAACTGCAAAGTTAAACTTTTTCTTGCTTGACAACAAGCTACTGCAACATGAAGTTGAACTAAAAGGAAAGGGTTAAGATCAGAAAAAGAAGAAACTACAATTTGTTCTGCTTTTGCGATAACATTATGGCAAAATGATATATTTTAAGATGCAGCTTTTAGAATTACAAGCTTGGTGAGAAGGCTGCAGAGAACAATTCCCCACATATTAGAAAAAGAACTGGTACAATGCATTGGAGCAACACTTTATTTTTTTTAACTCTTGTAATGACATACTACGTCCTAACATATTACAACCGTGGTTGCATTAATTCTACCATCAACGAAGACAGAAGTCAATACTGGTCTTAGATTTAAATCATGAAGTTTAATAAACACATAAAGTAGAAAAGTAACACTGGAAACAGTATTAGTGATAGCATATCATTATTGGTTTTCTGTAAAGAAACAATAGCTCCAGAAAAACCATAGACAAAAAAAATAAATTCCTACACTTCAGCACAAACATTTTAAATAAAGACTCCCAAACCACGGCCTCATATAGGATGTGAAGGGAGAAGGGTCGATGTAATGGCATTTATTAAAGTATTTCTGATGCAGAGGAGTGGAGCAAAAAAACAGTTTACAGGTTGGATGAAGTATGACCTGACTTCATTGTGAAACACTGTATTCTGTAATTATTTATTGCATTTACTATTCATATGCACTCAGTTAAGGGAAACAGCACGATAAAACTCTTTTCAGCCAGATGAACAATAAACATCTTTTCTAAATTAACTAGGACATCTAACTTCTCTTTGGAATATTCTTATTTTGCTTATGCAAGTAACATTTTTGCAAAGGCTTCAGAAGCAAACTACTAGCACCTTTGATTTACAAACTACGGTGTTGTTTAAAGAAGGGCTTTAAGTAGAGAAGGTCCCTGACAAAACGCATTAACTTCAGTGCAGAAATCATAATGCTTATCTTTAAAATTATAGGGGTTTGGATAGTGCATTCAAACTTTTCACAGCAGGGATAGGGGACTATTTGAAGGAGGTCAGCAGGTGTTCAGTCCTTTTTCTGTCCGCCAAAAAGCTTGAAGTAGAAACTCCTGGCAAGTTCCCTGGTGGGGGCTCCCTGCTTTGGGGCAACCTGGCAGGCTGTGATCCAGGAGGTGCAGCTTCCACACACTCCTGCCCACCTTCTCAGGGTGGGGAAAGGGAGCAGCTGGGATAAGCCCTTTTCTAGCCATAGCCAGGTGGAATACAACTCCTCAGGAATCACAGCCAACTGAAGTAAATTAAAGCAGACCTCAGGCTACCTTAGATAGGGCTGGGCCACGCCAGAAGAAGAGAAACATGCAGCTGTAATTAGGATAGAGTTCAAGGAACACATACTGTCTTAATAAAAACATTTTACCTCTTAATTTGGTCTAGTGTTAATAGTTTTACAAAGGTCTTTGTAGCATGCCTTCTGTCCTTCCCATCTCTGCAGCCACAAATATACTAGCAAGTCTAGGTGGGAAGAAGCATGAACATAAGGGAATCTTAGCTCTGCCATGTCGTTTCTATTTTTACTGCACTCAGGATTTTTGAATCCTAAAAGAAGGGACCAGAGGACAAAAATTCTACTGCAGTGCCAGTGCTGAGAATGAAGGTATTCCTCCTACCCAGGAGATGAGTCAGGTAGGTAACTCAAAACAGACCCTCCCTGAAGACAAGCATCTTACCAAGCCAAGAACCAAATCAGAGAAAAACACAAACTGGTATTCTTAGGTTTTACAGAACTGTGGTAGAAGCGGAAAACATGAGTTCACTTCGAGAAAATTCCTGAAAGCAGAGGGCTTTTCTAGAAACAGGAGTTCTCTAATTTTTTTCTAAAATCATGAGTTTTTCCTTTGGGAAGTGAATTCATACAAAACCCGAGCTAACAAATTTAAAAATTAAGTCTTCAAAGAGAAATAAATCTGTCTATGTCTACAGGCTTTTTTTTTTTAAGGAAAGAGGATGTCAGGAAGTTGCTAGAGCTGGTGGTGATATTTGTTTGCATATTTTTTTGCTCTGCTTCTGTTTTGTGGGTTTGTACTAAGTCAACCCCTGTTCTTTGAGGTTAAATAAAACCACAGATTTTTGCCTGAACACATTTCCAGTCTTCAAGGTCCTCTCAGATCTTCTAACAAAGAACTGTATGAGAACTTGTATCTGGTAGAAGGTCTTATATCTGATAAGATTGATTTTAATTAAAATATCAAGTAGCTGTTTCACACCACAGTGCTTATTTCCCCTCACATCACTTGCCCCTTCTGTTCTATTACCATCATTGTCATTTACAGAGATGAGACACAAACAGACTGCCAAAATAATGTAGTTCCCTGTGGCAGGGATTGCAAAAATTGCACCTATTAGCGCCTCGCTCCCAAAACTTAAAATCAAAATAATGAAACAAAAGAGAGGGGAGGGAAAGGAAATATAATTTCCCCCTTTCTTAAGTGCAAATTCTTGATGTCCACACCCTCCCATGGGGGTTAGACTGGTAGAAGAACAATCTGCGCTCTGCTTGTTCACATACCATCTCAAGGCTTTGGCCAGCAGACCAATCTTACCAGTTTTCAGTCTCCTCCTCATCTTCTTCAGAAGACTGTTTCATATCACATCTTCTGGATTTCTGCTGGATCCCAGCCTGGCTCAGTTTAAAGCTGCCTTGGAACAGGCAATGTTCTGCCACACAAATAGCTCCAGGGACAGCCAACGTGAAGCACAGAGATAATGATACACGTTCGGAAAGTGTGTTGTGGTTTGGAGCAGGCGAGGAAGAAGCTGCCAAAGCCTTTGCAGAGTCACAAGGTTAAAGCCTTTCTACACGGAGACTCTTAGGAAAAACACAGCACAACTATAATCCTTAGGGGCAGCAGCCTAAGGACCACTGCTGCTCAGCCTCTCAAATCAGAGTATCCGTACAGGACTATGAAAGCATACACTTTTTAAAATGTGCTAACATTAGTTCATTTGCTGCACACAGGGAACGGGAATCTATGCACAACCTTCCACCCCTGGATGACATTGCTGCTCAGTTTTTTACTTTTGTATCGTTGAAAGTACAAGGTATATGCTGTCATCTATTTGCTGGGAGGCCTCTGTCTCCCTCTCACTCACCAGGCTAGGAAAAAACAAATGAAAGGTGAAGGGAAACTAACAATGTTGTTCAGATTAATTTAATTCTCTCTTCTTATCATCCAGAAAACAATAGAACAAGAACTATTCAAGAAAGACAAACAGGAACTGCAAAGAGGGATTTCAGTGAGGACACACTGCAGAAAAGAATAGCAAGGTTTGCAGGGGTACACAAAAACACTGGGCAGGAGAGAAACAGCTAAGGTAAAGCAAACCAGTCCTGATATTTTCCCTAGGTACGTGAATATGAGATGGTAGTGGAAAACACCTGCATACAACCTAATGCCCCATACAGGCATAACATCCCTTACATTGGGTGCCAGACAATTGCCTGAGTGCCTGTCCCTGCCCAAAGTCAAAGCTTCCAGCATTCCCTAGCATTGTCTCCTAACGTACTACAGAAAAGCATGTTAAAAAAAAGTTAAGGATTAAATGTACTCTATGCACAGGCCCACAGAAGTTAGGAAAAAATGAAAGTAGCTTAACTGAAAACAAGTGACCCTGGCTAGATGTCAGGGAAAGCTTTCTAACTAGAAGAGTAACAAAGGACTGCAGCTGAGCTCCTGGGAGGCTACTTTAGTTGAGGATTTTGAAAACAGATCAGACCAAAAGAACCTATAAAGAACGAACCACATATTTGTGACCATGCTCTCATGTAATGTAATTCACTACAAAACTACTATATAATCTATACATCGAGTTCCCTTCTACACCTATTGGTCTACGGAAGCAATCCTAGCCATTAAGAAATGATGACTTTACCTTCAAGGAAGAAAAAAATAATCGTAACGCTTTAATTCTGAGCTTCCTCACAGAAATAGGTAGGCTTGCTAGTTTTAGGAGTCAGCAGGGTTCATGCTTTTGAGTTCCTCTCTGCAACCATGACAACAGAAAGTTTAAATTATTTTAAATGAGAGCAAGAAAGAAATTCCAAGACTTTGAGTTGATGGCAACACCAAAGTGAAATCCATTATAAGAATCAGACTGAAGCACTGCCGACTTGAAGCCTCCCAGAGAAATCAGAGACCCTTGAAGATACCTGTGTAAGCTGAATTACACCACTACCACAACCTGTGCAGGCTCTTAGCCAACAGCAAATGAAAGGTAATGCAACTAAATCCCCTTATTGCAATCTAAACTAAACTGAATTACTAAATATTTGTTATTCATGCATGTGGATAGCTACCACAGCTAAACACTTACCAGCTTGATCATTTGACCAAACCTTTCCACAGAAACTTTTAAGAATCAGCAGAGCCCACAAATAATACATGCAAGTAAAAGATTTCAACACTGTAGTCCCACTGGAGAGCTTAATTTTAGACAGGGTAACACACCTACCCGAATCACAGAACTTTCACCTCCATGCCACTACATAAATGACTCTGACTGTGAAACCTTCCTTTTGAAATACAGTTTTAATATGTTCCTATGTGAAGAGCTACAGTATTGATTAGAAGCAGGTATTTCTTTTTGTCAGCAACAGCTGTTCCTTAAAACTGTTAAATCCACATTTAATTATCTGTGATGGTTTGTTTATTAAAAATACAGACTCACCAACACAAAACCCTCTCTCTTCTGTTTCTAGCATTGACTAAGAAAATGCCAACTCACAATGCTAAGATGCTATATCCTAGTTTCAGCTCATGGGTCTCAAACACACCAAGTGTCATAAAGGCACCTTGATGTAAGCGATACTGTTGTACTGGTATTTACTCTGTAACTGGTAATTCAGGCCTTGAGACAGCTTTTCAGAACTAACTGAATGCCAATCTTTAGAAAAGACTTTTGAAAGACTCTTATGCAAGCATCTGTATACTTCTGAAAATAAGTATCATGCCTGTGTCCTTTGTGCACAATTCCAGTCCTGCCTATGGTTACATGGTACAGGAGAATCACCATTGACATTGTTAGGACCTTCCTCACCAGGTTCCAATAAGATCCTTCCAATTTCTCCTTTTTCAAATGCCTAGGGTTTTTTCCTGTTTTGATTTGAATTGTTTGTTTTGATACATTATTTCCTAAATGACATTTGTGACAATCCAGCAAAGCACAGTATTATTTTTCTCTCCTGTAGCAGAAATGTGTGTGAGCTGACTAAAGCCTAACCACTGACTTGACTTACTTTGGCTTAATCAAGTGTCACTGGAGGATATAATTCCCGGTTGAAGCAAGAGCCCAAAACCAGAACAAATCTTTGTTAAAAATCCTTTTAAGCAGATTGAGCCCTCTATCTAAATAGATTAAGAAAAAAAAAACCCAACCAAAACCAAACCACAACGATCATCTGTTCTACCAGTGTTCAAACAAGTCTGTTATTTCACCAAAATACTTTTTCAGCTCTAATCCTTAGCATAGATAGGTATACACGTTTCAAGATGCTTTAACCTTCTCCAACATATTCCTTTTCCCCCAAGTGAGTAGCCTATATAACATGAATGCTATCATAATATATACCCAAACAGACTACAGGCAGATTGTACTTTTTTTGCCATGAAAGTACATCCAGTTAGTCAGAAAGGCAATTTCTGCATGCAGGGAAAATCTTGAGGTTTGGGGATTTGATGGGCTGGCAGGGCTGATCAAATGGGTTTGATAGATGGTGTGTTTTGTGTTTTGATAAGGTCGGTACTTACTGTGGAATTACTGCTATGCCTTTGGTAGACAAGCAACCTCTGCAGCTTTGTGTTAGAGATGCTTAAAATCTTCAGGCTTGCCTAGAAACCTTCTTCAATTCACACTGCTACTGGAACCACACAGTGTTCCTCCCTCCAGGCCTGCCCCAGGCAAGGGAGGTCAAGCTGTTAATGTTAACCTATGATCTTTCTCCCTTAAGGAAAGGTTAAACTTAGGTAAGTACAAAGTATTGGTATAAAGTGTTCGCATGCTGGGTTACCTTTATCTTTTTTTTTTTTCAATGAAAACAGAACACCCTTAACCAAAACTGTGACAGCCATGCAAGAACCGGATACGCATCAGTCCAGAGCAACTCACAACATGCACTTGTAATTTGGGGCAGATGCCTGGTGCAATTTACTCACAGCAGAATTCTGCAAATTTATACTGCCAGAGCAGCAACCCCAGACAATTCAGCTATTCTGCTACTTGAGACAATATTCCCTGGACTGACAACTTGGCCTTTTTTCTCCTTCATCCTAACCTGCTCCTCTCCCACGCTTGGCAGTTCGCTCACCGTGTATTGCTGCAGCCCTAGGCTGAGATCTCTCTCAGACAGTCTGCCTTTGCGTTGGCTGGCTGAGGAGTACTTTGATGTTTTATCAGTGTGCTCAAGCGCTACCACAACTTAAACAATGTGGCACTCTACAAAAACTCCAGCCCCAACTTTATGCAGGAGGAAACAGCTGTACACTTGAAAAATAACCTACATCTCCATGTATCATGAATGCTGGAGCATAAACTAATAGAGTCAAAGGCATTGTTTAATTAAATGTTCAGTTCCCTCTTCCAGGTTGAAAATGGTTAGTGCTCCTGACAGAGTGCAAGGCTTCCTTTGTGTATACTTAAAACAATCAATTTCCTTTAAATCATTCTTCTGGTTCCCCACTCCTGCTTCAGACTTAAAAGAGCTAAGAAGAATCATGCTTTTCCCTGCATTATGATTTTTTTTTTCCTTTTTGCAAGCCTGTACTGAATAGAAAAAGCCTGTATCAGGCCAGTCAGGTTTCCTGTTGCCCTATAACTGTCCTTAACTCAAAATACAAGCACAATTTGTATGCGTGGTGAACTTCATAGCAAACACTTGCTTCTTAAAGGTGCTATACACCCTGCTTGCTCCTGTAATTTACTGCTTGAGTATATTCTTTCACCTCATTTTTTGTACACTCAGAAATCAATGTTCAAAATTCAATTACACTACTTTTCTACAGTTCAAGTGATTTTTCTTATCCCATATTCCTTCTGTATGCAAGAAAAGGAGTATGAATCAGAGCAAGCCTGAGAAACTAGATAATAAGTAGCAGCCTGTTAGATGTCCTTCTTCTTACAGATAATAATACTAAGTCCATTTGCTCTATGTGCTGAGATTTATATAGGAAAAAATTTATATTAAGATGAAGAACCTTAATCCAGTTCTGCTTCCAGGCAAAGGCAGAAGAAACTCTACCAATTTCCATAGAATTACATCAATCCACTGGTGGATTAAGATACAAACACACATAGTATAATTACCTCAAACTGAGCACAGAGATTGGCATAGCATACATTTACATAGCTTTGAAAGACAGGTGAATGCAATAACGAATACTGGCTTGTACTTTTATGTCTTTTCAAGCGCATGCTTAAGTGCATGCTTCAGTAGAGCTTGCATATAAAAATGTAGCAGTTTTGAATCATCATCAAGAGAAGACACATGGTAGGATTAAATAATACTGAAGAAAATTTCACTTGCCTTTTTCTTTTGGAGTGTCTTTGGGTGCATTACTTGGTTATGAAAAATTCTGGATTAATATTCTTGGAGGGAGGGTTCTATAAGCACGCTATAGGTATGTCACACACAGCAACACAAGTATTTCTGTATGCTGCCCTACTGCAAAGCTTCAACCCTGACCTATGTGATACTCATAGATAAAAAAAAAATTTCTTCTAATTTTTTTTAAATCTATAAAATAAAAAACGTCATGGGCTCTGATACAGGCTATGCAACAGGAAAAAAAATGCACATCTGTAACAAAAAGCTGGGTTTCATTCACTTTTAGTAAACTCAATGCAGGTGGTTTCATTCCCTCCCAATAAACTTTCCTCCCAACAAAGTACGCCAAGTCAGAAGCAAGCTTTCCTGCAGGACTTCTGCCTTCTTCTGGAGTTTCTGCATGCCACAGGAAAAATTCTGAGCTCTTACAAAAACACAAAGTGGACAAATCACTGCAAAGAAAGATTTACATCAAAAGAAAGGAAGTACCGAGGAACTGCTTTCCTTTTGACATTTTACAGATTCCTCTCCCCAAACATCTTAATTTCACCAAGACCCCTCTAATTTCTGTACAGACATGCACAAAATGTCAAAAATAAACCTATTATTTTTCTGACCATCCACGCTGACTTTTGTTCACCTGCTCAGAAAGCAGCAATCATGAATAAACATGGTTTGCGCTGCAGTTTGCCTTAAAACAAAGACTTCAGGAGAAAGCTGGTGAAACCTGCTTCTATAGCAGATTTTTTTCAGGAAAGTGGTAAAAGAGAAAAAACAGATCTAAGATCACAGAATAAAGATTCAGTCATGAAAACAACAAACACAGCCTTCATGCTCTAAACAGCAAAGCTCAAGACCTGAATACTGATGAAAGGCCAAAGCTGACTAAGAAAAACTTTAACTTTTATTTTAAAAGTAGAAAGTTTATACATTTCTTTTATGTGATCAACATCTAATATCTTTGTACAAGATCTAACACATTTTATTTTCAGTGTTATCACTTACTAATTGAGTGTGCTCACAGAAAAATTGGGTCCAGTTTGGCTCCTCTTGAAGGTGCTGCGAAAGCACACCGAAACACCTATCATCTTCACTGGAATTGAAACCAGGCCCAGCGTCAGGTAGTCCCTAATCAGTGGAAGGCTTTGGAAACTCACTGTTGCTCTCGCAAGAAAAGGAAATGGTATTACCAAATTGCTGCCTTAGGAAGAGTATTGGCTTTTACAGAAACAGCCCAGGGACACTGGAGAGACAGCTGAAGGAATCACAAGGCCAAGAGCTTCTTATTAACAGTAAATTTCATCCATACTAATCTGGAGTGGTATACTCCCCCATTTTTGGAGAAAGACTTTTTGTAGAGGTCGTTTTAAAGGCACTATGGTTTGTCAAGCCTTCACACAGAAGAACAAATGACTACTCAAAATAATCCAGAATAAATGTGGTAGCTTTGAGGGACACCAAAAGCTTTTGTTTCCGAGTATGATCCCACAGCTTTAGAGGTTGCTATGTCCCTGGTGAAGAATATACATGCTGAAAAAAGAACTGAAGTTTCATGTTGTACACGAAAAGAAAAGGCATATGGGCACATGTTTAGGAACATCTAGGTCCTACTAAGGGACTTTTAGAGAGAGAAAAATAGAATAGAGGGAAGAATAGGGCTGAAGAACCTGACATCACATCAAAACAGAAGAAAATATTTGATCTTTTGGACTTAAGGGCTTCATTCCATCATGAAAATATCATTAAAAAACCACCTTTAATCCCACTCACTCCCTCCCCTACCAAAAGCAGCCAATGCAAATTAAATCTAAAAAGCTGAGGGCAAGTCAGGACATTCATGCACCTCTTCAAAAGGTTCCACTACAAGGTCTTGTGGCTTGCTTGCTTTCTTTCACAGAGGAAACAGCGATATGAGAAAAGGTTCTTGCAAGTGTAACCATGCTGTCAATTTGCATCTCTCCTTCATTTGCCCAGGGCCTTTTTCTCCTGATCATCACCACTGAACTTAAGCTACCTTTCTCCTATGACCCCTCCTAAAGTGTCCTAATTTCCTCTGCAAGGAGACCCAGGCACAGTTGCCAGGATCATTTCTGCATGGTCCCCAATTTAAACAGCTTGGTTTCAGTTGTTCAAGCCATGCTTCAACATCACCCAGCAACGCATGTGCCTTCAAAGCACCCCAATACGTCATCACCCCTTACAGTCATGCTATGACAATCAGAATTATGATAGTCTGAGACTCAGCTTTCTTTCATTTTGGCATATTGAATCAACCAACCGACCGTACAACCAAAGGCTGTCTGTCAGCGTCAAGCAGGCTTCAAAGGACCCCCAAAGGAGGAGGTCTGGGCTGTGTGCAACACAGTGTAGATGTGTCCAGCTGCACCACTTAGCAGGATGCAACCGGCTCCTTGCACTCCCTCATACTGTCCTCCCAGGCTGTACAGACACGGACACAGAAAATTGCAGGAAACAAGAATGTGTCAGTTCCTCAGCATGAACACTGGAAAAGTAGTAAGAGTCATGGCTTTCCAGTCCCATTTGGTTCTGACATGTGACCTCCTTTCCCTCCAACAGCCTTGATGAGAAGATTACACAACTTCAAAAGCAACAGCCATCTTCCATACCATAGGCAAAGAGATAACACCACAGAAAATTAATTTGAGCAGAGACAAGGCCTAATGCAGTGTTATTCCGTGGGTTGGCCAACACCACCTAGTTTTGAGGACAGTTTAAGATGCCCCCAGTAGGAATTTGTGGAGAGCCTGCTTTCATATTACGTGTCACACCAATACTCAGAGATTACCTCTTTTCTGAAGTGGTATTTAACCATTTGCTTCAAGTTGTAAGTCAGTGCTGAACTCACTCCTCATTACTCATTAAGTGTTCTTCCTCATTTTTTTAATTCAGAGCAGTTAGTTTTACCAGTTTCCTGTGGCACTCACACATGGCATTACAAAAACTATATTTTCCTTTATGGTTCTAAATGGAGACCCTTATAAAGACAACTCTTGTTCTGGTATTCTGAGGGGGAAAAGAACTAATCCCCATTACATTCCTTCTAGCCACCATTCATCCACCAAATAGGAAAGACGTTTATCACAATTTTTTTACACTGTAACACTAAGAATGTGACTAAAACTGATGAACCAAAACCAGAACTGTAATTTTTCCATATCTGATTTATTTAAAAGGTTAATAATAAACCAGATATTCAATATTTAATAAATTAAGAAGTGGGTACTACTATCGATAGAAAATATTTTTGGCGGCACTACAATAACCTTTTCTCAGATATAAACGAGAACTTACAGTGAAATACAGAGTATGTGGAAAACAAGAACCAGGTCCAGTGGTTTTCATCTAGACGTCTGTCTTCTGGCTCAATCCTGCAAGATGCTCAACTGCCTTTAGTTCTGCAAAGTGTTAAAAGCATGCGCTTACATACACTAGTAACCATGCTAAATTTTACCACTAATTACATAGGGAAACTGCAATTTTCTGCCTTCCAGATACTCTTCATGCAATTGAGATATAAAAGATCTTCCTTTTCCATTACTAAAAGGCATTCCATCTCACACAGCCAAAGAATTTATCCATCAATGCATTCAGATCTCATTTTCCTGAGAACATAGGAAGATAGTAAAGTGCTGAGCCACTTATTATCAGACAGGCTCATTCAACCACATACAGATTTTACCCACATACGCAAAACTTGAGGAATTACGGAAAGACAGACTGTCTTCTTGTCTGGCTTATAGAGAGCCCTTTGTAGCCTTGCAAAGTGTAAAAGGTAAATACTGACAAACAAACAAGTACAGGCACCATACAAAATATATCCCACTTTTTCCTCCACATCAGTAACTCCCCATGACTATAATGACTTTATTATACATTTTAAATGTAAGCGTAAGGAGCAGCTGGATTTCACAGAATGTAAATGATCCCTCTCAATAAACAAAACTAATACAAATACCGGTAGGAGGGAGGGTTTGCCACTTGTATGCACTTCCCCATGTCACAAGAAGACAGAATAAAAAAATTCACCAGGGGAAATAAGATAGAAGGCTTTGTTTAAAAGGAATCCGTACAAACCTCTGAGATTTCTAACAACCAAGCTTTAACATAACACCCCTGACACTATAGGTTAATGGCATATTCAAGTCACTAAAGATTTCCATAAAGAATGATCAAAACATCCCTACACGGGTACTTTAAAATTGTAGTTGCTATTTTCAATAATGTTGATGTGTATGAACAATTCAAACAATTGAGGTGTCTTTTTTCCAGCTCTGGAAAGGTACTACTAGAATTACATTTTATGAAAGGTCTCTTCCCTTGTCATCACAGCATGTATTTTCCTCCCTTGCTCATATTCCCAACTCTTTCTCTGCATCACCCCACCCGCCACAATACTACTGGTTTTCTTTTTCTTTTGCTTTCCACAAATAAAGAACGCAGATCCTCTGGCTATGTGATTGCTGCTGTGTTCTCTTACACACCTCAGACTGAACCATTCTGACCCATTTTCATATAGGTAAGTACCTGCTTCACAAGGAGTCACTAAGCACAGTCCACTTCTGACCAGTGGGACAACCGATATGGTATGTTTATGGTGATGCTGACATTTTAGCTTTAAAAAAATCAGTATTTATGGTCACAAACCAAGCAATACAGACTTCTACCAGAGATAAAAAGGCACGTTTCCCACTTTGACAAAACAGGCAGATTCCCCTGGCAATGCTGCAGCAAAACCAAAGGAGCAGAGTTCTCATTTTTCAATGTTTCTATTGGTTCTAAGTAATAGCATGGGTTGACCCCAAGCATATCTCTTTGACCTTAGTGCCTACAGTGTTCAACCATCCACAACACAGGATGCAAAGAAAGAAGTGGGAACAAAAGCACAATCAATGCTAAAATTGCAATCTTCATTTTAAACTATGAAATTAAATTGGTATGCTGCAAGCACAAGATACGATCAAAAAGGCAATACCTAAAACACGTACTAAAAATGCAGTCTGCAAAATTCTACCCAGATACTGAAATATGATTATTCACCTGCAAAGATCTCAGTTTTGAATAAAATGCAGCTAATATAGCTGCTATATCACTACAAAAATCAAATCCTCTTGAGGAAAATAAGAGTTTAAATTAAAAAAAAAACTACTGGCGAGAATGAAGAAAGTGAGACTGCATCAGTAATCTCCCATCTTTTTACCAAAAATACAGATATTAGTAATGATGCAGCATGACCAAATACATAGCTTCTCATTTTCTTATATGTGTTCAATACCATCTTGGCAACAGATATTTTACAGCGTGACATGACATCGAACTGTAACTTCTTAATGAGATTCACTTTCTGAACCACCTTTTAAATTACTCAGTCTCTTCTTGAAGAGTTCCCCTCGTATCACACAGTAATTTTCAGCAGCTTGCTTTCTTGAGGGGAAGAGTTGCAATTCCACAGCTGAGTTTTAGTTTAGAACTTTAATAAACTAAAATGAATAAAGTATCAACAGATGGTACTTAATTATACTAACTACTCTAATGTAAGAAAAGCTCAATCCAAGTTACAGAAATCCAAAAGCATTTAATAAAAAGGCTGCCTCACACAGATTACATTTGACCTGGTTATATTATGAAATTACTGCTCACTGAAACCAGCAAAACAGACCCCTCTGACAATATTATTGGTCAAACCTCAGGTTGACTAAGAGGTAACTTCATTTAAAAGTTAATGGATTTCCGCCTTGCTGTCATGCTGGTTTCATTAATTTAGTTAAGTGCACCTAGGGAAAATAAAGTGTCTCAGTGTTCATTTATTTTCTGGTTTTTCCCTGGGGTATTCAAAATTGCTGGTCTCATCTATAAAGATACTGGAGAAATTAGTAATCTGTTTCAAATAGGTGACAGTAATTTTGAGAAGTAGTTAACAGCGAGGTTTATGAGCCCTTTTGTTCCTTTCACATTTTTCAAACCATTTTTAAAGGACTGAAATAGTGCACAATTCCACATGCACCATCTTGTACTCAGTGCCTGGTCAGATGACTTTTATACCCATAATAGGAATTTAAGAAAGATCAGCATCATTCTAATATGGAAGTGCTATGAATTATCATTAATCTAAATTTTTGTTAAGATTTTTTTTACTTTTGTTCCTAAAAATGCTTAGATCTCGTATCTACAACATTAAAAAAGAACTGCAATCTACCATTAAAAAGATTTCTAGGGTTTCTGAAACAGTGTACCTGCATAATTAAGAATTTTTCTCACAGAGAGCTGCTTTCCTTTTTAAAAAATATAGAGCTATCAAACAGCAGAAGTCACTATTACAGAGAATACATTCCATGTTCACATAGCAAATTACTACCAATTTGACTTTTAATGCCAACTCTCAATTAGAATAATTAACACAATATAAGATCTTTTTATTCGGCAGGCTCTATTTCCTGCTAACGTGTACATTCATCAAGCATTTTCACCAGGGAAAAAAACAGGAGCCTACCATTCCCATATTGACTCCTTGGGGTCCCCAGAGCCAAATTAGCTTGATGCAAAAGTGCACCCCATATTTTCTGTATATACTTAATTTTGAAGGCATGAACCCTGCAACATTTTGAACTACTCAGATTGAAAAAAAACCCCAACAAACAACAAACTTCACTGGGGAGTGAAAAGAAGAAGAAGAATGCCAGAATAATCTCCTGAAAACTTTCTAAGAAATGGTTTGTTTACCTATTTCTATACATTATATGAAATCACATTGTCAATTATTCTGTAAGTTTCTTAACAATATGTGTAATTTTCTGATGAGCTCACTCAGGTTTTTTACATATTGAGTCGTTTAACACAGTTCCTAACTTAGTCACTATTTCAGGTATTTTTGTGTGGTTTTTTGGTTTTTTTTTTAAAACCATGTTGAGATGTTGAAGACTGCATTTAGATTGTTGGATCTCATTCTCTTATATTCTCAGTGTATCATAAAGAAAAATCTGTCTGCTTATTTTCCAGACAAAAAACACACATTTTCTTTGGATACTGAGTACTTTATACAGAGATACAATTTGTAAGTGTAGCTTACAAACAATGCAATGCATCTCTGTAAAGATGGCCAGGCAGCCCTGCACATCACAGAAATATCAATTAACACCTTAACATACCAGGTAAGTGCTATGGTGGCCAAAATATCACTATTAGATGGTACTGCCTAATAACGTAATGTTACAGAACATATACTGTAAGCAAAGTCTTCCAGGAAGAATTAGTGTGTCTGTCCTATTCATCATTTCTCTTATTATGAAACTTTGCCATTGGCCCATCACACACATCAAATTGAATAGGACTTGGTATAAAAGTAGTGCTCAGAGAGGAATTTCAAGGAATGCTTTGAAAGTGCAATGACCAGACAGCTTAAGACTTATCAGAGAGCTTGTTCACTGGAGAAGTAGCTAGTATGTTTTAAAGAACTTTATTCCCACTAAAGAAATACAAACATAAAGTAGAGATGCTTCATACTATTTCTAACTTACTTGAGAAAAAGAAAACAAAAATTTGCCTTAAAAAATGTTTGCAAGAAAAATAAGCAAAAGAGTTGTTAAATTCCTGTTATACACGTTACAGAATGGCCATTCCTTCTGAAACAGCTCATCACAAATAGGCTTCATAGCAGTATTTTCTAAGGGCTGACAGAGTTCTCCTTGATCTCCAACAAGTTTGTGCAACAAGGCACACCAGTCTCCTTCTTAAAGGACAGTTACTCCAGTTCTTAACAGAACCAAAACACATAATGCCACAACCCATCAGTCAGGTGTCATGTCAAAACACTATTGACATACCCTGTGACATCAACAAATAAGCTACACCTACTTAGAAGGTAGTACCGTACCATAAAAATGACTAAGTTATTGTTTAATCTACATGAAGATGAGTTCAAAGTAGCAGCCCTGGAAAAGTGATCATTTTTTCAGCTGATTCTCACCATATTTGTAGCAAAGTCTGTTTAAAACCTATTTCTTAATTGGCATCTTGAACATCCTTTTTAGAGGAAAAGCTGCCCCAATCGGAAACTACACACCTTGATCAAACAAACTGTACCAGCACCTGGTGAACAGTCTCTTTTAATCCAAAATAACAACTGCCACTGCTTTATTATCTCAAAACAATTGCTCTCCAAAATATCTCTCACTGTTAATGTACTATAGGTGAACATAAAAATTGAGATTATAAGATAGTTGGTGACCTTTCCTGATTATCTAGCTGTTACCAACCTGTCTGATAGGCTGGAGAGCCAGCTTCTGCATTTTCACACAATACTCTGACCTTAAACCACAGAGACATAAAGGAAGAACAGCAAGACATATCACAGGGAACACTAAGAAAACAAACTATGAGAAGCAAAAGTCAATTTGAGCAACTACAAGAGATCATCACAAACCCTGCAGACAGCATGGCCCCCAGCAGACTAGCTACCTGCTACCAGCCTAGAGGGATGAGAACTTCATTCCTGGCTCTGGCATTGACCTGTTGCACGACCTTGGCAAAGTCATTCAACCTCTTTGCACCTCAGTTTCCCCACTTGGAACCAGAAAAAAACAATCCTTTCCCTTCCGTAACAAGCTCTTTGAAATACACAATGATAAGTATCTCTAAATTCCACTCAAAGCCTGTCTTCTGCAACCTCTTGCCCATCGTTCTAATGTGACATACAACTTAAAGCCCACTGTAATAACAAAAATGTGTTAATAAAAACAGTAATTCAAAAATATATTTTGCTGCATATAGCTGCTGTCAAGCATAGCAAGTGAGAAATAACTACCATACAAACTAAGCAACACATCTTCAAAATTCTGCATCAGTTCAGAAACAAGTTATGTATTTCATGCCATTGTTTCAGATCCACCGAAGAAACAAACTTGCCTAGGGCTCCTACAGTCACAGAACTCAGCCTTCCACTCTTCAAAGCAAATAGGACTAAATCCACTAATATCAAGTAAGTACATAGACTGTAAATAGCTATTAAATTGTGGGTTTTATTTCTGGCAGACATGCATCTGCTTGGGGGGAAAAAAGGGAACAAAATTGCTTGTGTGACCACTTAAAATCTTCTGCTCTTGTAATGGTTCAAGATTTGTGAAACAGTACCAAAAACATGTTTCGTGTATAGCTGTAAAGCCAATTAAAATTTGTGAAGACAAAAGAAAGATCACATCCAGTATCTGAAGTTCTAACAAAATCTTTGTTTTAAAATAAAATATGTAAGAACATTTATAATCTATGACTCTGTGCTGAAGCTGAAATCCTGTAAGAACAAATATGAGACACTGCATTTTTAGATGTGTATATGCTAACAAAAGAATTAAAACATTCATATTTCAAACTTAAAGTGCCAAATGACCAAACATGACAAATTTTAAGTTCTGTTCGACTAAGAAATAATCATATAACTTCAGTGGAAACCTGTAGAATAAAAATAAATAAGAATAATCCCTGAGTAGTTTAAAATGGCGTAAGCTAGGACTCAGTTGAAAGAACCACTTCTGCCCTCCTCCAGCTGTGGAGTGGATCAGGGCACCCATCCAGCTGAAGACTAACACAGTAAAAGGAAAACCAGTGGTTACCCTTCAGCTGGACACACACTGCTCTTCTCACGCAGCTGCACAAACACTTGCACAAGTACAAAGGCAAGGGAGAACACAATGGTGGAAACCATTGACTAAGGGAGAGGTATGCAGTTCCTCTCTAGTTTTCAAAGGCTCATGGAGCTACAGCACTGCAGTGTGGTTTCAAATGACACAAATTTAATCTAAAAAAAAATAAAAACAAAAACAAAACCAAAAACACAACAAACTAACAACAAAAAAACCCACGAAAAACAACAAGCCAGGCTCTACACAACTGGGAGATTCTCCTTTCCCTGAAGTTCCCTGCTGTGCGGTGCCAGTGCCTACCCCAAACTGTTAACAAACTACTATTCCGTCAGATCCGCACACTGTTACAGCTGGCTTTGTGACTGCTCCATGGTTAGATTCAAGACAGAGAAGGAGCAGGTGGAAGGGGTGAAACCTTTAGCATCACACCACATTCAGGTCACACTAAGAATGGCAGGAAACCACACCCTCATCTTAAACTAAAGGGTTCCCAGCACTGCAAGTCACACATTCTTAGAACAGCCACATTTTCAGACCCTTTCGCTCCTCCCACAGAACATTAATTTTTATTAGACACTGCACAAAGCAGGCACCTTTTAGGGTTTGGGTTCATGAAGCTAACAACAGAACTATCTTTACAGGTTATTCTTTAAATATACTTCTGTGACTGCACATTTACAGGTAACACAAGCATATATGCATGCATAACATACATACCCACATCTGCACATATAAAGAAAGGTAAGTTTTTAGGTAAGTAAGAAGTGTCTAAACTTGAAAGACCCTACACAGGTCCTGAAATCGAGCGTCACAGTGATTTGCTTACTCCTCTATGCTAAGCATGGATTTATGACCCTGTTTGCAGGCAGTTGATTCAGCAAAGCTTGAGAACACTCCATACATGTCGAGTCGGTAGTGCCACAGATTATGGTTAAAATTATATTGTTACATTTAGACTCCCTCTGCCCCCCGCCTTCGGGTTCTCCTTTCCCCAGTTGCTTCACCAAACTTTAATCATTCAAGACGAAACATACAGGCATACAGATTTTTATTCTTTGTATGTCTTAAGTAAAATAGATCAGCCCTTTCCAAAAGTAAATTTTTCAAGAACAGATTTATTTTATTTTTTTTTCCTGATCCAACACTGAAACCACGCTCTTCACGTGGATAATAAATTCAAGTCCCCGGCTTTTCAAACAAGGGTTTCGAGTGTCTGAGACATGCCCTTTGCTGTCATCAGGCTTAACCAAACAGGACCACGTTAAGGGCCTTTAGAAAAATCTCAGTTTTCACATGCTCTGTCAGGGCTCATTACCGCTCGGCAGATGACTACTTTGAAGAGTTCATCCGCGCCGAGCGTGCTGCAGCAGCGCAAGAGCTGTTCCCACCGACCAGGCTGGCCGCCACCGGGCTGGGGACCGGGTTGGCGGCCACCGGGCTGGGGACCGGGCTGGCCTTCACTCCTCGGCTCGGGAGCTGCCGCCCCGCCGCCGCGGGGGGAGGCGCCCGGCTCTGCCCCAGGCCGCCGGCATGTCCCCCGGAGGCGAGCAGCTGCCGGGAGGGCTCGGCAGGGCGCAGCGCCACGGGCAGAGGGAGAGAGGAGTGACTCAACGCGGGTGCGCAACAGCCCGTATACAGAGCTCCTTTTCTTTTTTTCCCCTTTGGTAGCATGGACAGAAAAATACTTGCGTCAAGTGTCCCGAGTGCTCCGGAGTGATCGGCACCTGCTCATTTAAATAAGTATCTCAAAGCAAAGCCTCCAAAGCCACGGCTAGCCACCGACACGCGTCTTCCTGATTCATCCGTCCCTTGCGCGACCGCAACGAAAGTTATGAAATTATCTTTTCGCTTCCCGCGGGATCCCGAAAGCCCTTCTTCCCACCGCCGCTCCCTCCCCGGCTACCGAAGGGCGGTGGGGAGGCAGCCGCCGCTGGGCAGCTGCACCGCACGGAGCCCACCCCCGGGGGCTCTCCCGCGGCGCACCCCGCAGCCCCGCCGGCCGCCCCTACCTTGATGCCCTGCTGCTGGGTGGTGAGGGTCAGCTTGGACTCGTCCAGGAGCAGAACTTCGCAGTAAAATTCCTCCGGGACCGCGCAGAAACAGCCCATGCCTGCTGCGATGGCCGGGAACGGGGCGGGGAGGCGGAAAGAGCCCCGAACGGCGGCAGGCGGAGAGGGGCTGGGGCGCCGCCGGGGCTGGGCTGCGTCCGGCTCCGCGCACGGCTCCGCGCCCCGCCGCAGCGACTGAGACCGGCGGCCGCTAGGGCACAGCGCCCAGCCCCACGGGGCGGCCCTGCGCCGCCGCCGCCATCCCGCGAAAGAGCCTGGACGGAGGGTGCCGGGCGCTCCCTGTGGGAAAGGGGAAGGAAAAAGACCGGCGGCTCTTAGGATGGCGCCGGGGGCGCAGCGCTCGCCCGCCGCTGGCTGTCACGGCGGCTCCCCCGCCGCTGCCGCCCCGGGGAGGAACCAAGCCGCCCACCCGCCCCGTCCCCCGCCCCGTCGGCGCACGTTTCCGCGCCTCCTCTTTGTGTGGAGCGGCGGGCGCCGTGGGAGCGCTCTCGCTGCGGCAGTGAGCGCGGCCCACCCGGCCAGCGCCTGCCCTGCGGCCGCGGACCCCGCTAGCGGCGCGGCGCGGCGCCCGTGCCCGGCGTCCCCGCGGGGCCGCGGCCGTGCAGGCAGAGCGCCGGCCGCCGCTCGCCTCCTCCCCGGGGGCGGAGGGACGGGGGCCAGCGCCGCCGGGCGCCGGGAGCGACCCAGCCGCGGGCAGCCGCCGGCCGCCTCCTGCCGGCCGCCGCGCAGGGCTCCCCCTGGCCGGGCGGCGGCGGACGAGGCGGCTTTGAGCCGAAGGCCGGCAGTCGGGCACCTGCCAGGCCCAGAAGCCGCCGCCGCCGCGCCTGAGCTGGCTGCTCCGCGCTCGCATGCCCGGCACCGGCACGGGCACCGGCACCGGCACCGGCGCAGCCCAGAGACCGGTCCGCGGCACCGCGCCGCATCTCACGGTACCCCAGCGGCATCACGGGTCCGGAGCCGGACCCTCGCTGCCCTCTCCCCGGGCTCAGCCGTGCCGGTTCCCGACGGTGGGGCAGGGGGGGCGACTGCCCCTGTCCTGGTGCCTCTCCCGGCCCGGGCGCCCCCGTGCCCCCCGGGCTCTCCCCGCCGGCTCGCCACCCGCGGCCGCGGCCGCACTCGCCGCTGCAGCACTGACCCCTGCTGGGCCCCGGCGGCGCGGCCGGGCCGGGCGGGGGGCGGCCGTGCCCCCTGAAGGGCGCCAGGCCCCCCGCACGGGGCGGGGAAGGACTTCGGGAGACACCGGTGAGGGGACCGGGAGAGGCTGGTTTTAAAGTGGCCTTGGCAGAAAATGTTTTTTTCCAGCATGCTGTTAAAATGCTGAGACTGCTACAGATATGTTAAATTTAAAAACCAGTGGTCCTGTAGTATTTAAAATAAAGACACACCACCAAAAACAACGACGAAAAGGCACTTGCAACTGCCTTAGCAGTTGTTGTCTATCGTTTCTGGAGCGCACGCCAGTCCACCTTTGTATTTTTATTGCTGCATACATCTATATTCTATGATTTTTCCCCCTCAGGCAGAAAATTAAGCCCCGATCCCACAAGTGCCTGTGCGTTTGTTAAGTTTGCATGCATGAGTCATCCTGTTGAAGATCAAACAAAGTTTGCATGTGCAAATTTAAGAATATGCATAAATGTTTTTTCCTACGATAGTTAACTTGCTCATATTGCATAAAAGAAGGGCACAAGATTTCTCACTTGACAAACCCTACCAGGTATGTAGGTAAGTAGCACAAAGAATGATTCCTCTGCCCTTAAACCCCTGCCCTAAATAAGTCCCAGGAAACATCACTTTCATTTCTTGTTTGGGGCAGGCAGTGTTTAAACTTGAGCAGTGAGGCGCTGGGATCTCTGTGTCCACCCTGTAGCTGCAATAACAGTGTTCCATGAGCACTGTGAAATTCAGGACAAACACCATTATATACATTCATAAAAATACAGCCTTTTGAACAATTGATGGAATATGAAGTCTTGCAAAAGCTTAAACATTCAGGTTCCTGACCTTGTTTGTCAGGCAATATATACCCAATGAGAATGTCATCCAGATGGCACAAGAAATTTAGATACATTTATGCCTGGTTTTCTAAACACATTTTTGAAACACAGTTCTTGAACCATTCTGACAGCAGACAGTTTTCCTAGAGAACAGACCATTCCTTTTCCCACTCTTTAGTCTGTTTAGATACATATATCATGCACATCATGACATAAATTACCCCCTAAGTCACTTAAAGTCATTATATATGTATAAATCACTGATTAATCAAGTAAGAGGGAGGGCTCAGTGAACTCAAAACCTGTTTTAAGACCTTTAATTATAATTTTAAAATGGCTTATACAGCTACATCACAATCCCACAGCTGAGCAGTTTCAATCAAGACTAACCGCAGTTATAAGCAGTCCAAGTGAACAACTTCATGTCTTCTGTTTCTGAAGATAAGTTTCATGCTACTGCACATTAGCTGATTGGTCCACAGGCAATATAAAAATATGCACTCATTTTCAGCTGATACCAGTGTTTGGAGCACAGAGCCATTAACATCTTAACTTGTCTCCTAACCAGTTACTGCCAGCAGCTAGCCACTGATTCAGCAGCAGTACCAGAACCTATCTGAGGTAAAAACCTGGGAGGGGGTCCTGGACAGATTTAAGAAAATTAGCCAGGGGAGAAGAGGGGGTGGGATCTATACCAGCAACCAGTATGAGCCCTGAGGAGCTCAGCAAAGCAAAACAACCATTATTTAGAGGGGTGAAAATGTAGTGCCCAGGCTTTGCTTGGAGCTCCGTGCCACCTAAGACCAGCCCTGCCTCAGTGTTTCAAGTATCAGGCCAGCTCAAAACTTGTGAGAAACGTTAAGATAGTCATCTGTTTTCCAAATCCATTAGGAAACTGAGATTCTTTTTACTTCTCTCTGCAAGAAAAAACACAGGTCAAGCACGGCAAAGGAAAACTTGCTGACATAAGCTCTCATCGCACAAACACTTATGGACATGTTTAACTCAGGCGTGTAAGTACAGGACCAGGGCATTAAAGGCATTTTTGTCCATTGCCTGTTTGATGAACTACCCAGTGCAATTCACTGCAGCCACTATGAACCAGTACACCTTCATCTGAATGACCTGTTTTAGCTGTAATCAAGTATTTTCAGTGAGGTCGTATAAACAAGACACTGAGCTCCACAAGGGGCTCGTTCTATATATGAAGTGGCCTACAACCATACTCTAATACATAGACAATGAGAATAACTGCCCAAAAGAAACAGGTTAGTATGCCTGGTTTCTCACTAGTTTTTAAACAGTTTTGCTCACAAACATTTGCTGCCAGTAGTTGAGCATGTAGTAAGAGGCATGATAACCTGTTTTAGCCATTATCACTATCATTTACTTACCACTGTTATTTACTGGTCTGTAGAGACGCAATTCCTGTGGCTTAGCCATGTGGGCTTCCAGGGAATGAGTAAAAAGTTAAAGAAAGCCACAAAGCAGCCCCTTCATCTTCCTCCCCATGCGAAGACAAGTCTCCTGCACTCAGCTAGCCTGCTTGCACAGTGAGCAGAGGAAAAGTCTGAGGTCTAAGCAAGAAGTTCAAAATGAAAACAGAAAGCCATAGCACATACTCCTGGGCTAAATGTATAACCCCGGATGTACTGTCCATTAAAGAAAACATTCATTTCAGGAGTGCTGTTCAATGGTTATTGCCCAGTAGGGTCTGGGGTGTTTACAGGAAAAACAAGGTACACGTCCTGCAGCAACACTGCACTGCTCTGGTTCAGCGTGTGCCCACCTGCCCATACATCACTGCCCCCAGATGTCTGCAGTCCTTCTAGAGAGATTCTCCAGATGTTCAACATACTATTCAAAGCTATACTTATTTGTGTCTCTTCCACCATAAAAGAGGACCAAAGCAAGCAGTGGATCAAAAATCATTTCCACATAGCATTTTACAGCATTCAGAGGCTGAAGTCTGAGTGTGCTACAAAAGTGCAGGAGTTCACACATCTCACTTCACTAATAAAGGTTTTACTTAAAAGACACTCACAGATACTGTGATCTAATGGTTTCTCCAGACCCTGTGTTACTGCTACATATCATACATGTATGCATCCACTACTGCACAGTAACAATCCACAGTCAAAAACATTGTAAAAATAAATTTATTCATACACTGATCAGGTTTTTATTTCCTCAGAAAATGTAGTGACTTGATATTATGCTTATGCAATACACTTAGAGAAACCTTAAAGTACGACATGCCAGTCAAATTCACTTAAATATGAGAAATGTTAAATTAAGGCTAATATGCAGATCTATAATGCAGTGATAACAGAAGAAACAAAAACCCAAACCCAAAAAACTTCAAAGTCCCCAAAGTACACTTGAACAGCCGATTACATTTATTAGTATTTCTATAGCAGCAAACACATTGAGGACCTCTGAATTGACAGGGCACTGAGTAATAATCCATTGTTCTTTTTGTTTGCTTAACAAGACCCCAAAATATTGCAACACTGCAAACACACACTTAATAATTAAGAAAATCGTAAGCATCTGTCACTTTCTGGTTTTTTATTTAAAAAGCATGACATTAAATATACTCCCTCCACACAAAAATACCAAATAAAGTTTTCAGGTTATTTATTGTAAATTACAGAGCTAAAACTAGAACTGCAAAATCTGTATACTTCTATAAAAACAAGAAAAAATTCTGTCTTTAGCTACTGTTTATTGAACCTCATTTTGAGTGCGATGTGGTTTTACAAAGTCTCTGCCAAGATTTTGACAAGTTACCCCTACACAAAGAAGAACCAGATGATCCTGTTTTATTTTGCTTACGCTCAGCTTCCTCCACAGAACTTAAATATGCTTTAATAGGAAAGGTAATTGGTTGGTGAGATGTAACAATCTGAGTTACAATAAAATTCCCAAAAAACGTTCTCTCCAGGACTTTAAGTCATTCTCTGACAATTTAGATTGTTACCTTGTGGCCTCCATCAGCAGAAAAACAGAGGCTGTGAATATCTGTGGACATTTAGGAGGTGAGTTTCCTGTGGAGAAAAATGTATCTTTTTCAAAGAATACTGCCTAATGGGTAAACTGTCACCTTTATTAGTAACACAGAACTGACTAGACCCATGGTTAAGTACAGAAAAGAGAAGATGCTTGTCTCTGAACTACTGCATCCTTTCCTAAGACATTAGAGGAGCTTCAGAAGTATCTCTTTGGAGTAAGACAACGAGCAATGATGTGCCAAAATCTTCATGTCCAGGGAGCTGGTGCTATGCTTGTTCTGAGGCACTAGATATACTCCCATATACTTGTAAAAGGCAGTTGTTCTGAATACACTTAGTGCAGTGTCTTTTACCCCAAAGATAGGCTGGCCATGCTGACTGGCAAATTACAAGGGATTCAGGTAATCAGTCAGTCTGCTGCTGTTTGAGCTCTGTGCTGTTCATACACAGCAGAAAACATGTTTGCCTGTAACTATCATCTCTTCTTTTCCTCTCCTCCACTTTCTGAATCCAGAAAAAGTTCTTGGGGGCATCATTGCCAAGAAATCCTCAGTTCTTTTTCATCATAGACCTCTACACACCATGGAAATAAACCCAGGGATGCACTAAATGTAAGCAATGACTTAGGCAAACCAAACATAGGTGGAGAGAATTCCCCCAGCCAGAACTCCAAGCCAATTCAGGGAGATAACCAGTCAAGACCTAGTTAAAGTGACACAGATGCCAATTAAGATGAAAATTTTAGAAGGAGCATCTCCTACCCACAAAAGAAAGATGTTTATGTAGACAAGCCCTCAGTGGGAAGCTCTGACAGACAAAACTACTGATTACTGTTACGAAGTTCATTAAACTCATTGCTGTGAACCTTAATTTTAAAAATGTCAGGTCTGAATTTTTTTTCGTCAGGTATTAGGTTTTTATTCTGTTTGTCTTCTGATGTCTGGGTATTACATCTGCATTCACAATTGAGATCTTCAGTGCTAACCTTAAATACAGTTACTAAATTAAAGCTGTTGTTCTCATATAGCTAAATCAATTTCTAATGTTGCGAGATCTAGAGTAAAATAGCATCAGCTGTAGTATGCAGCAAGTTCTCAAGCTTTGGATAATTGGAAAATCTAGAGATTTTCTAAGACAGTTTGTATGAAAGTTTTCCCTTCCTGGAAAAGCAGAAAACTGTAGCTTGAATTCAAGAAAATGCAGTCATTGTCTGCAGAACATTGCTTATCGTGAGCTATGTTGAGATGGGACAGTGACGGGATGCTGTAGGTTGTGTTAAGAAATAAGTCTTTTCTTCAGTGGCCACACTTATCTATGTTGATTTCATAAGCAAAAGGACTCCAGCAGCTCCCTGCAACTGATTAAGGAAATAACCAGCTTGTCATATATCTTGTAGACTCAGGTACTTGATAGGTGAAAATACAGACTGAAGCACGTTGCTGTGACTTCACGTTTCCTCCTGGTAGTAAAGGATAGAAAGGATTACCTCCAACTTCTACACCAATCACTGGAACTGTGTGGCACTGAGACTGCAGAGGGATTGCTCCAGTTCAGAGCCAAACTACACCACCAAACCACCTGACTGATTGCCTGTTTATCACATTCCCTTGAACAGGGGGAACATTTCTTGCTGCAGAGGCCAGGAACTGTGATAAAGCATATTTTCTGGAATTATCAAGTCAGGCTGAACAACAGGAAGATCTGGAAAGTTTGCCCCTTTTCCGGGAGTGTGTTTGTAAGTGTGGATACACCTGACTGACATGTTTGTGTGTGCATCATTAGAGAGCTTTTGATTCTTTCCTTAGAACATAAAAAAAATATATATGTAAATGAGACCTGCATGGGACAGGAAGTCCCTTAATAAACCAAAGAAATTAACTGAACTTGCCTTCAGAAAAAAATTTTCTCAGCCACTGAAGTTATTTAAGAAACCTGATGAGGTAAATAAGAGATTCACAGCCTTTTTGAACTCCGGGTACTGCGTCTTTTCATATTGTCATAGTATAAGTCTGACACGGCCTTTAAGAATATAGCAATACTTACTGCTCCTCATCATTCTGTATACCTAACAGTCTAACTTCTTACTACCCTGCTTTTGAGTTTAAGTCACTCATTTATGCTAACACTCTGCTGGCTGAAAAGCAGCTCAGTTTCCAATATAGGGGAGGAGAGAGGAAAATACAAGGAAAGGGCAAGAGAAAGGGGAGGAAGGAAAACAAACTGATGTTTGTTGTTGGGACAGCAAGAACTGCAAAGTAAGTATACAACACAGAGGTGAAAGCTAGGAAAATAACAGAAACAATGAGAGACCCATCAGAGAAAACAGAAACAAGGAAGAAAAGTGGAGGAAAAAAGCCTATAAACTGAAAAACAGAAAGAGGATGAAGGTATAGTAAAAATGCTCTAAGCAGGAGATGCTTCTGTAGAAGCTGGACCTGCCAAACAGGGACAGAAAGACAGGATCAGACTGGGTCATGAAAATGTAAACAGCTTTGATGGAATTGAAGTGTAAATGCTGCTTGCACAGGTCTTATCCTCCAATGTAACATTTTGCCCTGAAGGCAACTGGAGTGTGGTCTAAGCTCCATGGGTGTTCCTCCCTGTTAACTGCTTCCACAGCCCTCCTGTGCTCCTCACAGTCCCAAGCTACCTTGCTTGCCTGGCTTCTTACTTGTCTATGTGGTCTAACACCGTTTTTAAACGTGTGCTTCTGGTGTTTTAGGCATGGAGTTAATGATGTCTCCCACTCTAACTCCTCCTAACAACATGGGTTAAACAGCAAGGCTTATACTAGTTGCTCACATAGTCCTTTTGGCATTTGCAAAGCTGTTTTTTTCACAGCTGAATGTACAAAATGAAGCAACTGCTGATGAAGCAAAATATGTTTCTGTACCTTGAAAATAAAAATTGATTTTGTCAGTTTTGGAGAACAATGTGTCCTACATTAGAAGTTGGTAGATGATCCTGAATATCTCAGCGTTACAGTGTACACCTCTAGCCCACTATGTATGTATTATATGCAAATCGACTACACCATGGACATTCATATATTTTCTAGGACACAAAAGTAGGAATGCTCCTCAGCTAACACAACATGTAAAATGTATTACTGTTCTAATATATGCATGTTTTAAAATCCGCCACATTACAGACGAGCACAGATTGCCAGGGATTGACACAGCAGTGCTCCAATGATGTAAGAGCTCTGTACACAGCACCTGTGAAGAGAAGATTAATGAGATTAAGCCATTCCTACCCTACTATTCTTTACTACCTGATAGTCTTCCATATTCATAAAATCAAGTTCACTGATAATGTTCCCATTGCTGCTAACACTGAATAATCACAATGAATTCCTAATTTGCTTGTGTGTGAATTTTATATCATGTTCATGCTGTTTCGATAAGGTCTGGATTCCTAGAATCCTCCTTCATTGCCAGAACAGCATACCTGAAATACCATTTTGAATGGTTGCTTATTTATGCCTAAAAGTCTGTTAACCCAACCGATGCTCATAGCCAATTCCTACATCATTCCTTGCATATTTATAGACAAGTATTTGCACAGACTATAATGTTACTAAGTTTATTGATTAAAATTTAAGCTTAATTATGTCTGCTTCTTTCTGTACCATTGAAATTAATTGACTAGTAAAAACTAAGTAAAAGTATTGGATTCATACTGCTGTCTTTATAGATGTGTAAAGAAAACGAGGAAGGCAATACTGACGGCATACCAATCATTACCAAAGCTTTACTTTTTTTGTAAAAGATGTAAGCATGGCAGAGAGCTGGTTGAAACAATTTTGACCTTTTCAGAACAATAATTGGGTCTTCTAAAGTGATTGTTTCATCTGCTACTTCAATGCTTTGAAAGAAAGCATGACACTACTCAGCTTGGTGTCAGCATGAAGTTTCAGGGCCAGGATCTCATTTCAGGAACAGATTTAAGAAGCTCACACACTTCTTGCTCCTTCCCGTGTAACACTCCTGGCCTTGGAACAGCCAAGTTTAGAATACTGTTGAGCAGAACTAGTGCTGGGTGCAGGTGTCCCGGTGCTGGCAGGCCGGGCTGCAGGGGTGGCCTCTGTGGATAGAGGATGGGTCTGCCCCACCCCACCAGCTCTGACAGACCCACTACAGGGCACAGCTGAGCCACCCATATGACTCCATAATAACGTATTTAAGAAAGGGGGAAAATGTTGCACAGCAGCTGTGAGGGAGGACGAAGAAAAATCTGAGAAACAGCCCTGCAGACATCAAGGTCAGTGAAGAAGCAGGGAGAGGAGGTCCTCCAGGTGCTGGAGCAGACATTCTCCTGCAGCCAGTGGAGGAGATCATGGTGAAGCAGATTGTCCCCCCGCAGCCCATGGAAGACCATGGCAGAGCAGATAACCCATGTAGCCCACAGAGGACACCATGCTGCAGCAGGTAGAGATGTTCTGAAGGAAGATACAGCACCTGGAGCCTACTCTGGAGGGCTGTGGCCCATGGAAAGGAGCCCAAACAGGAGCTGGCAGGACCTGTGACCCCACAAGGACCCATGCTGGAGCAGTCAGTTTCTGAAGGACTGCACCTCATGGAAGGGTTTTCGTGAAGCAGTCAGTTTTGTGAAGAACTGCAGCCCATGGGAAGGACCCACACTGGAGCAGTTTCTGAAGGACTGTATCCCATGGGAGGGACCCCATGCTGGAGCAGCAGAGAATTGTGAGGAGGAAGGAGCAGCAGAGAGAAGCTGTTACGGACTGACTCCAGCGCCCATTCCTCATCCCTCTGCACTGCTGGGAGCTGGGGCCAGAAGTAGGTAGAAGAGTTCAGAATGAAGGAAAGTAGCTGAGCCTGGGAAGAAGGCAGGGAGGTCTCTTAGCTTTTGGCTCTGTTTCTCACCATCCCACTCTATTTTAAATTGGCAATGAATTAGGTAAATTTTCCCCAGCTCAAGTCTGTTTTGCTCATGACAGTAATTGATAAGAGATCTCCCTGTCCTTATCTTGACCTACAAGCTTTTCATCTTATTTTATGCCCGTCCAGTTGAGGAGAGGGAGTGAAAGAGCTGCTGGGTGGGCATCTGGCACTCAGTCAAGGTTGGCCCATCACAGAATTGATGATCGTTCTGCTGATGTCAAAGTGAAGTCTTAGGATCATGGTGTCACAGGATAAGCTTCTAAGGAGTCTCAGGAAGTTTCTAGGTCAAACTCCTCCTCAGAGAACAATTAGCTATGAGGCCAGACGAGGTTGCCTTAGGACATTATTCAGCCCAGTTTTTAAAACATTGAAGAATAGAGACTATGCAGCTTTATACTCCCACACAAGTAAATGACAGCCATGAAAGTAGCATATTGTTTGCATCTGTATAAACACGCACAAGACAGCCCTCAAATCAGGCACCATCTTAGTTTGCATGAGTTTGAACATACCAGGATTCTCTGACCACAGAGCATTCACTTCTGAAGCTTCTTCAGCACAGGTATGTCTGATGCCCCTTAGACAAGCCTCATACAAGATTAATGATTTGGCCATAATCACAAAGAAAAATCACTAACAGTGTGAGCTTTCATTTTACCTTCTATAAGAGCGCAAGCTTTAAATTCATGGAAGAAACCTAAGCAACTGAACAGTTTCTGGGTTTTGAGGTTATTGAAACACGTACAGATTTTGCCACAATCTGCACAGCATTTGTGGGATTATCCTGTATATTTCTTCATAGGCAGAGACATACCTGGTAAAAAAATACTGATAATTTATATAGTTATAATTAAATTATTAACCTTGACAAGAGTTTGATTGCTGGTCAGTCGGGAACTCCAGCTTATTGGGAACAACACTTAGAAAAGTTCCTCCACACAAGTTTTTTCCAGGATGTCCCTCCATGGTATCAGCTTGCTCGAAACAGCTTGCTTTAATGAAGAATCCTTTTTCTTTTCCTCTTCATCAAGGGCTGGATGCCCTGGCAGGAGCACCACCATCTAGAGGACACCTAGCCAGAAGACATGATCCTTGAAGCCAGCCTAATGCCACAATCCATCTTGTGAAGGTTGTTTTCAAATAAGCCAACAGCCATTCATCAGGTCCAAGCACAATGAGTTCAGGGCCAGAGAAGCCAATGATTCTTTATCTGTGGAATTGGTTCATAACATCTAAAGCCATTTCTAATGCCTGCAGCTGATCTTGCATCCTTTTATACCTCCTGATATTTCATTACTCAGTCTTCTGAAGGGCAGCGTGGACAGTAATAATCACTTTGCAGGGGGTGTGTTATGACACAGTGTCAGTAGCAGAGCAGTGGATTAGGAGCAACGGTCATTTCTATCTCTATGTTTCTCCTACCTAGTAAGACAGATTCAGTGAAAATGCTGCTAACTCTGCCACCTCAGGGTGGGACTTACTGTTCCAGGTCAGTCCCCCACATATTGCTTTATGTGGACTGGGCACATAAAAATTACTTGCAAACAAACATGATTTCTAAATTAAGCTTGTTCTTTCTCAGCAGCCTCCTGGGGCTATTCATTCAGCAGCAGACTAGAAAAAGAATCATGAGGGTTTGATTTTCATATGCCATTTGGAAAAGAGACTCCCCTTTTTCTTCTGTGTTGTTAATCAGCTGACAGAAAAGATCCTAGGAGCAGCAAGGTGCCTATGGCCCTTCTTCCTTCTTCAGCAACTAGTGTGAATGGTTAGAAGAGTGATTAACTGATCGTTTTATATCACAAAGTCCTTCAGCCATACACCATAGAAATGGTTGCCTTTTTCACAAGATGAGTTTCCCACCAGACCGTTTCCTTCTGACATCCAGCATTGGTTACCACTGCCTCCAGAACCAGCATCTGCTGTATACTAATCTGCCTTCAAAATTCTTTTTCCTTCCCATCGTAATACAAATCAAAGGAGTTCAGCTTCTGATCCTCTGTGATAGGAAAATCTCACATCTACTTATAACAATACTATAACAATAACAAACATTTACAAAATCATTAAGGGAAATAAAACATAAAATTTAGTATTTCAAAGCACTGTGAAAACATAAATCTAACTGATTGATCCTCACAAAGAGGAGCAAGTGAGGTGAACAAAGGTCATTCTGCTTTTTCTGTAGTGGAGAAAGCTGAGGTATAGACTGCAATTTCACCAGGGAGTTATGCTGAGTCAGTGGAAGAGTAGGAATTGTATATCAAATGCCAAACTTTTAAGCATAAACAAGTTGTTTATTGCCTTTTGACATACCATTTCTCATTATTTTCACCATAAAAAATGTCTAACATTAAAATATTAGTGAACATGATAACTCATGACTTCTGAGAGAGTGTAAATGTGTTGTTAAAAGACCCAGAATATTACAAGGATCACACACACACGCGCGCGCGCACACACACACACAGCCACCCACCCCCCTGTTTACAAAAAAGGCAGATTTCAGATCTCAGATTACCAAAGCCAAAACAGTTAACACTCAGTATGCTGACATTCATTCTTAATGTTTGTTGTTTGGTTTCCATGTACTAAAAAAATCCTGTGTGTCCCCTATGTTAGTATTTAGACTTCTAGGTCCACAGGTCCATAGGGGTAACATCAGCCAGATTTTCCCTGAAGGGAGCAAGTTTATAGATCTGGAATTCAGCCTTGAATTTTGTTTCCTTCAACATGGAAGAAGTGGTAGGGAGACTGTGTGCTAACCCGTCCATGCCTGTACAATAAAAATGAGAAACCAAGCATTTTAATTTGACATCTTACTCAACATCAGAATAATATGTTCCTGCTTTGTTGTGTATAATCTAGGGTCTTGTGATCAACCCAATTTTTCTTCTCCAGAGAAGTTGACAGGAATGAAGGAAATCAGCAGAGTGAAAAAGATAAATATTTTATATACATTATATAATTTGTGCCCTAAGTGTCTGGAAATTATCTTCTATGACATTAATTAAACTGTAGAGCAAGAGTAGGACACGTGAATTCAGTCAGTTTAGCCAAAAAAAAGCAGCATATTTAAGAGTCTTGCTGATGCTGTCACAAGAAACCACTTGGGAGTGAGGACATGAGTGTTCTTCTCATGGATGTTAGCCTTCTACAAACATAACTCATACACATCTATTTTTGCTGTGCCATAGGACCCACATTCTCAATTTTACCTTTTGGCTTAAGAACTGGGTATTTTTTTCAGTTGCTCCTGGCAATGACATTGGTTTGACAGGCCCATAAGAGTAAAGCCCACAGCAAAGCCCTGCATGTTCCCTGATGACAGAAGAAGACCCAGACGGCTAATCTCTTGCAAATCTTTGACCATTCAAAGACAGCTTTCAGACAACTACCTTGTACTAAAGTATGAGAAGCATGACCTTCATACAGAGGATAATACAGTTCTAAATTATTATACTGCTGTTCCTCTTGGCAGAAGAACAGGGCATTTTCCACACCGTTGTGGTTAAGCTGTACATACATGCATACATACATAGTGAAAGCCAGAGTCTCATTTCTGATATGATAATGCCAATGCGCTTTCCTATACTTTATTTCTAGATACACCAAAATACAAGTGCATAAAATTAACAAAAGCAGAAAGAATGCAAACTCTACTGGGTTATCAGGTTCATTGTGCCACAAAAAACCCTACAATACAAATATTCATGAAGATTCATGGCAACAAAATTTCTTGTGAAAAGCTTTTGAACACCTTGAAAGAAATCCAAAGACAACACCGAAATCAAAGGTGCAGAAGAAGACTACTGAATTGTAGATGCCAGTAAACTGTATTAGTAATTCTAGAAACAGATTTCATGAAAATAGCTTTATAATAGCATTTATAGCATGTCTAATGAACCTTTCTGACACTCCACATCTTGTTCCCAGCTACAGTACTCAGCTATATGACTATAATAAAAATAAAGAGCATGCCAGCACACTTTATGCCATTAGAAAAGAAAACAGCCAAGAATTCTGTATTTTCCTTCTATCCCATGAAAGCTGGAATATGTCTCCAAATAAATACACAAGCTGATATTTAATGCCTAGACTTATCAAACAGCTGTGGAGAGGGGAGGGTCACCTGTTAAATTGTGAGACTGAGTTTATTAAGTTTTCCATGCACAGCCAAATCAAAGAATGTCATTCGGTGCTTGCTAACATCCTTACAAGCAAAACTGGTCAGATGCATGATAACTCCAACTACTGGTGCTATTTCTTTTGTGGAAGACAAAGAGGCAGTATTTTGAAGTTGATTAATATTGGTCATTGCAGCCAAATGCCAGATTGAAGTCATAGAATCATAGAATTGGTTAGGTTGGAAAAGACCTTTAAGATCACTGACTGCAACCGTAAATCTAACGCTTCCAAGTTCACCACTAAACCATGTCCCTCAGTGCCACATTTACATGTTTTTTCAATACCTCCAGGGATGCTGACTCAACTGCTTCCCTGGGCAGCCTGTTCCAATGCTTGACAATACTTCCAGTGAAGAAAATTTTCCTAATATCCAATCTAAACCTCCCCTGACACAACTTAAGGACATTTCCACTTCTCCTGTCACTTGTTACTTGGGTCAAGAGACTGAAACCCACCTTGCTACAGCCTCCTTACAGGGAGTTACAGAAAGTGCTAAGTTCTCCCCTCAGCCTCATCCAGGCTAAACACCCCCAGTCCCCTCAGCCGCTCCTCATCAGCCCTGTGCCCCAGCCCCTTCCCCAGCCCCGCTGCCCGTCTCTGGACACGCTCCAGCCCCTCAATGTCCCCCTTGCAGTGAGGGGCCCAGACCTGAACACAGGGTTCGAGGGGCGGCCTCACCAGTGCCCAGTGCAGGGGGACGGTCACTGCCCTGGTCCTGCTGGCCACACTGCCGGGGACACCGGCCAGGGTGCTGCTGGCCGCCTGGGCCCCCTGGGCACACTGCTGGCTCCTGCCCAGCCGGCCGTCACCCAGCACCCCCAGGCCCTTTCCCACCAGGCCCTTTCCAGCCGCTCTGCCCCAGCCTGTAGCGCTGCGTGGGGCTGGTGTGACCCAAGGGCAGGACCCGGCACTGAGCCCTGCTGAACCTCACACAACTGGCCTGGGCCCATCGCTCCAGCCTGCCCAGGTCCCTCTGCAGAGCCTCCTGCCCTCAGGCAGGTCAGCACTCCCACCCACCTTGGTGTCATCTGCACACTCACTGAGGGTGCACTGGATGCCCTTGTCCAGACCATCAATAAAGATATTAAACAGGACTGAACCCAATACTGAGCCCTGGGGAACACCACTTGTGACCGGCCACCAGCTGGATGTAACTCCATTCACCACCACTATCTGGGCTCAGCCATCCAACCAGTTTTCTACCCAGCAATCACTGCACCCATCCAGGTGATGAGCGGCCAGTTTCTGCAGGAGAATGCTCTGGGAGATGGTGTCAAACGTTTTACTAAAGTCTAGGTAGACAACATCCACAGCCTTTCCCTTATCAACTAAGTGGGTCACATCATCATAGAAGAAGATCAGGCTAGTTAAGAAAGATCTGTTTTCCATAAACTCCTGCTGGCTGGGCTCGATCACCCAGTTGTCCTGCACATGATGCGTGATGGTGCTCAGGACGATCTGTTTCATAATTTTCCTTGGCACCAAGGTCAGGCTGACATGTCTGTAGTTTGCCAGATCCTCCTTCCTGCCATTCTTGTAGATGGGCATCACACTAGCTAACCTTCAGTCTGCTGGGACCTCCCTGGTTAGCCAGGACTGTTGATAAATGATGGGAAGTGGCTCAGTGAGTACTTCTGCCAGCTCCCCCAGCACCCTCAAGTGGATCCCATCTGGACCTATAGACCTGTGCTTGTAAGTGGTATAGTGGGTTGCTGACACCCCTTGGATTACAGGGGCTTCATTCTGCTCCCTTTCCCTGTCTTCCAGCTCAGGGGGCTGGGTACCCAGAGAATGACTGGACTTACTGTTAAAGACTAAGGCAAAGAAGGCATTAAGTACCTCAACCTTTTTCTCATCCTTTGTCACTGTATTTCAACCCACATGCATTAAAGGACAGAGATTCTCCTTAGCCCTCCTTTTATTGCTAATGCATTTACAGAAACATTTTTTGTTGTCTTTTATGGCAGTACCCAGATTAAGTTCTAGTTGGGCTTTGGCCCTTCAATTTTTCTCCCTGCATCACCTCATGAAATCCTTTTTTTCCTAAATCAAGATCACCTATCACAGCTGAGTTACTTGCCAAAAGCAAGTGACAAGAAGCCAATGTTTCCCCACACCCTCCCAATTAAAGAGACAGTACCAAGATAAAAATCTGATTTAGAAAGAGTTTTTTCCTTTGTTTTGTCATATTAACACCAGTTTGTGTCACTGAAAATATGATTTTTTTCTAGATTAAGTTTCCTTGTAATTTATCCTGGTTTTGTATGTGCTCCTTACTAAGCTCAATCACTAAAGTGAGCCGAGTTTGATATCATTTCATTCATTCTGTTCTGATATCACCAACAAGCCTGCTGCCTTGAGCTTTCAATGCTGAAGAAAAGTTACTATTTGTGAAAAAGAACAGTTTTTCAAAATTAAGTCAAATATGACACAAGCACAGACAAACAGAAGAGCTAAGGTTGGCGGGGACCTTTGGATGACATCTGGTCCAACCACCCGATCAAGCAGACCCAACCAGAGCCAGTTGCCCAGGACTGTTCCCAGATGGCTGTTGAATTACCTCCAAGGATGGAGGCTCCACCGCCTCCCTGGGCAACCCATGTCAGTGCTTGGCCACCCTCATAGTGAAAATGTGCTTCCTGATGCTCAGAGGGAACCTCCAGTGTTTCCCTGGGTGCCCATTGCCTCTGGTCCTGTCACTGGGCACCACTGAAAAGAGCCCAATATCCTCTTTGCATCCTCCCTTATATATGTTGATAAGATCCTGTCACAACTTCAAGGGTTACACAGCCTGCAGGTGTGTAGGGTTCACAAACATGGGTTTGTAGGATTCCGTAACACACAAGGACATGAACACTTTCATCCTCCAAATTTCTCTGCTTTGTTATAGATTACCACAAATTAAAAAAAAAAAAAAATCACCACCGGCAAGCTTTTCTATATATTTATATATATCAAGCTATTACAAATTACTATTGGCAATCAATAATATAGTATCAATCATTAGTATGCCAGCAGTTAATAATAGTAGCAAACCAATTGTATAGCAACAAGCAATAACAGCAACAGCCAAGTAGGTAGATACTATAACAGGTTACTAAAAAGTTATCATTACTGAAGAAACTTATCAACAATATAGCAGCAGATACAATTATTATAGATGAGTTATATGTATATGTGACAATGGTATCAAGTGAATTAGACAGATTTTGGAAAGGGCCAAGCCATCCCAAAGGAGAGGACAAGCCAATCCCAGAAAGGAAACCAACCATCCCAGAGATGGGAGGACAAATCAAACTGACCCCAAAACTGGGCCCAAAGACAGACAAAGAAGATAAACAGGCAGAGTCCCACATCAAAGATGCTCTGTGTCACAGTGTCTGGAGCCAGCCAGCCACCCGCAGTGACAGACTAAGTCCTTGCAGAAAGCCTGTGAGTGAGGAACTCAGACTCTTTGGCAAAGGAAAAGTACATGCAGCACAGACAGTTCTCAGAGAGAGAAGCTCAACTCTGAATAAAAATTAAGTCCTTTATATATAATAAAGATAAGAAGGTGCAGGACATCAACATTCTGAGCACCCAATAAACGCTGCTAATTTCAATTTTTCACCTTAAACAGCCAGTAGATTATGCTGTTTTCTGTTCTTTCAGACCAGTTTTATTTTCACAGACTGTTTCCACTTTTTCAGACAACACGTTGCTCTTACAGTTTCTTTAGGGTTTTACGTTTACCAGGCTCACAGCTCCCAGGCTAGCAGGCATTTTCTTTCATTCAGTAATTTCATCCTTCTCACCAGACTGCCCTTATGGTTGCCTACATCAGATCCATCTGAACCTTCTCTTCTCCAGGCTGAACAGTCCCAGCTCTCTCAGCCTTTCCTCACAGGAGAGATGTTCCAGTCCCTTCACCATCTTGGTGACCCTTCACGGGACCCTCACCAGTAGCTCCATAAATAAAGGTGAGCAATCCTGACATACTTAGATCTAATTTGTCCAGTTGATGTATATGTTACACATGAGTTTATGTGCTACGTACAGATTTATATGGCATACTTGAAATAAGGTAGCATTTTTGAATGAAGGTGTAAGGATTAATTAGACTGTAAGATTCTTCGCCCTTACTGTAATCTCTGATTTTGGTCTGAGAAGGTTAGAACATTTCTAGGTAAGTGTTACAACATTCCCTTACATCTCTCTCAGAACTTAAGAGTTAGGCTTTAAATCAGCTTGTCTTTACAACCTGGTGTTTCTTGACCAGCAGCTAAATTCAGTGCTCCTTGGTCAGGTTTCTACTTGCAGTAGAGCTGCCACCTGTTGTTAACAGGACTTGACTTGATCTTTTTGTTTGCCTTGACGCAAGTAGAAACGGCTGAATTCCTGCAGCAAGTTGTCCTTTCCTGCAGGTGCTGGGCTGGCCCCACCGATCGGTGCTCTTCTCTAGCTCTTCTTCACAACGTTTGTGTGCAAATGCTGGTAGGAACGCCTGCCCCAGGTCTGTGCTGGCACTCCAATGTGCTGAATAAAAACGGACACAAAGAGATTCTTAGAGGGCTGCTATGATGCCTCAGTATTTCTTAAGAAAAAGAAAGAACCTCAACGCTGAAAACCCAGCTACTTTAAGAAGGCAGAAGGTCTTTCCAGGGTTTTTACTGGGTTTACTGAAACTTCATTACTGTGGAACTAGCAGAAACCTCTCCAAAGGCAGTACTTCTGCTTCCTGACTGGATCTCGGGGGACAGCCGAGCTGGTTTAGAGCATCAGGCCCTGACAGAAGAGCCTGGCACACAGCTCTGCTCTCACCAGCGAGCAGCACGAGCAGCTGCCTATGCAGCGCAGCTCCCCAGGCTTTGCAGCCTGGCTCACGTAAGGAAGCATCAAGGTTTAGCGATCTTTAGAAACACAGAGAGGAAAAATGGCAAGCTACAGGCATTTCCACATTTTTTCTTCACCTGCTGATTTTCTACTGTCCCATGAAAGCCCTAAAGAAATAACGCTGCACAGCTCTTGGCAGTTCTTTCTGCTACCATTTCTGCTTTATCCTACGCATTTCCAAATCCAGCAAAAAGGAAAAAAGGCTCAGAAAAAACATTTTAAAAATCCCACAATGATACCTTCACCACGAGTGACGTGAAAATGAAACCGAACTCTTCAAATCAAAGGCAGATAGTTAACAAAGAACAGAAATTCTTGTAAGCAGAGGAAGATGTGACTAAGGCTTGTCAGGTCAAACCCTCACAACCTCTTTTAATTTGACAAATTTATGACAGTGTCTTGAGTTTGCATCTCGGTCTTGTCAACTCTGTTTAAACAGTCTGAGAATCAACACAAAACCAGTACGACTGTTCCTTAGTCACCTCCCACCCCCCGTGTCAAACTCAACTCACAATAACTTTCTCAAGGAAAGAGGGGAGAACAGAGTTTTAAAAAATGATGTCACAAATTCCTGTAGGTCATGAGAGACTGTCACTATCTCCTGTGAACTGCACGTCTGGTGACAGTGCAAATACAGTGAACATGAGTCTCACCTTTCCGGAGAACTTCTACATGCAGTGCAATGGAACGCGACAGCACCTGAGGAACAGCAGCCTGGGACCACTAAGGGAGTCCTCAGTCGTATGACCACGTTGGCATGGCTTTCTGAAGAACAGGTTTCCTACTGGTCCATTAAGCATTAAGATACCGCAGAGCAAAAAATCCTCGGTTGCCCACATGGGCCCATCAACTCGTCAAGTAAAAAGAATTGAGCTTCTCTGAATTTTGCATCTTTTGGAAGGCCAGGTAGTTGACGCCTTTGCCGAGGTTATGGAATTCCACAAAACAAATAACACTTCATATACCTACCCTTTCGTGTTATTGCATCCTTGCAGGAGGAGAATTCTTAAAGCCTTCAATTAGATACATCTACGTTCTGCTATCCGGAGGAAAATGAAAACAAACACCACAGCTCAGAAATCCCACACCCAAAACACCCACCCACCCCCACCACCCCCCCCGGCCCTGCCAGAGGAGAGGAGACACACGCAGTGTTCGGGGAGAAACAGCACTGCAGCGCAGGCTACTCCGTTCCTACGCGGAGCGTCCCCTGCTCTCTCCCAGCTCCCGTACGACCCGCGGCTTCGTTTCCCCCATCTCCCTCACACCAGCCCCCACAGTGCATCCCGTTCTCCCGTCTTTTCAGGGCCTTTAGCAAAAGGCGGCTCATTTGGGAACTGTTTTACCACATCCGATCTGTGCCTCAGCAGCAGCTGCGTGTGCGTGTGGTGGAATATTTCACGCACCAAATGCAGTTTGGCCAGAGCAAACTGCCAGCCAGAGAGGCTGAACACTCACTCCCCTTGCCTCTCCTTGTCCCTTCTGGGAAACGCTCATCACTGGGTGACGCATTAGCGCAGCCTTACCTCCTCATCTGACCACTTTGCTTCACGACTTACGGGAACTGACTGCCGTTGAGATCTCTGCTCTTTTTGTCATGTCACCAAATGACTCGACAGGCTCAAAAGTTACAAAGCAATAGATGAAGAGGGTGTATTTGTATTGTGTCTTTTTTTCTTCTGGGGAAGAAGCCCCACCTCCCCCCTTTGGCAAGCAAGGTTGTTTTATCCTAAGAGGCAAAATAACCCCACAAAGGCCAGTCTGTAACAGGAAGACGCTAAATAACTGGCATCCAGTGGCAGGACACGTGGGAACGGCTCAAAGCTGCACCAGGGGAGGTTTGGGCTGGATGTGAGGGCGCATTTCTTTGCCGAGAGGGCGGTTAAAGGCTGAAACAGGCTTCCTGGAGAGGTGGTGGGTGCCCCAGGGCTGTCAGTGTTTAAGGGACATTTGGAAAATAATAACATGCTTTAACTTTTGATTAGCCCTTAAGTGGTCAGGCAGGTGGACTAGGTGATAGGTCTAAGTCCCTTCCAACTGAAACAGTCTCTTCTGTTGTGTTCTACTCTATTCTGTTCTGTTCTATTCTATTTTAATCTGTCATTGAAAGACTTCTCTCATGAATACAAAGCCTTGCTCAAGAACTAAATGTCCATGTGCTGTAAACTCATCCTTTATAAGTGGTCTAGTCAAAATAAAGCAGGTTAAAATGCTCAAAGTAAAATCATGCATTTCTCATTGAAGTTTAGATGCATCCTAGTTTTTGTTGTAATTATCTTTCAGAAATCTTAGAAAATGACACAGAATTCCCAATCTATTTTAAGATTTTGTAAATTACTTCATAGAAATACACAATAAATGGCTAGTAGAGAAGACAATCCCCATCCTTCGTTATATACAGAAGGTAGAAAGAGAGGATAGTTCAATATCAAAGGACAAAAGCTCAGAGAAGCACTAGGGAAAGACTTATGGCCTGTGTCACAATAGCTGTGTAATGATGCCATCATTTGTCACCCTTTGTCCTTCCTCTGCAGCAGAAAAACCTTACATCATTACATCGATGAACAAACAGGTAGAGAAAAGAAACAGCATTTTCAGGGTGGACTGAGGCCAGAAACAGTCAAAAGCCACCAGCCCAGGATCCAACATAGAATATTTTATTACCTGGGCCAAGATCTGAGCAAGGTTTAGCAGCCTAGTCCATAACAGTGAATGGGACAACAGGGGCGAGAAACAAGACCAGGAACCAGGAACAAGAGCTTAGACCTGAAGTAAGGATCAGGGAAGGAAGACAGGTCAGAGCAGAGCTCCAAGAGAGGCCAGAAATCTCTGCTCTGTTTGCTAGTTAGAAAGCTCTGCATGGCATGGAGTCTGTGCCCCATAAGTTCGGTAGCCTTTGCCAACACCAGGCAATTGTTCTTTACAAGTGGGCAATCGCTCTTGGCTAGTACAGATCTGAGCGGCTGAGGAGCAGTTAGGGCTGCACTCACTTTCTGCAGATGCAGTTTCACTCCTTTATAGGAGAAAAGGATCAAGGTAGCAAAGACTAGCAGTCCCAAAGACGCCATACTCTGGTTTGCTCTGATACCCAATCTCAATAGCTAGTGCAGAAGGTTAATGGCAGAACAATCTGCCTTTTGCAGCTGTGCAAATCAATTGTACAGGTTTGCTTGTTAGAAATAAACCCATGCAATGTCACTGATTCATTCCAGTTTCTGTGAACTATTACGTTTTGCAGATTAGTAAAAAAGATCAATATTGCATGTGCACTGAAAAGAACACAGAGAAGAGAAAATTGGCTGTGTAATGGTTTCCGCAGACCATTGTGGCGAATCAATATTCCTGCAGAGACTCGAATATTTTTAAGAGCTGAATAAAGAACAGTCAGGCCAAGCGTTATTCCTAGTTGTCCCTTTAATCTTCTTCCACTGTTACTAGCAACCCGTCGCACTGTATTCGTTCCAGTTCCTCGCGGGTATTCCTGCCCCGTGGCTGCGGGCTGCAGGGGCAGTAGCACTAGAGGCTGCCCACCGCCCTGGCACCGCTGGAGCCGCACAAACCCCTGCACCACTAGATGGCAACCAACGCACGGGACATAAATGTCACCGCAGTCTGGTCAGGGTTTCCTGGAGTTAGTGGTAAATTAAGGGAGGCCGTTAAGAGCCTAGAAGACCACGATGTTTTTATTCAATGAATTCTTAAATAATGATACTGATGCCTCAAGGGCCTTTGGAAACAGGCAAACACCAAAGTTACTCTGGCTAAAGAGGATTTCTCCCTCTACAGTACTGTAGAAAGCAGGAGTTTTGAAGGAGAGAATATGACCCCTGAAGCAAAATATTATACGAAATATCCCAGAAACGTTCCAATGAGATAAAATAAATAATAAGAATTGCAAGAAAAGTACAAGTCTATAGAAATGGAATCAAAATACAATCTACATACCGGTGCAAAGCATGTACACACATCTTATCCCTACACCTCTTGACATGGCCAAGCCTACCCTCCAAAAAAACCCAGACCTATACAGAATTCCTCGGTTCAACCCTTTTCATCTATCTGAAACTACGTTGTCAGCTCATACAGAAATGAAAGTTTATTTCAAAATACAGGTGCCACAGTCTGAAAGTAGAAAGAATAAAGTCTTAATTAAAGCAATGAAGAAGAATGCCTGAAAGCTTCCATTTTCCGTCTCCTGTCACATCTTCCATCTGTTTCTTTTCTTCAGGCTCACACAAATACAAAAACATAGACCTGCTATTTGTTTCAGATTTAAAGAGAATGTGCATGCCAGAGGTGGTCACAGGCAGGTATTCAGAGGCAGTTTTATGCTACCTTTGTGCATTTCTTAAAAAGACCTAGCTGTGTCCTCACGAAAACAGGGGGGACGCCTCTCCTCATTCCCATTTCCCAAGAGTATTCTCTAGCTTATCCCAAGAGAATATGGAAAAGGGACAGGGTATTTATGCCCATTCTTATAGTGCCTGGGGAAGATCAGTTAGCAGAATTGGTATGCAGTCAATTATAGAAACTCTACAGCCCTTATGCTGTAATAGTGTTAATGTAATGGAACCACAGACTAATAATATTTTGGAACCGACTGTAAGCAACATAGAAATTAGTCTGTTATCCAAGACCTTTGTGGATCTTCATTAGATAATGTTATTTGTCAATTAACAAATATGAGGATTTCCTTTTACAGGAAAAAATATTGATACAATAGAAGACTAAGAGTGTTAAGTCTGATTTTCTCTGTTTTTCAGGGAGTGAATAGTGAAGGGAAAATACTACAAACTCTTGAGAAGGGAGACTTTCTCTTTGGTTTGTGCAAATTTTCATGTTTGTGCCACTCCAAAACAAATCAGTAATCATCATAATAATAAAAATTGGCAGTCACAGAGAATAATCAAACATATCTGGAGAGGCAGTGGATAAAAGATGGCAGGCTGACAAAGACAATGTCATACAGAAAGAGATGTCATATACTTAGAGCCATGCCCAATGGGGTAATCGGAGAATGTGAATGAAATAATGCCAATATCCCAGGAGCTTGGATAAGTCAGAGCACAAATAAGGGCATCAGCACATGTTTTTGAAGGAGAATGAAGACACGGCAGTGGTCATTAAGGGCAGGTTTTGGTTTATGCAGAACAGTCTTGACTGATCATGGAGTAAAAGGCAGATTGTTAGCAGTTGAAGAGAAAAGGATGGAGTTCCAGGTTGGTAGGAACATACTACCCTCTGGAGTTTGTAAAAAAATCAAACATGGACCAGGGTAAGTAAGGAACTGATCAGTAAGGAAGCCAGAATGTCTATTTCAGTTTTTCAAAGGTTTAAATTCCCCCACCACATGAAGAACTTCAAAGGTAGCCAGCAAATGTTTGCAGTGACAGTGAGTTCTCATGTAAGTCTGACTTCAGCATGGTGCACATTACCTCTGCCACAAAACTCAACATTCACAGCTTATTATTTTATGACTTATTTGAAAGACTGCAAAAAGTTTGTTACACTACAATGCATAGTGTCCAAATTATGTAAATCATTCTGGTATTTCATGTGTAGCTAATTCTCTGAGCAAAGCATAACAGGAAATTCATTATGCTAATAATTTTACAATTGCTAAAGGCATGTTTTTGTTATGTGGATTCCCCTTTGAACTACCTTGACTATTCCTCAGTGTGGAAACCTTCAGATACCTTTTGAAACAATGTGTTGAAAAAGTAAAGATTAAACATTCAATACAATAGAGTGTAACACAGTGGTCCTTGTAATACACCATTTATATTACTTTTCCTCATTAGCTACAGAGGCATATTAAATAATATTGGACTGTTGCATTTACTTAAATGAAATGAACACAGGCAGTAACTTGTGTTGTATTTTCACTTCAAATGGATTAGCGGGAGTAGAACTCACGTAGCAAACCACAGTGCCTGTAAAGGAAAAGCTGTTCTGCTATTTTACATAAGAAGTACCATCAAATACACAGAAATCTAAACCCACCTCTATTTTTAATCTAAATTGATTATTGTTTCCTTAAAAGTAGATTGCAACTGCAACAGTAGATTAGCTACCTGAAATAGACCTGGTAGGCTCTGCCTAAATTATTTGCACCCATTCATGAGGAATCTTATTACAGATTGAAAAACGAGCCGAATAAAGTAAGTTTATAGCCACTTAATCCAGATTTATTTTTTTATTATTATTATCCTATAAAGGCACCCCAAGGCTGAGGAAACATAAATAGCTTTTACGTCTTTTATGTGATGTAAAATAATGCATTGAAACCCCATTATCCTCACTACACCTTGCTCTCTGTATGACCAGGTGTGTCAGGGGCAATCCACAGAGCAGGTTCTGAGGTCCACTGTGCCCTGCATCCAAGTTGCAGAGACATTATAGTTCAAGCTGTATGGCAGAAAGAAGACCTGAGTTGTTCTTCTGGCTGAGTTAATGAGTTAACTGATTCAGAAGAGGCTGCTAAATATGTCCATTTATGAGGTTAATTTTTACTTCATAACTCTGTAGCTGTGTTTTTCTTTCTCTGTTCCCTTGCTCCCTTTCATGCTTAACCTCTATTATTTCATTTAGCCTTATCTCTTTGCTCTGAGAACTTCCCTTGCTCTGCTGTTTCTCCTTTCTCTCTTAAGTATTCTCTCTCCACATTCCCACATACCCTGGATCTTCTGTAAGACTTTCACCAGGGGTCAAACAAGCCTGAACATGCAAATCCTCTGATTAATTGGCGGGGGTGGTGGGGAAGGCTGCACAAGCAGCTGCACAGATAACCCCTGTGCAGCCATGGTAGCAGTTGTAGGTAGTTATACTGGTGTTTCTGCAGCTTGGGTGCAATGAAAGTGAAGGAGTTCATTCTCCACAGCCTCAACACATTTCGAACATGACCGTGCCCTGATACTTCCACGTGACTGGGCTTTGGCTATTTCTCAGTGGCCAAAAATGTTAGGAGGAGCTGTAAAAGTTAAAATGCAGTGTTCCTCCATTTGCCCACACGGGACAAGAGGCTGGTGGGATCTTTGATGTGCCTTGCCATGGGAAGCAGGAGGGAGCTGCCAGGCAGGACCGCAGGCAGCCAGGCTCGCAGCTCTCCTGTTGCCAAGGAAATGGGCTGATGGGTGCTGCTACTGCTGGAGCAGCCAGCTTTGACCTAGGATAGGTATTGCTACATGCTGCTGCTTCCTCAGCAGCAGCAACCCATAGACCGCTAGGTTTTCCTGGTCTGCAGCATAGGCCAAAAATGTAAAGCCTTTTTTTTTTCCTCCCAGCAGTCTGTTTTTCTTCATTGCTGCTTTATTAGCCCTTTATCTGTATTATTCAGGCTGCAAACTTTTGAATGACAGAAGATGCCAGAATTAAGGTTAGCTTGTATGCATAGTCTGAGACAGCCTTTACTTACATCCGCCTTGGTTCTGCAGATCGCATGCCTGAGTCAACATATAGAAAGGGTGAGATGCAATAAATTGCTAGTTTTTCTACTCACTGTCAAAAGTTTAGGTTGCAGACCTCAGGGCGGGTTTCTGCAAACTGTAAAACCCTTCCTTCAAGGGAATTATTATGGGCTTTTCTATGAGGCTCCTTGCAACTGTATCCAGCCACTTCACAGATACTAGTAAACTCATAAAGCACTTACGAGGTGAGCAGTATCCTGCTGATAATCCCCAGAGCCCAGCAGTACTTCTGAAAACTCTTAGTCATTGCACAAACCTCTGCCACTGAGCTAACTGTGCAACTGATTCAATATTAGGATGCTTTGCTTTCTGCAGAATATGATGAAGTATATAACCAGGGAATAAAGATGCTTTTCACATATATTTTGTGGCTGTGAAGGAATAGTGAAATTCAGGGCACATACAGTCCAAACTGGTACAGTCATCCCCACACAAGTGCTATATGAACTAGCTCCAGATCTAGCTGCATCAATGCAGGACTTAGTAGCCCAGGAGCATCACCACACCACGATGGCTGCAGTTCTGGGATCCAAGCTAGTATTCTGCTGAGAGAGGTGCCCAACAACTCATGGGTATCAGCTGAAGCTCACCTTTATCTGAGCTGGAACTGTACAGCACCAGGCAGGGCCATGGACTTGGACACACAGATTTGCCTGCTCTCTGTCACTCAGGCTTAACGTCCTCTTCTCTGTTTCTTCCACTACGGTTGTCCCAGCTGCGTTCCTAAACCATCATTTGCTCTTTGTCGTTCTCCTATTCTCTGACTTAGTACCCATCTTCCCTACCGAGGCTGCTGGTCCCTGTCCCTGCCAAGAAATTCTGTAAGAAATTCTGAACACCAGGTGTCGTTCCTGTCTCGGTTTCACCCAGATGGCTGCAAGCCAACATCCTCCTCTCTGCTTAATATGAAGCTTTAACTGCAGGCCATACATGTTTTTTCCTGGTTATGTATTACAGTATAACCCATCCTACTTTCTAGCAAGAAAGGCTCACTGAGAGCAGGTGTGTCCCTTATTTAAAGGTTGGTCACCGTGCAGTGATCATAGGAAAATAACTTTCCTGTGGAGCCCCAAAAATACACACACACTGGTAAAAAATGAAATCTCTCAAAGCTTTAAGGCATTAGAATGCAGGTTACTATTCCAAAAGAAAGTAGGAAAAGGAGAAAAACAAAACCAGTAGAGTTACACACTCAGAGAAAGCAGGATTGGGAGGGACCTTGAGAAGCTGTCTCATCCTTTATAATTACTGCGACAAACGCCTGTCCAAGACTACTCCTGTCTCTTTTGGCAGTCCCTCTCCCAGTCCCTCACTTCCCATCAGAACATCTTGCCCAGTATCTAGCTGAAATCTCTCTTGCTCTGATTTAAGCTCATTACTTTTTATCCTCCCCACTTTGCCCAGGTAGCCAAGTGTTTGAGTTTATGGCAGCCTTTTACTCAGCTGCAGGCTGTTATCGTGTGGCCCATCCGTCTTCCTTAGGCCAAAGAACACAAGATCCTCTGATCTTCCCTTACTGGTTCTATCTGATCATTTTCAGTGTCTTCTCCAGGCGGTCTCCAATTACATCTTTCTTAAAGGCAATACCCAAGCCTGGGACAGATTCAGCTGAGTCTTACCAGAGCTTCATTGAGCAGACAGATTAATGCTCTGTTACACCCCAAATATACTGTTGTTGCCATGGGCAACAGCAAACAGGAGCAGCCACTGGCTGAACCCCCTGCCATTAGTGAGAGTAGTGTTTGCCACCTAAGAGATAAGGAAGGTTGTGGAAAGTGGCCATGGGCAAATACAGAAAGGAAAACACCGGCTGAGTCTGGATAAGGAGCAGCTGAGGCGAGTGAAGGCAATACCACATGCAAATCCAGAACTGGAAAACCACGAAGTGACAGAGCAAAGAAATGGTGAACACTTAATATACTTGTTAACTTAAAGGAGACGCTTCCTTTAAGTTATGCCCAGATCTCTGGCATATGCCCTGTCCAGGTTACCAGCACCACAGGCTGTGTGGCCAGCACCTTTGTGCTGCACACGCATCTGTATCCACAACATTAGATGCTAAGTCTAGAAGTTTGACTCTAGTGAGAGTCAGCCTCCTTCATTCCTCAGTTCATGCATCTGTTTGTGAAAGGAGTTCAGTTCCCAAACAATACAGATACTTTTTGAAATTTTGCTGTTAACGAACAAGTGCTCAGCTGTAAGGAATGTGAACACAAGGCCAGCATTGTTTGTTTACCTCCATTTTGGAGGCCCATCTTGTACCTTCCTTATTAAGTATGACATTGGGAGACATCCTGTAAAAGAAACAGTGGTATTTGAAGTGGGTGTCGAAAAATGCACCCTACAAACTTAATACTCCTTTGGAAATTGGCATTTCCCCTGTACAGCACTTTGTGGTGTTCAACACATGTTACAGTGAAGAAGAGCTGATCTTCTTACCTGACTTACTTAGCTGCAGTTCCAGAACAAGAAAAACTCTCCAGCCTTCTCCAGACCAGCTGGACCAGTCATCTCCACACCTTTTCAGAAAAATGCTATATATAGACACAGGTAAAAGATTCTAAAAGGCACAGCATATGAGAGGTTGTGTTGCACCGACTGGGTATAAAGACTCATGTGGCAAACAGCATCTGTAACCCTCACGGAGTTGCAAGATCTCAACACCTTTAAAAATTAGGACACACTAAAGGGCACCCACTTTAACAGCTCTGTCTTAGAGGAATAGTGATAAACTTATGAAAAGAAGGAGCAAAATACTTCCTCTTGGTCAGATCCATGCAATGTAAGTTTCACGACTACAGGCAAAAGCAATTTGCTTCATCTCTGTTCAACTTCTTCAGAAGAGTGTGGTGGGCTGACCCTGGCTGGACAGCAGGTGCTCACCAAAGATGCTCTGTCACTCCCCTCCTCAGCTGGACAGGGGACAGAAAATGTAACAAAAGGCTCAGAGGTCGAGATAAGGACAGGGAGATCACTCGGCAATTACTGTCATGGGCAAAACAGGTTCAACTTGAGGAAAATTAGTTTAATTTATTACTATTTCAATCAGAAAAATACCCTCCGCCATCACCCCTCCTTTTTCCCGGGCTTAACATGATTCCCAATTTCTCTACCTCCTCCCTCCATGTGGTGCAGGGGGAAGGGAATGGGGGCTGTGGTCAGTTCATCACACACTGTCTCTGCTGCTTCTTCTTCCTCACACTCTTCCTTTGCTCCTGTGAGGTCCCTCCCACAGGAGACAGTTCTCCACAGACTTCTCCAGGGTGGTTCTTCTCCAGCTTCTCCTTCCCATGGGCTGCAGTTCTTCACACACTGCTCCAGTGTTGGTCCCTTCCATGGGCTGCAGTCCTTCAGGACTGCTCCAGGGTGTGTCCCCGTGGGGTCAAAACTCCTGCCAGCAAACCTGCTCCAATGCAGAGTCACAGCCTCCTTTGGGCACATCCTCCTGCTCTACCATGGGATCCTCCAGGGGCTGCAGGTGGGTACCTGCCCCACGGTGTGCCTCCATGGGCTGAGGGGCACAGCCTGCCTCACCGTGGGCTTCACCACGGGCTGGGGGGAATCTCTGCTGCGGCCCCTGGAGCCCCCCCTGCCCCTCCTGCGGCGCTGGCCTGGGGGGCTGCAGGGCTGCTCTGCTCACATGGTCTCTCTTCTCTCTCTTGCTGGTGCAGATTTCCCCTCCCCCCCCCTTCTTGATGTGCTATCCCACAGGCACCACCACCGTCACTGATGGGCTCGGCCTTGGCCAGCCGTGGGTCCATCTTGGAGCCGTCTGGTGTTGGCTCCATTGGACATGGGGGAAGTTTCTGGCACCTTCTCATAGAAGCCACCCCTGGTAGCTCCCTGACCTGCTACCAAAACTTTGTCATACAAGCCTATTACAAAGTTTCTTTCTAAAAATATAACACTTGATTTTCTTAAACTGACATTACTTTTCATTTTTCCATTCTCTCGTAAAATGCTGTTGAGTTGCATTATCTTCCACTGGATTTTGAAAATTCAAAAAGATTTTCATTATAGAAGTCTCTCCCTTTGCTGTGTTTCCATTAATAGAATCACTAGCTTCAGAAAGCTTTACATTTTAAAACAAATCTCATTCATCCTGTTTTCTTACCTTTACTTGCACAGAATGAAGCTCAGTTATTGCCAGCCAGTCTATTCTAGGCTACCTTCTTTAATTTGGTTAAGAAATTAATTTGAAAGATTGCCCTTTCTGTCTTTGTAGTGAAGAGTTGTGAAGGAATTTACCAAGTCAGCCTTTCTTTATTTTGCCTGAGGTTGCCCAATTAAAACTTTTGAAAAATCCATTTAAAAAATAGATAGTACCTTAAATATCAGTGTTGCTGTAAGTACATTGTGGTCATAATAATATACTTTTTCATTCTTAACAAAAGAACATCAAAAGGACTTTTTAGAAAAGGGTATTTGGAGTGATTTGCATGCATTTCATCTGCATCTGACTCATGAAATGAAGAACAAATTCTCTATACTTGGCTGATTCTCCTCTGTCTAACACGAATAGATAGCTGCAAATCCATGAAGTGTGATATGCTGTAGTGGCATTGCTGCAATGTCATTCATTAAAAAAATGCTGCAGGCATCTCCTTTTTGCCTGCTCCTTTCTTCAGCATTTTTATTCCAGATAAAAAGCATAAAGAAAATCTTCAAACCTATTTTTATTTGTATATATGAATTTAAGTATGCTCTAAAACCACTAAGTTAACAACTGTGGAGAGCCAGATTCCTTCTTTTAAGTAGAAAGAGAATGGGTCAAGCAGAAATCATTCAAACAGCATAAAAAGGATCTGATTCATTGTTTTCTTGCATTTTCTATGGTTGTTACCTAGCCATATCATAAGGAAAGCAAATTATGAGTAGGGTCCCCAGCACTGAGCATGAGTGACTATATTGTCAAATATATCCCAAAAAGGATTTGAAAAAGAAGGTAAATACAAAGGCAAGGAAATTTTCTGGTAATACTAAACTATTCAGGACGGTCTAACCTAAAGCTGGGTGACTAGTTAATAAAATGTTAAGTGAAATTCAGTGCCAGTCTTCTGGGAAAACCAAATATAATTACAAATACCCAGTGACAGACTGTAAATCACAACGTCTAGGTGAAAGAAAATTTGGATCATTGTTCTCTGAAAATGTCAGCACCATGTTCAGTTCTGCTTATAAAGGCGTGTAGGATGCTAAAGGATAAATAAGTAGGGAATGTTAAGAAAGGTGTAGAGGATAAATCAGAAAATATCATATAACACTGTATAAACTCTGCCACTCCCACAGTGTGAACATTACATGCAGGTCTAAAGCGTGTAGTCAACAGACAAAAGATAAAGGATTTGGTAACAGGGATAATCAGAAGCGTATAACAGCTTTATGTTTCTGTATGAGGTTAATCCAAGCAGGCCAGGGCCCTTCGGTCTGGAAAAGTGGAAGAGAAGGCAAGGGGAACCTGGACAGGGGACAGTTCCTTACTATTTCTCATCGCTCAAGCACAGGGGGCAGATAATGAAGCTATCGGGCAGCAAGCTTAAAACAAGTAAGAGGAACACAAAACACAGCTAAGACATGGAATTAATCATCTTCAAATATCAAGTAGAGTAGGAGTAGGATTAGAAAAATGCACAGCAGTCAAAGTCAGGGGTGGCTAGTAAACACAACAGAGAGAATCCAACCTCCAGTTCAGGAAATTCCTCAACCACTGATTGCCAGATAGTCCTAACTTCAGTACTACATACTTTCAATACTATTTTATAATTTCCTAAGTTACCCACTAATGGGCATTGTCTGAGATGCATTACTGGGTGGTCATTGCTTTGACCCAGTTCTGACTATGCCCCTGTATTTCTGTACAGTATAATCTAAAACATGCGAGGTCTAGGGCTGGAGCTGACACAGAATCAGCCACAGTGTCAATGAGATATAAGAGGTTTCAGGCATGAGGAGATCGTTGGGAGCAGCAAGGAGCCTACCTCTGCATTTCTATGACTTTATGAACTCAAGCTGTTAACCCCATAACAGTTTTAAGAATGACCATTTATTAATGTAAAAAGCCAGAAGCTGAGATCCAATGTGAATGTGACTGAGATTTCCCGTTTATTTGCCACAGGCAATGTACAGTCACCGGATGGTAAAGACATGCAGCTATTTCCCAGCCAAGATCAAATTCTAAGCAGAGTTCCCATGGTCAACATCTTTGTATCCATTAGCAAATTCCCTGACTCAACCAATGCCTTTGTTTTCGTATTTCTGCAATGGTAGCAAGCCTTACTCTGATTTTGGATGCAAACAGTGCCATTCTTAGCAATAGGAAACATATGCCACTGATTAGGTAAGAAAAGCAAGCAAAAAGTTTAATAAATTAAAATATCATTGGAAAAATGGGAAAAGAACTCTTAGATGATTAAAGTAAGACAACCCTGGAGGAGACTTAATTTTAAGAAGAAATACATGTGTATCTTGAGGTTGATGTGTTAGGCTACATCAGGTTACCGAGCTCCACAGAAAAAGGTCACCACACTTCTTACTAATGTACTACTTCTCATGCTGCTCACAGCAGTAATCTCTGGCACGCACTGATCAGTGATATTACAAGGGTACAGATTATGAATCATGTCATACTCTGGTCTACTGTGAACTTCAGCTCACGCGTCTCACAATATGCTTTAATTTTTAGAGGGTTTTTTATTAAATACTTTCACATTAAAAAATTCAAACATCGTAAGGAACACGAGCAAGTAGAGGAACAAGAAGATAAACGGGTCATTATTAAGGAAAGATGAACAAGTAATATAGAAAGATTATGTAAATGAATGCCTTTAATAACAGCAGAGTTTTAAAAATAGAATTAGTGCTTTATGTAATCTGTTGTGATAAGGAATGATGATAAGGAATTTCATAAAGAAAAGGTGATACACTGAACATCTGCCAGTTCCTTGCTTTTTACCTCATGACCCAGTCTTTGTACTTTGCATGAAACACCCAGAGCAGCATCTGACAGAAACATTAAAGCAACTTGTCCAAGCATAGTTTACAGGTTATGCAAACATAGTGTTTATTAGACAACCAATTACTTCAAAGTCAGTGTGTTTACAGTGATTCATATTTCTCCTCAGAAAACACTAGTCTACCAACATCCCCAAATATGGTCATCATTGTAAAACAAAAAAGTAAAATGCCAAACAAAATGTTGGGCTTATATCAAACCAGAACATTCTGATTTTAAATTTTTTCTTTTAAGTATTTGTATAAAAATGAGGCCTTAATAGAAAATTAAAAGCTTGGACTTCCTTCAGCTGAGACTAAACTAAATTTTCAAACCATTGAATTCCTACATAACAAAACCTACAGCTTACAGTCAGCTTTTAAATAAGGCTCCTTTATTTCCATTTTAAAGTTTTCCACCTTGTTTATCGAAGGGTGGAAGAATGAAGTGCCCTGCTGTTAAATCATAACAATAAATGGGTATTTTCCACTAGTTAAAAATATACTTAGAAGTCATTCTTCTGGTCACCGCTAGTCTTCAGATTTTCTCAAGTACTATCCCTTAATACTTATTCTCCACAGTTCTAGGAAATCAGGTTGGCCACTAACATTTTGGATGGTCAGCATTCCCCCGCAGGTTATCCTACTGACCTACAGAGCTTTCCTGCCAGTTTAGCCTCAAATCAGGAAAAACTCTTTACTGGAAGAATAATTATTGCAACATGACCTAATTGCTAGTTACAGTCAGATTCATCCAATACAATGTTTCATTTAAAAGCTTTTTTAGTGCTATTACTGCTCAACAGTTTGGGGTGGGTTTTTTTTCATTCCTTCCTATACACTTGAGGGATATAATGAATCTTCTCTTTGAGTGAAATGTTTGTCTCTATCCAAACTGACAAAATATATTTGAATAGACCCTCTTACTAGTTAAGAATCATTTTTCTCTTTTGTTGGATGCAAATTCTTAAGGATTAATTACTCCATTACAGTCATACCCCGGACCGATACACATCATACAACAATCTTTTTGCTGACTACTCTTTCATTGTCCCTCTAATCTCAGCACAATCTTATTTGCAGCCGCAACACATAGCATATATTTCACCTTGATTCATTCCATAATTAGATACAACTGCACAGGAACACAGCCAAAGAGCCATCACACCCTGCACAAAGCAGAAGTAACCTTCTATTAGCAGAGACACCCATAACAACACCAGAGCCTCAAACTACTTCTAGAACAGCTCCTCACTGTCATTGACGGTAATAGGGTAACCTACAGTTTCACAGTGTCTGTTCACAGAAAAATGCTTTGTTTGAGTTGACAGCAGCTTTTCTTAGAGAATGAGGTTGCTCTTGCAAGAGAGGCAATAATTCACACGCAAAACAGGCGGGTTTTTTTTTCCCGTAAAGCACCACTTTGTGCCAATAGTACACAAAATATTAAGGAATCCACACAGCACCAGCTTGCAATGAAACTGGTTTTAGTATTTCATGCCAGGTTGTTTTTTTCTTTTTCCAGGAAGAATTCATCCAGTGACACAGTAGGAATTCACTAATTTGCATTATACTGCACAACACATGAAATTGCAAGGCAGGAAGATTCTCTAAATATAAGTAGGCCAGCAGATTTTTCTCTTCAGAGATGTGAAAATGTATGGCTTAGCCCAAAAATTGAACATTACTTCCTTTCACTCAAATAATGGTCAGTTACAGGTATTACACAAATTAGAAGATATAAAGGGCATTGTAAATACAGACAGGAAGAAATATCCCAAATTTCATACAGTTAGAAAAGGTGGTATGATACAGAAATTTGTTTTCTTCTTTGACAGACTCTGCTGCTAGGCTTGCATCCCTCATGAGGTCTTCGAGGATGGGCCTGTGCACCTTCCTTACCCCTTTGACCTTAGTGGAAATCCCTTCTGCACAACTTGTTAACAAAAAGGACCCCAGCGTGAAGCCTTCAATCCTGTGCTCCGTTACAATGTCTGCTGCAAAAAACATTAAATCTGTAGACTACAGCTATGCTTCCTCTCTTTGGCACTCAGTTTTCTGCATAACCTTCTTCCTTATTTTCCTTACTCCCTTTGGCTAGAAAGCTAATTGGAGAACACATTGACCCAATTTTACATATAAATTTAACACGTAGAAGGGGCCAGAAATTTAAAGATTCAGCTTTCACAGCAGTTATAATTTTAAATTGCAGGTGTTTATTCTAAGATATAATAGTGGAAAACTATATTTGCATGCAGGGTAGGTTATGAAAATGAGCTTTTTATTAACCCTGCAAATTATGTTAGGGTCAAATAAAATTATATGAGTAAACTAGACAAATAAAACTAATTTCATTGTGAGGAGTTTCAGAAAAAGTCCTCCTTTATGCTGGCTCCAGCAGCAAGATAAACAGTAAACGGCAGTATATAATCAGAAAAATTCATTTGCTGATCAGAAGCCTGAGGGAAATACACTGTTACCTAGCAACTAGTGAGGATAGCCTTTTTTAAATAAATTAACCCCTTGATGAGTGTCAAATGCGTAACTCGTCTCCGGCACTCACAGTTTCTTGCTGGTCTAAGACTGTTTCTGACCGCATCAGAACGAAAGCCATTTTTTTGCCATTTCAAGTGGCCTACACTTGGCCTCTGTAGACACAAAATTATTACACATCTCCCTTCATAACCAGCATGCCCCGTAAAGATGAATCTGTCACTTTATATTGTGTCATGTTGCAAAGAGCCTCAGCCCATAAGAGACAGACCTCTCTGTAACTGAGGTTTCTGCACAGCCCAGCTTTGATGAGAAGTCCTGGGTTGCACACAAGGAAACTACGGTTTATGTTTTACACTTCCTCCATCAACCAGTGCAAAATTTAAATGTGGTGCCAAGGTGACCCTGCCACAAGGGATCCTTGAAGATCCTGTGTGCACGATACACTTTGAACGTGTTCTAAAAAACACAGTTTGAAGTCATTGCTTGGCAGATAGAAGTTGAGAAATAGTTAACATTTTCTGATGATGGAAGTGAATAGAAGGCAAATACTTGGGTAGCCAGCATATCCAGTAAGCCATGAACTCCAGTTAGACCCTAACTAAAGGGTTTATCATGCAAATGACAATATGTTTGAAGTAAACTCTCAAATTGCATCTATTACCTAAACACCAGGAAAGAGTAACAACTTATCAGCAAGCTTGACTTTAAAATTGTTTCCTAGAACTGTATTTACTGTGGATGGAAAACCTAAGATCAGTCCTAATGACCAACATTAAGACAGATCAGTGTCCTACAGAAACATAAATCTGGAGCAAAGTCCACTGAAATAAGTTGAGCTGCGGTACACGTGAAATCAGAGTGAGATCCTAGAAGTCACAAGCTTCTGGCAAAGGATAGGAAAGCTCACTGTTTTCAATGACTGTACTTGAAGTTTTTTAGTGGGTAAATATAGAAGCACCACTGTCTAGAGTCAACCAACCTTCTTCTGTCCTGACCTCTTCACCTGATCCAGTGGGAGCTGAGCATGCCACATAAATACATACAAAGCTTAACGGAGGCAGCAGCGAAACTCAAAAGAAACAGAATCAAATTCAGGACATGAAGGGCACTCAGGATGTAGTGCACAGCAAAAGCAGCTTCTCACACAGTCAGGTCTGTCAGATGTTGAAAGCTGTGTAATGTTAAGTGAAACTGCAGTTTTTCAGAAATTTAAAATCTATTCCATTGTAAATACGGGCAGGTTGGATTGCAGATGATGTTTTGTTTATACATCCTCTTGCTACACAACAGAAACTCTTATGTACAATACAGCCTCTCTTCACATCAGAATCCTGATACATTATGGAGCTCTTAAAATGTATGAGGGAAAAGCCTGGATATACCACATAACGGTGGTAGCTGGCCAGGACTTTTCGTTTGCTCGGTTTGTGAACCTTTAACAAAGTCCTTCAGACAGGTGACTTTTGCTGTACAGTATGGATACCCAACTGGCTGCGGTATTAGAGAGAGAAGAACACCTGCAGAAGGAAAGGCTGGAAGTGTCCCAAAAAAGGAGGAACATCTTATGTAAAAAGAAAATATGCAGGCAAAAGAAACTATATTAAATTTAAATGAGAACTAGGTAAAACATTAGACAACTGGCTACAGAAATCAGTTAAAAGAAAACTATATGATAAAAATTCTAAGGTTAGACATTCTACAGAAAAATATTCTGAACTGCTTGGTGACAGGCAAAAAAGAGAGGTCAGAGATATAGGCTTGTGTTAACTGGAGTAGAAAATGCTTGTGAAGAGACCAACGCTGCCTTTTGACTTCAGTTAAAGTTCAGTATTTCTCATTCTTTACCTATTCCAACCTACGTTTTACCTTACAGTGCCCTTTTTTGACAATAATTGGCTCTATTGTCTCAACACTTCCACAAATAGCCATTTTTTGTTTGAGAGCTTGACTTTTAAGGGTGTCTTCTCTGACCTTATTTTGCTATTCCCTACGTGTATTTATTAACCTGACTTTGATTTGTTGCAAATGTGCTGACACAGCACTAATTCTGGTTTCAGCTTATTAGCTGTAAGCAGGAGTCACACCTGAGTCCTCTTAATGTCAAGAAGAAAATCTAATTCTCCTGTCTCTGCATCCTGAGTCCTTAAACCTCAGATAATGTAGCGACCTGTGAATCACATGCATTCCTACAGGCAACACTAAAGAAAAATGTGATAAGTAATTAGGTTTCATGATTTATACATCTGTTTCTTCTAGATCTTACTTGCTTCAAAAGTACTAATGTTTGATTGATGTGGTCTTCCTTTTGATATCTCAGCTGAAAAGACTAAGTCCTGGGTGAACAGATGTTGAAATAAATTGAATGATAAGGGGGAAGAAGTTAAAGTGCTTTGAACAAGTAAAAGGCAGGCACAAAATGGAAACTGCATTTTCATTCCTTAAAGGGGAAACACACAAAATACCTCACCTGGCTAACAGACGAGCCTTTTAAATAAATTCATTTCTTCATTTGTGTATTTGATTTTTATTATTTTTAATACAGTATGTAACCAAACAGTGATATCTCCAGTTCTTTCTCAGAGAATCATGTTCATATCAATGCCAAAAAGAGAGCATGCTTCCTCTGCAGCAGTGCCTGTTCAGTCTCCTGGGAAATATTGTTCTGGCAGGGGTATACACAGCACTGCCAAGACACCTAGCCCAAGGACTCCAGTTGTATATCACCAGGGAAGGGACCAGATGGAGAGGAAGAGGACAGGATACCTCTGTCCTTTTAGTGAAAAAGGAAGGATGATTCCTTCTCATCATATAGTAGCCTGATAGAGTTCCTGAGGAGACCCTGCATCTGTCACCAACACTGCAGGGATGCACCTCAAGAGAGAGGGCAACTCCTGAAAATGTTCTGCTTCTGCTGAGTTTCTGTTGCTTGTCTCACTGACATCTGGAGTTTCTAAGCTCATTGTAAGGCTATCATATTTCTGGTTTATAACATCCTGCATCTCCCATGCAACGTGCTACATTTTACTGGCGCATCAATAAATCCAGCAGCAGATGTTTGTGTGTGTCTCATCTGTGAAGTCAGGCCCGGCTGTGATAGCATTTCAATACATTGTGTTTTCTGCTGCCAGTCCACTTGAAAAGACTTTGTTCTTTCCTTTTGGCTGCTAACCTTTCTTCTCCAACTCCCATTGCTTAAAATAAAACCTTTGAATGGGAAGTTTTGACAGTTTTACGCACATAAAAAGCAAGCAGATGTATAGAACTTTTTTTAATTCCTCCCTGTATCTTCCTGGGCTAGTTCTTAGAAGATTAAAGGAAACTATTAAGCACATACAGATGTGTTCATTTTATGTTTTGTGCATCTGCTTTTTCAAAGTGAAACTTCTGTGGAGGAGCTGCCAAGACTACAGTTTACATCAAATAAAACAAGAGTACCACAACACAAGTGGAATTGTAAACAACCACACAGAAAACTCCAGAGGTTAACCTGAAGAAAAGAAAAGGTGGGGGGGGGGGGAGGGGAGCTTTATTACAGAGATTAATATTTCTACACCAAATGTTTATAACATCTTCTGGTTTGATCCAGACATCCACCCCCACAATACTTGAAGCAAGATATTATACAACCATCATCTTTGCATTCCTAACATCATATTGTAGGTCAAAATTTTACTTTTGCTCCTCTGTCTATTGTTTTCCATTGATTCGTACTGACCAGCTTGCAGGGCAGCTGGCCACTAAGAAATACTAAGTCCTGGCCGTTTGGGGGGTCAAGGTTATATGAATACAGATCTCTTCACTAAACAAGTATAGTGCAGATCCTCATCAAACATAGCTGCACCTATGTTAGGCATCTGTGTACTCCACCCTTGTTATGGCTCTAATCATAGCCTTAGGAGAAACAGGTTGGGTGATGCAGTCGGGAGCGCCCATAGCAAAACATGTTAAGATATTTCAGAATGTGGTGACTTAGACCTGATTTTCAGAGGTACTGAGCTTTAGAACTAAAGCAGCTTGCTATATATTTTTCACTCCTTTCTAGGTTTATGCTTTATGCTGTGACAGCTAGAGGCTGCATGTACTGCAGATAAGGAAAATACATGTGCCTCCAGAAAGCGTGCAAAGTATATGTGTGTGTGTGCTGGTTCATTGGATACTGGGACAACTGAAGGTCAGATCAGAATACAGGTGAAGATTAAAGGTGAATAAAGTGCTTGCAAATACACAGTACAAGATGGCTGGGCCGTCTAAACCAGATGGGAAAAGATGTGAAGAGAGACAGAGGCAACAAAAGGAACCATTACAAATATTTCTTGTCCAGTTCCACTGGTGCTAGCAATGTGGGTGTGCAACAGAAGCAGCTGCTTAAGCTATTTTAAAGTTGCCTCACTTGCTGGAGATGAAGTTCCATGTTTAAAGATCATCTTACTGGCCACACGGTAACATGGTGTCACTCCAAGTATTGACAATACATAGTAATTGGGATTTAAAGGTATTAAATGTTCTCTAGTTCTAGCTAAATTTAATCGCTATTTTAGCATGCAGCATATATTTGCTTTAGTATTCTTTTTCCTAAACAATTAAATACAGTGTATAAAACACAACAATGCCTAATTATTACAGTGCTCAGAAGTTTTTCTTCGTATTTGATTTATCACAGGAATTACTGAGATGAGAAATGAGCTGAAATGAGTAATCTAGGCTTTAGAATTTATTTATGACTAAACAGTACTGCTTAATAATCATCTTGTTAAGTGTATAGTGATCCATTTGGTAAGAAGGTATTCATAATGCTCCTGCAACCATTGGGAGGTGACTCAGTGTCTTCAGTATCCTCTCTAAGTTTATTTTTCTTGGGGAAGAAAAAAAAAACAAGAAAAAACAAACAAAACCACCACTCCTATACGCATTTAAAATTACCAAATGCAATTCTACAGGCACCCCTGTCTGACCTATTCATCTAGGCATCTGTTGTGTAACTGAGTCCAGGTCTCAGCCCATAGGTGGGTATCACCACAGCCAGGTTCCCTGCGGAGCCTGCGCAGGTTGGCATGCCTAGATCACAGCACCACCTGTGTGCAGTCAGAGAGGAGGTAGAAGCTGTCAGCTTTTGTGCAAGAGGCTGAGTATTGAGGGCACTACGCAGAAAGCAGCAGGTCTGGCTTTGTGGCCCTCCAGAGCGCAAGGGAAATCAAAACCATTCTCTCTGGGTTTTGACTGTGGTTTTATAAAAGTCCTGACGCCACCTGAAGGACACCCATCCCTCTTACATCCACCTCCCTTTTTTTTCTCTCTGCCTGCCACATGGCACCATCCGTGCCGTTATCTGTCTGGTGCTGGCCAGACCCTCCATAGGGAAGCCTTAACCAACTGAGCGACACAGCAACACCAAAACAAGGAAACAACACCCAACCGCATTTTCCTATGGTGATTTCTGCCATCTAAGTGATATGACATGGCATGTCAGTGATATGACATGTCAGTGATATGACATCAGCTTATGGACATTTAATTAGTGTCAGGGCCAAGTGTTAAAGGAGTAGCACTCAGGAGCAGGATCTTGTCTCCTTTTGGCGCCAACAAGCTATAATTTTAGATAAACTCATCTCACACAGCTGTATTTCAAATTTGTGGTTGGCTGGTCACCAAGCTAAGGGCTGGACTGCTCTGCCCGGGTGCCTGAGAAAGTTACCTTCTGCTCTCTTGCTGCAAGTGTACCACTACATAGCCAAATACAGATCTAGGAGGTCACAAGAGAATGAGCAAGCAACGAAGAGAATAGCCTTGCAATTTCAGTCTGTTTAAAACAAGTCATTTATTTTTGCCACCTCATGGCTGCTTAGATAAAGAAAAAGAGAAGTTTAAGTGTCCTTCCTTACAATTCACAAAGCTTTGCAAACTTTTCCTTCCCAAATTGTTAAATCCATTCCACTTCTTCACACAGGGTCTTAACTAGTAATGAAAGCCAAATAGATTACCAGTGACAAAAGTAGGTGGTTAATGGCAATCCAGTGATATTTCTCACCTTTTTTCCCCACTTCTGCTTCCAAAATAGAAATGTTAATAGAATGGAATATCCATGCATCTAACCACTGTGGCATTCTCAGAGGAACACTTTGCCCATATATTTTACCTTTAATATGAAGAATTGGTTAAATGATCCCTTTTCCATAATATTCATTATCAGTTTTCACCTTCAAAACCAAAATCTAAATGTGAAATGAAAGACTACTTATAAACATGCGATTTCAAATCTGATCAATCTAATATGGGTTTTAATAAATGCTTCCTGTGCTCATCACGATTTTGCAGTTAATCTGAAAGAAAACATTCATTTTACACCAACATTACACTGATGATAGGACCTTCGTCACTATATACATGTTTAACTGATCCATTATTACATTACTTAATTAGGAGAAAGGAAATGAAGTCTCCTTCTCCCTGGGTGATCAATTAGACTTCCCTATTCTTTCCCCCCCACACTCCTCATTACTAAGATTAAAATGAAATTACATGGATTAGTACCTATTTCCATCTGGAAGCAGGGAGCTCTGTTACAACAAATTGTTGAGCTAAAATGCAAAATTTAGACTAAGAAATAAAACCATAGCACTGTAATAACTACTTGGTTTAAAAGGTGGATTGCAAGGGAAATATTTGTAAGCTTATTCAAGTACTGATGAGTCAAACAGGAGAACTGAAGATTGCAGTGAAGAATCTCAGTTATAATGCTGTTCTTTTCTAATTATTCAGCAGGATGGTTACCTGATCTCATATTAGTACAAATTAGTACAAAGTTTATTTCATTTGTTACGCTTTAAACTTACATAATATGAAGATAAATAAAAAAATTGATTGGAAGGCCGTTAATAATTAATAAAACTGATCCCTATCTAGTGCACATACAATCAAGAAAGATGTGATTGTTCTTTATTCATTAACAGTTCAAGAAGTATCTTGTGCCTAATACAACCATCCAGACACCAGCATCTAGCATCAATATGAAAAATTAACTTCAAGATATGGCAAGAGGTTGCCTGGCAACAGCTCTTTTCTTTTATTTTGAATGGCATTTTTGGGGCAGAGAGGGAAGAAGGGAAGAGCTGAAAAGGAAGTTCAGCTCTAGAGGCCTGCTCCAATCTAGATTCCCATGTTACTACAGGACTGTGATTCTGCCCAGTACTGATGTGGATCCCACATGAGACTGTGTTTTGTGGCTGTGTCAGTATGTATGATTGCGCATGGTTCCTCTTTCCCTTTGTATCTAATTCAAGGTGTGTATACAATCACAGACTCCTAGAATGATTCAGGTTGGAAAAGACCTCTGAGATCATCAAGTCCAACCATTAACCCAGGACTGCCAAGTCCACCACTAAACCATGTCCTCAGGTACTGCACCTATACGTGTTTTCAATACCTTCAGGGATGGTGACTCTTCCCTGGGAAGCCTGTTCCGGTGCTTGACAACCCTTTCAGTGAATTTTTTTTTCATAATACCCAATCTAAACCTCCCCTGGTGCAACTTGAGGCCATTGCCTCTTGTCATGTCACTTGTTATCTGGGAGAAGAGTCCAACCCCCACCTGCCTACAGCCTCCTGTCAGGTAGTTGTAGAGAGCAGTAAGGTCCCCCCTGAGTCTCCTGAAGGCTGAACAACCCAGTCCCCTCAGCAGCTCCTCATCAGCCCTGTGCCCCAGCCCCTTCCCCAGCCCCGCTGCCCGTCTCTGGACACGCTGCAGCCCCTCAATGTCCCCCTTGCAGTGAGGGGCCCAGACCTGAACACAGGGTTCGAGGGGCGGCCTCAGCAGTGCCCAGTGCAGGGGGACGGTCACTGCCCTGGTCCTGCTGGCCACACTGCCGGGGACACAGGCCAGGGTGCTGTTGGTCTTCTTGGCCCCCTGGGCACACTGCTGGCTCATGTTCAGTTGCCCATCACCCAGCACCTCCAGGTCCTTGTCCACCAGGCAGCTTTCCAGCCGCTCTGTCCCAAGCTGGTATCGTTGAGTGTAGTTTCTTCTTTGACCTAGCCAAACAAGCCTCATTAAGAGACACAAATAAACTGAGTTTATTTCGATGTCAGTCACATGAGGAAGACCTGGAATGTCTGACTCCAGACAGGAGTTGGAGGGGAGGGAACCAAAGGAAAGGAAAAAGTGGAGAGGCTTGGAAAAACAAAATACACCAACAAAGCAATACACTGAGAAGGCAAGATGTGAGATTAAAGGCATGTTAATATGTCAACAGTACTACCAAGAAAACTGAAAAGAAGCTAAAATGGAAATCAAAAATAAACAGCAAAACCCAGAGAACCCAATATCAGATACTCTATTTTTCTATCGTATGTCTGGACTATCTACAACTCGAATGTGTTTCTCTACAAAAGCAGTAGTATCTTAGAAAAAAAATTGTGTGACTGACCATAAAACTTCTTTTGCAAACCTTACAAGTCTTGCAAAATCTCTAGATATTTTAACAGCAGCGAATCAAGACAATGAGGTCCTGACTCTGCTGCTTACAATGCTACTTTGTGAGGACTGTAATTTTCCTTCTTCTGTGCTGCTATTCTTGTCCATCTGTTCCCTCCAGGTAGAAAAAAATGAAATCACTTGCTTCTTAAGTCACTTAAGTCATTGTCCGACAGTTTCTTCTATGTACTATTGCATTCATACATTAAAACAGATTGATTTTGAAAGGGTATTGCTAACCTTTGAGCTTTTGACTGAGCTTGTCCTTGTCAAAAAATCCAATCTATCTTACTACTTTTTTTTGTTTTGCTTTTTAAAGAATATGCGGCATGCATGTAAAGTGCTGAGGAGACAAGAGTCTGATGTGTTAGCTTCTGTATTAAAAGGGGTCCTGCTTTAGTTTGTGCTTGCTTTTGACATCCCAGAAAACAAAACATTAGGGGAAAATAGCAAGCAATTTTTTTATACTTTTCTGTTCATGAATGCTAGATGCAACGTGGGAAGACTTACCTCCATTTTTTCTGGTTTTGTTTACAGGCAGATTAATTGAAAAAATCAGCAAGGTGAAATAAAAGCAAAAGGATCAACATCAAGACTGAGGGAACAACCTTACTATGAACTACATCCTCTAGGTCTGCTTTTAAACTTACACGTTTTCTTTAGTTTTCTGCTTTTGCTTTCACTTACAGCATTTTAGCTGATAAGAGTGAAAAATACTAAAAAATACCAGCTGCATGCAACTGACAGTCTTTCAATGCCATTATCACTTCGGCCCTTCTCTGAAACATAGTAAAAGCTGTTCTACAGCCATCTTCCCACCATTTTTTATTTCAAAAGGAAAGGATCAGCATAGATGTGTCCTAGGGTCAGAAAGCAATTTTCTGCCTGTGCTTATAAAATAAGGATTCATGCAAATGGTAATAATGTTTTTTTTACTTATTTAAACCACAACATTCTGAACAACTGCCTTACTACTGGCAGAGAGGTTTGCTGGTTTTGAGCCTCATGTTTAAACTAAACAAGAAAAAATGGTCTTCAATTTTTTCACGCAAAAAAATGTTTCAAGTCTGAATGCTAATACTGACCCTCAGAGTGAGCGCAGCCTTCCTATCATGGTGTTACCTGGATACTGAACAAGTACAGTATGTATTCAACTATGAATAGAAATACTGTTCAGCAAAGGATCTGGGACAGTAACCTGTCAACCCAGCCTGAAATTCTCCCTCTCTTTCTAACTGCAGCTCATTGGTAGCTAATTTCTGAGAGCAGCCTTTCAACCTGTGGTATATGAATGTACTAGTAATTTAATCTGGAACATGTTTTACTAGTTTGCTTTACAAAATGTCCATGGCAACAGCTGTAAAGCTTTTCATAAAAGTCAATAGATATAACAGCTGTTTCCCACTTTGTCTACTATGTCACTTTGTCAAGAACGAAATTAAATTGATTTGACGTGATTTGTTTTTGATAAATCCACGCAGGCTTTGTCTTACTGCTTTATTATCCAAATGCTTTGAAATGGTCACATATAATTTGTTCCCATATCTTCCCAAGAATCACTATCAAGTGGGACAGCTCTGCAACTCTTCATGTTGTCCCTTCCACTTGTCTTTTTTAAAGATAAGTATCACAGTGCCTTTCTCCTACTCTTCCTTTTTCTTTGAAGAGATCTTGAAAATAATTGCTGAGGTTTACAGAGTGCTGTCTGGAATACATATAGCTTATATCTGTATTCTTTCAAGGCTCTTTCTTCTATTTTCTTGCCAGTTCTTTAACCCTTAGTCAAAATCGTGTTTTGTTCAGGCACCAATCATAAATAAGCTCTAATTGCTTTTCTGTGAACAGAGATGCAAAAGAGATAGCTGAATGCTTCAGCCTTCTCTGCTTCCTCCATTATTTTCTTTCTCTTTTGTTACATTGCTGAACTTTCTTTTCCTTTATAGCCCTTTCTACATGAGTTTACTTTCCACATTTTTTCAGCCCCTGCAACACATCGAAACTCAGCTTGTGCCTTAGACTTAATTTACCATTACATGCTCATGTTAATCCTTTAAATTCATGTGCCACTTAGCTGTAATAACAGCACAATTCAGGCACATCGTCTTTCCAGAAATAATTCAGTTTAAGCTGAATGCAGTCCGTGCCATTACTGCATTGAAGCACAGGCTTTAGCAGTGGAAGCTTATGCATGCTGGCATTACAGTGTCCCCATCAGCACTTCTAACACTAAGGCTGCAGTTGGACTGTTTTTCCCAGAACTCCTATACTGCCTACAGCAATGTGTCACCTCTCTGCCTCCACTCTGCCTGCAAGTTTACCTAAGAGGTCTTTACCAGGGACAGGTTAGGAAACGCTCAAGTAGTTCATCCAGCAATTCTGACGGTTGGAACTAGAAAATTGGAGAGGCTGATGGGCAGCAGTCTTCTTTACACACATGGCTCTTCATAGACACATGTGTCTGCTTCCTACTACCAATAAGAAAATACAGTTAGAGTGAAATTTTACACAAGTACAAAATTAAGGTGTAAGCCAGATGTACGAATTCCAGTGACAAAAGGCATCCTTCAGACTACATCAGTCAAGTACAATGTTTTTTTCTTCATCTTCATTTCTGCAGGAACAGCCATTAAATGTCTAACAGTCATCGTGAGTACCACTTGACTGCAACCACAGATAAAGTAGTGGTGTTTTCCGATCTGCTGTATCTTGGCAGAATCGAACATATATGTAAGTACTGACATCAATATATTTTCAACTGACAAAACAGCTGAAACAATTAGTGACTTGGCCAGAAAGATATTTACATATGATCACTGGTGGTTGGAGCTATAGAAACAATAAATTGATTCCAATAGTAATTTGCTACCTGTGCCGTTGAAAAAGAAATACACCAATGCCTGCTCTGTTATTTCCAGACAGAAATGAAAATGCTTTAGGAAAACCGAGAGTAAAAATGAGGCTCCAACATAGTGGTTCAACTGTTAATAGTACCATTTTCAGATTGCTATTTATGTTAACTTTGTCAACACTCTGTTACAAAGTAAGGCAAAATGAAAATGAACTTTTACTTCCATTTAATTGCCCAGCTCATGTACTAAAAAATACATTAAAGTACAGTATAGGTAAGTATAACCTGACTTTGAGGGTTGTGTAACATTTATTCCTCACATACCAAAATTATTTTAGAATCTTGAGTATATTTAAATTTGTAAGCCTTGGTACATACATTATTTCTATATATTTCAGTTAGAAAGATCTTATTAAGTTCTGTAGATCTTTGACATTATGAGATTGCCCATTTGCAGTTTTGTTAATTTTTGTAAGACAAATATTAGAAAGATAAGTTATATTTCTTCTACAAATTGGTAAGCCAATTTTGTGATAGTGTTTTTAAAATGTGATTTTATCAGTGCTAAATTTTATGACATGTTGTGCTAACTGAAAAATAAGCTAGAAAGCTATTGGCAAATTCCTTGGTCATGAATTTCCAAAACACATTTCAGCAAATCATTAAAAATAGCAAGTGTTTTCAGCTAGTGAAATACATAATTTCTCAAATAAGTAACCTCACATTTTTGTTTCTCTTTATATTTCAATGAACAAAATTATTTCAATGAGCTTTAACTCCTCTTTGTTGTAAGAGGAAATGGACCTTTTAGGAAACAGCAAGCTGTAGTGAGAAGCGCCTAGCAGACATGTAGAGTTAGCATCTAAGCCTGGCAGGACTGTCCTGAGAAAAGATCGCTACATGTTGGAACACTGCTTAGCTGACTTACTGGATTTCATTTCTCATATTAAACTGGTTGCAGTTAGGACATAATCCTGATTGCAGGCACTCCTTACTGTAATTCTGTTTAAATACATTTTTACCTTTAACTGAGTTTCTGGCTTTGCAATTGAGAACTCAACCCTTTATTTCACTAACAGAAACATGTACCCTTTGATTTTATAAACAAAATGAATACAAATAAAATGGTGTTGTAGACAAAATCACCAAGCATCTGTCACCTGTCATGGTTTAACTCCAGCCGGCAGCTCAGATCCACACAGCTGTTTGCTGAGCCCCCCCACACCCCACCAGTGGGATAAGAGAAGATGATCAGAAGCGTAAAAGTTAGAAAACTCATGGGTTGTTATAAGAACAATTTAATAGGTAAAGAAAAAGCCGTGAACACAAGCAAAGCAGACCAAGGAATTCATTCACCACTTCCCACGGGCAGGCAGGTGCTCAGCCTTCCCCAGGGAAGCCGGGCTCCATCATGTGTAATGGTTACTTGGGAAGACAAATGACATAACATCAAATGTCCCCCCCTTCCTTCTTCACACCATTGTCTGTAGTCATATACCTAACCAGTCCTACCAGACCACCTTTGAAAAGGGTATGTGCTTTTATTGTGATTGTTGCCATTATACTTAATGACAAACTAAAAGTCCTTAGCAGTTTAAACCGTCTAACTAGCATTAGGGAGATGCAGATTACAGTTAGGTTTTGTTCTTTCCACAGCAACTATTTCTCTGAACTATCATATTTCCCACCAAGAAAGCAATTATCTAGTCTAAAACAAGACTTAATCATTTACATCATGTAATGTGACCCACAAAATCTTTACTGTTTCATCTTCTTATTTATTCACATGATAAATCAGGGAAATAAGTGATACTCCATAGAATAGGTGAGTGGTTGCTACTGTCCTTGTTGTTCTCCTTTGTTTTTTGTGATAAAACTTTGGGAAACAAAAAAATGAACATCTACAATGAACCAAAGGTGCCTGTGCTTGCCTCTGAGCACTGACACAGGTAGTGCAAATGCAGAAGTCTCCATTCTGGGGAGCATCCCTGCCCTCCTGTGTTTCTTTATTGGCCTATCTTTCCAGCTTAAGAGCCCTTCTTACAATACACCAACATCTTCAGGTCTGCTAAGCACTTTATCAATAATACAGTATGAGAAGTATTTACTGTACATACATCCACTTAACTCCTAGCTTGCATTTTAGTTTTCCCAAGAGACCATACATGGCATACCAATAACAAAGGTGGCATGCATTTAGGATGGCCTTTCTCTAAACTTGCCTTCTCTCCCTACAGTTTTCCATCGGTTTAAGGTTCCTACTAGCACACCAAGTGTGACAGTTTGCATTGACAAGAAAATATATTATACTATTCAGTTACTTAATCTATGCTACTGAACTACCATTGTATAAAACTGTCACTCTGGATGCTGACTTGTAATCAGGGGCCTCTTGGGTTAAGACCTCTTACAAGGATAGTATTGTCATCTGCCCATCCTTTACCAGTTGCACAGGTATCTGGCAGCTGCATCTCCCGAACTACGGGAGTGATTATTGTTACTTTAAAATCTTGTGCTAGGGACAATGGTGTTTCAAGATCTGGCTGTTGAGAAACTAAGATGTCTGCACTGCAGAGAGTAACGGAGCACCTCATCAGCCATCCCAAGCTAGACTTGCATTGCCTGTCAGTCTAACCCTGTGGTCCTTGATTCAAACTGATGGTTAGAAATTAAAAGATTTCAAGAGTATTTGGAACCATTTAGCCCCCCTGTATCTCTGACTTTTTATTTAACTAAAACCAAGCAATTTTCCTTTTATAAATTTTTATCAAAATAAACTTTATTTTGCCAATAAACAAAACAAAACTCAATACATGTAAATAAAAACCATAGCTGTTAGCTGTGGAAATATCTATTCTCATTTCTGAGTCTCAAAACACCTAACAAATTTCATTTACTGATGGTATTGATCCAGTTCTTATGTAGATAGTAGATTTCTTACACTTACATATCTTATTTTAAAGCTAGAATTGGGCTTATTATGCAGGAAATAAAAACAGGCTACGTTTTTGCCATAATCCAACCAAAACAAGAATATCCATTCTTCCTTTACCTAGAAATGTTTAGGCAAAAAGTCATGTGTCATCTCTGAGACTGATGAAAGAGCTAATTGTCTCTGCAAAAACTGGGAATACGGCAACACTGCAGCAAGAAGAGTCTTGCTGAGCAGCTGAACACTGCATATTGAGTGATCAGAAGCTCTGCAGGACTGGAGCTTATGTGCAGCTCTGCTGATTTGCTGAACTCTTTAGAAGCAGAGAAGCAGAACTGGCAGCCTGTGATGAAAATTTTCATCTCCCTATAATTCAGAAAGCTAGCCCAGGAGACTACGCACTTGGAGCAGACCTTTTAAGATGGAGCCTATTTTATCTGAACACTATACATTTTCTGATCCTAAGTACAGAGAACTGTTTCAGAGATGCCAAATCTTTCAATAGTTAAACAGTTCCCTTTTAAGCTTGCCTTTGTGTGCATGAAATATTTTTGGATCACACAGGTTCTACAAAAGCATTAAGGATTCATTTACATTCACATTGAAGAAAAAAAATATTTTCCCTTGTGAGAGCTGGAAAGCTCTGAAAAACACATGTTCTGTCACACCAAGTTCAATGGCAGGGAATGATATCTTGTAACTGGCTCTTCATAATATCAGTATGTGCTAAGGTGAAAAATAGTACCAAGCTCCTCTGCATACAAATTAAAACCTTCCTTGGACAAGTCTTCTCTCTTTGACTGACTAAGTGGTGTTTAGGTGTTTATTGTCCCTACCTGGAGTGGCACCCACTTGAGTGTTAGTTTTTCAAGGATGAATATCCCAGCTTTAAATATGGCTCCTTAGCCCAGAAGGTTCACAATTTTAATTGTGTCTACTCGGCAGTATTTGGACAGGTAACAACTAAAAATACAAATGCAGCCAGTTATCACATTTTGGTATTTACGCTTACACTCCAGTTTTTTGGACTCCAGTCCAGATTTACGCTTACTGGAGAGCTTACAACTCCAGTAGAACTGTAATTGCCTTTGCCCCTGCATGTTAAGTAACTTAATTGTGGAAATAAATGTCATAATTACCCTAAGGTAAATGAGATCTAAAACATCAAGCTACCTACTTTTCTCTTCCTTCATATCTTCAGAACTGCTTGGAAGTCAAAGGCTGATGACAGTGTCATGTGAAGGCCAAGAAAGATTTTTGTCCTCTGGAGAATATTAACATGTAGAACTATGCTTGAAAAGTGAGCAGACTTACTGAAATCATATCACAATACGTTACCTATTGAACAGCCATTCATTTTGTAACACTGTTACTTGTTTACATTGAATATAGTCTCATTTCAGCCTCATTTGGAATACTCGCGTGCATGCCATCTTAGAACAGTTTCACCACATGGTTGTCATCCACACATAACTCAACAAATCTAAAGTACATTATTAGTATGGGATTTCCAGAGAGGATCACACTGCAAGATAAGGAGTACCAGTCAGTAGACATTAATTAGATTTAGGAATAGACACATCTCTAGGAATATTAAGAGAGCCTCAGGAAATGGGTGGTGAGATACATATGGATTTGTTAGCTGAAGGCATTCCCCAGTTTTTTCTGATAAACTACTAATATAGTCATGACAGTTTTATTGTTTCCTTAATTAAAGGAGTATCTATGGGCTGCAATTTTCAGAGATGCAGAGCCACAGCTGGTACATAATATCCGGTGCTTTATGCACAGCTGTTCCAAATACGGAGCCTACCAGAAAATTTTGCTGCTGATGGTGTGACCTCCATGGACCATACTAATTATGGAACAGTTGAAAAACATTGGTTTCTATGTATTCCCATGTTGATTTTTACATCAGTGTTTTCAGAGTAGACAACATGCTTTCCCTCCTTTGCAGATATACATTCAGTTGTTGAGCGGGGACATGGAAATAAGCAGTTGTTGTAATGTGTGACACATTCTCTCTGTAATTTTTGGCAGGTCATTTAACACCTTTTTCTTGATTTCTGCAAAATAAGTGTTACCATTTTAGTACATTATGTGAGAAAATGATAAAAGAATAAATCAAATTATTTCCATTACTATATCAGCAACTTCTTTCAGAGATCTATGGCAGACTATTTGCTTAGTAAACTGTTTCAAACTGCAACAAACTGACAGCAGAAAGAATGTATACAACTGGAACAAAAGTGCTAAAGAAAGCAAGCTAACTATAACAGTATCTCACATTAAAGAGTTTTGCACTTTTTGATAGTAGTATACCATGGTACTGCTAATTCTGAGAACTCAAAACCAAAAAGCCAGTCTCACTCAAAGCATAACACTGGCTTTAACATACTTTTAAAAAAAAATATTTCCTTTTTTACCTTTCAGACTACACTCAAGGAACGGTTCAACAAATTCAAGGACCTTGTTCCCATGAGGATGAAATCTAAAGGGGAAAAAAGGTTTCATCAAACTAGCAGTTAAAAGAGATAACATCAAAAATGGTAGCGAATTATTCCAGCAAGCAAGAAAAACAGGAAGTACACTGTAAGACTAAAAATATCAGAAGCTTGTTAATGCTCTGAAAACCAGAAAAGAGTCACACAAAACTGAAAGCAATGACACATTGCTTGGGTACATTTTAAGATAATAGCTGAAATATGTAGGGACAAATTAGAAATTAGAAGTATTCAATGGCTCTTTTCAAGCTTTCATTTAAAATAAAAAGTAGTCTGACCCAATATTTCATACATTCAAAGTTTAATAACGAGATAGTAGGAACACATCTTTCAGAAAAGGAAATGCACAGGCTAAAGGACATTTAGATGTAAATGTTAAAATGTTTTAAAAGTGTAAGTAATTGAAATCAACAGGGCTTGATGAAGATCACCCTGAAGCAATGGTTCACTCGTGAATTTTTGGCTCCCACATCTGACGACATTTTCTCTCACAAGACAAAGATAAGTAATTTTAAAAAAAAGCTTTCTATTCAATTTTCTCAAGAGGAGAAAAATCAGAGATTGACAAATGATTATGAAACTTTCATATATACAGGAAATACCCTTACTATAATATGCTCAAAGAAGTCTTAAACCTATTATCCAAGCAGCTCATAATATTAAAAAGTTTGGACACCGCTTTGACAAAAGCTGTCTCCTTGACAATTCTCCACCAATAGTAGCTAAGTAAAATACATGCCACATTATTTGCCCTGTAACATTTCTGTGACAGTCTTTTTCTACAAAGTCTCTGTTTAATATTATAATTTGGGGGAGTATCAAACTGTATTATTACTCAAAGCATTTAAGAAAAACAGTAGGAAGTAAGTTTTCATACTACAAATGTTCAACTGTAGAATTTGTTAATACAGAATATTATGGACATCAAAAACATAAATGCTTAAAGATCGGTTCGACAAACTCATGGGAAAAAACCTCTGACATGTAGTTACAAGGCTCAGGAAGTCCTGTAGGTCACAACTGTTTGAGTTTGGAACCCTATACTTGGAGAAATATCACTATATACTTCCTACAGACTTGGAAATGAGTGGTTGCATTTTTGAAACAAAAATCCGTGTCCAATTTTGCATTCATTTAGTTCTCCTAGTTATAAGCACTCAAACAAGATGAAAAGCATTCCTTTCTAATCTGCACAGGCAAGCAGCAGTCAGATATGATATATAATTCATGCCTGTTGAGCCAGTCTTCAAACACTAAGTATTTTAATACAGAGGTAGAATTTTAATGTTTTTAAGACAGATATCTCTACAGATGCAGTGAACTCCAAAATGCACTGCCAAAAAGTTAATACAGATTTAATACTTAATATAATGAATTCTGCTTAAGTCACTTAGGAAGAGCAAAGAATTATCTGGTAAAGCAGTTACATGTATTAACATTATATATATGACACATTTACAGCACAGCGTTTGACTGTTCAAAGTAATAGTGGCTATAGCACTTAAAATATTTAAAGATGAGAGAGCTGTCAATCAATCTTTCCCTGCAGGGAAAATTCATTTTTATCCAAAGCAAAAACCACAACATGGATTAGAATGAGTGGTTAATAGATGAGACCCCAAAAATAAGACCCCTAGAGACAGAGATGTGAAAAAACAAGGCTAGACAAATAAATGTTAATATACTTGTTTTTCGAGAGTAGGTTTTGGTGGCTTTTTAAGTTCTGTGAATAAGTGTGTCTGTGTATCTGTGTATCAGTATCTATAATAACATCTGTGTATCAGTGAAAAGAACGCAACTTTGCAGCATTCATTGTGTCAGGAAGTTGTCTGGAACCCCGGATTCTCTCAAGGGAGCCGAGGTACTGTTTAGTTCTACATCCATCATACAATTTCCAATCAACCCACTTCAGCCACCTAGAGGTATGTTTTGTGTCCTCTAGCATTGCCTCTATTACCAGCTTAACCTCAAAACTGCACTAACCACCGTTATGTGACTGCTTGGCCAAATAGGTAGAGTTTGTATTTATGCTAAATATCATGCAGATGTATTCTCCATAGCTTAGTGATTAGTACTCTTACCTTATCCTCCCAAGACTGTATGCATTTTATTATGAACACTCACTCAGTGGGAAACAGAAATAATCCCCACAAGAGCTTCTGAATAGATGATCACAACGATCCCCTCTGGCCACTCAAGCTATTAGCTTATATGTCTGCAGCAAAACATTGAACATTTTTCTAATAGGGATGATCTTACAAAGAATTCAATCTCTGACCAAAGCTCTACCAATGCTGCAAGTAAACAACCCCAGGGTTCTTCCATTGAGGCTCTTCCTTTGCTGTGATCACTTCAGATGTCTATGAAATGCAACTAGATATTGGCCAAAATCCTTTTGGCTATTAATAAATGCCATTTCTGGTTAGAATCGTGTTTTAGCGAAGACATTTCAAATGCCCTCATGCTACAAATAAGATGGCTTCATTTCTGACCTTATTATTTTTCCATTTGATAGTCACCTCCCTGACAGATCAACACAGCTAAAAACCGTGAGTAAAAAACTGCTGTAAGCAAGTTATGTACTGATTTTTTTAACCTTGAAAATAAATACAAAACTTCTTTTACCCCAGTAACTCAAAAAGTAAGTAAAACATGAATGCTTTTTCTTAAGTTTTCCTTAACTATTCAGCTCTGCTTAGAAACTACAGAAATATCTGAGGTTGAATTACACAAGTGAACAGCAAGTATTATGACAACAGTCTCTGTATAAAATTTAACTGTTGTAATTCTGAAGTATATATAAAATGTTATATTTCTATCATGATTTCTAAATATGGACCTCAACACCCCATCAAAGGAAGCAGATCAACAATTTCTAGACTATAGAGGACAGTAACATTCCCCTTTTCCCCACCTTGAAGCTGCCTCTATTTAGCAGAAAGCTCCCAGATGGATATAGCTCAAAAGGCATAAATTAAAGCAATGAAGTTCTTGCCACTCTTTCTCTTTATTCACGCAATGAATAAAATAATTTTCCTCATAATGTAGCTCTGTTTGTCTCCTATTTTACTTTCCTTTCCTTATGTAAAATAGCTCTGTTCATTTTTACATTTTGAAAGGTGCAGAATACCAATGACACAAGCAAAATACAGTGACTGTGCCAATATGCAGAAACTAGTAGAACAATACAAGATAATGAAATGCTCCCTTGGTGTCTTTGTTTTTAAGATGCAGGTTTCCTTACTTCTATTTCTTTCTTCTTTTTCTTGTGTTGTATTTTCCCTTTCCCCAGTCCATCCTTCCTCCTTTTCATTTACCTAACCTCCCGCTTATTGTTTTTTCATTGAAAATAACATTCAAACTTCTGGTTTTCCTCATCAACTCCAGTAAGAGGATATACCAAAAAATCCCTGCACTTCCTCTGGGAAATGACTAATCACAAGGGGTGGATTTTCACTAATACTCTAACATGAACAAACAGTGGGAAAAAGTGCCTCTCCCACCTAGTGAGTGGATTCAGGCTGCCCATATCACAAATGAGGCTCTGACAGTGGTTCAGCCCCTGTCCTGCTTGAACATTTGGGTGCAGAAGGAAGCATTAATTTGGCTGTGGCCTTTTTCCTTCAGCAGTCCTCCACACCAGTTCACAGAGATGGCTGGTTGCAGAGAAAGAAGCAGGCTGAAAGACCCTTGGACAAGAAGGAAGTACCAGGACTGAGCCACTGCGTACCTCTTCAGACTCCTTTAGTCAAAGTCAGGAAAGTTACTCTGAGCACCTAATGTGGCAAGCAGCTGTGTAAAACAAGTGGATCTGAATACATTCCTTACAATTCTTTTGCAGTGCTCCTTTGCTAGAGGGAGGCTGTAGATAAAGCCAGAATGGACTGGACTGACTAAACCAGAAGGCTCCAGTCCACTTTCATTTCTTTTCCATTTCTATTTCTTTTATAAGCAAAGGTTGCTACACTGTACTTGCTTAACACCACAAAGGGCTAAATAAATTATTTAGATTGCAGAAGCACTGCAAACTGCTGCTTATGATGTATCCAAAGTGAAGATTTTATGTTGGGTAATTTCATGTTCAGTTCTCTACTTAGTGATGCAAGGTGTGACCAGCAAATCATCCTCACTGCAGTTGTATACAGATATTAGTTTGAATGGTTCCTCTTAATGCTAATATTTGAAAGTGATGCCAAATTGCATATTCATGTGCATTGGAGTAATTCAGCACATCAGGAGGTGTTTAGAAACTGGAAATGTAAGGGGCAATGGATAAGGAATATATATTTTGTAAAATACATACAGATGGGGAGCCATTACAAAAGGACTGAATGGCAATATAGGATAATCAGGAGGTGTATACTTGAGGAAAAGCCATCAGGCAATAAGCACGTGTCCATGCTGTGTGGGCACAGCAACCAGCAACATCCCAGAAAGTATCACTATGATGCCCATGAATCTCTCAAAATCAATTGACTCCCCTAAGGCAATGCAATACACTGGAAAACAAGATTGATGCAACCTACATGATGATCATGGGAAACTACCAGTTCCCTTTGTCAGAAAAAAACAACCTGCTTTTCAGATGGAATGTCACATACTTCATTATCTGCATATGCTGTTGCCTAAATGCCTCTGGCATTCAGGAACCAAACAGTAGTTCTTACTATAACTGGAATATGGCAGAAACACAGTTCTCTCTGTTGTGCAGCCTCCATCGTCCTCTTGGTTTCAGCTTGGCACTGTCAGCACCCCATCTGTGTGTAAAATCCTCCCTTTCTGATGACCATTTCTCAGCCTGATGTGGCAAATTCAATGTAATATTTACTGGTTACAATGTGGATGAAATGGCTTGTGAATAGCTTGATGATAACCTAATTGCAGCCTTAACAGCTTAAAAGAGACCAGTTACAATGTGACAACTCAAAAGTTTGGGTTTTTTTCACATTCTTTAGCAGCATTGGTTGCTGCACAGAAGCACCTGGGAACGGCTATTTATAGATGAGAACTAGAGAATACATAAAGTTATTGTAGCCTTTCCTTTCCCTTCAGCACCGCTCCCCCCCCCCCCTCAAAAAAAAAAAAAAATCACCAAAAAACCCAACCGCACCTCACAAACAACAACAGCAAAAAAACAACCCACAGCCTCAAAAACAACAACAACAAAAAAAAAAAAAACAACCCACAGGAAAGAAGGCAAAATACTATACTTGTTACCCTACACATTTTACCAATTATTTTAAGACAACAACAAAACAATTAATTCCAAATAATTTTTAGATTCCAGACAGACAGACCCAAAGTGAAACTACTTGTGTGTGGAAAGCAGCCTTATGGTTTTACATTTAAGCTTGACCTTTTTTAGTAGCTTAACTGACATTACCATTTCCTTCCTGTATAGAAAACTTTTTAGAAGTTGGGGTTTATATTGGCAAAATGCAACTGAAAAATAATCTATTTTGCTTACTGCTAAAACATTCACTAAATTAAATATAATATCCGGAAATGAAGGTACAATGCCAGTGTGTAAGCAGTAGATAGATGCAACTGAAGGAGTGATTTCTGAAATACCTGTTTGGAGATAATTATTATACTGGGTTCATTAATGACCACCAGAAATTGTGCTGACATGACAGTAAGACTGTACTTGAATCAGAATTCTGTGTGTTAACCTAGCCTCTGATGTAAACACCAAGACACAGATGTGTGTTGCTAATCTGCAACAAGTGGAGCAAGTTGATACTGCATAGGGACAGAAAAAGTCAATCTCGAATATAAAAATTAGAGCAAATAAAAAAGAAATGTAATCATATATGCCAGCTTGGAATTAGAAATCTTCACAAACACCTGAGCCAAAATCAACAGGGGCAACTGGTGTCTCATTGCTATGATATCCCATTCATTTTTACAAAGAAAGAACATCAACATAGGTTCTCTTTTGCTTCTTTTTCTTTAATCTGCAAGAAAATACAATGCTAGATGACTTAACAGGATAATGCACAAGGTCTTGTGATAGGATGCAGTGAGATATGCTACGTTATTCAAATCACAAAGAGCTATGCAAGGGTAGGTGTATTGCACCTCTTAGCAGACAGGAGAAGCATTACTTTCTTCCAGTGGTTTATTTCTGAAACAGGAAACACCCTTGCTGGAATACATACACTAAAGCATCTGCATTATGTCCTTTGAAAATACTTTTTTTTATTTACTAGATGGTTCATTTATTGATCTAAAGTGCCTTCACAAGGTGTTAGACGATAAGTTTTCGTCTGTAAATGTGTATTTATTTTACACACCCTGTCTGTTTCTCCTTCTTTTCCTTACACAACACTCTGTGATGTAACTCCTCATTAGAAGGAGGCATGCTTTTACAGCCTTAATAATATAAGTTTACCTCTCAGAGTAAACATGAATGAACTGCTTGGTATGAAGGGGAAATTGCTTACACTGAATTCTCAAAGAAAATATGACTGTTCCTCTTAGGCAGTGTATTGATTCTGGCCAGGAAAGTGTTCCACATTTAGAAGCTAGTGATCCATATAACAGTTAACCCGAGTAGGCACAGGACCGTGCTGCACTGTGCTGCACCAAGCTGCACATACTGGGTGGCTTTCAGGGCTGTGCTGTGCTGCACAAATTCCTTGGCTCCAGGATAAATTCAGCCTGCTTGCTGGAACAGGGAAGCCCACAGGCAGCCCCCACTAGGTACCAGTGACTATGCCACATGCCTGGCCTTGCCTTTATCTAGAATTGTAGCATGAAGTTCTCATTACAGCTTCCTTTAGGAATACAGTTGTTTTCTATTAAGGAAAATATATAAGAGCTCACAGGACCAAAAGGGAGAGCTTCTCTCCATGGACAGGATCTGTTCTGCACAGCATGCCATGGGAAAATCCACCCAAATTTGATCTGATTCTGCACAAACACAGGGTGCCCAGCAACTGAAGGGAAATAAAATTTACACACTACCTATATTACTTGTTTTATTCTGTTTAATTAAAGCAGTTGTCTTTTTAAGCCATTTGTTGTCAAGCCTTTTTTGCTGATCCAGAAAAAGTCCTGCATGACTTCTCTCATCTCACCCCTCATTTTCCACTCCAGCGCAGAACGAACAGGTATGAGGAGACAGGTGAGCTTGCACAGCTTATCCTCTGTATTTGATCTTTTTTAAATTATTGTATTTATAAGAAAGGCTGTACATATTTGTCATCTCTAGCAACAGTTTGAAGTTCAGATCCCAGAAGAATTAAATAAATTAATTCTATTAATTCTTCCACACAAGCTTCTAATCTACAATCCATAGGCTGTATTCATGAAAATGCTTATATAAACCCATCGTCTTGCACAGCATTACTCCTCCAGTGAAATATACTGAAATAAATGCTCAAATGTTTCCATGACTGAGGCCTGAATTTCTTGCAGTACCATATATCTGACGGTTGAATTAAGGCAAATCTGTTAACCTCTCTGGTGTCTCTCTTTCCTTACCTACAGTACCAGATAAACAGAGCATAATTCTGTAAACATGGTTAAGTAATCAAAGAAAATCAGAAAGCTGTTAGGAATAACTAGGAGGAGAGAAGGAGATGGTGGAGACCGTAGTAATATAGATGTATTTATATGCATGACCTACTTTAAGCCTACACTTCCTTTAGTTAAAGAAAATGGTGTAAGCATTTATTCTTTAATAGGGTGAAAACATAAAGGTGTGGATACTGAACAGTTATTTATGAATCAACCTGATTTGCAAAAACTAAGTTTGCAGCAAACTATTTTCAAGGTCTCAAAATAAGGTCTTTTGTCAGCTACTTCAAATTATTTATCATTACTCATTAATGTTAGTAATTTTTTGTTCATTGCTTTAATGTAATATTCTGCCTTGTGTACACATAGGAATTTAAGCTGCTTTTTAATGAAGTTGTATATTATAAGACATTTTGAATAATATATGACAAGGAATTAATTTCAGGAACTGGAAAAATTCCTAACACAATCATATTCTTTGATTTTAATAGTATTTCCAGAAATTATATACATTTTGAGAATTCTGAAAGTATAAAACATTAGAAGTGTGTGTCCAGACTGCTAGATGCAGATCTTTCCATAACTGTTAAATGAAGTTATCAGATTAGGTTTCACTTATGTCAGAGTTGAGGGCATAGTTACTTGCCCGCTCTTGAAAGAGGTAATATACAATATTCTGGTTATTTATTTAAGTGTCCTATAATAGCTACATAGTGACAGGTAAGAAGATGGGTAAAAATGACCTCCTGTGCTATTCCGTCCTTGCTTATTTTCTTCATCTAATGAACTGCATAAGAAGTGAACCATAGATTTTTCTTCGTAGAGTATTTATAGTTCAGCCACTTAGATTTTCATGAAATTGCATCCAGGGCAGAATGTGTACAGGAGACAACCTCTCTATTAAGATGCAAACTGTTCAGTAGAAGTATTTAAGAATCATGCAGCTGTGACAGTGCCAGATGTAATTAAACTGAGGTTCTAAAAATAAAAAAAAAAGTGCATGGTGATGCATCCCATATTTGATTTTTCTTCCAGCTGCTAATTATTCAAATTTATCCTGATAATTGTTACTCAGACTGGAATCTTCCTTTTACATATTCATTATCAGTAACAAAGATTCAGTCAACCAAGCTGTGTTTTGCTTCTGCCAAGGTTTTCATATACAGTTAAGCTTCTGACAACTTGGACTTCAGCTGTGCTGGTTTTATAATGGTGTTACAAACTAAATAATGATAAGGATGTCAACAATCAGTCACTCAGGGAAGAAGAGAAGCCAGTTCTACCCCTCACGTTACCTCTGTGTGTTAGCCGCCTCTTGGTTTCTCTTTGTTTGTTTTTACATATTCAAAAATCTTCATTTAAGGTAGGGGACACTCTGCTTGCCCTGTAGTTCATTGTCTGCAGACAATCTGAACACGCAGAGGTATAGCCATATGTGTTATTATTTTGGAGCTATTTTCATAGGACTTTTAAGCTATAATCACACAGAGCTGTAAAACTTGTTTTGTGAATACAGTTCCTCCTTCACTTTTAAATAACAATCCTAATATTACAGTTAGGGGTTCCAGTTCATTCAATTGTCTCTTTTTCTGTACTTGCTGAAAGATTTTTGTATCATCTTCTGCATCTCAAAATACACCTGCTTCATACTAGTCAGGAGGTGGTTTTATCTAACTTTAGAGAAAATTTCAGGCAAATACTAGAAATGTCATTATTAAGTTGTGTCTAATTAAATAAAATTGACTGGGAATAGAAAACTCAGATTAGAATTACTTAGAAATTAGACTGTAATGTAATTAATATGCCATGTTTAAGTAAAGTTATTTCAGCACACTAAAAGTTACAAATACTTAAATTCAGCATTCATACAAGCGTATTCAAGTTTTTCAAATGCACTTGAAGTATGTACTTATTAGCTGTGTCCTATTGCATTACTAATAATGAGTACACAGAAGTGTAACTTTTATCATGTTCCTTAACAGGGACTTACTAACATGCAATTTAATTGGTATATCAAGTCCTGCAAGATTTGGCTCCATTGCTTCCTTAGATTTCAAAAACTTTTAGCATTTTTTTCATCTTTTCCCACGGCAAAGTTCTTGGAAATAAAAGAAACAATTATTTTCTTTTTCATATTTACAGATGGAAGATTCTTTATAATGTTATTCATGTTCAACATAATACAGTTGATATATGAAAAACAAGGAATACTTTCCGAGAGGTAACCAAACCTTTTTTAAATTATCAGTGTTTTCATCAGCTTAACCATAACTTTGCTTCATCACAAGGGTATTTCTCAATATGTTACATGATTCATTTGTATCTAACTTGCTCGAAATGTCCACAACACTGAACTTGTCTGTGAGAATCAAGCTTTTTGAATTACAAAAGAGGACAAGGAAGTCATGAATGCAAAACTTTCTGTACAGGTAATGTCTTCAATAACGTGCTTTAAATCCAAGTGTTAGTAGACCACATTAAGGAGAAAAACAAATGGAACTATATGACATCACCAGATCACAGCGACATTCACCCAAGGCCTCTAAAGAATCTGAAGGATATTGGTGAGTGACTGATTGCATAACCCCTTTTCAATTGGCCCAAGCATCAAAGGGCTGCAGAATGGTCAGTATGACACTGACTTTTAAAAGGCTTCCAATGCAGATGTGGAAGAGCAACTACAGAGCAGTAAAGCTGACTTCTGCGTTGGGCAAGTTGGTTGAAAGCCATCAAAAAAAGAAAAAAAAAAGTAATGGAAGTGTGGACAAATGCTTTCAATTGAAGAAGAATCAGGATGAATATTGTATGACTTCTCTTTACACATGAATCCAATGGCATTCTTTGAAAGGATTAGTAATCATGTATGTTAGAAAGGTCCTGCTGATACAGTCTACTTCAATTTCCAAACAATGTCACTGTATTCCCCTATACTTGGAAGGTTAGGCACAGTCGTAGTGCCTCTGTCTCAAAATTTATAAAGTCAAACTCGAAGAAGTACATAGGTAGGTGAAAAAGATTTGGTACACCTTCCATACAAGGACTGACTGGCTCAACTGGGACAGTTCATCCTGGGGAAAAAACATCACTGAGAGGGCATTTCACATAAGAAAGGATTAATAGAGAAGAACTTACTACCCAAACACATGAACTAAGGGGCTTTAAATAACACTTCAGAACAAACAGAACAATTTGATCTTCACAGAGAGAACAACTAAGCCACACCACATTCTTACATTTTTATGTGGTTCACTGACTGATTCTTGTTTCCTGTGGAAAAGATACCATAATTTTATGAGCAAGCGTTGCTTCATAGTACACATATGCAAATGAGATTAATGAAGATTGCACAGGCAGCCTTCAGATTTCTTAATATTTAAGTGCTTGCCTTTACAGGTAATCTTTTTTAAGGTTGTCTGTACATTGCACTTAATAGCTCTACCATTCCATGAAGCTGTACATGCTGACCCAGAAAGGATTGCAAATGACAACATTCTGATGCATAAGAAACACACATCTCTCTCCAATACTCCTGCAGCATCCCACTGTGGTTTTCACCAGTTTCAGGACTGATTTGCATTTGTGACTTTCATTCTGCATGAAAGCTTCTGTCAGCTGTGCTGCTACTGGAATTTATGAGTTGATCAGCACTATTTGTGACCAAGCAGTGCCTCAAAAAAATCTATGTTGTAGTAACACCTGAGAATGTGGAAATACTATCTCCACTTCATGGTCTAGACTTAATGGGCATGTCAGAACAGCTTTGTTTTTCAAGTAGTCAATCATGCAGGTACTTAGAAGAATTTACTTCTGAATCATGACTACATCTCTTGCAGTTTGTCTTCCATAAAAACATGGAACTCCATGAAACACATGACAGCAGGACACTAGACACCTCAGCTGAGCTGAAATACCCTGTCTCTGGAGTACAAAAATACCTGGTTTAGTTGTAAAATAAAATTATGATGCATAGTTCTAGTAACAAACCAGGAATTTTGGAAGCGGTAACGGATGTGACCTTTTGTGAGGTCTTTCCCATAATGATGAATTCAGTAATACTGGTATCTATATTCTACCGCTAGCAAAAGATATGTCTTACTGTTTCTTAGGAAACTGCTAAACTCAGCTGGTGTCTGAGTACAAGAACTGTGATTAAAGTGTGTTTTGTCACATAGGTGGCAGCACAATTTTTGGGGTATGGCTTAATCTAAAACTATATTTTTTCCCTAATTTTTCCTAAATGCTTATTACCATTTCTCAGTTTTGAATCCATGCCTGTAAGGGCCCTGAGACCACGATGCCTCCTAGCTGGGGCTCTAGACCAGGGGTCCTCACACTTTTTAAGCAGGGGCCGGCACGGATGCAGCGGCAGGCAGCCATCTGCGGCTGCTTGGTTTCCCCCCCCAACCCCCGACGGGGGGGCGGGGGGTCTGTAAATACCGGGGGCCGGATTGAGGACCCTGGGGGCCGTACCCAGCCCACGGGCTGTAGTTTGAGGACCCCTGTCTAGACCAACATAGGATAATGAAGCTGAGGGCTGCTGCCCTTTCCACCCAGTGACCTTCGCATGAGGGTCCCAGGCAGGGTCGCACCCTGTCCCATGGGAGCCGCTTTCAGCTGAGGCTGTACTGCTCAGCCCCACCGGAGGCCCAGCTCTGCTGCCTCACAGCCCTGCCTGTGCCTGGCCATGCACCCTGTTCATCTGCGCCGGGACCCTGACCCCCGGCTGGCTTCTGGACTGACCTCAGCACCGCCTCGGTCATGGGGCTGTGTCTGATGCTGGTCCTCCTCACTGTGCCTGATCCTGTCCCTCACCACAGGGGGTAATGTCCCAGTGCAGCCTTGACTCACCCCTGTCCTTATGCAAGCGCTGGATCCCCCGGGCTGGGGCTGCTGCTGGCTGCCCCCTGGCCCACCCTGCTCCTTGCCTGTGGGTGGTGAGATGGGCCCTGGCTGGTGATGCCCCTGCTCCACTGGTTCAGGGGTCTCCTTGGCTCCCACAGAGCACTGACCCCCCCCAATGCCCTGACAACACCAGGTGTTTAAGCTGCCATGTGAACTGTAGTAGGTCAGCATTTCCCTTTCAGAGTTTCAAACAATGCCGTGATGCAATGATCAAATCAATGATAATCAGGTAGACTATGCTTCCTAATACACTCCTCTATGATAAATGTCCCCTGTAAATTACTGACTTCAATAAATGATTCACATAAATGACAGAAGTTTGGATTCTACAGAAAATCAGCTTTCAAGGAAGCATCTTGACTCTCTAACCACTTTTTTTTCCTCAAAATTTGGCACTTGTATCAGTGATGTAGTTATATTCATGAGCTTTTTACTTAGTCAGCCTTCAAAGATTTTTGCAGAATACTGTGTGGATAGAGAGACTGATTATTTGAACTTTACAGAAGCATTGCAAATACTGTTGCTGTCAGTGAACTATGGTCATAGACTTTCAAAAAGAAAGAATATCTAGTGTAGCGATGGTGATGAGTGCAGCCGTTTGATCTCACCGATACTGACACATTAGTTCAAATTGAGTTATATAGAATCATATAATCGTTTAGGTTGGAAAAGACCTTTAAGATCACAGACTCCAACCGTAAACCTAGCACTGTTAAGTCCATCACTAAATCATGTCCCTAAGTGCCACATCTACATCTCTTTTGAACACCTCCAGGGATCCTGACTCAACTGGTTCCCTGGGCAGAGCCTGTTCCAATGCTTGACAACCCTTTCAGTGAATTTTTTTTTGCCTAATACCCAATCTAAACCTCTCCTGGTGCAATTTGAGGCTGTTTCCTCTTGTCATATCACTTGTTACTTGGGAGGAGAGACCGACACCTACCTGAAAGAAGCGAGCAATACGGTCTCCCCTCAGCCTCCTTTTCTCCAGGCTAAACAACCCCAGCTCCCTCAGCTACTCCTCATAAGCTCCAGACCCTTCCCCAGCTCCACTGCCTAGATCTGATAACTCAAGCCCCAGAAGGTTTTTTTTCAGGGAAATGGTAGCAGTATCTCAGCTAAAGATCACATGACTTAAGAACAGACCAATGATAGCGACAATCAGAAATGTCAAAATTTACATTTTTTACTCAAATCATCTGTGCGTTTGTTCTTACACAGCTTGCTAAAAGTGCAGTATTTGCATTAATTTCATGGATTATTGTATCTTATTATGCACTGATATATGAGACAAGATTCACATGTTTTCATTTAAGAATATAAATGCTAGACATTTGAATATAAATTGCTCCCTCTAGACTCCATTTATAATCAGCGGCCAGAAACAAGTAACTCTAGCAGGTAATTTATCTTAAACGTCTCAAGTAAGTTAGGTTAATTGCCATGTGTGGTATCTTCAATGCAGCTTCAGATGCCTGAGATGAATCTTACACAGTGCATCCAAAATCATGCCCTATCCAAACAGCACACTGTATTATCTACCATATTTACTCAAATTTCACAGAAATTAAGGTTTAATATGGGAACAATTCTTATAGCATATACTGGAGCATAAGCACGTTGAAATGGAGTATGAAGACTTTCATATAAAATGTCGTGTTCTGAGAACACTGAAATGTACTGCCCCATTCCTCTCCTACAATTTTTAACTTTTTTCTTCCAAGAAAACTGCAAGTGCAGGTACCAGAAGTGTTAGTTTATTTATTCTACATAACAACCAATTGACAAGAAAAGTATTTCAAGCCCACACTTTTGCATAGGTGCTTCCCTGATAAAGAACTGCCAAAAGTTGTATCTGATCATGAGAAAACTTTGAGGAACAGATATTTTTTTCATTTGGAAGAATCCATGAAAAAATTTTCAGTAACAATGCTAATTCTATTTGGTTTAGGACTTATTTGAAATCCATATGATTCCTGCTGTTTGCAGCCATCAGTTACTCCTATACACGGAAGAACAGAGACAGATTTTAACATGACTATATTTTTTCCAGTTTTGGAAATGGCCACACCAGCAAATTCATACATCTTTATAAGTTCAGTTCTAGTATCTTCACCATGTAAACTGTTTACCATTACTCTGTCCTGTGCTGAAGTGTTAGCATGCAGCTGGCTACCTGTATTTACCCATAATACAATTGTTAATATGCTTATAGCAGCTTGGGGTACCATGTATAATTCTTCTGTTGATCATGGGCAATGCTTCAGATGTAATGATCAGATTCTAATTTCCCCAAAGATTCTATCACTTGTGTCCTAACCTTTGGTAGCTATGGCAGACTTTTAACTAAAACTCTCCTCCAGAACTTCCTTTGCCCTCTGTGAGGTATCAGCTTTTCGACTCTTTTCAAGTCTTTTGAGTAATCCAAGAGGAAATTTCTAATGCTGTCTCCTTGTCTATTGACTCCTCCTATTGCAAAGCAAGAAACCTTTCAAAATCTTCTCGGCTTAATAGACTTTGATAGGCAAAGCACGTGAACTCATTTTGGTCTTTAGGATCTCTCTGTCCTTTCGATGTCTCAAGGGAGGTAACAGTGTTATTTAAACATACAGACATCTGACTTTCACAAAAAAATCCACCCTTCTTATAGAGAGCTCAAGATTTAGGGTGCAAGTTCAGACCTCTTCTGATGTCTGGACTTGAGCATAACTCAAAATGACTCATTCTCTGGACTAAACTCAGAGTAATTTTTCATACATATTCAAGACCCTCATATCTCGTTTTCTTTCCCATTTCAATTTTAGCACAGGAAACTTGGACATATTCCATGCAACTAGCACTTTCCTTTACACTGGCAGGATAAAATTAACTAAAAATTATGTGGCTTTAATAGCTGTCTCTATTTTTAATCCTGTAACTCCTAGATGGGATTCCTTTTCTGGCACTAGTGTCTAGTGGCTTTTTCCTTTGCTTTCCTTTAGAAGTGTGAGCCTTAATGTGAACCAGACAACCCACCAATGATTCATAACATGCTTCATTGCTCCGAGTTCTCTGAGCTAATTAATTGATGTAGTGATCCTTAACTACACCCAAAAAAAAAAAAAAAAAAAAAGCTTTTAGTTCTAACTAAACCTCTAGGATTCTGGGGTTACAGAATACCTAGGTTTAGGAGTTTAGGACTATTTCTCCTGAAAAGCATCTTTTTTCCCCTTTGTTGTACTTTGGAACCCTAGGCATAAAGTGTTGTGGGTTCTTGCTTTCCGATTTTTTTCTGTTGATTGCAACCTACCTCTAGCTACTGTTGTCTAGCACAAGACTAAGTACATTAATAAGCAACATTTTAATATTAAACTATTAATTGCTCAAACAAAACATAAAAAAGGGAAGTCATTCTTATTAAGGGTCATTTGTCTTTGTGACTAGCAATCGTTAAATAGAGAAGGCTAGTCCCTCAATAGTAGACATCTCTAAAACTACTGTCTAAATTGTTCTCTCTATAGTTTTGCTTACTGAAGGTCTTCTGGACTGGCCTGAAAGGTAAATGTTGCCAAAATGGCTCCTAAATAATGCTGTTTAAATCCAAAACACCTGCAAACTGCCAACTGTGAGAAATGCTTACCTCTTCAGAGTGTGGAGAATATGATTCTACTCAGTAACGCAGGTAACATCATTGACAAATAATGTATTTTTCATATATCTACTTAACACTTAGGCCAACAGAAAAGCTTTCCACAGTAAGCTGTAGAAGTCCCCCTTTGAAAGCATTTCTGAAAATGGTCCATCTTACAACAAACATCTGAAGATATGGACCAACAGCTAGAGAACTTTTCTTAGTGGGCAAATCTGCCTTAGAACAGGCTATAACTTCACAGAATGTATCTTCAGTATGATCATCTTGTTCATTTGTCAGACTACTGAATAAGAGCTGATGTAATTTTATATTGCCCCCTAGGTTTTGGGGTCTTTCTGGCACACGATCTTATGTTTACTGATTGAGGGCAGAAATTGCCTTGTGTACATGTGTCAGTGCAATGGAACACCTGTCTGATCATCATCTGAATGTGCTCTGAAAAACTAAACTAAATAGTAATAATCTTCAGATAAATGAATGGCCAGCAGGCTGAAAAGACATAAAAAGCAGATTATTTCAAAGCCTGTTAAGAAATATATTCTGGTCAGCTACTTTTATGCCATCATGATATATCATTCACCCTTATTAGGGAACCTCCCAGCAGGCGCACAGGCAAATCCTGTGTTTCCTTCCAGAATAGGTAGTTGCAGCAGCACAAGGCGCAATGGGAGGGAAAGAAGAGGTCATAGCCTGGGCAAATTCCTACAGATTTCTAATAGCATATGCTTCCTTAGGCCACAATTCAGAGCAGCTACAGCCAGGTCTCTTGAGAATCATAACTAGTTATTGTTTTTCTACCTCTCTTCTATCTCCTTATCCTATAGAAGGCAGATTAGCTCTAGAGTCTGATACAGTGAGTTGCTCTCCCTTTCATGGAGGCAGACAATGTACAAGCCGAAGTTTCTTTCTTTGCTAGCAGTGCAGCAGGTGTTCAGCCACAGGGGCCAGGGAGGAGCTATAGCTGCAAAAAAGCACTGCAGCTGCTGCTTGAAATGCTCTCAGCATACCTCTGAGCTGGCGAGGCTCATACTTCTAGGGCAGATACTCTCCCTACATTTTTCCTGTGGACATACTCCTGATTGCAGCACTTCAGCATGAAAGTGCAGCTCGTAGTCAAAAGCATATGTTCACTTTATTACCTCAAGGAACCAATGGACTGGGAATGGTATATGACTACTGCTGTTTCATTTTCTTCAGGTTGTTTCGATTTGGCTTGTTTATGATTTCTTCAACAGAGATGCTTTAGGAAATACTGAATAAGAAAACATATTTCAAAAAGACACTATCTCATATCCTTCTTCTGTTTTCAGTCTTCTTGAATGAGTTGCACTGTAAGATGAATTAATACTTTCAGCATTAGTTGCTTTTATTGTTACGACTCTTTACCTGACACACAAATGAATCAGAATCACAGAATAGTTGGGGTTGAAAAAGACCTTTAAACAAATCCTCTGCCATGGGCATCTTTTAGTAGATCCAGGTGCTGAAAGGCCCATCCAACCTGATCTTGAACACATCTGAGGTGGGGCATCCTCAGCTTCTCTGGGCAGCCTGTTGCAGGGTCTTACAACCCTCATCATAAAAAATACCTTCCTTATATCCAATCTAAAGCTACTCTCTTTCAGGTTAAAACCATTGCCCTTGTCCTGTCACTACAAGCCTTGGTAAAAGGTCTCTCTACATCTTTACTAGAAGCAAGCACCCTTTCTATACTGGAGGGCTGCAGTAAGGTCTCCCCAGAACCATCTCTTCTCCATGCTGAACAATCCCAAGTCTCTTAGCCTTTTGTCATAGGAGAGGTGCTCCAGCACTTTGCTCATTTTTGTGGTCCTCCTCTGGACTAGCTCTAACAGGTCCACATCTTGTGCTGGGGCCCCAGAGCTGGACCCAGTACTCCAGGTCAGGTCTTACCAGAGCAGAGTAAAGGGGGAGGATGCCCTCCCTCGCCTTGCTGGCCACCCTTCTTTCTATGCAGCCCAGGATATGAGCAGCTTTCTGGGTTGCAAGAACATATCACCAGCTCATGTCCAATTTTTCATCTGCCAGGTTCCCCAAGTCCTCTGCTCTCAAACCATTCGACCCCTGGTCCTTAGTGAGAGTGGGGAATGCCCTGACCCAGGTGCAGGACCTTGCACCCAGCCTTGTTGAACCTCATGAGGTATGCATGGGCCCACTCCTCAACCCTGTCAAGGTCCGTCTGGATGGCACCCCTTCCCTCTAGAGTATCAACTGTACTGGTGTCATCTGCACACTTGCTGAGAGTGCACTCAACCTCACTGTCTATTTCATTGATGAAGGTATTAAACTGTATTAGTCCCAGTATAGATCCTTGAGGGATACCACTCGTTACTTGTTTACACTCTTGACACCAAGCCATTGACTGTTACTCTGTGGACACTGCCATCCAGTCAGTTCCATCTCCGTCAAACAGTCCATCCATCAACCCCAAATCTCTCCAATTTAGAGGTAACAGTGATGTGGGGAACTGTACCAAAGGCCCCACAGAAGTCCAGGAAGATGAGATCTCTAGCTGTCCTTTTGTCCACTGATGCAGTTACTCTACCCTAGAAGGCCACTAGGTTAGTCAGGAGGAAATATATTTGAAGACAAACTCTTACAAATTGGATTCAAGAAATTTTGGAGGTTCCTCTCTTTTTGTGAAGAGGAAGGTTACTGTGTGTACCACAGACATTTAAAATTGTTTTTATTTAGACTGCCACAGAGTTGGACATGATCTAACCCAAATGCCTTAGAATATTAAATTATTATGATGGTCATCTTTCAGCTTTTAGGCATTATGCCAGGGAAACTAAAGGTGATTGAATTTACAAAAATATTACCAGGAACTATTTTCTTTCAAAAAGCCACAATCAGTGTCATACATAACATGACTGTGTAAAAATAAACCATTTGGAACAGCTAATATTAGTTCACTACACCCATTTTCATTATATTGGTTAAACTCGTATCAGCTTGTATTTAGCTATTCATGATTACAGTTTGTAGGATACAATTTTATGGCCCTTGAAATGGAGCAGGGGATTATCAGGACAAAGCAATGACAGAAATCACAACTTAAAATTATATTCAAATTACTAAAATAAGCAGTACAAACAATATCAATACACAAAATGCACATTCAGCTATTTATCAGTATGTACCAGACTCCCTAAATATCTGTTTAACACACAAACACTTGCAGTTTGACAGCAGCTTGTGACAGACTCTAGCATGATTTGTCAGAGCGGAGAGGGCTTGGCAAGACAATTCCTTTGATACTAACAAGGGGGCAGGACTTGTCTAGGCCCAAATGAGGAGAACAGAAAGCTGGAAAACAATGCAGGTCAAATCCAAGCAGAAAATGAAGAGGTCTAAAAAAGAATTTGAAGAAATTTGAAAAAATCCACTTGCAAAGGATTCTCAAACTGGTAGTAAAAAGGTCTTTACATACATTAGAAGAAAGAAGGTAGTTACAAAACTGGTGAGGTTGAATAATGACAAGTCTAAAAGGCAGAAGAGTGACAGATGGCAAAGCTAGCACAGAGAAACTCAAGCTGTCTGCCCTAGATTGCAATTGGGGGTGCTGGGGATTCACAACTCCACATCTGCTTTATACTAGGGAGGAACTATGTCAACTTGAAGTAACTTCATAGGAAATACAAGCCTGAATTGGTAATACAGGGTACAAGCCTGTCACCTGGAAGTGGAGAAAATCACCTGAACCCAGTGACCTTCAGCCAGAACTGACAAGGGACCTTGGCTGTCAAACTGCAGAACTACTGTAGGTTGTTGTGTACAACCCACCCTTACACCTGGGAGCCAGCCCAGGGCAGGCCGGGCCAGCCTGGGGAGGTGGGCCGGGGAGACTGACCTCTCTTGCTTTACCACAAACGGACAGAGGGCATGGACAAGGGTGGCCTCGCCAGGAAGAACAAATCTTCTGTGAAGCGAAGCTGCCTGCCTGCCTGCTGGGCGAAGGCCTCAGTAAACACAGGGAGGAAGAGGATACATCCCAGCTTTCCCTCAGCTTCCACACCTGGCTGCACGGGCGCACACAGGCCTTTCTGCCAGGGCGAGCGGCGTTTCTAGCCCGTCCCTCTGACACCCGACAGCCTGCTACCCTCCGCCGCCCAGCCGGGCCACCCCTCACAAAGGACCTCCGTCGGGCTGCAGCCACCCCAGCGCTGCTTCGGGCTCTCGCCGCCCGGCGACTTTGCGCTGCCTGCACAACACAGCCACCCAGGCCTCCGTGCGAGGAAAAGGCACCGGCGCCGCAGCCGAGGCCTCGGAGGCGGCAGGCGGCTGCTACGGTAGCGGGTGGCCGGTGGGGGCCGCCGCCCCCCGCAGCCCGGCCCGCAGCAGGTGTGCGCCACAGGGAGGGGTGGGGGTGGGGTCCCGCCCGCGCGCATGCGCGCCGCCGCCGCTGCGGCCGGGACTCCTTGGGCTGCGCCTGCGCCCTCGGCTTTCCCCTCAGACAAGATGGCGGCGGAGAGATCAGACCGGGGAGGAGAGTGAGGGGGCTGGCCGCGGAGCTGCGCCGGCGGGGAGAGGGTCCCGGTGCCGCGCCTGAGGGAAGCGGCCGCCGGGCGGGGGCTGGGCCCGCGCAGGAGCTGGGGAGGAGGCCAGGGCTGCCGCGGAGCCCGCCGCGGGGATGAGGAGCTGGGCAGACGGGGCAGGGACCGGCCCTCGCCGGTGAGGAGGGTGAGCAGTTGTCCCTGTATGCGCGCCCGCCGGCTGCCCATTCGCGCCGCCCCGGGGAGGAGGCGCAGCTCTAGGCTCGGCGGGTCCGCGCCGGTGGCGGCAGCGGCAAGAGGCGTCGAGAAGCCGCGGCGGCGCTGCCGGGCGCGGAGGGGAAGGCGGAGAGGTGAGTGCCCGTCGGCCCCTGCGCGGTTCACCGGGCCCGTCGCCTTCACCTTCTCGGGCAGCACCTGCTGGCGGCGGCCGCGGGCGGGGCTGAACCGGGTACCCGTCTGTGTCAGGCGTGTGTGCGCTTCTGCCTGAGGGCGCCCGCCCTGGGCCCCGGCGGCCCGGCCGCCTTGCAGCCCGGCCGCCTTGCAGCACTGCGGGGGCCGCCGCGCCGGGACGGGCCGCGCCCCGTGGGTGCTCCCCCCACGCGAGTGGAGCCTGATCTAGTGGGTGTTACTCAGAGCCAGTAGTGGCTTGCTTCTTTTTTTTTTTTTTTTTGGGGGGGGTGGGTGTTGGGTTTTTTTTTGTTTGCTTTTGGTTTGGTTTTTTTGGGGTAGTATAATGCGATTTGGTTTCATTTAGTCGTTTTGTTCTTCAGAATCTGCTTGGAAGTGTTCAGATGTTCGATAGCTGAAACACCACTGGAGCAGGAAGGCAATAGGGTCAAGGCCCAGCACTAGGTCTTAGGAAAAGCTCAGCAGCTGTCTTCTGTGGAAACATGTTTAAAGTTCTTGACCTGCAAAAATTTTCCTCTGACTCTTAGATGAGTCTTTAAGTTAAAAGACTCTGTATTATCAGGGCTTATTTCTTTTGTTAGTGTCCCCTCTGACCTGTTGCAATGAGGGGTGGATCTGTACAGGCGTCTGTGACTGCAGCCTCAGTTTCTGAAGTTGCTCTAGCCTCAGTGGCCATTCGTAGCTTCAGAAGTGATTGAATGTAAAGTAGTTCAGGTTTCTGTAAATTACAGCTTCATTGTGTAACTGCAAAACAATGGAGAAGTGAAGATATAAGTATACTATATAACTGACTTGTTGCCTCACACCTCCCCTCATAGTAACTACAAACAACATGATGGTAGTGACCTGTAAAACTAGGAAGACAAGCCTTTTGGTAAAGCTGTCATAGAAAGCTTTAAGTTTCTGAAAAATGAAATAAGGTTCTACAGAATCTATTTCATGTACTTGCTTCTACCAACCACTGATTGAAGAAGAGGAGATTTTTCTATGTACCAGTGGGGAAGCATAGATTTGAAAGCTTTGCTTCAGGAGTACTGCTAACATTTTGGTAAGTTATGGTTATGGCAAGAGTTAAGTAAGATCAGGTCACTAATTGAAATGCAGAGAAACTGAACCTTTTTCCTATTCAGGTGCTGTAATTTTATGTTTTTAAAATGGGTTTTAAAAAAATTGTGTGCCGAATGGGTTCATCCAATCTTAAGCACTCAAGAAATACTGGCCTTAAAGTGAATAGCGTGAGATAAGTGTTACCCCTCAGCTTCAACTTCCTTGATACGTTTTTTTTTTCCTTTAGTTATAGTGAAGACTATTCATAGAATAGTTCTGCCCAGTGAGAAAGACCTTGCAAGTACTTGCTGTCCTTGGATGCTTTAGCTTTCAAAACAAAAGAAAATTGTAAACCTCCAAAGTGTGGAAATCTAAATAGGTGATATAGTTGATCAGTATATTTTTATTCCTAAGCAGTGCAGTCAGAAACACTGTTGAGCATAAGAATGTGGTTTACCATGTGTCTCACTTCCATGAAATTAAATCCATGCCTAACTATGTCAAGTTTTGATACCTAGGCACCTGTTGCACAAAATGCTCATCAAGTCACTAACATCACAACTACAGCTTCTTTAGAATGTACAGTGAATACCGTCAATGATGTGCTGTGTCGCTGTATGCAGAGTTTGTAAACCCCCGATGAATACCTGCATCTTGTATTTACAGTACCTTTTGTATGCTTTCAAGAAAAAATTGTGTGTATATATGTATTTTCAGTAAAGACTAATAGATTATTTCTAGAATCTTCTCATATGTAGATAATGTTTAGAGCAAGGAAGTTATATCTGTCCATGATTGTGTTTAAAACTAAATAGCACAGTTAACAATAAACCTCTTTAACTCTGTAGTGATCAAGAAAAAAGATTTTGATTTAGCTAACTGTGTTTTGACTAGACTGAATGTTCTTTATTTGAGTAAAAGCAAAATAGTTTGGATTGGTTTATAGTAGTTAGCTTTTGTTTGCTTCAAGCAGCTCAGTAACAACAAACAGAATTATTCACACAGGTATATGCTTTTGGAAATATTTTATGGTAGCAAGATGTTCTGAAATATTGTGAGTGGCAAGTGAAAGCATAGTGGTGATTTAGGATAGTGTGCATCTTGTTTGCACCTTCAAACTATCCTGTAGAAATTGTTTCATAGCATTCTATAGTAGCAATCCATTAGAAGTGATCTTCTCTCACACCAACTGAAACTCAGTGAGAGACTTTTTTTTTTTTTGGTGCCATATGTATTCTCCTTTGAGTTGCCGCAGTTTAATTGGGAAAGTAGAAAGCAATGCATCTTTTTCTTTTCTTTGTATTGAGTTACTATGTTTTCACAGTATGATTTTTAGTAACTCATAGGACAGTGACAGAATAAGCAGTGATTTAATGGACTGAAATTATGTAGTTTACCAGTTTGCTGAATACAACATGCACTGCTAACTTTTCATGTTTTAGTAAGAGTATCAATATTGTGAGTGTTAAAAGAAAAAAAGTATCAAGATTGTATTACGAGCTTAGCTTTCAGTGATGTCTCCGTTATATGTTTAAAAATGCAGTATGACTGTACTAAATGAATGTATTTAGTATTCTCAGCTGGGAAGTAGTTGTAACTGATCTTTAAATGGATCTTCTAGTTGTTTGCTGTTCAAGTTCATACTACTTTCATCATCCATTTGTTACCAGTATTAGCAGAGCAAAACTGCTTTTACTGTAGTCTTAGCTTTGACTCCTCCAGATTCACATACCCAGCTTCTATTATTTTTTATATTTAGTAGCCTCACACTATTGGGATTTTGATCCTAATTAGCTTGAATTATAAGTATGACTTTGTTAAAACAGTGTTAAGATAACCTGTAATAGTGATTTCAACAGCAAGTTATGTTGTGCTGTTGTAGAGCTTGGATTATTGGGTGACTGCTATTCAGTTCTAGTTGAAAGTTTGCATCTTGTTGCAGTGGTTGCTGCTGGACAATAAAGCTACTAGGCAGCAAGCACTTGCACAAAATGTTGGGGATCTGTATTCAGCAGAGATGGTAGGTTTCACTGAAGGTTATGGGAGGTAGGTAGTTATCAAAAAGGTTAAAAAGAATAATACTTTTTTGGTTTTATTTCCACATGATACTGTAACAGTACCTCTGATATAGCTTGCTGGTCATGGTCACAAGGCTAGTATGTGCTCATTTGAATTGACTACCAAAGATTTGAGTTCCATGAGTATGTTAATATGTCTTTATTAGAGGATGATTGCTTCAATGTTAGTCATGACTAGTGGAAACAAGAAATTTTAAACATACGAACACTTTTTGAGATCAGAGAGAATTAAATTTGCTATTACTTCCATGTGGATTTTCAGAAAGTGAGAAATAAAAGTCAGTAGACCAGAGTATCTTTTGAATTAGTAAATATAGTTGTATTAGAGTACAAGTAGTTGGATTTCTCTGTGGAAATCATAAACTAAGACTTTGAAGATCAGTAGCATTTTGAGGTGCCTTTCATAAGTAGTTATTATTCAGGGTGCATTTTAACCACAAATTGATAGAATATTACTCTTTAATGGAGGAAGAGATCTTACTCATGTAGACTTTATAGTTAAAAAATACTGCAGTATTAAGAGAGGCATCACTATACTATTTCACAAAAGCATAAATTCTTCTTATTTTGAAGAGATTAACTTCTGTAATAGAACTGTGGTGACACAGTAAGGCATCACTTTTCACTCGGGATTTTAATCTATGCATGAAAATTTTGTATTTTTCTAGAAATCAAATAAGAATCTTTCTTATTTCTACAGTTAATGGTAAGAGTGCTGGTTGCTTTAAATAGCTTCTAAAAGGTGCTGAGCTTCACAAGACTGAATTTGGCTGTTAGTAGATGGGCCTTTTTGTAGTAACTGGCATGTGGAAGGAACTGGAAGGAAACTAGGACTTCTCATTGTTGTGTGACAAGAGTGCAAAGAAATCATGAAAGCATAAATTGTGTGACTTGGCTCTCCCTTTATTAGTGGAAAAGGGTTCTCAGGATCACATGAGTGTTTCTCCTCTCAAACCCTTGCTATGGAGATTCCACTTTGCTGCTATTCTTCCATGTAAAGGACTTCAGCTAAGAATCTTTTTAGAACTAAGCAATAATATTTCTTATATAATAGTGTTAAAGATGCCAATTAAAAAAAAATATACAGAAATTTAGTTCTATTACTCAAACATGCCTGCTTTGTCTCATTCTGCTTTCACTTTAAGCTAATTGAGTCATATATTGAGTTTTATGACTTGGTTGTGCTTTGCTGCTTGGAGTAAGGTTTCCACTTCTTTTTACATGCTTTAAAATGAAATTCAGTTGATCAATGGGAAGTGTTTCCATCAAGCCTCCTCTGGCTTCTTTTATTACAGGCTCTACCAGAGTTTGTGTTTGGATTGCAAACTCCCTGTTTAGGTAGTGGGGTGACTTCTGACTCAGGCCTGTCAGCCTGACCTCAGTGCTGGGGAAGGTTATGGAGCAGATCATCCTGAGCACCATCTCTTGCCACATGCAGGACAACCTGGGGATCAGGCCCAACCGACAAGGGTTTATGAAAGGCAGGCCCAGCTTAACTAAGCTGATCTCCTTCTACGTCAACGTGAACTGCTTAGTGGATGAGGGAAAGGCTGTGGATGTTATCTGCCTAGACTTTAGTAAAACCTTTGACACTGTCTCCCACAACATTCTTCTGCAGAAACTGGCCGCTCATCACCTGGATGGGTGCAGTGATTGCTGGGTAGAAAACTGGTTGGATGGCTGAGCCCAGATAGTGGTGGTGAATGGAGTTACATCCAGCTGGTGGCCGGTCAAAAGTGGTGTTCCCCAGGGCTCAGTATTGGGTTCAGTCCTGTTTAATATCTTTATTGATGGTCTGGACAAGGGCATCCAGTGCACCTTCAGTGAGTGTGCAGATGACACCAAGGTGCGGGGGAGTGCTGACCTGCCTGAGGGCAGGAGGCTCTGCAGAGGGACCTGGGCAGGCTGGAGCGATGGGCCCAGGCCAGTTGTGTGAGGTTCAGCAGGGCTCAGTGCCGGGTCCTGCCCTTGGGTCACACCAGCCCCACGCAGCGCTACAGGCTGGGGCAGAGCGGCTGGAAAGGGCCTGGTGGGAAAGGGCCTGGGGGTGCTGGGTGACGGCCGGCTGGGCAGGAGCCAGCAGTGTGCCCAGGGGGCCCAGGCGGCCAGCAGCACCCTGGCCTGTGTCCCCAGCAGTGTGGCCAGCAGGACCAGGGCAGTGACCGTCCCCCTGCCCTGGGCACTGCTGAGGCCGCCCCTCGAACCCTGTGTTCAGGTCTGGGCCCCTCACTGCAAGGGGGACATTGTGGTGCTGGAGCGTGTCCAGAGACGGGCAGCGGGGCTGGGGAAGGGGCTGGGGCACAGGGCTGATGAGGAGCAGCTGAGGGGACTGGGGGTGTTTAGCCTGGAGAAAAGGAGGCTGAGGGGGGACCTTATCACTCTTTATACCTCCCTGTAAGGAGGTTGTAGTGAGGTGGGTTTCAGTGTCTTGTCCCAAGTAACAAGTGACGGGACAAAAGGAAATGTCTTCTACTTGCGCCAGGGAAGGTTTAGATTGGTTATTAGGAAAAACTTTTTTGCTGTAAGGATGGCCAAGCATTGGAACAGGCTACCCAGGGAAGTGGTTGAGTTGACATGCCTGGAAGTGTTTAAAAGGTGTCGTGGTTTAACCCTGGACAGCAACAGAGCCCCACACAGCCGCTTGCTCACTCCTTCTCACCCATTGGGATGGGGAGAAGAATCTGAAAGGAATGTAAAACTTGAGGGTTGAGATAAGAACAATTTAATGGGTAAAGCAAAAGCCACACACACAAGTAAACCAAGGAATTAATTCACTACTTCCCATGGGCAAGCAGGTGTTCGGCCATCCCCAGGAAAGCAGGGCTCCATTTTCTGAGTACGCTTCCCAAGTAACGTGTCACAGTTACTCGGGAAGACAAACGCTATAATGCCAAATGTCGCCCCCTCCCTTCTTCCCCCAGCCTATAGATTCAGTATGACGTACCATGGTATGGAATATCCCTTGGGGTAGTTCAGGTCAGCTGTCCCGGCTGTGTCCCCTCTCAGTGCACCCCCAGCCCTCTGGCTGGCAGGGCTGAAAAGTCCTTGATTTAGTATAAACATCACCCAGCAACAACTAAAAACATCAGTGTCCTACCAACATTGCTCTCACATCAGAGCCAAAACACAGCACTGCATCAGCTACTAAGAAGAAAAGTAACTCTATCCCAGCTGAAACCAGAACAAAAGAGATGTAGATGTGGCACTTAGGGACATGGTTTGGTGTTGGACTTGGCAGTGCTAGGTTTACGGTTGGAGTCCATGATCTTAAAAGTCTTTTCCAACCTAAACTATTCTATGATTCTAATAATATTATTTGAATGCCTGAATGAGTATGTCAAAATAGGACTTATAGATGTCACTGTATGTGCCGAGGTGGATTCCTGATCCTTATTTTGGTTTATCTCCTCATAGGTTTTGTTTGGGGTTTGGGTTTGGTTTTGTAGGGGTTTTTTTGTTATACGGGAGTGCATTTCTTAACTGATTTTTGGCAATATGGAAAGGTAAGTATTAGTGTGAATAAAAATATGGTAGAGACTGTTTTTACGTAAACTATAAATGAGGTTGAAATGTGGGGAAAATGAAAAGTACTGTAATATTTAATGTATCCTTATAGCTTTAGTAGGTATTACCCATCAGATCATCTTTCTAAAATATTTTTTTTTTGGACAAATCCTGTGAAAATCTTTGGTACAGACTTTATATTCTGGAATAGGTAGCAGAACAGATCTGAATCTGTGTTGCTACTTATACTGTTGTCTTACAGAGTTCGTTACCCAGTGTGCAAAGAGCCAATTTCACACATAGAGGTGAGATTTATTGCATGTCAGTGCAGAGATGGGTGCTAGGTTGTAAATCCACAAAGCTTGCACGCCTCTTTATCACACAGTATAACATTTTGTACACTTTGAACAACTTCTTACAATTACCTTTAGCCACACTTACTTCTTACAGGTTATTATGAGCCTTGTCTCCATTTAAAGGTACAGCATTCTTTCTTTACACTGAACATGTTTTGTGGGGAGGGGATTTATTAGCAGGGGGCTTTCTTTGCTGGTTTGGATCTTTTAGTATGCTAATCAGGCAAGTTCACACACCATTCCAGTAATTTTCTGTTTGGTCTTATTAACCATTTGGTTCTCCTGGAGCTTACCTTGTTATGCCCCAGCTTGACTTTTATGGTGTCCATTCCTTCTCCCAAGGCCATGCTTTTGTTAACTATTTGTAACATCCTCTGTTTTTCAAATTCTTTTTTTTTTGTTACAGATACTTACATACTTTGACTAAATTTCATGCTTGATCTAATACTGAGATAGTCGACTACAGTAGGAACAAAGTGTTAATATATTGGAGTTATTACAAGGAGTTTGTCCAACCTAGTAGTTTCATGTAATGTAGCTTTGTGTTGGAATTATTTCCTGGAAATTGAGGGTTGTTAATAAAAACAAATAAATACGGCATGTAGTATGCAGAGAGATTCTTGTTGCTGTGAAGAGTGTTTCTTGTTATATTTTTTTACAATTAATAGTTTTTCGTGACTAGTCTTCATAAAAAATCCATGGCCTTCTCTGCTGGGATAGATTTGATTGTTTTTCTTCTCTACAATTCAGTCTTTATGTTGATGGTTCTCCTGTTTGTTACAGGTAGCTGTTACTGCAGTGTAAGTTCTTACTTACCGTGTCTTGCAGCTGATCTCTGTGTTCAGAAATGATTGATTTGCCAACTTGTGGAGTAATGTTGCTTTTCAGGCCAGTTGTGCTTGGGTTTGGGGAATGTTGGAGAATGTGTTGATCGTAGAAGAGTAGTTGTTATCTACATGTTGTAATTAAGAGAAACAAAGAAGTGTGCTGCAGAGCAAGTTAAAATTGACCTGTGTTTCAGAGCTTTTGTTTGGGGGGAGGGCAGGAGAATGTTACTTCTTGTGGTATAGACTGGAAGATTAAACTTACAAAGTCTGTTAAGAAGCAGTAGTATATGCTATTATAAGAAGACTACATATTGAAATGGCTCTTTTCACATGTGTATGGGGTCTGTCTTAAGGAGTAGGGTAATTTTTTTCATAGCTCGTATGTACAAACTACTTACATGCTAAACATACATTCTAGGAAGTCCTGCTGTGTAGTTAATATTAATGTACCTTTGGATGTGCTTGAAAGCATATGAAGGATATAATGGGAAATAGATTTACCATGTTGATGCCTGCTTAGCAGCATTGGAATTTAGTAGTTCGGATATTAAACTCTTTCAGTTCCTAATTTTTTTTTAGAAGTGTTATTTCAGACATGGTAACAGTACTGTCCTGGAATATAGTAGCTCTAGGAGTTAAGCTTTTCATAAGGCTGTGGTGTAAGAATTTGAGCAGCTATGTTCATGTTCTACAAGTTGCAGTCATGCTACTTCTTATCCCAGTAGATGCTTTAATGGTCAAGACTTCTTCTAATAGTGTGATCTGACAGCAGCTTTTATTTTTATTTGAATGATAATGGAAACGTTGAAACATTCAATTATCATTGATAACTGAAACATCTAAAATGTAAATTTTTAAAAAAATCTGGAGTAAAATAATGCCTAATTTGTTTTATTTTAATAATGCAGTCTATTCCTTGGTGGCTTGAACCATCTGAGAAGAGGATGTTAGTGCAAAACAGTTTTGTTTTTTTAACTGCAGCAGTGTAAGTTGTCACTTCAGTCAGCAACAGTTTACCTCCATTGTTTGTGTATGTATAAAATCCTTTGGAATAGGCTAAGATTCATCAAGCTGATATTCCTTTTGAACACAGGACGTTCCTTTTGAAAATAGAGCAAAATAGCGATTCATAGTTCATAATATTACTAAGTTGTATTTGGTGTGTAGTGTCTGAATAAAAGTAGCATGTTCCTCAGCTGTTCTTTTTGGATGCAGGTCATAGAAGTGCAGTCTTTCTAGATCTAAATTCAGATGTCAGTCTTGCAAAGAACTTCCACTTTGTCTCAGGTTGCTGACATCTTAATATAATACTGCAACTGTTTGTCTTGGTTTGTGCTACTCAGATGAAGTATCCTTTTTTTTTCTGTGGTTGTTTTCAGAACACCATCCTAATATTGGCAGTGTATTGAAAATACTTTTTCTTGTTGCAAAGTCTTTTGGTACTCATATTGGTCTCAATGATTGGTCACATTGGTCTTTACTATTCAGTAAAAAATAAATACAGTTAAATTCTGGAATCCTATAAGCTTGTTCTTAAGACCAGCAATTTAGCGTGCCTTCATTTGTAAACTCTTGCGTCCAATTAGATGTTGACATCTAGTTCCAAAAAAAGCTTTGAAACATTAAACATAACAGACAGAAGTCTGCTTAATGCCGTCTAAGGGCCTATGGAAGTGGGCGACCTTCACACTGTTCTTGCATATTTAGTAAAAACCACCTTTCCTGTAGCTGATTTAGTGCCTGGTTTGAATTTCAGCATCTTGTTGGAGCCAGCTTATTTTGGTGAAAATGCTGGCCATCCTGTCATTTTGCTATTCAGTAAAAGCTTCAAATAGTTAGGTAGGCACTTCATTTTGATGACAGAAGTCAGCTTCTGTTCTGAAAGAGAAGCTTGTATTTTGTCAGTCCTGTGCTAGGGCCCTTCCAGTGCCCATAATGCTTGCCCAAAAGAAGAAGTGTCTCTTTTCACCATGTTTAGGCGTTCACATAGAAAATTCATACTTCTGATGTGCAAAGCATAGGTCATAAAGGGCTAAGTAGCTGTGGTTCTTGTATTACAGTAGAAGGAATACAAGACTGAAGTTCTTCTGAACTCAGAACTGTTTTTGTTTGGGTTTTATTTTTTGGTGGGTTTCGGGGTTTTTTTGTGTTGTTGGGTTTTGTGTTGTTTTGTTTTTTTTATTTAGAATTCAGCTCTGTTTTTAGGGGAAGGCAGGGAAGATTCAGATATTTGAATTAGATGTTCCGTGAAGGAAATACTGTACATGCCTTGAATAATGAGATTTCTGCATTTAAATGGCTGCCTTGTCTCACTGAGATTGATTGCAACTTTTGTGTCTTCTGCTCAGAAGGATCAACACTTGAGATGTCTACTTCTTCTAAGTTGTTTCCCATAGAACTTGTGATCCAAGGGCTCATATAAAGTCTCTTTGATTACTCTGTATTAGTCATTAAAGGCTTGGATGTGAATGAAATTTGGGTAAAATTGGCTGTCAGAAGATCCTATACACCAGAATCTAGAGCAACTGAAATAAAATGCTGATTATGTTAGAATTTACTTATTTAACTTCTGGCATTGCAAGCCTCCTTGTCAGCAATTTTGGAGTAAAAGCTTTGGTGGCAGTAACCTTGACACTATAATTGGCATCTATCACTGCTGAGACGACAGTGTCAGTAGGCAATGATGAGATACATGAGATTCTGAGGTTAGCAGAATCTAATATATGACCATATTCCTTCCACATGTTGGTTTTTAACACAAATTTAAGTTGATTTTTTATATTTATATAAATATATGTAATTCATATAAATAAGTATTGCTATTATAACATAATGTAACAAAACTTTGTTTACAGACTTTATCAATACCAGGGTTAAGCGCAACTCTGAATTATTCCCAATTCACTCTTACATCTATTTCTTCAATCTTTTTTTTGTAACAGTCATCCTCCTCCTCTCCATGTCAGCAGAATGACTATTGGATTTTGTTCCCTGGTGTTCAGAATTGTTCAAATACAGCTCTTCATTGTACAGGACTCTAATATTGGCCTGGTCTAGTGGAGTAGTGACTCAAACTTCTGTGAAGTTCCTGTTCCCACAGGAGCAGGAGAAAAAGCCACAGAATCCTGCAATTTGCTCTAGCATTTTTCTACATTTTGTATTTTGTTATTTCAGTGGAAACTGCAGATCTAAATTAGAAATAAAAGCTGAAAAAGAGCATTAGCTGATGTGTTTTTTCTTTTTTGGTTCCAAGTAGCTTGTTTATAGGTATTGTTATTTATGCTCATGACAGTTTTTAAAATTCTGTGTACTGAATATGACTTGGAGTAGAAATGCCAGCATATAATAATGATACTTAATTCCTGTGTGTAAGTATCTAAATATGTTTCAGAATGAGCTCCAGAAAGGTTTAAGCTCAGGCCTCAGTTTGGAATCAATGAAACAGTTTTAATTTCATACAATATTTTTTTTTTAACTTGGATGTCATTATAATTGCACCCAGGCTACCAGGAAGCACGGAATGTGCCCGAGTACCAGTTCATACAGAAAAGTGATTATTATATTTTTGCTTTAGAATATTCGTGCTAGTTTAATGTGTACACTGTCAATTTATGTCCTTGCATTCACTTAGACTCGCTCCACTGTTCTGTTAATGCATGCCAGTGCAATCAAGTAGCCAGCATATTATGAGACCTCTTGTTAGTTAATATAAGACTAATGGGATGCTTGAATTGGCATGGAATTAGGTCTCTGACAAAAGATTTAGATGGCAGTCCAAGTGATGGCTTGCTAATTAAATGTCTAAATGTCATTGCTAAGACCTTGAGAACTAGACTTGGTTATTAAAGCTTTTTCCAAAAAAATGTTTCAAGTGCTAGAAGCCGAAGAGAATGGATTGAATGGAGAAAGAGAGCTTGTATTCCTCTAAAAACAGTGGGTTTGTGTATTGCTTTATTTGCATGAAAAAGTAGTTGTCTGTGCATGATTGTCTTTATACTGTTCCAAGTCTCTCTTTCTCAGTTTTACTTGTGAGCAAGATGCCCAGGTCCTTTTTTTTCCCGACACTCAAAATAGTGCCTTGAATGATAAAAAAGTACTGAAGAGTCTGTGTGACAGCCTAGTATGCATGCAGCAAGGAAGACCTGAAACTAGCTGTTAAGAACAAAGCCTGGTTGTAATTCACTATTTTATATTTTGGAAGTCTCAGGTATTTTAGAACATTTTAACTTGTTCAGAATATAATGGGAAAACATCTACCTTCAACATAATGACGTTACTGTAGTGAAGTTTTACTTTTGCTCTCTGTATATTCATGCATTTAAAGTAAACTTCTCTGAATATGTAGTGTAGGAATGAACAGATTTGTTACTTGCTCAGTGTTTATTGCTTGAAAATTTTCTGACTTGAGACTTATAAGTGGTGGAGTTCTTTACAAAGTCAAGTAATTGTTGTGTGGGCAGTTTGGCAACTAGTTTGCTGTTAGAAGGAGAATTGTCTATTTATTCAGTTCATGTTCTTTTTAGGTTTATTGCACCATTTGTAAACATGGATGGATAGTGCTTTTCATCATTCTTGCCTCTGTTCTGCATTTCCCAAGTTGTTACGTAATTATATTGCAGGAGTCTCTGGAAGCTCTGGAAGTAATCAGAATTGCTTTGTGTTGGGCAAACCTCAGTTCCATAAAAAGACATGATTCCTGTACTGAAGCAATTACACCGCTCATAGTCTCTGGTGTAGAACATTGCCAGGCATTTGAACTGGGGAATAAGGTTTTCATGAGGTTCACTACTAGCACTTGCCAACATTTAGTCTTTGGGAAAGGAAAGGTAATAAACAGTAAATAAAAAAAAATCAGGAAAGTATCAGCCAGGTGTAGGCTAGAAAGCCCCTGCTCTTGTAGCTCACTTGTTTTCAGTGAAGTCATGCTATACAGTCTTTCATGGAAGTGCTTGGACTTTATGGAATGGCCATGCTGTATCACATGACTGAAGCATATGTGTGTTCTTCTATGTGGTGGGTGAAATCTGGGTACACCAGAACAGTCTCAGTCAAGCCACTCATCCAGTTGGCTTTAGTCATATACATGTTTTATCTCATGATGAGTAAGTGCCATAATGTGAAAAATATGTGAAATTTCCAAGTTAAGACATGTCTGGTCACAAGATAGGGCAAAATATATGGGGAGAGTGGAAAAAGAAGTGAGATTGGGGAGCAATACATAATCTTAAGTAAGAAAATTTCAGTTACTACCAGTTGTGTTTCTGGAGAAGAACTTTTCTGTTATGCGACAGAAGAGGTTTTGCCAATGACATGGGCTCTCTGCTATTGTTTCTTCCTTGTTAGGACAAATAATACTGTGAAGATTTGTGTGTTTTCTCTTGTCACCTGGGGTAATCAGCTTGCAAAATTAACCCCTTCAATATTACAGGAAATGCTTAAAATTATTGGGATGTCAGCTTACCTTGAATTGCAGTCACTAAGTTTGCCTGCAAGACTACTTTATTTGGAATCTTTCTTTCTGCAGCAACAATGTCTTAGGTTTGCCAGAGTTTACTCAGGATCACTCAGTACCTGGCCAAGTTTAAACTTGAATGGTTTGAGTTTTAATGTTAAAACAATCTGGTAAGGGATTTGGTACTTCATTAAATATATAAACAGTTATGAAAGAATAATAGATCGATAAAATGCAAATTCACTCTGAGAAGGAAGATCTGTGTCCAGTATGGTTTTCCTTAAATCTCAGCTAATTAAGGCTGGTGTTCTAGCCGACTTGCCTTAGGGAACTTTGGAAATACATGTTTTCATTTAAATATTGGGGTTATGTGTTAGGAGAAAAAAGGAGAATGTTCTTCTAGTGCACTTAACAGTGGAGTACTTTTCTAAATGTAGTTGTGATTATTTAAAGTTTTGCCTTCCCGTGTCTATAGGGATTGAAAGCATAGATGCACAATGTATCTGTAATCTGTAGCATATTTTTCGTTTCAGTGATAGTTTTTAAAACTGTACCTGACCTGAGTGTTTCAAAAGAGTTGCAATGCTGTACACTTTAATTAATACATTTATATAATTAGGTGTAAATAATACAATTGTATCATTAGGTTCTAAGATTTGATGCATGCAACTTAGGTATTTTGATTGTCTTAAGTTGAGTAGCTGGTGGCCGTGGATCCAAACTGGAGAAGAGAAGCTGGCACTCAAATACACATTCTGTCTAGATAAAGGAATTTAAAAACACTCCTGGCTTCTCAGTTTTTGACAAACTCAAGCACATTTTTCTGTTCTGTTACTTGACTGATACTTTATTTGTTCTGGCAATGACTGTCAGCCCTTTTCTTCAATTAAATTTCCCCAGTACTTCCCAGAAGTAACTTGGGTAGCGGTAAATTTTCAGTAGTAGCTGTCTCAGATGCAGGTTTTTTTACTTTGATTTGCATGTTGATTTCCAGGACAAAGGATGGCTCAAAGGCCAGTTTTGTGTGACTCCAGAAAGTATGGATTATAGAGTACTGTTGCTACAAGTGTAGAGTTTGGTACTGGAAGCAGTTTGCCTAGAGATGCAATCTGGGATATGCATCTCTAGGCAAATGCAAAATAAAATATGCAAAAAATGAAAAAGGAGTATCATTCCTTTTCTACTGAGTGGGTATATCAATTTCAAAAAGTATTCATGCCTCTTGAGTACTGGACCAGGCAGCCTATACTTGATATTTTTTTTGTTCCTTACTGACTATTAAGATTTTTATAAAAACAACCCCCACCCCAATGGAAGCAAAAAGTCTTTTTTTCAACCTCACTAGTGTTGCAGAGATTAAGATTTGAAGATGCCATTCATTGAAAACCCCCAAAGAAAAACATAATTGCTAGCACCCACCCCACCAACACAATAAACCCCCATATTTTGAAATGAGGGTGTGGATTTTTAACTCTCAGTAAACCCACTAAATTGTGCCGAAAGAGGAAGAAAAAAAATTTTTAGTATGCCACCAATGTCTAGAGGCTTGTGTAACAGCAAATTCCCTAAGGGAGTGAGGTCCAGATCATCCAAGGAAGTATTTTTATAGTGAGTAAATAAGCTGAGGAGAGCAAGAACACTTTCAAAACAAAAGCTGACCCAAAAATCTGATGTGGATCATTATTCTTGGTGGTTAATATGGCTGTGAGCAGGAAAATTGTGTGTTGGTCAGGTGTTTGTGGGGTTTGTGCTACCTAGGAGCATAAACTGATTCTACAGGAGTGCTGCTCTCATAGCAGCTTATATCTGCATACACAGATGTCAATTAATAGTGAAGTTCGCATTGGTCCTGAGAACAGAGCTGGACAACTTTGTTTCCTACTCTTAACAAGCGATTGGCTAAATCTTAGTAGTGTGAGACTTGGTTATAATTGTTGCAACACATTGTGAGTGTATGCACGTTGCGAGGAATTAAATTCTTGCAGGATTGAATGAATTGTGAACTCTTATGCATTTCAAGCCCGGAATGGATCCCACCACTGTGCAATATGACCCTTGTATCAGAAGCTGCAGAACACTGTCTATATTTCTTAAAGAGGTATCTTGACTCACCTTGTTGGCTCAATTGCTGAGCTCTAGTGATTCGATTAACCACACTGGTGTTAGGAAATTAAATTCTGATTTGTCTAATTCCCAGCTGATGGATCTCTTTAAACTTTTTACAAACTTGGAAAGTTTCTATGTACAGCAATAAAAACCAGCCTACTTTTTGCTAAACCAGCTAATTTGTACTCCTTAAATCGTACAGCATAAATCTTCCATGACAAACTGAGCTGGTTTTTGTGGTACTTTGAACTCCGTAGTAATTACTGTTATGTACTGAAATGTGGATTTTTTTTGAGATTTTAAAGGAAGATACACATATGCTCAGATTCCTTGTCAACACTTTATCTGGTAAAGGACAGTTTTTCTAGATTGCTTTGATACAGTTGTCGTGTTCTAGCCAAGAGCCTCTGAGGCTCAGGCCTTCATTTAAGTGTTCAAAAGATTATAATTATGGTGAGAGAACACACAGCCATGATTTTGCAAGACCTTTGTGTTTCTAGACTTTGTCACAGCCTTTTTTAATGCTGTGGGCTTTAAGAAACTTGGCTGTGCCTGGAACCTTTTTTTCCTGGACTTGGAGAATGGTGATGGTTGACATAACTTTTTGTATAAGGTCGTTGCTTACAGGATTCCACAAAAATTGACCATCCCTTCTTTTCAATATCTTCAGCAAAAAGAACATGTTGATGGTCATTAGCTAAATGTATTTTTAACTGATTTATTACTACTGAAATGTCAGAAAGCTTACAGGAACTCAGCTCGTGCATTAAGAACATCTGGTTCAAACCAAATAAAGGGAAGACTGAAGACTGTGAAGAAGAAAAGTGTATATTCCACTGCATTGATAGAGCTTCCATTTGCCAGAACGGTATTGAATTCTGGGATGCTCCTGGGTTAACTGTTAAGCTTATATAACCATGTAGCATCCACTTCTTTAGCAGTGACCTGTGTCGACAAGAAGCACAAGTTTCTTGCGTAACAAGAAACTGAATCTGATCATCGATTTGCATGTGCAGTCATCCGTTTGTCATGTACAGATGTGGACACTGCAGCTTCTTATGACTGATGCCAAATATCAAGAAGCAGCAAAATAGGGCTTTGTCTTGTAACTCAGGCCACTGTAAGTATTCTAGGTATGTTCATAGTTTCTTCTGTTGAGTCTGACCATTAATCAGTCTCTGAGCAGCTGATGGATGTGCAACCCTGGGTGAAAACATACATCAGAGCCACAGCTAAGGACAAAGTATTTGTTCTAAATGCTCTGATTACAGAAGATAGCTCTAGTGGACAACGCGCAGATCCAGAGCCTTGTACTCTCCAATAAACACTGGAAACCGTCACATTCTTTGTCTTTCTCTAAATGTGTAATATTTTTCTACTGTATGGCTCATATGAGGAAAAGAGGAGAAATCTATATTAATGAACAGAGTCGTCCAAGAAAAGCTTTTCGTCTGAAAAAAATTCCCCAGAGAATCCCTGAGATATGCTAGACAAGGGCTTTTATATAGAAGTTGTTCAGCACTACAGAGGTTCAGTCTTCAATACTGTTAACATACTACTGAAATGGAATTGAGAGGGGTGTGAAGGTGCTATTTCAGGTTTCCAAAAGTGCTGAATAAGCCTTTAGTTTTCTGGAGGTTTGGAATGAGTGGGTAAGCACATGCAAGAATCAGTGGAGTAAATCATACTTGAAAGTTGAGTCTCTGGTTTCTGGTCAAACTCACTTTCTGTACATTACAAACAAATGATGAGTTTTATAGCTGTCCAAATTTCTGTAAAAGTCCACCCCTCTAGTGGGATGAGTGAAGACAATCCATTTCTATTTTCTGCCTTTTTAGCTTTATCTCCTTTTATATTGTTGCAACAGAGTGTTTTGGATAGGATTGTTTTTTGATTTAAGCCAGAAATCTGTGTGAAAATTAACACACAATGTTAATATTGAGTATGATGAAGATATCTGCAGGTAGCTGTGGAAAGCAAGAGCTGATGCATAGGCATGTATTGAACTTTCCTGTTGCCTTTCACCTGAGGTACTGCACAACATTGCCCTGACTTGCTGCCTCCTGATGTCCAGGTGAGGCGCAGATTAAGTAACAACTCAGTTTGTTGATACTTGAACAGAACTATTTCTGATGAAGACTTTTACTCTAAAGTCCATTAGAAATGAGGCCTAAAAACTGGCATGCTTTGCCATTGTATTAGGAGGAGGTGGAAGAGAAGAGTAAAGTAAAGGAAGACTGAAAATGCAATATGCAGCTGGTTAGAAGGAAAAGGAAAAAAAAGTAGGGCATGGCCGCAGTAAAACTGGTAATTACAGTACACAGATACAGTGAACTACCTAACAAGCCTGGAGAAGTTGCAGTAGAGGAAACAGTGATACAATACCAGAATACTGTGATGCTCTTAACTAGAGGGTGAGGAAACTGTAGGTAATGTGACACAAAAGTTGTCACAGATGGGATTTATTATATAGTTGAGATAAAAGAATGAGTAAATGGATGGTGATGTTTACTGTATTAATGGTTTGCTATGCAAACTCTTTTCATTATTGTACTGGTTTTAGAACGTACGTGACCGATACTACAAATAGGGCCGTGGCTCTGCATTAGATCTCACAGATGTAAGGAAGGTAGCAGTCCTTCTCCTTCAATCTTCATTTCTTTTAAGTTGTAGCAAGAAACCTGCATGTGGATGGAAAAACTCAGTGAGAGGGAGGAGAGCATGAGTGGGAGGTGCCCCAGAGAGCACAGTACTTACAGGCAAAAGTAAGGAACTGGCAAGCAATAGAGAGCATTAGCTAGTAAGAGATTTAAAGAGCAGGTGATAGCTTTCTGTTCCTGTGACTTATTTATGAAATAACTAAACGCATGTATTTTTCTGCTTTTCTCATTTAGCTTGTGTAATACAACATTGCAGGAGTCAGTTGACCCCCGTGAAAGATGGATCTTTCAGTGCTTGTGGAAAAATCTTCTAAAGTTCAGGAACTTGTAGCACAGCCTTCTAAAAACATAAAGTTGGAACATTAGTATGTTAGTATAATAGGGAATCAGAAATAAAATCATTCTTGTAAGATTTTTCTATTCTCAGTACAGAAATTTCCTGTTCATTTTTGTAGAACTTGTCAGAAGAGTTGTGCATGTGTTCTGGATGGTGCATTGGGAACAGTGACAGTTTTCTCTGTCCTTTCTGCATCTGCCTGAGAAAGGTGGTCCTTTAGTTTCTTGATCCTCTAGTAACGGGAGGGGTTTTTTTCTGATGATCTTTCTAATGCTCGTAGTTGGAGGTCACCTGTATAAGGAAATAATATGCAACTTTTCTGGGAGAATCCTGATGGACAAAGTAGGAATACAGCTTTTCATGGTCAAAACACTGATACTAATGCTGATGGGAGCAGCCTATGAGTATTCCCGATGTGTGTATATACAGACTACCGCTGATGCTAGTTGCATGGTAAGGGCAAGACTCAGAGAGAACACAGTCTGTCTGTGGTAGTGAGAGGGGTGAAAGCAACTTCACAATTTCCAAGGAAATGAGAAGCAGAGAACATGTTCATCTTTGTTGATTTTTAAAATACAGTTGAAAGGCAAGAGACAATCTTTGGTTATAGCAGCTGCTAAAGTATTTTATGAAGTCCTGTGTTAAGATGAAATTTCCATCTATGTAAAACAGATGTGAAATGTTTTCAGTTTACTTTCTCAATAAAATCTGCTTATACTACATATCTAAAAGATGCAGCCTGATGTAAGTCAATGTGTAAAACTTTGATTAGTAAGTGAAGTTCTGAAGGCAAGATTTCTTCTGTCACTCAACACTGTTTCGTGTTTGCGAGTAATGCCAACCATAGAGCTTGGCAACAGAGAGAGAATCTAACTCATTATCCAACCCACTTGCCGCCCAGAGTTTCAGAGGTAGGTAGTGCTGTGCTTGTACAATGACTAGGAATGAAATACCAATCACTTTAAATATATTAAATAGTGGAAGGCTGCTAGGGAGAAGGGTACTGCTGCAAAGGGTGAGGTTGTAAAGGCACAGACAACTGCTCCATTTATGAGCCATTTATCTAAAACCAGAAAACCTCTTGCACTTTCTGTTGTGATAGTCTTGATTTTTATGAAGCCAACAGATGTTTTGGGGAGTACTTTGTTTTTAAAAATGCAGATCTTAATCTGCTCAGAGGTTCTGTTTAACACCACTTAGCAGTAGGGGAAAACAGGGTTATGGCAATTTTGTTTGGTCTCAAACTGGATTTTATAAATGCAGTAAGAAGTTGGGAAATATTTAGTGCACAGGTTACATCAAACATTCTATGAAAAGATTGCTAATTCCTATTCTGGAGCTAAATTCCCACTTGGCTGTTTCAGAATGCTGTGCTGGGTAGACTGCAGGAATCTTGTCCAAAATAATAAAGTAGTTGTATTTTAAGTACTGAAACTGAGCTGATATTTTTCAATACTAAATTTTGTGTCCCTGGGATTTGATAGCTTACATGCAGAGATTTCATTCTTATAATAGATTTTTAAATGGGGGTGGGGGGGTGGTTTAAATGTAATATGGACCAGGTATTGCTAGGTCTTTCATTTCAAAGAATGAAAAAGCCACTTGTTCCTTCTGCCAGATAGAAAACAACTAATTCCTTTGTGTGTTTTATTTTTTCCTGAGAGCCTGACCCTTTTTATTCAAATACTGTTTCATTAGCATCAGTTCTTTTAGCAGGATCCAGCACATAGAAAGCAGTTTTGAAAGAAAATAAAGAGTATGTATCATGATGCTGTTAACCTGTTTTAGCACCACTGGAAGACAGAGTATGAGAAAAGTCATCTTATTACTAGTAACATGCTGCTTATTAAACTGAATTTCACTTAATACTGGATTTTGTTTCAGTGGTAAGTGCATGTGCCACACAAAACATAGGCTAACATTTTTATGAAATTATTAACAGTATGGACATTACTCTGAGCAGGGAAGGGAAAGCTTTCTGCCTCCACTCAGCTGTCATCTTGGCAGAATGCATTAGAGAATTTGTGCTGCTGCTTATGCTCTGCTTGTTCTGTGAATAGATATGGGACTTCAGGCTATTGAGCAGTGAATGTAAGATCACTCATCAGTACTGAATTTAAGTTAGGCAGCTTGTGATTACTAGGCTCAGAAAGGACTAACCAGTATCGGGACTAACAAGAATCTTCACAGATTAAGAACTATATAGTTAGTTTTTCAGAGGGGCAGAAAATGCAGTATGATGTATGTAAGCAAATGGAATACATTACGTAGTCTTCAATCTTTGATATTCCCATTTTGGATTCTAGAGAATTAACTGTACTTCTCAAGCTTAGTTTTTCACTTAAAGTATGCAGTGTAGCTTTGAAGTAAATAGGATTTCAGTTTCTCTGGCACTTTCTTGGGCATTGATTCTCTGGTATTGTCTTGAAGTACTCATTCCAGACTGCATTGCACTTGCAGCTTCTGAACATGGTTCAAAGCCATAACAGGACCAACCTGATTGGTCTATAAAGCCACATCTCATACTGCAACAACTTGACAGCTGATAATGTAAGTGTTGAGTTAGGTCTGTACTTACTCGTGTATATGCTTATGCTAATGTAAATAATTTTAGGATGGAGAGAGCTGTGCCGTAACAGCTGGAAGCATTTAGGTTTGCTTTTCTGATAGGAGGAACAGCGTTATATATCAGTGATTTATCAGTAAGATACAGAGCAAGATCTAATGCCTAGCTAGGCTCTAAACTAAAGTTTAAGAGTAATGTGATAATTTGTTACAGCTGAGGGAGTATGACTTTAGTCTTTGTGAAATGAAATTGAGTGGATCAAAAAACAGAGGGATGTCAGCTGCTGCCTGTAATTAATAGAAGCTTTGTAACAAAAAATCATACAGCCTGAAACACCCTGAACACTGGCCCACTCTTGTTGAAAATGGTTTACTGTAACAGCTTAAGTGACAGGACCTGTACAGTTAGCCATACTGATGAAGTCAAAGAGGTTTTTGTGTGCTACTGTGCTGAAGGTAGCAGGTAACATAATGTTGCACATCTCCTTAATCATGAAGGTGTTTGAGAGGTTACCTGGTAAAGATCGTTTTTCCTGGGAGTGGAGTATTGCCTTCTGTGACTGAAGAAAGGAGCCATGAGAAAACAGCTAAAATTAAAGTAGTAGTATTTAAGTATCTGCGGTGTCATTGCTCACATGTGTACACAGGCCTGTAGCGCCTTTAATTTTGTCTGGTCCCAGCCACGAGGTATCACAAGCCTGCTTGTTTCATACAAATCAAAGAAAGGATTGCAGGAAGAAGATTTCCTCAGGCATGTAACAATACATGTTTTTAATGAGCTATCTAACTATATGGCCACTTGTGTAAGCATGTAACTCCCTAATTTATGTGAAGTGCCACAGGGAAGGGCATTAATTTGCTTTAGCTGAGAAACCATTGCACTTTTTCAGATGTCCTGCATCCCACACTATTGTGTTGAGATGGAGTGCACTGCCCATAGATATATTCTTGAATACTACATCTGGAGGATTAAAAAGATAAAATTGTGCTGTTTCTGTGAAGCAGCCTTCTATATTAGAGCTGAATTTTTTTAGACAACATGCCCATAGTACCTATTGTCTATATAACCTTTTCTTAAAGTGAAAATACAGACTTGGAACCGCTGAAATACAGCTTGATTTCTGCTGTCTCTTGTATTCAGTGTGCTTCTGTGGGTTTTTAATTGTTACATCCTTATCCTTGGAGAGAGATTGGTTCTGGAAGGAGATTCTAAAATAGTGTCGTAAATTGACTTGTATATTTATCTGTCTTTTGGATTTTTTTCCAACCCATTACTAAACTGATACTTACTGTCCTAATTTGGTGTAGCTATAAGTTTGTACGTATTTGGTCTGATGTCACTAGTACTTGGTAGTTTCTCAACTTTGTATCTCAAAAGCACATGAGAAGTGCACTGCAGATAAGTCTTGAGACCCTTGAAATGATATGCCTATGGCTGCCACCTTAATAAGCAGTCTCTGTGGCATTTAAAAATAGACAAACTGTATTTGCTGTAGTTCTAATCCGTGCAGAACCTAGTTTAATTTTTTTATATAAAGGAAAACACTTTGCTTTTATAGGAATGCAAGAGAGTGTAGTCGTAGACGGCGTGTAGTCCTTGTGTGCTTTTACTGAGAGGAGAACAAGTGATAATCGTCGCAACGGGAGTGGTGCAGGTGCTTGTGAGCTGACTGACCGCTGCAGCGTGTCAAGCGCGGTGCTCCGGCGCTCCGTTACGGAGCGGCGGGTAGTTCCGCATGGAGAAGGGAGTGGTGGCGGCCCTCTCGGTGGCTCAGCCCGCCCGCAGCTGGCACGTCAGCCTGCGTGCGGTGACAGAAATGGTGCTCGGTGTGGTGCGTCATGTGCGCGCAGGAGGTGGTAACGGGTTTCGAACGGCTAGGGCCTTCGGCGGTGTGCGCTGGCGAGGAGGGCCGCGGCGCGGTCCTGCGGGGAGGACGGCGCCGGAGCTTGCCTTGCCTCCTTCCCAGCGGCTTCCCGGCGCAGGCGTGCCCTCTTCCCGGCTCCCAGCCGCGGGCCCCGCCTGCCGCGGGGGGCTGCGGGAGAGCGCCCGGCCCCTCCCCGCGGGCGGCGGTGGGGCGCGGGGCAGCCCGCCGCAGTGACAGCGCCCCGGCGCTGCTCCCAGGCCGCCCCCGGGCCGCGCCGACCCGAGCCGCAGCTCCCGGCCTGGCCGCGGCGCGGCTCCGCCTGCGGCAGCGGGGCGAGGCGGGGTGCAGCTGCTCCCCGCGGAGGGGGCGGGCGCATCCTCCGGCCCACGCCCCCCATTGGCTGCGCCGCCGCGCCGGGCCGCACGTGACCGGCGAGGCAGTATTGGCCGCGGCGCTGGCGCAGCCGGTGGGCGCGGGCGGGGTCGGCCGGGCCGGGTGCTGGCGGCGGGATGGAGGCGCTGCGGCCGCAGCCATGGGGTGAGTGCGGCGGCGGCTCCCCGGGGCCGCCGCGCCCGGTCGGCAGCGGCGGGGGATGCGGGGCGGCGCCCTGCGCCTGTGACAGGGCAGCGGTGGCGCCGCCGGGAATGGAGAAGAAAGCGGCTTTTGTGGCTAAAAAAAATAAAAAAACGACCAAAAAGGGAAAAAAAAAACCCACGGGCTGCCGGAAAGGGCAGCCGGCGCGGAGGGGAGGAAAACCCCGCGCCCGGGGGGCCGGGCGGCCGGGCGCGGCGAGGAGCCTCTGCGGGCGGGACCGAACCCCAGCCCGCCCCGCCGGCGAGAGGCACAAAGCCGCCGCGTAGCCCCGCGGCGTGGGCTCCAGGGGCGGCGGGCAGCCCCTGCCCGGCGAGCAGAGGCGCTGCCCGCGGCCGGCACCGGCTCGGCTTTGTTAGTGACGGGGGCGGCGGGGGCGCCGCTGCCGCAGCGCGCAGCCCGCGCCGGGAAGGGCGAGCGGCGGAGGACGCGGGCGCGGTGGGCGGTGGGCGGCCGGCGGCGAGCGGGCCTGGCGAGCCGCGCTCGGGGGCAGCGCCGCGCGTCCGCTGCGCCCTGGGGTCCGCTGACTTCTTACAAATTTGTTTAACATCACAAAGAGATGCTTGGGTCCACGACTTAACCTGAATGCTGTGGGAAATCTTAATAAATTATGTATGAAGCAGTGGGTCCTTTCTTTCCCTTTGTCAGATATGCAGCTTTTCTTCTAGTAATTAGGTCATTGCCAGCAGAACGCTCCTTGCTTTTGCAAAAACGTGTAGCGATTTTTGGGAGACACGTATGCTGCCAAATTATTTCATCCTTTTCGTTGTTTGGCTCAAGATTTAAAATTCTTCCTGCTGATTTTTGCGGAGGCCCGTGGCTATGAGCTGTAAGGAACATTTTTCATTTGATAGGATTTTCTTCAAGGGATCAGCGGAACCCAGTTTTGACTTGGTTTGGATAGTCACGCACTGAAAGATGCCTTTTAAAGGCGTAGCAAGAAGCATACAGCTTGTTAGTTCACATAGAAGTCTTTTCAGTAAATTACTGTGCATGCAGGAGTAATACAAGCAATATACATCATTTTCAGTCTTTAAATAGTTCTTGCTTCTGCCGTTTGTTCTATTTAAAGTGCTTCTTCATGTTCTTTCTACTGTCTCTTTACTGTTCAGTTCACTTTTCTGTTACTTCTAATGCAGATAATACATTAATGAATATTTTGTCAGAATTACAGTTCTTTCAAAATAACCTGTAAACATATGTACTGAAAGTAGGCTCCTGGAACCAGACTGTTTTTAAGGACACTCAAAGTAGCTGGTAATTTTTTTTTCCTCCTTCTCAGTTCTGTTAAATACAATGATGCGCAAGAAAGGTTTGTTGAAGACAAGTCTAACTTACTGAGCCTAAATTTCTGCTTTATAGTAAACATCCTCTCCAGTCATTTTCTATATATACCATTATTTTTAGAATCATAGATTTCCTGCCTGTTGGCTAGAGAGGCTTTGGATGATACTAAATTTTAAAACATCAGTTGAGGACTTACTGTTTAGAGTAAATGGCTTCAGGAGAAAAATTGGTGATACTAGATGTTTCTCTGGTAACATTGTGAATGTTCATTACAGCTGCTTAAATATTAGAAGATACGGTGGATGCAGAGGTGCTTCCACCATTTTTCTGCAAGGAAAGAGGGTGACAAAAGCACACTAGTGTTTATGATGATTATTAGGATGATGCTTCCTTCAGTGCCTTTTTAGGTCTTAAAAGAAATAGTCTTAGTATTGTTTTGTGTAACAAGCAGAGTAGTTCCTGTAAGAAACTAGTCACACTCTTAAAAATGGCAGGGTGAATAACAGATCAATTTTAAATATTAAATATGCTTTATTTATGAGTGCAGACTTTCCTAAACATCGTCTCTCAAGTGCTATCTTGTTACTTGCCAAAACATTTATACAAAATAGTTGGTTATGATAAATGTTCTAATACATGTTGTGATAGTGTGCTATTAGTATGAATCATCAGCATGGAATAATACAGCGTAAGTTGGAAATGCGTATGGCTAAAATTGATTCCTTTGGTCTCTAAATTCTCATGTTGGATTTCAGTATGTGTCTTAATTCAGTTGGTAAAATGTTTGTCAATGAAATGTCATTATTTTTTTCATCAATATAATGAAATCTGATCTAAAATAGGCTATACTACTTATGATATGCTGTGATAGTAGGTTATTGTCAGTGAAGACAGCATCTCCACTGATGATTTTCCAATATTTGTGCGGGACCTGTGTGGACAGATGCTGATACATTTCCTGCAAGACAAATGGTCTTCTCTTCCCTACAAGTGCTGAAGGGAACCTTGAAGGTGACCCTGATAGGTCACCCAAAATGGGGAAATATTTCTTTATTATAAAACAGTTGTTGTGGGTTTTGTGTTTTGGTTTTTTTTTTTTTTTATTAAAGCTGATGTATTTAATATTAATGGGTTTGGGTTTCATTTGTGTTTTCAGTTAAAATAGGAAAATGAAGACCTGTCTTAAGCTAACTTCTTAATAGCTTAAACTTTCTGGAATTCAATCCTTAAAAGTTTGAGAAATACGAAAGTAAACAAGAGCGAGCCATATGCAGTGAGGGCATACACAATTAGCCATGAATAGCAAAGTTGATCATCACGAAGAATGAGTGTTCAGGCTTGTGAGTCATCCCTGGTCCAATATAAGTTATGATTCAAATGATGTCTGGACTGCTTTGTGTTCAATATAGTATTTAAATGCAAATTATGTGTTGTATTTTCACGTCGTGTTCTGAATGCAGCATGACTAACCAGCTAAGGAACTTCCCAACCCAGAATCATAAAGGAAGAAGTGGGGCTTTTTTTCTGGCAGTGCTATAAAAGCTCAGCTTGACTGTTAATAGCCTGAAATGTATGCCTTCTTGATTTCAATCTTTTTTTTGTATTAATAGAATGTTTTTTTGATTGTTAGCATTCTTCAGTGACATTGTAAACGTGGGGTCATTTCTGTTTCTCACGTACGTGTGCACTTGATCCCCATTGTACTTGACCTGTAATGAGGAATGCAAGCCAGAAGTTCAGACCATCATCTCTTTCCTTCTCCTCATGGTCTTTTAAGGAATGCAGAAAACATGGATCACTTATTTCATCTGCTAACTCAGGTTTTGGTTAGTAAGAACAGCAGCATATGGGTGGTGAGTACAGGCCAAGTATTGAACTTAAGCAGGTATCCTGAAATGTAACAGTGGATTGAAAACTTGCCAAGTTATGAATTTATGGAAGAACAAAACCAAAAAGCGCTTTCCACTCCCTCCAGCTGAAAGGATTTTAGGAGGTCAGGTATAGCAACATCACAGTGTTCTGTCTGCTGTCCACAGAGATAACCTTCATGCAGAAGTGGATAGAAAAACTAAGAAGAAAATCCTCTCAGTGCAGCTGAGGTTTAGAAAAAATTGTGGTCTCCTTTTAAAGGGACTAACCCTTTTCATGCTTTGTCTTAGGGTAACTGATAATAGTAATGGCTCTTCAGCTGGTGCTTGTTTTTTCTGCAAGGCTGAAAAACCCAGGAGTTCAGAGGGTACCTAATCTAGATAGGATCATTTGGTATAGTTTCTTTTGTGTCATTTGTTTTGAAATTTATTAAAACGAATAGTGTTATGTAACTTGCAGTTCACTTTCTGATATCAAAGCCCTTGTTGCTAAAACAAGCTGATGCAGAGCAGTTTTCTGTAATGGCTGTTTTGTACTCCTTCCTGCATCTCATCACCTGAGCATGCTAATATATAATAAAGGAGAACATGAACAGAAGATAACAAATCTGCTGTTGCATTCACAGGCAAGGGCAACTCTCATTTTGTACCAAGTATTTTCTTAGTTCTGCTTAACCACACACAGAGCCTCATGGCACTTTCAGAAGCCTCATTATGTTTGTGTGCCCACTTAGCCCATATGAGGAAAACCCAAGCGAAATAGCCTTCCTTCTGCCTGCTACTGACTAGAAGCTTTGGGGTTTGTTCTTAAATGCGGGTGGGGATAGGAGGATTAAATATGCTGGCAACAAAAGCAGTTTTAATAAACTATGGGTTTATCACTAGGTGGAAATAACATCATTGTTCCGTGTGATGCTGGACAAGGCAGAAATGCAACCTTTATGCTCTGGAAAGAATTGGCATAGTGGGCTTTCATGATGTGAGGCGATGGAGTATTTTTCAGTGAGCAGTAAAGCGTATTGCACTACACCTGTGAAAGATAAATTATTTTAAATCAGTAAGCCTGGAAAACTTGCCCTAAACTGAAATGGCTAGGAGGGCAGTCCCTGGCCCACTGGTACTTCTTTTCAGTAAGTTCTTAAACAAAGCACTTTACTGGTATTTTGCCAGTGTTGAAAAAGGACAAGCCGAAGGATATTTACATATAAACTGTTTAACCTGAAGATGAGCTTCAAACAAAATAATGGAAAATCTGTTACAGGATTCAGTCAACAGAGAAATTGAGTTAATGTAGATTGGCATGGTTCAAAATAAGGGTGGCCAAAAAACCCCCTCACTCTTCTTGTGAGTGTATTGATACAGGTAACTATGAAAATGATCTGTTTAAGGCTCAAGTTAGTAAGTGGAGCTGGCTTACCTTAGAACAGCTGTGCTGGATTTTTTGCCCTTGTCTGTCAGCCTTGCCCCTCTTTTGGAAATAGCTGTGTAACAGCTGCTGGACTGTTGTGGTTAATGGCCAGCATAGTAAATTAAACCAACACCTATTTCAGATTACCTTGCTAGTCAGGCAGTAATCTGCAGTGGTTTTAGACAGCTGCCGCTTGAGCAGCTGAGACCTCCTTTCTTCCCTGGGTGGGGACCATGTGGAGATGGGTAAGGCAGACAGCTGGGGGCAGGCACTGGTACAGTCCTCCCAGCACAACTACTAACTGCTTCCAAGTCAGAACCCCGAGGCCCAGTGCTGCCAAAAAATCTGTTTTAAAATGTATTTAAGGGAAACTAATTGGAAAAATCTCATGACGTTATGGTTTGTTGAGGGTTTTTTTTGGTGAAGTCAGTGTGTTAGGCCCTTGAAACAGTTGTCCATTAGTCACATGGGGATGAATGACAGAATAGTAGAGAATCGTAAGGACAAGTTACTAGGCTCAGCACTGAAGAGTTGAGTAAAATTTGTGGATGTAGAAAGAAATCAGAGTGGATGCCCCTTCTAGCATTACTGAATTACAATCTAGAGTCATGAACTTTAGATACAGTGGTTACAAGTTGTTATATTAAGAAGATAAACTGTTGTTTGAAAAATCTTCAATTACAGAGCACAGGAGCACATCTCTTTACTGGTGGTGATAGTAGGATGCTGAATTCTTTTTGCGTATTAGTTGAACATCTCATTTACTACTCAACAAAGTTCATAATCCAAAATCAGTTACGTGAACAGGAGCCTTCGTTGACATCAGTGGTTTTTTGGATTGGGCCTTATTGAAGAAAGTAGTTTTGCTTTTTTTTTCACTGATTCTGATGTCTAAAGTAGCCTTAAAACTTACTTGCTAACAAAAAAACCCCCAAACCAAACCCAAAAATCACCCTCAGGCAGTTACTGGTGAGTGACAGAATAATTATTCTGTTGATGATTTCTAAAATTGAAACAAATAGGTTGTATTTATCCAAAAATGTTGCCTACATTTACATACTGGCAGTGTGAGATCTCAGTCTCTACTATCAGAAAAATTCGTGGTAGAGTATTATGTCTTAGATTATTCTTAGCCTCTTTTGTGAAAAGACTTAATTGTTTTACAAAATTTGATTTATAAAGATAGGGTTCTCTGTTAACAATGATAGTTTTTATGGATGAAAAAAATAGTAATGGAAGTCTGAAATATTTTCATAAGGAGATTTAATTAATATATCACAAATTGTTGGGGTTCTTAACTAGGCATGTTGAGTATATCTATTTGTTGGTTCCAAAGAAAAAGGATATGATCAATAAAAATTGCAAATTTTCAGAGAATATTGCATTTTTTTTCCTATCTCTTGGGATTTGAGATTAATAAGAGTGCATCTGAATTCCTGATTTCCAAGCAGTTGTTAACTGGTATAGTTTCCTTAATGTAGAAAAATGCATATCTAAATCTTAGCAGTATGTTTGGGTACTGTTAGGCTTCTCATTAATTTTGATTTTAGTGTGTAGAAGAGTTATATCTAGCTTGAAATTATTCTTTGATGTGTATATTCATGCAAAGTGCTGATTCATTAAAGCATGAAATTACTTGTCATAATTTCACCTTACTTTGATAGGAGATGTAGAAGAAACCTCTTAATGATGAGAAATGTGGGTCAGGGAAGTAGGAGACCTAGATTTTTGGTCTTCTTACAATGAGGGAATTAAGTTTCAAAGTTTCTGTATTCAAAGAGGGTTATTTCTTGGAGTAAATCTAGAGAAAGAGCTGTCTCCACTCTTCCCTTTAACTGTGTTTCTTCATCGTTCAGAGTGCAAAAGGGAATTTGACTGAAGCATAATAGTGAACTTTGCAAAGGTGGGCTGTGTTGCATGCATCGCGCGTTTTCTCTTGGTCTGGGTAGAATATGAAACGGGCATTGGAGGCCAGAGTTCTTCCTTTGCCGTTCCCCTTCTCTCCCCTGCATTGTAGCAGTTTTCTAGGGCAAGGGGGAGAAGGCAATTACTGATACAGCTGATTCTGGGTCCAGTAATCTTGAGTGTGTGTGTGTGTGTGTGTGTGCGTGCAGTGGTACAGCTTCAGGCTAGTGGGCCATGTGTAAATTATTTCTTGCTTTCCTTTGGATTAGTCACTTGTCTTCTGAATGCTGTGATATGTGGCTGTGAACCCTGTCTGGCCAAGAGGGTCCAGAGTTTGACTTTTCCCCCAAGGCAAGTGTTTTGATCACTGAGAAGTGTATTGCAGGAAGTGCGTGCAGCAATACAGTCAATTTTTGTTAATGCCAGCAATTCTGTGTTTAAGAAATTTTAAGTAATTTTTTTGTACTGATAGTTTGGAGCATAAATCCAAGGGTTGGTTTTGGGACCTGAACTCTGATCTTATGTGTCTAGTTTGAGGCTATGGGTAAAAAACTGTTTCCAGAAGAGAAGCAGATTTGAATTTTTAGGGTGTTACCTCAGTATACATGGAACAGTGTAAAGGAGCCTTGTGATTGTGCAAACTAAGCGCCTGAGAGGTGTTGCAGTGCTTAGCGTAAGAAAGGCTAAGGTGCTTTGTGGTCATGTGTTACCTATGTCCGTTTCCCCTATTTTAAAGTTAAGTAATGGTGTCTTCTGTGAAATGCTTTGGCATATCCTTATTTCAGCAGAAAAAAATACCAATATCTTGAAAATACAAAAATAAGTACAGTATTATGTTGACATTTAGGAATATAGAATTGATTTGGTTTCTGATCTGCTAAGTCCAGTTCCTTCCTGTGCAGTGATTTAGGCAAGGATGTTGCTAAATTGACAACTTCTAATGGACATTGCCAGGCTGCATTGATAAATAACCAATTTATACCCATTGGTTCTGTGTCAGCGTTATGTTTTAACATAAATATTTTTTTTCTGCGTTGAGTGTTTCCCCCTCCCTAATAATGAAGTATAGCTGTGTTGTTCCAGCCTTTGTTGTGCCAAGACAGTAAAGGCTTGCTTGTCAAGTCTCTTCTCATGTGAGAGACCCTCTAGTCCCCGATCACTTAATGACTTTCTCTGCACCCACTTAAATTAAATTTGCTTTTCTTACCCGTGTCTTTGTAAAATCACTTGATAACACCAGGGACTGTGTTTGCTTTCTTTGTGCCAGTCCTGTGTTGGCAGTGCCCAGGTGCCCTGCAGGCTGGCTGCCAAGAGGCTAGCGTTGCTTCTCCCCACTGCTTCCAGGTGATGAGATTCCTGCATAAGTGACCTTACCTTGTTATGTTATTTAATTCTGCCCTGTTTCTCCTGCTTCATTTCTCAGTTCATCAGATTACTAGCGTATTACGTGTAGTCCTCTGACCTTGTGAACCCTCTTGAATTTATGGGAGTAAGTTTTGATGCAACTCCTTGTGCCAAGGTCGGTAATGAAACATGTAAAAATACCTGTTGCAGACTGGTTTTGGGGGAACTTGCTAGTAACCTGCCTCCAGCCCAACAATTTGGCTTTCAGCACTGCCCAGCATTGCATTGTCTTTGAACTGCTCCTTACCCATGTACAGTTTTTCTGCTCATGTCTGTTATAACTGTGACTGGTTGTACACACGGCACAGTATTGAATGCCTTGGTGTGGTTAAAGTAGGTGAGATCCATTATTTCTAAAAAGTAGTTAACTATTCTCAAATACATGGTAGTCCTTCCTTTACAGGCAGGAAGAAAGAGAAGTATCTCGGAGGGCCAGGGAGATAGGTATACATCTGCATGCCATGCCCCCAAGAAGTCCCAGATGCCTCAGCCAGTGCAGGGGCAGGCATCACTGGAAGCAGATGCCTAGGTGGCACGTCACTGTTGTGAAAATGACTGCCTTCAGTCCAGCTTTCAGTGTGGATGTACTGTGACTGCAAAGACACTTTGCCCAGACCTTGCCATCCTCCTGAAAGATACCACGTATGCACCCTCCAGGAGGTTCTCTTTAAAATTCTTGCCTTATCCTGAGGTGCTGATGTGAATGTTCTGTAGCAGACGGCAGCTGCCAGGCATTGCTGTGATTCCTGCTGGCGCAGGCGCCTCAGGAGCCAGCAGAGCTGCAGTCGGGCAGCGTGGTTCCTGCCACATGCCAAACTGGAGGAGTGGGTTTCTTTCTGCGGTAGTGTCACTTATTGCTCATTTGGGCATCTATTTAACAAAAAAATAAGGTGTTTTGGATTGCCTGGCTTGTGGTAATCAACTAACTTTTTTTTTTTTTTACTGAAAACCCACAAAGTTTGACATTTGAATAAATCAGGAAATGAATCCTAGTCATAGGCAGAAAGATTGCTGTCTCTTAGTGGTGATGTCCCGCTTCTGTGTTATGAAAATAAAATACACAAAGGAGGCTTAGGAACTTAGATCAGGAGTGGGAGAAGACAAACCAAACCGCCCCTTCAGAAACTCACTCCTTACTCATTTAACATAAGCACATTTAAGCTTATTTTGCATTTAAAATTTCAGAGCTATGCAGTTCCTGGTTTTCTGCTGTAGCTTCTCCCCGTGTTCCGTTTTCTTCATTTTCTTTGTTGTGTGTATATATCTTGTTCATGTGGATAATTGTTCTAAATTCCAGATCTGTAAGTAAAAATTCCTTAGCGTGGACAGGAAAAGGAAAAACTTGGTATTTTATCATTACTTGTCCTTTCACACTAATAATGAATTAAAATAATGGGAGAAAAAAGTATGCTAGCTGGAATCAAAATGCATGTCAAATACATAGTACACAACAACTTCTGTAAATCAGGTAAATACATGTGTGATGTACTTGATTCAAGACCAACATATTCAATCAACATTACAATACAGTACTAATTTATGACAACTAATGTGAAAATGTTTCCATTTCTATCTGTGTTTCCTTGGGCTTGTGCAGAATTGTCCATGCAGTGTAGATTCTGAACAGAACAGTGAACTACAGCTGTTGGTTTTGTTAATAAGAATGGAAATTGATGCTTACTTAATAAAAACATACATGAAATGGAACAGAAGCAGTCTGCCTGAAATTATTTTTTTGTTAATTGTTGTTACAACTCTCTTTGACAGCTCTCCACCTTTTACATGAAACAGCCTGATGGTAAAAGCACAGAATTCACAGAACAGAGTAGGTGTTTCAGACTGCCTTCATTTCTCTAAAAATGAGGTCTTCAGAAAAGCATGACCAGATTTTGAAAAATAAAGTTGTTAGGGTTTTTTTTCTTCAGCCTATTAGTAGTGTCATGGAAATTACAGTTCCCTAAGTGGCAGGCTTCTTTCTTCTCCCATCTTGGAAGATGACAGGTGCTTAGGGCATGAGGACTTGCTTCTTGAAAAGGAAATAAACAAGTCATATCAAATGCTCTATAGATTGTGTTATTGTTTCTGTCTTCATTTAGAAAGATTGAACAGTTTTCAAAATCTGTATTGGGAAACAAAAACCTTTTTTAATCACTTTACCTGTTTTTTAGTAGGCTGGGTAATTCAATTAAGGTTGTCTGGAAGAGGGAAGTTGATTTCGTGGGGAGTTACACGAGCAGTAAAGTCAAAGGCTTAGCGAGAGGATACACAGAAAATGCTAAATAAGAGCTTTTAATTGTTTCATATTTTCCAAAGTACTGCAGCAACAATGAAAAGGCATGTTGTCCCATAAGCTTTTAAATTTTTTCCCCTTTGAGTTATAGGCCATATACTTAGGAAACTCCTGTAACGAGGTTGGAAGGGTAACTTGTACGTAGATGAAGTGCTAGGCTTCCTTTTATTCTCTTGAATGGTGGTGAATAAGGAACTTATTCACAGCTTTAACTGTGAAGAGCTTCAAACACGATTAGCCATATTTTGGTTAACCTATGTTGTTAGATCAACAACTTTAATGGTTTTTTGTTTGGAAAGTGGGAAACAATTTTAATTTATAATTTAAATTGGAGTATTTGTTTCTTTCTTCTTTGTAATGACTGAATAATTGTGATGGTGTCCTAGGTCTGTGTTACCGATTACCCAAAATAATAGTGGGTATCTTGGTATCAAGAATAGCCTTCTATCTTTTTGTTCTGCTGTGCAATGTGATCAATTCTTGTGTTGGAATTTTGTAAGTGTATTTGTTTTAATCTTTATGGCTTGGAGGGTATTTTTACAAAAGTTTCAATTACTACTACATTTGATGCTTTTTTCTGGTAAAATTCCTCAGTATTCACTGTTTGCCTTTCATACAACATATCCTTTAGTGTATGCTATGCCTAGGAATTTTGAACATCTGTGACTATCTTTCATTTCATAAAATAAGTAGGCAGTCAGCATCTTTTACATATGGTTGATGGCGCTTGTTGTCTATCAAAAATGATTAAATGTGGTTATTATCTGTGTAGTTTCTCTGTGTTAGAATTGAAACGCAAATAATAAAGATGTTTTTGTATGATGCTGTTTTCTTTCATGTATTCTGCCTTCCCCTCATACCTAATGCAGTTGTTAATGAACTTCTTTCATTTATTTAATCATGTGTATCCAATGGAAGCCCTCTGAAAAAAGTCTTTGAACTAGCATTAGTGCTAGGTATTAATAGTTTGGTTTAATGGATTTAAATTGAATGTTTAGAAAGTTGAATGGTAAATGGGAGGGAGTTTGTTCTATGGTTAGATAACTTTGTGGGTTTTTTTTCTAAAATGTGTAAATCTAATATTTTCTCTTACTTTTTTAAGGGCTGAGGGTAGCCCAGGATGGCTGCAGCTTCATATGATCAGTTGTTAAAGCAAGTTGAGGCATTAAAGATGGAGAACTCCAATCTTCGGCAAGAACTAGAGGATAACTCAAATCACCTAACAAAACTGGAAACTGAGGCGTCTAATATGAAGGTATTGCAAGCTCTGTGTCTTTGCGCATCAGCATTTCTGTTACTGCCTTTTGCATTGTAGGCTGGTAGTTGCTCTACATGTTTTGTGTGCTTTTAGAGTCCTACAGAAGTCCTTTTCCAGTCTGGGTAAAGAAAACTACCAAAGCTGCTTAGTGAAGGATTATTTTTTTAAAATTTGAAAACAAAAAAAGTTTTGAAATATATCTAGAAACAGCTTCCAGTTTTCACAGCTTCCTCTCTGGTGTGTCAGGGTAGGCACTACAATTCTAGCACAGCTGTACTTACCAGGAGGAAGTCCAGTCTGCTGGCATAGTTTAACAAAGCAAGTATTGTTCAGCTCTTGAAAACATGGGAGACACTGGAGATTTTTAGTGTGTTAAGGTAAGTTTAAAAATTTTGGGGGTTACTGCAATTAAACATCCGAGAAATAAAAGCTCATCTTAAAATAAGACCACAAGTTCTCCAGCCTCTCCCAAAGCCTAGATTCACGCTTAGTAATTTCCATGAGATCTGTCCATCTGGTGTCTGTTGGCTAGGTGCAGGACTCCAGAGCCACCTATCCAAGAGGAATACTAGGCTCAGCTGGAATTTAGATGGATTTTGACCAGTAGGAAGATACATACACAGCTGCATCCATGTGATCCATGACACTAAACGAGGCGGAATTTCACAAGTGTTATAGCTGCATTAATGTAGTGCTCTTCCTAACCTGACAAATCCTGCTGCCTTTTGCTAACAGCCAGCAAAACCAGGCTGCTTTTGGTACCTCAGTTAATACGGCTCAGAATTGGTTGGTATCTCTGCATATACCCCTGTACAGGGCAGGCATGTTCTAAATATTAAACAACATTTGTATGTCCATCTCCTCGCTTCCTCATCTTCATATCACGGACTTACTGTTCCTTTATAACTGATCTTTATTTTTTTAATACGGTAATTTGATGAATGTGGCAATTAAAAATACTTTGAACTTAACTTTCTTTTCCTCCAGCATGTAAATTGTGACCTGTATATTTACTGTAAGAAAATTTTCTTGTGTTCTGAAGCACTGCCCCTAGTTACAACACTTGAAAGAAGCACAATTTTTTCAGATATTTATGATACTTGCACCGCACTCTAAAATGAAAACTGTTCTCCTGCCTGAATTGAAATGAAATTATAGTCCTTTACACCAACTACTCAAAACAGTGGTTGGCATTAGCAGCTGTGGGGAAAAATCAGTGTTTGCTCAGTTATGTATCTGAAAGCTAGTTCTGTCATTTATAGTGTTTTTCTTAATGTTATAACAAAATTGTAACTCCCCTGTCATTGCAGTCAAAAGTAAGAGAGGGAAGAACAGGAGAGTGATCTTCCTCATTGTTTGAAAAAGGAAGAGCGAAAATGTCTTTTTTTTCCCCCCCTTTGTCCTCATACAGTTTGTGGGGTTTTTTTTAAGCTTTTGTGCAGATAATTAAATTTCCACTGACCTAGAGACAGACCAGCTGTATAAGCTGGTCTCTAGGGCATTAATTTGTGATGTGGAACAGCTTTCTGTCCTTACTTCAAGCCTGGCAGACCAACAAATGGAAAGTGGCTCTATCACACTCCACAGAGGACTGCTTATGAACACATGCAGAGTAGATGTTGCATTTTTTTCTCTCCCAAAATGCCATTCTAGATCTAAGGAGTTCATGCTAGAAAACCTCCAACTCAAGTATCAAACTGGATATATTTATTTTCATTGTAGGGGATAGATGGGGAGGAGGTTGTTCAGATTAATTTGATACATAAAATCTTTTTTTCCATGTTCTCTCCATCAATCCTAATCAGCTGTAGTCCTAAGGAGTGCTTGCTTCTGCACCTGAACCAAGAAACAGTTTCTTTTCTGCCTTTGTTTCAGATGTGTTTGAAAAGGGTTGAAAGCTTTGACTTGACTCTTAACCTGAAGGATGGTATGGGAATGGTACTGATTTGGAGTCTGTGAGTGAAGCTTGATGGGGATCACTGCAGGATTCTCTTTAGTCAGAGATAATTTTAGTTTTGCAAGCTTTTGGAGAAAGTATGTGGTGGTTTTTTTCCATTGACAGAAACTGCATGATTTGGATGGTTCCAGTGCCATAATTAGGGATAATTACAAGAAAAGTAATAAGAACTAGAACAGTGGAGGTTGAAAGCCCACTACCATATATACACAGTTAAAACTGCAAATATTTTGGAAAAAATGATCCTTTGGGAGCACATAAGTGTGACAGAGCCTTAGCAGCCCCTCCTACCAAGTAAAATCCCACATGTTAGTGGGGGAAGGGGAGTGGCAGTGGGGAAAACAAGGTGTGGTTCTGTGGCAAACATAACTGTTACTTGCACCATGGGTTTTGATCTGTGGGCTGATGCAGAAGCATCTCCCAGTAATTTTTTTGACTGTTTGCTTGTGTCTTCTCTTTTGCCTTACATTCTTTAATCAGTTGTGAAAGGCAGTATTTTAGAAGGGGATTTTTAAAGACAGTATTGTATCATTAAAGAAATTGATTTTGGCAGTAGTAGTGTTAAAATGTTGTGTACGTGTGCCTCGTCTTTTATAATCGTTCCATTTCAGAAATGTAAGGTAATCGTACTGGAATTAAAAGCTTAACATGGGCTCATCTTGCACATGTATTTATCATAAACTACTACTGACCTATATAAGAGCAGTGTCTGAGTGCTTTGTGTTTAAAGTGAAATTGCATATTTAAGAGTGAAAACTCTCCATTTGCTGACCAGAAAACAACATGATAGGTAAACAAAGATAAATGGGATAATGGGGGTGCCAAAATGATTAGTAAAACAAAGTCCACTTTATTTTTTAATTTGTGTTGTCCTAGGGATTAACTGTTCAAACAAAAGAAATCCCTCATGGCTAACTTGGGAAATTCAGTTGTTACTGTTGGCTTACTGTCAGATGAAATACACAAGTTCAGTATGATAAAATTTTCTCTCTAAAATCAAAAAATATGCTGTTTGGTCAATGAAATAATGATGTTGGCCCATGAAGAAAAATGATTTCAGTATCTAGATGTAGAATGTAACAGTAACTGTATCAAACACACACTATGGGCAAATTTAGAAAAAGTAAACATGGCTTTATTAAATTAAAAACTGGTAAAATTCATGAAGGGACAAAAAGCAATCCAACATCAGCTATACTGCATTGTGCATGTGAATTTAGGAAGCTTTGTCAGACTCTCCTGCCTGGTTCTTGTAAAAGACAAGTATTTTTCTGTTAAGGATGGCTTTTTTTGTTGTTGTCATAGCTAACTCATATCGGCATTTTTCCCCATATAAAATTTTGGGGGAAATAGGTATATGTAACTTAACTTCAAGTCCTCATGTAGCGAAAGAATAATGTCATGCTTGATATCCACACTTGTTCTCTTGAGTTTTTTGGATTTTACAGTGAGTAATGGGTGTTACCTTGTGTGAGAAAGCCATCTTTATATGTGATCCTCTGTGGGCAGAACATTCTCTTTCATCTTTATTTGGACAAAATGTTCTCTCTTTCATCTTTATATAGTATACTTAAAATTACTTTCTATGTATGATTTTCCGGGTTATTTAATATCCTCTGTATTTTGTCCACATGTATCAATAGTAAAATAGGAAGACTCAGAGGAACTTAAGTTTCTTAAATTATTCTGAGTTTTTGTAACCAGCTAAATATACACTGTCAAGAAACAAGGCAATGGTTAAACTCTTGTTCTCAGAAAATCATGAGCTGCTTAATTCATGGAGATGTTTACATTTTTTTTGTTTTGTGGAGGGTGGGGTTTGGGCATATTATATAAAAACCTCATATAAAGGTTTTAGTTTTAATAATCTTCTGTGGGTGTATTTGGTGGTTGGTTTGTTTGTTACAAGGAATTCAGGTTTAAAAGAGGGTCCTGGAGAGCTAGTTCCTGTTGTGGCTGGTGCAAGTCCAAAGGGTGGTATATTTTGATATAGATGGTGTTTGGGTTTCTTCAACAAATTAGACAACAGGGTAATAAATAAATCTTGTGATGGTTTTATGTTGGATTGGAATGGATTTTGACTAAAAAAAGCAAGTACTAAGATATTTTGAGGATTTTGATTTTTAATATGTTTGTAATTTAATGTGGTTGCAAATGAAATGTTAAACCTGTAGAATATAATATCCCAGATATATTGCAGTGTCGTGCACACTTCATGAGGTTGGTTATTACTCAAGTTAGCAGAATAAAAGGTAAAAAGTGTACTAAAGAAGATGCCATAGTGCCTGGTTTTTATCTTGTTTGTCATGCTGGATTTGTGAGAATATGAGAAAGCTTTTATCTTAATTGAATGGAGTGTGATTTTATAATTAAATATGATTAAGTTGCATTTTATCTGCAAATATAACTTCCCATAGTATCTTTTTATGGCTATTGAAAGGGATGAATATACAAATCTTTATGAGGAATAGCAGACTGAAAAGCAAGTTTGCAAACTTAACAGTTACTTGGTTGTTTCATTAGTAAGAGGAAATCTGAAAAATATACTGCTTCCAGCTTGGAGTTTGTTGGGATGTGTATAAAAGTAGAAGATCGGATGTTCCAGGAACTAACTGGCATGCAATGTTTTGATGCTTTGTTACACTTTTTGGGCATGAACTCTTGTCAGCCTTGTATGGCAGTAGCATTTTGTGATCTATAAGCCATAAGAGCAAAACAAAAAAAAAAAAAACCCCATACATAGTAAATAGTGCTGATCCTTTACATCATACCAATGGCTGAATCACATCAGGTTTTTTAGAAGTTTACATGTGTGGCAATGTAAGATTTCAGTTACTGTCAGTACCCTTTATCCTCCTTGCCTAAATTTTAAAGGTTTGCTTTAAAATGGCTGCTGAGGGATTCTGTCTTTTGGAATGTATGACTATTCTTATCAGATGTCTACTTGATTAGGTAAGCAGGTGATCCAAGTTTTCTTTTAACTCACCAAACCCCATTTTATGGTCATATAATCTGCTTAGCCACCATTTCTTGATATTTTACCTTGAAAACCTATCTCATTCTGATCAGCTGCCTCTGATCATCAGTGTTTAATGATCCCGTTGTAAAGCACGGAAGGTGCTGGGAGGTATTTTTGTAACTGGCACAAGAATTTTTAGTTCAGTGTATCACAGTAAGCCATGTGCTTGCAAATTGGAATTTGAAGCCTATGTTGACAGAGACCTCTGATACATACAGCTTAACAATTTTGTTGTGCTATATACGTGTGTAGTATGTATCTATCTGTATATAAGGTTCCTCAAGAAGGTGGTAGATAAATACATTTAATGGATACCCGTGCTTGCAATCCCATCTCCAGAAATCTAACAACAGGTTTTGTTCTAAGGTACCAGAAGTTACACATTTTGCTGGGAATACTTACTGTGTCAAATAACAGGTCTTCCCCATCTCTTTCCAAAGGAAGAGTGTTTTTAGCTTTATCTTGCCTTTCCCATTTTTCCTTTCACCTTCGGAGAAAAGGTTTTTAGTTGGCATCACACACAATGAAATGTTTCACCAAGTCATAATGAAAAAAATAATGAAAAATTATATTGTCTCATCAAAACAAAATATTCCATACAGAGAAGAGAAATGCTTGTGTTAAAATAGATAGATTTGATCTGGAATTACTATTACTGAATAGGCTACACATAGTAAGCAAACTGCAGTATAACTTGAAGTTTATATTTGGATCTTGAATTTAGTATGATAGGCATTTCTTTGTGCATCCTGTCACACATTAAAGTATTAGCATCATTTCCAGAACTGGAAATGTCACTGGAAACCTGGTTTCAGAATTATCTGAGTTATCTGGTGTGTTATTATTTTTGCTAGGAAGTCAAGTCATATATAACATAGTGGATTGTAGTTGCTTCATGAACCAAATCCAATGTTTTGGTATCTCCACAGTAATTGCTCATATGGAGCTTAGGGATTCCCCTGCTATGCAAAGAACATCTTAGTGATGCTATCTCAAATTTAAGAGTCAACAATAAAACTTCTAGAACAAAGGGAAGAAAACAGATACAGTGAAATGTCGGTCACCCAAGTGTTCGAAAGCAACTTGAGTATGACATTGCTGACCTGTCAACTGTAAGGTATAACCTGTGCCACCCTTTCCTCTTCAGCAGTTGGGAAGACTGGGGTATGACCCCTTTTGCTTTAAAGAAAGGGCAAGCTACAGCCTAAGAGGAGGAATCATTTACTGGAGTGATTGTGAGATCTGGATACTTTTAGAACTGTAGTCATGTGAATTATTTCCCTTCTGTCAAAAGTCCTCATCAGTTTGTCAGCTGGTAATTTCTTATTTCTTGTTTATTCATGGACCCTGAAGTTCGTCTATGGTAGGTTCCCTCCTGGCAACAATTCAGCAAGTATGACTTCTTTGTCAAAGCTTCTCTTCTGCATAATCCACACTATCAACCTTGCTGCTGAAGAGAGGTCTTCCGTTAGTTAGATATGCCCTAGGCCCTGAAATTCTTCACCAGTGTGTTTCCACTTGGTTTCTTGGGTATCTTCCTTTCCCTTACGTGTCATCTGTGAAATGTAATGATACGTTGTCAAACTATAGAACTCAAATTGAAGTTCAGTAATCTTTTTTTTTCTCTTCCACCAGACAGACATCTGCACTGCTTACCAAATTTGTGTGTACGTATGTAATTTTCCTGCAAGATGTTTTTCATGTTTATGTCCTTTGTGATTGTCAGACAAAGATAAAGATCTTTATTCCGTGCTTAAAATGGCCTCATCATGCAAGTTATGAAGGTGGCAGACATGATGCCACTTTTTAAGAAGGAAGTTTAGGGAAAACTGCTGATCTACAGACCTGTAAGCTTGAGTTTAACGGCCATGTCAGAAACCACAATAAAGAACAGACTACAAGTAAGCAAGGAGTTAACATTTCTTTCTTAGAGAGAACGGTGGCTGTTCACAGCTGTGAGTTCTCTGAAGGAATCATTGAGTAGGAGGTAAGCAATATAGACACTGATAAGTCTGCCTGGATTTCTAAAATGAGGTTAGTAATGTCCCTCATCAACACAGATAATGTTCTGGAGAACCTAAGTTGATTCAGGAAGGTTCTTCGATTACTATCCAACTTAAAGGTAGAAAATAAAAAGCAGAAGGAATAGTTAGGGGCGTGGGTTTTTATTTTACCACTAGCGTCTTAGTGAGATTTCTGCTGTGACCTGTGTTTTTCTCAACATATTCCTAAGTTAACTGGAAAGAGAAAGAGAAAGTCAATCTGATGTTGGGAATTACTGGGCATACATAGGGAGATGAAAAAAGCTGTAATTATCAGGATGGACACAGGTTGCATGCAGAAGCTGAGTAATATATCCTGTTCTGATGAACCTCCTCGGGAAGCATGTAGTAGAATTAGTGTAGGTGAAGAAAAAAAAAAACAGTGATATGAGAAGCTTCCTTCAGTGGCATGATTGGTTAGAATGGGACTTTTCAGTTGGAAAGGGCAGAGACAGAGAGGGACGGGGTTGGCAGAAGATTGTTGAGCTCTAAAAGATCAGTAAAAAGCATGAGAAAAATAAACAGGGAGTGATTAGTTTCCCTCAGTAACAAATCTAATGGACGTCAAATAACATTATCCGATTAGAAAGTGGAAAACAAAACAAGGCTCTTTTCTCATCATAAGTCTTTCCCATGGGAGCATTTGGATGCCAGAGGAATTGATCAGGAGGTGGTACCATGGGAGACATGGTTTCAGGAAGTCTGCATGTCAAGGCCACCTGGAAGCTTGGGAGAGGGCATGCAAGAGAAATGAACAGTAGATTTTCTTTTGTCCAGGTATCCTCACTGGGTTTCTGCTGTTGAAGTTGTGTTGGTGTGGATAGGTGTTTAATCTGCCTCAGTGTGAGAAATAGTGTTTGCTCTTGATTCTGTTGGGTTTTTCCCCCAGCTGGGTTATGCTCCCTTAAGAAGGAGGAAGAGGACATGGAGGAATTGCCCTCCCTTCTCAACGCTTAAAAGCTCTGGAAGGGAGAGGGGCCTTTTGAGGGCAAGGGGAACACAGAGCGGACATGGACTTGGAGATGGGTGAAGGAGGGAAGGTGACCGCAGCAGCCTGGGAGCCCATGGCTGAAGAAGAAATCCAAAGAGCCCATGGCAGAGTAGGAAATGGAGACCTCTGCCCAGCCGGTGATGGAGCCCTTTCTTGGACCTGGTAGCACTCTGCAGTTCATATCTGCCCTGCAAGGGTACAGTAGGCAGTGGTGGAGTTGTACTGAGACTCAAGAGTAACAACTGAAGTGTCTCCAAGTATCTTTTTTTTTTTCAGTGGCATGGTTAATACTTTTTAAAGGTTAGCTAATTATCCTGGTTGGTCGGTTTCCTTTTTGGTTTGTTCAAAAGCTTTTCAGCTGTCTTTGAGAGCTCAGCAGAGAGTGTTGATGTGGTGGATCTGCTTAGACTCCTCAAAGTTCTGGCCACCTGAAAAGCAGCATGGTCCCCAGTGTTTTAGCTTTATTGTTTCTGGAGAACACTTTAGCAAATAATTTCAGGAAAGCATTTTTGATGAAAATTTGTACCTATGTCAGTTGGGACTAAAATGTGTGGTAGTTTGACTTCAAAAGTTCTTTGGGAGGTAACACTAGAATAACTTTGTCACATTAAGAAGTGATAGGTTTTGGTGGTGGGTTTTTGTTTTAGGAAACTGGAGTTGTTAGATACTCTCTAAAGGTCTGGAGAATTTGAGTAATTGAAGTTGTCGACACAATCCCATAGTTTACTCTACAATTTATGAGGCAGTTGCAAACCATCATGATCATCCTCTGATGTGAATACCATACTGCTATGTGGCTGTGGGCACATAACTTTTTTTACTGTATCCTTCAGTTCTGGCATTTGGGTTTTTTTTGCATTATCCTCGTTCTACCTGTGCATACTTGGATTACAGCTTTTTGGAGAAGAATCTGCTTACCTGGGTACAGATGGTAGTGAAAGAAAATTATTTTGCTTGGTACTACTATTAACAGCGGAATATAAACTTTCCCTCCTTGGCCTGTGTGTCACCAACTGATGAGAACCTTCTAGTGTGCTCTTCGTTTGCTCATTGCCATGCAAGTAGTGTACATCTGAAAGTGGTGCCAATGTTGAATTTGCCCTTGTCCTGGCATTGTTTCCATGCATCTTCCAGCCAACTCTAATGAGTCCACTTCATTTTGTCTGACTGATTTTTCAGCATTCTGGCTGATGTGGCCAAAGTTAAGGGTTTTCTTTTATACTTTGTACTCCTGGCTCTGAGGAGTTATTTGTATGGTACTGTGTGCTCTGCTGACTTAACAGAGCTCGTTTTTCTTTTCTAAACTTCCATTATTTTAAAGGTTGTTTTGATACATGCTCTGTCTGGCACACAGTAGGGGCTTTGTCTTGATTCCTTTGGTAGCTCACGGAATTTTGTTGTGGCCCAGCTTTAGGGGAGCTTTAAGCAGGAACATAAATTACAGCAGACAATAAAGGGAAATGTAGTAGGAATTAGAAGTGTTTTAAAGAACAGCTCAAGGTGCAGTAGCAAATGAGTGAGGAGTTTGGGTGATAAGTTTCCTGCTGTTGAGAAGGAAGCTGTGGGAGGGAATCAATGAATCAAAAGCATAAATTAAAAGAAATTTCTGTGCAATTCTTGTTTATATTAGTTTTCAATGGTGGGGATATTGCAGTGTAACTGAATCCCCTGTTCTTTGCTTATAGCACTAACAAATCTTGTGATTGAAATAAACTACAAAAAAGTAGTAATTACACACTAGAGTTTATTTTTACTCTTTTTTTTTGGTGTTTATTTTTCCAACTAAAGAGGAGAAAAACTTAATGCATTTTATTGGAGTTTGCACATTGAAACATTAAGAAAGTGCCAGCTTAAAGTTAGACAACGCCACCCTGATTTTGTCAGCTAGTTTGTATACCCTATACAATTTTACTTATCCTACAAGAAAACATTCCAAAGTTAGCATGCCTAATGCTCACAGTAAGGATGGACATACATTCCTGTATAAATGAGTGCTATTTTCTAATTTACCGTTGCAAATGAAGTCTGTAAAGACAGATTATCATACATACAATGATCTGTAGAGTGTCGGCTATTTCTCTTGAAGGTTATTTATTGACAGAAATGCAATCTGAAGGGAAAAAAAAGAACTTTTTCCAGAAAATATATTTTATTTAAAATATTATTTTATGATACTAAACCTAAACTAAAACTGCATTTTCTTCTGTCAGCTGGATTTCTTAACCAAACCATGTCTCCTTGAATGAGCTGTGGTCTTAGTATGAGTGAATTGCATACATCATGAAAATTCCACAACTGCAGTCGCTGTCAGAAACACTGTCTGCAGGCAGCTGAGCTAGTAGGAGAGAATTCAATGAGAATTGAGATATAGATCTCACATAGCACTGTCCTGGACAGAGTGCTCAAAATCCAATTACACTCAATACAACCTGCCAAAATATTTTGATTCAATAATAATGTGTATTTTGCTTTCAGTATAACCGAATTATGTGTTGTGTTCTGAAATAACATACATTTATGCTTACTTTTTTGTGCACCATAATGAATCAGCTAGCTGTAGAAATTTTACATTGTACCTATTTAATAAAGGAGAACTTTGAAAATAAGAATAGTAGCATAGGATCTGACATTTTGAAAGTCTCTTCCAAATAGTTGGCTGTATGGGCATTTGCACAGCAGGTATGCATATACATACCCCTGCTCTCAGTGAAAGCCTAATTTAGCTTTATATTCATCCCATTCTGCGAAACAGGTGTGATGGAAACAGAATCTGGTGACACCTTGTTTTGTTCTTTGAGTAGCCATACTAGCTTTCTATTTTTTCCCGAAGTCTTCATATTCACTTTATTTATCTGCCTGTATGAACAGTCTTACTGTACATGATAGTAGCTAGCTAGTCTAGTTAGAGAGTGAAGTGAGCTGTGTGTAGTCTTACAAAGGCTGTTCATCTGGAGAATTAATTCTTTAGGGGCAAGTTGGCAGAGTACTAGCTACTATCTTTTTGCTGCCTAGTAGTCTTTCATTGACATTGGCAGTGCCTATTTTGAGGTTAAATTTGTAAAGATTTTAGTTTCTACTCATGAGTATATTATTTTCCAATATTTTTCAACAAATGCGTTGTTTGGTGAACAAGTAGGAAGAAAAGGCATTGGTTTGTCAGTAACATTCCTTGCCTGTATAAATATTTCTGGAATACATGCTAAATTCTGAGTCTCTGGAACTTGTGCTGTGTGAATTCATCCAGTATTTTCTTTCCAGTATATGCTTGGTTTCCATTAAATTTCAATACATCCCTTTCCAATGTGTAAGTGCCTGAACTTCAGAAATCTCTCACGGGGAAATGGTGATCATGGTTAGCATGATTATTTTTTTTTAAGAATTTAGGTGGAATTGAGCTGGTGATACGTACAGTTACTGCCATTACTTCAGACAGCATTCCTTCTGAGCATAAAATCAGATAATGTTAGTTGATCTGGAAGAGGGCTTGCACTAAGGACTTATTACTGACTTTAGTATGTGGTTACAGCAGACGACACAGCTCCTGAGCATGGGGTGACAATTGAAATTTTATTTATTTATTTATTTATTTATTTTAGAAAATGACATTGAAATTGAAATGAAAATGAACAACATCATTTCACATAACAAATGCTTTCCTCTTAATACAAGGTTAAAAGTGGAGCTGCTCCACTGTTTCACCTCGGTCAGCAGTGCTGTCATTACTGTTACCATTTGGACCTGGTTATAGGGTTCAGCAACCAGAGTGACTGCTTGGCACTTCAGGTCATTAGAAGGGCACCCACCAAGCTTGTTTAAGTAGCAGTGTAATTTGCCAAAATTTGTAGGAGAAAGAGTCTCTTCCATGGCGCTTACGTTGCCCCTGTGACCATTGTACCATGTGTGATAGTGTTAAGGCCCTGTCAAGTTACGAAGGGTCATGTAAGACCTTGAACTTAAGTTTATGATATCTATAAATGCACAGAAAATGGTATTCTGAATGTCTGTTCTCCTGCATTGTTTTGACATTTAATGTTTTTGTTGAATTTAAGTGATGGGTGTGCTCTTAGTGTATGTTAACATTTTTCTGCCCTTTTGAACAAATAATAAGTGAAACAGCATCCAACACTGGGTTGAACTTCAATCTAAACTGAAAGTGATTTTTGCAATTCAAGCTTTCAGTATATTGGGCTAAAAAAATGAGTGCAAATGCTGTCAGAAATATTCTCATTTTAAAATACTGCTGATTTGGTTAGAAATAAGTTATCAGCCATTCAGCATGCAGTATTCCCATCCTGTATGGTGCTAAGATAGATGTTCAGTTACTGTCTGAAATGGTAAACACTTTCTATATTGGTGCAGTTAAACCTGTTTTTATACTCAAATGTTGTAAATATATTGATAATCAAGGTAGTCATAACCTAGAACACCTGAGTTACAGGGTAACTCAGTTTGGGGTTTGTTAACAACACTGAAAGAAACACACAGTGAAGTCTATGTGTGTGTGTATATATATGTAGATGACGGGAATGTCTCTTCAAAGGCCCAATTATAGTTATTAGATATAAAGGAGAAACAGGTATGAGCAGTGTCTTACTAAAAATTGTTTGATAGTACAGCTTTTGTTGGAAATCTCTTTAAACAGTTGTGCTTATTTTTTAAAAATCCAGTAAATTTCAAAACGTTTTGTTGGCTTTCTATGTCAGTTGATACTGGCCTGTGAGTATACCTGGCATACTACTACAAGCAACTTCATCTAGATTTGATGACGATTTTCACACATTTGGGCATTCACTGAATACAAAAAACTTGTAGAAAAGTGAATTCAAGTAATGAAGCTTGTTCTGTTTAAAAGGTGAGGAGGAGGGAAGCAAGTAAGGTTTACAGAAGAGCAAATGTACATGATTTGTCTGAATTGTCATCAGTGCTCCTTTACCTGCCAGAGGAGAGGTGTGTATCTAAACCAGTGTGGTGGGCTGACCCTAGCTGGATGTCAGGTGCCCACCAAAGCTGCTCCATCACCCCCTTCATCAGCTGGACAGACGGGAGAAAATATAACAAAAAGCTCATGGATTGAGATGAGGACAGGGAGATCACTTGGCAATTACTGTCGTGAGCAAAACTGACTCAACTTACCAATCAAATCAGAGTAGGATAATGAGAAATAAAACCAAATCTTAAAACACCTTGCTCAACTTTATTCCCAAATTCTCACCCTCCTCCCTCTGAGCAGCACAGGGGGATGGGCAGTGGGGGCTGTGGGCAGTTCATCACACGCTGTCTCTGCTGCTGCTTCCCTCTCACACTATTCCCCTGCTCCAGCGTGGGGTCCCTCCCACGGGAGACAGTTCTCCACAGACTTCTCTGATGTGGGTCCTTCCCACATGCAATTCTTCACAAACTGTTCCAGTGTGGGTCCCTTCCGTGGGGTGCAGTCCCTCAGGAGCAGACTGTGCTAGTGTGGGTCCCCTGTGGGGTCACAGCCTCCTTGGGGCATCCCACTGCCCCACCGTGTGCCTCCACGTGCTGCAGGTGGGTACCTGCCCCACGGTGTGCCTCCATGGGCTGAGGGGCACAGCCTGCCCCACCGTGGGCTTCACCATGGGCTGGGGGGAATCTCTGCTGCAGCCCCTGGAGCCCCCCCTGCCCCTCCTGCGGCGCTGGCCTGGGGGGCTGCAGGGCTGTTCCGCCCACAGAGTCTCACTCCTCTCTCCCACCTGCAGTTTTGTTGCACTGATTCTTTTCCCCCTTAAAGATGCTATCCCAGAGGCACCACCATTGTTAACTGATGGGCTCAGCCTTGGCCAGCGGCAGGTCCGTCTTGGAGCCGTCTGGTGTTGGCTCCATTGGACATGGGGGAAGATTTAGCAGCTTGTCACAGAAGCCACCCTTGTAGCCCCCTGCTACTAAAACCTTGCCATGCAAACCAAATACAACTGGAATATCTTTTTTAATGTCTCCTCTGGAGATACTCAAAACCTGCAGGGGCATGATTCTGTGCAAGCTGCTTTAGATGACCCTCCTTTAGCACGGGGTTGGACTGGATGATCTCCAGAGGTCCCTTCCAACCCTGACCATTCTGTCATTCTGTGAGATACCATCTTTTTGAAGTATTTCTATGTATAAATATTAATATTTATACTTACATTTATCAAAAAATGCATATACTTTTAAATCTGAACTAACCAGGATTTGAAGTCTGGTATTTTTAGTATTGTTTCTCTGTGATTCTTTATTAGGAGCTTGAGTAAATTCACTGCCCTTAAGCAGTTTTATTTACAATCCTTAGCACTTAGCTGGGTGCGTGTACTGATAGTTAAGGTGCTTTTCTTCTCGGTAGTTTTCCAGTTACTTGCTGATGGGTCTGATCTGTTTTATTTAATTATCCATAAAGTAGTTGTAAGGTCAGCACTATATGGAGTCCAAACAACAACATAAAAATCACATTGTTTCTGTACTTCACAGTCCAGAGGCTGTGAAGACAGAAATCTTTTTAAATGATGATGAGTCATAGGGACAGCTCCATTTCCAGAAGCATTCTTTTGTACTTCTACAGAAGGAAAAGATAAACTAGGTTATGTTTAAGTGACCATTAAAAGTAATTTAACTTACATTCTTTAAAAGAACAGAAAAAAACTTCTGCAGCCTTATAGATACTTACGTTTATTTTTTTAGAAAGTCACTACTGAGTACTGCTATAAACCACTAGTAATATATTTATTAAAACTTGCATAACTAAACAGAATAGTAAATTAACTTTTGTTAAATTGATTCAGGTTTATTTGTGGAGAAGATTTTACCCTGTTTAGCAGACATTACCAAATATAAAATGAAATTATTGTGGAAAAGTACTCCTTTAAAGCACTGTAATAATCCTAGGAGGGGAAATGGGAGAACTGTATGTAAACGGCATTAGTGTTGAGTCCTGCAGTTATAAGTAAATAAATTAAAATATGTCCTATCACAGCAATAGATAACTTGCTGTTTTTTCCTCCACATGGATTGTTGCAGAATAATTCTCTGTTCCTTTATTCAAGTAAAATTGTAAATACACTGATTTGTCATTTTAGCACACTGCCTCATTTTCCCACAGTACCTGGCCCAAAGGCTGCATCTCCCTCTCTAGCCTTTGTCTGCTTTGTCAGCTTGGATTTCAGTGTGCTGTGATTGAGGTTGAAATTGATGTCATAGCCTAATGGCATTGTTACTTAAGCAATGGTACTGTAGAAATGTAGGACAGTATAGAAAAGAATGCTTTACCTACTAACTTAAAAAAATGCATGTGCTCTTGGAAAAAAGGGAATAATTTAAAAACTAAAAGTTACAACCTAAATTAATTAATTGTAGCACAGCACATTCAGAAGAGTGATCCAGTATACTAATGTTTAACTGTTGCAGGTATTAAGAAAAAGCAATCCCTAGCTGCCTGGACACCTCAGTTATGTAATTTGGTAGCACAGGAAAGGTGATATTTCTGCTTAGCTGTTCATACTGGCTTTTGGAGCAGGAAGACTCATTATGTAGGAAAGTATCCTGAACATACGATTTATGAAATAGCAGAACTGCCACGCGGGCAATGAGAAAGAGGCTTCTGAGAAGAGAATTGGAGGAGGGCTTGGATGTTGGGTGTGGTTGGGTTTTTTCCCTGCACCAAGGTGCTTTTCCCAGAGGAAGGGGATTAATTAGTTATTTTTAAATTTATCTGAGTTGACAGGTCTTGCAGAAACCTGCAAAACTCCCAAGACTGCTCCACATACCCACATTGCCCTTTTAGGCTTTTAACCTAAGACTGTTGTCTGCAAATGTGATCTGCCCGTAAGTCAGATAATGTAGGAGTCCTTCTTTGAAAAACGCCAGATTACCTGTTTGTCTGATTCTGCTGACAAGGCAGATGCTATGTCTAGAGATGGCTGGGCCATATAGCTAATGAAGATGCCTTTGAATGTACTGAAAAGCACAGGTGCAGTGGAGATGTCTTTCCAAGAGTAACAATTCTGTCACACCAGACTTGATCCTGAAGGCTATGCCAGCATTAACAGGTGGTGCAGTAAGAGTTGATCTGTACATGAATTATGCGGAGGACCTAGCATGCATAATATGGATGTTACAGGGGATTTTGGTTTTGGGCTAGATGCAGTCTGTGTCCCATGGGGTGGATGCCCGTTAGGAGTCTTGAATGTAACTGGTGGCTTGGGTTTTGATCAGAAAATAATTTGGTTCATGTTTAGAGATCACCCTATGATGTGAACAAAAGTACACATCTGGTAGGGCAGATGGGGGTTTGACATCAGACTGTTCCAATCTAAAATGCAAATGTGGGCACACACCTTGACTCCATCAGTCAGGCAGCATGCAAACTGGGAAACTGGGCCTCAACTCCACCTGCAGAATCATTTCCACAAAACAGTCTAAACATAATTAGTGTGTCTGAACTCCAGAATTATTCTTTCTAGAGTACCAGCATCTAATTACATGATGTGTGGCTGCAGTGACTGTGATGCTACTGGTTGCTCTGGGTTGAGTGCTTGGAGATTATGTCCCCAGAACCCTGTGCTGTTCTTTACTCAAAATCCTTTTGTGGTACAGGGAACAACACTTTGCATGTAGAGAAGCTCAGTAGCGTGCTATTTAAAGAATGTCTTAATGTGGATGCCATGTAGGGTAACAAAGCTGGTGAAGGGTCTGGAGCCCAAGTCTTGTGAGGAGCAGCTGAGGGACCTGGGTGGTTCAGTCTGGAGAAAAGGAGCCTGAGGGGAGACCTTATTGCTCCCTATAAGTGCTTGAAAGAAGGTTGTAGGCTGGTGGTGGTAGGTCCACCTGCCACCATCTCCCAGATAAGAAGTAACGAGAGGGAACAGCTCAAGTTGCACGAGGGGAGGTTTAGACTGGATATTGGGGGAAAATTCTTTACCGAGAGGGTTGTGAAGGATGGGAATAGGCTGCTCAGGGAGATGATGGAATCACCACCCCAGAAGTGTTTAAAAAATACATAGATGCAGTGCTTGGGGACATGGTTTGGTGATGGACATAGCAGTCCTGGATTAACAGTTGGACTTGATGACCTCAAAGGTCTTTTCCAACAAAATGATTCTGTGATGTTGTTTCCTTTGAAAAGAGCAAAATGCGTTTAAAAGGTACTTTCTGTACAAGTTGCAAGAACCATTAAAGTTGACAGTAGGGTATGCTAGGCTCTTAAAAGAGCAAAACAGTGATGTCGAGGTAATTTGAAATTATCTAAAATTCATTACTTTTCAGGTCTGAACAGGAGTACAATTCTGGGTGTAAAATCTGTGTATGAAAAGCATGGAGTACCTTTCATTATCCGGAATTGTTTTCGTTTCCTGACTACTGCTGCTTCTAAAAATAGTTGCTGTGCCACAGCAGGAAAAAATGATATTTTAAATTCCAGTAAGGGCTTTTTGCCTTGTGGCCAGTCTTTTCAATTTATTTTTGCTATTGATGTATCTGCCTTCATGATGTAGAAAAGGCATTCACTAACTTGCATTTAATTTTCTACCTGAATTTAGGCCACTGAGCATCAGGGACCTGGGGACTTACATGCCTCTTTTAGTGTAGTAGTTATTGTTTACTATGAATTTTTTTGTGCATCACATACATGTTCCTTCAGCTGTATAATTTTACCATACATAGTTCCAATACCACATAGCAATATTCTTAGCTTTGAAGCTCCAGCTGTATGGAAGAGTCCTAAATCATTCTTGTAGACATGGTCATGGTGATAGTAGTAATAAGCCAAATAATAGGACACCGTGAAGGAATCTTAAGTCTTTTCCTCATAGGTGTGGTGGTAGTAGCAGTACTAGCAATAAGAATAATGTGATTCTCCTTGCTGTTTTACAGCGGTGTTGAGGCCTCATAGAAAATAAAACCTGGGGTTTACTTCTGCTGTGGTTTTGAGGTTTAAAAAGTGTGGTATTCAAGATACTTTTGTAACTTTTACTATGTATCCAAATTTTGTTTTTGCATGACTAATTTTAGGTACACAGATGGAGAAATGTAACTGATTTCTCTGGGCTTCCATTTCTCCATCTGTAAATTCAAGATAAATGGTATTGACTTTGAGAAGAAATTTTAAATAAGCCAATAGTTTGGACTACAGAGAGGATGAGTTATTCTGGATATACTTTACATTGTGACAGTGCTTGGGGAAATACTGTAGAATGTATTTGATGGCAATTAAAGTTATGACACTTGATCACTGCTCCCATGAAATCTAATTTACATCAGTCTCTTAGTAGCTGTTACATAAATGTGCATTTGAGGCCAGGATAAGATTTATGTACCTTGTGATTTTATTATTGTAAGTATTCCTTAACTAAGCTTCATTTCTTACAGGAGGTGCTGAAACAGCTACAAGGAAGTATTGAAGATGAGGCAATGGGGTCTTCTGGACAAATTGACTTACTGGAACGACTTAAAGGTAAATCTAGAATTATGTTTTGAGGAGGGTTCATTTGTTTCTGAGTCGTTTTTAATTTGGCATAAAATTTTCTAACTCGGCTTCATCTTCTTTCCAATGCTGACTTTGATGGTTAGGCTTAGTCTCTGTGCCTGTTATTTTTGCTAAGCGCTTCAAGACACATTCGCAAAAACAAAGAAGTACCTATGCTGCTTTTATACTTTTGCTGCTGTCACCCTAAGGCTTGATATGAATTGCTTTTGGTATAAGATGCATTTCATTCAGTAAAAATACATTTAAGTTAATGATGGATTAGTTCCACCAATTTTCTAAACTTGTTTACATGCCTTGCCCTCTCCGTGTCATATTACTGGAATTGTATCTGTCATTCTGTACTTCGATGCCCCCTCCCCTAAAGGATGTGCTGGAATGTGCATCATCCCATTATATGGGATGTGCAAAGCAAGCCCAGATCCCTGTAGAACATGGATTATCCCTACTGCTGAACCAGAAATATCATAGGGGATGTCTTATGTTCAGAGGGCCTTGTGGTGAATAGAGTTGTTTTCATTTGTGTGACAATGAAGCATCTGTAGGATCTCTTGAGAAAGAAGGTATTATGAAGTGGGCCGCAAGAACAACTTAGAGGACATTTATGCAAAACTGCCCATTTCCTAAGTCCTCTGGGAAAGAGGCAGGCAGGCTCATGTGGGGATACTGTTCCAACTGTCAAGATGGCAGTTTGGCCATCTGCTCAGCTGACTAGTATTCTCGAAGTATGTGATTAAGACTGGGTTTGTTCACACTGTGTTCTTCTGTGGATTTCCATGCAAAATGTTTCCACCAGAAAGTCACAGATTTGTTCAGGAAATAAGAAATTAAGATAGAAGTTATCTTTTAAATTTGTGCCGCTGAACTTCCAACTCTGAAAATGTTTGCTCTTTATTACCCAGAACTGAACTTGGAAAGTACCAACTTCCCTGGGGTGAAGTTAAGGCCAAAGATGTCTGTGCGTTCATATGGGAGCCGGGAAGGGTCTGTGTCAAGCCGTTCAGGAGAGTGTAGTCCTGTTCCTATGGGATCATTTCCAAGAAGAGGATTTATGAATGGAAGCAGAGAAAGCACTGGTTATTTAGAAGAGCTAGAAAAAGAGAGGTAAATTACTTTGTTTATTCATCCAGCATGGATTGACTTCTAACTTTAACATGAAGGTTTACCGATGGACATAGTATTTAGCTGTCATGTATATGATTCTGATCAATGGTATATTTATCTTGACAAGTAAGGAAAACAGGAATCTATATTTAGACGCACACAATAAAAAATGAAGTATCTTAAACACATCATATTGTTTCTACTGCTTCTTCACATGTGTTTCATTGTTACTCATTGGCTGAAGGTTACCTTATTTTGGTTGGGAGATTGTCAGCATCTGAAAATATTTAGAGAGAAGAGGTGGAGCTTCCCAAACACCTGGATGTTTTCTCACCACTGTTAAGTGCTGAAAAAGTAACAATGTGATGAATCTGACTGAAATCCCAGGTATTTTCAGAAGCCTGTCTATAAGACAGGGTTTCCTAAAGAGTTGGTCATTGACAGCTACTTAATGGATGGGGTGCCAAGCTGGGAGCTGCAAAACCAAATAAACAGAATATAGTATTTTTATGCCTAGTAGCCATTACAAACAAAAAAGTCTACTTGAGGCCTAATACAGAAGTTTGGTGGGTAATAGTGGTTTGTAGGCAGCCCTTCAGAAACCCCTCCTCTAAAGGGCCTTTCCTGGTGTTCACTAAAACTTTCGCAGTCAAGAGCTGAAAGGAGTACACTTTTCCTCCAAGGTACTATGTCTAGGTCCCTTTCTTCTGGTCCTGTCAGGGGAATGAAAGTAACTTCCATACTGAGCCTTTTCTAGCAGCCACTCCTTTTTTTTTTTTTTTTTTTTTTTTATTTCCCTAGTCAGGATCACTAATTGTATTTGTTCTGCTGTATAAAATCTAGAATCCTGAGAGGCTGTATAAGAATATTCAGGAATCTGGGAATCTCTTCCCCCTTGCTCATCCCAGTCTTCAAAAATCTGTCTGTCATTTTCCACTTAACAAAACAGTGTACTTGTTTGTGTTCTTCCCGTGCTGATTTTTACTGCATGTGATACTAAAATCTTCAAGTGTACTTAGGACTTTCAGTTACAATTCAAATGAACTCCATGTCACTTGAACAAGGGGTATTAATTTAGACCAGCTGGAGTTCTTCAAGGTGGTTAGCACATCTGATTTACGATCTGTGATCCTTTTCCACTCTTGTCGATTCTAAGGTCATAGTTCTTTGGACATTTTTCTCAGCAATAAAGACAGCTTAGGCAGTGAGAGCTGGTCTTTGTTCCAAATAATGCTGAAAAAAAGGGATAAGGATATTTTAATTTCAGATGAGTTTAGGCAGCGTTACTGTCACAGCGGATGGGGTACAGATTTATGCTGTGGAGAAGGTGATCTGTAGAGGCATGGCCATATCACTTCTGGCTTAATTACTTTTGAAGTGATAGACAGTCTGAACTGCGCTATTCTTTTTTGTTTCAAGGGACATGTAGGAATGTGTAGGGCATTGATGTGGACCCTGGGTAGCCAAATGCATCAGAACCTGGGGATGTAGGACCATGCATCTGAAATCACTGGAATTTCTGAAAGAAAATCAACCGTTTATTTTCCTGTGCTTGTGTCTGAACTCGTTTGGCATACTTACTGAATTTATGTGTTTCTAAACATACATATAAACACATGTTAATTGCTAATAGAATAATTTTTGCACTTAAACAGACTTTCAGAGAACTCATGGAACTTGACAAGCCTCAAAATATTAAAATGATTTAGAAGAAAATAACATTGTTTGGAAACCTGCAGCAGGAGAATATTTCCACTCAGTATCTTAACACACTGCCACAATATATGCTGCTCATGAGCAACAGTGTTTGATCATGGACTAAATCATATGTGTGTTTGAACGTGGCAATTTCAGAAGATGTTTATTAATAAACTAATTCACTAGGTGTTTATTAATATAAACAAGAAAAACAAAAACAATTGCTAAAATTTTGTTTGTATGGAAAAAATTCTTTAGCTTGGCTAAAAGTGGTCTTCTGAGGAAAGAAAATTAATCAAATGATTCACTTACCAGAATGAAAATGAAATTATCTGCCTGTTTCTCATTTACTTAGCTCTCCTCTAATTTCAAAGTCAAAATAAAAGAGGAAAAAAGTGGGAGGGTGTGTGCTTTTACGTTGCCGGTTCAGAACACACTTTCATTAAATATCTCCTGCTTTCTCTCTGGCTGTCTCCAGGTATTTTTGGTAAGAGACTGTATCAGCCACAAAACTTTCCACACTACGTTATTGCATGTTACTTACTGTGTTGGTTTGCCTTCTGCAGTTTAGTAAATCTAATAACCTCGCCTTTGTAAATTCTGTAATTTACTATTAAAGATGACAATCTTATGGTGAATTTTTAAATTAAAGTGTTTGCATGACTTGTTTATTCCTTCTAGTTTCTGCCACTCTTTTTTTTTTTTTTAATTTTCTTAATGTGATTTTGAGCATTTTTTGCGTCTCATGACTTAGTTCTCCCCTGACTTTTATCTCCCTTTGGCTGACTGAATGACTTAAGTCTTTACGGCATCTATCAGCAGTGTTTCATTTTCAAGATTTTTATCACCCATCAATTGAAGTGAAAGTATTAATTATAATTGCAGTCTACATAGTGCAAGTAGAGTAGCATATAGTTTGTTTCCTACTGATAACAACATTGACATAATCATGCAGAGATTTCCAAAAGAAGAAACGAGTTTTCTGTATTCATTCAACTTTTCTTATATTGAGAGCTCAAAAATGTTAGTCTTTCAAAATATCCACCTTTCAGAAAAGCAGTTCAAATTGGAAACTTTATTAACTCATAAAAATAGCGTAAAGTTCCAAAAGCTTGCTTCATTTGCTTTGCTGCATTCTCGCTGAAATTGATGGTGAATGAGAGAGAACAGAATTTTCTCTGGTAACTGTGAAAGTCCTGATGTAAAAAAAAAAAGGGGGGGGGGGGGGATAAAAAAATGGAATAAATACATAGGGCTTTTCCCTTTTTTTTAAATTTTTTTTTTCCATGATCAGTAATAGCTCTTCCATCTAAAGTGCTCTCCTAACCTCAGGAAATTCCAGAAGGCTGAGAAAGAGCTGTACTTCTGCTTGGTGTAGTAGCTGATAGTAATGTTAAGTGCAGGGAGCAACTTATCAGATACATCTACAGAGACTTGCTGCTTATTTTCAAGGGAATTGAAGTGCAACCTACTGTAGTTGTACTAGCCCTTCAGGCTTTGTGCTGAGAGACTTAAAGACATTGTTAAAACCTGAATTCTCATGGAGCCATGATACCAAACTAGTCATCCCAAATAAAGCATTACTCAGAAGCAAAAATGACACTATTAAATTAAAGGAGTTGCCCTCAGGTCACACATTATGTTGGTTCCTAAGTTCTTTTCTTGCTTCTAGCATCCGTTGTGCATGTCAAAACAGATTGAATGACAGTGTCTCACAAACTGAATACCCTACATTTTATGGGAGGAACTTAATCACGTGTTCACTTAGCTGAAAGTAATCCCTCTGGATTCTTCTACCAGTTCTTTGACATCCAGAGGCAGAATTAGTCAGGCCTTTCACATTTGTAAATCCTCATATGGTAAAAATACTTTTTATAAGGCTTGCATTTATTATGCTCTTGATTTCACAAACTGGACACAACCAGTGCATGGGCATCCAAACTGGTAAAAAGGGAAGCCATGCAGAATGCCTTTGTGTGCAGAGATCAGGTGCCAGTGTTAAGAGGATGGGCAGGTTGGAAAGCCAAAAAAAGATTTTCCTCACAGGCTTTCACTGAGAACTATTAGCTGTCCCTTCAGTCTGTCTAAAGGACTTAAGCAATTCATGCCAGCCCCATCCTTGTGGCTGAAGAATTAAGTTACCTGCAACGGCCTGATAGCTGCTCTTTGCTTCTTTTCACTGATTTCAGTAGCAAACCTGTCTGATGTAAAAGCTGCACAGTAAATGACAATGTGTAGTCTTGACATTCTTAAACAATTCTGTTTCAACGTAACTGCTGAATCAAATATGGAAATTTGTCATTCTGTTCATGTTTTAAAACATTCAGCACTCTTAGATGCATGTAGTTTTTCAGTCTTTTGCAGCTGAAGTGAGGGATCCTGTCAGTTTTAATTTTCTATTTGAACACTGGTCAGGTCACTGGCATTTGGTATGGAATATAAATGTTAAGTCATCAAAAGTAGTTGGGAACATTTTTAAACCAGGAACTAATCCTTGAACAAATCCTTTAAAATACATATTTTAAAATTCTTTCTTCTACATGAAGTTCTGTGGTATGGAAGTTACATTATCTTCCTCTCAAATCACAGCTGGGATGCATTATCAGAGTAGTTGGGAAATTTGTATTTTTGTTGTATGCAGTGTTTTTGTTCCTTAACAACTTTGAGTAATTTTGGTAACGTTCTTGTGTGCTTTATAAAGGTTCATATGGCTTTTGCTGAGGAAGACCACAGCCTGAGTTTAGAGAGAAGGGTGCAGAAGTTAAGGGATAGGAAATAGTACTGGGAAAACTTGTGTGCAACTTTCTGTCTCGAGTTAAGTGTTGATTTTAGCATTTCTGTTAATGAGCAATATTAAAATGTCAGGAGGAAGAAGAGTGCTCACAGAAAGCATTTATAAGAAACTAATAACCTTGTATTTAAAAACAAACAAAAAACTCAACCTGAGTCGTTTCGTTGTGTGCTCCTACTAGCCAGATTTTGCCGGAAAATTTTAATACACATTTTGAAAAGTGTTGTAACCATGAACACTACATAACTATATTCATAAAATTTATTGCTGTATAGACATAGTTCATGAAGGATTGATAAAATAGTATATAAAATTTCTCACAGTATTTTTCTTGGTAGTCTGTGTATATTAATCTTAGCTTTCTCGGGGGTTTGTCTCCATTTAAAGGTACCATGTTGTTTTACACTGCCCATGTTGGGGGGGGGGGGGGGGGGGGAGAAGGGAAGCTTTGTTGGGAGGGGGCTTTTTGCTTGAGGGTGGACCTTTTAGTATGCTAATAGGGACAGTTTACAGGAACTTCCAGTAATCTTCTGTATGGTCTCATTAACCATTTGGTTCAACTTGAGTTTACCTTGTTGTGCCCCAGCCTGACATGTTTATGGTGCCTGTGCCTTCTCCCAAGGCCATGTTTTGTTAACTGTAAGGATTTAACTAACATCCTCAGTTTTTCAAATCCTTTGTTTTTCACTATAGTTACGTTTTTCCTTTTTCTTTTTAAAAGTAAATAATTCTTGTATCAATTCTATGAATCTGTAATTAAAACTTTTTTTATAATGGGTATCAATGCCTATTTCTGTACCTACATACGATAATGAAGTCTTAATAGTGATACAGTTCCCACTTCTGGTTTTAATAGATCTCTTCTGCTTGCGGAGCTTGAGAAGGAAGAGAAAGAAAAGGACTGGTATTATGCCCAGCTTCAGAACCTGACTAAAAGGATTGATAGTCTCCCCCTTACTGAAAATGTAAGTGGCTTCAGTATGTTTGGGTCATGTATCTATTGCAATGGTCTTTGTTTAGATGTTGTCTATATTTTATGAATTTGGTGACATTCTCTACTATAATTTTAATCTAAAACATTTTTTTACTCACTCTGTAAAGCGACTTAGCCTAAATAATGCATTTTTTCATATCTAATTTTACACATTGAAACTCATGCCTGTCAATGTCAGTGATAGAGAGAACTGAAAAATTACAACAAATTAATTACATCTCAGTACACTTCTTTAACTCTGTTGCCCAAAGGTCTTTTTATCCATTTTGTTATTTAGTGATTTATTTTAGTTTTGAGAGCAGTGTTAGGCTAAGAGACAGTGTATACAGGAGCTTTTTAATTCCTAACAGCAAGTAAAGTGATGCTGCGGCCTATGCAGGTATTGTTACTCCAAGCTTTTACCTTGGCATCTCCAAACTATTCATAGTGAAGTCACCATTATCAGCGATAATGAAGATGTCTGATATCCCAGAGAATAACAGCTTTTCCTGTTAGAACTAGCAGTTTGGATATATTTGCAGTGCATTCCTTCACGTTAACAGTGTTGGGAAGACCTGATTGCCCACCTTTACAGTCATACCTGATCAGGAATAACAGCCTTCTGGAAGTGGAAACAGACTATGGAAAAATTTCCGTGACTTGAGTTGAAGCAGCTGGACTTTAGCAAATATAACACTGAGTCATGGCTGAGCTTATCAGAGCACCAGAAGCAAGGGGACAGGGTCCAAAAAGGATCTTGAGGAAGTGCAACCCATTCCCAAAGGCACTGTGAGCTGTATCTGTGTCACTCGTACTGTAGGTTTTAAGATTGTCTCCCTGTTTTCGTAGGTAATGAATTGACTTAGCTCTTCTTACGATTATAATGTCTTACTTAACAGCTACGCTAAATCTCTTTTGTTGTAATTTATGTCCATTACTACTTACTCCATACACAACAAAATCACAGATCCCATTCTTTTTAGTAGCATTTTACATATTTGTCAATGATTGTCTCTTTGTGATTCTCTGAATTGACATCAGTGAAGTCTTATGGCAGGGCTGCTCTTGGAGACTCATTTATTTGCAAACTGATTAATTGTCCAAAACCAGTGAAGTGCTTTGCTCTGGCCTTGAAAAATCTATCGGATGGAATGTCTTCCTTTAAGCTATGCTGTTGTTCCTTAATTGAACACTTGCGCTTTTTTCACAGGATAGTTAAAAGTAGGGTAGACAGCAGTAATGTGAATACTGTGACTATGTACGGTAGTTTGATACTTCGGAGTATTTTTCAAAATACAGATTCAGATGGCACGCTAACAGTTTTGTTGCCATGCTGACATACATTAATAGCCAGATGTTCCTGGCTTGTAATGAATGATGCTGTCTCAGTGTTTATCTGTTACATTTAGTTATTTGACAAAACTTGCAGGTAGGCTGCTGGTTAAACATTATGTGTTCTTGTTTTTAATAATGCAGTCATATTTTAAGGATCTGTTACTACGTTTTGCTTGTCTGTCAAGTTTAGTGTGGAAAGGTAGTTGTTCTGCTTTTGTTCAGGGAAATACATGGTTTACATAAACATTACTTACTAAAATGCCTTCTCTGTACTTCAATTTCAGTTCTCCTTGCAAACAGATATGACCAGAAGGCAGCTGGAGTATGAGGCAAGGCAAATCAGAGCTGCGATGGAAGAACAATTAGGTACTTGTCAGGACATGGAGAAACGAGCACAGGTATAGTTTGTCCTTCATTTTTAGAAGAAATAGAAAAAGTTTTCCTGCATTTTTATTAAATTATTGGTGGTCTTTAAACTCTGTGTAAACACAGTGATATCTTAGAGCATTTAGCCTTTCAAATAAAAAAAAAAAGGAATCAGAATATAGGAAGTAACTGCTCAGTAAGAAGTACCATCCTCTGCCAGTTTAAAAGAAGGCTTGTGAATAGGCGGAAGTGGGCAACTTTAAAAGGAAGTATTTTTTAATTATTTGCTTATAATTTATTACCGTTTTACCTTCAAACAAACATGTATTTGTAAATGCTTTATTTTGCATCTGTCAAGCTAGGTTTTTTCATGCTTTTAAGTTTAGAATAAAATCCAGCTACTATTGTTAAGTTCCTTAACCAGAAACCATAGGTCAAGGAATATCTCTGAAAAAAAGGTATTAAAGTAAAATGTAGTTCATATACATGTCTGGAAGTTGTTTGCTGTCACCAAGAGTTGTTTTGTATTCATGATTACAACATGAACAATTCTGTATGCAAATCACATGCACATTTGGAAGTATAGAATGTAATTGTGTGAAAACTGTAAGTGGAATAATCAGTTGCTTGCTGGTTACAAAAACTATTCCCATGCAGTAGTAGAGTGACAATTTGAATTATTTATTACCGTTTATTTCCAGAGATGTTAAATAACCAGCTTGCTAAGGTAATTTGTTGGTGTGTTTTTTGTTTGGCGTTGTGGTTTGTTGTTTTTTTTTATGGTGAATGTTACAAAAATAAGTCCTTTCAATAAAAATAGTTTCTTTAGGTTGTATTTTTCTTGCTAGGTTTACTCAACACAAAATTTTGCTACGTAACAAATTTTGCTACATAACAAATGCTTCTAATAAATTTTTGTTTGTAATTAGAAAGGCAGCTTTACATTTTAAAGTGAATAATTGAGTAGGACTTTTCACAAAATTCATATGGTCGTAAGTATTAGCAAAACAGTTATCCTGCCGTTGTCAGATATGTACATAAAGGCTGTGTAGGGATTCGTCTAATAGATATACTCCGACAGACCCAAATTTAATCTGCCTGGATAGTAACTGGCTCTGATCTGGAAGCTGCATGGCTGTGTTATCAGTGGTGATGCACTGCAGGAATTAGCTGTGCGGCTTGTGTCAGCCAGTCCTGAGTGAAGGCAGAGCAAAGTCAGGATTGTCTGCAGATGTCTGGTTAGCCCTGTTGCAGAAGAAAGTGTGAGGGCATTGACAGTAGAACTTCTGGGAACGTTGCCTTGCTGCTAACAAGCTTAAGCTGGAGTAAGGTAAATTAAACTAAATAGGTAGGCCAGGCTGTTGGCAAAATTCTAAATGCACTCAGGCAGAGAATAAATGAAACTTTCCAGGTGAACAATTTGACTGTAGTTATGAAAGTAATTAAGTTGTCCCTGAAGTAGCTTCTTTCCTGCTTGTTCTTCTGTAATGTTGTGGGGGAAAAATGCTACCAAGATGATGTTGAAATACTGTGTAGTTTTCTGAATTAATGTTTGTCCATGGGTTTATCACAACCGTTTCACTCTATATAGCTATAATACAGAAATTACAGTGTCTATTGTGATTATATAAAGATTATAAAATAGGAAGTAACTAATTCTGCATGTGGTTCTTGTGAGTTTGACTGGTAATTCCCCTTGATTTCATTTTACCAAGGACAGATGCCAAAAATGTGTAGAACTTCATTGGTGTACAAATACCTGAAAGCAAGTTCTGGATAATTTCACACTGATGTTTCAATGTGCAAACTGAAACATTCATGTTTGGCAAGGATAATGAACTTGCTAACTTTTCAACTTTCTGTTCTGTATTTTGCCTCTACCCTAAGTGATTGTGACACACAATAGAATGCAAAATAGAGGTTGAAGGGAGAGAGTGGTTCAGCTGTTAAAGGCTGGTGTACATGTCTGTCTTAAAGAGTCCCAAAAATTATTCTGTGAGAGAGCTGATAACCTGCTGTTGCCCAGATAACTGATGCAGTAGTCACTCTTGTGGACCTCTGAAATAATGGCCTTCTCTCTTTCAACTGTCATGACTAGGCTTTGTTTCCTTTAACCTCCTCTTTTTGAAGCAAGTTAGATCGCAGCAGCTCACTGTTTATGTTATGTTTTATGAAGATTATACCCAAGCACATGTCCAACAGTTATTCAGAAAGATGCATTGGAAGACTGTTAGCAATTTGTTTTAGCTTAATTATTTACTCTAACTTGTACTTTTCCCTGAAATTTATAATTTCAAATGGTAGTTCTTCCTTGAAAAAACAAGAAAGCATACTTATCCAGGTTTTATTTTGATTCTTCAAATGTTATGGCCTATATAGTTAGTGATAAGGAGAAGCAAACTTCTTATTTATATTCTGTAAAATATAAAATATTTCCAATTCCAAGACTGAAATCATGTTCACATAGTTTTTTTCCTTCATGCCAGAACAAAAAGGATTTCTGTCTTTTTGTTTGTTTCTTTGGTTTTTTGTTTAGAGTTCCTTAAAATCTCACAAGAAATCATCATTCTCATAGGAATTTATTCCAAGATCCTTAAAAATTTGCTAAAACAGCAAACCACTAAAGATAAAAGAAAATTTGGATCCTGTAGTCTTGCACTGATGAAGATTTCAGTACTGGTTAGATTCATAGAGTCATCTTATTTGTATATGTAGACCAACACATTAATAACTTTGTTTATTATGTATCTTTATTTGGGGGGAAAAAACCTAGCCTTTTAAAAACAAAACAGTATTCCTTATTTTTACTTTCTAGAAAGTGACTTTTTCTGTCACTGTGAATATGGGGAATTTTTTTCGTTAGAAGTCTTAGTATAGCAGTGACATACAAATAATTTGTAACTCTGAAAGTTAAGTTGCTTTATCCAACAATTTTATGTTAATAAAGGTAATGAGTAAACATTACAATGAATGGGAATATACTGTAAACAAATAGGAATAAAAAGTGATGTTTCTTTCATAGGTTCTAAAGTTAAAACCATTCCTGGTGCTTGTTTGATTGTATACCTCTGTTTTTGTATGTTTGCTGTTAGGCTGTACCCCTTTGTGGCAAGAAATGCATTCTTTGTTCTGCTTGTACAGTGTTAGGTACAAAATATGCTCCTGGATAATGGAACTCCTCAATTTTGCTGTAATATGAATATTGTATTAGCAGAAGGAAGAATGGTCTGATGTTTAAATCTCTGGACTAAAATTGGAAAGGGTGGATTGAATTCCAGTCCCTTTTGAGGACTCCCATCAGTGATACTGGACAAATCATGCAATATTTATTTTCTTGCATCTGCACAAAAGTAATTTCCAATGTTTAGGTGTGTATGTACAGATACTCACATTCTTTTGATGCCCTTTATGGCGTAAATTTCCAGTTACACAGAAAGATTCAGGGGAAATTGAAGTTGTCCTGAAAGACAATGAGGGACATGTTCTGTCAGTTATGCATCACATCACCAACAGTAATTTCCAGGAATATATTTTTATTGTCTTTCTAATACTTAATAATTTCTTGATCCAGAAGCAAACAGGGGGATGAATTTTCTGTTTGCCTCATGTTAACCAGAAGCTTCTGTGTGCAGCTTTCATATTTTTATTGGCATATTTTCTGATAATTTGTTTTATCAATTCAAACCAAATTTATAGTTTAGTGTTGTAGCTTTGCATCTCTACTAAATGCTGATGTTTATGGTACTTTTCCCATAACTGCTTATGATACATGTTTCAGGAATTCATTCTATTTTGTGATTACGTTTTCCTAAAATTTGTAGGTAACAATGTTTCTATTCCATGTGTACCTTGGCATTAGCACCTTTCCCATTTTCAGATTATAAACGTGTTAAATAAGATTGGTTATAATTATGGTCCTTGCAGCATCCACTAGATGCACAAAGCCTTTTCTTTTTTAGCATAGCATTGTAAATGTTAATCAGGTAAAAGAATCAGGATTTTTCTTTCAACTATATGTCCATTTCATTAAGCTTTTCATCACACACACAAAAAGTATTCAATCAGTTTGGCGTTCTCTTCATATCCTGATATGATTGAGCTGATTATTTTATGCCCACTTCTAAAGTCAAATGATGTCACATTATTAAATTATCAAGCTCATATAGGGATTTTTATATATATATATACACACACACTGCTTCACAGTACAACTTGTATTGAGTATATATATCCTGTAGTGTTTATTTTTAACATTCCCTTTACTAAGCACAGGATGGTTGCAGTGGGAAATGAGTAGCAATATGGCTGTTACAGACTCTGATTCAGAAATCCTAGACAGACCAAAGAAGCAGTATGTAGTTGTCTTCATATTTAGACTGTTAAATTCTTTGAGATTTGTAGGAGCAGAAAATATTCAGAGGCTGTGCATAAGCAAAAATCCCAAATCATTGTAATAACTGAATATAATAGAAGTCATTCAGGTTTTCATCCCTTCAAGATGTTCTGCAAATATAAATCTCTCACAAGTCTCTGTAAGGCAAGTAGATTTGTAACATTTGAGATGAAAGTAAAATAAATTGCTAAACATTGCCCAAAATGCCAGTTTTCTGAAACAGGAGAATTGTGCAAGTCAACTGGAGCGGTTTTTTGTACTTCAGTGTGTACTGTGTGATTACCTATTGTATCCAAATGAGTATCAGGTTTTTTAAAAACCCAGCTACTCACAATGTTTTGAATGTTTGCAATCATGCCTGTGTTTTATTATGAAGAATACTTGAATTGCCACATGAATGAAGTAGGTTTGGATTGTATTCGGCAGTATTTGCAAAGAAATCAGTATATTGTCAATCTATACAGTAAGTAAAAGGAGTTTTTTAACAAAATCAAACATGAAAATGCATTCATTTCAGGTGAGGGTGGCAAGAATTCAACAAATAGAGAAGGACATTCTTCGTATACGACAGCTCCTACAATCACAAGCAGCTGAAGCAGAGGTTAGTGAGCGATTACTTGCCTTCTTTCGATTATGGTATGTAGCTTTCTCTAAAAAAATACCCAAATTATTTGAACAAAGTGGTAGGCAGGATTATTTCCATCAGCTAGTGATGTCACAGCTAACCTAGTCAATATATGTAGGCTGTTACTTGTTATTCCTGAAAGCGGAATACTTGGGTTAATATTCATGCTGCTCTTGAACTTTAATCACTAATGACATACCAGTTAAACTTTTAACTTGAAATTTCAGTAAAAATGCCAAAATGCAATTTATTATAAAGACTGAGTCTTGGTTTTGGCAAATAATTACAACAATCAGTTGTACATGCCTTTCTAAATATGAATCTCTGATAAGCATCTTCATGGTTTCCTTATCTTTTAAGGGAGTTAAGATTTAAAAAAGGATGAATACAGCTTCTATCAGACTTCATTATAGAAGTCTAGCATATTTTTAGTGTTTAAGTACTGGGTTCTATATTAAGAAATGCAAGGTAATGTTTCCTGTAAATTATAAAGTCCATGGTAGTAATTGCCATTAGCAAAACCTGCTCTTACAGTGGAAATTCATACAAGGTCAACTCCATTTCTTGTAGTGGTAAGTTAAATATAAATTGTATGTTGGACCTGAATATGTTATGTTTTTTCCTCATCCAAAATAACTACTGTGAAAGCTCAGAACGGCATTTGGATTACTAAGGGATGTATATTTTTCCATTTTGAAAAATAATGGTTTCATAGTTCCAGGATTTGGAGGGAAACTTGTTTTGTAAGTGAAGCAGACAGTAATATGTATAATTAAATCTGCCTGGTCTTTTGACATATTAGCCAGTCCTGGCATTTATACTCATTGATGAGACCCTCCCTGAGGCTTCTGCTCTCCAGGCTGAATAGTCTGAGCTCTCTCAGCCTTTCCTCACAGGAGGGATGCTCCAGTCCTTTAAGCATCATTGTGGTGCTCAAAGTAAGTCATGCTCCAGTAAGTCCTTATCTTTATTGTACTGGAGAGGCAAAGGGGCAAAGTACTCCAGGTACAGCCTCACCAGCTGGGTAGAGAGGAAGGGTCACCTCCTTCAACCTGCTGGCAACATGCTACCTAATGCAGTCCAGAATACTGTTGGGCTTCTTGCCACAAGGGTCAGTTGCTAGCTTGTTCAGCTTGTCCACAAGGACTTCCAGGTCCTATTCTTTCCAGCTGGGTAGCCCCCAGCATGTACTGGTGCCCAGCGTTGTCCCTCCCTGGCGCAGGACTTGGCACTTCCCCTTGTTGAACTACATGAGATTCTCATCAGCCCATTTCTTCAGCCTGTTCAGGTCCGTCTGAAAGGTGACTGAACCATATGGTGTATTGGCTTCTCCCCTGTTTTTTGTCATTGCAAATTTGGTAAGGGTGCACTGTGTCCCAGTATCCAGGTCAAAAATGAAGATGTTGAACAATACTGGTCCCAATATTGACCACTGCGGTACCTCAGTAGTGACTTGCCGCCAACTTTACTTTGTACTAATGGTCACAACCCTCCAGTGCCCAGCTGTTCCACCAGTTTTCAGTCCACATCGCTGTCCTGTTAGCCAACCCACACATTGTCAGCTTGTCTGTGATAATGCTATGGGAGACAGTGTTTGAGGCTTACTGAAGTTGATGCAGAAAACATGCCTCACCCACCAAGTAGTCATCTCATTGTGGAAGTGTCAAGCCTGACTGCCCCTTTCTAAAACCCTGCTGACTGCTCCCAGTCACCACCTTCTCTTTCACATGTTTGGGAATGCTTGCAGGAGGATTTCCTCCATCACCTTCAGTCACCAGGGATGGAGGTGGTGCTGATTAGCCGGTAGTTCGCTTGCTATTCCTGAAGACAGTGACATTTGCTCTCCTCCAGTGTTACGGAATCTCTCCCTGCTGCCATGACCATTCATTAGTGGCCTTGCAATGGCATCATCCCTGTCTGTCAGCACCCATGTGTGCCACCCATTAAACCATTAGGACTTAACCTATGTCCAGTTTGCTTAAGCTCTCCCTAACCTGGTGACTCCCCACCAAGGGTGAATTGTCTTTGCTCCAGACTTTCCTTCTGGTTTTGGGGACCTGGATTCCTGAAGGGTGTTGTTATTGGTAAAGACTGAGGCAAAGAAGGCACTGAGTACTTTGGCCTTTTCTGTGTCCTTTGTTATCAGGTTCCCTTCCTGATTCAGCAGAAGGCCCACATTTTCCCTAGTGTTCCTTTTGCTATTCATGTACTTATGGAGTCCTTGTTGCTCTTCAGATCCTTGCATGATTTGGCAGCAAGTCTTTGTTCCTCAGTCATCTGACCCCACTTCTGCCTCTTGTACTCTTCCTTTTAACGCCCAAGTTCAGTTAGGAGCTTCTTACTTACCCATACAAACTTCCTACTACCCTAGCTGTGTTTCCTACTTGTTGGGGTGGACCTTTCTTTTGCTTAGAGGAGGTGATTCCTGAATGTTAGCCAGCTGTCCTGCACCCCTTTTCTCTGCAGGGCTGTATCCCCTGGGATTCTTCTAAGCAGGTACCTGAAGAGATTGAAATCAGCTCTTCTGCAGTGCAGGTCTGTGGTCCTGGTTTTTTGCCTTTCTCCCTTCTCTTAGGATCCTGAATCCTACTATCTTGTGGTCACTGTAGCCAAGGCTGCTTCAAACTTTCATGTCCTTGACCAGTTCTTCCTTTTTTTTTAAGTATCAGGTCCAGCACAATACCTCTCCTTCTTCACTGCTCAGTCACCTGTGTCAGGAAGTTGTCATCAGAGCCTCAAGAAATCTCCTAGAATATTTCATCCTATTGTTGCCCCTCCAGCAGATACCAGGGAGGCTGAAATTCTCCACGAGGCCTGTGCATATGAGGCTTCCTCCAGTTGTTCGGAAAGGGTCTCATCCGTTTCATTTTCCTGATCAGGAAGTCTTTTAGCAGACATCTACTACAACAGCACCACTGTTGGTCTGCCTGCTAATCTTTACCCATAAGCTCTTGCCTGACTCCAGACTTCTCCTGACCTCAGGGATGGCTCCACACACTCTAGCTGCTGTCTTTTGTAACGGACAACTCCCTCTTCTCGTCTTAAAATTATGGAGTTATTTAGCTTGGAAAAGACCTTTAAGATCAAGTCCAGCTGTAAACCTAATGCTGCCAAGTCCCAGTAAACCATGTCCTGAAGTGCCACATCTAAATCCCTTTTGAACGCCTCCAGGGATGCTGAGTCAGCCACTTCCCTGGGCAGCCTGTTCCAATGCTTGACCGCCCTTTCAGTGGAGAAATTTTTCCTGATACCTGATTTAAACCTCCTCTGGTACAACCTGAGGCCATTTCATCTTGTTCTGTAGCTTGCTACTTGGGAAAAGACTGACACTCACTGTCTACAACCTCCTTTCAGGTAGCTACAGAGAGCAATAAGGTCTCCCCTTAGCCCTTCCCAGCCTGTCCTTCCTAAAATGTCTGTATTCCTCAATTGCAGCCTTCCAGTCACATGAATTATCCCACCACATCTCCACAATCCCAGAGAGGTCATAGCCCTGTGGCTGCACACACTTTTAACTCCTCCTTGTTCCCCATGCAGCGTGCATCAGTGTAGAGGCATGCCAGAGAGACAGCCAAGCACGCCAATTCCCCAGAACATGCTTGAGAGCTTTCCCCACAAGGCTGTTCTGCTTCCCTTATTCCTTATAGGCCTGTGCTCAAGGGGATTCTACTTCGTCTGAATTGTGTGGATTGCCTTTGTGTTCCTACCAACCAGGGTACTCGTCTTGCCTGCCCTATCCCCAGCTTTCTTACTTGGTTGTTGAGGAATTGCTCTGTATACCATCATTTCTAGTTTAAAACACCCCCTACCTAATTGGCCAGCCTCTCAACAGGTATTTTTGCCTCATTTAGTCAGACAGATCACGTCCCTAGTGTGTTTATCTCTGATGAAAAAAAACCTCTGTATTTTGGATTCATGTAAGCTCAAGGACTCAGAACAGCATTGAGGTGCAGCTACAGAATTAAAGAAGTTTTTGGTTTAGTTCTTCACTTCTTTCATCAATTTATTTGGCTGATGGATACTTGGAAATTCTAATAAATCAAAATTTTGTTGTGGTGTGTCTTACTTGTAAAGTGTCTTAATGGCAGGTTGTATAGTTACATATGTGTTTTAAGACAGAGTTACCAGGGTGCTGGTGGTAAAGGAGGCACTCATTACACACTTACTAATACTTCACAGTGTGTTTTAATAATTTCTAAAGGATGGCCATCTCCTATGGAAGACAGCTGGCTCTAATTCTGAAATTGCCTGCTGGCAAGGAGGGAAGGTAGTAGCAGTGAAAATGCAGAGTCCATATAACTGAAAAATACAAACATGAGGCATTCGTTTTATTTTTATACTGTGCCTGGTATAGTGGTAACCAAATTGAATGTGCTTCTTAAGTTTATAGTAGTAACAACAATAATAAATACCATAGCTTGTCTGCTGAATACAGTTGGTCCCTGTGGTGATGCCATTCACTGTGGAATCCAAGTGCAGTATGTCTTGGGGGACAATATCTGGTCTTACTGTGCACCATAAAAATAGCTTTTGGAAATCAGTGAGCACAGAAAATTTTGGCACATGTTTCTAAGGTTTGGCAAATTACTAAGTCTTGTAAATTATACTGGAAAACGTTGGAAGTAGTGTACCTACAGTGATGGTGCCTTCAAATTTTATGGACTTCTGTTAGTTATTTTGCAAGATTTTTCGTAATGAAGTCTGAAATCTACCATCTACTGTAGAGTTAGACCCCTCCAAAGAGAATTTTTCGCTGTCAGGTACAAACATGACATTACATAAAAGGAAAAAGCAAATTCTTGGCACGTGTTTCACCTAGGAGCTTCAATTTGTTATACTGGTACAGGCCTTTCTTTCATAGTATCTGTCATCTGAAATATGTGAAGTATTTTCAATGGGCAGTGTTGCTGTAGATAAAATGTAAGGGGTTCATTTTGTACAGAGATTATGCTCAGCAAGCTTTAAACTTCAAAGTGTGATGGACAGAACTTTTCTCAAGGATTTGACTCACTAGACTTTTTTTTTTCTCTTTGACTCAACCGCAGCAAAATCGTTTCAACCCTACGGTTTCTTATTTTGGTTGTTGTGTTGTTCTTTGTCTTACCTTCTTTCTTATACCAGTATGTGTTATCTGTAGTTTTCAGTATACAGAAAATAATAGAGTAGTTGACTATTGGGGAAAAAAAACCCCAGTGGTTTATGCATAAAAGAGTTTCCTCATAAATACACAAGGAGCTGCTTTGGCAACTCATGTTGACAAAGTATTAGATACATTTTTTTTTTTTAATTTATTGCCATAGCAATAATTAATACAAATTTTAAAAATAATCATAATTATTGTCATAGCAAAAACAATCAAGGCCTACTATGCTTGCAGATGCCATAAAATAGCTAGAGATTTATCATTTGTCTACTAGTAAATACAGGGAAATCAATAATTAACAAGTGATAATTAGTGTTGACTTCAGAAACACTTAAAGAATAGTGGCAAACAAGGTGGGAGCAGCAGCTCTATCTTCCTGTAATAGACGTGTGGCTTTCCACCATTTCGATGCAAAAGCATCAATTTCTCAATTGTCATACTCCATTGGAGTGACTTTTGTAGTGTGATGCCAGAATACATGAATCATAGGGGGCTCTAAAATAAGCCTCTGCAAAAATCACGCTTTAGAATAGATGATGCTGTTGAACCCAGGGGACCTGTTTGCCATTCTCTAGCTGCTGTACCTTGTGGAGGTTGTAGAGTCTGCTGCTGCTTTTGGGCTTTGGTTCTTTGCTGATGTGGTTGTAATTTATGTATTTTCATCCACATGTCCTATGTTCAGTGTTAGAAGGTAATGTGAAGAGGGGGCATACTTGCAGGGGTTATGTTGTATTTACAACCACTGATCCACAGTCTGACAGATGGACACTAATTTATTTACAGTCATGCTATATCTATACAAAACCACATTTTAATCGCACATACGTGTGTTGATACATGTTGGTTTTATATTTTATATAATATGCATATATAATAAATATTTTTTCATACTTGTTCAACATAAATTAATACATCTATAATAAATATCTATTTATATAAAGAATCATTTTTCAGTAAATACCTGCTGTCTGCCACCTGTGTTATTGTTAACTCCTTTGGGCCAGTCTGCATGAAGGGAAAGCTTCTTGCTTCAAATTACTTGAGTAGCTGAAGTGGTAAAAACTGTTCACTGTGGACTTGCAGATTTGACATTCAAGCCCAGCTGATGACTCCTGTGACAGTAACATGTGTGCCTGTTGTGAGTGCGTACTACGTTTAAAGTTAGATAAGTGCTACTAGTAACTGTTAAAAATTGCCTTACGTTTATAAATTCATTTGGGTGTTATGTTGACTACTTTGTGTATTGGGGTATTTTTGAGAGTGCCTGGGGAGAATGGGAAGCCACTTCATTCATAAACAGCACGTAGCAAACAAAATAATGTGAACGGGAGAAGGACAGAGTGTCGAGAAGAGCAGAAGCTTTTCTTGTCAGGGAATGAAATCTCTGTGTTTGTACTCTAGATGCATCAAAACTAATAGATACACCATCATCACCACCCAAAAAAAACTGCTGCAAACCCAGGAGTGTTCTTGGAAGAGTAGTAGTATTCCCCTTCAGGTGACCAAATGGGTCAGAGCCCAGCTAATGAACAGTTCAGCTTTTTGCCTCTAGGTACCTTGAATACTACTTTCTTCATGGGATTGAAAATTACTGTCACTTAATGACTGGAAAATTCTGTCCTGAGTTGTACTGGAGGCTTGAGATCTAGAATTTGTCAAACTCATGATTACACTGTATTTGAGAGTGAAAGTACCATGAGGCAGGGTTTCAGCATATCGTACATTACACTTTATTCAGCGTGTAGTATGGCACAGCCTGGTCTTAAATGAGTCTGCACGCTTATTTGGGAGCCATGATTTCTTTAGTTCTTGTATAATCGTCAATAACAATACCATTTCATACACAATGGCAGAGATGGCGAGTTATAAAATTGCAAATCACATTTGAAAGCATAGTGACACTGTCTCTCCTAAAATATTTTGTGAGTTTTGCTTTATGGGTTATTCAGTTTCCATAACTGAACATATAATATGAAGAAAAATGTTACCCATTGTTTATTTCAGTTGTCTCACGTTACTACTTTGTCCAATACTGCTGTGTTCTTTGATGTATCTTATTGCTAATTAAACTGTATAATTCCATTCTTTAAGTTTATCCCTGAATTACCGCATCACATGTATTTACTTAGTTACTGGTTTCTGAAATACTGTTCGTTAAATACTTTATGGGTTTGAGACTCCAGTGTCTTTATATGAACAAAATAGTAAGCCAGTGATACTTTACGAGTTTGATCACCCAGTAACTAAAGAAGTTTCATTGTACATACATTGATGAAAAGTATGTTTCTGCTCAAAGTTAAAAGAGAAATTTCCATAAAGCAAGGCGAGGCAGACTATGCTGTCATAAGCTGTACTGCTTAAGAACATTGCAGAGCTGCATAGAAACTGAATTGAATATACCAAGTGTTAAACAAATTAATTGAGAGGGATACAAGAGTGTTGTATGTTAAGGTGGCAGCCTCTGAGTCTGAAAATAAGGTTTGGCATCAGAACTAATACTTTGAGAATAACCGTTGTTCAGAGGTAAGGTGATACTCAACTCCAGCCTTCAAGCCCCTTCCATGGACAGGATTATCTATGTCTTTCTGAAAATCTGAAATATTTAAACACATTAATAGATAATATTGGATACTTCGCACAGTTCATTAGCACTGCTTGCTAATTCTATTTGCTTTATGAAAAAACTGTGTAAAGGCCAGATTTTTGTGTTGATCACACTATCCCTGTCAGCAGCAGGGACACCATTTTTAATTTTCGCATACATGTATAGAAAACTGGGTTTCCTGAAGGAACTGAAAAAAGGAACAGCTAACCAGATCAGTTGAGTTTGTTTTGATGAAATATCAGATGGATTAGTATCAGGTTATATAAATTTTACTGCATCCAAGTGGTTATTCCTGCACTGTTTGTCCTTAAAGTTTAGAAGGACTCTTACAGTAGAGATACTCTTCTGTTCATGCAGAAATTATTCATCTTTGAATGCAAAGCTTAATTGACCTGTGCTAGCTGTAGTCTGCAGTAAATGCACAGATCATGTGACAGTGCAGAGAAGACAGTTGTTTGTTCCAATTCTGTTACATTTCTGATAGCGATGTGAGCACAGCTGGTGGAAAATGGTGTTTCTGTGTGTCACAGCAAATCCTTTGTCTTGCAGGGCTATAATCCTCAGAGGACACGCTTCGCTTTCATCTTGCAGTTTTTCGAAGCTACTCAGCCTCAGCTGTTAATTTTTGAGGCTAAGGGTTATGAAATGCGAAGTATTGTTCAATGGCTTTGTGAGGTTGCGGCATTGATGCATTCACAGTCTAGAAAGCTTTCGATGGTAGAATGTACTTCTTTTCTTTATGTAATTTCATAAACTCTTACATTAACAGAGAACACCTCAAAGCAAGCATGATGCAGGTTCCCATGATACAGAAAGGCAGAATGAAGGTCAAGGAGCAGCAGAAATCAGTGTGGCCACTAGCAGTACCGGTCAGGTAAATTGATGATTTTGTTTGTTGATAGTATAATTAAATATTTTAAATGTACAATGGTTATGTATGAGTATAATATACCTTATGGTGTTTGTGTGCTTGCTCATTTTAAAAAGATACGTTTTTCTTCTTTGCATCTATATGTGAGAAATTTCTTGTATTTATTGGAAGGAAATCTTTAGTAAGATGAAGTATAAATATTTGATAATGCAGGGAGCATTTTTCTTTTGTTTGAATGATTAATGAGCCTAATGCTATGAAGGAGATAACTATAGAAAACATATTTTACTGCAGGTGAATTGTAATACTGGAAATATGGTTTAATTACGGGAAATTGTTCAGTTTTTCACCTTAGAAATTATCAATGAAATACCAGTGATTTTTTTTAAAATATAAGAGAACCAAATGGGAGGTTTGTTATTAATGTTACTTTAATATTTTTTTAGATAAAGCTTTGAAACAGTAGTATCTGAGGTAATCTGGAAGTGAGCTGAAATGCTTCTAAATAATCTTCTGTTGCTGTTGCTTTTATCAATGAAATACATTAGTGGAATATTTTGAGGGGTGCAGTACGCTCTTGCCTTTAAAACAAATATTTATCAAAATCTGACTTCTGTTTTTGGCTAAAAATACTCTGATTTATTAGTGATCATTCCTTTCATGATTTCGAACTATATCAGACATTCTCACCAGTAATTTGGGTTCTTAAAACTTCACACTACAAATTTAATATTTGAATTTATATGCAAAGTATTTTTGCTACTCCAGGGAAGTAGAATTATTTAAATATTTCTGAAAGTGTCTTGTACAAGAAGATTTATTAGAAAGATTTGTGGTTTGGCTAGAATATTTCACTTAAATAAACATTAAGCACAGCCCATAATTCTGCTTTTGAAGTATGTTTGATCACCATTTGAAATTAAATTCTATCAGGTGTATCTGAGCAATTGCTTGAGGCTTTGATTCTAATTCTTATGGCAGCTTTATTGTTTGGGAAGAAAATAGTTCAGTGCTGCTTTGAGGCTGAAAGCATAATGTATTTAAATAATTGATGCACTGTGGCTGCATCATCCATCTTTAGTGTATGAATCAGTTTTTTCTGGACAACGTATTTTCCAGGGAAGGAAGGAAGAAGGGTTTGTCATGTCTTGGCAGACCTATGCAAGTGGGAGATTAATTCATACTTCGTTTGAGGTCATGTGTTGAGGATTTGTGCGGTTTTGACTTTTGCCTCTTAAAAATGTGTACATCACATAGATTGCTTCCTCCTGGAGGTGGATAGAACCAGGGTGCTGAATCTGTGTTAAAACGGACATCTGGGCGTTATTTAGATTCAATGCAAGTCCAGACAGAGGAGGTTTAATGGATTAGGCGTAACATTTATTTCTGATAAACCAGCTCAATATACTTCAAGCAATCACTGTTCACTGGAGTGCATAAAGTTTCAACCAAATCATTCCGTTCTAATTGGTTTTGTAGTCATATAATCAATGTTAATTGAAATACTGCCAATTGAATCCAGGATTTTTCAGGATTATGCACAAAAGGTTATGTCCTCTTGTGCACCATCTTTCAGATGTCTTGTCTTTTCCATTATGCTCACTGTCCTGCTGCTAAAGTAAATTTTTTTCATACCTTTGTTATGCAAGTTTTGCAAAGGAATTCAGTGAGATTGAATATTTTGTTACGAAAATGTGCCACAAAATATGAAAATCACCTGACAGTAAATGGCAAGCATAGTAAAACAATGAGTGAAAGACAGTAAAACATAAAAGGAGAAAACAAGATGAAGTAGACAGGTAGGAGAACATTTTGTAAAAGAGGCTTCTACACAAGAAGGGTCCATGGAACATCTTGTCGTTTCCCATCTTCTCAGATGAATGGCTACACACCTGACACCAACTAGTTTGTTCACACCAGTCTTTGGGAGTCAGTAAGAAAACTTATTTACTCTTCATTTGGGCATCCTGGCATCCTCAAAGTAGCAAGGCCACATCATAGCTCTGAAGGAAATAGTTATCTGAATCAAAGCTGATACAGTTCTGGGGAAACAATAGGAAAATTATGCTATTTCTGTCTACACCATGGTGAATTTAATAGGTAGTGCTCCAAACTTAAGTCTTTTTTACTTTCTTGCGTGCAGTAACGTACTGAACTTAATGGAGAATTCTGGTGTGTTACATTGAACCTGTATTTCTTAAAATGTAGTTTGAGGTCAAGATGATACGAAGGGATTGCTTGGTGCAAAAATCTGGGAATTTGTTCCCATATTCTTAGCACTGCAGATCAAGTGACTGAGAAGACCCAATATAATTTTCATTCTAAGCTTTAACATTTTGAGTCATTAATAGAGAAAATAAGGGCTTTTTTTACATAGGAAATATATATTGGAATAAATTGTGTGAATTTAAATCACTCTTGTTATGCTCTTAGCATAATACTTACTCTGGAACATGCGTGAAATGTTCTGGATTCAAATGAGAGATGAGTATAATAATGTGTGTTTAAGTATTGCAGCATAACTAGAATTCTTTTCTGTCTAGACAAACACTACGTGAAGTTATTCCTATCTTTTACTTAGTCACTTTCAACTTCAAATTTAAAATGTTGAACTGTATGAACAGCAAATACTGAAAGAGGAATAGTCTTCTTTCTTCATGGTGCACCTACAAAAAACATAGGAATTATTTTGAAATTTCTTTCATACAGTTTTTTTCAGTGTTACATTTTTTATGGAAAAAAAAAAAAGATACACATTGATCCAGATAGTTTGAAAATGTTGTTTTGCAAATTAAGCTAATAATTTCATGAACAGGTTTTAGCTTTTGTAGAGGATCAACAAAAGACTGGTGACTACCTCAGCAAAACAGTTTTCTGATACTAAAAGTGTTCGCTACTTAAATGTATAGTGAGTGCAAGGGAGGGATGTAGTAAGGGAAACTGCACAGGTAAGAAGCGGAGAAAAAGAAAACAAGAACAAAGAAAGAAAAAAGGCAAAGAGTGGATGAAAGATCATAAAAGGCAAAATGTAAATACATCAAGTGGATTAAAAGAGTACAAAGAGGCTAATAACTGAGTCTTGCTAGTACAGGTAGGATCTTTCTATTTACAATTAATTTCTAGAAAAATACAGCAAATAGTCTCAGCATTATTTTATAGCTTTTCGTTAAAAATTAAATAGATTGATCCACTCATAATTTGGTTTTGATATGGACAAATCAAGTAGGGAGTTACCCCTTGTCTAGATGAATCTCTTTTTATTTGTTAGATCTTGCATACCTGGTTGTGTTCTGAAGAAGTACAGGCTTACTTCTATGCACTCCGTAATCTGACATAAAAGTTGTGGCTGCTTTTTTTCCCTTCTGCAAAAATTATAATTCGTTGTGCAAACCCCACTTCTCCTCCTTCTCGGTGAAAATAGTAATTATAAAATAATCCTATTGAAAATGCAATACTATTGAGACTTAATTTCAGGAAGAGAGGTTAATAAACCCCAGTCTAACAGTAACCTCTAAGTGGTGTCACAGCAGAGGACCTGACTTAGCAAAAGTTAAGTTGACGGTTCATGACTAAGTGTTGAAACTGAATCAGGCAGTAGTTGTTTTTTCACTCAGACTTTGTTTTATACTGAATTGTTGTTTAAATTTGTAGGGTTCTGCTGCTCGAATGGACCACGAGACAGCCAGTGTTATGAGCTCTAGTAACAACTATTCTGTTCCTCGTAGACTGACAAGTCACCTGGGTACCAAGGTAACCGAAGATTGCAAACCACAGGTCGCTAATGCTACATTTTTACTAATACAATAACCTCATTGTTTCTGCTAATAGTACTACTAATAGCTGAACAATCTATCCACGCATAGTAATTTTATGGAGTTAAAATTACAGAATATTTTTTTCACCTTTTAAAATATATGCAGAGAAATCCTTATTTTTTTAACTTGATCAGTTAAGAGTTGTTACGGTAAGGAAAAAATAATTGCTAGAAATTACAAGAGTATCTAAAAAGCTTGTGGTATTGATTTATAATCCATGATGAAAGCTAACGCTTATAAGAGCAGTTCTTTGAATACTTTTCCAGAGTCTAAATCCATGAAACAGATGCAATTGTTAAGGAATTGAATGGATGACAAAAAAACCCCAAAGTTATGTAAGCCCTTCAAGGTGATGAATACCTGTTCACAAAAGACTGTGCTCAAAGTATGTGCAGCGTGAAAAGAGAGGGGGTAGAAAAGGGGAAATCTGTAACACAAAATCGTGTTTATGAACCATTGAAGTTTATACTGCCTCTGGAATCGGCAGCAGTATAGACTATCGGTGTGCTGAGCACAGTCTTTTGGGAAGCAGATCCTGTTAGCTTGACATAGTATTAATTACTTAAAACAGCGTTACAATGTTGTAGTTTTGTACCTGCACTGTATGCAAGTTCCAAGTGGAGATGACATCAGCTAGTCTGTCTGTCTGCAAGTTTTCATTGCAAACTGTACAATTCCCAAAAGCTGCAAACAGGAGAGCCCTGCAGGTAGGGAAAGGGACTAAGTGTGAAAGGATACAGGCAAAGAAACAGGTTGAACTGAGTGTGCTGTGGGTGGGAAAAGCTGAATATTAATGCCAGAGAAGAAGGAAAAAGTGTTAGAGAATCATAATGGAGGAATGCATTTACAAACTTAGAAAGAGATGTGTCTGTGGGCAGTGTGTGTATACAGAGACACAAAGTTATTTTTTTAGGTTTTCCTATACTATTATTTGCTGCAAACTGAAGGCCAGATTTTGGTGGCTTCTTCAGCTTTATTCTCTGACAAAAACTTTAGCTTCCAAATCCAAATAATACTAGATTAAAGGTGCCACTGGAAATATCTGTCAAGAGGCATGCTTAAAGCAGACTCAATTCACTCTCCTTTAAGAATCCAAGTGGTTTGTTTTAATGCTATTATTTGATTTTCCCCAGTCAAGAAGACAGGATCTCCAAACTGGGATGATAGGCTGTCATAAAATTGGCTTCTTTCCAAGACTATTTCAGTGGATTTTGCATGTGATCATACAATTTCACATGTTAAGATTTCTATTGCTTCAGCAATCCCATACTGTTTAGAGAAGTACATGTTAACAAACCTGCTGCTTAGTCTAGCCATTGCTATCCAGTTTTTTTGTAACTTGGTATTTGTACTCATCTTCAGGTGCATTTGAATTGTCTCTGAAGAAACCAAATAAAATCATTCATTGGTCTGGTAACCAGTGCAAATATCTAGTTCCTACTGGAAAACTTTACCTAACAGTCCAAAAACTCATTCCTTCTTAAAAAAAAAAACCCACACACTGCTACTTTACAATTGCCTTTGATAGTTTCTTTATGTTGTGTTTTGATTTTGAATGTTTCTGTTTATCTTGGCTTTAGGAGTTCGGAGTTTCTAGGTAGTATCTAAAATCATCCTCTACATCCTGTTACTCTACTGAAAGTTCACTAGAACCAAATGCATTTCTTGATGTAAAACCATTACTGAAGAAAACAAGAGTGGGAGAGACAAACCAAAAAGTGCATTGACCACTACATTACATGACGGCCAAGGGAATCCCTCAAAAACTGCTGTTTTTTGATGAGAAATTTGGTTACTCCAAATTAAATGTGTAACGCTGAGTTTGCATGCCCTGATTTAATTTTACAGATGCTCAGTATTCTATTTATGTATTAAATGAGCATTTGTTTGCTTTACTGGTTTTATCCCTGTAAACTTGAAAAAGTGTTAATTTAACTCTTCAGTTTTGCATTTGCAATAAATAATCTTGTCCATATGCAAATTAGTCATTGTAACAAAAAAATGTTAATTTGAAGAAGTTTTAAAGGAAAACTTTGAAATACATAGTTGGCAGGTTTTTTAGCTTAATTTAAACTTAAAAATTCATGTAATCGTCCTTATCCTTTGTCTGAATTATTGTATCTAATACCACACAACAAAGAGTTTTTCACTGAAGAGCATCTTTACATGAAAGTGTGATTCATACAGAACGCAGGTTTTTTAAGACAATTAATTTTAAGTATATTTTTAGATTTCTCAAACTGAAACACTTTCATTAGCATGTTTATTTAATCTTCTTGTACAATGGAAATTTGAATGTCTTTGCTATTGGTCGTAAAGATTAATACAGTTACATACAGCTACCACCCACTTCTTCTGGCCATTTAACGACAAAGTAAGATTTTTTAATTATGAAAGCTGAAGTAGTAGTAGTATGTAGTTATTTCTAAATAGCACAGGGGTTTTGTGCCATTAAATAAGGGGGTTTTGCTCATGTGTACCATTCAGATTTCATTTCAGCTTAATTTTATGTGTATTTTTTAAATGTAACTGTATTTTTAAAATCATTTGACCTGCAGGTGGAAATGGTGTATTCATTGTTATCAATGCTTGGTACTCATGATAAAGATGACATGTCAAGAACATTGCTAGCCATGTCTAGCTCCCAAGACAGCTGCATAGCCATGCGTCAGTCTGGATGTCTTCCTCTCCTCATCCAGCTTTTACATGGCAACGATAAAGACTCTGTCTTGTTAGGAAACTCTCGTGGTAGTAAAGAGGCCCGTGCCAGAGCCAGCGCAGCACTGCATAACATCATTCACTCCCAGCCTGATGACAAACGAGGCAGACGGGAAATCCGTGTGCTCCATCTTCTGGAGCAGATCCGTGCTTACTGTGAAACGTGTTGGGAATGGCAGGAAGCACATGAACAAGGCATGGATGAAGACAAAAACCCAAGTAGGTTCTGCAAGCCATATAAAAATTTTTCAAGGATATATTGAAAATAGTGAATTTGCAGAAAGTGCAACTTTAATCTGACTTGTTAAATGTGAGTTTTCCTATATATATGTGTGTGTATGTGTGTATAGATTTGTTGTTTTTTTTTTAGTTGAGGTAGTGTTAGGAAATCTTACCTATTACAGTTATGATACCCAATTTAGAAACTTGTTATTTAAATCATAGACCTTGGTGTGCTTTCCAGATAATAGTTCTAGTGGTTTATATTTATAATGTGTAAATCAATATTGAATATGTACTCCATCTATTTTACGTTTTAATGAATAATGAAGCATTTAGGTAAATAATGCCAAGTTGTTTTTCATACGGGTGTATTCAGGAGATGGCACATTTCATTTAGGACAGGGACAGAGAGCACAAATTAAATAATCTCCGTCTATTCAATATCATATGAACTGTTACTTATAATGCATGTAAGAAAAATTTCAGTATTAAAATATGAAAGTGACACTGTAAGGGAGTTTTCTCAGGGAACAGTCAGGAAAAGGATATAACCTTCTGCATTGCTTAGCTGCTTTTATGAATTGAGGGTATTTTGTAATACTGTCTGTAGGTGTCTCTTGACAGACGTACCACTGAAATCAGTGGGCTTTGTCATGGGTTTTGGAGTTACTGCAAGAGCCATGTAGCAGGAGCAGTGCTCTGAAGATGATGTACTGATGTACCGATACCATTCGAGCATTAGCCAGAATCTAACTCACAAAAATATGGACTTAAAACCTCTCAGTTAGAGAGTCATAGTATACTGTAGGTTGGAAAAGACCTTTGAGATCATCCAGTACCAAAAAAAAAAAAAGTTTAATTAACCATTCATAAGGACATAATACCCAAAGAAACAGCATCACATTAAGTGACATTATTTAATACCATGAGAATATTTAACCTTACTGATTTGTTTCACTAAGATTATTAATTTTTAAAAGTAATATGATAATTTTTGTACTGGGAGTCATATGTCTTAATGCATACGTTCAGGATTCTCCCTAATTTCTTTTTAGCATCAAATATATTTCTACTACACACATTTGTTAGTAACATTCTTAACTAATTGTCTGTTCATGGATTACTGGGAAAATACAAACTCTGAACAAAACTGATTTGTTTTAAAATTAGATTTGCTTTGGGGTACTTAATAATCTAGGCAAAATCGCCTAGGAAATACTAATTGTTATCTATTTCTGGATCAGTGCCTGCTCCAGTGGATCATCAGATCTGTCCTGCAGTGTGTGTTCTGATGAAACTTTCATTTGATGAAGAACACAGACATGCAATGAATGAACTTGGTAAGGCCAAATGTATTTCTCTTGACTTTCTTCGGAAAGCTTTCTGGAAATGCTCACACTTGCCATGTACCTCACTGGTACATTTTTTTACTGCTTTTTTTACTACTAGTTTAAACAGATCATCAGTTTGTTTGTGTCAGTTTTTGCCCTCTAAGTGATGAATGCAGTTTAAATTAACCAGACCATATTGCAGTAGATAAATTTTGTCAGTTACACTTCCTGGGATGAATTGTGAATTTTGGAAGAGCGTAATTATTATGGAAATATGTGCAATTTTAGAAGTATTGGACTTATAATGGAGAATACTTTCAATGGTGGGAGATTTTTTATTGGTGTCTTGCGTTTGTTTTGTTTGTCCTGAGTTGGTTCCTGTTTAACAGCCTGAATTTTTTAGTTCATGTCAGTAAATTCTGTGCATGGAATTTTCCTTAATTTGCCAATTTCGTAATCAATGAAAATATTTTATTTATTTTCCTCAGAAAATAATTTCAGTGGTAATAATTAAATCAGTAATACTCAGATTTACTAAATAGCCTTTTATGTAGCTGGTATGAGTTAATTGGTAAAACATGATTTTGGCTGGGTGGAATTAAAAGATGAGTGTACTGCTAACTTTCTCGTAATTCCTCCTGTTCCCATTTTGCCCTGAAACCTCAATGTCGTGTTATCATACCTTTCAGCTGTTACTAAGTACAAGATTCAAGATCCAGAGTCAGTATTTAACAGTTTATCTCTCTGAGCATTCTGGTTTTCAGTCGTTTGACATTTGTTGTATACATAAAAATGCACTTTGTTCATTGGTATGTATGATAGAGTACAGGTATTATTTATTTTCTTACTTGTTTGTTTTCAAAGGAGGCTTGCAGGCCATTGCTGAACTGTTACAAGTGGATTGTGAAATGTATGGACTTACAAATGATCACTATAGTGTTACCTTAAGGAGGTATGCTGGAATGGCTCTGACAAACTTGACTTTTGGAGATGTGGCAAACAAGGTAAGAGTAGAATTTTAAACACAGTAATTTCAGTTAATGTTTGAATTGTAATTCTCAAGGTGGATGATGAAAGTCTCCAGGATAAGTTACTGAGTTTTGAGCTCAAGACAGAAGTTCAAAATATCTGTCATTACGTCCTGTTTCTGACAGAGAGCACCAGAAACTGAACTTTGTATGATGCAAGTATAGTATCAACTCTCATACTAAATTAAAAAATGTCACTGAAAGTAAGGATTTTATCTATTGGCTTAATTTTTTATGAGCATTAGATTCGTATAGCACATAATGGCTGTGGAACAAAGATTACAGATAGTGGCTGTTTTTTCCGAGAATGTTGAACTAATACTGCTAATTGAGTCAGATTTTGTAAAGTTGTCAGTTACTTAACAATACTACTACTTTCTGAAATCTTGCAAATTTCCTCTTCCTTCAGGCTGGAGCTTGCTTTTAAATATTTGGAATGTATCTGGCTCATAATGGGCACTACTTCAAATTATTATAAGAGAAAGTAGGTTCTATAATTTCTGACAAGGGCCCTGCTTTCAAAAGATGGAAAGTTTCAATTATTTCTTGCCCCAGAGTTTGCCAAGCTATGGAACTTACAAATAACTTTGTACTGAGAAGACTTTTATCCTTCTGCTCTAGAGGAAGACATTTCAGGAGTGAATGGAAATAACAGGCTTATATGACTTGGGTTTTGTTCCAAGTTTTAGCCCAGAGTAAAGCATAAGTCCTTGCTTCAGATTGAATCATAGAACAGTTTGCCTTGGAAGAGACCTTAAAGATCATCTAGTTCCAGCCCCCCTGCCATGGGCAGGGACCCCTTCTTCCAGACCAGGTTGCTCAAAGCCCCATCCAACCTGGCCTCGAACACTTCCAGGGATGGGGAATCCACAGCTGCTCTGGGCAGCCTGTTGCCCAGAAAATGAATTGCTTCACAAAAGATTTGCTCTTTATATCATGCAATTTGTAACCACTACAGGGCTGCAGTTACTGGGTTTATAACATAAACTAAACTACTCGGAGATGTAAATGTACATGCTGTCCAGCTGATGAGTAGTACAGCTTTAACATGTACTTTGGTTTTGAATAATTCTAAAGTGTGCTTTGTCACAATTTCAACATAAGCCTTACATTTTTTTCAATTGCTGTTGTATTCTGAAAATGTTACTCTTCAGATGTCAGAAATGTTGTTACATTTGTGTCAGTTTTAAATACTCATATTACTTTTCATGCTATGTTTATTTGAAAGAAAAAATAGAATTGTGACACTTGATAGATAGTAGGTAATAACACATTGCCAGCTCAAAGGTGATTTTTCTCTGGTGCGTGGTCAAGAAGGCTGCTAAGGTAGTAAAGTTCCCAATGAAGTCCTAGATCTGTTGTCAAAAGTAGGAAATGTAGCACAATTTTGCTGCTTATGTATTGTCCAGAATAGAAACTGATAGTTACACTTAACTTTTTAGTAGTTGTAAACCAGATATTTATTGTTGGCAACATACATTACTAAGTTTTTATTGAACTTCAGATATGATCAGCTTAAGATATCAAAACATTGTGCAGAAGCAAGCCACCTAACCTGTTGTTAAATAGTATTAATTTTATTTTCTTGCTCTGATTCCTAACAGGCTACATTATGTTCTATGAAAGGCTGCATGAGAGCTCTTGTAGCCCAACTAAAATCTGAAAGTGAAGACTTACAGCAGGTACCGTCCTTTTGAGATTAAGTACCTCTTCGGCTTGGGCATTTCCATCACTTTTCATCCTATGAATTTCACTGCATTGTATTAAAATAATGTATTCCTTTTCTAATATTTACCTGCCTTCTATTCACCTAGTCTTGCAACTGGTTATTTTTATACTTTAATTCTATCACATTCATGAAGTTGAAGTAAGTACAACTTCTTGTAATAATGCTTATCTGAGGGTCATACTCTGTTTTTTCACCAAAGCACGCATAGCACATGGATCTGTTAGTGGAAGTCCAGTTCTAAAGATAGATATGAGTGACCTTAGATTCTCTAATTTAGTTTACTAGTGATGGTGCTAATGGACTGGGATTACCCAGAGAGTTAATACAGTATTGCAGTTCCTCCTACTCCTCCTACAAGTTGCAGCAAGTAAACAATAAGGGAATAATAGTAGATGAAGCTGCATTTTGAAAGAGAATGTGCATTTGATTTGACGAGTCATACATAACTACCCTTGACGTCAGCACCTCCCAAAGAAGTTTTCTAAGTACGAGCAAGATGTTCAGTGTGACACCTGAGTGTCTCTTCCAATGGCTCCTGCTGTGTAAAGAAAACAGCCTGAAAATAGGTGTCTTCAGGAGGTGCTTAGGGTGATCCTGAGAGTTGGGACTGCAGAACTGTTCTTCATTGGTATGGAACTTGTTTAATATTATTAAATATTAAATTACAGTTCATTTTAATGAATATATAGTAAACAAACTGGAACAGCTTTTGGGAAGGAAAACCCTGTTTTCCTTGCAATTTGAGTGAATTACCAGATAAAAGAAGAATTTTAAGTAGAATTTACTTCATCTCTTAAAACACAAAAAAATTTCTCCACTAGAGGAGGAACTAGCTAGTTATGATTTACAAAATAATTAGAATTACAGCAAAGGTTATTGGGTAAACTCTGATTTGGTATTGGGGCAGAAACTAAGTATACTTACTATTAGTGACAAGGAAGTCACGGATGCATGGGCCCTTTGACCCGTGGTTTGTCTCCAGCCACTGGTATGTAGACCGTCATACATATGCATGCACACAAAGAAGTCCCTCACTCAGGAAAAGTTAGAAATGGTTTTTAATAAGAATATGGGACAGACTGCTTATTGGGCAAAGGGCCTGGCCATATAAGCGTATCAGCCAGCTGACTGTTTAGGTGCAACTGTGCCTTTCTGTCCTCTTATCCTTGTTCTTTACCCAATATTGTACCACTCCAAATCACCTGGATCCATCCTTTTTCCTGCTTTTGGAACTTTTGGGTCCTCCCATCCCATACCAAGTCTTCTGCAATTCCAGAATGCTCTTCCCTTGAATACCATAAAATGGCCCACATCCCTAGGTCAGGACTTCTGGACTGACCTGCCTTGGTCCAGAAGGTGCAAAGAGCTCTTCCGTTGACTTCCTTGAATGGGTGTCACACCTGGGCCATGGGGCTGCAGACCTGCGGGCAGAGCCCTGGAAAGAGCCTGGACAGGGTGCCCCCCCCTCAGAGCCCTCAGTTTGGGTTCCTGCCTGCCCCTGGGCCCCTGCGCTCCTCTGGGCATGTCGAGATGGGCCCCTGGTGAGATGATTGCTCCTGGAGCCACCACAGGAGCCGCCAGGGAGGGGTATCACTGGGCTCTTCCGTCTGCCACTGCCTCCCTGTGCTCCCTCGTCCGTGTGAGCAGGGGAGCGTTCATCACATAATCTAACAAGCTTATGCACTTCTGTGACAATGAGAACATCCATAGGTAAACGTTTTCTATCAAATACATTTCACAAGGAATAATACATGCTTACTGCAGCCCATAAATGGATGGTGTTTAGTATGTAAGGGTTGTCTGCTATAGTGACAATTCTACCTCAGTCTAGCTGCTGCCGAGGACAAGGACATAGGCTGAACGGCTACTCGTTTTCTGTAGATAACTATTCTGATTGTAAAAGACACAGTGTATTTTTTAAAGGCTTTAAAAAGCTTCATAAACATTAATCAAAGTAATCATACCATCTGAGAGACAAGCAAAATGTTAACTGTTCTATTTTACAAGCAGAATAGCTGAGAAAAAAATTATATAATTAAGTATCTCCTGAGATTACGTAGGTCTACTGCAGACATCAGAATAGAGCACAAATCTGAATTTTTGGACCAGTTTTTCAACCAGCTTGGAAAACAGGGAACCTGATTTTGAATCTTTCTTTTTAGGTACCCACACACAAAAGCCTTTGATCAAACTTCATACTGAAATGTTAGAACAGTCTAGCAGACAACACAACAAAAAGCAGATTTGAGCAAATTTTAGTTTAGATACTGAACGTGACCACTGTTAATCCATAGCATTCCAGAAATCCAGAAGGAAAGTCTGGTAACCTGCTAAAGTAGCTATATTGAAACACATTATTTTTCTTTTATGTGTTGCAGGTCATTGCAAGTGTGTTGAGGAACTTGTCCTGGCGAGCAGATGTAAACAGTAAAAAGACTCTAAGAGAAGTTGGAAGTGTGAAAGCATTGATGGAATGTGCTTTAGAAGTTAAGAAGGTATCGTGTATAACTGATTGAGATAAATTTTGGAAAGATTGCATTTATTTTACACAAAACACAAATACTGTCCTTTTTTTGATAAAAAGTTGGTGAAATATTTGGGATGGTTTAGGTAGAAGTATTTAAGATATTATTTAAGATATAAAGAAGGTTTGAAGAGTAGAGTTGCTCTGACTTAACATAGCAGCAGACCACAGTGCAGCAGTGACATCTCAATACCACTAGTATTTCTGTAATTTTTTATTTACGAGGGTTGACAGCTTTTGCCTTTCAGTTTTATGAGCTGTGCTGTTGAAACAGCTGTTTTTTAAAATTTTGCAATTTAATAAAGCCTCTTTTGAGTTAGTGAATAGATAACTACAGCCAGCAAGTATTGTGGCACACATTTCTGAAAACTTTGAGGAAAGCAATACCAAATCCATAGCTGAAGGAGAGAATCAAACAGAAGTATTTACATGTGCACTGCTGCCTGCATCAGGCTTACCAGCCCAGAAAGTAGAAACTGGAACATAAAATAACTCCTTGAAGCTAACTTAATTTCTGAGAGCTTGTGATCAATAGTTGAAAACTTCTCTAATTTTCTAAATATGTCATTTTGTTATTTTCCTAGGAATCCACCCTAAAAAGTGTTCTGAGTGCCTTATGGAATTTGTCAGCACATTGTACTGAGAACAAAGCTGATATATGTGCTGTTGATGGTGCTCTTGCATTTCTAGTCAGCACACTGACATACCGGAGCCAAACAAACACTTTAGCGATTATAGAAAGTGGAGGAGGAATACTAAGAAATGTTTCTAGCTTAATTGCTACTAATGAGGACCATAGGTAGGTATATTTTTTCTGAAAATCTTCAGCAGTTCCACATGTGTATTAGACAGTTTCTGAGTCTTAATATGAATGCATGTACTAAGTATGGTAGTTAAGTACGGTTAATTTTTAATGCATTTGATAAGGCAAGTATTTCACTTAAATAACAGGAAAGTGCGAAGAGGTTAAGACCTACTGCTTGTTAATGGTGAACTGTACTAAAAGCTAACTATTCGTATTTGTAATAGGATTTGATTAGCATTCAGATGAAAGCTAGAGGAAATACGAGATAAATTTGCACTGGAGAACTCATGATTTTCCTTCTAAGGGCAAAACTTGCCTCTAGCGTAATAGGTTTTTGTTTTGTTTTGTCTCTTACCCTTCTTAAATGCCACTACTGATGTTTATTTTCAATTACTCAACACCAGGCAAATCTTGCGAGAGAACAGCTGCTTACAAACCTTGTTACAACACTTGAAGTCACACAGTTTGACAATAGTCAGTAATGCATGTGGGACCCTGTGGAATCTTTCTGCACGAAATGCAAAGGATCAGGAGGCGTTGTGGGACATGGGAGCAGTCAGCATGCTGAAAAATCTCATTCACTCAAAACACAAAATGATAGCCATGGGTAGTGCTGCAGCTCTAAGAAACCTCATGGCAAACAGGCCAGCAAAATATAAGGATGCTAACATTATGTCTCCAGGATCAAGCTTACCATCTCTTCATGTCCGAAAACAAAAGGCACTGGAAGCAGAATTAGATGCTCAGCATTTATCAGAGACTTTTGACAACATTGATAATTTAAGCCCAAAAGCATCTCACCGTAATAAGCAGAGACATAAGCAAAATATATACAGTGACTATGTCTTGGATTCCAGTCGGCATGATGATGGTATATGCAGATCAGAGAGTTTTAATGCTGGTAATATGACTGTACTTTCGCCATATCTAAATACTACAGTATTGCCTGGCTCCTCCTCTTCCAGTAGAGGAAACATAGAAAATTCTCGATCTGAGAAAGACAGAAGTCTTGATAGGGATCGAGCGGTAGGTTTAAATACCTATCATCCTACTGCAGAGAATACTGGGAACTCCTCTAAGAGAATAGGAATGCAGATTTCTACCGCTGCAGCTCAGATCGCCAAAGTTATGGAAGAAGTAACAAGCATGCATATTCCACAAGAAGACAGAAGTTCTGGTTCCACTTCAGAAATGCACTGTTTGACAGAAGACAGAAATGCCCCAAGGAGATCAGCCACTGCCCACACTCACTCAAACACATACTTTCCTAAACCTGAGAATTCAAACAGGACATGTCCTATCCCGTACACAAAAATGGAATACAAGAGAGCTTCAAATGATAGTTTAAATAGTGTCAGCAGCAGTGATGGCTATGGTAAAAGAGGCCAAATGAAACCTTCCATTGAATCTTACTCTGAAGATGATGAAAGTAAATTTTGTAGTTATGGTCAATATCCAGCAGACTTGGCACATAAGATTCATAGTGCAAATCATATGGATGACAATGACGGAGAGCTAGACACTCCTATTAATTATAGTCTTAAATACTCAGATGAACAGTTAAATTCTGGAAGGCAAAGTCCCTCTCAGAATGAAAGATGGGCAAGGCCTAAGCACATAATAGATGATGAAATGAAACAAAATGAACAAAGGCAGTCAAGGAGCCAGAATGCAACCTACCCCGTGTACACTGAAAGTGGAGAAGATAAACACATGAAATACCAGTCACCTTTTGGACAGCAAGAGTGTGTTTCTTCCTTCAGATCAAGAGGATCCAGTGGTTCAGATCAGAACAGAGTAGGCTCATCTCTTGGAATGAATCAGAAAGTAAACCAGTCCTTGTGCCAGGTTGATGATTATGATGATGATAAGCCAACCAACTATAGTGAACGTTACTCTGAGGAGGAACAACAGGAAGAAGAAGACAGACCAACTAATTACAGCATAAAGTACAATGAAGAGGAACATCATGTCGATCAGCCTATTGATTATAGTTTAAAATACTCAACAGAAGTTCCTCCTTCTCAGAAGCCATCTTTCACTTTTCCGAAGACTTCTTCAGTGCAACACGCTAAAACTGACCATATTTCCGCAAGCAGTGGGAGCACATCGGCCCCCTCAGCTGGTTCAAAGAGACAGAATCAGCTTCACCCAAATTCTGCCCAGAACAGAGGTGGTCATGCACAAAAGACTGCCTCTTGTAAAACTCCCTCTATTAATCAGGAAACTATACAGACTTACTGTGTGGAAGATACCCCAATATGTTTTTCAAGGTGTAGCTCTTTGTCATCTTTGTCATCAGCTGAAGATGAAATAGGACGTGATCAATCCACACGTGTGGCAGATGCTAATAACACGCTACAGATATCAGAACTAAAGGAGAACAGTGGGTCTCTACCTACAGAAGGTGCAGTAAGTGAAATCACATCAACATCACAACACATCAGAACAAAATCCAGTAGACTTCAGACTTCTAGTTTGTCTCCTTCTGATTCCTCTAGACATAAAGCTGTTGAATTTTCTTCAGGTGCCAAATCTCCCTCAAAGAGTGGTGCACAGACTCCTAAAAGCCCACCAGAACATTATGTGCAGGAAACACCACTCATGTTCAGCAGATGCACTTCTGTAAGTTCCCTGGATAGTTTTGAAAGCCGTTCAATTGCTAGTTCAGTTCAAAGTGAGCCTTGCAGTGGAATAGTAAGTGGTATTATAAGTCCCAGTGACCTTCCAGACAGCCCTGGACAAACAATGCCTCCAAGCAGAAGTAAAACTCCGCCGCCTGCTCAGGGAGTTCAAGTAAAAAGAGATGTAGCTAAAGGTAAAGTACCTAGTGCGGAAAAGAGAGAGCCTGGTCCTAGACAGGCAGCTGTAAATGCAGCTGTCCAAAGAGTTCAGGTACTACCAGATGCTGATACACTGTTACATTTTGCTACAGAAAGCACACCAGATGGGTTTTCTTGTTCTTCCAGCCTGAGTGCTCTCAGTCTTGATGAGCCATTTATACAGAAAGATGCAGAGTTAAGAATAATGCCTCCAGTTCATGAAAATGAACATGGAAATGAAGTGGAACCTGAACAGTCAGATGATACAAAGGATAACAAGAAGAAGAAAGCAGAGAAGCCTGCTGAAGCAGAAAAAGACATTCTGGATGATTCTGATGATGATATTGAAATACTGGAAGCATGTATTATTTCTGCAATGCCAACAAAGTCTTCACGTAAAGCCAAAAAGCCTTCTCAAACACCTGCTCCAAAAATACCTCCTCCTGTAGCCAGAAAGCCTAGCCAGTTGCCAGTTTACAAACTTTTGCCTTCACAAAGCAGATTGCAGTCCCAGAAGCATGTGAGTTTTACACCAGGAGATGATATGCCACGGGTATATTGTGTTGAGGGTACACCAATAAATTTTTCAACAGCTACATCTCTGAGTGATCTCACAATAGAATCTCCCCCAAGTGAGTTGGCCAATGTAGACAGTGTGGGAATGGGAGCAGAGTCCAGGGAATTTGAAAAGCGAGACACCATTCCTACGGAAGGTACAAGTACCAATGACTCTCAGAGAGCAAAAAGCTCAACTGTGACTGCCCCAGGCCTGGATGAAGACAAAACAGAAGAGGGTGATATTCTGGCTGAGTGCATCAACTCAGCTATGCCAAAAGGAAAAAGTCACAAACCTTTCAGAGTGAAGAAGATAATGGATCAAATTCAACAAGCATCTTCATCTCTAAGTAATAAAAACCAACCAGAAGGTGAGAAAAAGAAGCCAACGTCACCAGTAAAGCCTGTTCCCCAAAATAATGAATATAGAACACGTATAAGAAAAGCCACAGAGCCTAAAAGCAATGTTAATAATGACAGAAGCTATCCAGAGAACAGAGATGCAAAGAAACAGAATCTTAAAAATAATTCAAGAGATTTTAATGACAAATTGCCAAATAATGAAGAGCGTGTAAGAGGAAGCTTTGCATTTGATTCCCCTCATCATTACACACCTATTGAGGGAACTCCGTATTGTTTTTCACGGAATGATTCCCTAAGTTCTTTAGATTTTGATGATGATGATGTTGACCTTTCAAGGGAGAAGGCAGAATTAAGAAAAGGAAAAGAAACAAAGGAAACAGAAACCAAAGGCTGCACTAATCCAGAACAGTCTTCAAATCAGCAGCCAAGTAACAGGACACAAGTTTGTCAGAAACACCCAACAGGCAGAAGCCAGCCTAAAACTTTCTCTCAGTCAACTAAAGATATTCCAGACAGAGGAGCAGCTACAGATGAAAAAATGCAGAATTTTGCCATCGAAAACACACCGGTTTGTTTTTCTCGCAATTCATCTCTTAGTTCCCTCAGTGATATTGATCAAGAAAACAATAACAACAAAGAAGGGGAACCTGCAAAACATACTGAGGCTCCAGATCCACAGATGGAATCAAACAGACCACAGACTTCTGGTTATGCACCTAAGTCATTTCATGTTGAAGATACTCCTGTATGTTTCTCCAGAAACAGCTCTCTGAGTTCTCTTAGTATCGATTCAGAAGATGATCTTTTGCAGGAATGCATTAGTTCTGCTATGCCTAAGAAGAAAAAGCCCTCAAGAATAAAGAGTGAAAGTGAAAAAAATAATTCCAGAAATACAGGTGGTATATTGGCAGAAGATTTAACGCTGGATTTGAGGGAGATACAGAGGCCAGATTCAGAACATGGTTTCTCACCTGATTCAGAGAACTTTGATTGGAAAGCTATACAAGAAGGTGCAAATTCTATAGTTAGTAGCTTGCATCAAGCTGCGGCTGCTGCGTCACTGTCTAGGCAAGCTTCATCAGACTCTGATTCTATCCTTTCACTGAAATCTGGTATTTCTCTAGGGTCTCCGTTTCATCTTACCCCAGACCAAGAAGAAAAACCTTTCACTAGTAATAAAGGTCCAAGAATTCTTAAGCCAGGAGAGAAGAGTACACTGGAGTCTAAAAAAGTAGAATCTGAAAGCAGGGGAATCAAAGGAGGGAAGAAAGTGTATAAAAGCATAATTACAGGAAAAACTCGCTCCAATTCTGAAGTTTCAAGCCAGCTGAAGCAGCCACAGCAGACAAGCGTGCCTTCAATTTCACGTGGTAGGACAATGATACATATTCCAGGAGTTCGAAATAGTTCTTCAAGTACTAGTCCTGTTTCCAAAAAGGGTCCCCCACTCAAAAACGCAAACTCCAAGAGTCCCAGTGAAGGCCAAAGTCTGACGAGTTCTCCAAGAGGAGTCAAGTCATCAGTGAAACCTGAGCCAGCTCCTGTAACGAGGCAACCATCAGGGTTGAACCAGAGTGTATCAAGTAAAGGACCTTCTAGATCAGGGTCTAGAGACTCCACTCCATCTAGACCTCAACAGCAGCCGTTAAGTAGGCCTCTGCAATCTCCCGGGCGAAACTCCATTTCCCCAGGAAGAAATGGTATCAGTCCTCCCAACAAACTGTCACAGTTGCCAAGGACATCATCTCCTAGCACAGCTTCGACTAAATCTTCGAGTTCAGCTAGAATGTCATATACATCACCAGGCAGGCAGATGAGCCAGCAAAACCTTACAAAGCAAACTGCCTTACCTAAGAGTACCAGTAGTATTCCACGAAGTGAGTCTGCTTCAAAAGGGTTAAACCAAGCTCTCAGCAGTGGTGGATCAAACAAAAAGACTGAACTATCCAGAATGTCATCCACAAAATCTAGCGGAAGTGAATCTGACAGATCGGAGAGACCTGTTCTTGTTCGTCAGTCAACTTTTATTAAAGAAGCTCCAAGCCCAACTCTGAGACGGAAATTAGAAGAGTCAGCTTCGTTTGAATCTCTGTCTCCTTCCAGGTCAGATTCTCCTACAAGGTCGCAACTACAGACCCCAGTTTTAAGTCCGTCTCTTCCAGATATGTCTTTATCCATTCATTCAGCTGCCCAGACTAGTGGTTGGCGAAAATTGCCCTCTAATCTGAGCCCTTCTGTAGAATATGATGGGAGACCAGCAAAACGTCATGATATAGCTCGTTCTCATTCTGAGAGTCCTTCTAGATTGCTGATCAATAGATCGGGAACATGGAAGCGTGAGCATAGTAAGCACTCCTCATCACTTCCTCGTGTAAGCACTTGGCGAAGAACTGGAAGTTCCTCCTCGATTCTGTCAGCTTCCTCAGAATCCAGTGAAAAGGCAAAAAGTGAAGATGAAAAGCAACACGGAAGTTCTCTTTCTGGACACAAGCAAAGTAAAGAAAGCCAAGCACCAGCAAAAGGCACTTGGAGAAAAATAAAAGAAAACGAAATTCCTCAGATAATGAATGATCCTCAGCATTCTTTCTCTGGTGCCACAAATGGCTCCGATTCCAAAACTCTCATCTATCAGATGGCGCCAGCCGTCTCTAAGACAGAGGATGTGTGGGTGCGGATAGAGGACTGCCCAATTAACAATCCTAGATCTGGAAGGTCCCCAACTGGAAATACTCCCCCTGTTATTGACAGTGTTTCAGAGAAGGGAGGTGTGAATGGTAAAGATTCTAAAGAGACACAAGAAAAACAAACCCCGGGGAATGGAGGTGTTCCTGTTCGTACCATTGGTTTAGAAAACCGTCTGAACTCTTTCTTTCAGATAGAGAGTCCAGACAAGAAAGGCACTGAAACAAAGCCTCTGCAGAATAATGCTGTTCCCACACCAGAAAATAACGAAAGTACTGTAAGCGAGCGTACACCATTCAGTTCCAGTAGCTCAAGCAAACATAGCTCCCCTATCGGTGCTGTTGCAGCAAGAGTGACTCCTTTCAACTACAATCCAAGCCGCAGGAAGAGTAGTGTGGACAGTAGTTCTGCTCGGCCATCACAAATACCAACACCAGTAAATAACAGCATGAAGAAACGCGACTCCAAGTCTGAAAATCCAGACTCCAGTGGAACTCAGAGTCCTAAACGTCATTCTGGTTCTTACCTGGTAACTTCTGTTTAAGTGCAACAAAAAATAAACAAAACTGTATTAAATACAGCAGCTATTTAGAAACTGTTTCAGATGAAACTTAAAGATTGGGGATTGAACTTTTTTGTTTTTATTTGTTGTAAATAGGTTTGATTCTTGTTAGAAGGTCCTTGTTCTGGAAGCCATATTTGATAGTATACTTTGTCTTCACTGGTAATATTTTGGAGGAATACCTGATTGAGTTTGGAATAAAATTGTTAATGCAAGTATATTTGTACAGTATGTTTAACATGTATTTAATTAGCATCCCATCCCATAATCCTTTAAATATTGCTTGTCGTTGAAATCATGGAACATTGCAGATAGAGATGATAGTCATATTGCTTTATCAATCATTTCTAGATTACAAACTGACTAAACTACATCAGGGAAGAATTGCTATTATTTATGCAAAAAAGTATACTCTGTTCTAGTACTTGTGAGTCCATCTAACCCAATAATTAATCATGTGGCTGTGAAATTCACAGTAATATGGTTTCTGCTGAACAAGCTTTCCCAGCCTGCTTTTCTGCATGAATGGAACTGATGGTTCATTTTCTGAAGTAATGATTAACATTTCTGTGGTCACATAATGTGCATAGATAGTTCTGGTGTAACGATTTACACTTTCTTTGTGCTCTGCAAAAAAAAGAAAAAAAAAGCTGTGTAACTGTAAAACCTTGAACAAAATTATTTTACCTGAATTAGATTTTATCTTAAAGTAGGTAGAATTTTTTTGCTATGCTGTAACTTGTTGTATATTCTGGTATTTGAGGTGAGATGGCTGCTCTTTTATTAATGAGACATGGGTGATGTCTCAACAGAGACTAAAGTGAACATTTCAGAATAAATTATTACTATATGTAAATTGTGTGTGTTACTTCTGCATTACATAAAAATACAGTATTTTCTTTTGAGATGTCACCATATAATGTGTTGTATAATGCACTTACACTTAGGGCCTGATCTAGCAGAATCTTGCACCTCCAGTATTTGTTCTTCCTTAGCACTACAAATGGCTGTTACAGGATGCTAACGACAGTTGCAGATCAGGGCCTGCGTCTTCTGTAATATATTTGTAATTGGGACAGTTTCACACATCTCAGGTGCATAACAAGGCTAAAGGCAGGGTATTTCCAGTAGTCAAGGAGTATAATTGTTTTCATGACTGCAAGCCTGAAACAATACTGTGTTTATTAAAATAATATTTGTAAAACGAAAGATTTTTTTTTTCATTGGGAGAAATAATATAGAATGTGAAATAGTGACTATAAGATGAAATTTTAATTCTATTTGAAATGTTAATGCATTTTTTAATTTATTTTTTAAAAATTATTAAGGGGAAAATATCGCAAGAATCCCATGGCAGCAAGACATTTGTTGTCATAGTAGAAAAACAGTTTTATACACAAGCCAGGACATTTGCTGCCTTGAGCCTTTTTTCATGCAAATATGGTTTGTGCTAGAACAATGCTGAAAGGACAGATTTGTGCTTTAAAAATATAAATACAGTCTGAATTTAGATGAGAATTGGTTTAACGTAGAAATGTGAGACAACAGGATATTAACCATTCTGTGCATGATTGAACAAACCATGAAACAGTATGTCAAATTTGTTGCTTATCGACTGGACTATTCTAAAGTTAGCTAAGTAATTGGTATTCAGGATTCAAAATGCTCTGATTTCAGGAAGCCCTGAAATAGATCATTTTACCATTATGGTAGCTTTAACACAGTTGCAAAGTGTATCACACCTGTGGCTTTTGTACTCCATCTGATGGTGAAAAGAAACAATTTTTATCTTGAATTCACTGTAGACATGCACTGTTTACAAACAGAATTGAGATACTGTCAGCAGACAGAAGTCAATTCAGATAAAGTTAAAAGCCAATACCAAAAATACCTGTTTGGCAGAAGTGTCTTTCTTGGTCTTTTTCTTTGCTTCCTGTCAGATTTGCTTAGAGAGACGTGCTGTGTTTCTGTAGCATCTGGTGAATTAAGCAGCACTCCTCATGTTAGATTTTGAAATATTTTGTAGATAGTGTCTTCACAAAACTTTTAATGTGAATGTTAGCATCCTTTTAAAGATTAAATAGAGACAGATTATATGATGTGTTCAAAGTCAGGACTTCCTATTGGAGCAGCATACTGAAGTCCATCTTTTGAGTTTAAAATGCAAACCCGCTTCTGCGGTCGTGTCACACCATATGGATGTGATACTTCTTTTATGCTGGGCTTTTAACTACTAATATGAAGATACACCATATAATCCAAGATAGTTGTTTATCACCAGCTTTACATCTGTTTCCTGTCAATTTAAGAATTTAAATGTAAACTGAATCTCAGTAAAGAAATTCTGATTTCAGTTTTCTAACCAAGGGGATCTGAAGTTGTGAAACAATAAGTAGTTGTATGCGTATCAAACACCAGAATGTCTTTGAAAATTGTAGTGGCTTCTTTAGATAGTTTTGGAGGTAGTTCATGACCATTATAATTGGGAAGTCTCTCAATATCCTCATAAGTAACGTATATTTGTAGCAAAGACAGATGAGAAACTTCCCAACTGTAAGGGTAGTGATACACTAAAATATGCTTCCCATGGAAGTTGTTGCATTTCCATTATAGAAGTTTTAAGAAAAGGTTTATGAAACATCTCACAGGGATAGACTATAGTATATTTCACATTGCCTGTGTGCAGAGATGGACTTAAGTGATCTTTCAAAATCCTTTCCAGATCTACATTTCTCTGATTCTTTATCTAAAATGGTTAGTATCCACTAAAAGCCTTTTAGAATATTTAAGGACATCTGTGATGTTTGATTTTTGTTAGTGATGGGGATACAAAGTTATATTCTAAGCTTAACTATAAAAACAGATTCCAGAAATATAATTTTTTTTTAAAAATGGCTGCAATAAGTATATTTGGTCTTGGATTTTGTTAATGATGCCTAGATCCAGGACAGTCAGATTTGATTTATGCTGCTGAAGATTTACAGTTGTTCTTGTTTTTATTTTTATGAAGTTGCCACAGCAGGTGAAAGGACATTATTTATGTCAAGGCAAAACATAAGCAAGGAGCTAAGGAAACCAAGGCTCATTTTACTGTTCTGGGATGTGCTGCCTTTCTTTCCTCAGATTTTGGTAGAACTTCTGTGACTTGTGCTCAGACTTTTATTTGTCCTTGAATTAGCTTATCATATCCAAAACATATCAAACTTGTAATTAAAATTGAGTTTATACTGAAAATACACTCATAAAGCTCACTTCAGACTGACACATCTTTGTCCTCTTGATGTGAAACGCAGAAATTTGACCTTCTCACAAATTGTAATTAGTTCACTTTTCAAAATGTACATTCATTTAGTTTCTTGCAGTGTGTTCCAGTTAAAGTTATTGCTGAAAGTTCTTCTGACTAAATATTGCAAATGTTAAAGGGGAACTAATCTATTTCTGTTTTTCACGCGCAGTTCTCTGTCGAGAGTATTTTCCCCTGAAACCTTAAAGATATTCTCAGAACTCTGTCAGAGATGACAACTTAAAAATTGAAAGCCTTTGCTAGGATTTCCTGATGAGATTGGAATATTATTTCAAGCAGGATTTGGCTGCAGAATACGAGTATAGTTTCTGCTATGAACTTGAGTAAGGAACAGCATCCTTCAGCATAGACTAGTATGTTTAATGGCTTTGAGAAGTTAGTTGCTGTCTTGGGTAAAGGGGGAGGGAAAGAAAAGGGACAGTTTCAGAGACTTTAAGCCATACTATTCTAGAGACATACTTCCCTGTCTTCCCCAGTAAATGGCATAAGATGCACAGGAGACAGAACACTTTGACCGTGAATTAATGAGGGTTTATTTTGAAAGTATACCGGTAGACCATGAAACAGCAAAACTTCTGTTTGATAATGTGACAGCTGAATTTGACAGTTGCTTTGGAGTACTTCCTAACTGTCTGTCCTCTCATCCCCCTTAACAGAAATTGAGATTACCAAGAAGATAGCTGTGTATTATCTTCTTCATTCTTCTTAAGGATGAAGATCCATATTATTTCTAGAATCGAAGAAACAGCCTGCAGTATTGAAAGTTTTCTTCCTTCCATGCTCATGGCTGTGAATCCTGGCTCTCAACTGACCTTTCAGTGGACTAGTTCACATGTTACCTAGCTAGCAGAACTGGTGGGAGGAATAGGGTTAGTGCTGCATTTAGCATTCTGAATTTGCTCGACAAGTGCCACTGGAGCCAGCAGAAAAGAAAATAAAAGCTAGGGCTGGTAGGTAGAGGTTGGGATAGCTTCCTTTATGTGGGCAGTCAGTGGGTTTGGATCAAGCCATAGAGGCAATATTAAGCCAATATGCCAAGTTTTAAACCTGTTCTTCACCCTTTCTGAGAGAGCAAAGGCAAATTAGAGTTGAGGGATTTTTACTCTTGTTCACTCTGACCTTCTGCCTAATGGCCCCTAGTGCTTTGCATTTAAGTATGTCATGTTGGGGTAAGTCCTTTATCCTGGAAATTCTGACAACTAACCAGAAGTATTGCATCAGTCTATAGTTTGCGCTTGTGGAAAATAAATTTTTCCTAAATGAAAAAAATGCAAAGAACACATTTTCCTACCATATGTAAGATTCTAGGTGACAATTTTAAAATTTCTAATGTTAAATTCAATGCAGTAAACCCTTCCAGTAAAAATTTATTGCAGCTAGTTGTTTCTAGAAGAGGCTTGAAGAGGGAGAGAACATCTCCCTTCCCTAATGAAGACAGTACTACTGGTAGGGATGATCTGGAAAATGTTCAGGTGGACTTCTACAAGCTCTTCTATTCTGTCATTACCAGATGCCTCGCAGACTTGGCTTTTCTCATCTAGCTTTCAATAAATAGTATGAACAGCCATAAGAGTGTCACTAACAATCGTGTAGACTTCCACCTAAACATAACCTCATGCATCTACTGTAATTCCTTGCAAAGTTGCATCTGCCTGTCTGACAGCTTTTTTCTTGATGAGATGTGTGATGGATTAAGCTGCAAATCGGAAGTGAAGTGTCAGTTAATATGAAGCATGGCTTCCTCCACATGCTTAAATCTTCAAGGACCTTCTTAATACCAAATTACCCAAATGTATTCACTCTCTGGTTCCACAGCCATGTCCTTTGCACTTTTACATTTAACCAGAAGAGATGCCCATGCTTCTATTTTCATTTCAAATCACATGTAGAAATATGCTTCCTGCTTCATAGTTTCCTATATGCAGAATAATAGATTGTATCTTTAAATGTGTTTATAGAGAATGTTACGTAGTTAAGGTTGAGTTTTTAGTCAGAATGGTAAGTTAACTGGTTACGTGTTGTGTTTTGTTACTTATTGGAAGTGCAAGGGGATTTGTTGTGGTGCAGAAGAGCTTAAGAGCTCACAACAGTAATTAATGCAGGTGTCAATTTTTGATGCCAATGTTAATATAAAATATGTATTTAATACATAGGTTTTCTGTTGTCAACTTTTCAGTTTACCAGATGTGCTGTTTACTTACTGGGTAATGCTTCCCTAGCATAGTTCTGCAAATTACCTTTCTTAGGAAATTTCCACACAGTTACAGGCTTACATATTTATGAATTTCTGCCACTTCAAGATTTCAGGAAATTATTCTAATTTTGCGGTTTGTGAAAGCATCCTTTGCTTGAGTGGCTGTGGAATTGCAGTTAGGATATCAGGAGGATGCAGAGGGAGCTTCTCACTCAGTAAAACGCACTTCTGTCCAGATCTCGAGCCATATGTACAAACAGTATCTCTAATGCCCTACTTTTTGGTGGGATTTAACATGCATAAAGCTTGTGCTGGTTCTTTGCAGGTAATTAAATTGTCATCCTCTGAGATCAGATGCATTTTCCCACCTGTAAGTGTTGTTTCTCTTGAACAATCTCAGCCCACAGTTCCCTTCAGTTTTGTTGTTTGCTTCTGCCTGAGATGCATTACTGTTTATATCCTAACTCTGTAATTCTTTCTTCAACTATTCTAATGTATTTCGTTTCACAGTATACATATTCTGAATTTAGTCTTGCTATGCATAATTTATTTATTCCTTGCAGTGTTATATAAAATTTCCTCCTGGTTGCACCTTGTCAGAGTGGAATTCTTTTCTTGGCTACTACTAAAAGTTAGACGTCTTGTTTTCTGTATCAGAAATATGATTTGATTTTAAAAGAAAGTTGCTGTTAAGACCCTTGAGCAAGGATTCAGCATATCAGAACAAACACTCTCTAAAAAACATGCAGTTTTGTTTAGTGGTACTTGTGTTTCAGATAAAGTAAGTGGAAAAAAGAAGCTCAGAGACACATGGTTCACCAGTAATACGCTCTGTTCTCTTACATGTTTCATTTTAGAACAAACTGCACAAAACAAAATCTAGTTCCAACACGGTGTAATTCTGTAATCTCTATTACTTACAAGAGGTTCACAAGAAGGTTTACTTCAACTCATAAGCACAGCAAAGGCTTAGTTAATTCCAAAGTCTGCCTTTTCCATAAAGAATGCATTCTTTAGTCCCTGATTAGAGACTAGTAAGTGACCTAGATTGATTCATTCCCAACACACACACACACACACACACAAATGGATTTATATATACTTTGCACTCTTACACTTGCTTTAGACTTCGGTATAGTTAGAAGCATCTAAACTAAAAAAAGGCACTGTTGCTGACTTACTAAGATCCTTTGTTTTCTAATATTTGTAGTGCTCTGTTTCATAGTTCAGAAAATGAGTTCTAATTTCAGGACCGATTAGCTGATACCTTATTTTTGAAGTGTTCAAGAGAAAGATGCATTTAAGTCTTGATTTATATGCAGAAAAAGAAATTCCCTTGCTAGTAACTTAAACTTTTCAGAATAAAGAAAAGGTACTAATACTATCACCTGGAGTGATAGTATTTAATCTGTTTATTTAAACATACTTTAAGTCAGCAGGGATTGTGAAAACAAGGAGATTTTGAGTGATTACATTTAATACAAATGAAGGTAGGTCATGCCTAATTCTCTCCCTACTTCCAACAATCCTCTGACAAAAAGCATATTGTCTGGGCTAAATACAGAAGGGAAAAGGCAGTTTGGGTGCGCTGTTAACACAGTTCAGATTTACTTGTGTATATTACCTAGGTCATTGGCAAGGTCTCTGATGGCACACATTTAGAGTGGGCGTAGCTGTGGAAAAGCAGGATGGTAGATGTAAAAGTTAATCTGTAATGAATGGTGAGAAGACTCCCATTATTGTTATTATTGCCATTGTATGATGAAAGGGAGTTGGCATCTTTTTTTCTCACTATAATTGAGCAGTTGAACAACTGTGATGGGTTATTTGACACTTAAAATGTTTTGGGTCTTGTCATTTAACCCCAGCCAGCAACTAAGCCCCACACAGCTGCTCACTCAATCCACTCCCACAGGATAAGGGAGAGAATCGGAAGGATAAAAATAAGAAAGCTCATGTGTTGAGATAAATACATTTTAATGGGACAGGAAAGAAAATAATGATTACAGAAGAATTAGAATACACAAAGCAAATGATGCGCAATGTCATTGCCCGCCACTCACCAAATGAAGCCCAACTGGTTCCTGAGGAGTGGCCCCTGGCCAGCTTCCCCCCAGTTTATACACTGAGCATGATGTCATATGGTATGGAATATCCCTTTGGCCAGTTAGGGGTCAGCTGTCCTCGCTCTGCTCCCTCCTGGCTTCGTGTGGCCCTCCAACCTTCTCACTGGCAGGGCATGAGAAAGTGAGAAGTCCTTAACTTAGTTGTTAAGCGGTGTTTATACTAAAAACATCAGTGTGTTATTAACATTATGTGCATCCTAAATCCAAAACACAGCACTGTACCAGCTACTAGGAAGAAAATTAACTATCTCTGCTGAAACCAGGACATAAATAATTTGAAATTCTTAGAAATAGAAATCCCCTAGTTTAAGTGCAATCTGTTAATTCAGTGCAAATACTGTGTCACATACAGATGATTGATGGTTCCTTTTGATGTTACAAATTGACTGTACGCAGCTGTGAGTTTACACAGCTGTCAGCTGTTCTACAAGGCTAAAAGAGAATGACTGGGTCTAAAATCGAGGTCTGTACTTAAAAGAGACGTAGTCTTTGCAAAAATGAAGGAATGAGAGAGGAGTAGAAATCCCTGGTTTGCTGTTTCCACTTTGTCAGTTCTCCAGTTGCCAGCTAAACAGGGATTTGGATAGAGTCTTGGCCTGACAGTCTCCCTTATATCTCAGTGAAACACCATGTATTGTCTGCTGTACTTCATAAACTAATTCACACAAATCAAGGCTTGGGTCTAGGTGACATAATCCGGAAGACTTTTAGCTCTGAACTGCACTCAAGTCGGGATGACTGTTCCAAGGCCGCTTTGTGATTGTCAGCTGCTCTTGTGGCTCAGCAGTTAAGACAGATTGAAACAGGTAAGCCTAATGTGGTTTAGGACATCCCAAATCCTTTAAAAAGACATGAACATCTTGGGGACATTCATACCTTTTCTAGGATATACAGGCTATCAAAACTTTTTATAGGCCTCTGCCATTGCAATGAACAAGTCATGCTTCTGCTGACTAACAAAAGTTGTGTAGCTGTTGCCTCTGTAGGATAGGCATGAGGTGGTGCCTTTCCAGAAACACTTTACATAATGACAGGATTTTCGATTGTTAATATTAAAAGAACTGGGGTAATCTATGGATTTAAAATAACCACTTCTTTGGGGAAGATTATGTATACAGTCTTTTAAAGTGGCACATGCCAAGAATGGTATGGTTAATTCTGCATGTTGAAGTTTCATGGTAAGTAAATACCAGTTTTATGAAACTTAATGAAGAACAGCATTGTTTTCTCTCCTACGCTGGTTAAAGTTCTCTGTTGGACAGACCTAGTTCATACCTGTCTGTTACTTCCTTAGGAGTCATATTTAATGAAGTATGTTTCCATTTTGAACAGTTCCTTCTTTTTTTTTCACCAGTCCCTACATTTTACTTTAAAAGAGATTTTTGGAATCCTTGCATATAAATATTCTGGAGAAAATCCTAGTCAGCTTGCCCCCTTCCCTTCAGTCTTTACTGAACCAAGATTTCACCCTGCATCGCCTTTCTTTATTCTGTGTTTTATCTGCACTCCGTTACAGAGCTGTTACGCCAATCTAGTTGAAAATATACCTCCTCCTGAATGACTTCACAAGTCCAATTATTATACAGGCATATAGAGCATGCTTAGATTATGCAGTGTAACATCAGGTTAGAGAAAACTTAACATGTAAGCTGAATAAACTGGCACCTGTAAACAACACTTCCAATAAATCACAGAGGAACTGTGTTGCCTCAAACTATCTACTTTTCCTTGGGCTCCCACTTCTAGTCAAGGCATCTGTACTTAGCCCAGGTGAAATGTACCAGCCTTTATCACAACTGCTTTGAATTTCTGTTCCACATTTGTACGGGCGTCGTGTTGCTAGGTTGTTTTGTTTGGGGGGTTGGGTTTGGGTTTTTTCTCTTTTTCTTGCCAAGACACCCTTAACAGAAAAACAGAACCTGACTGAAGACACCTGACTTCCTGCTGACAGTGTATGGAGTAAGAGAATTCTCTGCTTGATGCTTGTAGTGCAGTGTTCACTCCCTGTCACCTCCTCCATTGCAATTACAGCAAATGGAATAACCTCACCAAGTTATACACAGCTTTCAGAGACCAGTATCCCTGCTACTAACCAAAGGCATTATTTGCAATCTTGAAATTTTGCTGCAGATGTACATGAGTTCTATCCTCACCAGCAATTATACCTTCTCCTTATACTGCTTTAAAGAGTTCAAAAGCTGTCAGGTTTCAGTTGCTTCATCACTCAATTTCTGGGGTCAGGACAGCAAATATTTGGGAAGCGCATGCAGCTACAACGTGCCTGAGCTAGTGTGCTTTGTGACCTACTTCTGTCTCTCCATTCCTCAGGCTAGAAATACACAGAATTCAAGTTTGAAATGTATTTCTTATGGCACAAGAACAAATGCAGTGACTGGATGCCATATATTCAATTAGTCATTCTAGAGTGATGATGGGGATTAAACTGACATGTCTGTACCCAGTGCTTCATTTTAGGCATGCTAGTTTCAAGATACTGTGAATTCTAGCACCGATAAAGGAGATTGGTATGTAATAATAGCATCTGCAGAAAAAGACGACATGCTTGCCTTGTTGTGGTCAATTATGTATGCCATATGATCCAAACTACATCCACAAACTCCATTTCAAATTATTCTGTAATTATTTTTCCATCTGGAAAATATGCAGAAAATAATTCATGTCATTGCCACAAAGACTGATACAGGCTATGTAGCTTTTGTTACATTACAGTAACTAAATAGAGAAGCCATTCATCTAGTATGTTGGTATTAAGAAGCTAAGTGGGTTTTTTTCCCTTTGAATTCACAATGCAATTGTCAAATATAACAACAAGAGAAATACACAAAATCTTTCTCAGTGTCTTGAATTAAGTGGTCTGACTGAGAGCAATCTTAATATGCAGCAATGGTACTGTGCCACTCACAAATTGCAGCTGTGTTCAGTGCCACCTTTAATGTAATACCAGCGCAGCACTTCTCAAGGGGATGTCCAATGGGATCCATTACGCACCAAAAGTTGCTTTACAAAGTAAGTGAGAAACTAAAAACATTGCAGAAATCTAAAGGGAAAAAAACAGTGCAAAGAAGTAAATTTTAATATTTGTTCATTAAATTTTACCCTATTGTTTATTTAATTGTGTATGAAGCTGTGGTAATGACAAATAAGTATTTCATAGCATTTTTCCCTAAAAGCATCAGATTGGTCTTCAATTTAAACCGCTAGAGCCCACTGTCCTTCAGAGGGAGATCTATGTTTCTACCTTTTCAGTGGGTTCAAACCTATGTGTCCCAGAAGGAACGGACTAAGCGTGTTGTTTGACGAAATCAAATGGCAATAAGCTTTAATAGTAACGTGGTTTGGTGATAACCGTGTTTCATGCAAAGGTCAAATCATAAGAATGCCCTGCATACTGCATGCCCACACAGAGACACAATGAGTATAATAAAATCTAGTCTGTCCACAGATCGCATTTTATGTATGGTCACAGAGAATTAAACTGTGTAAATGGTCCTTTGTCGTGGTTTAACCCCAGCCGGTAACCAAGCCCCAGGCAGCAGCTTGCTCACTCCCCCTCACCCAGAGGGATGGGGAAGAGAATCAGAAAGGAATGTAAAACTCGAGGGCTGAGATAAGAAAAATATAATGAATGGGTAAAGCAAAAGCCGTGCACACAAGCAAAGCAAAGCAAGGGATTCATTCACCACTCCCCATGGGCAGGCAGGTGCTCAGCCATCCCCAGGGAAGCTGGGCTCCATCACGTGTAACGGTTACTTGGGAAGACAAACACCAAAATGCCACATGTCCCCCCCTTCCTTCTTCTTCCCCCAGCTTATATACTCGGCATGACGTCATATGGTATGGAATATCCCTTGGGGTAGTTCAGGTCACCTGTCCTGGCTGTGTCCCCTCCCAATTCCCCATGTCCCTCCAGCCCTCTGGCTGGCAGGGCCCAAGGAACTGAAAAGTCCTTGATTTAGTATAAACATCACCCAGCAACAACTAAAAACGTCAGTGTCCTACCAACATTGTTCTCACATCAGAGCCAAAACACAGCACTGCACCAGCTACTAAGAAGAAAACTAACTCTATCCCAGGTGAAACCAGGACATCCTTGAAGCCTTTTTTTGGCTTTAAGACCACCTTCTCCCCAGTCAGAGGGACAAGGTCCACAGGTGTTTGAGAAGCACAACCCCACCACTGTGGGGTGGCTGTCATAAAGGCATGCAGACTAAATACTTGCAGGCCAAGGCTTCAAAGGCTGCTGAGCTGCCCACATCCCTCCTTCCCTCCTCTACAGCCCACCTCTGAATGCAAGTGACATCAGTTGACAGAGCACACTTCTGCCAGTGTGGCTGATGCCAGATTTAAGCACTGGCAATCTGGACAATGGGACAACTCCCAAGGTAATGGCAGCTCTAACAATTTTTAGGTGGTGGGGATCTCAATTGAAAATCATTTAATAGCCATATGAGTGTGTGTATGGAATGGTAATTTAAAAGAAAAACACTGTGCAAAGAAAGAACAGTATAGGATATCCATTACCAAGCTAATGTTCTGAAGATGAGAACATTCTGTTGTTAACCCATAAAAAATGTCTAAATAATTACTTCTTATAGATTACCTCTTACAGAGGTATGCCTAACTCTGCATCAGCCAGCTTGATGGTACTCGGGAGATAACCCTTCAAAACTGTCCTGGTTTCGGCTGGGGTGCAGTTAACTTCCTTCTCGGCAGCGGGTGCAGCTGTGCTGTGGCTGTGCTGTGCGAGCAATGCTGACAGCACACGGGTGGGTTTGGCTGTGCCCGGGTGGTGTCTATCCTCAGTCAGGGACTTCTCAGTGTCTCAGGCCCGGCCAGCGAGAGGGCTGGGGGGGCACGGGGAGCTGGGAGGGGACACAGCCGGGACAGCTGGCCCGAACTACCCAAAGGGATATTCCACACCATGGGGCGTCACACTGAGTATATAAACTGGGGGAAGAAGGAAGGCAGGCACATGTAGCATTATGGCGTTTGTCTTCCCAAGTAACCATTACGTGTGACGAAGCCCAGCTGTCCTGGGGATGGCTGAGCACCTGCCTGCCTAAGGGAAGTGGTGAATGAATTCCTTGTTTTGCCTTGCTTGCACACGTGGCTTTTGCTTTACCTATTAAATCTTATCTCAGCCCTTGAGTTTTACATTCCTTTCTGATTCTCCTCCCCATCCCTCTGGGTGAGGGGGGAGTGAGCGAGTAGCTGCGTGCTCCTTCATTGCTGGCCAGGGTTAAACCATGACAAGAACTCTGTCTTTAGCACTGGACATCTAGTGCATCACATAATTTGACACACCTCATTTACATAACCTTTTTTAACTGAGGAGCCTCTTGAGTCACGTTTGCAAGGTGCTGCCAAATAGCTGACTTGCTACTGGACAGCTGCAGTCACATTTTTGAAAGCTGCTGCTGCTGAGGCCACAGTCGTACTGTTTATATTTTCACTTAGTACAGTGTATTCACTTCTGACATAATGAGACACAACAAAACTGCCCATCATTCAAAAGACTGAAAAAACAAATAACTTGTCAACCAGTGCTAAATGCCACCCTGATTCTTTCTGAAGCTTCTCCATAACTCTTAACTCTTCCAGGTTTTCATAAACTGAACTTGCAGTTCTTCCCTGGGAATACCACTGTGTTGCACTGGGTCTCAGCACCCTCCTCTTCAGTATTTTATCGGGGGCAGCTCAGTGCTTTGGTGAAGCAGAAAATAAACATAAGAACACGGGGTCCTGGTACGTAGCTGCTGCATGAAGTTCTAACTGATAAGTGTAACAGGTGTGCCCTGTGTAATTCACATTGGCAGAATGGTGGAGGCTGCCAAGAACCTCTGGATGTCACCTGGCCCAACCCCCTGCTCAAGCAGTGTCACCTAGACCCAGGTGCCCAGGACCATTCCCAGATGGCTTTTGCATATCTCCAAGGATATAGACTCCGCTGCCTCCCTGGGCAACCTGTGCCAGTGCTCAGTCACCTTCACAGTGAAAAAGTGCTCCCTGATGTTCAGGAGGAACTTCCTGTGTTTCTCTGTGTGCCCGTTGCCTCTGGCCCCAACACTGGGCACCACTGGAAAGAGCCTGGCTCTGTCGTTTTTTTTTTATATTCAGGTATGTATATATATTAATGAGATCTCCCCGAGCCTTCTCCAGGCTGAACAGTCCCAGTCCTCTTAGCCTTTTCCTCATAGGAGAGATTATTCAGACCATCATCTTCATGGCCCTTTGCTGGACTCTATTCAGCATATCCATGTCTGTCTTGTACTGGGGAGCCGAGAATTGGACCCAGCACAGCAGGTGTGGCCTCACCAGTGCTGAATAAAGGGCAAGAATCACCTCTCTTGACCTGCTGGCAACACTACTCATAATGCAGCCCGAGACACCACTGGCCTTCTTTGCTGCAAAAGCATGTTCCTGACTCAGGTTCAAGTTGGTGTCTACCAGGTCCCCCAGGGCCTTTTCTGCAAAGATGCTTTCCAGTTGGGCAGCCCCCAGCACCTACCCGTGCCTGGTGATTTTAGTTCCCAGGACTTCACACTCCCCCTTGTTGAACTGCATGAGGTTCCCATCAGCCCATTTCTCCAGCCTGTCCAGGTCCCTCTGGATGGCAGCATGATGCTCTGGTGTCTCAGCCCCTCCTCCCAGTATGGTGTCATCGGCAAACTCGCTAAGGGTGATTCTGCCCCAGATCATTGATGAAGATGTTAAAACAGCACTGGACCCAAAACTGACCCCTGGGGCACACTGATAGTTACCGGCCTCCAACTAGACCTTTGTGCAACCCTCTGGGCTCATCTTTTGTTATCACTTGTAGTCCGCTCCAGGCACCGAATTCATTCAAGATGCCGTGAAGGTACCATTCAAGGCGCACTGCTGCTGCACTCTGCGACAAGCGTGCGGGCGTGCTCCTCACGTGTGAGCGGCAGAGGTGGCTGCAGCCACCAGGCCCCCCACCGCCTGCCCTCTGCCAAGGCTGCACAGGGCAGGGAGAGGCCCTCCCTCAAGGCCGTAATCCAAGCCCGCCCAGGCGGGCAGCCCGCGCCCCCTGACATGCAGCGAGCTACCGCCGCCACTTCTCAGTACCGCACCATTCTCGCGTCACGTTTCCGGCACTGACCGAGGAGATTTCCCCGTGGGACCCCCGACCGCCCTGCGCTCCCTCCCCGCCCGCCTCACAAGGCCCGCCCGCCTCACAAGGCCCGCCCGCGGCCCGGCCCGAGCCCGCCGCGCCCCACCCCCGCCCCGCCCTGCCCTCGCTCCGCCCTCGCCCCGCCGTCCAGGCGCATGCGCAGCGGAAGCTGCGCGCGCAGCCCGCGGGCGCACACGTTGCGCCTCCTTACAGGGTGATGCGCTTTAGAGACAGCACCACCGGCCAATGGGATTCCCGGACCTGGAGGCGGGGACGGGATTTCCTGGCGAAGAGGAAGAGGGGTGAGGCTGGCGCGGGCCGGCGGCGGTAGCGGTGCCGGGGCTGCCGTTGCTATGGCCGCTGCCGCCACTGCCACGTCTCCAGCTGATAAGGAGAGGTAACGCGTGCCGCGCCCTGCAAGGCGGCGACCTGCCCAGCGGGGCCCGCTACGGGAGCCCGCTGGTACCCTGCCTTGGAGCGGGGCGCGGCCGAGGGCGCGCTGGGGACGCGGCCGGCGGTGAGGGGGCGGGTGTCTGCGTGAGGCGGGTCGGGCCCGCAGCTGTAGCGGCGATCCGCAGCCTGGGCGATGACAGCAGTGTGCCGTGTGAGGTGGCCGCCCGCCGAGCGTGCTGTGGTCGCCGTTCGGGGCTGCTCCCGGACGCTCCGTGTGGCGCTGGGGGGGGGCGGCGACGTTGGGGCCTGCGAGCCTCACGCCGGGCCCTGAGGCGGGGCACCGGCCACCCCAAGAGGCGGCAGTGGGGGCTGATCTGGCATCAGGCCGTGCAGGGAGGTGACTGCCGTGCGTGTGGTGAGGCGGGAGGCTGAGATGTGGCCGTGTCAGATTCGGGAGTGCTTGGGGCCGCGCTGCCCTGTTACTCTTTGAGCGTGTCGTGTAAAGCTGAGGCAGAGGCTGTGGGGGTCGGGGCGGTGTGTTGGTGGTTGTGAACGTCAGGAACGAGACCGAAAAGTTCCTGTGCGGCACTCTTGCCAGCTAAGCAAGCAGTACTGGCTGGCTCATAAAGAGGAGTGTAGATAACCAAGTGAAAAGCCACTTAGCAGGGGAGGAGGAGTAGGAGTTCAGATGGCTGAGGCTCGTTTTAGAGACAGCAAGAAATGCACCCAGGAAAGCAGAAAGGATTAGTGATCCTTGTCAGTCTCGGACTAACTGAACATTAGTCTGCTTCAGATTATTTGCTTGCTTTTTGCTTCTCTATTTCCTTATGCTGTCATAGCTTTTTATTCACATATAGGCATTTCTAGCTAGTTGGGGTTTTTTATTGTCTAACAAGAAGTATAGTTGACATTCCATCACTCTTGTTCCCTGTATGTGCTTGATAGGTTTCTAAGCCTAGCTCTTCAGAGGCTTTATAACTTAGGCAAATCTGGGTTGTTCTGTGTGTGAATAGGCAAGGGAAGGCAAATCTATAGCAAAAAAAAATGCTGTTTCTTGCTTCTATCAAGAACTTAATCAGCCATTAATGTACTACAACCTCATCAAGAAACCTTTAATTCTTTTCAGGGAAATGGATATGTTTTTTTCTAGATTGCAGGGGTTTAAGAAATGGGTCAAAACGCTCGCTTTCAGCCTTTTTTTTTTTTTTTCGCAAGATAAGTAGTGCCATCCTTTGTACACACTGTGCCTCAAAAAGTGGTGTCATGCAAGGAACGTTTCAGCCAAATGGTCATGCAGTGTCCTGGGTAACTCAAAATTGGGTTTTACTAATTGGTCTAGGGAAAATAAGTAGTTGTTCTAAGCTTCTGTGGGAACTTTTGTGTTGTAGCAATGAGATTTATTTTTTGTTTTGCTAGGAAAATACTGCATAAACAATTCAGGAGTTGATACTGCTTACTAAAACTCACTGTTTTTTCTTTGTAGATATATCTGCATTTATCCAGCATATTTGAACAACAAGAAGACAATAGCAGAAGGAAGAAGGATACCTATAGACAAAGTAATTTTGTGGGTGGCAGGGAAATACAATGTTTTGTTTTGCTGTGCAGTAGTGTGTAGAGAGTTGGAAAATAAACCTCAAAGCTGTTACCTTTCCAGTCCCCAGTGGCAAGTAGCTCAATAACTGGAAATTACAGTGTATTTGAAGATAACCTAGTGTCAGCATGTGAATTTGGTAGAAGAGCACTGGGTCTAAGTGTCTTGTCTTTCATGTGGGCAGCACCTTTGGCAAGCAGGTGAAGTAATGGGAGGCTAGTGCTCTCAGCCTCCTACATATAAGTAGTTTGCCAAATCTGAAAGCAATATAGAAAAGAATAGCTAGCTAGTGATTGGGTTTTGATGCCTGACTACATATGCCTGTAGTCTGTGACCTGTCCCCTTTGTGGCAGAGTCAGTGGCTGTTGCTTTTTCTGTCCAGAAATAGTGTTTTATCATTTCATTCCTTTGTAATGTTTTTAACAAGCAGCACTTGGAATATAAAGAGCTTTTCTCACTGCTTAGGGTTGGGATTTTTTTTCTGATAATAGCTAAAAATAAAATCATTCTTGAGCATACAAGTTGCCAGTCAAAGATCTATCTACGGGATGCTGCCCTGTGCCTAGAAAGTTTCTACACTTTTCCACTTCAGTTCTTGCTGTGAGTTTGCTGTTGCTGATTCATAGCATCTAGGGGTTTTTATATAATAAATATTATTTCATTTCAATTACTTTTCCTAAGCAATTCTTTTATTTGCTCCCCATCCTAATTAAATCTGTCTTACCTGCTTCTCTGATGTCTTCTTTCTTCTTTTTTTTGAATGGTTTCTAGGCCACAGGTGTGCTCATAGGTGACTTCTACAGTAGTTTTGTCGTTATTTGAAGTACCTTGTCTTTGTCATCTGCTTTTTCTAGTTTTAGAATATAGGGTGAGAAACTGCTAACTCTTGCTGTGTAGGTAGTTAATAACTGAAAAACAGTTAACTGTGACACATTGTTTCAACAGGCTGTTGAAAATCCCACCTCTACAGAAATCCAAGATGTATGTGCAGCAGTTGGATTCAATGTGCTGTTAGAGGTAATTTAAAAAAACAAACAAACAAAAAAAACCCACCACAAAACCCCCACATAACCTTGGTATGTGTCTCTGTTCTTCTTTTGTTAGGTGTTTTCTTACAGATAGGATAAATCACAATTGACAAGGTTTTATTATCAGCCAAGATGCTTGCTTTGAGTAATAACTGACCGTAATTATGAAGTTAATGTTGGAATACTGTATGCAAAACAGGAATAACCCAGATCTCTTGAGACTGCTACTTTTGAAAGATTACTTTTAACTATCCTTCTGAGGAGACTACCGTAGATGCTTAAAAATGTCAGAATAAAAGCTAAACTTGCAAGCTGCAATTCTGCAAATTAAGCTTTTAAAAAGGCATATTTTTAATGTAAGGTGGTTACCTTTTGGAATGAGTGTCCTCTAGGAATAGGATTCTGATGCTTGAAATCTTCAGAGTCCTTTGGAGTTATGTTTTAGCCAAAGAATGTAAATTTTTTACTGCAGTACCTGCTTGCTTGTGAGGTGGTTTAAGTTGGTTACTTTCTTAGGGAATGAGTTTGGGTTTCCAGAGAGGTAACTTTTCACCGTTTGTTTTCTGAATTAATTAGTAATTTAAAGAACTATTGAATTTTCTAAAAAGAGTTTAGGTCCTCATTTAAGAGTGTGACTGGTATCCAAAAACCAGTAAAAAAAAATCTCTTTGCTTTCCAGAAGTCTAATATATTCCTGTTAGTGCACATCAGCCTGTGAAAATAGGCAGTACCACTAAGAAACCTGTAACATTTTACAGAAAATGAAGGCTATGAGTATCCAGAAGCAGTGAGCCTGGGATTGTGAGCTGTGACTTAGTGTCTGTAGGTGTCCAGAAGTGTTTGTGGGTGTGGAGATGAAACAAAAACCTGTGTCACTGCAGTCCAGACTGGTGGGGAAGCAGAACAGTACCTGTAGTAGGCCACTTGCTTAATTGTTCAGTACTAATAACTGGTTGCAGCAGTGCTGCTGAAAAAGTTACACTGTAGGTTTGGATACTACTGTGGTGCCTAAATGGTGGATGATGCTGTTGGAGGGCTGTGGTTATGGGTTACACCTGCTCAGAATTCCAGGCTGCTACGACTTAATTTAATTGCCAGACAAATTTTGCAGAAAATTATTCTAGTTCTTATTATAATTTTCTCTTTTGTATGACAGAAAAATAAGATGTATCCTAGAGAGTGGAACAGAGATGTGCAGTACAGAGGTAGAGTACGAATCCAGCTCAAACAAGATGATGGCAACCCATGTTTACCTCAGTTTCCAACCCGTGAGTAGAGTACCTGCGTTAGATACTTTATTTGTTGATAAAACATAGACAGTCTTTTTTTATGTTACCAGCTTGTTTAATTAGTTTTTGCTAGTGTAAGTTCTACAACTTTAATTAAATCTCTTTGCCTGTATAACTCAACCAAATCAAGTTGGTGTGTGAGTGAGCACTCAGTGGAGTTTGTAAAAATGCTGTTGTCTTTGATCCTGCTGTTTCTTCAGCAGTTGCACTGGAGGGGGTTGTGTTGTGTGATTGCTATGTTGAACGAAGCCACTATTCTACTGTTTTGTTGACAGATAAAACAGGATTTTGTATTAAAGTGGCTAAATTCCACTTTTTCTTGGGTTACAGACATTGGCTAGGCATCACCATGGATGCCAATTGATATAATGCCAAGTTCATTTGAGTTTTCTGCTGGCCATTTTCATAAATCAACAGTGGAGCAGCTCCCTTTAATTAACAAGAATAGTTCATCTTGAATTACAAGTAATTTGGTCTTAAGTGAAGAGCAAGAAGAATGCTGAATCTGAAGTAGCATAAGAATGCTGTTGGTCAGAAGGAGTTGATTTAAAATCATATTCCTGCTGGAAGTGTCTTCTGTCAGCAGTGCTTTTCAAAAAATGCAGCTTTTGCCTGATCATTCTGTCCCAGGTATTTTAGGCCATTAAGAGTTGAAGAGAAAGAGTAACAGGAAGGATGTAGATACTTTGAACATTGTCAGATTATATTCCAGCCTGCGGTGACATTTCAGTCCTGTACTTCTTTAAAACAAAAAAAAACAATTTAAAAAAATAAAGTTGCAAAAATTTTTCACAAACTTCTAGCTATGTAGGGGAAGGAAGCAGAACTCCTAGGCTTTGTATCTAATTTAAGAGAAATCTGAAGTGAGACTGAAGTTTCTGACTTTGAAAATTATGTAAATGTTCTTAACACAGTACGCATGCATTGATCTCTTCCTATATTTTTAGGTAAATCAGTGATGCTATATGCTGCAGAAACCATTCCCAAACTGAAAACAAGAACCCAAAAGATGGGAGGTAGTGATCAAAGCCTTCAGCAAGGAGAGGGAGGCAAGAAAGGTAAAGGGAAGAAAAAGAAATGAGCTCACATCTGGAATAATTGTTACTTCACATAGTTATACTTGCAACAAATGTGGATGGACACATTACTTGCTGCAACTTTGAAGTGAAAGATACAAGCAAGAAATGAAAGATGAAGCTGAATAGAACTGTCTGCTTTTCTCAGAACTGGAATGCATGTAGCTGCCTCACATCTGTAACAATAAATCTGTCTTCACACACGACCTGCAAGTTTGAAGCTAGCACCCACTTCTAAAAGTGGAAGAACATAAGCAAATGGGGTGGGTGGGAGAATTATTCTTTCCAGAAGAAATATGCAGCTTTTGATAAATAAATAAATATTCTTATGCAGACTAGATATCTGAAAACTGGTTGCCTTAGTAAGCCATCTATCGATGCTAGTGAAGTGATTGTCTTAATTCTGGAGGGTCTTTATCACTAACAGAAAAATGTAAATCAGTGAAGTTATGGCTCTAAACTCTTGCTGATAATCTTTCACCACTGTCAAGTGTACTAATAAAGGTGACATGGTAATTTTTAAAAAAATCATGAAATACTTTTGAAAAAGTGTTAATTTTTCCTCCACAGCCTGTATTAAAGTAGTCAGTGACATATGTTGTAAGGATAATATTGTAAAATTTTAAGACAATTTGAAAAAAGTAGCTCACTTTTGTGTGTTGTATAATATGGGATACTGTATTATCCTATTTTGTGTTGTTGTTTGAGAGCTTAGGAAATTTAGCTTTAATTTTTTTAACTGTTAAATACTATTTCAGGTGTCCGAGGCTTGCAATATCTGATAACAAAATATTCGGGGTTTTTTTCGGGTAGGCCACAAACAGGGACAGAAATTTATTTGGAGAAGATGAGTTAGAACAGCTGCAAGGCTCCTTTGAAGTAATCAAGAAATGTACTGTGCAAGTTTAAATGAGGGATACCTTAGTGTAAGGAGACTGAAAAAGAAGCAGCAGCACCTGTTTTGAGTTTAAAAGCAAAAATCTTGCATGAGTTTGCTAATCCTTACTATATGGAAACAAAGTCAGTTGAATGCTTTCACAAATGACTACTGGAAGCACGTTATCAGGTTATTTTTGATAAACTTTTCATGTGGCAACATTCTCTTTTAGGATCTTGCTTGTTTATCTATTGGGTATGCTATTCTATGGCATCACCTTTTTCCTCACTTTAAAAGACAAAGAGCATTAAAAATGTATCTAGATGTTTAATGACTATTCTAAAGTAATGAAAATGGGTAAAGTTCTTGATGGTATCCCTGCTCAAGTTACTTGTGCTTGTAGTTTGAGTTTTCTTATGTTCATGTATTCCTTGTTCCACTCAGCTGCATCTTTTTCAAGTGGATGGTGAGCTACCAGTGCCCCTTGAAGTTGATGCCGATAGGTACTGATAGTGCAACTGCCTAAAGCCCCTGACCTGTGAACAGTTGTACTTCCTGTCTGTAATACCTTGTGTGTTTCTTGTGTTGCGTTGCTTAACAAAGGAGGATGATGTGCTCTTGTTCTCATTGCAGTTGTACCAAATCCAAAACCTGCTGTGACAAAGTTCCTCTGGCCAGGGCCTGTGCCAGTGTGAGTAGTATTATGCAGGGTCTCTAAAACAGTATGCCTTAGGAGAAGAAATCTGTGTTCGAAGGCTGAAATTGACCATGGTCATACACAAGTGTCTTCAGGTTTTTTTCAGCTGATGTAGGTTTATACAAGCTACCTTTGGAGTATCTGGCCTTGAAGACACTCCTGATTTTTGCTTTCTGAAGTTTTTTTTTTTGTTACACAAAACAACTGGACATGGCCAGAGATTGTTGGTTACCCTGTAGAGTTAGGGAAGCACTACAAACTTTGTTGCAGTATGGTGCAAAAAAACCCAAGTGAGATATGCAAGCAAGAGAGGAAGATACACTTGTGATGCAAAAGGCTCTTACCTGCCCACAGATTGTGGGGCTGAAGTTATTCCTGGCTTTTCCTGAGTGCTGAGTAACTTTTCTGAAGCTTGATTTAAAATGAGAACTCTGAAAACTAACTGGTGCAAAATAACTCTGCTCCATGATGTGAAGGGGAATAACACCAGCCAAGTCATGATCATGTTATGCCTGAATATTGTAAATCAGAGCTTTAGACTATTGACAGCTGAAAAATGTGAAGGTTAAGTGTCATGGGATATCTGTTTACAGTGGCCAGAAATTAAATGTCTTAAGTTGTCTGTGCTATGGTGCGTATGTTGGGAAAGAATCTTGGCAGCATTGCTTAACAAAATTTCCCAATCAAAGAATCCAAACTAGTAAAGCTATTTTAAACTGTAACTATCTTACAAAAAAAAAAACACCTGAGAGAGATTTCTGGAAAGAGTAATACTGTTTCAGTAAGAGCTGAAGTATCTAAAACTGTGATGTAATGAAATGAACAAAACAAGCTCTGCGGATACTTTGGGTAAAGCTGACTTTTTTTTTTTTTTTTTTTTTTTAAAAAGCAAATTATGCACTGCTAGGAGATCAGATGATTATTACCATTAGGGAGCTGAAGTATGATTCTCCCAACTCCTGCCTGCTTATCTCCCCATCTCTAAAGTAATTCATTTGGGTTTGCTTTTTTTTTTAATTATTATTTATGGCTTTAGAGTAAGTATACTACGTAAGAAATACTTGTTCCTAAATGAGGCATCACAAAGTTAGACAGTTCCCCCTTTCCTGCCAGAGTTAAGCTTATAAACCAAGTTTCATTTCTGTAATTCCTGTTTTTCTAATGAACTAGATTCCTTAGAAGTTTAAAAGTGAGTCAAGATAGTAAATCAGGTTCTTCTGCAGATCTTTCCCCTTCTTCAGCACCCTTCTCTCCTCTTCACCCCTTCAGTGCCTGGAATAGGGAAGATGGTGAGAGGCCATTGTGGGACCAGGAGTGGAGACAAGGCCACTGTAAAAATGCAGAAACTCTGCCACTGTTGGTCTCAATGCTATCAATTAAAAAATGGGGGTTTTTTAGGGGAGAAACAGGGTGATAATGGATGTACTTTTATTTCACCTGTCTTGCTTCTATAGTTTTCTGTGATCATTTGCTTAGTGTAGCTGCTAAAAAGACACTACGGTCCATGGTTTCCTGCAGGTGGCAATATTGACCGAGACGTGCATTGCTGAGTGGGAATTCACCCTGCACGAGGCAGGAGGGATACGGATATCGAGGTGGTGTCACTCCAGAAGGTACTAGACTAGCTATATGAAAGTATATACTTGTTATTTTGTTATGCTGTTCTTTAGGTACCCAGACAAAGACCAAACGTTTTAAATAGACGTTCAGAGATCAGAATTCTTGTAACAATCCTTGTGACAATTTCTGAGTCAGCAATGGATGGGGACGTTGATGCTGCCAGTAAGCAGATCTAAAGACATTGGCAATCAACAAAGAAATGAGTAAAAATGGAAATGAGGCACTGTTGTGAGATAGATGTTTTATTCTTTCAGATGTATGGAAGAAGGCATGTAGCTGCTGTAGCAGAAGCACAACCATGTTTATTCAGTTTTGATGTAAAGAAGGTCAGTTTCAAAATGTTATTTTGAAATGTGTTTTAACTTGGAAAGTGACAATAATGTATGTGAGCATATGTAGTTCTCCACCTTCAGCCACGAAGTAAATTTACCAAAGACCAGCTCTGCAGAAAATAAAAAACTTGCCTGTGTGTATATACTGTTCCTTGTGTGCACTTAGCAATTAGAGCCGCTTAGCCAGAACTCCCTTTTGGAGCAGCACATACATCTGGGATGACCTCTCGTGCTGTACTGAGAGCATGAAAGATGGTGTGGCTCCCTTGTTCCTTCTCTGTGGCTGCCGGTGTAGCTGTGTTGGAACAGAATGGACTGAACTAGACTATTGCAGTTGGAAGGGACTTACACCTATCACCTAGTCCACCTGCCTGACCACTTAAGGGCTAATCAAAAGTTAAAGCATGTTATTATTTTCCAAATGTCCCTTAAACACTGACAGCCCTGGGGCACCCACCACCTCTCCAGAAAGCCTGTTTCAGCCTTTAACCGCCCTCTCGGCAAAGAAATGCGCCCTCACATCCAGCCCAAACCTCCCCTGGTGCAGCTTTGAGCCGTTCCCACGTGTCCTGCCACTGGATGCCAGTTATTTAGCGTCTTCCTGTTACAGACTGGCCTTTGTGGGGTTATTTTGCCTCTTAGGATAAAACAACCTTGCTTGCCAAAGGGGGGAGGTGGGGCTTCTTCCCCAGAAGAAAAAAAGACACAATACAAATACACCCTCTTCATCTATTGCTTTGTAACTTTTGAGCCTGTCGAGTCATTTGGGGACATGACAAAAAGAGCAGAGATCTCAACGGCGGTCAGTTCCCGTAAGTCGTGAAGCAAAGTGGTCAGATGAGGAGGTAAGGCTGCGCTAATGCGTCACCCAGTGATGAGCGTTTCCCAGAAGGGACAAGGAGAGGCAAGGGGAGTGAGTGTTCAGCCTCTCTGGCTGGCAGTTTGCTCTGGCCAAACTGCATTTGGTGCGTGAAATATTCCACCACACGCACACGCAGCTGCTGCTGAGGCACAGATCGGATGTGGTAAAACAGTTCCCAAATGAGCCGCCTTTTGCTAAAGGCCCTGAAAAGACGGGAGAACGGGATGCACTGTGGGGGCTGGTGTGAGGGAGATGGGGGAAACGAAGCCGCGGGTCGTACGGGAGCTGGGAGAGAGCAGGGGACGCTCCGCGTAGGAACGGAGTAGCCTGCGCTGCAGTGCTGTTTCTCCCCGAACACTGCGTGTGTCTCCTCTCCTCTGGCAGGGCCGGGGGGGGTGGTGGGGGTGGGTGGGTGTTTTGGGTGTGGGATTTCTGAGCTGTGGTGTTTGTTTTCATTTTCCTCCGGATAGCAGAACGTAGATGTATCTAATTGAAGGCTTTAAGAATTCTCCTCCTGCAAGGATGCAATAACACGAAAGGGTAGGTATATGAAGTGTTATTTGTTTTGTGGAATTCCATAACCTCGGCAAAGGCGTCAACTACCTGGCCTTCCAAAAGATGCAAAATTCAGAGAAGCTCAATTCTTTTTACTTGACGAGTTGATGGGTCCATGTGGGCAACCGAGGATTTTTTGCTCTGCGGTATCTTAATGCTTAATGGACCAGTAGGAAACCTGTTCTTCAGAAAGCCATGCCAACGTGGTCATACGACTGAGGACTCCCTTAGTGGTCCCAGGCTGCTGTTCCTCAGGTGCTGTCGCGTTCCATCGCACTGCAGGTAGAAGTTCTCCGGAAAGGTGAGACTCATGTTCACTGTATTTGCACTGTCACCAGACGTGCAGTTCACAGGAGATAGTGACAGTCTCTCATGACCTACAGGAATTTGTGACATCATTTTTTAAAACTGTTCTCCCCTCTTTCCTTGAGAAAGTTATTGTGGGTTGAGTTTGACACGGGGGGTGGGAGGTGACTAAGGAACAGTCGTACTGGTTTTGTGTTGATTCTCAGACTGTTTAAACAGTTGACAAGACCGAGATGCAAACTCAAGACACTGTCATAAATTTGTCAAATTAAAAGAGGTTGTGAGGGTTTGACCTGACAAGCCTTAGTCACATCTTCCTCTGCTTACAAGAATTTCTGTTCTTTGTTAACTATCTGCCTTTGATTTGAAGAGTTCGGTTTCATTTTCACGTCACTCGTGGTGAAGGTATCATTGTGGGATTTTTAAAATGTTTTTTCTGAGCCTTTTTTCCTTTTTGCTGGATTTGGAAATGCGTAGGATAAAGCAGAAATGGTAGCAGAAAGAACTGCCAAGAGCTGTGCAGCGTTACTTCTTTAGGGCTTTCATGGGACAGTAGAAAATCAGCAGGTGAAGAAAAAATGTGGAAATGCCTGTAGCTTGCCATTTTTCCTCTCTGTGTTTCTAAAGATCGCTAAACCTTGATGCTTCCTTACGTGAGCCAGGCTGCAAAGCCTGGGGAGCTGCGCTGCATAGGCAGCTGCTCGTGCTGCTCGCTGGTGAGAGCAGAGCTGTGTGCCAGGCTCTTCTGTCAGGGCCTGATGCTCTAAACCAGCTCGGCTGTCCCCCGAGATCCAGTCAGGAAGCAGAAGTACTGCCTTTGGAGAGGTTTCTGCTAGTTCCACAGTAATGAAGTTTCAGTAAACCCAGTAAAAACCCTGGAAAGACCTTCTGCCTTCTTAAAGTAGCTGGGTTTTCAGCGTTGAGGTTCTTTCTTTTTCTTAAGAAATACTGAGGCATCATAGCAGCCCTCTAAGAATCTCTTTGTGTCCGTTTTTATTCAGCACATTGGAGTGCCAGCACAGACCTGGGGCAGGCGTTCCTACCAGCATTTGCACACAAACGTTGTGAAGAAGAGCTAGAGAAGAGCACGGATCGGTGGGGCCAGCCCAGCACCTGCAGGAAAGGACAACTTGCTGCAGGAATTCAGCCGTTTCTACTTGCGTCAAGGCAAACAAAAAGATCAAGTCAAGTCCTGTTAACAACAGGTGGCAGCTCTACTGCAAGTAGAAACCTGACCAAGGAGCACTGAATTTAGCTGCTGGTCAAGAAACACCAGGTTGTAAAGGCGAGAAGTTGATTTAAAGCCTAACTCTTAAGTTCTGAGAGAGATGTAGGGGAATGTTGTAACACCTAGAAATGTTTTATCCCCATTAGTAACAGTGCAAGAACTGTTGAGTAGTATGAGAAATGAAAACTAAGGTCTGTCTCTACTGCAGACCTCATTAAGACTTTCAAAACCTGAGATTTATCAGCTGCTTTTAGAGAAGCTACGTAGCATTTTGTACCTAAATCAAATAGACTATTAAGTATATTTATTTATTTGTTATCTCAAGAGGTGAAACTAAATTACACTGGCCACATGACTGCCAAGTACACAGCTGCTGGCTTTTAAAACACAGCACTAAGATTTAGTCTGGCTTACAGGATAGTGCAGTGGGTTTAAGACAGAGGAATTGTCCTGGTTTCAGCTGGGGTGCAGTTAAGTTCCTTCTCGGCAGCGGGTGCAGCTGTGCTGTGGCTGTGCTGTGCGAGCAATGCTGACAGCACACGGGTGGGTTTGGCTGTGCCCGGGTGGTGTCTATCCTCAGTCAGGGACTTCTCAGTGTCTCAGGCCCGGCCAGCGAGAGGGCTGGGGGGGCACGGGGAGCTGGGAGGGGACACAGCCGGGACAGCTGGCCCGGGCTGCCCAAAGGGATATTCCACACCATGGGGTGTCACGCTCAACAGATAAAGCTGGGGGAAGAAGGAGGAAGGGAAGAACGTTTGGCATTATGGCGTTTGTCTTCCCAAGTAACCGTTACACGTGACGGAGCCCGGCTTCCCTGGGGATGGCTGAGCACCTGCCTGCCCACGGGAAGTGGTGAATTAATTCCTTGTTTTGCCTTGCTTGTGTGCACGGCTTTTGCTTTAAACTGTCTCTATCTCAACCCACAAGTTTTCCCACTTTGACTCTTCCAACCCTCTCCCCCATCCCACTGGGGGGGGGGGGGGGGGGGGGGGAGTGAGCGGCAACGTGGGGCTTAGTACCACGGCAGGAAAACAAGACAAGAAATTAGACCACTGAAATGGTGAGTCACTTCAAAGATTTTACTCACATCTACAACTTTGCTGTAAACTTCATCCTCTTCAGCACATCCACTCATAACAAAAACTTGTCATGGAATGATTAGCTGTGGTATTTTACATTTTCCCCTGAGAATGACAAACTGCATGCTGTCTTACAGAAAATAATACACAGCGGGTCCCATGCTTCCCTATCCAAGTTGACAGATGTGTTTTCCAACATGAAGCTTCAAATGCTTTCTCTTAAGACACTTACATCTCTCCTTATAAAACAAAAACAAAGTTAAAACTGACCTGCTGAGTTGCACTGTGTGCTCCATTCTTTGGCAGTTCTTGCACCTGAAAGGTTACAGTGAATGTTTATATACCAACTTAATGCAGAAAGCCAGAAGTCTATTTGAAAACTAAATCTTTTGAATTTAAGTTTGTGGACCAGAAATCACTTTTTACTGCATCAAAAGCTTAAACTTACCTTCTCCATGTTCTGTGAGTTAAGAATTGTCATAGCATTACTGCAAGGTTTAAAGAAAGTCAGGAGATAAGAACAGTGTGATTTCAGTAATTCATGCTGAGTTTGTTGAAAATACTTCGGTATGAAAGACTAAATACAGATTCAGATCTAAAAAAAATTTACTCTTTTCCAGTGAGTGCAAAAAGCCTTTATTCTCTTAACAACTTTTGTTGCATTCTTACGGATTGGTCAGGAATATTTCAAGTAAGAACAACAGCATCTCTATTCAAGAAGTTTCAGTGCTCACGCAGACTTGTTCTTGGTACAGTCAGAGGAGACTGCAGATTTTTATGAGCAGAAAAATCTCACAGAGGCTTAGTGCATTCCATTAATGATATCGTTCAGGGACTGACACACAAGGTGGTTGTATTTCAACAGGACTTCAGGAAGAAGTGTTTGTAATGGTATCACCCCTTAGTGAAAGGTGGTTTGTGCTTTTGAGTGTGATCTTAAAAGGCATTTTATTAACAATTTTAGATAACAACTCTATTTAGCAAGATGAGGCAAGGAGTTACACTTTAGTTGTACTGTGCTAATCTTGTGGAATTTAATGCATTCATTTCTGGCAAATAACTTCACACTAATACAAGCTTTATCACTTGAAGGAAGTTAACTCTCCTACATTTAGTATCTATCCATTTAAGAATACATGCAAATTGTGTTTTATGGTGTTACAGCAAAATGTGCAAGAGTGAATAATCTCTATCATCAGGTGCCCAGAACACGTAGTTTCATCATTTACAACTTTATTGGTGGGGAATACATCCATTATGCCATCTTCCACAATAATTCCCTGTATATTCAAGAATATCTGTTCAGACTAGTATTTTCCTCATACAACAGCTTCATGTTACCAGACGCACCACAGTCAAAGTGTTAAAAAGTAATTACATACACAAAGAGACAACTAAAGTGCAGTGCCTGTGGGATATATATTTTTTATTTGTTACTGCAGAAAGAGATTACTAGAAGATTTCTTCTGCATGAAGATGAACAAAGGTATTTTCATTAAGCTTCAGATGCTGCCCACTGCATTGCTTTAAATAAAAACGCTTACTTTCTATCAGACACAGCAAAGTAGTAAGCAAACTTAGAACACATTCCTTTAATATATCAAAATGTGTCCAAGGCAGTATTATTAATATTATACCACAGTTCCCAGCAACATCAAGCTTCATAAAGGAGGTGATAGGGAAACTTCATCCAGTTAATTAAGTGCTCTTCTTTTCTTCACCCAGTAAGTTCACTGTTGCTTTCTTGGCTGCAGGAAAATAAAAGCTAAATTTAATCTTTGAGGCCTACAGACTAAGTGACTTATTTGGTGTTATTAAGCTGCATAAAAAATAGTATTTCCTTTTAGGTTACAAAAGAAACATCACAAAAGAAAATCACGTCTTTTGTATATACATAGACACAGACATAGTATTAACCTGATCATATAAAGATTTTTATAAAAAAAATAAACCACAAGCAAGAAGCAGCACAGTAAACAGCACAGACTGACTTAAAACTACGGTATCAGTAAAACAGAACTGCTCACAGTGTTTAGGACATACATGTTTACAGCAAGAAACGTACTACCAAGCTGATGAAATAGGGCTGGAATAACATATGTGTGTGTGTCTGTGTGCACACATGTGTACATGCATATGTGTATGCATGAGTTCTTAAAAAAAATAATGTATGTACATGGAAATCTTCACATGTAAAAACAGGAAAAAGAAAGAGTAATTGATGGACTGAGGACAGAAAATCCCAGGTGCAACATGGAAGAACATGGTTTAAGATACCTGTCTAACAATAATGATTCAAGAAGGGTCATGCACCAAAATTTCCAAATGTAGTTAAGAAAGGCAGACTATTTAAATATCAACAGGAAAACTGCTTAAGCTGGTAAGAGGAAATGAGACTGCATGCATTGTTTGGGTCAAAGGAGGCTTACGGTGCTTCGAAATATAAATAAATTTCCTTTCAAATGAAATTTATTTTAGCTACTTGATAAATTTCCATCCATTATTCATAAAACTTTCATCAGACATTTTAGAGTACAACGGTCCACTATAGAATGCAAAGAAATAAAAGCAAAAATTAAGCAATCTACAGGCTGTGATAGGTTTTTATTTGGATAGAATAAATGTTAAATAATTTCTTTGAGTGGGGTCAGAATCCTTTATCTCCAGAGGAAGGAAAAGTACAAAAACTTGTAGATGGGAAAACTTCATTTCACGTGTAGCTCCTTATTGGAGTTAAAGGATTTGCTTTACGACTGTACTACCAGGTATTTGAGACAGTATTTCAGGAGATACAAGAACACACTGAAACAATAACTGTATTTATGGAAGGTATCTTCTGAGTATGTTCATACTGATATCTATGCTGGGAAGACACGCAAACTAATTAGCTGTTTCTTCCACTCATTCTAGTGTAACTGCCCTCCTAGAAAGTAAGATCCACCGCAATTCTCTTTTCCTGGCATTGTCACCTGAACCATTATAATTTATGTAGTCATCATGCTTTCCCCCCCCGCCCCCACCCACCCCCCCTCCCCCGAATGACAAACACTAACTGTAATATTACAGCTGCCCAGGGAAGTTCTTCCTACATGATGTGATTAGTGAATGGTCTTTTCCTCACCTTCTTTAGTGATGGTATCTGCAGTCTCTGCAGCCTTGTCTTTCAGGTCCTGAACAACGCTGTCAAGCTGAGCTTCGTGCTTCAGGAAGAAAGGCCGGATAATTCGATGATAGAGGAACTCTGCCCCATTAGAAGGGCTTGGAGCCATGCACCACAACAGGAAGCCACACTACAAGGAACAAGAACATCTGCATAAGTATGAGAAACGAGTAGGAGAACAAAGTATAGCATGCCTTCCTAACTGCCACAGACCTGAGCATGTTCAGAACTGTACACCATCCCCTTCGTTTTGTAACAGTCACAGCCCAGTAAGCACGCACATCAGTATAGTTACATACAGTGAATCTTTACATGGCAATAATTTAATGGATACTAATAAGATAAAGGAGGAGGGCTGTAGCCATAAAGCTAATCTGGTAACAGGTGTATCAAGACTGCATGTACCTTTGTTTTTTTTATTTTTAAAGGCAGAAGTATAAAACCTGATTAGACAAAACATTAGTCTCTCCATCTACTTCTAAACTATGTGGCACAGGCCTGACTGAAGCCTATCACTTAAATCCAGCCAAAGCATACCCCTGTCCTCTCTGCCTTCCTGCTTTGAAAATGCAGCAGAGGAAAGAATGGGATTGTGTACATCCCAGAGCTAAAGTGACAAGGAAGAAAGACATATCCAAGCTACACATACTGCACAGCAAGGGTAATGCTTTTGGATTGCAGTTTAGGTACAGCTTTTACAGCACAATCTGCTCTCTGGGAGGAGAGGAAAAAGAACAAGAAAAAAAAAGGACACCCCAGTGTGGGGGGTAGTATTTCTGCACCTTACAAAGGGGAGCTTTAAGAAAAACAGCTATTACATGTATTACTAAGATCCGTCTTTACTACTGAAGCACCTTTATTTGGCTTCAGTTCACTGTCATACACAAGACAAATAACTAAGCAAAAGAAGATCAAAACATTTGAAGGACAGCAAGCACCATAACTAAGTTTGCTTCAGCTCTGAAAGTATATATAAAAAGGTTTTACAGGATGAAACTGCAACAAAATTAAGCAAATTCTCAGCAACTGTACAATTCTTTCCAGACACTAATACTACTGTGTTACTCAGTGTCAAAAACCTCTCCAGAAAATAAAAGGCAGAATAGCTTTTCACAGACCGCCTTTTCTTAAAACACAATACAAAACCACCCCAGCCTCAGCCAGTGTGCTTGTTTTGATATTAGACATGATCAAATGTTTGAGGATTTCCACAAATTTTTGGGAGGGAGAAAATACAACAACAAAAACTCAGCTCTTCCTTCTGAAAGAAAAAAACCCCAAACCATCACACAATTAACTAAGTTAGGCACAAAAAATAAAATCATTTAAACTACAATAAAACCATATGCAACCTGCACTTAAATACAGCAGCACTTATGTAAATAGTTTAGATTTCAGAAGTTTTCCAGCTTTCACAGCAGTATCTACAGCAGCTGAAGAGATGTTTCAATGCATGTGCGAGAGTTCCTGAAAGTAATTTAAAAATACATCAGTCTTATTTATGAGGTCTCCAGTACACTCCATAGCACAAAAGCATTTCCCAGAAACTAGCTCAGTCACAATACCCTTTCAGAATTCCACTATACCTAGCCAGACATTTCTTTCTCCTCCACGACCCCCCCTACATTTCTTTCTCCTCCGTGCCCCCACCCCCCCCCGCCTCTTGTGACTTCCCACTGTAAAACTGCAAAGACTGAACCACATCCAAATATTTGTTTTGGTATCACACAGGAAACTCCTAAATAACAATTTGACCATTACAAGGTGATTTAAGTGAAGAGGGGTTATTTTAAAAGAAAGGTTCTGATTCAAGTTTAACAAAAAGGAGGGGGGGAAAAGAATTTTCAATTATGAAAACCACAGTCTTCTTCAGGCAAGCATTCCAAATATTTTGGAATATCTATTCTTTCTCAGAACAGGGATATTGAGGTTTAATGTTCTGTAGGTTCTGTTCTTCACACCTGTGAAATTATGGCTTTGTCTTCACTGCAGTGCACACCACAGTAAAACTGATCCCCCTGATGCATATCAGTTGAAGAAAACGCATAGTGTTCTTGGGAGGAGATTGCTACTCCCTTTTTCTTTAGGGCTACTTTTCATCCCCCTCGCCTCAGAGAAAATCAGTTATGATACACTTGGAGCTAGAGAGGTATCTTGACAGGCTGCCAGTCCTTTCAAAAGGATCACTGATTCCTGGGGATAACAACTGCCTTCTACAGAAAGTTTTGCCAAACTGATTTACCATCCTTTTAGGTCAGTTTTAAGCTTTCTTCTTTAAACTATTTGGTTGTGGTGTCAAAGCAGAATGACAAAAAGGGGTGGCTGCCCAGAAGACACAGCAGTGTTTTTCAAAGTAGACTGTCTACCAGTGAGAATGCCCACTAGGATCATTTCAATGAATTAAAAGAATTCAACATGCAATAAAATTTGGCACCAGTAAGTAGCAACTGACACAGTATCATTAAGCATGGTCAGAGAAAAGGAAGCCAAAAAGTGCTGGAATATCAATTTTCAAAAGCTTCTATTATTTGAAACTTATCATAACAGAAAGAATAAATGATACTATCTTATGTTGTTATCTTTCATTAAAACCTGAGAAGTGTATTGATTTTATTTCCTGTTAAAGAATACCTGGCCAATTACTGATAGTTATTCAACTTGTCCCAATATACAAAGATGTTACTTAGTTCTCCTTTGTTTTAGGAAATCCCTCAGCTCGAAGTCCAGCTTCCTCTGAAACTGAAAAACTCTGAAATTCCCCTTTTCTTGCCAAAGAACAAAATAAGTAATTTTGATTTTTACAGCTTTGTCCCAGTCTAGTCAAGAAAAAAAAATACCTATGTTCAAATACCTATTACTTTTGAAATATACTGAAATGGATGTTTATACACATCTTCTAGAGGACACATAACAAAGTTGCCAATCTCAGTCTTCTCAAAGCTTGAGAATGTCAGACTGCTAACTTGGTTTATTTTACCCTTGCCTCTAGCAAATGGAACCAACTGACTGTTAAAAATGAAAGTGGTTTGTAAAAATGTCCCAAAAGCTCAGAGTGACAAAACTGTTAATGGCAACCCCCCCACACCAACTATATCATTCTTGTGACCCTCCAGACCAGCCAAAGGAGGGAATGCAATTCGTGCAACAGAGTGACTTCCTTAGGCAGACACCTGAGCTCGGTCTAACCCACCTGGATCTGGTGCCAGCAGCTATTCTCGCCCTGGCAGCAGGAAACTGAATACAACTGGGTTTGCCACTACAGCAGAGGAAGTAATTGCAGCTGAGAAACACAGCAAGCACACCCACAGCCAGTTCCAAGCTCCTACAGACAGGAGACTACCAAAACCCAAGACACACCTCACAGGACCACGAATACAAACACACTCCTAGTAGACAACTGCAGTCATTAAATCAAGGTGTTAATTTTAATGTAAGTGAAGTAGCTCTTTAGCTGAAATCAGTAATTGCATGGGGTGCATGGGTGAGAGGAGGGAATCTCGTCTTGAAGCAGAGTCGGACTGCCACGCTTGGCACATTGCTACACTCAAAATGACAACTCCTCCTGCCTTGTCTGACTGAGTGCCTTGGAGCAGCAGTTTGCTTAATGTACCCAGTGTGATGTGTCTGCTAGGAATTCTGTTCAGAAATAGTACCCTAATATTTCAAGACAGGACTGTCAGTAGACTCAGGAGTCTCCTCTCCTTCCCGCTACCAACAATACTCCTAGGATGATAACCTCTGCTATTTTCACTGGCTATTTAATACCCGAATGCCAAAGGAATCTTAAAATAATTAACAGAAGTATTGAACATCAGATTACATAAACATGAAATCATGAGTTGCGTGCATGTCTTGTGCTTCAGGGAAAACAAGAAGATAAATTGAAAATAGACATTATAAAAAAAAAAACAAAAAAAACCACCAGACCCAAGAAATCTCACATTTTCAATTGGATAACAAAAGTATATGCAAATACCGTAATGTATTCAAAGCAATTCTTGAACATGCCTTTCTCCCACATATAAAAACACCTGCTGTGCTGAGAACTTTATGGTGACAGAGCCTAGGCTCTCAACTTGGGGGAATACAGGAGCAGCTATAATCAGTGTCTTAGTCCTGCACATCGAGGTATACATAAATACTGAGCAGCTAAAACTCGAGTCTAGAGCAGAAGCTACAAGCTGCATCAAATAAATGTGATATGTAAATTTAGTACATTTAGAAAATGAAAGCAAGCTTGAAATTCGCATGAATGATGTATCTGCGCTTTTATTTCGTAACATCATAAAAGAGACATGGGAGACATCACAAACTACACTACAAGAGGTTTTAGTCATGGATGGACTAAACTGCCTGCTTCCTCCTTTTTCGCACATGGAGTAACTTCCACCCAGTCAGCAATGCTGATTCTCAGCCCACACCTTCTGTCTGCCTTTGTGTAACAAAGTAAACCTCTCCTATTACCCACCACTGAGAGTAAATACTTGATTTCTATGCTCCCTAAGCAGCTACTGTAGAAAACTGTGTATTTACCATAACTGCCTGTGTTTGCTTTGCTCAAATGAGAAAAGTACCTTTCTGTTGATGCCACAACTACATCTGTGTAGCACTTCCGACACTGTATTATCACAGCCATCTGTGGCTGGTCTTTCATTTGCTAGGTCAACCTGAATTTCAGTTGCACGCTCTTCAGAAAGAATACTGTGCTAGCATGAAGAAATCTTTGCCGCACCTTTTACCTCCAAGAAGTTAAAAAGAAGCTCTGAAAACACACTATGTGAGGAGTTCAGACCTGTGAGTATACATCACTGGGTAAAGTAATAATCCTGCTAAACTATATAGTAAAGTCAGGGATGTGAAATAACTACATAAATGGTGAACAAACTCTTCCAGTGCCATAAGCAATGCTTTTGGATCCTATTCAGATCAGATGGATCTTGCACTTTGATCACTATTTGCTTTGTTCTTAATATATTCAAACACTAAAACTTTCACGCGTGTTACCCATACGAAGCTTCAAAATTTGCAGATTCTTCTTAAAAATTCTGCAAAGCCACTAAACTTAACATGGGAAACATATTTTTGGTTTTGATTAAGGGAAGAAAATAAGGAGAGAGTGGACAATTAACTTCGTGGCACAGGCCAGAATATTTTTAGTTTGAAGCAGTAAATTTAATTATGTGCTTTTTCTTAGGGAGCTAGGGAAATAAGTATCCAAATGATTGCACAGTTGATGGCTGTTAATGATTCAAAAGGAACAATGCAGAAGTGTAACTGAGCTGTCCAACTTAATTTTTGTCTCTAAAATACAGCATTTCCTGCAAAAAGCACTTGGCAACATTAGAGCTTACCTTTAAAATTTTAAATGACCCCACCACAATAGCTAGCAAGCAAATCCTTTGAAGAACTTTGGTGGAGCTAAACCAGGCTAACAAAGCAAAAGAGAAGGAATAAAACAGCCCTCTGAAACAGAAAACGGGTAACAGCTCTTTAAGCTAAACAACTGACACTCCAGCAGGCTAGAATGTTTTCTACCTAACAGCATACACAGTAATTGGCTATCTCCTAGAATAATTTAACACGTTAAAGCTGATTGTCAATATAGTCGCATCTTAGTTGACAAACAACGATTGGAACACATTAAGCAAACCACTGTTGGCAGTCACACCACACTAACAAATGCACATTAGCAACAAACTCCTCCCATAGTTGCCTTTTCCTTTCAGGAAAGTAGGCTTAATTAAAAACAAAGTATATGACTCAAACTGTTCTTATGCTGCAGTTTCCTTCTCTGCTCCCAGTAACACAGATGTTCATACTTCCTTTTGCTGCCTTTGTGATTTTACTCTCTACTTTCGCTAATGCACTTAATGCAAAAATAGCGCCACTCTGTAGGGTTTACCATGTGCTGTCATTTTGCCCAAATTTACCTAACACCAAGACAAAGAACTGTCTTTCCATGGTACAACTACATCATGTCCTTTTTCCTAAAACATGGCAGACCTTTCCCTGCCACCCATCCCAACTTCTCCTCTTGCCTCACAAAACCATCAGCCATAAACAGATCAGTTTCATAGTGCCCCATTAGATGTACCCAGCATTTACAAATAAGGCGTGACCCAGGAATGATTCCAAGGAAATCTGTTGTCATCTTGAAGACATTATATCAGTTATATCAAAGGTCTCATTTTAGGAGAGGGTTCACATGAACTAACATACCTTTAGCATGTAGTAGAAAGGGAACCAGGAGAGAAAGATATCAGAGAAGAATTCCACTATGCTGAAAACACCATACACGACCCAGTAAGTCAGCCACTGTGTGTCATCATCTTTGTTGGGACTTTCAATGGCCTTGATTCTGCAAGGAAAACAAGACAAGTGAGCACAATAGTAGCATCAGTTTCATGTATAATGGTGCAGTTTATATGACTCTGATTTTTTGTTACATGTGAATCCTCATAATTTCATTACTCTACGTGCTCTGCAGAAGACAACTAAGTAGTATCCATCATACAGACAATGTGACCAAGACCTTTGAATGGCAAAGCTTTTCCCTAAATGTCGGACTTCAAAAAGGAAAAGTTACTCAAACTATTTCTAGGTCTGTGATTACAAAAAAAAAAACAACAAAAAAACAACCCCAAACAAAAAACATGAGCATCCTGACCTGGTTCATGAGACAGTTCATGGGACAGGGAAGAAAGGGGATAATCTTTGGCCAGTTCTGGTTCTGGATGCACTGCGGTAATCCTGACCAGAAGACTACAGTACATCGAAGCACTGGTGATCCATGTAACAGTTAACCTGAGTCAGCCCAGGCCTATGCTGTGTGTGCTGTACCAATTCTGTGGGCACAGGATAAACGCAGCAAGCTCACTGAAACAGAGGACCACAGGCAGCTCCCACCAAGTGCCAGTGATTACACCACCTGCAAGGTCCTGCTTGTGTCTAACAGTGAACATCCTTCCCTCTTTGACAGTAGGAACGATGAATAAGAGTTGTTTGAAAGAAAAATCCTAGAATAGCTTCCATTATCAAAATGGGGTAACCCTGTCTACAGATGAGGTCTGCAGTATGCTGTGTGTGGAACAGAGGCCCATTCAGTGCTGCACAAGTTGAAGATCACGGCATCTATGGGGATATAAGATTGCCTATACTGTTATCTGTTTCTTTAGAATGTTAGCTCTAATAAACAGTATTTAAAATGAAACTTCACAGAATCTCAATGCCTTTCTCACTGGGACGATACCAGACCAGCACCTCCTGGTGCAAACAGCATCTAGATAAAATTTTTAAATCTAGTTCAGGATTTTGAAGTGAACCTCAAATATCTTTACTCATAATGTATATGTGCTATATTCCTCTCTGAAAAGGTAAACCGTAAGATTTGCTCAAACTATGAACAAGCACTTGGTCTACAGAAGCAGAGGAGATCCAATACCCCCCACCCCATACAGTGAGGACTATGTATCTGCATTGCCAGCTGCTTTGCACCAGAAATCCATTCCTGCAGGACCTGCAAATTTGATGTAGACTACGGTATTAAGAACAGAGTGGAACAACCTCTAGTGCAATCTTAGGCCTCCTGCATAATGACCAACTGGGTTTTTGTTCTCCAACTACTAGGATAATGCAGTTCAAGTTCATACAGTTCTAAAAATAGAAGTTGAAAGAACGATGCACATGTGCTTCCTTCAGAAGAAGTACTCAAGTGGAGACTCTGAACTTGCTAAGTTTCAGATTAGCCCTTGTAAGAAAGTTTAGAAGGAAATGCTAGCAACTGTAAGCCTGATAATGTGAAGCTTAAGAGTATTAAAAAGCATCTGTCCTCTCTACTCATTGCCATAGGATTAAAATCTGCAAACTCAACTGAATGAATTTAGTTTTAATTCTTTATAAATTATTCTTGTAGTATTAGCTAAACAGTTGCTGAAGCAGGATCTGTGGGATATATCAAAGGTACAAAATTTTCTTTTAGTCCATAAAAAAGATTGAGTTAGGGAGGTTTACAAAATAGCAATCAGATACATGGCTGGCTGTGAGTCCATTTCCTTGTTTGTGAATTGAGAAACCCTTTGGATGCCGTCACTTCCTAGTTCCGTAAAGCAAGGGGGGAGGGGGGGGGGGGGAGGGAATCAATCATGTGATATGCCTTATGTCTTAGCAAAAGCACTTGCAAACCCACCACACACAGACAGAATTGGCACAACTACTGGACTGAATTACTTTGAAATGCAATAGGAGGATCTGATACTTTACGCTTTATTTCCATTAGTTTGTGGCTGGCCTGCAGGGTCCTGCAATGGGAAAAGCAACAGCCCTTGCCATACCCCATCACACGCAGTAAGGTGCTGCTACTGAGGTACTGCACCACCACAACCGGACTGGAAGAACAGGCTTTCCACTGGCGGACAGCAGCAGGCCTGCTCACTGCTGCTCCCTAACACCGCCCCGTTAGGAAACAGTAGTCCAGGCAGTGCTCAAGGGCAGCACCAACCTCAGCTGCTCCTGCCCTCCCACTATACACCGCACCTCTTCTTTGCCCACATCTCCCAGACATTCTGTCAGGGGCCCTACAAAAAAAGCCCCACACAACACAGGAAGTAAGGGAGAGGGCTACTGACTTCTGTGTGGAACCGTACTTTTGGAGGGAAAGAAAATGTACAAGTAGGGAAGTTAGAGCCGTGGACAAACAGAGAAGGGAACCATCTGCAACTTCTCTCAGCATTAAGAAAAACTTGATGTAGGGGTTCATTGTGTGAACGTCTCTGGTTCTGCTGACAACCTCCCCATTAGAGGCACACAGGAGAAAGCTTATTTTACCACAATAAGCATGGTAGCTTGGCATTTCATGCTTTGCAGTGAAACCACTAACTATCTTGCTGTTATCCAGTCACCATCTGAAGCCATCCATGGATTTAAGGAAGCATCGTTTAATTTAACATTATTAAAGTATCTGAGTAGTCACAAAAATCAGCTTTCATTAAAAAGCTTAGAATTTCCAATTTTGTAGCAAAGGGCAGATGGCCTATCACTGTGTTAATGAGGCATGCTCAACTATCTTTCCTCCTGTAAAAACGGATGGCCTTTGAGTTCCTGAATGCCGTGCCATGGACGCGCTCCCTTTGAACGTTCACCATCTGCTCCTGTAGTTCCTTAAGGTGACAGCTAAGGGGGACACATGAAGAACAAGACACTTTCACGGTCAGACAGTACAAGCAGCTGTACTACAAGTAGTCAAAACCCCATCTGATTTAACCAGCTCATGTGCAGCATTAAATCCATGTGGCTTTTTCTTGCACACTGTAGGGACAGCACATTTCCCCTCCTTCTACAATCATCTGATCTAGTCAGCCACCACGGACAAGCTCAGGTGGCAGGCACCTACCATCACACCCATTCAGCTAACAGCCACGTCAGCCCTGAAAGAAGGACACAAACAGCATCTGTTAGCAATGACTTCAGTCCTGGTCCCATTTAGTGGGAGGGAAGAAAGAAAAAAGCAGGATACAGCAGGGCCATCAGTGAATGCAAGTTTTTACTGAAGTCATGGAAAGGCAAGTATTTTATAAATATTCTGCTTCTGAATAAGAAATATGTCCCTCAGCTGAGACTGGCAGTGAAAATCCAGTCTAACATGTCCCTGCTGAATAAAAGGTCAAAAGTTATCGCTACCCTTTGCTACTTACTATTTCAATAGTAACTCACAGAAAATACTCCTTATCCAAGAACTAGTAAGTACAGCAAGTTATGTAGAGTATCTGAATGGACTGGGGTTTTATCCATTTATAACTACACTCTTTCTGACATAAGAATCCCACCCTAATTAGACTTATTCTTTCAAGTTATTCTGTAAGTTATTAGGTATTATCCTGGTGTAATGCTTTGTACAAATTAAACTTCAGAGATATATCACACACATTATTTCAAGCCAAGAACTTTATGTTCTTCATGTTAAGTCATAAACAGTCTGATACACAAAACACAATCTCCATCAATAAGTGAAAAGATACAGATCAAGAGGCGCTGGCAGTACAGCCAACTTTAGGATAGCCTTCTTGTAATGGTTATTTTTATCTTGCAAGAGTGAGTAAGTCAGTGTCATGAGCACGTAACATTAGGATTTCCTAACAAAGGTGCATCCAAAGCCTACAGTTTCAAATTTAGAAAGCGATATTGTCAGGTTTTTCTTAAGTTTTCTCATAGTGATTTGACTAAGTTCCATGTTAGCACAAGTAGTAACTACACATCACAAAGAATTTTATATGGTGCTTACACACGAACTGTACAGGACTTCATAAATAAAATGTCAAACAACTACTTACTGCTGTAGCTCTGCACATCAGAGGTAAGAGCAGTCACTAGGAACAGCTTCAGTAGACTGGATGGTAAATACCACAGCTCAGTTACTTTTAAAACAGATGCCTGTCCAGCAGTGAAAATAGCCTACTGTGGGCTAGAACTGCAACTAGTGCAGACAGATGCGAAGCCAAGTAAAAATCTCATTTTTAGCCAGATCTGTTCCCCAACAACCCTGCTAGCTGGTGATGCCAATGGGGAAGCACAGAGGCTGCCATGCTCTCCAGTAGCCCACGGCTTCTATCAGCTATGTAGCTACAGTGCCAGAGCACCAGCTTTATTTTTACTGTGTGCATCCTAGAATCAGTTAAAACTAAACTCTAGATCGTGGATACTTTACCCTGTTACCTGACAGTAACAGATACTGGTCTAATTTCAGTAAGCTGCTGAACTGAGCTCTTTCATTTAAAGCATCAGACTCATTTCAACAAAAAAAAATCTGCTCTCATCCAAGAAGAGACTGTTACACACTCCTGAATTAGCTCTGGCATAACAAATCATTGTTAGAGTTAATTCACACATACAGTACTTACAGCATGAGCATATTATAAGTACACCACATATGAGTTTGGGATGGGTTGGATTTTTTCAGCTGAGTCCAGATGTGGAAGCCAGAAATAAAGAACGAAATGCCAAATTTTATTGCTCTAGTCGTCCCTCTTAGCCAACTTTTTTTCCCTCCATTTAACTTTAAAATAAAAACCCCACACTGAAATTACCTGTACTTCTACAGCTTATACTTACTGGCCTGCTCCAGCTCTTTACAGCAGGTTGTGGTGATTAAAAAAATAATTTACTTCTGGCAGCTATCCAGACACCCCTATGGGATCAACACTCCACTGCACCACAGACGTCCTGTTTGGTGCCTACCTCTCATCCTCATTTTAGACTTGTCTTGGCAGGCTGCCTCCGTGACATCTTGCATCATTTTGGTGAAGCAAGTACCTCCATGCGTGTATTTGCCTTATCATTTTGTCTTCTAAATTTTCATCCATCAGTTAAAAGCTTCTGCCTTCCATCTTTCTTCCTCCACACTGACTCCAAGAGCAGAGCTGTGCATTTCGCATACTGAAAACATCTTCCTCCCAAATGCACTTACACAACTGCCGCAGCGTAAATCTACCATCTCCCATCTCTCAAAATTTTGTGTATCCAGAAGATGGCAGCAAACAGAGTCATGAAGGATAGCAAGCGGGGTGACCGTCCACGCAAGGAGAGATGCTGTCAGAGGACAACAAACAACATGACAGTAGTACAAAAGGTGCTACCTTTTTTTTTTTTTTCAGAGGGAATGGAGACTGAGGCCACAAAAGGAGCACATATCATTCTGCCCACCAGTGAAGTGAGTCCTACAGACTACATGTTAACTCAGCACAAAGCTGAATTCCTGCAAAAAAGAAGCAATCCTCTAATTTCATTGCTCTCTGCTTATTCTTGGCTCACTCTTCTGGAACAAGTATTTGTAGGGCCACACAGTGAGTCAGTTTCCAGTTCTGACTCAGATTAAAACCAGCTTCCCCCAAACACAGGCACAGGCGGGCTTTCTTTGCTGGGATTAACATGCATCAGTGCCTCAGTCCAGCCTGCCAAACCATTTGGTTACTCCTTGTTCTGCCACACAGGCTGCACGATGCAGGCAGTGCTATGCAGCAGGAGCTCCAGCAAGCTTCAGCTCTCCAGTCACAAAGAAGCCATCCACACAGTCTCTCTGGAAAGGGGAGCTCCTCCACTTCCACCCTTAACACAGGCGAGGAAAGTCACTGTGGCCTTCAGCAGGGCTCACTCGTGTATGCAAGTCTCAAGCTAAGCATCACCAGCTCCACTGCTGGCTGTAGTCGTCCACATTAGCACTCAGACCAGTACTGCTACACGGCCTGCTAGAGTCTAAAAGCCCTGCTTTGGAAACATCTGATCCCAGTTTATATTACCGAAGTCTTTCAGGTTGTCTTTTCTGATGGTATTTACAAGAAAGAGAAGCGGCATGCAGTAAGGGAGCTTCAGGAAAAGCCACATTTTACGCGCCCAGTGCAGACACGCCGCATCCCACCAGAGGCAGCCACTTGCTAAAGATCCACAACACTGTGCTTCTCTACTTGTGACAGCCAATTTTGTTAGAAGGGAAAAAAACATTTCACACACTTTGGTTACCTCTCCACAGGTGTTACTGTTTAGGGTGCAGGCACAGTGACCAAACAGTACAGTTGTGACCAAATGGAGAACTGGAATTCTGCTAAATGCTTACAACAATACAGAAAGAATGAAAGTTAGTTTTGCTGTCAACCTGTGCTGCACTGTGGAGACTATAGTTCAAGTGTAATTTTGTTACAGCTCTACTACTGTTTTTCAGTTCTGTTCACTGTGATATTCCAGAAAGAATTACAGTATGGCTTTAATTTATACAAATGTATAATAAAGCATGAAATCATGGTGCAACATTTCCGCACTTGGCTGTTTGTAAAATGTTGCTGTTCTGAGGTACTCACTATGTAAGGAGTTTCTAAACAAGGAAGAAAATCCTACAGTTTTAATTAATGGATGCAAGTTAAAAATTGACCCAACAGTGTGTGGGGAAGGGATTCAAGTTTTAGGCTGAGGACTAACTTCTGGGTTGAGTCTGGTTTGCAGAGGCTTTTATGAGTACAGTGCTAGTTGCTAAGCTGTGTAGCAACAAAATTCTGTAATTCTTTTTAAAAGATTCAAAGTTTTACCTAGTGTTCACATAACCTCACATGAAAGTTTGCATCTCTTTTCCTAACAGCTGAAGACAGCCTCGTTACCCTCATCCAAAAATTGTGTATCTTGCTCATTGTATGTGTAATGAAAAGTACACTTACTTCCTTTTGGGAGAGTAAGATGTTGCCAGCTCTCCTGTGTCAAATAGTCTCATAGCTGTGAAGACTGATTTTCAAATGTAACTTGAGTACTTCATCACAGCAAAACAAACAGGAAAACAGGAAAAGCAACTAATGATAATCCGTAACTTTTTTAATCTCACTTCCTGACTCCAGCTCACTTTTTCAGCATTTAGGATCAGCAATGCCTCACAAAGTTTTAGAAGCGTTGTGACTAACCAGGAGGAAGGGTAGTTTAAAACTATATTCCAGCAAACCCCACTGATGTAAGTCTAACTATTCCTGTAATATCCGTAGGCCTACAACATCCTAGTTGCTAGAGATCAATACAGTAGCAGAGAGGAGTGAATGCAAGGTGCAGTACTGCAGTGCATCGTGGCCAAGAAGGTCTGGTAAAATGCCTTATTTTATGCCTCCAACACATCTGCAGTCCCTAAAAATAGTACCTACATCAATTATAAACTGGAGATCTTTCAGTGAATTTAAATCAGATTGTGGACCCACCCATGTATGAAATACCTTACCTTTTTAACCTAAAATTAAGATATAGAAGATAAACTCAGATTTTCCTACAATTACCGTAACAGGTTCTCTTGCACTTAACCACTTGCTCTTTCTAGAAAGAAAAGCACATCATTTGCCCAACCAACAGATAAAATGGCTTTTATTGTAAACATGGCACTCTACGATCTAAAAGACAAAAAGCAAGTACATTTGGAGGAAGTGATGTGGCAGAACATATACAAAAGTCATCAAAATACCTTTGAAGACACATGAAAAGAGCATCAGCTTGGAGATGAAACAGCATTTAAGCGCAGATGGATTTGGAAACTTTCCACTTACATGTGTTCTGAGTGTTGTGAATCTGGTTAGATACCCCAGCTCTCTCAAATCACTTTTATAAAGCAGCAGCACAGCATTACTTGTGAACATTAGTGCATCATGCAGCCTTTTCCATGAAGGGAAAGAGAAAACATTCTCCTCAAAACTTGTTAACAGAAAGCAAATTTGCTGTCACAGCTCTCAACAAATACAGGAACAATTTTACATTTTCTAAATAAATGTGACCAAAGAAAAGCACTGTTCCTGTTTTAGAGGTATGGAAGAGGCAAAGGAGACTAGCTAAAGACACCATGACAATAAATAAAATTAAGACTTAAATTGCATGTTTATACTTCCACAATCAATCTAGATTGTTTCCAGTCTGTAGAATGCCATGAGCCGCATTTACATAGTAAAAAAAGCTAAACTGAAGTAACAGCATAAAATTAGCCAAAGAGAGACATACAGGCATGATTGTACTATATTGCTTTTCCCTCTGGAAGGCACCTGTAATAGGTTCAGATGTTATACTGCCCAAAGCTATTTTCATCTTTGCAATTTTTAAACCAAACATGACAGCACTTTTGAAATTTCCAATCCTTTGCACGCATTTCTTAGTCATCAGAGGCTCTCTTCCTGCTTGCACTCTAATCTTTTTTAAGCAGTTAACCACTCCTGGCTATGGTGGAACTACATTTAAACAGGCTAGCTCTGGAAAGTTTAGAGAAGCAGTGAAAATACTGGTAATGTTATTTACATACAGCCAACACTCACTTCTTCCATTTCTTAGTCTGAATTATTGCCTACTGCAGTTAAAGTTTATTAGAAGTACAAGAAGTTCCTTCTGCCATCTGTGGTAAACTTTTCACTGCTTTTCAAACACAAAAGCCTCCAAACAAGTATTTGATTTCAACTTAAAATCAATTATTCTATTTCATCACACAGCATTTAATAAGAATTTTAGCGAATAAGACTAGGGTTTTATGACAAACTTCAATCCAGATTGTCTGACTTACCAGGAAACAGCCAGATAGCATTTACTTGGAAAACTACTGCTTAGTTTTTGCCTACATTGAGAGCCTTGGGTGCACCCTTGCTGGTGACATGGCATAAAAGGCTTGCATTTTTGGGAAGATTTTGTGTCCCTTTCTCACTAAACTCCTCCGTGTATAAAACCACTAAGACTTACACAAAGCAAAATTGAAGGTGAATGTGAACAAGGGAGAAGGGAAACAGCTGTGCCCACCTGAAAATGTAACAGGCATTACCTAGAGAGAAGCCCCCTCCACTCGAGTTGGCTCTGAGCCTTGACTGAGGCCAGCACCACCGTGATGTGAAAGAAGGCAGCCGCAAAACTGCAGCTGTACCACACCAACAGCCAGGCAGCACCACCTGCTAGGTCTAACCCTGTGGCTACAGCCTCCAGCGTTTTTCCAACTGAAATTGACACCTGCTGCACAACACAGGCCGACAATGAATATAGGGAACGATGTAAACAAAAGAAAATAAACCGCACAACTATACAGGGCCTGACAGGCAGATACATGCACATTCATAAACTGTCCTGGTTTCATGTGTGAACAACACAAAATCTGAGCTGAGCATCTTTCTCCAGGTTTGGGTTTTTTCCAGTATATCCCCTTTCAGGCAAGCACAGAGATGAACAGTAACTACCATGACTAAAATAACCCTGAACTAAAATCCAAATAAAACAGATTTGGAACATGCCTAATGGGTCACTCACTGGGTAGCCTGTTTGCCATTTTAAACTACTGTAACAGGAGGCAATTCCCCTTGCAGAATACAAACATCTGTCCCACTCCTTCATGGGTGTCTTTACTGCTAACAGAAGACTGACCCAGCACTTCATTGGTTTTCACTTTAAACAATTCAGTCACTGACAATGCAGAAATGATACACTGATCCACTTCACAACAGAAATAAGATAACTGGGGAACAGTAAGCTGCTTTTTCTCTTTCAGTACCTGAGGCATTTCAGGCCCGTATCCATTGCTGAAACACCTACATAAACACCAAACTAATACCCTGCACAACACGTTCCATTTACAGCTCCTGACCTCTTCCACAAGCCGCAGCTTTTACAGCAAAAGCCATAGAGAGTGTTTGCAGCTGATGGAAATAGCTGAAAACTGTTTTCTACCCAATGCTAAGAAGCAAATCCTGCTGTTAGTTCACATAGCAAGCTCTTCAGCTGTCTTTTCAAAGGGGAGAGACCAAACAGAAGAAAGGCATAACCAATACACCCTGGATGAGTGTTCTTTATCCTTTGGGTCTTTATGCTTCATAAGCATAGGGGACAGCACTCAGCAGCACCCTAACTGCAGTACGGGATCCAGAGCAGCAAAAATGAAAGCAGGCATCATTCCAGTAATTCAGCTTTATCTTCTCACAGCTTAGTCCTGCACTGGGATAGAGATCCTACAATAGATAACAGAGAGTGTCATGGTAGCACCAAGAGAAAAAAAAAAAACCATATGGCAGAAGAAGGGCAATCACCAAAGAGGATTCTTGCAGTTTTCCATGGTCAGGAAACCCACACTTGACTCCAGACTGAAAGCAACCTCAGGAGATAGCACTGACATCCCGGTGTGTTACTGTCACACTGACCTCACAACACTGTCCAGGCTAGCGAGGGTAGTAACTGCTTATCCTGAACTCACACACCTCACTTCCGAGAAAAGGGAAACTGAATGGGACCATGAAAACATGTGCAGTAGAGCATGTCCTCCCGCATCTCCTCTGCGCCCACACTGCTGGGTCTGCAGGCTTGCAGGCAGAGCCACACATGGAAAAATGCTAAGCACCAGCTCTGTAACTTGGGAAGGAAGGGGAGGGGATTGAGCCCACCTGTGTGCTCTCTTCAGGATGCTTCATGAGCTGGAACCTGCCTGCTGGCTGCCACTGGAAGACACTGGCATGCGGCACATCACATGCATTTTCAATTTGATTTGTGCCCCCAAGATTACAATTCGTTATGCTGCAGCATTAAAAGGACAGCTAAAGGGAAAGCATTAACTGAACATGAACTGGAAAAAGCAGAACTCGCATTGTATTCACGTGCATGTTATTCGTCACACTTTTTTGGTTAAGTAAAGTTTGTAGCCAAGGACAATGGCATATGCACTCATTACTAAAAGCACACCAACACCCAAAGAAAAATCAAAACAGCTCACAGTACTAACATCCAGGAACTAAGTTTTCAGATTAAGATACATCTGAAACCACTTCCAAACATGAAAAGGGGTAGAAACTCCACGAAAAGATTGGGGAAAAAAATTATTCCAGATTTGGAAGAATAAAAATAGCAAAAGAAAAACTGATTATTCGTACTCGTTTTGTGACTGTCTTACCTGCACAGTTCTAAAAGCTTTTATTATGAAATTATTCATCATAGTTACATAACGGCAGATTTAAAAAATAATCTCAAAATCAGTTTTAAAACAAATATAAAAATTTAAATAGGATTCTACAAATGAATTACATAAAAGTCAGACACATAAAATTACATAAACATAATTCCTACACAACTATTTTAAGGTTCTAAAGCTCTGTTGGCTGGTATTTTCACTTCCAGATTTTAATTAAAAAAATCCTTTAACTAACCTTTTCACTAAAAATTACCTTATAGAAAATAATACCCAAGCTTCTCCAGAGTTCTTGACCTATCATCTCCTAAATTAGTGCTCACTGGAAACGGCATTTAGAAAAGCATCGCTTAGTTTTAAGCATCACAACCGTAAGTTGTTTCACCAGAGTCTAAAACTAAGTCAATCTCCCACATCCCTGAAAAAACCACGAGAGAAGGAACCCATTTTGTACTGCCCAGGAGCTAATCACAGACTATGTGTTTTTAAAAGTTGCTGACTGTATTTAAAGCAGAGTTACGTAAAACGCAGGCACCGTGTTTCAGCAATATAGCTGTACAGCTGGGACAGGCTCCCGCTTTTATGAACGCACGGAAGGTCTTATTCAGCACATTTGTGAAGTCTGGTGGACGTCTTGTGAACATACTCCACCGTGGTTTCACCTAACAGGAATCCATTTTGGTATAGTAAACAATATCATGCCTATGGAAGACACCAGATACTCTGAAACACAAGACATCTGTGGGGGCTTTCGCTTGGAAAGCGAAGTATTTTTAAGTCTTCTGGAGCCAAGAGGAGCTACCGCGGCGTCCCTTCCACCTTCCCACCAGCGCGGCGGGTTCGCAGGGAAAGCGCCCCTCAAGGCGCCTCCCACCGCCCCGCACGGCGCCCCCTGCGCCCCCCTCCGCCCCGGGGGCCGGTGTCCCCCCGCACGGCAGGTCAGGCTCGCACCGGCCCCGCTTCCACCGGAGGTGACAGAGCTGGGAACCCCGACGCGACACGAACCCGCTGCAGGCACCGGCCCCCCAGCCTGGGAGCCCGCCAGCACCCCCAGCCGCCCTCGGCCACGCCGCCCTGGCCAGGCTGAGGAACCTCGTCCCCCCCCCCGCGCCGCGCTCAGGGGAGGGGGCGGGCGGGAAACGCCTTCAGGGGCGTGGGCCCCTACCGCCACCGTGACAGCGCGGACCCGCGACTCTGCGACAGCGGTCCCTCCCCCGCGGGTACCACACGCGACCGCCGCGGTATGAGGGGCGTTAGTCGCGACACTCACGAGACGTAGGCGGGGTAGCCGAAGCCGATGATGTTGCAGAGCAGGGACGCGCCGTAGCCCACCACCAGGTACACGGCCACCGCCCCGACGACGGCTGCGCGGGGAGAGAGCACAGTCGTTAGCGCGGCGACCGCTCGCCCGGCGCTGGCGGGGGACGTGCCCGCGCCCCCCGGGCGGTCCCCGGCGCCGCCGGGGCAGGACGAGGAGCGGCGGGAAGGGCGCGGCCGCCGCCCCGGGCCGCTCCGCCGCCGCCCTCCAGGCCCCGCCGCGGGGCGCCCCTCGGCCCCCCGCGCCTGAGGGGGACCCGGCGGCGGCGGCAGCTCACCGGTGGCGATGTAGGTGCGGTTGACGCCGGTCTTGCTCTCGATCCGCTCGAGCACGGCGGTCATGCAGTTCTTCTCGTGCAGGAACCGGTCAAACCTCTGCCTCATCGCCGCAGCCATGGTGAGGGCGCCGGCCGTTCAGGCTCCGCAGCCCCGGCCCCGCGGCGGCCGAGCAGGAGGCTCCGCCTCTGGCACCGCCCGCCCGCCACGGCAGCGGCCGGAGGCGGCACCGCGCCCGGCACCGCCACCACCCATGCCTGGCGGGGAGCGGCGAGGCGGGGGCGGGGGCGCGGCGTCGCTGTGCCGCGGAGGCGGCGGCAAGCAGCGGGGAGCCATCTTCCGCCGGCCCTCGGGGCTGCGCCCGCGCCGCGAAATGGAGGCCGGGCGCCGCCTGCGGGCTAGGGCCCCCCCCGCCCCTTGCGTGTGAGGGGCCGCGGACAGCGGAGCTGCGGCGCAGGGGGCGGCAATGAGCCTCCCGCGGCCTCCCGCCGGCCCGCTCCCCGCCGCGGCGCCGCCGCCGTAACCTCGGCCATCCGTGCGAGGGAAGCGCTCCGGGGGTGCAGTGATCCCCTGGGTAATGAAGCTGAGGGCCAACATACAGCCAGCTCCAGTCCCCTAAAACTGCTCAAAAGGCTTTTTTTTTAAAAAAAAAGACAGGTATGTGTAACCACTGCTTTCAGATGTGACAAGCAAAAGGCAGAAAGGGATGCTTAGGAATTGGCATGATGTAGAAGAAAGGTTTTGGCCACATCGTTGTGAAAATTATTTACTTTAAAAAAGAAACAGGAAGAAAACCTGTCTATAGTGAAAAACAAGATTGAAGAACAGAGGGTGTGAGTTAAATCCTTACAGTTCGCAAAACACGCCTGGGGAGAAGGAACTGACACTATAAACATGTCAAGCTGGGGCACAACAAGGTAAGCTCAAGACAACCACATGAGACTAAACAGAAAATTACTGGAACTGTATGTGAACTGTCCATTAGCATACTAAAAGATCCACGCTCCAGCAAAAAGGTCCCCTCCCAACAAAGCTCCCCGCCCCCCCCCCCCCCCCCCCCCCCCCCCTCCGCACAACATGGGCAGTGTAAAACACGGTACCTTTAAATGGAGACAAACCTTCTAAGAACCCATGAGAATTAAGCATGGCTAAACCTCATTGTAAACAATTCTTCAAGGTGTATGAGGTGTATGCAAAGTTTGCTGTCTGTGAAGAGGCTGTGAGCTTTGTAGATTTCCCACCTAGCACCCATCTCTGTGCAGATATGCAGTAAGTATTTCAGCTCTGTGTGTGGATCGGCTCTTGCACACCAGGGTGAAGAACCCACATTTGGTATAACAATTGCATGGCTACCCAAAAGGTGTGTGACTAGACTGAGGACAGCAGCTCCTAGCTGTAACTGTGCCCTAGAATTTATGGTGTGCACAATGTGCTTGCCAACTAAATATAATTTATTGGCTGTGACGTGTCCTGGAAACTGCCTTAGCTGGGGTGACCCTTCCCAGCAACTCCTCTGCATCTGACTCAGCTTTACAACTAGTAACATAGACTTTTTATGCCTCCTTGAAATCTCTGTCACTTGTAAGCATGCCAGAAAACACAAAGCAGTCTTCTAAAGATTTTTTTGTGTGTGTCTTATTTTAACCTATATTAAAAAAAATATTTAAATTGTGCTTTAGAGCTGTCATTGTTTTGGGGGAAGGCATCTTGCAATGAATTTAAAACAAATTTTGTTTAACGGCTGAAATGTCTTCTTTCCTTTCAAGTAGCTATCTTATTAAAGGCAGAGGTGAGGAGAAGAGGGAGAACAATGTCTAGTCCATAACCCCAGTTAAGAAATTTGCCCTGTAGTTGCTTTTTTTTGTGATAAAAAGGTTTCCTCTTGTTTAATGGAATCATAGAATACAGTTAAAAATGAGCTCTGGAGGTTATGTAGTCCAGTCTTCTGCTCAAAGCAGGGTTAATGCCAAAGCTAGACCATGATGCTCTGGGTTTGGACCACTGGGGTCTGAAGATCTTCATAGGTGGAAATTCTGCAGCCCCCTTCGATAGCCCATTGCTATGCATAACTGCAATCACAGATTCCCCCACCCACCCCAAAATAAAAATTTTCCTTGATGTCACATGTGACTGTTTCATCTTGTCCTTTGTCCTGGAGTTCTGGACCTCTGAGGAGGGTCTAGTTCTCTTTAACCTCCAAAAAGATAGCTGAAGGTAGCAATCTGATGTCCCCACTTAGCCTTCACTTCTGAGAAGCACAATCCCAGGTCCCTGAGCTTCCTCCTATGCCATGTGTTTCAGCCCCCTTCCTTTCCTTTTCTTTGTCTGCTGTATCCATCTGATGTGTCTTGACCTTTACAGAGAATGTGAGGGACAGTTGGGACAGGCATGTTACGTTGCATGAAGGGGGTGCTGCTTCTTTTAAAATAGTAATTTAAATCTCTTAAAACAATAATGTCTAGTAATGGTGCCAGGTACCCTTAAAAAAATGGTCCTCAACAAGATGTGTGAGAGATTTAATTCTCAGCTGCATGCAGAACAAAGTTCTATGCCTGAACTTAAAATACAGCAAGGTTAAAAATGTTAGTGACAACTGAAATTCCCTTTTTTTGTCAAGTATGAAGACATTGGTGTATAACAATTCCCCATTCTTATAAGAATACTTTGCTATTCAGATGTGCCTAAGAGTTAAAAGTGACATAAGGTAGGCATCACCAAAGGATGCAGAAATCAGTGTGACTTAATTTGCTTATGGGTATGCAGGCATGGGGAGAAATTACAGGACCTGCCAAGTTCTAAATGAGCAATTCTCAAACTGAAAAGGGATCTGCGACTAGCATTAGGTTTTGCAGGAGTGCAAGAATCTCCATGGAAACTCACTGTGGTATTTTGGGATTTGTTTCCTTCTTGTGCTCTCCCTCCTCACACTTAAGAGGGTCCCTCAAAAAAATTGGGTTTTTTTTCATTACACCTTGAAGACTGAAAGACTGAGGAGGAGAGCAGGTAAGTCACAAAACTGTTACAGAAAAGAGCAAAATAAAAATGCTAAAACCAACTGAATTCCATCAGAGTTTTCATAATAACTGTTTGCATTTTTGTTCTTTTATTCAAAAACATACTTTTAAATGTGGCATTAATATCTCCCCCAGATATTTGATCTGTGCTAGTCAAATGTTTCCGGTATACTACAACATGCGGAGTAAATTCCTTTTAGCAGTAACGTGCATAAATGTTTGTTTATCATGCTTTAATTGTTATGGAGCATGAGAAAAATGTGTTAGAAGACAAACTGGAAAGGCAAATAGAAACAAACAAAGGTAGGGTACTGTAACTAGAAAATAATGCTCTTCCAACACAAATTGGAGAACAGTATTGGTACTGCCCCTTCTGTTACATTCTGGTACTGTTCCCAGAAAAGCCTGAAACTAAGAGCAAGGAAGGAATACTGTAACCTGAAGGAACTAGCCTAGAGGGGATTAGATGACCTGCTCAAGGAGCTTCTGCTGAACATGAGGAAAACCAGAAAAATGCAACGGGACTATCCTGTGGAGGACCAGGAGATGATGCCTTTCCACCCTGTAAGTTTTGAAAGCAATGATGTCCCAAATATCAGAACAAAAGCACATGCAGGAGTAGGCAGTTTGTCAAGGCTACTTTGCCTCTGGCTGTAAATTATCATGAAATAACGGAGCTGACATCAACGGTCACAGGCTACAGGACACACCGGGGCTGGGAGAGGAATTCCACCCTTAGACCACATGCAGACTGGCAGGCTGCATATGCTGCCCACTGGGGGTTGCGTTCTGAAAGGAACTAAAAAGAAAACAGCATGTAGCAGGGTTATTTCCCTTCTATTGTCCTCCGTTTTTAATTTTCCGTTTTGTACCTTTTTGTACCATAATTTTTTGTCTACCATTATCTTCCAGTTAATGGAAATTAGTATCTTTGCTTCTCCACTTTGATGTTCCAAGTTATTTACTCTGATTTTAGGATCAGAATGACCTAGGGACTAATGCTTACCAACTTCTGTATGTCTTCTGCACCATCTGCCTTTTTGTTGTCCCATAGGTGGGTTCATAACCAGTACGTTGTGCCAATTCACACACTGAGTCGAGGTATTTCTATTGTTTGCACCCAGTAGGGAGCTAGGTGGTAAACCACAAATGCCTGGCTCCCCAACTGAGGAGACTGAGGCACGGACTCCCGAATCTGACTAGAAGACCCTTCATGAGTCCATACACATCTCTTTCTGGGGACAAAGCCCGATTCCCCATGACGGATTTCCCACAGCTCACCTCAGCTCCGGAGGGATTTCAGGCCGGCCGGCTCCCGCTCCCTTTCAGCGCTCCATTCAAAGTTCTGTGGGATTCGCTGCAAGTCGCTCAGGCGATTCGAGAGCCCTTCATGTCGGATCCTTAACCGGATCACGTTCGGGTCACCAATTTGCGGCGAATAAAGAGACGGGACGTAGCTTGATGCAAGCAAGATGTTGATGTATTGTACACAATCAGGAGTTTATACATGTTTCAGAAGCTGCGCGTTTTAAACAGATTGGTTCTTTAAGCTAAGCATTGCATACTAGGCAATCCCTGATTGGTGGTTAACTACAAACAAAGGGCACTTTCATCAATTAACAGCAAGGTGTTACCTCTCCTTGGCGCCATCCGTTCCTCATTCCCGGCATGACTCATCCCATTGATTGTTATCTATTCACATTCCTTGTCCTCCCAGGGTTTGTGGCCTACAAGCTCGAGCACATTCCTTTCAGCTAACTGATTGCCACTTTATGGTCCTAATTTCCAGGCCCCCTCCTGCACCCAGCTGTCAAAACTTTATATTATACAGTTCAGCAAAAGAAGACAGCCTTCATTGGTTAAAAGTTACGTAACTCCTTCATTACTTAGTTCTCAGTTTCCTATTGTCAAGCAATTCTATTGCTTCTCGTGTTCCTCTGGCTGATGAAACTTCCAGTCAGCTCATTCACCTTGTGGTGGTACTTTCCTCCTTTAAACAACTTATCAGTGCTTAATGAAGCACTTAGCAGGACATACAAAAATGCTTGTATCTTGAATTAACCATTAACAATTCACTTGCTCTGACTGTCTTGAAGTCAAACCTCAAATAATACATTTGGTTTTGTTAATCAATCCCTTAACAATTTGATACCATTTTCACTCTGAGCTATGGTCCATTTCTATCTTCCATCCCAAGTTAAAGGTTACCCTCTGGCTTTAGCACAGGTGCCCACTTCCTCCAATGATCTCCTTAACTTGGAGTTTGAGTGGATCATCATGCCCAAAGGACGTGTAAATGTGTTACTTGGATCAGCTAGTTAAGCCTGTTTGAGTTCAGTGTTGCCTTAAGTAAACCATGCAGTCATGCCCTATAGCATGCGCTGTGCTTTATTGCATGCTTGCCCTGTATGTGTAACAATATACATGTTATTGCCATTAAATTAATGATTGCCTGCAAAGTCTTAAAGGAGAAAATTATATGAGTAAAGTACTGTAATGTTAGGAAAAGCCTAATGCAAATTTTTCTGTACAAGCTTACCACAGCTCTCTGTACATAAAGTATCCATGTGATCACTGACTTTTCCTACAGGTTTCTTGCCTCCTCTGCAGGGTTCAGAGAACCTCCCCAGGGTTTAGTTACCATAGCATATCCAAAACTTCTACTAAATGCATCTTACATATTATAATTTCTTGTGCATCACTACATGCGCAGCCTTTTCGATGGTCCTTCTCATTTAATTAAAAAAGAATAAAATCACAAACCCTGCCAGATTATTTTCAGAAGATCTTTGTGGTTATCTTCCCATAACAATCAGGGAACTGAGACAAACATATATTTAAGCCTAAAGTTTCATTGATTTTGTGTGGCTGATTTGCTTTACCTAAGGCTTGCTTCGCAGGTCAGCTTCTCCAAGCCAAAACTTTCTCCACTCTTGACTGTTGCTTTTCGTGTATAGTCTAGCTCCTCTTCTGAGACTCCTTTTAGACTGTGCAAATGGCTGACCCATGTTTTTGGTTTCTGCTACTTTCTCTCCTTGTCCCAGTGCAAACAGACAACAAACATTATTTTCCAAATATCTTGTTACCTTTCTGACTGACTGCCAAAGTTGACTGATAAGCAAAGATTAAAAACCTGTTTGACTGCCTTGCTGGATGATTACACAGGTTGCTTGGAGCTGTGAGATGCTGGGGGTACTAGGTGAACTTGATGCTATAGCTGGCCCTCCTACTGTTACTGAAAATCATAACCAGAAAAACTCTCCAAACCAAATGGCAGTTTAGAAAGCCAACACTGGTTTATTGCAGCACTGGGTGCACCAGGGATCTTTCCTCCTGACACGCACATCAGGCTACACATTACATGCCTTAGAGGACTGACATATTCATAGGACATTGCATGTTCATTGTCATTCATGTCATGCACAGGACTGGTTACAAGTTTCCCACTTCTAATGCAAACCAGCGTGCATCTCATCCTCAGATGGCTGCTGAAGCTTTTTACCAACTGCACATACTCCCCAAGCGGGGGTTTGCCCTCCTTCAGGAGGGCTGTTTGAGTTGGAGATTGAGATCTCCCATTACCACAGTTCCCTTTGTCCTGCTTTCAACTAGTTTTCTGTGGGTTGCAATACTTTATCAGCTTGTCTTCTCTTGTGGCCAGAAACTTCTCACTTGGACACTTCTTTCTGCATAATTTAGATGATGATTTTTTATCATTATCTGTTGTTTCCCAAAGTTGAGCCCCTTGATTACAAGTCCCTTCATTGATCAGTATTGAGGATTTGAAAGGGTGGGTCATTTGATGACTTGAGAGGATGGGTCAGCTTGACTTAACTTTGTGCACATAGTAGTTTAACATATAGTTAAAGACTAAATCAGGGGTCAGTAATTCGGGAGTTTAGGCAGCAATTTTCCCCTTTGGAACTTATTTGTATATATTCATATATCAAATAAGTCAATTTCTCTGAACTTATCTTAATTGCAGCAATACAACACTTCACCATACATTGTAATATAATGTATAAGCATACACATATAACAATCATGAGTACAGTAATTACAATTAACTTCCTCATCCATAGGTGTAAATCAGGAAACCAGGACATTAGCCAGTTCCAAACTTCTTGAAGTTCATAAAAGGTGTCATATTTCTGGATCTCATGCAACATTTTAGTATGTTTCCACATCTCTTGTAAATTGGTAGGTATTCTCCCACTTTGATCCATATACATGCAACAACTAGTATTAACAATAGTACAAATTCCACCTAGAGATGCCAGCATCATATTTAATACCATTCTATTTCACATAGCTGTACAAGCTACTTCTGCAACTTCTTCCTGCAAAGCCTTTATGGTATCTGCAGTGCCGCTGGCTATCTCTTCCATTACTACAGATATATTTATCATTGCCTTTTCCAGTTGAGCAACCTCCAACCAAGGAATAAACCACCTAGCAAAAGAATGAAATCCAGTGGGTCTTTCTATATAGGGGTTTTGACCCCACCTATATCTCTGCAGGTAAATTCTTAACCACAGATTATTATCTAATTTCTCAAGTACAGCCATATTGGGAAAAGTCACTCCCAATGTACAAGTACCTGACCTTCTCAGTGGTAAAGCTTTTTTGTGCTACACTGCAATATATCCAGTACCACGCAGTCCCAAATGGGACATTACAGTACTTACTTGTAGTTAATTCTGATGGGTTCATCAGTTGCATTGACCAACCACCGCTCAAAAACCTGAGTTCCATAAATGGGTACAGTAATTGGTTTTATTGGCTATCTGTGTGGTTTTTTGGATCATCATGAAGTGTCTGTTTTGAGTCTATGGGTTTCTCCTGATCCCACCGAATTTGAGAATTTATTATACCACATAATAGGCAAAATTTTATACATCTGCAAAACATGTTTAAACAAGTGTATACAAAGAGATCATGTTAACAAATCTCCCTGTATGTAATCCAATTCTATATAGGGTCTTATTTCAGTCCAAGAACAGTTCATTAAAATCTTGATTTGTAGTTTCAGAGGAGCCACTTCGTCTGATTTTCGCTTTACTTCAGGACTCCTTTTAATCCTGGTGTAATGGATCCGAGAATCAATTCCTTTAAGTTTTACTGCAGTATTAGTTATCAGTAATACAAAATATGGTCCTTTCCACCACTCCTTCAAAGGCTTATCCTTTGAAGTTCGAAGGTACACTCGATCTGCAGGTCAGAAAGGATGCACCAGTATGCCCAAAGATACAGGTGCTCCCTGTTGAATATACTTGTGCAATGAGGAAGGATTATTTCCCAAAGATAATAAATATTCAGTTAACACCCAATCACCAGAAATATGCATTTGGTCTTCCTCTCCTGTTAAATTTACAGCATAAGGTCTTCCATATAATATTTAAATGAGTTCACATTTTCTTAAATTTTGAAGTGATTCTGATTCTCATTAAAGTGACAGGTAAAACATCTATCCATTTGCAATTATTTTATTGACACAATTTACTCAATTGTTTCTTCAAAGATCTATTCATCCTTTCTACTTTCTCACTAGACTGGTGTCTCCAAGGTGTACGTAAATCCCATTTTATTCCAAAAAGGGCAGAAATTGCCTGTATTACTTTGCTATAAAGTGTGGGCCTTTCTGATGAGATCCCACTTGGAACTTCAAATCTTGGTATAGTCTCATCTAATAATTCATTTGTTACCTGTCTAGCTTAGTTGGTTTGGCATGGGAAAGCTTCAGGCCATCCTGAAAAGGTATCTACCAATACAAAAGATATTTATAATTATTGCATTTTGGTAATTCAGAAAAATCAGTCCCTGGCATAGCCCCTTTCTTTACCTCTCCAGGTAGAGGTCTTATTTTACAACATATTAGATTGTTTTACTATTTGATCAGCATAGCTTTGCATGTTTGGCCCTATTATATATCTCCTAACACCTGTGATTATAGCATGTGCCCCCATATGAGTTCGTATGTCTGCTGTAGCAACTTCTGCATTGTGGGAGTTGTTACCAAACACTGTCCAGTAGATGTTACCCACCACCTTCTGAAGTCCTTATACATTTTAGCATCTTAGCTAATGCATTCTCCTTGTCATTGAATTTGGGCACTTCAGTTCTCATTATATTTTGAGGAATCAAGACTCCCATTACTGCTTCATTGGCCACTCTCTTTGCTATTTCATCAGGCTTATGATTCCCTGGTATGACTTCAGTATATCCAGGCTGATGAGCCTTACAATGAATTACAGTCACCTCCTTAGGTTTCTGAATTGCTTCTAATAATTTCAGCATTTATGATCCATGCTTAATGAGTGACGTTTGTGAGGTTAAAAGTCCTCTTTCTTTCTATATTGCCCCATGTGCACGTATCACACCAAAGGCATATTTAGTCAGTATATATACTGGTTTGTTTATCCTGTGACAATTCCAAAGCTCTAGGGAAGGCAATTAATTCAGTTTTTTGTGCTGAAGTATTTGATGACAAGGGTTATGATTCAGTCATATCCTCCAAAGTTACCACTGCGTATCTGGATTGTCATACACTATTCAGCATAAAGGGTCCACTCCAGATTTTCCAGTGGAACACCCTTCAAATCTGGCCTAATCGTCCAGTTCCAATAATACTGCTTGACATTGGATCTAGGCAATAACCAGTGGTGTTCTTGTTGTTCCAGCACTGAAGTCAAGCATGTGGTACAATTTCTCTAATCCAATTTTTGCTTCCATTTTCACAGGATGTTGGTTTTGGTTTGGGGTTTTTTTGTTTGTTTTGGCGGGGGGGGGGTCCCTTAGTAGTTTGGAGTTCTGTTTTAATTTTACTTTTATTGATGCAGTGTTAGCTTTCCCTGGTACTTCAGTAGCCTGTATCAGCAGAAATACAGCGTCCACTATTTCTTAGGAGATTTCTGGTTCACTTTGTTGTTCCCCTTGCAGCAGATATATTTGTGCCTTCCAGGCCCTTTCTTTTGGGATATGCAACTGAATGGAGTTCTCAAAAAAACGGTATTTGGGCCTGTAGTTGAGTAAATCCTGACCTAAGAGTGGTATAGGGCATTCCAGCATATAGAAGGACTCATGTATTAACATTTTCCCTCCAATCTGGCATTCCATTGGTTTTAAAAATGGCCTTAATTCTCTCTTTCCAGTAACCCCAACAACCAGCATATTAAATTTACTGAGAAGCCCCTTATAACTAGTTACTATGGAGTAAGCTGCTCTTGTATCTATCAAGAAATCTATAGTTTAATTCCACAGCTTTATTGGCACCAGGGGATCTGCTGGGGATGCCTCTACGCTTACCCCCAGTCCCCATAAATCTGAATCTTCTGTACCACTCATTAGCAGGTCTGCCTCTGGAACAGATGCAGATGGGGGTATCCAATTAGTTGATTGTTTCTTTGGACATTAATTTTTCCAATGCCCTTTTACCTTGCAAATCTTGCACTGATCTTTCCCCAGAGAGATTCTATTCCTTTTATTTCCTCCTATTCTTCATCCTCTTCCACACCCTCATCCTCTCAGGAAACCTCTTCCCTGAGATAAGGTTTGGGCTTGGGTAAATGTGGCTGCCGAAACTGCAGGGTTTTATTATTTTTTTTTACTTTCTCTTTCTTCCTTTTCTTTTTTCCTCTCCAGTTCCCCTCTGTTATTAAACCTTATAACCAATTTCTATCAGCTGAGATATCGACATTCCAGACATATGATCTAGTTTTTGCAACTTTCTTCATATATCTGGAGCTGACTGCCTCACAAACAAAGTAGTAGAAGTCATTTATTGTTGGGGAGAAGGGTTCGCCGGAGTCAAGAAATCGCTCAATATGAGTTATGCATCTTGCTCCACTTTATTAGTTTCTAACACTACTTGTATAGAACCGATACACATGCATATTCGTAAAGCAAAAATATAATTGGTTCTTAGTCTCTAAGCGCGTGCGGTTCTCACACCCCTAATTATCATGACTAAATAAGCATTCTATCCATGTAGCTAATTGTGTTGCTGTGCTTCAGCCTTGTAGTTCGTTACTCCCTATTTTCCCATACGGGTCCCTATCTTTCTTGGCCCTGCACCTGCTTTGCCAGCAGCTGTAGCTTGTTACAGCCACGGCCTGTTGGCACAACATAATTACTTGGTCTCAGGATTCAAGAATAGCTCAAGGCTGCCTTTCTTGTTAACTTCAGTACAATTCTGATTACAGGCCTATTCTAATACCAGGCCTGGATTGTGCAGATCTTCAGAGATTCTAAGGCCACACTTCTGCAGCCATTCTTCTACAATTTATCATCTTATTCTCTTCCCGAGATTTCTCCATCACCATTCTTTTTCCTTAGGCAAAAATCTCTCCCTGTTATTAACAGCACTATCCTGAAACCATCAGTTGCACACCCTCTTCTTTAGGTAGTCTAAGCGTGCATGGCTTACATCACAAAGATAGTATACTCTTCTTTTTGTCTCTACCAAGGCTGACTCCCTTGATTAGAAATCCCTTCATTCGTCATTTTGACAACTCTAAAGGGTCAGCTCGACCTAAAACTCTGTGCACACATAGTTAAGCATTAAATCAGAGTTCAAGAATTTGGGAGTTTTAGACAACATTTTTGTAAGCCAACAATGATGTGAGCCACCCATCATGTCAAATATCATAGCGGTAAAAGTAGCAGGGCAAAAGTCTGTCAAATACCACTGCGTGGAGTTTACAGAAGAGAAGCACAAATATATGTAAATGTGCTGCTTCTGCTAAGATTGTGCTCTAAAGTCTTCTTATGATGTTGTTCCTTCTGCAGGAAGGGTTGAATGCCCTTCTCTTGTACTTCTAGGGCTATCATGGAGTCTCTTGTTCCTTGTTTCAACTTTGGAAAGGAGGCAAAGGATACACTTCTCACTCTCTGTCCCTAACAGTTAAGAAATGAAGTGTGAATATACAAACTTCTTGTGTCTTCAGGGTAACACCAGGCTGGTGTCTTTGTTAGCTCCCTTGATTCAAATGAGCCTGTAAGCACACTGAGTTAACACTAAAGTACTTAATTTCATAGTACACCTAGAGCCAAAATTTCTCAAGATAGTATTTCTCTTCATTGTATTTCTCTAGGTTTTTTTCTTTGCTACTTATCTTTTCTTCTAAAAAGACTTAAATTTGAACTGGAGAGTTGAATTATCTCCATAGAAAGCCTGGTGGAACACCAGAAGTAAGGCAGCGGAGGGAAACATAAAATGTGACATCCTCCTTGCAGTGCTTTCAAAAGCAAGTTATGCTGTGTAAATCCACTACAAACAATTAAGCCACTCCAGGCTGGTGCAGCTATCATTCCATCCTCCTCCCAATCTCCTGTTCTTTTGCTCTCTCCTCTGTCGATACTGACCTAGCTGGTTTTGCTGGTTCTGGTAGCTGTAACATAGAAAACCGCTCACTGCTTTATACATAAATTGTTCTACCGGTTCTGTCCCCCCTGTAGCTCCCTGTGCTCCGGTGCAGAGGAGGAAGGGAATGCCTCGGTGGCAACCACAGCAGAACTGCCGGGGGAGGGCAGTCTGAGGGACCATAGGCACTTCGGCGAGGAAGGGGTGTGGAGAGGAAACGGCCAGAAATGTGGTAAATCTTCACTTCTGATTGAAATCATAGGTGGAGGTGGTTGGCCTGTGGTGGGTGAGGCAGAGCAATGGGGAGAAAAAGCAGCTGTACCTTCTGCCAGCTGCGGCAATTTTCCATAAGGACAAACCCAGAGGCATTTTCATTTGGCACATTTGCCTCATGTTTGTTGCCATTAAAAATGTTTTCTCAACTTGGGTATTCACAGTGCAGCGTTTAGGCATCTCCAAATGTTAATCTTAATGCCTTCAGCCCAAAGCCTCCATGGTAATGAAAATGAACCATGTTGGAGGCTTCGCATTTCTCTCCAAAGCCTGTGAAGTTCGGAACACCCTGTCCAAAATGAATTTAATGCATGAGAGAGGGAGGTGAGGCCAAGCCTGAGCAGGGGCACCTGGCTGCCTCATGTGTGACCGTGGGGCTTGCTGAGGTGCTGTCCAAACTCCCCAGTTACCAATTCTTGTAGCCTCAAAGAGGGGAAATGACATCTAATGATTGAGGGAATGCTTAGTAAAATCAAACGTATTGGTACAAGTTTGACTTTAAGACAATTGAAACAAGCGAGTTAATTCCAAGATATAAGTGGTTTTCTATAACCCGCAAAGCACTTCATTGAGCACTGATAAATCCTTTATCCAGGAGAGTGACTTCACAAGATAGATGAGCTGACTTCACCATGAGGGATATGCTCAGCAAAACTAGGGGAAGGGTTAATTGTGGCAGCGGGAAGGAGGCCTCCAACTCAAACAGCCCCCCAAACGAGGGCAAAGCCCCGCTTGAGGCGCATGGGGAGCATGTGCAGTCGGTAAAAGGCTTCGCGCTGATCTGCATGGGAAGTGGGAAACTAGTACCAGCCCTGAGCATGACAACGCACACGCCATGTACTATGGATATGCCGGTGCTCTATGGTATATAATGCGTGCCCTCGAGCAGCTTGGTGTGCACGCTGGGAGGAAAGATCCCCGGTGCACCCAGCGCTGCGATACACGAGTGTCGGCTTTCTAAACTGCCATTCGGTTTGGAGAGCCTCCCGGTTACGCCTCCCGGCAGCAGAGGAGCTCGGAGCCGCGTGACGGGCCCCACCCCGCGCCGCCCGGCTGTCCCCTCAACGGTCCCCTCAACGGTCCCCTCAACGGCGGCGGCCGGGGGCAGCGCGGCCGGGGTCGTCCCGCGGTAACGGGCCACCCCCCCGGGACCGTGCCGCGGCGCCCCCCGCCTCACCGCGCCGTGACGTGGCGGGACGCGCTGCCAGGCGCCCAGCCCCGCCCCGCCGTGACGGGCCCTGCACACCCCGCCGCCCCAGCTGGCGGCCACCCCCGCGACGGCGCCGATGACGCCCCAGCCCAGCCGCAGCCCCCGTTGCCTGCCCGCCGCGATCATCTGAGCGCCCCGCCCCCGCGGCAGCTGTCCAGCTGATTGGCTCGCAGCGCCAGGCCGCACCGCCGGGCGGGAGAGGCCCGGAGCGGCTGGCAGGAGGCGATTGGCGGAGGAGGCTGTCGTTCCCCGCCGGGCGAGTACCCAGGAGCCCCGCCCCTGCCGCCGCACCGTACTTCGGGATCCGCCGCGTCGGGATGAGCCGCGTTCTCCCATGGAGACCAAACGGGCTGAGATCCCCAGCAGCGTCTTGGACGATCTGTGCAGGTACCCGCGGGGCGGGGCCGTTCCCGGGCTCTCCTCACGCCCGCCGGCGGCGGCCGGCCGGTGCCTCGCCGTTCCTCCTTGCGGCGCCGGTGACACCCCCGTCGGCTCCGCGGCCCATCCGCTGCGGGGGGCGGGGTGAGCGCCGCAACCCCAACCCGCCACGGCCCCGATGCGAGGGGCGCGATCGCGCCGCTGGGCCGGCGGGGCCCGAGTCGCTCGGGGTGCTGCGGGGGCCGGCGGGCCGCCGAGGGGGAAGCGGGGCGGCCCCGGTAGAGGCGGGGGTGTCGGTAGTCCCGCAGCCGCCCGGAAGGGTAGGGAAGGGGCTCGGTGCCACGCTCCCGCGCCGCGCTGGGCACGCTCCCTCGTGACGCGGTGCCCCGAGGCACGGACACGGCGACGGAAGGGCGCCCGCCGGCTCCGCAGCGGCGCGGCCCGGGGCTGCCCGGCGGTGCGGGGGGCTGGCGCTGGCCGCCGGGCTGCGCCCGTGACGTCGTCGGAAGCGTGAGTCTGCCGCGACGGTCGCCGTTCGGAGGCCTGGTTTAATTTCGAAGTGGCGGGGGGGGGCCTTTGTGCCCCTCACCTCTGCGGGGAGAGGGCGTTCCAGTCAGGAGAGGAACGGCCGAGGGAATACCCTTGGGTCTGGGGCTGGCCTCTCCGCTTGCTGGGCCTCTCCGGGTGGAACGGCTAGCTTTCCTTACCCGGAAAGCTACACACTTAAAATTGTCATAAAACGTGGGTTGTTTTTTCCGGGAAGGGGGGAACGTGCTTTTCCCCTTTGCTATCACACCCCCTGGTCATCTGTGGTGTGGCCCTTTGGACCTCTTAATTGATGTGTCACCCCCAGAATTTGATGCCCTAGCTCAATGTGATACTTGACGTGAAATAACCCTTCTATTTTACCACTGCCAGAGGAACCCCCCCTGAAGTATTTGTGTGCGAGAGGGAAAGGTGAGTAGAGACGAAGGACACTAAACCTGGTGGAGCGACTGTTTTGAAATGAGTGAAAATGCTGTGGAGTGATAACGCTACAGGGAGCTAGAACTGCTCCACACAGCGATGTTTTTTTTTGTGTACCTAATGCAAGAGTCAGAGTTTGCAATATGCAAGCAAATTTTTGATTTTCTGAAGTCTGGCCTCTGAAGCGTGTTTGTATTTCCATTGTGTCTTCTTTGGGCTCCCTGCAGAGAGATGGGACTTGTCTTTTAGATCCCTGCTCACATGTGAAGCTGGGTTTAAGACTTTTTCCAGCAAACGCAGAGGGGAATCACACTGCTTACAAAACTGAAATAGCCTATGAGTGTCACTCCTGTGGGGTGACTGATAAAAGGGCACGTGAGCTGCTGTAACTGCCCCGAACACTGGAATTACTATTTACACTAATTGGCTGAATCAGTTGGAACAGCTGCAAGTGATCTGAGTGCCTACACGGGAGGCTCTTTGAGTAGCCTCTGTGTGGCATTTCCCTGAGCTTCTGTCTAGACAGGAGCCCCTGTGAGGAACCTAAGGAAAGTGGTTCAGCTTAAAGTAAAATCCAAATGCATTTGAATTCACCAGTGCATTATGTTGATGGAATTAGCACCAGCTCAGCGTGGTCCTTCTGTCATAAGGAAATGTATCAAGCAGGTAAAGTGGCAGATACAGTAAGAAGTACTGATGATTGCACACACCTGCATACACAAACTTTTAATAACTAAGAGTTTTCTGGAGAGAATCCAGGCCTTTTGCTTCAGGACAAAGAAAAATATCCCTGTCCAGAGACAGAGCGTGGAAGTCTGACAGATATCCCAGCACTCCCAAGATAGAAATAAAACCAATAGTTCTGTTTTGTGGACATCTAAGCTTAAACTTACCTTTTTGGTTTTCAAATACATCAAAAGAAAACTCTCCAAAAAAATCATTAGAAACCCTCCCAAAACCTCAGACTACTGGGTAACCTTGACTTGAAAGTAGATGTATTTAATTGCTTAGCTAGTGAGGGTAATGTGAGTGGTTGCCATCTCTTAAAAATTCACTAACAGTTATTTAGATTTGCAGCTCACACCACTATGGTACATATAAAAAGATACTAGAGAATTCAGATGGGTCCTGTAACTTTCCAAACCTGTTATACTGAAATTATAATTATTTTAGTACTGAAGTTTTATTTGCTGACAGAATTCAGAAAAAGAAAAAAATACAGGTTGTGCTAGAAAATATTTTGAATCTTATCAGTAGCGGAGTATGAAAAAATTGCTTGGCTCTTTCTACCAAAATTTCCAGTAATAACATTTATAGATTGAAGAATGTGGGAAGCAACAGATATTTTAATGACCTATTTACAGCCAGCCACCTGAAGCAAAGCACCACTGATCTTCCACTCATTTGTTTTCTCCCATGAGCCAAGGCTTGTCAGGCTCTGTCACTCTTCCAGTACACAACAGAATTCTTTCTCTCTTTTCCACGGGAAGGCCAGACTCCTCTGCTCCTTTCTGTTCTTTTGTCCATGTCCAAGCAAGGCAATGTGTCTGAAGCAGGGCTGATCTGTTAGCACTAATGAAAGTCAACAAGGTGAATTAGGAAAAGAGGCAGATGGTAACTACAAGCCCCTGATCTTCCATTCCAAGGCTTTTTGTTTTTTAGTTAAAAGCTGCACAACTAAATTCATACAATTACAAGACAAAACAGCATTCCAAAGGTAGAATGTGACAGCAGCTCAGAGGCATACAGTAAGGTAGTGGAATATGTAACAACTTCATATAGGTTATAGCTAAACTTAAATGTAGATTTTTTTTAATGCATGTTACTAAAAATTCTCTTGTATGTTGGCTTTATTAAATCAAGTACATTGGGTGTAGGGCCGTCAGGCCCTGGGCTTTGTTTGACTTGTGGAGCTCAACATACGAAGTTACCTGCTGTAATAGGTGTGTTTGTAGCTGACTTCAGAGAGTGTAATACTGAAATTATACGTCACTGAAGCCTGTAATAGAGAATCAGTATAAGCTAGCTCTTTTTAAAAAAAAAAAAAAAACCAACAAAAAACCACACCAAAAAACCCAACCAAACACATGACTTTTTCTAACAGTGTAAAATAACAAGTAGGCTTTTATATTCAGCCATAGAGATCTGTGTGAGAATTCAGCATAAGTGGTAATCATGGTGGTGATTATTGTTAAATGCTTTCGTTACAAAGCAGTTCTCCTAAGAATAACAAAAATAGGATTACAACCACTAGTCTAATGCACTTAAGAATTAAATTTTTACTTTCCAGGCTGTCACAGTTTTTCCCTGCTGATAAACTAAGAGACTTCTACACTCAGAATTCATGTTCAGAGGGTAAAATGTTACTTGCTAGCAAGTAGAAACAAGTTGAAAGCTAAAGCTAGGTACATAATGTCTTCAAACATTTGTTGAGTTCCCTAGGCTGTTACAGAATCACACAATGCCAGAATACAATTTATTCTAGTTCTTATCAAACAATACAGTAAGTTATTGTGTGTTTGATTTTCAGCAGTAGGACTACTTTGACCCATTCTGTTAAATAATGTGTCACAAGTATGCACGTCACTTTGTTTTATCATGCTGTCTTGTGCTACTGAGTTGTTCTCTACTGAAGAAGTGGTGATACAGAGTCTTAATGAAGGTTTTGGGGCTTCTTGGTGCTGTCTCCTATAAGCAAGTGCTGTTACTCCATCTTCTGACCTCAGGACTGTGGTGGGTTAACTTTGGGCTGCAGCCAGATGCTTACCCAGCCACTCACTCCCCCTCTGTCCACAGGATAGGGAAGAAAATAGGGTGGAAAGCTTGCCACTGTGGATGAGACAGGAGGGTTGCTTACCAGTTACCATCATGGGCAAACCAGACTCAGCTTGGGGAAAATTAATTTAGTTTGTTGCCAATTAAAATAATTTCGATAGAGAGAAACAAAGACAATTTAAACACCACCTTACCCTACATCTCCATTTTTTCCAGGTTCAACTTCCCTCCTCCTCCCCCATGAGCAGTGCAGGGGGATTGGGAATGGGGGCTGCGGTCTGTCCGTAACGCTTTGATTGTGCTGGTCCCTCCTCCTCATGCTCTGCCCCTGCTCCAGTGTGGGTTCAGTCCTGGGGGCTGAAGTTCTTCAGGAAATACCCATCTGCTCCAGCATGGGATCCTCCACAGGCTGCAGTGTGGACACATGCTCTGCCATGGAGCACATACTCTCCCTCCTTCTTCTCTGACCTTGGTTTTTGTGCTGCTGTTTCACACTCATTTTCTCTGTCTGTCTGGCATTTTTGGTCTTAAGTACACTTTCCTAGAGATGCCACCATTTTGGTGCTGGCTTCAGCTGTGCCCTGGGGTGGGTCCACTGGAACCAGCTCTTCTCAATGGAGGCCAACTTCCTGCTGCTGCCAGCTGCACCTCATGCAATATAAGGTGCCTGTTGTTAGCACTTCATTCACTTTAAGTAACTTAACAGTTAACTTTTGTTAATAAATAGTGTTCTAATTGGTCTTGCTATTGTTATTCTAAGCCTAATGCTGAGGTGGTTTTATTCCTTTTTTTGGTACTGCTGCATATTGTATCTTCATATTTATGTTCAGCTACAGTGCTGAGGCAAGAAAACATCAAGTAGTTATAAAACAAAATAGACTTAATCTTTTTTACCTTTAATCTACAGCAGCTTTGTATGTAAGGGCTGTTTTCGGCAGTAATAGAGCCTTCAAAAAGAAAGGAGCAGTTGGGAGGGGTTGTTGGTAATTGAAAATTGGTAAGTAGGAAAATAATTGTTGAGGTGAATGAGGTTATTTATGTAATGGAGAGTGTTTGCTGCTTTAAGGGTATCTGGTCAAGGACCTTTTTCAATGTGAAAACGGGATAATAAGAAAAGGAGGAAGCCATAAATGAACTGTATAGGGATACAAACCTCAGGGAGGAACAATAATGGAGGTGGTGATGAGAAATGAACCTGGCCACTGATTGGTAAGTGTGTGTGAGGGTGTGGAAATGTTAATTCCAGCAAGTTTATCTGAGTGGATACCTGCTCCTGGGAAACCAAGGGAGAAAAGGGTGAAATTAGAACCAAAAATTTACGTAGACCTTAGAAGACTAAACACAAACAAACCAGCCAGTCACAGGAATTGATGGGGTATGAAGAAGCCACAGGTGACTTCCAGGAAGGTCAGCCTGATCTTTGCAACTGATAAGGCTGTAAACCAGGGAGGAACCCACACACCAAGGTGGGACGGGTGCCGAAGGGAAAAGGGAACAGGGGTATAAAAAGGAGCTGGTGTTGTGTGAAACTGGGCTGGTTAGTATGCTTGCCTGAGTGGGTTGTTTGCCTGGTGGCCATAGTTTGTTGTATCTTCTTGCAGCTTATTAGAGCTTTTCTTAATCTTTTTCTCTGCATACTATCACTCCTTACCCCATGGATGTGTGTGCTGCAAGGATGAATGAAGTGCCACGCTGATGAGAACTCTATGTGTGAGTGGATGGGGTGTCAGCTAGCAGAGTGAGGGTGGATATCTCAGTGCCAGCTACTCACATGGGTGGGGGGTCTCTGCTTCCAGCTTCTGGGGTGAGAGTAGTGAGTGTCATGAAAACCAGCTCCTGTGGGGCCAGTGTGTGAGTGAGGAACGGAGTGCCTGCAGCTGGAGCAGGGCTGTGGGTCACAGCCCATGTATCTGGTGCTAGCTGGTGGGAGGGTCAGTGTCTTACCTTTCCCAAACCTGTTGTGCCTGTGTACTCACTAGCAAACTTCAAGCTGGACCAGCTAGTGAGGTAGGGACCTGTGTGATGGGTATGAAAGCCTGGGATCTGGGTAGGGGTGTTACCGAAATCTTGGCATGAAGAACACCATCTTATGGACACCAGTAGGATTCAGATAAGCAGACACTTCTTTATTGATGGCTGGGTGCGTGAGTGAGTCCTCTCACGATCAACGCACACCAAGCTTCAAAATCATACACCATATATAGAACTTGTTCATACATATTCATTAAGTATATATATATATGCATAAACATAATATTTCCCAAAAATCATCAACATAGTCTCCTCCCGTATCTGATTCTGCACAGTAAAGGTTAGAAAGATCTAGAAATGGGTCTGGGGTACTATTTGGGTAGGTGGTACATGAGTCGGTGGTTGTGATCTCCCCCTGCCAGAATTGCCTTTTACGTAAGGTAACTGTTTCTTGGCAGGTATCTATGGGTATGGGTTGTTCCAGTCGACTCTCCCCAGTTCCCATTGATTCTACATTTTGACATCTCAATGTATTCTAGTCTACACATAAAAACTGTATCCAATCATCTTGAACCTTAAGTCTGTTATCTAAGTTCTAATCTTTCCTACTAGGTGATTCTGACCTATTCTTTCAGCCTTGGTACAGGGCTGTACAAAGGATTTCATAGTAGCTGTCTGTTGTTGTGCAAACACAAACTTCACTAAAAAATTTCTTATAATTCTATATTCCTATTAAAATAACTCTATAAGATCAAATGTGTTTCAATATAATCAAATATGGTTGCTAATTCTAACTAATAACAAATTTGTAACATTATGTACTGTGTGTCCCCCCCTGGGGATACGTTCAAGGCTTTGCTACTGGTTGAACCTGCCAAAGGGAAAGCAGCAGCTGTGTCCTCAGCCTGGGCACAGACCCCAGGGCTGGGCTTCAGCAGCCAGGCAGAAGGCAGTCCTTGGCCAGAGTGGTTGGGAGAGGCAATCACTTCTGACATCCCTTAACAATTTATACTTGCCAAATTTTAAAAGATGTCTTAAGTATTTCTGGTTCTGGCAATGATATTACATGCTTTTGGATTTAGCTGGTGGTACTCCAGAGCTGAATGTAAAAGATGTCTGCCGAATTCTTTAAGTTGAATGGGGTGGATGCCCTTCCATTTCCAAAAAGAAAATTATGTTGTTCTTGATCTTACAAATAAATAAGTAAAGCTTATTCTGCTTAAGTAAAACAACCTGTCACACAGTGCTGCTTGCACTTGCATCTCTGGGACTCTGTGTTTGTGTGCCGGTATCTGAGCTGAAGCGTAAAGTAGACTTGAAAAATAAACCAGTTGCCCACATTCTATTTCACACCGTGAAAATTAGTAGGATTGTATTGAACTTTAAAATCTATGTAAATTAATAGTTTATTGTGGTTTTAAGTGAAAATACATAGCTGTGTTTAACTTGTGTTCAGAAGAAAATGTGTTGACGTCTGTTACCAGAGTTTGCAGATGTTCTTTACTGGACATGCAAAAATTCTTTCATTCTTGTAATATAGCCACTTACATGAGATGTCCTTGCTCTCTTTGTTTTCACAACAGTTAGTTTACTTAGTTTATAGTAATTGACTTTTGTGAAAAACGTCGTGATCCGTTCTTCTTGATTTTAAAAAGTTGTATTTTGCTTTGATGTGAAAACCTTTTGCTGTCCAGACCACAAGGAGGTTTGGGTGCTCTGTGCTAATGTATCAGGAGTTCCACTGTTGCAATGCACTTTTGTTGTTGTTAGATTTATTTACATTAATAGATTTGGCTAATCTTACTCTTTTTTTTTTCTCTCCTGGCAGCCGATTCATTTTGCACATTCCAAGTGAGGAGAGAGACAATGCGATCAGAGTGTGCTTTCAAATTGAACTTGCCCATTGGTTTTACTTGGATTTCTACATGCAAAACACACCAGGATTACCTCAGTGTGGGATAAGAGACTTCGCTAAAGCTGATATCTTTTTTTATTATTGTGATTTTTTTTCTTTCTCAGTGGATAAAGTCCAAACTGAATATTGTTAATGAAATTTAATACTTGTAGCAGGTTCATGTTAGCTATTAAAAGTTAGTGTGTGATTTTGTCTGTTCATTGCTTCCATAATTTTGTGGCATCCACAAAAGAGATGTTTCTCAGACTTCTAAAGAGCTATGGAAACAGGTAATTTCAGATCTTTGAGGATTTTTCCTTGTGGTTGCGCTTTGGAAGACTCAGTGGGTATCATGGTTTAACCCTGGCCAGCAATTAAGTAGCTGCTTGCTCACTCCCCCCACAGTGGGATGGGGGAGAGGATTGGAAGAGTGAAAATGAGAAAACTCATGGGTTGAGGTAAAGACAGTTTAATAGGTAACGCAAAAGCCACGCACACAAGCAAAGCAGAACAAGGAATTCATTCACCACTTCCCACAGGCAGGCAGGTGCTCAGCCATCCCCAGGACAGCAGGGCTCCATCCTGTGTAACGGTTACTTGGGAAGACAAATGCCGTAACACCAAACATCCTTCCCTTCCCTCCTTCTTCCCCCAGCTTATATACTCAGCATGACTACCCACAGTATGGAATATCCCTTTGGCTAGCTCAGGTCAGCTGTCCTGGCTGTGTCCCCTCCCAATTGCCCATGTCCCTCCAGCCCTCTGGCTGGCAGGGCCTGAGACACTGAAAAGTGTCCACACCTTATTCCACACCATTTACATCATGTCATACTTCCCTATACAATCTTATTAACCACCCGACCCCCTCCTTTCCCATCCTTTGATGTAATACACAGGTATCGTTCCCCTAGTCTATGGACCACTGCTGTAAAAAATGTCTATAAAATGTCCATTGAGTTCATTTAGTCCATGACTTTGGGCTCTGTCTGTTGTGGTCACTCAGGACAGGTTTATTCGGCAACAGAGAACTCTGTGCCAGAAACAGTGGATTTCAGAGATGAGGTGTTTATGGTGTTTTGTCTCCTTGATCTTAACAGCGATGTAAATGTTAACATACCTGAAGGTGGTATGTGTTCTGCCGTGGGCAGTGGTGTGTGTTTGTTGGAAGCACTGACCGCTGCTCCTAGAAGCAGTTCTGTTGGTAGGGGAGAGGATGCGTTTTAACTAATTTGAGTGGCTGGCCTCTTGCTTTTTTCATTGCTTACGAGGGCTGCTGGAACACATGCTATCTAGTCCTTGCTGGAGAAAACCTCATGGCTTTAATCCAGCAAGTGTTTTAGTTTTAACTGTTTCCCATGTGTTCTTGATGTGGGATTGGAGTGGTGTTTGTTACTTTCTTGATAACATTGGTGTTTTCACTATCCAAAGTACTTAATGATAGTATTATCTGCGGTTTCACTGTATGTACTTGCCAATTTTGATACAAGATTTGAAACACTACGGCCTTTAACAGTAAACTAAAAATATGTTAATTTTCTGTTGCTTGTTATTATGCAGTTACTTTTTATTTATGTTAGATACGTTTTTATTTGTAACTGCATTTTCAGAGCAACAGAGTTCTTCCGGTAATTGAAGGCAGTGCAGGAAAAACACAGTGTAGTGGATGTTATTTGGTCATTACATCTATCCCTCTCAACCTTACATTTGCCAGAAATATTTGTTCTGCTGCAGTGTTGTATATTTAAGTACTCTGCTTTGGAACATTTTTTGTTGGTAGTATAATTTTATATGTAATATGTAATACTTTTTTTAAGGACTTGTAAATTTGCTTTCAAAGGTTTAATTATAAAGGTGGTTCATGTTTTCTCTGCATGGTGGGTTTTGCTAAAGTTACTAGAATTTTGATTTCTAACTTGATGCCATTAAAAGTAATTTTTTGCATAGTAAATACTTCAGTACAGATTTTGTACTGCAGTCTAACAAATGATTGTGGCAAAAATTTATTTCCATTTCAAGCAGGGGATGAAACTGTATTTTTGTCTGTCTTTCTCACTTCAAAATGAAAATACGTGTTTAAGAATAATACGTATTCAAAATAACTGGTATGTGGATACTTTTCCTTCAAAATTAGGGGAGACTTTCATTCAGACAAGCAGCATTGTGACATCTTTTTTTTTCTTGTCTTTTTTTTTTTTCTAAATAATTGGCTTGTATTAGAATTACCAAATTATTTTATGCTTTCCGACATTTAGAGTTTGGCAATGGATTATTCATTTTATTTTTCCAAGAGAATATATCTTGAAAGCACTTAAGGGAGGAAACATGGTTATTTTAGGTGTTGAGTGGCTATCTTTTATATGTCTATGTGATTTGCACCTGGATATCTAAGTTTATCTTCCTTAACATCCGTCTATACTCTTCAATCACTGCCCTTTTTTACTTCCTCAAGGTGAAGATGTACAAAAGGTTTTAGAACAGTGGAAAGAATATAAAATGGGAGTGCCAACGTATGGTGCGATTATTCTTGATGAGACGCTTGAAAATGTAAGTACAGAAATTGTTGTGAAGGGCTAGAGGGAAGGATGGCATGTGCTGGAAGAAGTAATCTTTTTATTGATTAAATTTTTCATTTGGAGGCAAAAATGCTTCAAATTCACAAAAACCTGACAGTTACTTGACACTGAGTGTGTAGAGAACTATAGTATGAGAGGTAGTAAACACACTTCCACTTGCTTTCCTACTCAGGTTTGGTTGTGGGGGGTTTTTTTGTTTGGTTTTTTTTTTGCATTTTGAGTTCCACAGTCCCAGAAAAAAATTCACTGTTTTATCAAAACACAGCAAATCTAGTGGATTCCTTCTTTCAGGCTAAAATGTCTTTTCTGAGAAGCAGGCAACTGAAGGGAACGCATTTAATAGAAGTTGTTAGAATAGTGGGTATTTGACAGTTGTGTTCCCTTGTATTTTGCAGGTTCTTTTGGTTCAGGGCTATTTAGCCAAGTCTGGATGGGGATTTCCAAAAGGGAAAGTAAATAAAGAGGAGGCTCCTCATGATTGTGCCGCTAGAGAGGTAAGTTATGTTTGATTCTCTTAAATTTAAGCTCAAGAAATGAAATTTTGCTGAAAACTGGATATATGCATTAGATGAAAAGACATTTTACTTGGATATATCATTATTGAGGTCAGGTCAATAGTCTATTCTTGTAGAAGTCTTCCATAGCTTTTAGTGCTTTTTCGAGTTCCAGAGTGATAATCAAGAGTGTGGTTATATAATTTAAAAATCACTGTTTGATGTTTTTAATTGTCTTGCACTAATTTGATAGGCTAATTGAGTACCGTTTTTAAAATTCTCTGTTGAACTATCAGTTTACTTTTAAGTGTTATTTTTGGTGCTTGGGAAATCTTACGTACTTTGTGGCTTTTGGAGTAAAATTTCAAGTGCCACAAGTGCCACCATAACTGTAAACAGGTAGAAGAATGGGAATTTAGCTTATGTACACTGGGCTATGTGAAGAGGCTAAAGAGTTGAGTTGGAGGTTGTAGAAGATTTTGTAAAAATTGTGAAGAACTTTATTTTTCTGTTTTTCACTGGCGCAGGAGCAAGCATCAATGCCTGTGGCAAGTAAAACCTGAGAAATAAAATAATCTGTGGGATTTATTGCTGCTGGAGACCTAGCTATATAGTGAAGCTGCATATTAAAAACAGCCTATAAAAGAATATTACTGGTATGAACTCAAATGTTTATGTAACATAATACATCCAGAATTTTTGAGAGAGAAAATTAGGTGAGGGAGAGTAGTAAGATGCATTAGTTGGACCGAATCAGTATCGGGAAATCATGGATTTATTTTTTTAAAATATACCTGTCGAAGGGGCATGAATGAAAACTTCCATATTTCTGATTCCCTGATGCTGCTTTCCATATCACTCATATATTTAATATGGGCTTGGAAAAGCAACATAAGGTGTTAGATCTTAACATTGCAATAATACACAATGGACACACATGAAATAAACACTTTTGTGTTAGCACTTACTGATCTCTGAGTGGAGAACATTATTTATATATTGCCAAAGAGTGCAACGCCTGAGTTACAGAATGCACTGGGCTGTCATTGCAAAACTCAAGGGCTGGGGAAAGATGGGCAGAGACTTAATAAGGTTAACTTGATTATTCAATGCATGTCTCTTGCCCTGACCCCATAAATAGCTTGTTCAGTCAAGCTTTTGCTAGTCAGGTGCTTTTATGATTTATCTAAAGGACTGAACTGAAAGGAGAGGAGACCATAATAATATACGGAACACAACACTGGAGAGGACAAGCTAGGTGGAACTGCTTCAGGAAAGAATGATGTGAAGTACGTCTTCCTCTTTACTTCAAGTTAGCTAGCGAAAGCATTAAATAGGGAAAAAAAATCTTTTGATGGTGTTTTTAATTTGGAGAATTCATTTAGATTACACTAGTGAACAACACTGTTGCTATGATCTTTTTCCATCAAGGTAGATTGCCATTGTGGATTAACTGGCAAGTTCTTCAAGGCTTACATGTGGCTAGGAATCAGGACGTCTGTAGTATTTTTGCATAAATCTTTTAACTGCTTTTACTGGAGTTCAGCACAGGTCTAAAACTATGAACTGCTTCTGCGTAAAGTCTAATTGAAGAGGTCTTCACTGTGCAGTGCCTACACAGTTCAGCAATATTTCAGAAGTTGGTGAGGGCAAAACCATACTAAATGGATGATTCTCTTGGTAAAAGGAGTTTCTACAATGAAAGATTACTTAGGAAGGGAAAACATTGGTGTTAGTATTAAGTATGGAAGAAAAGTATATCATCTGTTAATTGAGACAGTGTGTAGTGGGGTCTTTTTTGTTTGGTTTTCTCCCCCTAAACTCTGCTGTTACTAACGTAGTTGGAAAGACGGCTTTACTTTTGATGTAAGAGGTGTTCTGTGTGCTAATTTGTAAGACTGACTGGTCACTTACTTGCTTTGTGTTAAACACTTCTGTGTTTTTCATATTCGTGCTTTATTTCCTCTGGATTTTCGAAAATGGAACTTAAACCATTTTTCTGATACCAATATCTGCATTGGTATTTTGCTAACGTATTTTGAGTATTTTTTCCTAGTATTATTTTATATGCAGTTATCTTGTTCTATTTTTTGTATTATATTTACCCACGGGAGAGGGGGGGTGAGAAGAGGTTTTACTGAAGATCCTGTCCATCTTTTTAATTCTAAATCTGGTCTTTAAAAAAATTTAACTCAGGACTTCTACCTTTGGATTATTGGCAGTGGTGCTTAATAGCCCTGGGGTTAATATCCACATATACAAGTGATTGCTCACATGAGTGTTTTATTATCTGGGCAGAAATATTTTGGATAGTGGTATCGATTCTGCATGTTTTCTGAGTACTTGTATTTCTTGTGGAGATTTTAAGGACTAGAAAGATTCTAAAAAATGAGTGTTTACTTAGCAAGCTTAGAGGCATGATCTGATTTAAACTATTAGGTGTGTTTGACATGAATCGTTCTATGCTACAAATCTTGTATGTTTGAAAATGTTATCAAAAGTAAATGTTTTGAAGCAAGGCTTTCAACAACCTGATCTAGTGAAAGATGTGCCTGCCCATGGGAGTGAGTTGGACAAGGTGATCTTTGAAGGACCCTAGCAACCCAAACCATTCTGTGAATCTTTTAAGCCTTCATTGCCAGACCATAAAATATACAAAGGAAAATGGTCTTTTAAAATACCATTGTCTTTCCAGTAATCTCAAGCAGGTATAATACTCCTGTTTTTTCCTTTAGGGTACCTGACAGGGCAGTTTTAAGGTTTTTTTCTATGTGAATGTGTAATTTGAGTTTTGTAGTAAGTTTTGCTACTCTGTTGCTGGGTTTTGTTATGATCATAAAAATGATTATGTATTTTGGGGGTAGAAGGTTCGTGGAGTAGCAGGATTGTTGAAAAAGAAAAACTGAAGTGCAAATAAACCTTGCTAGAACTTGAAGATATCTTTACTCCCCAAATCGTAGGTTTTGCTGTGGGTAATATTTCCATGCATCCAGCAGCATGGAGGAGCAGCTAGAGACTCCCCATCCATATTAACAAATTGATACATGAAGGTGTAATAGAGTTCTTTCAACTTTTATAACAGGTGTGTCTTAGAGAAATGTAAAGCACATAGGATCTTAGATACTTTTTTCTATTATTGAGCATGTATGTATGTGTAAAGGCTTGTTTTTCCCAGCAGTAGCCAGCTCTCATGGAGAGATCTGAAAAATAGTCATTCCTTGCCTTGTGTTGATAGGTAAATCTGAATACACACACTGATTTCATCTATATACTTCTCAGGTATTTGAAGAAACTGGGTTTGACATAAAAGATTGTATCTGCAAAGAAGATTACATTGAGTTGCGAATTAATGATCAGTTAGCACGGCTCTACATCATTCCAGGAGTTCCCAAGAACACAAAATTCAACCCCAAAACTAGAAGGGAAATTCGGGTATGTGTTATCTTGTTTGAAACTATAAGGACCTTGTTGTGGAGCTTGATTTCATTTTAAAGCTAATGGTCTGTAAAATAATGAAACTACCACGCCTGATGAATACCTCAAACACTAGGTGCAAATGGCATCTCTGCACTGTAGGGTCTTGTCAACTTCCTGCAACTCTACTGCAAAGATTGATTACTTAACCAGGTGTCTGTCTCCATTCATCGTGAAAACAATGTCAGAGCATACTGCCAAACTATAGTTCTCTCCTTTTCTCTTAGGTGGTGTATGCGTTAATAGTTTCGTGTTATTCCTAGTTATAGCTGTATATATAACTATATATTCTTCTGAAAATGTAATTATTAATTGGTGTGGTACAAAAGCCTGCGTATCAGAAGGAGAAACTAAGGATTGTGTTCTGTCTTTCATGGCTAGTACCATCCAGATTTAGAGTATAGTGTATTTTAAGGAGGAGGTTGGGCAGGTGACACAAAACGGGAACTGTTTTGGATGGTTTGTGTACCATTAGGTTTTGAAAAGGTATTGTGAAAGGGAGAAGCAAAGACTCAGGTAGTAGACTTGTTGGAAACTTTGTTCCTGATATACTGAAACTTCAAAGATTATGTGCCTGTCTTGTATACGGATTCAGTTTCAAACAGCTGTCCCTGTATTCTCATACAGATGGTGCCGCTGAAGAGGGCATCTGGCTTTCTAAATTGGAAAAGATACTTGTAGTTGACTAGGCAGGATTGTCTCAATTTCTTGCATTAGAGACTCGTTTTTCAAAGTAAGAAGTAAAAGAAGATGAATTTCAAAGTTGTTTTTTTTTTTAAAGTACAGTAAATACCCTCCTCTGTATACCAGTGACCATCTGTGTGGGGTGATGAAGAGTTCTTACAATGGCAGATTTTTGCCTTCCTACTGAAGCACTTGTCTTCATCTGATCTAATACCAACTGGGCGTGCATTTTTGTATTCCCTGTAGAACTATATTGAAACCCTGTTCAGTATGTAACTTCTTTCCATAATGTTTGTCTTGTCTGAACCTGAGGCTCTGGGGCTAGGTTCTGCAATAAAAAATGTTGTGTGTGTTCTTCTGTATACTGTATATTCAGAATTCTTGATTTTGTTCCCCATTCTGCAAGTATACAGGTTTAATAGTTAAAACTATAAATGACAAATCCTGCACTTTACCCATTTTTTTTTTGTCTTTTTTAACAAAACCTGAAACTTTGCAAATAAAATCCCCTTCTTTTCTGATAATTGTTGAACTAGTATCGGTGGTCTAGTCTTGATGGCATTTTAAATAAAAATACAAGAATAGTAGTGACTTTTAAAGTTATTTAAAGTCTCTGCCTTTATTTGGTATTCCATGTGCAGTGGTTTGGTTGGTTTTTGAAACCCTTACTCATAATGTAGTTGCTGGATAATACCTTTCATATTTTAGGCATCGTATCTTGCAATGAGTATGTGTTGTACCATCTGTTACTCTGTAGTTGCAGTCAGAGGAATGACCCCATTGTTAATTAACTTTTTGTGAAAAACCCTGTTGTGGTCCATTAATTAAAGTCTTACATTGTAATTTTTTAATTAAAGGAAATAATTGTGGTTGATACACATTTTAGTATTCCGTAAGGCTACAGTAGTGGGTATTTTGATTTTATTTCTTGTCTTTTCTAGAATATTGAGTGGTTTTCCATCGACAAATTACCGTGCCACAGAAATGACATGACCCCAAAGTCCAAGCTGGGTTTGGCACCAAACAAATTTTTTATGGCAATTCCCTTCATCAGGTATGTTTAAGATGAGGCAAATGCTGGGCCACTGTCTTTCAGAGAACTTCAATTTCTTTAGATTTGATTTAGTAAGTAGATTTTGTTGCACTTCCGTTTGTTGCAGGCCATTGAGGGAGTGGATTGCCCAAAGATATGGAGATTCCTCAGACAGCGACCATGGATTTCCATCTACAGGTAGCACACCCTCTAAGCCCAACTTGGAAAAAGCTAGGTAAGAACCAGGTCAGTTTAACATCTCTGTATCTTTTCTATAAAACATTGGTCATACAAAGCAGCTTGTGCTTTCTGTTTCTCTGAGTATTCGTGTTCCAGTAATAGAAAGGGTTGATTAAAAATAATTTTTAAAAATAAATTTAATAATAAAATTAATAAAAAAATATAATAAATATATCATAGAACTTTGAATAGGATGGTAAGTTAGCTGACATCATGATACACTTTCTTGTTAAATTCTTATGTGTCAGAACTGAGGTAATTTTTTGAGTCCTGTCTGTGGGAATCCAAAACCAGAACCTAAAACAAGCAGGTATCTTATTTTGCTTTAAATTCAATGCTTTTGGCACATCCACAGAGGAAAAACAGGACTTTCTAAAGTAGGGTTGTGAAGTGCTATCAGAAGTAGCTAGCTAGATAAAACCTGCGGGATAGGGGAACAAGTGCTGCTGGCTTTTGATTCAGCTGAGCAAAAAGTAGTAGAGCAAACTTCAAAACCTGTAGTCCCAAAGAGAAGGCTGTGCTCCAGTAAGTAGTCAGGTCACTCCTGACACTAATGACAGGACAAATGCGAACATGAACATAGCTGGCTTTCTATGCAGAACGTAGATTTCCCACTAGCAGACAAAACAAAATTTGGTGGATGCAGTGAGCAGCATTACAGTTTCCACACTAGGTTACTTGAGCTTGCCTTCCAGGCTGTTCTTGAAAAGCAGAAAACTCCTTCATATTTCCCTTCTGCTATCCGTAGGTTTGAAGTTGTGTTATACACTCTTTTTCCTGTACTAGATCCAAACTTCGCTGTAGTCAGCAGATGTTTACAGATGGCTTTTCAGGAGAGCAGTGGGTGAAGCCGAAACAGCCACAGAAGCCATATAGTCATCCTGAGATGTCTGAAGCTTTGAAAATAAAGGTAGGTTGTTTCTTAGGGAAACATAGGAATCTGGGCTATGTAAAATGCATGCCTTTGTTCGTAAGGGTTGCTCTCTGAAATAAAAATACTGAATTTTGTCACTATAGCATGCAAAAATAAAAATATGGGGGGAAAAAAGAAATATCCTGGGGATTCTCAGATTTACCACCTGGGTATCAGGTGGTAGTTGTGTTGTTTCAAGTATAGATAGTAATTTCTACTCCCATTTTGGTGTCCTTCATGTACCATTTTGAAATACTTTGGGTACCTCTAGTATATATGAGTCTGTGTATGGGAACTCACTGAACTGGATTTATTGTGTAATACAGTGTCTGTAATAGTGCAGGAGAGACTAACAGCTGATGACTCTCTGTAACTAAATATACACTCAATTTAATTTCAGTGTGCTTCAGTTAGTCTACAAAAAATACCATTTACATGTTTTGAGGTTATTTAGAGGAAAGTTTTAACTAAGAAGTAGGAAGTGTCAGTGCAATGGTGTTCAATGCTGCCATTTAAACTCTTCTTTTTACTACATTTTGGACTTAATGACAGAGTCAGTGCTTGAGGAGCAACGGCAGAAGGCAGTATCAAGATGCTTCCAGCCAAAAGAAGCGGACAAATGGAGTCCACAGTCAACCAGTTAAGCAAAACCATACCTTGGTAAGAAACGTGCAGTGGCTGTCTCATTAATGGTTCCAGTAATGCTTAAAAAATGTTCAGGCCAATGTCCTGCTGAAAGAGAGTGCATATCTATCAAAAGTATTTAATCAGAGTATTTCGTATGTATGTGTAGAAATATGGTGTTTCTTACCTTAGTATATGTATACATCTATAGACAAGCATACCAAGCTTCAAAATCTGCATTTTGGAGGTAAGTCTTATTTTAGCAGTTGAAAATTTGTCAGCTGTTTCAGTAGACAATTCTTCAGGTTTCCAGGTTCCATGTGTAGTACATGCCTTATTTATTCACGTATGATGTATTATTGTAAGCATGGAGTTTTGTTATGCAAAAATTAGATACAAAGTGGTATGCAGATGCTTATTATTTCCCTTCTTTCTAGCAAAAATGTTGAGGTGCAGGCTTGATTTGAATGCTAGATTCTCATACTTTTTTAATCATACAGTACCACTACAGCAGTTTGTAAATTCCAGTATGACATTCTTTGTTTGTAACATTTTCCTTGCACTAACTAATTTTATTTGTCCCCATAGTTCTGCTGGCTGGGAGAAGACTCACTGATACATATATATATATATATATATATATATTTATTTATTTATTTAAATATATATAATGTCTTTTTGACACACCCTCTCCCCCACCCCTCATTCTTTATGGCTCTTTAATTCTGTTTTGTTGGCTGTTGTGTAGCAGTGAGCCCCAGTTCTCCATGCAGCTCAGCTGGCTTGTCCAGGCTTTAGTTTTTCGTGTGTACTGGCTGTAAGACAGATTTTTCCCATTCTGGCTTGTGGTTATTACCTTCTCTCTGTTTTTCCTGTAAAAGTGCAGAAACCATAAACTTTCATCCTGTAAAATCCTCACTGTAGCAAGAAATAGTTAGGTGGGTTTGGATCTGAGAGCAGAAGAACAAAAAGTCCATTGACTGCCTAGAAATTTGGGTGTATAGAAAAAAACTGTAATGGGAATATGTAGGATCTTGGTGGAAACAACTGGAACTGTTAATACTCCACAGTTATTTTGTAGGCTCTTTACAGACTTTGCTAAATACTTAATTTGCACTTTCATAATTTTCAGTGTTTTTGAAGTTTAAATATTTCATGTCCCAGTGATAATTTGCTAACACAATTTGGAAGCCAGGGAACTCTTAATTCACACAGAGTGCAAAGGGCCATACTTTTCTCTGTATACTTACAGCAGCCTACCTGGGGCCAAAACTTCACCCTTCCCTGGAGAGTTCTAAGTTTGTGTCTATAATGAATGCTAATTTAATTGGCAGTATCAGTGTATTTGGAAATATTTCCCCTTGCTTTTTGGGACAAGCTGATCGAAGAACAGGCTTATGTATGTGCAATTTTGTTTCCACACCATCCTATGCAAGACCTTTCTAGCTTAAAACATTTTGAAAGTACTCAAAAAATTTTTCCCTGAAAGCCTGCATTTCAAAAATGGTTTGACTGTTAAAAGGCGGCATGCTTCTGAAAGACTTGTGAACATGAAGCATGCTTACCACATAAAGTAACATGACAGGATTAATGCAAATACAGTGGGAGGCGAGTCTTAGCAAATGTAACCAGCATGCCTTTTAGCTGATGCTTAAGCTATACCCCTAAGAAATAGAATGCCATTTCTTTATGATGTGTGTAATGTATGGTCATTCTTTTAACCAGAAATGTGAAAAAAGGCTTAATCCAAGAAGACTTCAAGATAACTTTGAAACAGGCAAGTGAAGTCTGAATTTTCATCTGTTGTCATGTGTTACAGACTGAAGGTACCTGCATAATGATGGTCAAGGGTTTTTCCTTGTATGCTAACCTACCAAATGTTACAAAGCCATATTACTGTTTATTTTTTTTATTTGGCTAACTTTCTGTGCTGCTTCATATTGCTAGTGCAGTTCTTCTCCTTAATTGTTCAGGCTGTCAGATTATACCAGGTGGCTGAGTAAAAAGTAACTAAAAGCTGTTTTATGAAAATAGCATTTGAGTGAACACAATGTTGGTAATCGGGTGTTGGTTCAAGGGTTTCTGTCCTGCTAGTAATAAGCTGCAGTTGATACTGGACTGCTCTGGAGAGTGCACATAGTTCTTTACTTACTGCTCAGAAAATAGGGCTGTATTTCTTTCCTCCTTATTAAGAAATTACCTGCAAAACAGCACCTGTTGGTAAAACTGGCTATTCAAAGCATCTTCAGATTGCTGTGACACTGAAGATTTGTTCTAGCGAATAGGTGCCTTGTAAATATGGCAGTTTGAGCTACTACCTTCTTCTGTTTATGTCCAGAATAATTTATAATTTGTCATAAATATTAATTGAATTTGCATTTGAGGTATGGCTTTGTATTGTTATTGATACTCTTACTTATCATCTGTTTAAAATTTAATTTTCTTTTTCTTTCTCTTTTAAGCAGATGCAGCATATGAGATGTGTTGCTCCAGTGAAGACCCACTGCCAGAACATGTAGAGGGGCATTCTGTGGCATGCAATGGCCATTACAAATTTGCTTTCTCATCAAGAGCTTTCTTGAGTTTCAAGTTTGACCATGATGCCATAATGAAAAGTTTTGACCTCTGACAACTAACTTAAGAGGAACAAAAATCAGACTTGCCTGTTGCAATTGAGGGGGTTTCTTATCCAGCCTTACTCTTTCTCAGGAGTTTGTTTTGTTTGTTTTTAAATGCAATGCAGGGACTGACTGGTGGTTTGGAAGGGTTTGTTCTCTTTGCAGTATGGGAGTGGCATAGTCAAGTGTTGCACTTTAAATGCAGTATAGCCTTTGTCTACAAAGTACCTTTCCAGTGTTCAGTTCACTTGTTCCTAGCTGTGCATTAGAGGGCATTCTTTCTTGTTTTTAACTTGTGTGTTTTATAGAATGTCATTGACTTTTTTCTTTTACCTGTTGGAGTATACCAGCTTGCTAAACTTTTAACTGCTCTGATGTAAATTAATGGACTTGTTAGTCATTATTGTGTAGTACATTGCAATATTATAGCAGTGGCAATGAAACGTTCTCAGAGGACTCTGTCCTAGTGATTTTTGAAACCAAGTTGCACATTTCAAACCTAGCCTCAGCCTGTCATCCTTTGTCTTGGTTGCTTGCCCAAAATACCTTCCCTCTTTCACACAGGTAGTTTCTGTTGGCTTGCAATCAGTAATACTTGGAGTCAAATCTATTGCATGTTGACTTCTTGTACCTATTCTGCCTCTGTCTTCAGAAAGGATACACAAAACAGGAAGAACTTAGCCATTCAAAGTGTCTAGCTTCAACTCTTATGCACTGTCACCAGCTGGGTAAGAAGAAGTTGCAAAGTTTTGTGTTATCCCAGTTGCAGCTGCTTTCAAAAAAGAAAAGCTTAAACTTTGTCCGTGAGAGGTTCTGTATGAATGTAAGTAAGCCTCTGTAGATCTCACTGAGGAGGAAGGCAGGTGCATACATAAAAGAGTCATTGTGTGACACTAAATGGCTTAATCAGGCTTGCAATAACTATTCTAAGTGTGTCCAGTATTGTATTTTGTGCTGTTGTCCTCAGATCTTGTGTAGTGTGTAATCTGTAGATATCCAGTAGTACTGAATTGCACTTGCAGTTAGCATTTAAATGATGTAGCCTCAGTCATTTTCAGCTACAATGCTTTCTTAGTAAAAATATCAAAGGGGAGGGGGGAGGGGACGGGACACAAAAACCCAGTAAGAGTTGAGGTGACAAACTTAGATCACCTTCATGATTCAAGTTAAGGGGTTTTGAACATGTGCTTTACAGTTGAGAGAAATGCACTGAAGTAATTAGTTATAACAGCTTGTGGTAGCAAGCATGTTGTCCAAGATTTAAAAATGGACTTTTCTCTAAAATAAAAGTAATTGGTAACTTCATAGGTTGAATGAACTATGCCCTTGTCTCATCACAGTGTATGCTCATGCACTGAGCCTTTATGCAACTCGTGTGTCATCCAAAACCAAAATCCTGGTCTTCCTTCAACCACCCTACTTCATCTACCCTACCTGATGTTACCTAGTGGTTTTCCTTAGAAACAGGAAAAGACAGCTTTAAAAACTTTCTCCTGGTTTATTTATCTTCCTGCTATCAGGTGATTTGGGACTCTAATGCTGTAATAATCTTGGTGATAGAACTCTGGTGATAGGATCAGTCAACAGGAATAACAACAGACTGTAGCATTTCCTTCTGGGGGACAAGAGTCCTGAGGGCCTTGCCTTTCAAGACCAAATCCTGAAATGGCTCAATCTAGCTTTTGTCTCACTTTGTTTTAAAAAAAAAACAAAAACAAACAAACCAACAAAACCCAAAACCAACCCAAAAACACAGAGCACCACCAGCCCACCCCAACCCAAGATATCCAAAGACTGTTCAAAACAGTAAATGAACAGTAAATGGCACAGAACAGTAAATGAGAAGGTGGGATAATGCTGGAGGAGGTTATGTTACTCAGCATCAGGTGAAAACTAATACGTAGTTACTTCTTTAGTGCACGTAGTTGATTTCCCAGCAAAAGTGCCTTTACTCATGGTGAGGCAGAAGTTTGTATTCATACCCTGAGGCTGCTACTGCCTGTGGAGTTAAGAAGACTCTCCTAAGGCATGATTAAGTATCGGGCTGTGGAAATCTTTAATAAGTAAGTTGACTTCTCAGATAAGTTAAGAGTTATATTTCATCTAGTGCTGTGTGAAAAAAGGGAGATGTTGACAAAACAGTGAACTTGGAGCTACTGTCAACTGTTAGGGAAATTGTGTCCCAGGCAGAGGAAGTCTTTAGAACAAAGCAAGTGTGTCCTATGAATAGGAGATGCTGACTGCCCTCTATATTCACTGGGTCATTTTTTTCTTAGTGAAAGATTAGTTTGTTGTAAGAGAAATTGGTTGTTTTGTTAAGCAGCCCAAATTGGGGCTTATATGTATGTCATGATTTTAGTAAATCTAGCCTTAATGTGAGTTGCAAATAAATGTGATAAATATGCAATAACTTCTTTGTATGAGGGTACTGTTTCTTGTAGTAACATTGCTTTCAGCTTTCTCAGTAAGGTTTCTAAGAAAAAGATGTAAGCGTGGTGGCATGTGATCTACCTTATGGCTTCCATCATGCCCTGCACTGTGAATATTTTGAATTGTTTACTATTGTTTATGTTCTTATTTTGCCATCCTTTTATAATTAAGTATATTTCTAAGTTTAAAAGTACAGTTTACATTGTCTTCTAATATAACAGTGAAGAAATAACAAGTGAGACAGAGAATTTGGTTCTGTGAGTTTTTATTTTATAGGAGCTAGACACAGGGGAGTAAGTAACTGCATGTCAGACTCAAGAGCTGATGTCAAGATGCTTGAAAAACAAACACTGCTCAGTTTGAGAATGCTTGCGGGTATGGGGTTATTCAGATTATGAATGGTCATTCAATATTCTTGAAATTAAAGAACTCATGGAATAAAAAGACATTTAACAAAAAAAACTACAAATGTGTGTGTGCTGGGAATCTAGTACTAGTTTGCAGTTTCTAGTAGTACATAAACTCTCTGCTTTAGTGTGAAGTTTTTAGCATCTCTTTCACAGAATGCTCTAAACTTTGAACTTGGACTGAAGAGTGATCTGCCTAATTGAATGATGGATGGTCTGTGCTGAAATGCTGTTAACTTCAACTTCTTGATGTACATGCATGCCTTCAAAAGTTGCTGTGAAGTCTGGAAACAGTGGTAGTGGGAAGAAGAGGGGAAATAGCTTTATTTATTGCACATTCAAAGTATTTTTTTAACACAATATAAATTCTTAAGACCAAACTTGCATAAATAGTTCCTAATAATATGTTGGGCCTAGTCACTGTTCCAGGCTTCTGTGCTGTGCTCTAACCTTCCTGATTTACAGTTGGTGATTTGAGGACAATATGGTGTTTCTCCTTCACTGTTACAAATGTAATAGTTCCTTTTAAAAACAAGGCAGGCTTTAAGTTTAGCTGTAGGAATAGTCTGAGATTTGCTCTCAGTCTACAGTTTCAGACAAGAAATAAATTTTTTCTAACTTCTAGCTACTATAGTAGCATTGCTTTTGTTGATCTGCAGTTTATAGCAGCAGTCTTGCCATCCTGGTGTGAAGAGCAAGAATCTACATTAAGGAATCCAAGCTCTACTACCCTGTGGTGCAAGATGGTGGTGCTGCTCCATGGGTGACTGGCTGTTCAGTTGTTGGGTCAGTGGCTGTTTAATCGTCAGCTACCTGTTTTTTTATAAATTCTGAGCAACAGTGTTCTTTTTCAGCAGTAAAGTCAGGTGCCTTCTCTTTTTAAATCGGGAGGTGATGTGACAGGAACCTAAAATGTGACAGGAAGCTCACAATCATTGCGAACTTGTAGAACAGCCTCTCTTGATTTTAAAATCAGTTTATTTACAGAAAATGTCTTGCACTTAGTGGTGCATTTACATGGTAAATGTAAATGGTGCAAAACTGGTACTTATGCATGTCACCATAATTTCAGATTGTTTTTGTTATTACAGTATTTCAGCTTTTGAAGCAACCAAAATTATTTAAGATATGGTAAATTTCTACAAACTAACTGAAGGTGTTTTTACAGTAAATTAGGCTTGGAATGTCACTACTCTAGCGTAATAGGTTTTTGTTCTTACGCATTTATAGCAGTAGTGTAGTTCAAGAATGAAATTAGGCTAAATGCTAGTATTTGCACTGTTCTTAATTCTGTACATAAGCACTGATAGATGCAGTAGGACTTGTGCTGTGTGTGCATTTCACTGCTTCAAGTAGATTGTCAAGATGACATGTAGCAATTACGTTGGCCATATTCAAGATTATACAAGAGAAATTATTCTGGATTAGTAGTAGTACATTAAAAATAAATGCTTGGGGTTTTGCTTGTCTTTTTCTTGAAAGTATTGGTTAAGCTAGACTTAACCTGTTGTATAGATTCAGCTTTACAGAAACCCTTACCTTTAAATTGTTCTCAGTTCTGGGATACTTTTGGGACAAAGTAAAATTCCTCCTTCAACACTTACAGGAAAAAAGGAAGCTTTTAAGTAATTATCAAAAGTTCACAGGGTACAGAATGTTTAAATTTGAATAGGTAAACTATGAAGTTTACTGAAAAGTGTTGAATATTTTGTCATTATTAAATATTGTTGATCAGAAGAACTAGCTTCTAGTTTCCATTATGGGTTACAGCTCAGTGCCTTTAAGAAAGTGGTTATAGCTCATGCAGCATTAATAGTTTTAAAACAAGGCCTTCGCAGCTTTTTAAGAATAGATCCTGGAAAGTTGGTTCTCTACAACACACTTCCCACTATGAGAAACTGCAAAATTTTTTTAAGCATGTTTGAGCAAAATTACTCAACCAGGGAGATGAACCATTTAAACCTTACTGGTCTGGATACATATTCTTGTTATGCAGGAAAGGTATACAAAACTGCATGATAAAGAGCTCTCAACAAATATTTCTCAAGCCTATACTTAAACCAGGATCTTTTAAGTTTTACTATGTCTGCATGGCACTGCAGTTGATCGAAGCTGTACTCCAGCCCTGAGGAGCAGTTTAGCTGGGCTTGCAAAGCACTCTTCACATTAAAACAGCAAAACAGACTCCACAGAAGAAGGTGGGGTCTTGTTCATTAATTGTTACATAATGCTAGATTGCTGTATGTGTTCCAGGATGCAGGCTGACTCAGGTGTTGCTGCCCGAAGATAACACTTACCTGTGCAGCACTGCATGCCTCACAGAAAATAGCCAGCGTTACTGTATAGCTCATGTGTGAAGGGATATACAGTCTTCCTGTTTGTTTAAAACTCAAGAACTTCACCTGTTTCCCTCAGTGATATATAAGTGGCATATTGGTGCTAATTAAGTAGAAAGTACTTAGAGCTAATAGCGTTAAAACCATGTGAAGTTACAGATTTTATTCTATTTCCATTATGTTATCTTGAAGAAAGTTTGCATTAGTCAACTGTTCAGTTTTAGTAAATAAAATCTGTAATTATCTGTTAACATCTGCTGTACTGATGACTGTGATTTTGTTATTCATTGATTCAGGAACTGAAGCACAGCATTTAAGAGGCTATGACTAAACTGACATTTTCTTCTCTACTGTAATTTTTCTCTAAAATTAAATGACTTTATGCTGAACTTCCTGAAGTACTGAAGTATGAATACAAGCATTGCTGATCAGTGTGGAATGTAAAGCCTGTGCTGCAGGTACAGGTTATTCTTTCACTGTAGAATGTTTAAATGTTGCCTTAAGCCAGTCAGCAGCACTGATTACATACAGTGCCACGAAGAAAGTACTATTTTTTGAAGTCAATTGTAAAGGTGGACAAGGGGCCTACTGAACAGAATGGAAAGAAAAAAAAACCACCACCATCAAACTTTCTTAAAAGGTATTATATGTACTGGAGAAAGGAAGAATGTGAACTTCTATCAGTGCTTACAAAGTATTTACTAAACAGCAACTTTTTTTGTATTTTTTTGTCCATATAACTTGTTATTAAAATAACTGGACATGTGGAAACTTTGTGTACCCTTCTGTTTCTATGAAGTGTTCACTGAAGCTGTACTGGCAAGTACTGATGTTCCTGTGCTCAGGTAAAACCTGTGATCAGGTCTCCAGTGAGTTCTTATCAACTTTCCATGTCCCTATTACGGGAACTTGCCTGATGGTGTCATACATTATTGAGGGTTAGATGGTATTTTGGAGAGTGTCTTTGTGGTACCTTCAAGCAGACCCATTCAACAGTAAGATGATTAGGTATGGTAAAGCAGCCGCCAAGGCAAAGAAACAGCATTAGAAATTTATTCAGAATATAAGAACATTTGTAAAATAAGTATTATAAATGCCTCTGTATAAATAAATGCCGTTTTTACAATTCTATATCAAATAAACACAAAACAGCTATATTACAGCAGCTAGGAAACTAAAAAGCAGCAATACATTTAAAGCTAATTCAGTAAGGGGAAAGTTTCTGAAATTACAATGTATGGCAGAGTGTTAAAGGAGGAGAAGATGCTAATAAAACCAGTAGAACAATACTGACATTAATGCAAACAGTCACATGTGCTTTGCAATAGCTAACAGTACATTCAAGCTGGTGAAGATTTATACATTTAAAATACTTTTTTTCTGGACACACTGTGAAATACAAAGTTTCATGCACTCTGGTGACTTAGAAAATAAAAACCCTCAACACTAATAAGTGAACAATTTAGGTTCTGTTGGCAAGAACTGCCTATTTTTCTTGGTTTGCAATGTATTATTTCTGCAACAAGTGTTAAGTGAGCTAGGTTGCTGTGACTCAAGGTGATTTGCACATGTCTATATGCTGATGTGCTGGTACTTCAAACAGTTGCATAAAAGTTTTTTTGGCAATCTCAGGGTTGGTGCCATTTTAACAGATGCACTGAAACTGCAGCTAATTGTTAACATTGAAGAGTTTTCACAGTAACAGTAAACCTTTCACCACTTCCCTACTGGCCTTCTCCAGTATGGCAACAAATGAAGCAGTAGCTGCTTGCTTAGGCAAAGCAACTGGTGGTCTGGCAAACCAGCTACTGCTGAGACTGTATGGTACCAGTGTTGCTTTTTCTTCTGTAAGCCCTTATGGGAAGAAAAGAGGAGTGGCTTACGTTTACTAATGATTTGTAAGTTGCTCTAAAACACTTCTAGAGCACAGCTGGCAGGGAAGATTTCAGTAAATGTAGAAAAACAACATTCACTTCATGCAGAATCAGCAAATCTTTTAGGCTTGAAAAAGGCACTGAGAGACACTACAGCTTTTATGTCTTTAACTCCAGGTGCAACTTATGCTTTCTAGATTTGTAGCTTTATTTTAAAAACAGGTTTCAATGCAGATGTTTTAAGCTTCATTGTATTATGTTTAACAGCTTCTCTACCTACCAAGAAATAGAAAAAAAACTGAACCTAAGAGGAAATCCAATGCAGCAGTGGTTTCTAGTCACCTTAAGTGAAAGGTATTTCACGTGGAGAGTTTGAGATGACCTCAAGTTACATGGGTGTTTCAGGTGCAAGAAAACAAAACTGTAACTGCGTAATTTTGTATTTCTTCAGAAACAGGTGTGATCAACTACCCCAGAAGCTTACAGCAAAACCCCACATTCCTGTTGGTGAGAAACTTGTTGGCCAAAAAAAAAAAAAGGGAAACACTATAGACAGATACTTGGGAAAACCATAATGATAGTAAGAAATCAGTGTGCCTGCCTGCTCCCTCAACAGACTGGTTTGCAAAAATTTCCATTTGCATTATAAATAAAGAAGGGTGATTATCTTGAGAATGAAGACTGATCAAAACCAGTCCCAGGGCATCGCTACCTACAACTTAATTTTGAAATCAGCACTGTTTTAACTTGCTATCACAATCAATCACGTGTGATGTTGGCTTTGTAGCTGATGTATCAGATGCTAGAGAAGCAGGAATCACTACTGTAAGATAAGAAGAAAACAGCAGCTACGGTAATTAGAGATGTTATGAACACCAACCACTACAGTTTCAGATGTAACCAAAACTTAACAATAATGCCGTATTCTGAACATGAATTCCCACAACCATTTTGACTGCCTGGCCTAACCCAAGAGTAGACAAAAACAGTTCAAGTCCTCTAAAAACACTTCCTTAGCACTAGAAATCTGAGGAATAAATGAGAGAAGTTACCATAATTCTAAATACACTAATAAAACTTGAGATGCAATTTGACATGTAAAGCAAAAAGGATAACAACTGAAACCAGACTTGCTTGAAAACGGAGCCTGAAAAATACAAAGCAGAGGTGTAACACAGTTACAGGCTAACAAAGTGAATGGAATCTAGTATGGCATGTTAAACATGGAAGCTGTTTTACCTACTTGGTCAAAAAGAAGCAAATTCTGAATGAAGCAGGTGCAATGGCAGACTCCTGTATTTTGCTCCCTAGAGAAATCAACCTGATTGCCATGCTTTGTTTAATGTTCATTACCATAATAGGCCAACATTTTCAATTCAGTCAGTTTGATAATACAGTAACATCATGTGACTTAAGAGAATGTTAGCAGTTAACAAAAGAAAATCTAAGAAGCTGTATGAAAACTTCACCATTCACATTTTGTTTGTGGCTGTATATCCATACACCTACACATTTATAGTTTTGTGCCTATGTATTTAATATTAAACAGGTACATTCCTAGTAAGTACCTTTTTTGGTCAAAACAAGTATGAAAAGAAGACATTCTACCTCTTGATCACAGAAAGCTGTTATAAGCACTATACATGTGACAAAAATGGCCCAGCTTCTTAAAGAAAACATTGGCTATAATGTATTAGCAAGAAAAAACAAGTGTTTCACAAATTGCAAACACCATGCAATAAAAATACTAGGACGTTTCCTATAATTTCTTACCCAACATTGGCACAGACTACCTATCTGTCATGGTGAAACTCACAGTCTTTAGTCCTCTTACAAACTGTAAGAAAGAAAGATACCATGTAGTTTTCAGAGATGCAACTAGGGTTTCTTTTTTTTTTTTTTTTCTTTCCTCAAAGCAGAAGGAGTTTTCCTACCTGATCTGCATTGTGAGCGACAGTACTGCAAGTACGGTGCAAAAATCCAGGCCAGCCTATCCCCTTTCCACTCTGCAGCTGCCTATTTAGTCGATTTAACCACAGCAGCCAGTCTTGAGGGTACAAGACAGTTGTGCGCAGAGGGAGCTCAAGGAAGACTCAAATGACCTCCAAACTCCCCAAATTAAAACCTATTAACATGAATTATTTCGCTATGTGACACTGTTGCCCATGGGACATAGATAAAATGGAAGAGAAGCTGTATGAGTATAGACATAATGACACAGACAACATACATAATTATAGCATGATAATTCAGGCACTGCCATTTTACATTATGAAACAGTCCTTAAGGTTAACACTTAAATTATCCCCATGGCACCTCTCCGGGATCCCAGAGAAGGTGCTTAAATGTGTCAGTGTTGACAGTCAGAGCTTTTAGTGTTTGAAGCTACCTAGAAGTCAGCCTCCAAAAGAAATCTGTAATGGCACTAAGCATCTTTGAAAGAGATGCACTTAAAGTGAAGTTTCATTGGTGTGTGGTCTAGAGTTCTCTTCCTCTAGTAAAGCTATTCTTTGCTTGAGCATCCTTACTTGTGTTTCATGTCTCTCCACCATGGCCATCATTTGCGATTCCAGTTTCTTCAGCTTGTTTTGATGCTTTTTCTTTGCTTTTTCATAAGCTGCTACCAAGTTGCTGTTAGAAATACAAGGCAATACAAGGTCAATCAAAAAAGCTTGCTCATAGCAAATGCTCCAAAAATTCACCCCAAAACCCCACCTTCAGGGAACTCCGAAGTTTGGGTGCTAATCAATGATCTTCCTAAAACTTACTAGTGCTTTAAAACACATTAGATCCAAATCCAGATCAATGCTAATCTATCTTTTCTAGGGCAAGTACAGACATTTACCAGTAACCTGGTCAGTGAAAGCATTTTTAAACATGGTTCAAAGAGCCAGCTAGAGGTTGCTGGTGATGACCTCGCAGAACACTTATTTGTGATATAATATTAAACATGTTATGATTTACAAAAACATCGCATGGCCAGAATCTGCTTACAAAATCCAGCAGAGATTTTGCATTTTCCATTTGAAAAAAATGAACAGCTATATTCAGAGGATGGCATCTTGTGCTAACGTGTCAGCTGCTGAGTGTCTTCTGTGCCTTCACCTTGACTCAGTAGGAAAGCTTGAGATGGGTACTGCTCCTCACCAGAAGGGCTTTCAAGTATAATTTACTAATGAAAATTACATTGTGAGTGATAAGCTCCTTGCAGGAAGGGCAGCTGCAGTCCACCATGTTCTCAGTCCATCCAAACACAGTGCTAGTAAAATCTATTGAGTGAGCAATAAAATCTGTGTGATTATCAAAGCCAGTTTATTAATAAAGAGGCTGGAGCCAAAGAAAAAGGAGCAATTTTAAACAAAGTAATGGATTCATGAATCTGGCTAAATGGAGGTTTTTGTTTAATAATAAAGCATTTATTAGCAGCTCAGTTAAGATTAACCTGTTTTCCCGCAATTTGTTCTTATCTATGTAGTTTTAGTGTCCTGCATGAGAGGTTTATACCTTTCCCATCTCTACCTACAACCTTAAAGAGTCAACATGTGTGAACACAAAGATCCAGAAACTGCTCATTAAGGTAGGGGGAAGATTACAGTGCATTACCAGAACAAAGCAGAAAAGAGAAAACCCAAAACAAAATAAAACCCCAAAACTAATGGTGCATCCATCTACCGGTAGATCCTGTACCTGTTTGCCCTTTTAAGGTCATTAACAAATTCTGCAGACTGCTGATGTCTGATTTCACTGCTCTTCGTGAGTCTCTCCAAAGCACTCACTAACTCTTGCACTCTAGCTTTCAGTTTCTTCTCCCTAAATCAGGAGAAAAGGAGGGAGAAAACTATTTTCCAAACAGGAACAGTACTTCAGCTTGAAAATGCATGAATGGTTGTCTTGTACTGGGTTGACAGGCTGAAAATATTTTCCTTACTACTACTTGGATAATACAGGAGGTAGTTCTAACATTAACCTTCTCTACAGATTGGTATTTATAACATTCACCATTTTAGGTTACAGGATCAGAGATGCAGCAGACAAAAGAGAGAACAAACCTCTCTGGTGGATCATGGTCTTGTATGTATGTATCAAATCACATTAAGAAATAATTACAAAGATACATTAAAAAAATATTAAGAATACCACACACACGCCACCTACTGTGTGAGATAGCAAAGAAAAACAGATAAAATTTTAATTAAAAATAGCATACCATGATTGCTATTAAAGATCATTGACTAAACAAACTTCTTTTTACTTAGAAATTAATATAGAATCATAGAATAGTTTGGGTTTCAGGGGACCTTTAGGCCCATCTTAGTCCAACCCCCTGCAATGAGCAGGGACATCTTCAACTGGATCAGGTTGCTCAGAGCCCTGTCCAACCTGACCTTGAATGTCTCCAGGGATGGGGCATCTACCACCTCTCTGGGAAACCTGTTCCAGTGTTTCACCACCCTCAGAGCAAGTCCATTGATTGCAGTTACTGCCTCAGATCTACCCGAGTAATTTATACTACAGTCCATATTACAGTAGGTTGCTAGGTTTTTTTAGGAGCCAGCAAATCCAGTCCATGTGGCAGTAGCAAACAGAAAACGTTAAGGAGAGAGGAGTACAGACAGAAAAGGGCAGGCACAAGAAATACAGAATAAGAGAGCGCACAGGCATTTTCTTCTATGATGTACTTTTTTTCTTTTTTTCCAAATAAGCCACAGTAGTAAGGTTTAAAATGTTGATAAAGTTACCAATCTGACCAGTTAAGAAACAAAGACTAACTACATGAAGCATGCCCCATGAAAGTAAGGTACCTTATAATTTGTGTTAGAAATATCTCCATGAGGGAAACAAAAAGCAAATAAGGCAGAAGTTCTGGGGATGGGTAAACATCACAGCTTGGGGTTTAAGCTGGCTTTAAAAAGCATTTCCCACGGCAGGTGAGCATGTGGCGGGTGCTTCTTCGTGGGGAGCTCCCTGCTGCATAGCCCACAGCCCGCTCCTATATGGATATATGACCATCCCACCTCTTGTGCAAGGGTTCCGATGTGGAGACCTGGGAGCCTGTCTCTGTGACCCATCCTCTAAGCACAGACAGCCCAGAGAGAAAAAAATCAGATTTGAAAAAAAAGTGTGGGTAAGAGTGACACGGAGCTGGACTAAACTGGGACAAAGTTAGATCTTGCAGTCTCAAATCTTCGGCACTCTGCCTGTATGGAGGCGTTTGACTGTGTTTTGCTGCCTAGAACTGCTTTGCAGTGATTCCCTTTCCCTCCTGTTTCTGTTGCAGTGCTTCTAGGTGAGTAAATTGGATTTCACTTCAATAACGTGACTACAGGTAGCTCCCACATAAGCTCACCGAGACTGAGCCCCACGGGAATGAATACCCTAAAATTTGTGAAGGCTTCCCCAGCTCTGCACAGACCACACTGGATGCTCCTCAAAACCCATCTCACCAGCCTGCAGTTCCGAGGCTGGTCTGGCAATGGCAGCATTTTATAACCAGAGACGAGGACAGCACATGTGGCACGTTCCACTGTGCTCGGCTTCAGCAACAGAAGGGCTTTCACAAAGTCAGCCGGGGAAATATTCCAAGTTAGCAGTTTATCCCAACACGCTGCAGATGCTGGTTTACTGGCCAAATTAAAAAGGATATAAGAGGGGCCTTGTTGATGAAGAACCGTAAGTATTCTTTAAGTGTCCTTTCATTAAAGTAACACGGTCTCAGTTTTCAAATTGTGCAATCTTTTTCCCTAGCAGCTAAAAGCTCACTGCCATCCACCCCAAATATAATATTATTTTTTTTTTTAATATTCTATCTTAGCAGTCAGAAAGACTCAGCACAGTCTACGGTCAAAATCTGTGTTCTGCAAAGAAAATGGGAACAAAAAACATTCCAGGTTTTACTCGCAATAGAAGATAAGTAAGAACAGATCAGACCTGGCAAAGGCAAGACCCATTCTCTAACATGTGCGTGGCACTATGACATGACAGAAAAGAGTACGGCAAATTTAGTGCTTGTCTGCTCCAAAGGAAGGAGGCTCTGGGGAAAGCTCAGCAGCACTGTGACCTAACATGAACAGCAAGTCCAATGGAATAAACTTTCACAGTATTTGGATGGGGAGAGAAAACCAAAAAATCACATGAGGTTGTTTTAACATGACTTGCAAGAAAAGGTATAGCTGTGAAAACACTGCCTACAGTTCCATGGGAGAGAACCCTGCAGGGCCACAGTTCATTGCAGATGAGGTCCTTAACACAGCTGCTGTAACAAAAGCTGTGTGGAAAAGAAACACTGTGGAAAGACTTGGAGGAACTTGTTGTGCATGGTAAAATCTGGTTGCTGCAGTGACCATTACCTGATAAAACTGTTACATCACCTTTTGTCTGTTTTTACACTCTCACTTTTCAATGAGTCATGTTCAGTCCAAACTCAGCTAAACATCAAGAGGTATTTCTTTACATTTGGCCTACAACATCCTTGTCTTGCTGCTTGCTGAAGCTACAGATCCAGCAGAGTGGTAAGCATCCTGGTCTCCAGGCCAATTAAACAACTTTCAGATGCCATCTATCTATCTATCTATCTAACTAACTAAATATGCAGCTGTGCATAATCCTTCAAAACTATAGAAGCCTCAGATTTATATTTATACCAGTAAAACACAGATATTACCTGAGCTGACATGGTCCACACAGTTCTTTCAGTTTTTCTTGATGCCTTGAAGTCAGTGAAAACAGCACCAGCTACTGCCTACTCCCATCTTAATCTCAGGGAAAGCAATGGACAGTTTGATTGCATGTGCTGAAATGTCCCAAAATCTTACAAAAACACCACACAAGGATCTACTTCCACACTTGCAGTTCCCAACTTAAATCATGCCTATCTAAATATCTTTACATTGAGGCATTTCACAGATCAAGTAACACCTGTGTAGACACACACTGCAGCAACAGTAAAGGCACAGTAAATACCTTGCTTTAGTCTGGGAAACAGGGATGCATATACACTTGGTTAATGACTATTACATGCAAAAAACTTGTAAGGTTTTCCCTGGAGTGTTGCACCTTCTATTTTAGTAGGAGATGAGAGACCTCAGAGCTGTACCTTACTGGCTGACCAGCAAATGCTCTATCCCTTCGTAAAAATAGCATGCCTCATAATGCCAGCTCTTCCCACTTCTCTCCATTTCTGTCACTAATTACCTAATTTTGGACAGAAAGAATTGTCCTTATCTGTGTCTCTCCAAAACCAATTGCTTAGTTGGGCAGTGATAATGAATCCTGAGGTGCTATTTATATTCCTCTAATGCATTACAAGGTTAGCTGTCTTTACAGGATTTCTAGCACCACTTCACTTTCCTGATTGCTGTTATAAATCAGCAGGATATAAAGAATCAGCTAGTACAGGCTTAATATAACAGAATATTTTAAAACAATAGTCATAGTCATATGCAGCATTTTTCCAGGATGAGAATGTGTCAAAGCTGTGAAGCAGGGATGGAACTGCATTTGACATTTGTGACAACCACATGAACATCCTCTCGACAGAGACTGCTGTTTGGCTGTGGCACAGCCTTCTGCTGCCAGTCATTCTTCTAGAGTCTGAAGACCAAACTCGCACAGAAGCTTACATGCCAAACTCACACTGTTGTCATGCCCCAGGGCTGTAATACAGACCAGTATGGATCCTGAGAAAGCCTTGATGTGTGTATTTTGATAGGAAGAGGGAAGAAGCAGGAATTACTTTTAGGAGAACACAATTTTTGTGAGCCCACAAGTCACAAGTCAGTTGGACTGCACAAGTCAGCACAGCTTTTGCTCCCAGCAGTTCCTCTTCCAACCGGCTACTGCCGCTGGAGCTACGGGAAATGCAGCCACAGCACCTTATGCGTGCAGGCAAAATGAGCATGTATTCCTGGAAGCGGGAACAAGCTCACGATCCGAGGGCATGGCTTGCTTCCAACACAAGGGCCCTCTGCCGGGGCACTTCAGAAGTCAGCTGGTGAAATCCTTGACTGCTCCCTTTCCAAGGAAAAGCTCGGTCTAAGTGTATTTGGAATCCTTCCAGCCTGCTCCAACATCTGCTAAAAGCACTTTGCAGTGGGACACCTAATAAGCTGGTAACAAAGACTTTTGATTTGTATTTTCACAACCAGAACACTCAGTGTGCAGTTGCTGAGCAGTTTTCAAGGGCTTTTTGTTTCAGTTACAGGCTGGTTTGAATAGGAAGGCAAGTGGACAGGGACTAACGTTTTCTCTAGTTTCAAGGCTACCACCGCAGAGAGCAGGGAATTCTGCCAGAGCCATAAAGGAAACTATATAACATTGGGCACATTTCTGCAAGCTTCTGTCAATTTGGCCTCCACCCAATGACACCATGTTTGGCCCAGAATAATTTAAGCAAGGTCTTGTGCACCTTGGATTTTCCCCTCCTGTCTGGGCTTTTCCAGACATGTTCAGGTTTCATATGCCAGAAGTCTTCCCAGGCAGGTTTTCCTGCCCTTGGTTATTTCATTGAGAATTCCCCAGTGCTGCACACAGGAAGCTGCTCTTCCCTGGCACATAGAAAGTTGGTTTTTCCGCCCCTGGCTGGGCGTGTATACAGCTAACTCCCCATCTTGTGAAAGCACAAGGTATCGCCCCTCTGTCCGGGGTCAGGAGCACCCACAGCCCTTGCCAAATCTGGAGCAAAAGAGGAGTAATGAGCTTTTTCCACATTGTGGGGTAAGAAAGCTTCCCACAGCCAGACAGAAGAGCCGGGGGCCCTTGCAGCCCGATTATGCTATGTCTTGCCATCCTGAGAAACATCCTTCTAACCACCTGGTAGCTGGGTAGACCCCTTCAGGCTCTGGCTCTCCTCTCACAGTGGTACCATCAGCTTCAGCTCAGCATCTGCCCCTGAGCTTCACATACACAAAGCCCTGAGGCAGCAGTGGGGCAGCCAGCCCAGGGGGACAGAGACCCCAGGTTTCCTGGGCATAGGTACACATGCAGGCTGGCCAGCCTCCCAGCATGTGGGGTTTGGGGAGGGGAGGGGAGGGAGAAGAAGCACCCCCTGCATGGCTCCCGCTTGGAAGGGCAGACACACACCTTCCATCCCACGCTTGCCTCCTAGTCCCTTTCCTAATATCCTCCTGTTGTTTTAAGGCTGACATGTTCCCATCACTCCCCTCTCCACCTTTTCCAGTTCCAGATGAACAGGGTGATGCATGATTGTTTTTTCTAGGCATTTGACTACTCTTCTCTCAGGAGATAACAGCTGGACATTTAAAAGGAATGTGGGTGGATAAATTCTCTTTTCATCAGCAGTTTAAACTAACTTCTTACACCAGACTGGCATGCAGAATCCTCAAGCCAATTCACATCCATGCATGCCTCACTGGTCTGGCTTGGTCTGCTAAGGGAAACAACAAATATATATTAGAATTTTTTGAAGAGGCAACAAAACAGCACTATGCCAATGCCACAAGACCTCCCCAGGCATCAGTGGGCTTGAGAACACCCATGCTGCCTGCTACCCATGCAAAGGCAGCCTTTTCTGATCACAGAGAAGACAGAGGGTGCTTTAAAAAATGCTCTGCTGGTGCAAGATACTGTATCGCTTTTTTGCTGACTGTCAGATGCTTGGAGCAGATCTCAAAAACCAGAGGGTACCACAGGCATGTGCTACTCTGCCAACAGCAGGGAGACAGGCCAGGTGTGGTCCTGGAAACAACAGGCTGGCAGCAAAAAGGGAGAACAGACCTGGAGGGAGGCACCAGCCTGTCTGCCACACTCACTGCTGAAACCTCCCACCCAGCTTTGCCAGCCCAGCCTGGAAGCTCTTCAGACCCAGAGCTACTTGGAGCTCCCTGTGATGATTATATCCAAGTGCACAGCAGGTCAGTGGTTCAGATAACCATGCAGTGGGGTAAGGAGGACTACTTATTCCGTATCAGAAACACAGAAAAAGAAAAAGGATGGTAATCTGTGATGCATGTAGAAAAAAACAGCTACCCGAGGCACTTCTGAGGAATCTGTCCCTTACATCACCATGAGTCATTTCTCTTCTTGCTAGAAGGTTTCTCTCAGTGGGCCTCTCCGGGGGCAGGGAGGGGGGGGAATTTCCAGAGACAGGACATGCCTCCTGAACCCCCTCAGGCAGCCAGGGGAAACCACAGCAGGAGACCGCACAGTCATAAAAAAGACAGACTTCCCTGAAATTCACAATGATTGCAATCCATCCTAGTCTCTGCCTTTCAAATGGATGTAATAATGAGGGAACAGAAATAAGCAAAGGTAATTGACAAAAATTGACAATAGCACTGGAAAAGCTCATCACTAGCTCCTGAATACTAACCCCTGCCTCCTTCCCCCCCCCCCCCCCCCCCCCCCCCACTTTTAACCACTGTTCATCCTGTACTTTGGCCAAACAGAAAGAGGATTTTACTGATTCAATTCTTAAGAGTAATTTTAAATCTGAATTATTTCAATATGATGTGTTTTAGGGGTTTTCTCTTTCCATTTCCAAGACTTGGCTTTACTGATGATCAAGACAGGCCTGAATTTCAGAGATGCTTCTACTGACTCCTGGACCCTGTCATCATGAAACAGTGTGGACCGTGAAAACATGCCAAACTAAGATGTTGACACATGAAGTTTGTGGAAATTTAAAATAAAGAAAGGTGGCTTGATTTATCTCTGGCTGACACTGTGTCAGGGAACAGTCATGGCCCTGCCTCTGCACAGCCTTCTGTTGGAGCGGTTGCTCTCACAGAACGTGAAGTTTGGCACACCACAGGGCTGCGGTCCCTGGGCAGGCGTAAGGACCTAAGACTGCAAGGAACATTACTGCATCTCAACAGACACACGGAAGCTATTGCAATAGGATGAATTTTCTATGTCATACTAGGAACACCTGCAGTTTCCACTTCCAGAGAGGCAGGATCATAGCCCCATGCGAAATGTACTTTTTGTTAAGAGAAGAACAACTGTACCAGTCCTACTAGTTACCATCCTTTTTGCTCTCCATGGTGACTTCCCAATTAGTAGCACCACTTACTAGGCTATCTCTCAGTTTAAAGAGTCATCGGGCAGGGTAAATATATAGCTTCTTTGTTGTGCTGCCAGATGGAAAGTCACCCTCTCGTGAGGGAGATACTGAAACATGTCTAGACTGACATGATTCATGTAACCCATTCACAGCCATCATAATTTTGTGCCAACTGGTGACCTGGCTGAGGTCTCAACAGTCAGTCTTGTCACAAGGTATTTTGTCTGCCATGGCCCTTATCTAGCATTATCGGATCCTTCCTGCCCGAATATTTAATGCTTATAAAGGATTCTCTAAATACATACACAAAATATAACCCTACTCAGAGAGAAGAGCTATCAGCAACTGGAAATAGGATGAGAGTCTGCCAGAGAACCTCAACAATCAATGTGTTTCTAATAAGGCACGGGGAGAGGAGAAGTTTCAGTCTTTGCCAGCTTGCCCATTTTTCACAGAACGAAAGAACTTAGCATAAAAAAAGAAAAACATTATTATCAACCTGCTAAAACAAGAGCATTTCCTATCTGGGATTCTTACTGCTTCCTTGCTGCTGTGCTGTCTTTAATGCATTTATCACCTACTATATACCTACTAAGTTATAAAGTTGTAAGAGTCATCTACAGTGCTCCCTCCCCCTGCCACAGCAGAGCGGAACACACCAGCAAGGAAGATGTCAATTTAGGGTCTCCCTCAGAGACTTTGTAATGTGCCTGATTTTGGGGTATTCAACCAGATCCTGTCTCATAAAACTGGCCACTGGCACAATCACTAAGGTGTCATGCCAGGCCATGAGCTGCTATGAATACCTTTTTGACCTTTGAAGAATAAAGTTATTTCCCACCAACAACCTCATTTATGGATGTGTCAAACTCAAGAGGCTTCAAGTCCATTGAAATGTTCCATCCTTCCATCAAGAAAGGAGAGAGGGGAAAACAAAATTGCTAAAGACTGGCAGAGAGTACTTATGCTTGGCTGGAACAGGATGTGTTTCTAAATTAGTGGCCTTAGCCTCCAATACCAAAAATTTGGTAACCTCGACGTAATTTTTACCACATGGAATCTGCAGATAATTTACATTTCTACTAATTAGCATAGTAGCCATGGAAAACAAAAGCAATTTCTGTGGAAAGCCCACAAGATGGGTTTTAATGCTGAACACTGCTACAGGAAATCCCAAGTCCTACTAGAACAAATATGTTATGAAACAATACATTTTGCTCCTGCCTTGAATATCTGCTGATGGCCGCTACCACTGACAACTCAGGGAACTTCACAACATGCTGCTGGATTCCCGATTTATAAGAAAATCCACATCCACAGAGAGAAGACAGGCTACCTATGTGGATGAGCCTGTTGTATTGCAAAGCCATCTGCAGACTACGAACAAATAAAATGCTTCCAGACCACACCAAAATCCAAACCGTAACTGCATCCTGCGGTTTTATTTGGATTTCCCCCTACTTCAATTAACTCAGAACCACCTGACAGTTCTGTAGCAACAGAAGGACAGAATGGGAAAGCAGCAGAGGGGGGAGCTGCCGGGGCTTTCATGTCTGTGAAGACAGGATGGGGAGGGGGACATCAAGCAGGGCTGCTGATTGATATCACACTCTCTGACAAACAGAAAGACTCATAAGCGAATGTTATTTTGCCCCTACCCTTGCAGCTGCTGTTCCCTTCACCAGTGTCTACTACCTGGAGTAGTAGTAACAGACAGGTCCAACTGCTGGACGTGTGCACTAATCGCAAGCAGCACTGAAATATTCCTGAATGTCGGCATTTATATATTGCCTCCAGACCACAGATTCAGTGTGCGATATTCACTTGTTTCACAACTCTCTCCCGCCCCAGCAAACACAGTTACTGGGCAAAATATTTTTTATTTTGAATTCTGGTCCTACTTCTTTGGTGGGTGAGGAGGGTGCTAGGGGGGACCCACCCAGCATCTCCTGGTTCACACACAGTGCCAGCACTTGTTTTCCCAAACAAGCAGGAAGAGCATGGAGCAATCAGCATGTGCTAAGTGCAAAGAGTTAAATCCACTTTGTCCCTAAAGATATTACAGTCACTTCAGACTATTCTGTACTGTTGTAGCACTGGCAGAAAGAAAAAGGCACTTTGAATATTTTTAATTCGTGGACCCATGATGCTACAAATTACATTGTGATATCTGAGGCTCCATTCATCCAGTACGGCAGTTAGGAACTGCTGGTATTTTTTAGCACAGCTGTGGCTAAACAGGTTGCAGCGAGCTTTCTCCATGTGCTAGACAGACCTTCTACCAACTTTCAGCAAGAAGACTTCAGGATAAGGAGATTAAGCGTTCAGTCTGATTTGGCTGTCTCACTGATTAGGGAGAAAAACACCCTGTCCACACAGCTGTGAGAACCATGCTTGAGCCCCACTGGCAGTAGCAATCACATTTAATACAGTCACATTTCCATTACACAGAGAGTCTTCGCTCCAAAATTTATGTACAGTTTAATCTGATTATTTTTCTTCCCCATTTCTGCCTGACAAACTGTACTTGCTAGGTCCCTGGCTGGAAATCCATGCTAATCAACTTAAGGCCTAGTAGATAAGGCAAAGTTTTTTTCCTCTGTGTTGTCAGCAAACCACATTTCACAACTATACTCAAGTCTCTCCCAGCTAGGGTCACTGGCTTCATCTCAAAATCCAAGAGCAGATAACAAGAACATGAAAAAGGAGCAGCTTGAGTGAAGACAGAAAATGCCAGTGGAGCTGCTCACACCAGGACTGGAGTTGGGGGAGGAGGGGGGTGGGTGTACGGGAGAGGTCAATGGCTCTATGCAATGTTTATGCAAATTGCTTTGTTGAGGAGTTTTATCTGCCCCCCCCACCCCGACAGTTTTGATTATTATAACCATAGAATTTTGTTTCCTGCATCAAGCAAACTAAATACTCAGCAACTGCCAGACTATTAAGCAAATGGTATGAGATGTATTGATCCTGCAGTAGTAACGATCTTACATTTTTACATAATGCCTTTCAGGCTTAAGTGTCCCTCAGCAGACTACAAGTTGCACCTATGAAAAAAGCACTTCAGAAATGAAACACCACAGTTGCCTGAGAGGACATTCCAGCATTAAAGAGGATGCAAACACCAGAAAAGCAAAATACACTCTGCCCAGCCAAAAATCTTAGTAGCATTTTGGACACATTCTAAATACAATAACCAGATTAGATATTAGATAGTCTTAGGTGGAGCAAGTTCTGAAACAACTATTGAAACAAGGAATACCTTTGTCGTGAAGCTTATCACACAGCTGGTGCTGCAAAATCTGCTGCACAAACAAGTATCTAGTCAATGTATAACTGTACTGAAAGCTTTGGCTTAAAACCTGGCTGTTGATAAAAGCAGTTTGTCAAGGCATCAATTTTCTCTCTCGTTGGAAAGCTAATGCTTCACACAACAATGTCATTTGTAATTGAACTGTGGCTCTACTTACATACTCAGGAGGCAAATGCAGCATACGAGTCACCAAAATCACTGCAATTCCCACTCCGGTAACTCCTCCCCAAGTTCTAAGCTGTGACCAACCTTTTTAACCTCAGATGACACTTCAAATCCTGTCTTCACTGAAGGTTTTCTGCGTGCCCTCAAGCAAATCATGTCGCTGCTTTGTGTATCTCATTCTTGCCTGCATATAGACATTCCTGACATTTTGAGGGTTTCTTAGGGATACAATTAATCTGAATTTTAGAGAACCTCAAGGACAATGGAGCTGAGCACATGTGAGGATTTTAATCAGCTGAAGAACAACAGCAAAAGATGGGGAAGGTTAGAAGAACTTTGTCCCTTTTCCTTTCCAGAGGAAAAATCTGTGATTTTAAATCTTAAAATCACTTGAGGGTAAGAGCAAAGGCTCAGAACAAACCTTTGCCCAGGACCTGCAGAACTCTGGCGAAGGAAGCTGCTTACCGCCTAAGTGCGTTTGTCAGTTCAGCAGTCAGTTCACTCTCGTTGTACGGTCTCAGCTCAGCTAGTGTTAACGGTGTTGCGGTGCCATCACTGCATTCCTGAGAAACGAGGAAAGGCCATCTAATTTGAAGTTACTTACAGTCTTAAAGGGAAAACTGAAAACCTCTGGGTTCACAGCTACTTTTAAAACGGAGGTGAAATAAACATCACAATGTTACAACAACATGGCAGTGTATCAACATAGCAAGAAATGGACTAAACCCATTAACACTTCACAAATCCTTCTAAATGTTTCCTAAACCACCATAGGTCACCCATTTGCAGAATTCTGCCACAGTATGCATATCTGCAGGTGCCTTACATTACTTTTGACACCACACTTGAAACAAAGACGCACTGGATCAAACAATTCATATGATGCTTTGCCAGAAACAAATAAGACAGTTGCAGACTAGCTCAGCTCTGGGTTTTGTTTTCAAACACATAACTGAGGTTTTCTGGGGATGCAGCAGTAAAATAACAGGATTAAAGCTTTTCTAGGTATCGCTATTTCTTCATGCAAACCACTAATGCAAATGCAAATATCTGTTTATTTTGCATTATACTAAGGTGGGAAAAGTCTTCATTCTCAAATCACTACAAACTGACTTGGAAAAAGAGACTCATTACAATGTTCTAACAGCTTCATAGAAACGAGCCCTATTTTTTCATATCTTGTGTTTGGAGTAGGGGGGGATGGTGTTTTGCTTAGACTCTTCCACTGTTTCTAGTGGCCAGAGGCAAGACACAACACATGCAACCACAGCAGCTTGTATGCTTGTCAAGAATGGCTTTGTGGTATGCCGCCACCCCCACCCCACCCCAGATGACCACCTCATTTTAGCCCAGGCTTAACAGTAATTCTGCGAAGTCCTCCTAAGTCACAGCACAGCAAGAAACACCTAACAACTGGAGAAGAGAGGAGAGACATACATACAGACAAGAGGAGAATAATTAACTTGCTAAAGGCTGCTGTAGGGAAGGGCACAATAAATTTTGTTTATGTGAGTTTTGGAAACTTGTTTGACTCCTGACCTTGCCCAGTTTGTCTTTGCTTCCACTGCTGGTTGAGCTGAGGGACCTCATTCTCTGCTCTTTTTGCTCTTCCACTTCAGACTTCAAGTGCTCGATATGGACGAGGTAGGCCTGCTCCTGGGCCTCTCGAGTACTCAGTTTCAATTCCAGTGCCTTCTTCTCCTTCTCCAGCAGGTATAGCTGTGCCTTGAGCTCTGCCATCTCCTCCTGTTGAAGAAACATTATCAGCATGCTGCTTCATGGGTTTACACACCTAAAGGAAGGCAAGGTTAAACAAGGTTTTCATCTATTCCTATTACTTGAGTGTTCTTTCCATGGAGAACACTATCAGCATTCAGAAGGCTTTTTATAATCACACAGAATAACTTGCCAAAAGACCAGTATCTCTTGAGACTGAGTAAGATGAGCTGCGCTATCTGTTAATCAGCCTCAGAAATCAGCTCAGAGGCCACACAGCAGCTGATGTGGTCCTGAATCTGTAGTATCAGGGATCTGAGAGGGTTGCCAGGGCTGCTGAAACTTCTTTGGTTCTACCTTGCCCTAAAACAAGGTTAGAGACCACTGCCCTAAAACAGGAATGTCTGATTTTCTTGCCAAACAGTTCCCTAAATGCCAGATTCCAGTTTCTTATTGATACGTAAGAATTACAGTTGGTTTATCTCATTACAGTGGAATAGGTTTGAGGGACGACGAGGACAGCAAACACTACCACATATTCCCGCCTCGTAATACCAGCCTCTGTGGTAGAATGAGTTAGTAAAAAAGGCCGACCGGGTACGGCACCATCAGATGTCCATTTTAAATCTTCCACGAGGGCCAGAATCCCAAACTATAGACAACTGGAGGTTGACGAAATTGCACTCACTTATATACTTCCATAAATATGATCCACAGAAGACGGGCACTAGTACTTTGTGGAAAGAAGGTAAATTCTGAGACGTAGCTCTTGCATGCAATTCTTCTGCAACTCTTAACAGTTATGACAGGGTTGTCAACTATTATAACACAACAACAGCTATTTGGGGACAGACCTCTGCTTTAACAGCGGCTCGGAGAGTGGCTGGACAGAAGCGTACAAACAAGGCATGAGTGCAGTGACCCCCCCCCTTCAGCACTTGCTCCCAGCCTCCCATGAAAAGCAGCTGATGGGTGTCCTGAACCAGAAGGCTCTTCTGTGTTTAACACTTCAGAAGAGTTTCTTCCATTAAATGTCTAGTTATTTTCTGGAATGAGGAGAGACAGTATCCACAAAAAACTGAAAGAAATTGTCCTAAAACATAATTTTATGTTAAAAAACCAACATTAAACAAACTAGAGACCACTAAAACAAATAAAAACCCAACCCAGAATCACGTTCTCACTGTTGAGCGTGCTGTGCCCTAAGTCACATCAAGGGTGAACACTGAGTTTATGCAGCTATTTTCTGTATTACAGTCCAGTTCTAGACTAGTTCACTAGTTACACATCACACAGATGTGCAAATATCTCTGAAAGATAGAGGCTTCTTGTTGTGTGGCCAGCTGAGGAACAAATCACTATTTTTAAATTATTTTTTAAAAAAACCGAATATATTCTAGTCACAAAAATATCAGAGGTATCTTACTTTATCCTTCAAAAACAATGCTCTTTGTATTACATCTTTTATTAACAAAGATTAACAAACACAAATCTTGGCACATATTTAGGCTAACTTTCTGTAGCAGATAATACACATTCCTACCAAAAATTTGCTGTCTGGATTAAGTGTAAGCAGTGCACACAGGTGCAGCACAGTTACAAACAGCATAAAGTAATCACAGGTAATCATTGGCTTATTCAGAATCACCAACCATGCAAAAATAAAATCCGTATCCTAAAACCCTTCAGGCTTGGAAAGGTTTGTATAAGCTTTAAAGCCATTTATTTATTCATCTACTTGTATGTGAAATGAAGGTTAGAAACATAATCCGTTTCATTCAGTGCGGTTTACAGAAATTCAGTTGTTAGGCAAACTTACCATTAATTTCCTTTGTCAACAGTAAAAATGTAAATAATACTGATAAATAATGATGGGCAAATTTAGTTATAGGAGTTGAACTGGATTGTCTGGTATTCTTAAATGTATGCATTTAGCTTCTTAAGCCTCTATTTCTAAAGCCATTAATCTACTTAGCCTGCTTAGTGAAGGCTAAGCAGTAATTTGAGCAGAGTATTTTGGCACTTATGTAAATAAAGATACTCTCCACAGAGGACTATCTGTGTGGGAGGGTCATGACAAGATCTTCCCAGGCTGGAAGCTGAAGTTAGGCAAAATCAGGGACAGTCTGGATGCAAAAGGACAGTTATTTCCTAAAATAAAAAGGTGAATTTAACCACTGCAACAATGAACCTGTGGATCTTTCCTATCACTTACTAGTTTTAACTTGAAGACTGAATGTTTGCTTGTACTACATATCCTAGCTCAAAATAAATTTGAGGATCAACAGTTAACTCCTTTGTTTATGAAGGCAGTAAGCTTGTATCATCATATATGAATTCACAAGTGTGCATCCTGTCCCAGAAGACTTAACTTGGACTCTGAAAGCACCCCTCGTACGTTAGTTTTCTCATGTCAAGACAATGTGACTTTGAAGTACAGAAGCAAAGACAAAGGAGGGGAAAAGTGGAAGAACCATCAGCCGTTGTCTTACAGAGACGCCCAGGGAAGGAACAGGAAGAAATGTAAAGGTTAAAGTTAAAAATTAAAACTAAGTTGAGGATTCTGGTAGGGAGACACACAATCTGTGAGGCAGGGTGGCAAGAGCAACAGTTCATGTGGGAAAACCTAAGTAGCTTGGGTTTACTTATATAGTTAATTAGTCTTTACATATGCAGTTGTTTTTTTCCATGAAAATATTCTTTCTGAAGATAGTGTCTAAATTTTGTTTCAGTGACAACATAACCTTTGTGTATTTACTATCCCTGTTATTTCCTAATTACAGGATGCTGGTGAAAGATTTTGCAGTTTAACATACCCGCTTCTTCAGAATGTGGGCCTAAAGCCCAAGTGTCATTTACAAAATGAAACCCTAAAGGAGGAGGTAGCAAATGGTCACTCTTTCAGTTGATTGCAGTTGACTTACAGAACCCATGCAAATTCACAAGCTTCAAGCACCAAATGTAGCCTATTGAATGAATTCAACATAAAGCATAAATTCCATATTGAGAAGTATTTTATATTACTATGCACACAATATTACAAGTGTATGATTTGCAGTAATTCTGAATTTGGGTGAAAACTTGAATGAAAATTAAACGCTCTTGACTCAATATAATCAGAAACACCACAGCATCCTCAGAATTAAAAGTTGCGTTGGATGTGGTCATGTCAGAAGGATAAAACAGCAAGGACTCATGTGGCAAAAAGTTCTAAGTCATGAAAAGGGACTCCAGGAGGATCACAGCAGACAGCCTTCAGAACTAAAACAAATATCAGAGCAGATAAATGCCATGCTCTAATGTATTCTACTTAAACGTATTCTACTGTACACATCTATAAGAGCATGAAATGCTGTAAACAAAGGTGGACATCAGGATTCTTCACATTTTCTGCTAAGAGACTGTAGTCTCAAGGCACTGTATGAGCAGTATTATCACCACCTGTATACAAGAGAGGAAAAAATATCAGTGTAGAAAGCTGAGAGTTCTTATCTAGATCAAGTCCTTTGAAATGCAGAAAGGCTGTAAACCAAGAATTATTTACACCCATCAGAAGTAATCTCCTTGCTAACTGGGGCATGACAACAACTGACCTCAAAGCAAGACCACTGAATGATGACAAATTGCAGATGAGACTATATTTGGAAACATGGTTAATTATTGCTTGAAGCAAAGAATTGGATTTTAGAGAAATACTGGCAGACCACTATGTCTTACACTCTGGATCAGTGAAAAAAATAAACAGGGCAACAGAGAAACCATCCCTAAACCATCTTTTTAGGGATCATTTTCATCAATAATGAAGAACTTATGGTGTAAAAGCATTTTCAGAACATTATCAGCATAAAACACAGGTGCAAGAAGCAATATGACAGATTTGCTAATCAGTTTTTACAAGGATTCATAAATGAAAGGTGCAAAAGATGCAGCAAAGATTCCAACACAGATGCAAGCACAGGAAGAGAGCAGCAGGTCATGAAGTCCAGCAATGCAGGAAATCCTTGAATAGCTCAATCAAGCTGTATCATCCTTACTAAGAATGTGGAAGGGAGGGAACGAATTCAGAGCTGCTACATGATGGAAGTCCTCTGCAGCATGGGTCAGTCCATCTGCTTCGGGTTAAGTAAAATACTGTAAGGAAATTTAAAATTCTCCAGTTGTCTCAGAAGAAGGCAGATGCATATGCTATCCTGTATGAGGTACACGCAAACAATTCACTCAGAAAGCCAGGACACCCATGAGTCCTGTCCTCAGGTTCAGCTCTGTTATAGTTTGCTGAACATATGAGCAAGGTGTAATGCAGACCTGAACAACAACCATGGATGCTAATAAGGTAGCACATTTTCTTGGGACCAAAGCACGCAGAATGTAGCTGTGCCTTTTGTAATGCTTGATGCATTGAAGAACAGCAGGAATTTTCAATTTCTGTAGCAGGAGAACACTTACCAACAAATCCATTGCAAGCTTTGACAAACAAGTTTTCAACATGTCCCTTTCAGAAGCCTAGGGAATTCTTGCAGCCGTGAATTCCAGCAAAGTACAACAAATTATAATTAAGAGTCCTGTCAGTTTCCCTCTACCAGAAAGGACTGAAGGTGACTCCAGCCACCAGTGCAAAATGTGTGTCCATTCCAGTATGCACTGCACACAAACCAACCAAGAACAGCCTGGGACAATTCTGCAGCGAAAACCCGATGTGCTAGGTCCAGCCAAAAGTTATTAGTGGACACTGCATGTCAAAACCAAGTTCGATGATCAAATAGTGAACAAAAGGATTACTAGCACTCAAAACTGTGCCAGATAGCACTACTAGCACTCAAAACATGCAACTGTTGGTGTTCCTGCCAGGTCATGGAAAGCAAGGGCACTAATCACAAGGGATAGCTCTGCAGTTTGCTTTTACGATCGATTCAAAGACACCAGTAAGAATGGTGTACAAGAGATTTCAGGGGTGGTCTGGATGCAAAAGAGAAGAAGGAAGTGTGATATCTGAAATATACATCTAATTATTTACAAATGTCCTCCAGTACATCTTGCATGCTTTAGTTATGGGGAATATATTGCTGTCGGCCATAACATACTCAAACAATTACAATAACTTTAAATTTTCTGACTAGTAGCACACAATCTTTTTTCCTTGAACTGCAAATATTGAATGCATTAATATAAAATTGTATTTGCCATCATGAAAAGGCAGCACCACTAAGAACATAATTAGCATTACTAAGCTACCAGTTAGCCACCAGTAAAAATCTATAGGTTTAGAAGCTTACGAACCATTAGGATTTGCTGCCCCACACGGTAGTGTCATCTGACATATCGGTCAGTGGCTGACTAAAATATGACTGGCTAATATGCAGAAATTAAACTTATTTAAACTGAACCCAAACCAGACAATATCTAAATGCAGACATATGCTTGTATTGCCTTTAATATGGTCTTATGTTCACCTCTCTCAAAGTCAATACAGAGGCCAGATTGATATTAAGCTCCATTTCTCATCAATAAAGGTCAGTTTTTATAGATTCCATCCTTAGAACCAGACATATAAACCAGGCCTGAGGGATCAGAGTTTTCTTTGAAATCCTCTGTTACTGCAAGTGATTACACACCGCGTTCTTTGCTCAGGCTCTGAACCGAGCAACAAATTGCAACACAGTGCCTCGAACAGCTCTGGACTTGTGACCGACTGTTGGAGAGCATTCAGGGTGATAGCTTCTGACAGACGATTCCTCCTCCCATGGGAATATTAAAAGGAGGAGAATTTATTCTGCTTCAGCTCACAAATATTCAAGATGCACATTTGCAAGCTTGTAAGTAAAGTAATGAACTGTCTCTTGGGAAGTGCTGTATCATGCTTTTGGTCACCCTCAAGCAACTCAGCTGCCATATCTCAGAGAGAGCATCTGGTTTGTCAAGGAGAGCATTCCAAGTTTAGAGCCACGGATGAAGTCCTTGCCTAATTCAAAACACACATAGCTCGTCACTGTTAGTGTACTGCCTTCTGTCACTTTCTGACTACTGGATTTTTAGCCCTGATTATTTGTTTCAACGAAGTTGCCCTTTATTACCCAGTGATCTCCACCAAAGCTTCCCATGTGTGTGACTGGTCATATTTTGTAGCACAGGAGCACGGTCAGCAGTGCAGTCAGCCTGTTGAATATAAATAAAATACCTTCATTGCCATAAGTTCCTGCATCAAGACTGCATTTTCCAGGTCTAGCCTCTGGCTGTCTCCACGAGGTTTAACGTCATAACTAAGGGGATCAATGTGGATGCTTTCCAGCTCCAGCATTGTCAGCTTCACCGCTGCCCTGTCATTTTTCAACTGCTGGATGTAATCCTTCAGCCGCTGCTCATCCTCCTTTGTAAATTCTGTATCACAACTGCTTGCAGTTGAGCTGGTAGTACTGGAAAAAGAAAGAACGGTGTTAAACAAACATTTGGAACAAAAGCTATACTTGTACATCAAACACTCTCCCAATACTTCATCAACACATCTGAGTGTTACTTAAAAGTTCATAGAAAGGACACCTATAGCGTGGACTGGATGTTGCAATGTTCAGAAGATGCAGAGGGGTGTGAAAAATTCAGAAAAGAAATTCTCTAAGCTGCATGAGAAAATTGAATCATGTGACAACTTCTCTGCAAAGCCAGATATTTAGTGGCATGTAACTAAATTACTTTTTCTGGAATGGTGTCCTCTGAAACAAGTCTTGTTTTTTTTAATTAAAAAAAAAAAAAAAGCGCACTTAAGCTTTCTTAGCAATACCCTAGCATTGCAAGCTTCTCACTGCTACTCAGACACTGAGTTTTCATCTTCTTTGGGAAGAAGCATCTGCTAAGAAGAAAGAATCAGCTCAGACCTCATTTATGTCTACTGATGGCAATACCAGTTACCAACTCAGATTATTTTTTAATGGATACTTGTAGGAATCAACCTGAGCAAAATTCCACTGGCAGATGCCAGAAAGTAGCACCTTTAAATTCATGTTAAGGTGTATTCCTCAGTATACCGACATTCCTTCAGGGCTGCTAAGGTTTAAAACCAACCCATAAATTAGCAGGATTTTTAATAAAAAATAATCATCAGACTTGACAGAACTTCTCCTATCTACAGGCATCAAACAAATGACTGCCCATTAGCCTACCCTGCAAATGTTTACACAGAGGTCGCAGAAAGGGAGAACTAATGTCTTAGAGCAGTAGTGGCCCAGTGCTGCCTACCCACTTACACACATGCCAGTGCTGCAGGGGGCTGAGACTGATACAGCTGTAGCATTCCAGGGCTGAATATAGTTGCAATAACACTAAAAGGAAAATAAAATGCCGTGTTGTTTCTATAACCCCACTCAAAGCTGCCTGCTGTCTCCTGAGGTCTTGTAATCAGCTGCTGCGTGAGGGATAAGTCATCCATTAACTGTGCTTGTCTGGAACGCTAGATGATCTCAGTTATCAGCAGGGGAATAAATCACTTTCTGTATCAAATTGCACTGCTGTTCAACATTTTTGTAGGAAGGAAAAAAGCCCCACCCGCTACTTGCTGTGAGAATCAGAATGATGTCCTAAAATATATTATGCATGTGAAAAAGGGGAAGCCCATCACGATAGGCTTGATTCTTCTTTTTTTGGTTTTACTTCAGCTAAAGCTACACTAATTTTTAAGTGCCTCAAATAGTCACCAGTCTTCCCACAAATTCCAAGCACAGCCTTGGAGGAGACTGAGAACTGCAGATCTACAAAGATTTCCAATAGCCCTTCCTCTCATGAAATAGTGTATTACAGTTCTTTACTACATTCTCGGTCAATATCCCATTGTTCTTTCCTTCTCTTAGGAGTAATAGGTGCCATATTTACCACAAGTATAAACTGGTTTTTGCTTTTGTTTTCATGTTTCCATCTCCAGTGAAGCTAAAAACACCCAATACCTACGCTACATAGAAACCCTTTCAGGTTGAAACAAATTTTTGTTAATACTTAGTTCTTCATTAGAGATCACAAAACATTTCAAAAATCTTGCTTTACTGAGTCTAAAAGTACATCTCCGAAGTAGATATTGACATAAAAATCATGGGGATAGACGATGTGGCAAATACTTCACTCTGCACTGAAGTCATGCTGCAAGTTTCCTCAGCACCCAAAGACAGCAACGGCACAGCTTTTCTGGATTAAATGTAAAACAGCTGTTGTTGGAGGAAGGACAGCTTTTAAAGCCTACACAGGCTTCAAATCCTGGGACACAAAGAGCTCATCTCAGTTTTCACTTGCAAAGGAAAGAAAACCTAGCTCTCCTGCTGGGATTGAAACCTGAGCAAAAATGCTGAAAATCTATTGTTATGTTGTGCTGGGCCTCGTACTCACTGGATATTCACAGATATTGGCCCTTAAAGATCCATGGCTATGCACATATATTTTAGGGGAAAGCAGTCCAGACCGAGGAAGGCAGTCTGGGTCGTTGCCAGTGATAATCAGGCTGCTTTTACTTCAGCCCTGGCTGCCTGCCTGCCTGCCTGTCTGCAGCTGAGTTGGCTCCTCTGGTGAATTGCTAGCAAGCTGCTCTTCTGTGGGTTTTGGTTTTTTTTTTTTGGTTTTTTTTTTTTTTTTTTTTTTTTTTTTTTTTAAGGTGAGGGGCTTCATCAAGGAAGCTGTATCAGTCAACAGAAAGGGGCAAGAACCTTCCCTCTCCCCCCACATTTAGCAGCAAGCCCTGCTCCAGAAGAATGGAGGCAGTATGTGTTGCAGAAATCTGGGGTACAAAGCCCACTTCAGACTGTTGTAAGAATGAGGCTGCATGACGAGGGATGAAAACAACACTGCAGTGTTTCTGAACTCCCACAGCACAGCTCTGCCAGGGTGTGTTCTCCCAAAAGCCCACCATACAGCTCTCCACAGCCATAATGCTGGTCCGCTGCTGCTATATTTTAGGGCCCACAGCTGGTAAGCATATGATCCTCAATTTCAGATACTGCTCTCCCTTCTAACAGCAATCAGGACAAAGGAAAACAGACTGACAGAATGCATATGTAGTGTAACTCATCCATCTATCCAAAACCCACATGAAGGTGCAAAAGATGTACAGGTTCTCATTTCACAAGCATGTGGGTAAGGACAGAGAAAGGATCACAATTTCATCACACCTGGAGGCAATACAACATCAATCTGCTCCTTCTCACTGCTGTTGTATTCAAAACAAGCAAAGAGAAATGTTCTTCCCATCACTTCATCCCTCAAGACTTTTACAATGATGTCATGCCTGGATGATGTCAAATTAATTTTCCTGTACAGCCTGTGGAAAATACGTAGGTTGCTATAGTATAATGTGCAGTTTTATTTGCTGGCATGCATGCGTGTGTTCACATGCACATGTGTGTGCATAAAATGCAGTGGATGGACACAAATGAGGCTTACAATAGCACCTCTGCATGAGTAACTTCTGTACACTACAAAATTTTGTCCATAAAACCTGTAGAAGCTCCAGTTCATCTGTTAAAAATGAAGTCAATAAATAAATCTGCAATTCAGCAATGGTGAGGATAATACAAGGGTTGATAGAACGAAAATAACTGTCAGAACTGAATCCACAAAACTTGCTTGAACGCCTGCAAGCAACCTTATACTTTAAAGAAAGCATTTGATACACAGTATACATGGGCCAACCATCTACTAGGTGAACGCTGTGCCTTGAGGTCTGTAACACCACAATGCCAAAATACAGTAACTTCCTGAGAAACTGAAAAATACTCCAACCAGCCAAAAGACAAACAACCATGTATTTCACTAATATCAGAACATCTGGAGAAACTACGCTGCTTCCTTCTGAGACTAGTTCAGTCCATCAATGAAGTGTTACATAGATAACATTACGACAGGTATTGGGATATTTCTAAATAACTTAACTTGCACACTTCAGCCAAGATAATCTTGTCTGTCAGCTACTTATCTGAAATCTGAGGCGATTCTGATGAGTGATACTTGATGCAGTTCAGACATTTTGTGACACTGCATAATACTGAAAAGAATTCCCTTTGTATGTAAAAGACCAGATCCAGATACAAGGTTGGGCTTACTAGCACTGCAGGGAATAAAGTCCACCATTTTCAGTCAGTTACAAGTGCACTGCTTCTCTTTTTTTTTTTTCTCTCCTTCTTTTTAAGGCGCATTCAGTCAAGTCTTATTGACAATATATGCTCTAGTTAGCTTCTGTCAATTAGAATAATTATGACTTCCAACTACAGTGCAGACCTTTTTCTACTTTCAAAAAAATGAATTGACATTATTGTCCTGCTGCCAGCCAAATGAGTTGAGATGCCTGCTATTATTTTTATTCACTTCACCAGTAGCAACCTCTGTGATGCTCTTCCATTGCATTTCATTTTTCATTTCAGTTGCTCCCTTTTACAGTATTTAACCACTTGTCACTAGTGGCTCACCAAGCGTTTATTCTCAGTAATGTGTTCAGTGATTTGACATTCAGAATCTCATTTGAAATGCCAAAGCTAAAGATGGGTCAACAATTCCATTAAAGTCCCTATTCGACAGGATTTTGAACAGCAGGAAAAACTACTCATTTGTCACAAGTCTCAGCAAAGGAGTTTTCATCATCCTACTACCTCTTTACTCAGTCGGTTTCAAAGGGAAAAGGTAGGAATAGATACCTGCAACTAAACCTGCAACACTAGAACAGCTACGGCAAAAGATCGGTCTTGCAGATTCAGAGTCAGTTTGAATCACATAATGTAAAAATGTTTTCATTTCAGTGCAGAGGTCCCCAAGTGGTGGTTCACACAGCACTCACTAGTGATGTGGGCTTGTTTTACTCCCCAGTTTTATAGAGTGCCAAGTTCTTTAAGACAAATAAAAAAACATTAAGCCTGCAGGAACAGCTAGAAAGCTGCTGTCTGCTTTCCTATCTCTGCTTGGACTGCTATTGTAGTGCAAAAGGAGAGGAAATGGAAACCATCAACATCAAGTAGTCACAGAGGGCTGGAGGCCTGTGGCAATGGGACATCTGTCTAGAGCAGTGAGGAGCCAAGTGACAAGTGAGCACACATGAATGGGGTGAGAAAGCTGGCAACAAAAAGCAGGAGCAGGGTCCTGGAGAGAAACAAAAAGGATCCTGAATGATAGGGCTAGGAGAGTTATAGACAAAATCTTCAATTTTTTAAATCCGAGGTAGAACGTTTACTGACATAAATATAGAAAAGCGTGTGCTTTTGAACCAACACAGATTTTCAATCTATGGGCTGGCACAGTGTCATGTGCCTGTAAGGTGAAGAGGGGATGCCTTGATTTTGAGACAGGGTCCACAGAAAGGAGAAATTTGAAAATACCCCTATGACACATCACTTGAACACAACAGAAGGAAAGAAGAGAAGATTTATATTTCATGGAGAAGCTAAATTTTGAGAAATATTTTCATTGATACCTACGTTTAGACAAAGGCACTGGGCATGGGGGAGGGACAACAATATATAACGGATGATCACATCAGGATGCCCATATGACAAGTTCCTGACTTGCTGTGTACTCTTTGAGTGAGTGAGAGAAGCTTTTCTCTCTCATGTCCCACATACATCAAAGCATTATTCAATACAATATCTTGCTCCGTGCAAGACAGAAAAGTCCTACAATGATAATGACTCAAGCGAAAACATCTCTTTTGCATACAGAAGCACTTAAATTTGCATTTCTACACTTCATGACAGTTCATACTAATGAAATTTGAATATTCTGCCAAAACTTTATCTACTCAGCCAACACCTTACGTGCACACATACACACATTGCCAGCTGACCACCCCGGCAAACAATGAGCATGATGGATAATTCTCCTCCCCAAACACACACACCTCCCTCCCTTATCCTCTCCCTCAAAAAAACAAAAATGATGCTCAACAAAGCAAGGACTATAGAGGCTTTATTCCTACGAAACACTTTCGATGAAAGGCCAGGAGAAAACACACTAGCACAGGAACACCTCCCTGCCCCAGTCAATTTCCCCCCTGTCAATACTGGAAAATATCAAGTTGTTTTCAAAGAAAAGAAAAAACAAAAAAAACAGGTGCCTTGACTGCATGCCAGATATCTCACAAGGATGAAAAACACTGAGGTAGTCATGAACAACCAAAAATGACAGTTTCAAATAACAGAATGGAAAACAAGCTGAGTCTACTAGGTACAGGTGTTGTTACGTGTGGCCACTTACAACATGTTAAAATGCAGGTGTAGATATGCTATAAGCGCATACAGTCTGAGGCAAGTCAAGTATCTGAAACAGTTTTGTATAGCTTCTTTCCAAGGCCTGTAAATAATTCTGGTACAATGAGTGCTCAATGTGTTACTAGCGCAGATGCTGCCACATTAATTCTATATAAAGATACAGCTTTCTTGGACTGGAAGCACACCATAAAACTTCTTTGAATAAATCGTTAAAATTTGCCTCACATTTGGACCCTGTTCCCTCAAGTTACCTTTTTGCTCACTTTTTAGCGATTCCATGCTAGTCATATGGCAGGAGATAAGATCTTTTGGAGGAGGCATCAGCAAGAAGAGGAAATGATACAGTACTAAAATAAACTTCTAAAGTGTCAAAAAATGACAGCATTTGAATAAAGAACTGGCTCAAAACTGGAATTAAAATGAAGTTTTAGAGTGAATCTGAGAAACCAAAATAATTTCTAAAGAGAAAAATGTTCATCTATATTTATCCAGGAAGGTTGCCAAATTTGTATCCATACACAAGTGCACATATTCACTGCACAGAGCACAATTAACTGCAGCCAGGCAACAACTCAAAAGGAAGCTGCTAGCAGATGTATTTGAACTGGAACACTTGTGCAATAACAGCTTATTTCAGTTTCATTATTTTAGAAGTCTTCAGAAAAACTGCAATATCCACCCTTCCCTGGAATAACCCATTCTGTCTGTCATGATGTTCATTTGCTACTCCACATATGAAAGAACAGCATGGGAAGGAAGAATTTGGAGGAGGGCAAACAGGAATGAGAAGGGAGAGGAAATGGTTTAAAACAAAATGGTTGGATTTGCAACAATTAGAAAACAATTCTTGAGCACTCCAAAACACCAATGGAAGTATACTTCGGATCTCTAGTTCTCCGTATGTCTGTACTGTCTGCATACAATAGATATGAATAAGGAGTACATTATCTGAGTTCCGTTAAACCAGCAAGACAGTCACTGAAGTAAAAAAAAATAATAATGATCTTTCCCTTTATGAGGGAGATCAAAGTTCAGAGTCACCCATTTGCAACAAATTTATACAAAACCCTTCTTGGCTGGAGTTGCTTCAAGTCTAAAGACAATTAGACCACTGAGGCATGGTAACTTATAAATCAAAGCAAAGAAGCCAGTGCACTGAGGTGAGGGAGGTAGTTCAGCAAATACAACACAATATAACTTTTGGTCTGGAATCAAACACTTGGGGATCAGGACAGCAGATGAGTTGCAGTTACCTTGTGTGGCTGTTGGATGACAGGCTTTCCCAGGGCTGCACGCTACAGCCAGTGATTGCATAGGCTCCCCCGCAGCTCCCATCTAGTTTCATCAGTAAAGCTTTTGCTGCATTCTCAGCTGTCTTCCTGCAGTCGTGAGCTCTCTTAAGCATCTGGGTGATGTTTTCATCACCTGTCTGGTCCCCTAGTTTTCAAGCAAATAATCTGTTTCAGAGCTTTGAGGAGGGTAATAGAAATTAAGGCAAGGGTAGAGATGCTCCTGCGTGTTCTCAGTTTATACTGAGACGATGACAATAAATTACCAATCTGTAATGTGCAAGCAACTTCACTTCTATGTGAGCATCAGTGGTAACCGGACTACTGGTCTGAATGTATGACCCTCCGAGCCACAAGCTCCAGGTACTTATTGCTCCGGGTACATGTCTTAAGTGAGTTTTATCTTAGCTAGCTTCCCTGTTTTTAAGGGTGTGTATTGTGCATTATGATTAGGTTAGGATACTCAAATTAATAACAGACTGGAAAAGCCTCAGCCTAAATTACAACTCTTATTCCAATCAGTCCAGTGCTGTTTCACAGTGTGGTCATTTATAGTGCTTTTTCTCACAAGCATCTTTATCTCAAGCATAATGGTTTACCAGAACACCTTCTTAGAGGTTACCTTTCCAGCTGGAAGAATTGCTTTATGGCTTAGAAGTAGCCTTTCAGAGTTTATAGTCATGCATAGTAAACCAAAAGAAAACAAAAAAAGAAAACTAGCACCGGTGTTCATGAATTTGGTATAATTTCTAGTGGTTATGTAGCATCTTATGCAGCTCGTAAGCCATCCCTTCAGCAGAGGCAGGACACAAACCACCACTGTCACTACTCTTACAGACCTAACTCCTGCTGGAGTCAAGTCATTAAAGTAAGACACATTAGTGAGTACGCTGGAAGTGTGAGTAAAGCTACAATATATTTATACTTCACCAAATATGATGCAAAGATGTCAGAGAGTATAAAAAAAATCCCATTTTGCTCTATGTCAGGTTTTCATTTCATCCTTATTTGAGTCAAAGACCAATTACCCATACTTCACACTTGCTAAGTGATGTGCGTGCACTAGAAATAACATTAATGTGGGAGAAAGGAAGGGAGAATGTCCTGTTAAGAGCAGCTGGATATGCTCAGCAGCAAGTGATGCAGAAGCAACTCCCATGAATTTTCCACTCACAGATGTTGATATTAAACTTGACTGGTCTTTAAACCAAAGATCTGCTGTTTCATCTAGGTGTTTTAATCAGATTTCATGGTGAAGTAAAGGTACGTAAACCAAACACAACTTCCTCCAAGCTGTGTTATGTAACGAGAAATTGGCTCTACCTCTATCACAGGGCGGTAATTGGTAATACCATAATTAAGAGCTGTAGACAGACACCTATATAAAAACGAAACTACACTCTCTTTCATAATATGCATGTGAGATGAAACCCTGCTCAATCCCAAAGTATTTCTCCCCTCTAAGATTTCTTTCTGCCACCTATGTGAACAAAAAAATCCAAGACCAAATTCACTTTTTCTAGCCACTAACCTCTGCCAGCAGGAAAGCTCCCTAGCACACTGTAGAAAGGAATGACCAGAGTCTGTGGCTGAAAATCTCAGAGATCCACTCTCATGTTTACAGTGTATGGTGCATACTGCACAGGCTAAAACAGGTACACAAGCACCTGCTTCTGGCACTGGGAGAGATACAAAATAAGAGGCAAGGTTAAGCAGCACAGTGACTGAGGGCTGACTGCATCTAGTCGTCTGAAACAAGAGGCTGACCATGTCAGTCCTGTGGCTCTAAAGCCAGATGCCCACTTTGTCTCTAAAAGCTTTCCATTTACATTTCAGTGGTCCCTGAGAAGCTATTGCTACCATACTGTCTCAACCAGGTAGTTACTATGCCTCAGCACGGCATGAAAAGTTATTCTGAAGGTTTCCCCTCCTTCTACTTGAACATTACTATGGCTACCTTCTATCAATAGAAGAAATGGGACTATAAAACCTAGATTAATGTTCATTGAGTAAACACCTCTTTCTGTCAGAAAAGCAGAGCCAGCAGCAATGTCAGGCTCCAAACGCTTACAAACTGTACCTATGATAGCACTATATGCACGATATGATATCGTAGGTAACAGCTCATTCCCTTGCTGCTTAGCAAGCAGCATATTAATAAATACCACTTAGCCAGATTAACTACCCATAAAATAAGAACAATCCAGAACACATAGGCTAGTATCTTCAACACCACAGTAAAACATTAAATAGAGTATTTAAAAATTTCAGAGCAAAGAGCCCCCTTTTTTTTTTGCTTTGTGGTAACCACTCAATGCTACCTTTGTATTGTCTTAATCCCAGTTTTTAATAGACGATACTCAACTTCTAGGGGATTCAAACAAAACGTTTACTTGCAGTTGCAAAAACTCTATGGCCCTAAGCCACATATGCTCATCAGTATTGTCTAATAATTCCACTCCGTACAGTTGCACGCCTGTAGCTGCCGCACTCCCATCAGAATAGGCAACCTCATGTGATAGGGTATTTAGGTTAATTTAAATTGCTGGTGAATTTAATGATTTAATTCCAGTCTCTCTTTTTCTTTTCCCCTATTTTTTTGGTGTGTAAAATGATTTAATTAGCTAAAAACAAGAAAAGGCTGGAGAGCATTCTTAAGTGATGGGTCATGACGTGATTCACCATTACAAGTAACTGTAATGCTAAATGACATGCAAGAAAAAAAATACATAAAGTGATTCATTGACATCTTACCAACAGAACCAACACCTGCAGCTCTGAACTGCCCAAGAATGAGACTTTGCTCACTTTCTGCCAATGCCAACAGCAGCTCATATGCTTCTATGCACTGTTCGCTGAAAAAGAAAAGAAACCACAGAAAATAAAAATCGCACAAAACTCTGCAATTTAGAGGGGAAGAATACCTACAACAGCAACAATAAACCAGATGTAGCTGATGAACTGCATGATTGCCTACTACTTGTCTAGCAGCAGGGATACTGAACGATGTAACACACCTAGCTTTTGTCACAAGCATTCAATAGTGTCTCCAATACAAATGGTGGTTGACACGATCCCTTCGAGAAACCTTTTTCAGGCCTTCTTAGTACACAAAATACAGTATACTATACTCTATAACTGTACTATACAAAGTATAGTAAGGAGGAAAGACAAGAAAAATACTTATTGCCTTGTCCTGCATGTCAGATTTTCCTCTCTACAACACAACAGCTTCTAACTACAGTTGTGAGTCACTCAGTCATTCCTGTTGCATTCTGATGTTTTTGAAAATACATACATTAATATACCTATTTGCAATTTACATTTCCTTGTAATTTGCTCAAGGCTGATAGTAACAGAATACATTTTTTAAAAGACACACAATTTGTCTTAAGACCAGAACTGCCTGTTCCAAATTAGTTGCACTTGGAGTTAAATAACATCACTTTATTACATATAGTTTAAAGCAAATTTAGATACTTGTAACTAAACACCAAGCAATTAATCCACAATTCCAACTGATGTAATATAAAGTAACTCTGAATTATGTGCAGTACAATACTATTTTTCGGTCCACTGGTCTTGTGAAAGATGCCAGCATAATACAGAGAATCTGTATGTTAAGACTGGATACAGCACAGACAGTTAGAGCCTACACACAACACCTAATTGAAATATTATTATGGTATTTGAAAATTAAGAGATAAATCTGTATACTTCTATTAGATCAATTTCACTACTGCTGGTGAACTAGGGTTGAAATACACTTGCATCAATAACTTCAGTTCTGTAGTTCGTCAATTAGTTTAACCAAAGGGATGTTTTTTTCAGTGAGAAAACAAAAAGAAACAGTATTACTATATGGCACACCAACAATTTCATTCGCAAAGACTTCTAGCAAGCCTCCCCTCCTCCCTCTCTTTCTGGCTGAGACACCCTCTGCATAGGTACATACCTGTACTGCAGTGCGAGCCTGAGGGCTGTGGCATTGGACTCGTATTTCCCAACAAGCATACTCATCCTCTCGGCATTGCTCTTGCACTCTTCCAGTGTTATTGTCAACAAGTCATTCTGGGATTTCAAGTGCTCAATACGGCTGTAGAAAAGGAAGTAATGTGCAACCTTCAAGCTTAGCTTGCAAACACTGTCCTGAAAACTCTAGAACAATCATAATTTAAAACAACAAATACCATTTGGTCTACACAATGCTTTTAATGAAGATGCCAAAAATCTATCAGTCTTGTGTCCCATATAAAGAGCCAAGAGGATAGTAATTTCTCTTAGGACCGCCTCTTCTCCTTCTCCTCTCCTTCCCATAAAATGGCATTGTTATGCTGTCAAAAGCAGCAAGCAGAAAGCTCTACTCTTATTAGCCACCAGATTGTGTAGGACCATTGAGTATTAACTTTTTGCTTAATAGTAATGTATAAATGTAAAATAAAATAAAATACAGTACATAAAATGTATCTGCCTCCATTCCTCACTTCATCCTTCAACATTTGCTTCTTGTTTTAAGTGGCATATTCATTAGTGCAATGTGTGTGTGTGTGTGTAGGGATCACACAGCTGCACAAATGACCCCTTTCTTTGGAACATCCAGAAAAACCACTTCACTTGAACTAGTATTTTGGTTATGATTAGAGAGGTAATCTCCAAAATACAAATGAAGTTTCAATGAGACAATGAAATCTTCCAAAGTTCTAGCAACAGTCAAACAGAAGCTCATATAAAAACTTAAATGTAATGTTCTTCTCAGTGAGGTTAACTGAATCTGAAAACGGGGCTTCAGAATATCAGCATTACTGTTTATTTTCACTGCTAATTGCACTACACATCAATGTACAATGCCTAATCATGAAAGTTGAACATACACTGAAAACAAACAGGCAAATGATTTCAGAATTTGAGTAGGTAGGATAATGGAGAAATCAGTGCCATTCAGAACTCTAAAATAACTGACAAACACAAAAAGAAGGGTTAGTATACATCTATTCGATGATCAGAACGAACACAGCCCTGTATTTCCTAGATGCTAGATCTTCTCACGTGCTTAACCTCCTGTATCTTCTTTGACACCTCCTATAAAGACACATGTAGTCAAAGCATAATTGTGCAGTGCATGGGAAAAAAAGAAAAAAAAAGATGAAGAAAAGGATCACATTTTGCAGCACTACAAAAACATGAGCTACAAATAAAAGAGATATTGTACTAATCAGACTAAATTTGAGATAGCTGTGGGGAAGAGAGAACCTGGAAGGAAACATGCTGAGACATGATTCTCATGTTCCTGATCCACAGTTTTGATTCTATGTGCCAAAGACAACATGGTTTTGATAAAGCTTTATTGAAGGATAACACCAGCAGCATTCTGACTGCAACCAGAAAGCTGCAATCTTTCTTTTGCAGACAGACGTCTATTTGCTGGTACATATGCCACATCATCACACATCAGTACCTTTTTTGATACAATTAATGCTACAATTCTGTTTTTCCAGGACAAAACAAAGCAAGATAATTCCAAAATGATAGGGAGAAAGTTACGGGAAGTCTTATTTCTAGCAGTGATACCTCTCATGAAAAAAAGACGCCATGTCTGCTTGGTCAGCCATAGAGAAGGATACTCTACAGTGCAAACCATCACAGGTGAAGGTGCCATGCTGATCTCATAATACATGACCAAACTGTCATACTAATGGTAAGAATCCTTAGTATACAATCCCATCTTCTCATCAGCAACTATACTCCATGTTTATCTGCAGCTGCCACAGCTGAGCTGGGAATGAACTAAGAAATGTTCAAAAAGGAGAAACAAGTTTAATAAAGCTAATAGCAGAAAACCTTACCTATTTAATCTCTCTGTCTCCACTTCAAACTCTCGGATTTTACTTTCAGAGATAGCAGATCCATGTGAATAAAGAGTCTGGAAGATTTCCTGGATGTTTGAGCAGTCTTGGAGGGAATGTGCCAAATGTTCAGCCACAGTACTAGACACCTGCACAGGGCAGTTAATAGATCATTGTGAACAGACAACCACTGGATTCCTCCCACAGGCGGTCTGCACCGAGAGCTTCACTTGCTTGCATGCACTCACTTCAAGGCATTCATCAATCAGTTTTTACTGTGAATTTTACATTGCATAGAACATTTACAAGCTTCCACTTTAAGAAGCTATTTTGATTAAAAATTCTACTAACCAAATGGTAAAGCCCACTATTTCATCATATATTTAAAAGCCTAATATGCAAATTCTTAGTTTTCTTGAAAGCTTAGCAAAAGGTCAGTGGTAAGTGAAACGCAAACTCCTCAGTGAAACAAATATTCACACACAGTACCAACAGTGTTACAAATTTACATTGGCATTACAAAGCAACCTGTTGTCTGTTGACTGGAAGTTGTGAAATGCAACTGAAGAGTCTTCTCTTGAAGAGCAGGATCTTGGAAGAACTGACTCCAAATTTATCCTCTTGAAGTCACTCAGAGAATGACTTCTAGCCACCAGTTATGATAAAATGAGATCTTAATATTATGAGAAAATGAGATCTTAATACAGGTTTAAATATGTTCTGTCGCCACATTTTTCTCAAAAGAACTTTTGAAATTTTTCAGTTCATTCATACATTCATTTAGTAAGAAAACAATGCTGCTTTTAATGGAATATGAGTCATCTTCAGACAGCATCATGCATGCACATAATTATTAGTCCTTACCCCTATGCTGCTGATTTCTGATCCTAAGACAGGTCTATCAGATGATGAAGACTCTGATCTTGTCTTTGACAACTTCACCCTTTCAGCAATCTGTAAGTCAGAATGCTGAACAGGTTACACAGGAACCCACACTCCATAAAGGTTACACAAAATGCACTTGTTCGCTAGCTCCACTTGCAAACTTGAACTACTGTAAAAGTGATACGTGAGAGAATTACAGTCATTAGCGCATAATTCCCTTCTGCAGCTCAAGTTCACGAGCCTGCTTAGGACTCCAGAAAACTCTGGGGAGTCTAGGTATCTCCCAGTTAATCACATGCTTGCACAGCAGCTGTGCAAAATGAAGCCTGCTTTTCCCAGAAAATGGCAAGTGTTACTGCAACACAAAAGAGCTCACCTTGGCTATGGGAATATCATTGCTACTGCTGCTTGTGCTCAGCTCTCCCGTGCTGGGGTTAATGGGTCGATTGGCAGAAGTGAGACGACTTGGGCTTGCGGGGCCTGTTGCCTGCACACTTTGCAAACGTGTTTGCAGTTCCCGAACCTACAATAAAACATAACATTCTGGTTTTTCCACTTTCATGGTTTAAATAGTTTGGAGATTTTCTCATTGTCTGGCAAACCCTAATTGCTTCTGGCTTGAGCACAGAAGTTGTATTTTGTCCTGTGGTGGCCACGAAGTTTTCACATAGGGAGAAGATGAAGGGAGGTTGTTTTAAAATTCCATTGTCGTCAGTTTTTTAAACTATTTGCAATGTGCAAATATGTAAATGTAATACTGTAGAGTAATTATTGAAAGTTTCAGCTTGTTTTATGTAACCCTTTCAGTGCAGCTCCACTATATGTATAGAAGTTACTCTCTCTGAGATGGAGCTAAGCCTCTAGACAAGATTATGATCCTAACAAATCACACGAAGAACCTGTTGTTAATGGAAAGCTCTAGTGTTGAAAAAACTTTACATAAATGTATCACAGGATGGCTTTCTCATATTTAAAGGTCAAAGAAATTCAAAGAATAAACACGCTTTCAAATGTACAGTTAATTAAAGCTATCATATAGCGTGTATGTACAGACAAGAAAATACCAGCAAAGTACCCAAACAACAGTTTGCAGAAGCTCTCTGCAGACATACACCACAAACACTGCATGATTTTCATAACACATAACTTGTAGAACTGACACTGAATGGTTTTCAGGACTAAAATGTTTAAAAAACCAATAGCCTGCAGAAGCCAAACTAGACCTAAGCTGAAGATTATAGTGCTTACTTTGGAATAATACTTAGCAAAGAAAAAATGGTCTGCTTAACACAACAACTATGCCACAAGGTAAAGTGACAGAGCTCATTTCTCCCACAGAACCTCAGAGTGTGAGATGAGAGGAGAGGGAAGAAATCATCTGAAAAGGAAATTTCCCCAAATATAAAGTGTTTACTTTAATACGCAAGTTTCTATGCTGATTTTGTTGGAACAGTCCATCTGCAAAACAAACTGGTGCAATTTTACTAGTGAAATAGAAGTTCAGTCGATTTGATACACACCTGTAGCATGGAATGCAACTGTGATTCCTATTCTCTAAAATAAGGTAGGATTTTATACTAAATATAATACATTTACACAAAGAACTGATTAAGCAAGCTGAAATGCCTTAATCAAAAAAATATCAAAATTAAAGCTGCATTAAAGCCTAGCTTTCTTTCACTATAGGGTCACCAGCGCTTTAGCAACCTCTGCTTGAAGAAGCAGCAGCATGTCCTCTGCGCAAACATATACAGATCTCTTCAATCTACTGCACTGAGGAAACAGTTCAAGCTGTAACCGCCTCCAGTCACCAGAGCAGTATAATTTATGCCTGCTATGATCCCCTACACTCTGATTCTACTTCCCTGAAGAATGCCCCTGTCTCTCCCTCAGCTGTATGCAAACTGAAGGCCAGGTTGCCTGAGTTGCTGTCAAAATAACAGAATTTTTAGGTATGTGCAAATTACAAAAAAAGAAAGAAAACCCTGTGTGTTTTATGTAACGGAGCAGAACAATTGTGTGTTACTAATAGAAAGCTGTTAAGTGGCAATAAGAAGAGCACATAAAGGCTAACTACGCTCATAACTTCCCTGTTGCATCGTGGGGGCATGCTACACCTTAAACAAAATGAACCCAAACTCCTCCATTGGTCTCTCTGTTAAAAAAAAAAAAAAAAAAAAAAAAGTACACAAAACTTCAAATCAAATCTCCATTGTTTAAAGTAAGTTGCTAAAAAATGGACATGGGTACTTGCCTCAGAATTAGACATCTTAACTCTAATTACATCATGAAGGTAACTGAGCAGAGTGCATAAAGTGCACATTCATAGCATGTGTCTTCTACATATTTGCATCTGAGGCCTCCTTTGTTCAAATAGACATATATAATTTCAACATGGGTACAGCTGCACTAATGCAAACCTTAAGGACAGAAGTGCTCTACTGATACAAACCAATCACTTGAGCTTGTTGATATGCATAAAATGAAATAAACCATGTATGCATGTTTCTGCTTGCAGATGTGGAATGCCAGTGCAGACAGAATTAATACTGTGGCATTTACATCGAAAAAAAGAGCAACCCCAAAACTTCATTAAATCAAAATCACATTTATTACTGTTTCTTTTAACCCAAGCTGTTCCAAACTAAACGCCCCAAGTGCTTAAGCTGCAGCATTGTTTAAAAGCAAACAAACAGCCAAACCACTAGGGATGTATTTTTCATAAAAACAAATCCCTGCCTCAACGCCTGTCTTAAAAACTGCTAAAATATTCACCTATGCCCAGAAGCTAGTCCTGGCAGATTTCAGTCCAAAAGCAAGTAACATTCTAAATTTAAGGGCAAGCAGGAAACAGAGTGTTAAAGTTGCTTAAAATGCTAAGCATTCATTTACTCCAAAGTTTAAAACCACTTTATGTAAGGACAATATTATATAAAACTTTAATGCAGACAGGTTTCCTTTAGTCTGTGTTTTATTACTGAGCAGCCACCATTGGCCATAATTACAAAGCCAATAATTCTTAAGGATTTGTAAAACAACATTAGCAACAGAAAGAAAAATGAACACGGCTAAGACTGCAGCTAGGCAAAGCTTTGCTCAGGAAAGCATTTATAAAAGAAAACTCAGAGCACAGCACAGTTATAAATCTGTTGAAGTCATTACTTTAATACTGTATCATAGGAGCAACCACAACTTAAAAGAAACTGCCTGCTTATTCATGCTTCTTGATGTGTTTACTGATTCAGGCCTTCATTTCTGAAATTACATGCTGAATTAATTGCTATAAATAACTGCTCTAACTTTAGCAATGCTGAGTACTGGATGGTAATTCTGAGCAGGATAACAGGGCAAGTTTGTCTGACCTGTAAAATCACCAATCTCACAAGTCACACATTCACCAGGTCAGAATCTCATGTCTGGGTCGCCCACCCACCAGACTGCCCAGGGACAGTTTAGGTAACTATTTCTGGTCACCAAAACCTCCACCGTAAATAGAGCAGTATGCACCATCTCCTCAGAAAGTACTTTTCCACACTAGTAGTAATTCTAAGGAAAAATAAAGGAAGACCAAAGAACAAGAATAAAGAAAAAAAAAGTTCACAAGAGCAAGTTTCTTCTCTGAATTGGTGAAGGCATGGATGATGAATAGACTAGCTCAAAAAGTATGATTAAAAATTGTCTGACCACACCAGCTCAATACTTCTACCAGCTTTAAGAGTCATTACTAATGTAATATAAATTATTTTGAAGGTTACATTTATTACTAGAATGAAAGCAACTGCAGTACTGCACATGAGACAAAATAAACAATTTGAGAAGGGAGAGAAAGGAAGGGCAGATCTTATAGCAAATAGATGACAACATTGGCAGAATCCAATGAGGGAAGAGAAGGAATGAAACAAAACCAAAAAAGTTCCACTGAAAGACAAGGAAGTATGGATTTGTGAGCTGGGGAAGAAATTAAAGAAAGATTTCTTTAGCCCTTGCAACATACTCTTTTAAAGATGGAAATATCCAGCATGCAAAAATTGCCATAAAATCCTAAACCTCTAAACTGAGATGGAAAGTGGCCGAGAGGCAGATTTAATTATATGATCAGAAAAAAAAAGGAGGAGGCGAGAACAGAGGAAAAAAGAAGAAATCCAGGGAAACATCTATGAAATCCACAACTGCAAAAAGGAAAGACCAAAGATCTTCTGAACAGCTGGAAGAAGTCCAAAGAATTATGGAAGTATAGAAGTGCAGAAACCTTGACAAGAGCAGGAGCAGGGACATTAAGTGAGACACAAAGCAACAGAGCCATTAGAATTCAGACCAATAGATAGCCTAGGTACCAAGGTTAGTCAGGTGCAGGCATACATTCTCAAGTTATTAATATAAACTGAAATAACTGAAAATATTATCTATTAATATTTGATATTTAGCAATATGAACCAATTGTTTAGCTGCATTTCTAACTTTTATCTTAGAATGCCAAAATTGAAGTAGGAAATAGGGAAAAATAAAGCATAATTTCTCACGTGTACTTTAAGATCTAAGCAAAGAGAGCAAGGGCAGAAGAGAAAAAGGGGCTGGCACACTACAGTAATGTTTGACATATGAAGAGTTCATAAGTGATTAATAGACATCATAGACATGTTTGCAGAAATGCATGTTGGGTTACAGAAAATACTTTGGTGGAATATACTCATTATCTGTAATCACGAATCTAAGAAGTATGTTCTTACTCTTTTCACACATGCATACTCACAGCTAGCTACGTGGTTTGTTAACATATCCTAAATAAAACCACACAGCTGCAAACTGCCTGTTTTTTTCCACTGATTTCCACATTCAATGGATACTTGCTGCTTTTGTTCCTAAACCAGTTTCAAATAAGGGGCATGCCTTTGATTCTTTTCTTTCTACCCTACTTGTCACCTGTTTCATCATGCAGTATCTTCAAGCACTTCAAATAATAACATTTTTTTACCCCAGCATTTCAATACTGCTTCAGTTTTTTCCCCTGTTATACAGAGGAGGAAGATGGAGTACAACAAACCACAGGAAGCTGAATCTACCTCTTATACGTCCCAATTTATTCATGCATAGTGCAAATCTGTGGAGGGGAAGATGGAAAACGAAATACCGGTGTGACAATTCAGGCTGCTCCGAGTGGCAAGGGCCCTTCCCAGACTAAAGCACCCCTAACCTTTCAGTCAGGCTTAGCGGAGATTATTTTCAGCCAGATAATTTTCAGTCCTCTTTAAACTGTGAGTACCAGACCTAACAAGGTCTAATTTCCTACAGGTTGTCTGTTGTGGTTGACCGAGTATGGTAACGTTGTCTCTGCTGGTATTTATAAGGGCCATCTCCACAATGAATTCTCTGGAGCTGAATGAGCTTGGACCTGCACTCATCAGTTCAAAGGAGGCACTTACAGAACATCTCTCCTCTGCAAAGATGTTTACTTTCAAGAAATAAGTAAGAACTGAATTGTCACTAGAAGCGCTACTTCTCTGGCAGACCTGAAAATCAATCTGCAAAACAATTATTTTGAGAAAGAGAACAACACGCAGACACAAGCAGCTATGGGAAAACCAGTGTGCTACTCGGGTTTATATATACAGCTTTTTTAAGTAGCAGGAAAGGCTACAGTGCACTGGGTGATACAAATATGTTACCAAGCAACCCCTCCTCTGCTTTTGACACATTTCGGACAAAAGTCCCTCAACGCAGTGCTCCATGAGGAATGATACGGGCTCTGCACCTCTATAAAGGATGCAAAGCAATAAAAACCAAGGATGTGGCAGGACATGACATGGGAGGTGAAGGGTGGATTCCCTAAAAGCTCTGAGCACAACTGTGTTCTGATCCAGGCTAGCACATGGCAGAAACACACACAAGCAAGGGCAGTAAGCCTATCTCAGGTACCTTTTTCTCATTTAGTTTCAGTGCAATCACTGAGCATTTGCATACAAGCCTGGAAACAGCAGCACAGCTCTAGTTCATTAACAGCTAAGCAGAGATACTGCTGCACAAGCAAATACCGTGCAACTGCAGGAGGTGGAGACTGGAAAGGGCTTTTGGCTGCTACCTCAAGTTCCTGGTGCACACGAGAGACAAGGAGACATAACAGTTCCAGGATCACTTCAAACTGTGCAAGCTGATAATAATCTCTAAAGGCCCAGAACGTATCAGTGTTCCCAAGCAATCTGAATGATACCTACTGATCCCAACATGAATGATGGCAAAACAAGGACAGTCAAGCAGCTCCTGCCAGCTTTGTGTCATCTGAGAACAGCTGGGCTCAGGAATGCCTGTGAGGCCAAGGACCGGACTCCTGCTGTGGTCTGGGTAGCTTTCAACTCCTTGCAAAAACAAGGTCTTTTGGGAGAGCCCTGATGCTAAAACAAAGCTTCTTGGACTGGGGGCAACCAGGCAGCTGGAGGGATCATGCATTAAAATGCACTCCTCTGCAGATTATGTTTTCATGAAGGTCTTAAGTCGAAGATAGCTAAAATACTAAAGCTGTTCTTGTTCTGGTCAGTTTGGTGAATTCAGCCAAGTTTGGAGCAGATACAGAATAATCCTCACAAGTAAAAGCATTTGATTAACCGAAGATGTTGACATATGGTTTGTGCAGGGAACAGACATAAGAGACTTACAGAGCTGGAACCACCTTTCCACTTAAGACTTAGTTCTTCAGAACAGCTTCAGGGAAGCCTGAACACTGTGTCCACACCCAGTGCTTCTTATGTCAATGGGCTGGCTGGGGCTGTGCTGAGGCATTACTCCTCTGGCAACTTTCATAGGCAGTAATTAAAAAAACCCACAACACTTACTTTGGAGCCATAATGGAGTTTACATGCTCTATCAGTGCTGCTCATCTGACTCCCCCGGTACAAGAGATTTTGTGTAAGAACACAAATATTACTCCTTCTGCTACTGTTTAAGCCTGTTACTACATACAGCAGTTGTAAATAGTGCTGACCTGATTACAACCTTATTCTCATGTATCAATAATATTAATCCCATGAACTCATACAGGGATTCAAGATTATGGTCAGCTGTGTGTAAGCAGTTTCTATGGCATTGACTGGTTCAAACTTAAGGAGATTCTATTTTTAATATGGCAATATCATACAGAGGTAAAATAAACCTCTGCATTATGAAATTAGCTGCTACACTGCAGGCACCCTACAGAAATAAGCAATTACCTCATTTACTAATGACCCACCAGAAACAAAGTCCCTATGTATGTTGTTTCTTAGCTACTGTTCTAGAAAGCTGCTCAATCTGTTAACTGAGCGCAGTAAATACCTAATGAAATTAAATCTCCAACAAGCCTGAGAAAAATGTATTGAAAGCACTCTGCTTGATTACAGGCACTGGTCTAAAGTAACAGACCCATTGATCTGGTCAACTTCAAGCTTGTTCACTTCACCCAATTTAATTTGAGAAGAACAATAACTAAATTTTAGTTGGATCTACTTTCCCACTCTCCAGGGAAATAACCTGAAGTGATTTTGAGTTCAGGTGGCATACAGAAAATTTAATAGGTCAAAGAAAACATTTATTATGTTGCAACTATGGACACAAAGTTACATTAAAAATGCAAAAACCTGTTTCCAGTGCAACAATTACATAGTGCTGCTGACAGGGTCATATACCAAGAACAAACTTCTCTGGTGGGGGCAACAGACCAGTTGTTCTGCAAGTTCAGTATGATACTAAAAACATGTTTCAATAAAGTCTGCTACAGGTGCGAACAAATGAAACAACTGAAACAAAAAACCCTGTCAGCTGTGCCTGAATATAGAGGCTGCTTGATTTTGTTATGCCCTGTGCCAATCCAACCTTAACCCTTTGTCTACCAGGCAAGACATCTATCCAATCTGTCGAAGAAAAATCCCCTTAATTAAAGAAGAATGAATATTTAAACTGCCTTGCTGTATATGAAAGGCAGCTCACAATCTCTCCAGAGCAATTCATCATTCACCCTCTCCAGGGTCAGTGGCCTGAACACAATTCGGGTCGGTAACTTCCCACTGCTGCTATTATCCAACAATTGCTCTAGCCACTTATATGAAACAAGTTGATGACCTCAATTCTGTCTCCACCAGAGATGCTTCCGTAACAGAGAGACATCAGTAACACATGCCGTGTCCCTGCTAACAGTTCCAATAGACAGACCAGCAACTACTGGATCAGCATGATTAATACTACCCTTTTAGTCCTGGGCCCTGCCTATACTAAGGAAACTGAAAAATTCAATAATACAGCCAGTACTTGTGTGGCTCCACAAATGCTTGGTTAACTAGGGACTCCAATACAGACCGACCAAGTCAAGCGGTGTCTGCATACACAGAACTAAACAGGATTTTCCTTATTATCCTGTCCAACCCTCTGTTACTGCCGGCATCCAGACAAAACATCACGGTTTTGTGCAGAGATACTAAGGCTAGCTCTAGAATTAACACAGCTGTATTAACTGGGCCAGTTAAGTATGCTTTTTTGCTTTCCTTCGGATACAATCCTAATGAAACAATCCTGGTTCTAATAGGTATACCTGTGTAGTCGTACACTTCATTATACAAATTTTAATATTTTAAAACTCCATTTTCAAAATACTTAAGTCAGTAGCCTTACTCCTTACTGCTTCTTCAGAAACACAACCCCCTTGTCTGTTAGACACCTCTGATTTCTGGCCTAATACAGCCATGACTGGTTTATATTACTCTGTTCTTGATCCAGTTTTGTCCCTAAGTTTGAACAGCTATTAGCTCCCATTCTTACTTGCTTTCTCCAGCACACGTTAAGAGAAACTGAACTCAGATTTTGCTTTGCCAAGTTGAACAGGACAATCTCATTAAGTCACTTCTCCAAGTAAGCTGCCCATTTCTCTGACGATCTTCTACATCTTTTTTTGCCGATTTAAACTGAAACTTTTCAAAGGTAAGAAATAAGAACTACATATGACATTCCAGATCAGATCTCACCACTCTTTAGAAAGACTTTCCAATCTCTACTAGAAATAACTTACCTGCTACGTTATAGGACTGAATTTGCCACCATGCATCAACAGTTCAGCCATGCTGGTCCCTAAGGGTACAATCACCAATTCTTTCCCCTTTTCAGTTTTTTAACTGAGGAGCCCCTGGCTGTCAGCATAAATTCTTGCTACCAATCTTTTATGCACCTTAACTTGCATTCCGTACTTCTCAAAACCTACTTTTTTTTCCTATTAATTTTATCCTCAAGGCCATCTGGTTTTTTTGTCTCGTTTGATATCCCAACATTGATGTGGATCATCTGTAGCGTCATTATCTGCATCTGTGTAAGCAAATTTCACAGGCGCACGCTTCTATTCTCTGCTCGCTTGCCCACCCCCCACAATCCTGCAATAATTTACCAGCTACATAAATGCTCCTTCTGTAGCTCAAAGGGTAGTACTGCCACTGTTTAAAAAGAAGTGTCACTATAAAAACAGTCCAAAAACTTCAAGACTGAAAATGACTTACACTCATGATATATAAACCCCCCTAAATTCTACAAAGGAAAAGCTGAAGTGGTCTTGTTTTATATGATAACAGATTAGTATCCTTCCTTCATCACTCATACCTGTTTTTAGTGTTAAGAAAGGCTAGGCAGTTTCTCAAAGGTAATTTGTGGCTCAGTAGCTGAAGACTGGAAGTTTCACACAATGCAGCTTCATGATAAAATGTACAGTCACTACATAACAATGTTGTTTTAGAAACACAGTATTTGCATAACAGGTTGATCTGCTGCCAGTAAGCAAAGAGCAACACTTCCAATAATTTTGCCGAGATACAGTGGTCTAACTTGTCACTCAAATTCAACATGAACTTGAAACTACCTGTTTTTAAAACAAATTTATTTCCTATCCAGCCAAAACTCTGCAGCTTTAACAGGGACAAAGTCAACTCATTTTAAAAGTAACAGAGATTGAGGTCACATTCTCTTGGATCTTTCATCTTTTTTTTTAACAAAATTCCAGGTTTTTTTTACTTTAGACTCCATAGAAAGCACAAGGCCTTTGCCTGACCTTGCAGCATCATAAAACATGGACAGGGAAGCAGGACATGGCTGTGACTACCCATTGTTCAGTTCTGAGAATTATTACCCACTGACAGGAGTCCTGCTCTTTTTCTTTCTCCTAATCACAAATTGAATTCCCACCAAAAAACAAAGAAATATTTGTTGTTCACAGGGAAAAAAATGCCTCACAGCAAAATTCGCTACATCAACATCTGCTTTCTCTATTGACAAGTTACACATGCTTCCTTGGAGATTAGTATCAGGTTTTCTGTTAACACATGATTTCTGACATCAGGTTGTTGCACACCTTGGCGGTTCATCACCCACTGTTTTTCAATTATGTTCAGTTTTGTCCTAGTTCTGCAATTTGTATAGCTCAGCTTTAAAAAAAAAAAAGCTCTACAGTCAGTACAGGAAGTGAGATTAAAGAGAATCGTGTTCTGCTGACAAAATTACACAGGCTAGGAGGAACAAGAAGCCACCATCTATGTAGCAGCCTTACCCTTCTACGCAGTCTGTCCCTTTCTTCACGAATAGCATTCATGGTGGCCTTGGTCCTGTTGAGCTCCTCCTCTTTGCTACACAGCATGGCTGTGAGGCTCTCATTTTCTTCCCGCAAGCCAGCTAGCTCCTTTTCCCATCGAGATCTCTCCTCAGACAGACTCGGATAAAGGTCACGTCCCAGTACACCCTCAATCTCTTCAACGGTCTGCAAAAATACAGTCGTCAAAAAACCAGAAAGCAGCAGAGAAAGATGACTGAACAACACTAATTAATGGTAGACAGGACAGAAGTCTGTAACAGGCAACTGTATATACTTACATGTATACACTCAGCCCTGCAACACCATCAGTTTGCTTCTTTTGTTTGTTAAGTTATATCAAACAAAATTATTGCTCATTTTGACAGTTTGGCCATTTTATTAAAATATTTCATATTAACCAACACCAAAGTAGATGGACATTTTATATGCAAATAAAACCTACGTTACCTGTGACTGATAGCAAACCCAGTAGTTTCATCTCAGATCACTTTAAAACAGATTAATGGCTCCTTGCCATGGGCAAGCAAGGATGAGCACTGTGCTTATTCTCTCCCTGAATGAGTAACAGGCAGAAAGTAGCAGCCTGTGAATGTGCATGGCATGGGGCCTTTCTTCGTTCTAGTCCAGCTCCACAAAAGGGCAAGGAAAAGAGTGGGACAGTAAAAAAAGGAGGACTCCTCTTTCCCACATCTCTGAGCATGTTCTTTCCAAGAAAGAAAATTGGCCTTGGCTAGGCTCACCTTATACCAGATGATGTTACAGCCCTTCCAGTGCCTAAGAAAGGCTGGGTTTCCCAGGACCATATCACGCCATTCAGCATGTCCTCCCCCATCCCCTTGTTCAGAACTATGGCTTGGAGGCACCATTCAGCATCTTCCACTGGGTGAAACTAAACTACAAAACCACACCACCAGCAAGGGAATACTGCCATACCTAAACTTACCATCAGACTGGTCATTCAACATGTTAAAACACAGTGTAACACTCTACGTGTTGGGTAACCACATGCAGTTCTGATTCTATTACACAGCATATGCCACTTGTGTTAAATTTTTTCACTTATGGAAGACCTTTGCAACAAGCAAAACCCCTCCAAATGTTGTTTATAAGCTTCTGAATCTCTCTGAAAGCAGTCTGCATTAAAATGGTAGGAAGAAACATGGAAAATAAATTAGTATATGATATAACTAGCAACCTAGAAAGTTTCATTTCATTGGATAATGCAAGAACAAACTACTGCTAAAGCCTATACTTTTAAGTTTAATATGGAAGATAAATAACTCATGTACCAAGGTTAAAAATAGTCTATTTGGTTGTTTTATTCAGAAGGACTTAATTTCTATATAGAACAAAAATTACTAACTGAAGTTTATGTCCTTAATCGGGGAGGGTCTAAAAGAACCAACTACAGTACAGCTGAAAATGAAGAACCAGTTTGAAAATACAACTCCACTTTCTTCCTGCAAGAAATCTTCCCAGTGTTGTCAGCACTGTCTGACACTGAGGTATCAGTGAAATTGTATTATTTGTCCATTAAAAACAAAAGTTGGTTATTTACTGTTACCAACTCAATCTTAAAAAATAAATCTTGGCTACAGAAAGACTCCTTAGTGAGGAGGAAAAGACCCTCATACAAGAGGAAAAAACCCTAGTTTTAACTAGTTCAAGATGCCTCCATGGAAGAAACAGGGACAAAACATTTGCAATCAGGTTGATGTCATACTTTTAAATCTTATTTCATGTCTCCCCCAAATAAAACTGCAATTATGTTTAGAGTCGTAAGTATAAAACTCTGTAATTCCATTGACAGAGTATCTACAGTATAGTTCTGCTTACATATTTAGTAAGGAAGCTTAAACTGCTTTTCTAAAAGAGCAATGCCTTGCAACATCTCTGTAAGATCAAAGAAGCCACAGCTCTCCCTTACATTAGTTCATGTGGACCTGTAGGTCTCAAACTATGAGAAGTTAGGTTATTTCAACACAACATGAGGATGAATTCAAGCTCTAAATAAGCATAGGGTGGTTCATCTTACAATGCGAACAAAAGCTCTGTAATGGCAGGGAGTACTGACTCTTGATGATGCCAGCTTTATTTTAAACAGTGCTTCTTTGTTGCGGTCTTCTCCTCTCCTTTCTTCCCCCAAACCCCTTCTTCTCTCTCATGCACTCCCCTGTTGTTTCCTCAGCTCTCTAATGCCAAGTTCTGCTACTGCCTCCTTCCTCCCCATGCTCCTAGTGCTGCTATTTTTCCAACATCCCCCACCCCCCCCGGTCCCCTTCTTTCCCAAGCCTCTTCTCCTCAAAGCACCACTGGGGATGATAAGCCTGGAGCAACACTGAAAGAGGAAGGACTGCCATGAGGAAGCAGCAGCAGTGGCTCAGCACCACGGAGGTATCTTCAGAGAGGCTTCTTCTGTTTCTCCAGACTCCATTGCTACTATCTGTCCACTCAAATACAAAGTTCAGGCAGTAACAGCATCAGCACAGGTCTGACAGTTGTACTAAGGGCTTCCCTACAGTCCCTGACATAAAGCGACCTTTCTGCTTACTTCTATCCTTCACTTTGACGTGTTCAATATCCTTTTGCTGACTAAACTATTACAAAAATTCTCTGGTTTGATGACCAACATGCTACCATCCTCCACAGTAAATAAAGCATAGATATTGTACATGGATGTGTGTATGTAACTACCAGGCAGTTTATTTTTCTTCAAAGGAGCGTATTACAGAGCAGTTTTGTCTGGCAGGCTGCTGCACAGCAGGTAAATTCAGGTATAATTTCACAGATTATAGGATCGCATTACAATGTAATGTTCTGAGCACAGGGCAGGATGTCATATCATAGTAATTCCAGTCGTGTCTCTGATACCGCCAGCAGCAATCTGCCTTAGTTTACTTACAAGAGGTGTTGTGTTACAGACATGATAACCGATGAAATCAGCAAGTATCAGGTTTAAAAGAAGCAAAGAGTACTTTTTCACAAGGCATAACTCAGTGGTAGAATTTACTCCTACCAGAATGTATGGAGGCCAAAAATCTAAACAGCTTAAAAAACACATTAAACATAAACATGGAATAAAATTCTATTAAACACAGAGACATCATCTCTGGCTCAGGAAGTTCCTAAACCCACCTTGCTGGAAGCATCGTTGAAGGCAGGAGAAAAAGGACATACTATGCATGTCCTTTTTGATGCAGTCTTTCCATAGGCATCTGCCACTAGACAGACTTTTGGTGCAACCCAGTGCAGCTGTTTTCATGTTCTAAATGGTTCATGTTTGGAAATTTTTTTTATTTTTTATTGGTAGACATTTAGTGGTAGATACCCGTTGCTGATAGTTACTCTTCAAAATACATGAAGTATTAACAAGCCTACTCTGTGGAAATTTTCTTAAACAAAGGACAGTTTTGTAGCCAGTTTATCAGACAATCTGATAAATCTCATTTTAAGGTCTTTTCATTCTTTGTGGGACAGAAACAATTGAGCTAGCTAGGGGTCACATGATTTATATAAAAGAAGTAAAACAACCAAAAATTATCTGCAACAGCTTTAAAAGAAACCAGTGAAATTTAACCATCAAAACAGAAGGATTCAAAACATTTAACTGTGTTAGTCCACTGGTGAAGAAAAAAAGTCAACAGTCAAAGCAAAAGACAGTCAGCATACTTCAGGTTTCTGTTCATGATTCCACCTGTTATAAAAATCTCTGTTCTCTGGGGAAGCGAGAAAGAAGAAATGACCTGCAGCTGTGGGTGGAATTGTGGAGAGGGGCTCTACATGTAGGTTTTGCTATATTAAACACATTGGTGACACACTTGCCTGGCATATAATCAGAGCATGTCAGAGAGGTTCCTGTCTTCCTGAGAGGTTAATAACCTTCACAAGCTGTCACTTGTCAAACATAAACAATCCCAGGCTCTACAGCACAGGCAGTGGGGAAATGCTTTCCCCAAAATGGCTATGCCTGTTGAGATTACATGAAAATAAAAGGCCTGCATCTTGGACCAGGAAAAAGCTGCTGACAGTTATCATTACAAAAGTTTGACTGCAAGTGATTTGAATCAACAGTAAACAATGGGGTCAAAACAAAAAAGCTTGAGCATTAAACTTATGACAGCTATATTGACATTTTGTTGAAAGTACCCCCCACAGAAATTCTCATCTCATTTCACTTCAGAGACCTTTGCGGGCTTTTCACAGACTTATCTACCTGATTTCCAGGATCCACGATCTCTCTCGGTGAATACTGACTTCTGAGAGCACTTAATCCTAAAACTCTAGATAATTCTGGGTAACATTCAAAGTATCAATCCTAACCCTCTGAGACACTTATTAAGACCATTCCCAACAGACACAGAAGTCAGTCTCTCTCTCAGATATACCCACATTCCTTGAAATACTGCCTAACATTAATTTCTTTATAGGTCATTACATTCCTCATGTACTACCAGGGACAAAGGGGACCTTTCCCAGTAGTATGGCAAAGGGCCATCTAAGCCATCTAGAATGGTCACAGATCCACTCCAGCGGCAAACTGTCAATATATTTGTTCTTATATAAATGAGTCACCGATACCTTTATCTGACACAAAAAAAATTTGTTCAGCTCTGTCCCTGCATATAGTAAGATACTCTACACCTCCCTTGCTTTCAGGTTCTGAATTGAAATCCCTTCACTACCCATGCTAGCAGTTGTCCCTCTTCTTGTCCTGCTACATGCACAATAAAACCAAGGCATGCAAGTATCAGCTCAATTATTGTTACTGTGTCTGGCTTGTCTTATTAGAATTAATATATCACACATGCTTTGTGTTAAATACTAGCTTAATATTTTAAGACAACCAAGTCACAATTTACACACAGTTTATGGCATTTTACCTTCACATTTCAGTAGGAGTTATATATAGTGTTTCAGTTACCAGTATATGACTAGCTGTGTGACCTTGGGCAAGTAACATGTTTGCTGGATAACCTTCAGAAAGTAAATAAACTGCAGAGTGTCCCCACTTCTGTTATCTCTGAAACGAGCATAAGACAAATACATTTCTGATTTGAAATCAAATAGCTCCTCCCGTGCCTTGGAGAATTCAATGAAAAACAGGTGTACTGCTTAACCAACACACACTGTGAGATGGACTTGATTTCTGTAAAGTACTTTGACACCTTTGGAAGTAAAGTGCTACTGCTGCAGAACGTGATCAGGTGTCTCAGGCAATGCACATGCTGGATTTGGAGCCAAATGTTACCATTACCTTAATGGCTAAATCACAGTGTTCGCTGGCGGTAGTGAGTTGTTCAATGTGTCTGTCCACTTCGGCTACTGATAAACTGCAGCTGCTTTTCTTCCTCCCACAGACAACATTTTCCAGACCTGTCAGCACTCTCTGCAGTTCTGAATTCAAGTCACTACAGTTATCTACAAGAAAGCAAAACAAAACAAAACAATTATCACAACAACTAGCATCTCGGTGAAAAAACATACTCTCACCCAGGAAGCACCTGCTGCTGGACGGCTCAGGGCTTACTGTTCAGGGAATGTCTTTGCCACCTCTCACTTTTTCCTCACCAACTGACAGGCTTAAATACCACAACCACACCAACATCAAGCTCTACCTCCCACCTGATAAGTAACGCTCTCCCTACTTACGTGAAGTGTTCATTCTTCCTTCAAAAATCTCTCTTTTCTGAAGGACAACGTTTTAAGACACCACATGCTCACATACTATGCCACTTCTGTTTTGTCATTCTATTTGCCAGTCAGGGCCTATTATCCTGATTTTATTACCCTCAAAGATTTTTCTCTGTATATTAAACTTTTTTTCTGCTTGGTACATTCATACATCCACTGACATTATGACTTGATGTTTTTCAGAAGAATTTTTGTGATTGTACTTAACCATAATCAGCAGCAGATACAGAAGTGCTACTTCAATTATAAAATGCGGCGGAGAATAATTTCCTTTTCTGTCTTTAGGCAAAGCTCTTCTAGCGCCTTGGACACTGTGACAGCATCCTCTATTTCGGCAAAATGGGTCTCAATACCTGCCCAGCTCACTTCATAAATTATTTTCATTTTTCCTAGGTTCAATCTGGAGACCTAGGTTCCTAAGGCAGACACGTGGTAGAATTCACCTGGTGCTGTCTCTCAGTTTAGTGCGCTAGTTTAGTATTCCTGACTAACTAGTTAAGGGTTTGCATTAACTGCCAACTGTACAGCACACAAGTGGAGCACTATGAGACAGCAGTGCACCAGCAGTTTCTATACCTTACTAAAAACAGTGGCAGGCACTCTTGCTGGAGGGTGTTCTTTCTACACTACTGCTGCAAGCATTTCGCCATGGTCAGAATTCCTTAATAGCCTCATAGCTGTGGTTCTTACAGGGGACTAAAGTCTGAAATTCAACAGACATGAGACATCAGATTATTGTAGACTACCTTGAAATGCCTCTGTGCAAGAGAAGCCTAAAAGCAGCTGGATGAAAGGATGAGATGATCAGAAAGTACAAAATGGTAAACTTGTTAGCCCAAATCTAACTCCACAGCCTAATTTACATAAACACGAACCTACTGCTGACCAAAAAGAAGAGTTTAGAATGATCTCACATGTATCGTATGAAAAATGTGAATGGGCCATACATACATAACTTTGCTCTCGGAAGTCATACTCACTAGTTCCTGACTAGCAGCCACGCATCTGTTGTGATAATACCGAAATTTCCTTTACAGCACTCGTTTAGGAGCAGCATGCTTTTAAGCCGGATGCTTAATTGTAAAAAGGTCTATTTAGTTCACTTGAATTTATTTGCTTCCTTAACATCCTCTGTAACAGACATTTTCTCCATTTAAACAACCTTCACAAGACCTTGCATGCTGAGTTTTGTTCCTACAATAATATTTTTGCCCAGAAAAATAAGAGTTTACAATAATGAGAAGCCCATTTCCCACAGAAAACCAGTACAACCTAATCACAAGCTCTGCAAGACACACTGGAGAGTACTCATCATTTTAGTTCTTGGTGTTTTATTGCCTGTAACAATAGAGTAGCATATCCACATGCATTAGTGTATCATGACGTATTTTACTGTTTGTAGTAAGTTCCTGATGTTCATTCCATTAGGGCAGTAAGCAAGGTCATGCACATGATTATATATCCTATATCTAGAAGGATAAAACAATATGTATGTATTTGTGTATATATGTGTCACACAAAGATTTCTTTTCCAGGAATATAGAAACAAAACCCAAAAAGGACAGAGGCTATGTGTAGAAGGAAAACATGGAAAAAAAGCAAGAATCCCTAGAGTTAACATGCTTATTTTGCCCGTTGCTATACTTCATTTTATTGCCGTATTTCCCACTGTTAGCAGAAACTTCAGCGGGTAACTTGCTGTTAATGTACACAAACCCTGCTTTAGCTCCACCTCATGAAGAAAATAAATCAAAGCCCTATCCCTCCCCTCCCCTTCTCCCCAAATGCTGAAAAGTAAATTGGTTTGAAATTTTTTGTCAAAAGAATGTTAAAAAAAGAGGAAAGAACATTAAGGGAAAAAAAGTCCTTATGTTAGGATCTGTTTGAGTAGGAACTTAATAGTAAGCATTAACTTTTGAAAGTAAAAACATTAAAGTTTTAAGAATATAAAAACTTTTACTAAAATCTCTTGACTTCATTATATACTTTGTTAAGCACACTCCAAACTTCGTACGTCAGACACTTTGCAATTACATTATTAATACTCTTCTATCAAAGTTTCTAGAAATTAAAGACACTGAAATACAAATGTGCTGTAGCAGGTCTTGCATTTATAAACAAATACAGCTCCAGAGCTGGTGTATTCATTTCAATTTAAGAAATCATAGAGAAAATCTTTTTTATATGGTTGCTTACAATATCAACATGTTTTCTACATTATTAAACTCCATTTAAGGGCACTGAACACTATGTCCACAAGTCAGCCTGGTCTCGGGTCCATTCCTCTAAAGGCACTGTACTAGAAAAAACAGCAAAAAGTTCTCAATAGAAAGAGCACTGCCCAAAAAAGTGGAAACTGTCTTAGTACAGTTTCTTATGTATGGAAGTAAATATTGCATGTTGCAATGTAACCATAAAAACCTAATATACAGTTACTAGCTTCATATTCAAGGATTACAAATTCTGCAACAGGGCTTAAAACTGCTATTTAAATGGTTTCCTAGAACACTGCTTGCGTACAGTATCACCCACAGAAGCTCCTAGGCACCTAGCTAGTTTACCTAGGGAAGAAAATGAAAACCAACTAGTTGGTTTAAATATAAATTAAGAGAAACAGTGTTGCGATGAGAATTCTGGAAATCAGTCACAGTGAGGATTACACCAGACTTTTGCCAGTCTGCAGCTATGGTGCTCAGCAATTGTGCTCAAATGCTTAAAACATTATCATACCGAAGGCCTAAAACATGCCTGCCCTCTTAGTTTTTAATGAGAAAAGAATAGTTACAGACAGTATGGAGATGCTCCCTCCTTGCACTATATTTGAACGGCTTGTGTCAGATTTATCCTTGTCTAAACCAATTTCAATAAGCTATCCAATTCCATACTTTAGAAAGGCTCTCAAATTTCAAATAGTGTAGACAACCTTTATAATTAGGCTGTAAAAGAACTAGATAGACAGTTCCATTCCCATCCTTTTTCCTCCGACATCTATTCTGTTTGTAATTCTTCTCTAGACTACTCTGTAGGCACATGTAAGGCATGTGAATAGCCTCCCCGCCTGCTTCTTCCCCAAAATTCATAAGCTCTCCTGAGCAATCCCTCCATTTTGGACTCCATAGCTATTCTACATCAAGGCACAGAGGTTACTTTGCATCTAAGTTCATACTGGCGGAGAAGTTCAGCATTTGTTGTGATTAATACAGCCTAGATTCATTTATTTCCTCAGCAATCATATGGATTTGATTTTCAAAGGCTATAATGCATTTCTGGTGCAAGAAGGCATCATGTCTATAAGAAGAATAACTCACCCATGTCTGCAGTAACCATGGTAGACTGATTCTCTGGTACCGAAACAGAATTCTGGTCCATGCTGCGTGAGTCTTCATTAACCTCATGCTGGCTTTGGCTGAGCTCTGACCGTAGCTCCGAATACTCATCTTCCTCCCTGGGAGACAGAGCAAAGGCAGAAATAAAATCCCGAGGAGATACATATCTCCATGACACTTATTTCAGACCTGTAAGCCTAGTCACAGGACACAATCCACACAAGTGTAAGTGTTTTTGTCCAGCCAGTAGAGAAGGGTTTATTGCCTTTACCACAAAGCAGCTGTGCTATACCCAGAACACCCACTTGCAGCAGCCAGTGCCTGGTTTCCATTTCTTTATTCCCAAGTTCATCACTACTCCAGACCACTGTACAAGGAAACAACAGGTGGAACTGAGTGCAAGCAAGGGTGTGCGCAAGAAGGACATACAGCGCTCTGCAGTAACTCCCCAACTGATAATTCCTCATCAGCACAAGTGGCTTTTGATCCCAAAGTGGATTAGCAACAATCGATTTTGGTCTCTCTCAGTTCAAGGATGGCATCGGCTGGTGTGCAAAAGCAAGCACGCACATGCATGCGCCTGCATATATGTATCAAAACGCTCCTGGGGACAGGTAGGGTTTTCTTTTTCTCTTACCAAAAGGAAGAGAACAGTAAAGTGAGTATAGCACTGAACTAATGGAGTTAGTGGAAAATAAAAAGCTTTAATTACCTAGGTTTTAACTTATTTGTCAAGCTGGTTCTACTAAAATAATTTTAGACACAAAATACTTTAGCTAAAGCTAATGAGCTTAAAAAATCAGAGCTTTTCCCTCCTGTCTCCGTACTATGAGTTCAAAGCACTGGGGAAGAAGATAAGTAAATGAGTAACAGCTTTGCTTGAGAACATTTGTAAATATTTTTTCTTTTGATCAACTTGTTGATTCAACTCAGGGTTGGGTTTTTTTTTTCAGTTCATGACTGTTTTGACATTAAATTACATATTTTAAACATGAGAAGAACACCAGCTTATCCAGGTGCAGAGCCTCTCTGATAAGTAAGCAAACAGCCATCATTTTGTTACACGCTCAATTAAATGCAGGGAATCCTTCTGCTGCAGATTCAGCAGAAAAGTGTGAGAATGGAACTGTCTGGATTTGGAAACAATAAGAAACAGCAAAGAGCTATCTGGGGATCTGCATCCGGGAGGGGCATTTGTACTGTTAAGTCTGCTGCATGTTACATGGTGATGAGCGTTTCTTGCAGAAATATTACAGGATTTAGCTTGGAGGTGTGTCTGGATTTGCCAGGCAAAATAGCAGAGAAGATGGCCCATACATACACAGAACAAGGACAGAAGGAAAGTCTGCTCTCAAAGTTGCAGAGGTGACAATTTATAAATCAGGCCAACTCAAAAAAGGAATTTCAGCTTGCTTGCCAAGCACTGTTTCCCAAGGTACTGAAATGTAATTTCTACAGGAACTAGTACGCTCTTCTACCCCTTACATTTGCTTCAGTGCAAAGGAAGTCTGACTTTATCAGAAGCACTTTGGGACAAACAATGCAGGTCAGCTGGTTAAAACTGAAACTTAGATCAAAGAAAGGGCTTTGAGGTATCAGGCAATACAGGTTTAAGAAAGTGTGAGAACTAAATAATGAATAGGATGAATTAAAACAGTGTAATGAAGACACATAAGCGTGAGTTAATGTTCCATGAACTCTATTATTAGCCACAGCACAAGCCAGTTGTAATTAGCTTTAGACAAAAACAATTACCAAGCACTCAAACAGTTGCATTTTTTTGAACTGAAGGTAATTCATTTTTTCATTTATGCAGCAATTAGTCCTACATTTTTAAAACCTGAATTACCTCTACAAATGGACAAGAGGCTGTACTGATCATAAAACAATGCCACACACAATAATAATTTCTCACCGCTCTTCTTTTGGTTCTTGCTGCATAGATTTTCTGTTTAAAATTCCAACACAGCTTCATCTAACTGTAGCACAACTGTTGCTTTTTCCTTTTAAACACTCTCACTATCCTGGGGCAGTTGAAAAGTATGTCATGTGGCAGGACTCACACCCTTCCAATGGCTCAAGCCAGAGGTCAGCTTCTGAATGAATGAATGCTTCTAAGATCTGACCAGACAGATCAGAAATCCATTTCTGGTAAAGTGACGGCAAGGTCAATCAGCCTTTCTACCACCAGCCTCACAGGGGCAGACCAAGGGATAAAACACAAGGGGCAGTTCAAGGGGAGTGATGCATCACAAACATAAACTCTGCCTTCAAAACTGAAGTTGGCAGTAACAGAAGGTACTGTACGTGACTCCCCTTCCCCTAACGCAGAAGAGTCCTCCGTGGCACTGGAAATGCAAGGCGCTCAACAGATAACAGCAGCCACTGAATGCCTGCCACACCACCCAGAAGGTGGAGGCACTACAACTTCCTTGTTGCTGCCATCGTCCAGGGCCTGGCTGGAAAAAAGTAGGTATTTGTTGTCCTATGGGCTCTAACGGTTCCTAGTTGCTGGAATGTCAAGGCAAGTTGAAAACAATTAGGATCAGATCAAGCTGGTCTAAACACAGAGCAACCTGGGACCAATGCTGGAGCAAAACTGTGCATTTTACAGGTCCGTCTGCACTTACTGCTTTCCTCATGTTCAGGTGCAACCAAGGGTCTTGACCGCTGCACAGACACTGAGAAAAACCTGATCAAATAGTGAGAAAACGGCACATTTTCAACACCCTTCCATACCACTAATAAGTTCTGCCAGGACAATGGCAAGGTGCACGTTCTCTTCATGGCTGCAAACAGTGCATAGCTGCACACTTCAGGTGCCAGCAGTTTTTCAACAACCATTTTACTCAAACAAGTATTTTTAAGGCATTCTAAGACCCTCAGATAGAAAACACTAGAGGTGTACGTGCATGGCAGCCCAGAGATTGACTGCTCCCTGTGCATCCCACTTGAGGTCCCTCCCAACTAACTCACTCATGAACAAATAGCGACACGCTGGAGATGACGCATCACTGAAGGCAGGTGGGGCTGGGCATTCTGTGCTGAAGCCACCACCATCACACCCACAATGCCATTTGAATTGAGCTGAAGTAGCTTCCACCAAGCACATATTTAAAAGCTAGAATCAGAGATCCAGGTCATTGTGTAAACACGACTACAAGTGTTACCTGTGATGCTGTAGTCTATTCTCTCTTCTTCTTCCTCATTAACTCCAACACAACCTATTTTCTGAATATATTTCAGATTAAAAGCTGTAAATCTGAACAAATGGTTTTATAGAAATGGGTTACAAGCTTCTTGACAACTGTTTCAAATAATCCTTAGCAGGCACCTATATTCAACAGAGTATATTTCTGTTTGGTATTGTTAAAGTTCCTTAATATTTTTAAGAGTTGCAGAGATGTACCCAAACAGACACTAGTTTAGAAATAATTTGTTCTCTTCCTTTTTCCTTTTGCTTAACCTCAATCTGACATCTGAGAGACTGTCACTCATAGACCAATGTTGTTTCTACACAACCAAGTTACAGATGATTTTGCCAGCCAAAGACATGATCAAGAAAAAACAGCTGAGTTTGACTGAATCTAAGGCAATACTAAAAACATTTGAAGTCAGAAATATTCACTTTTAATGTAGACAATTCCCTTTTAGCACACTACCATGTAATTTGTAAATCCTTTCTGTCCTTCAGAGTTATCAGGTGTATCCTTTATGTCCAAGCATTCACAATATGACTCTACAATTGGGAAAATCCATTTGATTGGCTTTTCCATCTTCTTAGTTGTACACACTTTTGAGAGAAAATGGGGAGTAGGCATCCACCTTGTCAAAGGACAGAGAACCTTTGCAATGCAAAAAACTTGTGTTCTACAAATTGAAACAGCAGAAGTAGGAGTAACACTGCCACTGGCATCTATTTGACATGTTAAAGATAACGCCACTTAGTGAAAGCTGTTCAGTCTAAAAGAAGCTGACAAAATGTGCTCTGCATGGGTCATCACAGGCTCTTCTGCCCAACAGTCTTCCAGGGTTCGATGAAAGCCTGTTTCTTGAGTTTTACAATAAACTTAAAACATAAGCCATCTCCTGCCACTCTCACCCAAATAATGTAGATGCGAACAGTGAGACACTGTCACACAATTATAATTTTTCAAGAAAAACCCCAAGATTTATGTCTCCAGACTGCTCAAATGAAAAAAAGCATCCTCATCCTAGTGGACCACTTCTTTAGTGTCTTTTTGCTCCCAAATTGCTACCTTCTTAATTGGTAGTGGGTAAATTCTGCACCATCACACATTAAGTACCAGGCAAGCAGGAGGCTCATGTACTTGCACAGCATGAGTACAGGCAACTGTCTTTTTAGCCTTAATATCAAGTCAGTTACAGCTGTATTTCAGCTTTTTTTTGGTGAGGTCAGGCTTCCAAACCAGCTGGGCTGTACAGAGCAGCACCAGGGAGATGAGACAATTGCAGATGAATGTTGGCTTGCTCCCGCAACAATGGTGACCTCATTTTCCTTAGGGAATGCTGGAAGAATGTAGCGCAAGAGCAGCAGCTAACTTCATGTGGCCACACACATGGAACTTGTTGTACTCAAGAAATGGCTAGCAAACCTAGAACAATCCTGGAAACTTCTAAAAACACTCCTGTAAGATTACTGTTACTAAGATCAGCATATCAGATATACCTGGGAGGAGGCACAGGCATTGACATGTGTCTTCAGCTCTCTTCTAGAGCTGGCATTACTAAACCACATGAGCAAAAGCCATTACACAAGCTGTGTAAAACCTCTGACACTGCAAAAAGAAAAAGAAACCAAACCAAAAAACCCCACCAAAACCCAGAGAGAAAAATCCTTGGAATGGGGAACATTAAACTAGCTTACATAGCTTGCTGACACTCCTCAGACTGCTGCAATGACCTTATTCAGATTTAAACACTCTTTCTGCTTACTTTCTGCCCTACTTTCTGAGGGTACTACTCACATTCAAACAAAGAGCTACAAATTTAAAGATAATACAGCTTAAGGATAGTCAAATAATCTCCAAGAAACTCTGGCTTCTTCTAATTGTTTCCATAACATTTTTAGGTTTTGTAAGGAACCATGAAGAGTGTCATAAAAGCAGCAGTATATCAAGCTACATGTTATTTTTACAGCGTAAGAACGACACATGGAAAGACCAAACAATCCCTGTGTCAGCACTGAGTAAACATTTATCTGTTATGCAATTAATGTATACTCAAGAAAACTGTTTCCAGAAAGACAGCCTAAATTTTGTGACAGCACAAGTAAAGCCTGCACTCAGTATTACTCGCAGCTACCCAAGGGTCAAATCAAAATTAAAATCCCTCCTTTCTTCTGGTTCAGAGGAAACCATGAATGCTGAGGCCGAGCAGGGCCGTGCTCCCAGAACTCTTCCTCCCAGGACACTTTTGTTCCAGCTCCCCCGCTCCCGGTCCCCATGGCCAAGGGTGGAGCACTGTGAGTCACACCTGTCCCAGCAAGGACAGCAATCACACCACCCTTGCTCTGTGGGGTGGAACACTTCTGACTAACGCAACCAGATCGCAGAGCAGATTTGCAGAAAGCCACAGCAGGAAGTATCAGTTTTCGTTTCTTTCAGTTGTCTTTATAAAACCTTATGGAATCCCTCCAGTTCTTCCTCTGCTGGCTGTTTTTCGAGGGAATATTACTCCTCTGTTCCCCAGACACCAAATTATTGGCCTGCCAAAGAAAACAAGCTATCCCAATCATTAAAGGAAATTAAAAAAAAAAATCCACTAACTTAGTAAACATTTTTATTCCTACTAATAAAACCAGAACAAATAAAAACAGAGGAGGCATCCTAGCTCTCTGAGGAAAACAAGCTCTCATGCAATAGGACCAAAGAGGTGGGGCATGACAGCGATGCCCTGTTGCAGCAGTATTGCTCTGATGCCTCCAAACACCTGCACCCCACCAAACGGGCAGCAAAACTGCACTCTGCGCGAGAAGCAGCATGTGCTTCCCATCAAGTTTGTTTCTTACACCTCACTTTTCTGCATATGCTACAGCTGGCTTGTTTATGGACATGGTTGAACATTGACAGTATCCACCCAATTCCAGTATTTTGTAATTGAACACCACTTGTCACTTAGCTTGCCACAGGGACTCCAAACAAACAATTTTAATGGATTCTATGTAATATTTTTCTTAAGTGTCGGAGGACTTCTGCAATTCAAGAAAAAGGTACGAATGCAGCTCTCATGCTTCTCAGATATTGCTCTTCAACCAGTCTTTTCAATTGGTAGAGCTTTACCAGAGAGATGAGCGGGATGGGCAGCCAGTATCACACTGCAAAGAAAGGTGACTCGAAACAAGACAAATGGGAATTCTGTCTGCAGACGTGTCAAGCATGAATCAACAAGGGAGTCACGGGGATTTTTTTCATAGTATTTCCAGTTTTAGAAGATACTTACCTGAAAAATCTCACCATGACCACTGCTAGTTATGATCATCTCAGTTGGCAAAATTAATCTTCTTGAATATATTAACATAATGTGATTCTATCGCTGCTTTTATAGTGTTACATACACACAATGATACTTCCTCTTATTTATGGTACACCAAACCTTTTTATTTTTGCAAAGAAATATTTGCATGAGAGGTTAAGTGTGTAGTAACAACGTGGCCTTGTGCTAGTAGAAACATTTACAAGGAAGAATAAATGAAGCAGTTATCAAAAAACTTGCAGCTAATGGGCAAGGAAAACTGAAAATTTGTGACATGGGTAGAGCACCATGTCAGCATTACCTAAAAAGTATCATATCTAATCTGATGTTCTCAGAAAATCCATAGATTCTAGCAGTTTAGCTGCATCCTCACAAGCTAAACTAAGTTTCTTCCTCGTTCTAGTCCAGCTTTCTCTAGGTTGAGAATAATGGGCAAAAGCAAGTGAACAAATGTGTTTTCCTGTAGTCAAATGTTAAGTTTATTTTAACACAGTAACGAGTAATGACCTAGTGTAATACCCCAAGCTTTGCTGCTCCAAGGACAGGCAACAATGTAGTACGTACCATTGTGTTCTGTCACAAACACCAGTACAAGCAGAGGCAAAACCTAGTGAAATCCATTTGAGCCATGCTTCTCACCACAAGTGATTTCGCTTAGGTGATCTATAGGATGCCACAAAATAAAGCTAAAAGCAGAGGTGCAGGCTGGGTGGCTACATCTTCCTTTATCCACCATTACTATCACTTACCTGGTATCCTGGCACGTATGTCACGCTAAAGGAATATTTAGATGGCACAGTGTAGCTCTTTGCAGTGCTCATTAGGCTTTGCAAAGTATGATTTTGCCAGAGAGAATATAGCACTTTTGAGCCTGGGGATGATACTCTGCAGAACACATACCTTAATTATGGGCAGCTACTCAGTACCAGTCATAACAAGCCTAACCACCTTAAAGACAGCACCTACTTAGAGTGTAATTCACATCATCTTTTGCACCATTCTTGGACCGGCCCAGAATTTCCAGGAAGTTGTTGTACCTTATTGTTGTTCCCTGTAGTCGATCAATCTTCTTATTTAATTCAGCAATAATACTGTGCAGCTCCGTGATTCGTTCCTCGTAGCGTAGTGTTGTTCGCTCCTGTACATCTTCGTGCTCTCTCATCAGGTGGGACTGTTCACACTAAAGCAGAGAAGCAAGGAACAGAAATGGTCTTATGAATAACTGCACAGAGATACAAGGAGATACTGAGATACAAGGAGAAAGTGTACACCATTAATGGTCTTCTTGCTCATCAAACCAACACTGCCTTAGCAAGAGAAAAGGACAGATGCAAAATACTGACAGGTACACAAGATTTTAAGTATAATGCAGTGTACTTGTATTAATTTTTTTCCTAAAGGGCAGAAACTACCCTTCCTGCTTGAACAAAAAACACCATTTGCAACTCAAAATAGCTATAAATAACTGATCTTTGAATCCACGATGCATCATAAACCTTCAGAGATCTACCCAACGTGGTCTGAATTCGAACAAGTCCTAAGGCAGAAACCACATTATTACAAAGAAAAGTAACCACACTTCAAGTTTATGATTTCTTCCCTAGTATGAGTATTTGTTTTCATTAGGCTTTAAAGATAACGTAGCATATTTTTTATTATTTTATTCCTCTATAATGAAATGCTTATTATTTGAACAATCAAAAGGCTACATGGCTGCTTGTTTTTCACATGTATTACAAAATCCTCCTTTTTCTTTCCCATAGAATTTTAAATCCAGCCTCTCTAGCTCATTCCTCATGCCAGCAAACACTACACTTCAGTTACAGCAAACAATTACAATCTACTGCAATTACAATCCAACAGTACATGCTGATTGAAATTACTCCTGGTAGTGGCTGGAAAGAGCAAGACTTCTAACATTTTGCTTCTGACCCCCTGTAGGAAACAGGCAAGCCTCCTTGCAACCACAGAATGGTATGTACTATGCTGTCAGTAAAAGAAAATTCACAAGCCAACTGACAGTATAAAACCCACACTCATTAACTGAAGATGTGCAATGTAAGATCCTAGTAGCATTTCTAAAGGCTACAATTTATAGTAATGTATAATGTTCTCCAACATTCCTGCATCAAAACTTATTTTTTCAAATCCAGTTATACAGAGATAAATCCCTCAACTCTTTGTATCAAAAATATGAAAATTATACACAAACTAGCAAGTGTGACAGAACTTTCATACTTTTGGCCACTCATATTCACAGGTTAAGAACATAATTTACATAAAAGGCTACCTGAGAACTAAAATCTACATTAAGCTTCAATAAAATTTTTCTTTAAAATTTTAAATAAAACTTATTTCAGTATTTTAAAGTTCCAGGAATATTCACACTGAAAAGTAGCCCAGACAGTACAGCACCCTTCCACAGACTACAACAAAATAGTTCCTTACTCCAGCTGGAGTCAAAAGCACTTTCACCTATGCCAAGACAGATTGTATCTTCACACTGAAGAGGAGAGCAAAGGGTCACATTTTAGGAGACTGATAATGTTCACATGGCTTTAGAGGCTTCATGTGTGCAACTGACATGATTATACATGTATATTATAATGACTCTTTATTGTAGGATCATTACACAACTTCTCATGTTTTCATATCTTAACTGGCTGAAGAACTGCCACGGTTTTCAAAGTGCAGAAATAACACAGAGAAAATGTTTAACAAAAGCTTTAGAACAGATTTAAGTGCAATAAAGAGTTGCTTATTCTGCCTTTCTAAACCTAAATTTCCTCTGACACACATTGATACCCATGAACGCTACCTAAGCATTATCCCTATCTATCAATTATATGCACTGCTTTTTCCTTTCAGACGAAGAGGATGTTTCAGATGGAGTGTGTAATAATTATTTTCAGACAATAAATAAAAACCCTATCACAAGAACTCTTGACTTTCTAAGCCATGCACTGAAAAGCAGAATTTGTTTATCTTGACTGAAAATATATGGACTCTAGCTAATGGACCTCAGCTACATTACCAGACTTGCTTTCTATTTTCCCCAGCCATTTCTCAGTCACCATTTTTCAGGATAACCATCATTTAGTGACAGACATACTTTGTGCACAACCAGCAGTCTGGCAATATAAGACAACAGCTTAACATTTGATTTTTTTAAAAGGGTTCTTGGATTACCTTGAGCAAAAGTAACTGCAAAAGGCAGAAAGGAAACCTCTGTGCCAGACAGGACATGATGCTAAGAAGGACTGCTGTACCTTGGAGGTGGGTACAGTTACATCTCATAAGTTCTGGTCATGGATGATCCATGACAAGTTTCAACTGAAAAAGGCAAAAGCATCCAAACAGTGGAAACATAGTTCGGTATGAATCTCAAAATGCAGCAATGGAAAATTCTCCTGGTTACACAGGATTGCTCCTTATTATGGCACATTCATCTCAAAGCTTAAAAGGGAAAAGAAACAAATACATGTTCTGGTACCCATTGCTAAAGGTTTGGGGGTTTTTTTCTGGGAGACTGAACCTGTTCATCATCCTCTAGAGTTTCTGTGTCCTTTGAGTCTCAGAACAATAATCTGCCATCAGTTCCTGTTTCTTCCCAAGGTGTACACATTCAGCTCTTGCAATTTATTTGCATGGCAGTCACACAAACTTTTTAAGATAAATACCTCTTTCCCTCATCCTTCTTCCAGCTTCATACTTAAGTTCTGATCAAAATCATTATCTAATGATAATTATTATCTAATGATAATTATCTAATGAGCTCTAATTCTCTGAGAAAGCGAACTGGGATAATCCACTGAGAGACTGCAAAAGATGAGCAACTGCTGAAGTCAGGAGAGAAGTTTCCAGCACAGTTCTCTGTGTAAGTGACCCTTGGCTGGTTTCTGATACAAACTAAAAAGGTTATTTCAATTACAGTATAAATTAACAATGCCTGGAAACACTTTTGTCTGACCTCTGGATGCTAGGAAACCACCACGGGAGCAAGAATAATATGAGGGAGAAGGAGGATGAGAAAATATTTTAACCCAAGAAGAATAGTCTCGCAACACATGATTCTACTGCCTATCAATGTACAAAAATTCCTAGTGCAAGAAACACTGCCAGTGCAACCTCTGTGTTCAATTTGCCATGTTCAGTCAGAGGACAACAAAAGAACCACCACCAGCAGTGCTTGGTAAGAGATCCCTCGCTGCCTCAGGCCCTGCAGAGAGGAACACGGCTGTGGCATTGCTCACCCAGAATACAAGTCATCACCTGAATGAGCCACAAGGACAAACCTGTCTAACAGGCTCACAGGAGCTAAAAAGCCTTTGCTCAACTAATACAGTATTTTAATTTAAGATGAGTGGCAGATTTTAAAGTGGCAATCCATTCAACTAATTTTAAGTATAAACACAAGTCCATCGTGCCAAATCCTCTATCACAGAAACACACACAGTCAGAATGAATTTGGTGGTATATTCTATATATACTTGATGTGGAAGAAGTATATAAATACACAGGACTAATCCATGTGAGAGAAAGAAGTCACACAGCAGAATGAGTAATTCCTATGTTCATCAGAACACCATGCATTTCTGTTTCAAGTTACTTTGTTAAATGAGAAACTGAAACCTTCCTTTGAAGTTCACACCTTCTTAGACAGCTACAGACTGTTAGTTTTATTTTTAAACTGAAATTCTGCTGCTCCTCCCCACATTGTGAATAACCAAGAGGATGGTAAAGAATTATTACTGCAGTAATGGGACTTACTGCTGTGTGATACAGGGCACAGAATGATGCAGCACAATCTATGACCCTGAGTCCAGAGCTATTATAAAACTAAAATAACAAGAACTAAGCACAAAGAATGAGAGAGCAGGACTAGCTTGTGAGAGGAAACTATAAGAAAGATGTAGTAATAAGTGAATTACCTATTCTTGTTGTATTTGCTGAAACGCTCAGCATGTTATTAAATTCCATGTTCTATCATAAGACTGAAGAACTCAATGTCACAGGATGCAGGAAATGCCAAGAATGTAGATAGATTAGAAAGAAGATTAGATAAATCCAAGGAGGATAGAACCATAGAGGAATATTAAATGTGTTGCAGCCGCCTGCTCATGCACGTTGGCTGAAAGGTGGGGGCGTATGAAGGAGGACAACTCTCTATATGCATTTCTTATGCTCTCCTTTCAGACATCCACTATTTATCACTATCTAAGCCAGGATAATGTGCCAGACAGAGCTAGTAGAAAGCACTACTTTTCTTCTCATAACCACAGAAAGATTTTTGGAAGACGACATTAGTTGTGGCTGACCAGTACTTTACAGCAAATTTCATTCAAGAGATCACTCTCTTGCCAATCTGTACACAGACAAAAACACAGCGACAAGGAGGAGATCTGCTGTTTTAGTGAAATAATAGAAGGGTGTAGGCAAATGCTCTAGCAGGTCTCCACAGACTGCAGTTTTGGAAATGAGCATGCTACAGCAACCAGTAATCAATTACGTCATTTTACAAGATTTTAAGCACAGACTATCCAACTATTTTTCTTCACCATTTGTCATCTATTACTTGAATTGTGGTTCCCCAAATCACCTCAGCTCTGCAAATCACTAATCCTTTCTTCCAAAGTGTCTCACATGACTGATGAAATGATGGGAAAGGTACTACCAAAAATGTGTTTTAAGAGCTGTTTGTTCCAGGGAGCATTTACCACGCCAGCTGAAATGAAACATGTGCTGCCTTTTTTAGTCCAGATGCAGAATAGAGATTTAATACTGACCCACTAGCATCTGAATATGTTTATGCAGAACCTCAAACATCTCTTATTTAATTTATGCCTTCTGAACCTCTGATTTGCATTAGTAAGGAAGAAACGCATTAGACAGAGGTTGTAGAGGAAAAAATGATATGACACATGATACCATTTTGGATGAATCTCTCTGGAGTGGGAGGAAAAGTTCAAAAAATTATGTTAAGTGGAGCATCTACTCAGAAGTGATGCAGTTAGAAAAAGAAGAATCAGTAAAGTGGTTTCACCAGATTCTGTCTCTGTACTCAAACATAGCCAATATATTGAATATATGAGCTGTGCTTGTTTAATGGCGTAATCCTTAAAAAAGATTGTATTTTATTTACTACATGCCCTAAGACATTTCTATCCACTTGAGGGCTTTTTAAAAAAAAAAAACAACAACCTGAGAAGAGCGAAAACATTAAAACTTTATAGAAATTGTTCATTAAAAAGTAATTTATTTTTTGTTATCTGAAAGCTAGCTAGCACGCTAGCTTTCAATTATTCTGCGCTATTTACAGTTCAGGTAGCAGCTGCCACCACACTTGTGTTTGCAAGTACACAGCCGAAAATCAGGTAAAACTCCTCAGGTTTACAAATGAGCACTATATACACATGCGTAATTGGTAACCCATCAAAGAAAACACCAAACAGTCTCGTGCCAACAGAGCACATGCTAAATGGGATTAAGGCCTGATCCTTAGTCCCAGTCACCATCCATGGGGACACATTACTATATGGGAGAACCGACAAGGCAGTCTTCATTAAAAATACATATATAATCTCTCAGTTAAACAAAGATCTGGAATTAAAAACAAAACACTAACAAAACCCCTGTGGTTAGGACTAGATGCTGCAGAGTTGTACGTTACAAAAAAGTCAGTGTAGCCATGCAGAATGGTGTGGATCATTTGGATACAGTGGATCCATCAGACTGCTTAATGATTGTCCAATGCAGCCTCATATCAAATTGCACGTCAGAAAGAGGACTCCATCTCTCTGACTGCAGTCGAAATTAGAAAAGGGTCTCAGGTTTACAGCTGATGAGCAATGTTAACTACCAGCATGGCTCTGGCTCACGTATCAAGAGAAATAAAAATATTAAATTGTTTTTTATTTCTGGACATTGCATTGATGGTTTGCAATAAGAGTATCACAAGTCTGAAAACCTTAAAGGTAGCTGAAAAAACATCAGAGAATATGAGCAAGAGCCAAAATATTGTTGGAAGACTGACATAAGAGCCTTAAAATCTAGATTGCTTTAACATTTCTACATTTGGCTTGTGTTTAAGTAACACACAGATACAAGCCCTTATCAAAATGCTGAATACCGAATACTCTAAATTTGCAAAAATCACAGAATGGCTGAGATTGACATAGACCTCTGGAAGTCAATCATCCAATCCCCTGTCCAACTCAACAAAGAACACCTACAGCAGGTTGCCCAAGACCTGATCCAGGTGGGTTGAGTACTTCCAGGGTTGGAGATTCTACAGGCTCTCCAGGCAACAAATAAGATGCTATACTTTACAGGACAAAATGCTTTGACTGTCTCTATGCAAGTATAAAAGAGTATATATTTGGAATTAGTTTTGAAATGTAAAGTACTTGTAAAACAGGTTTGTCAGAATGACAGTATCTGAAAACAAAGGTTTTGTTTAGAGAAGAGAGAAATATTAAGAACAACAGTTTTCCCTGTTTGCATTTGCCTCTCTACATCTATCTTTATCTGAAAAGATACTTTTTTAAGAACTGTGAAAGCATTAGAGTTCAGACCTTATTCTTATTTAATCCCTTGGCTTTCCACCGACTGTGTTTTCCACAACAGATACACGAAGTGGCTTACTAAAGCCAGGCTGGGATCACAAATCATTTCTCACATACCACCAAAGCACTGCCAATTTGCAACAGCTTTTGATCAGCATAAATCCGTGATGTGCTTGAATCTGGCCCAGGAGTGGAAGGCTCTGCAATCAGTTACCTAATCTATGGAGTATGCTGCAATTTTTATATTCTAAAATATTTCAAAGCAGTCACTGTTTATATTGGCTTCAAAACAAAACCAATCTAATTCTTTCTTGGTATTTTTCAGAAGAATGTAATCAGCATACAAAACTTGAAACCCACGGCAGCTATGTTTCTTGCAGTCTTCAAATTCTTTCCACTTGTGACACTGTTCAGAGATTTTACCCTCTCCCCACATATCCTATTTCTCTCTGAAGAACAAGGAGCACACAAAACCAAGGACCATCTTTAGAATCTTGAACTATTGCTCACCTGTGCTTTCGCCAATTTCTTTTCCAACAGGTCACGCTCCCTTTCTGTTTGTTGTAGACGTTTATTAAGCTCCACTATGTCTCCCTTTAATGAAGCCAGGGCTGCTAAATGAAGCTAGAAGGCAAAAGGAAAAAAAAATAATTAGCCCATTCAGAAGCCATGTGGCAGCAGTATTTGAAAGAAGATACAGTATTACACAGCACCTACAGTGTCTGTGGATTTGGGTAGTAAGCAATAGGAACCTTAGTGTAACAAAAGTCTAAAAGAAATCCACATGCAGCTAAACACGTTTTAAATGGAAATGTCCCCTCCAGGCAGCCTACACATCCCTTCATCAGAAAACACATTATAAGGCTAAATACAGTGAAGTATAATTCAGCTGGAAATGTGTAGGTTAGTTCTAATGTTAGTTTAATAGGAAATAGCTTGAGTCTTGTGTTATAAAACCTTATATTAAATGTTGACTCAGATTTGTATCGTAAAAGAAGGTGTATCATGTTTTGATGCCTTCAGACATGCAGACGTTATCAGTTTGGTGAAGGGAATAACTCCACACATAGGATTCAGTTTTATTTCGCAACTAAAGCTTACTCCACTTTGGGCTACTGCTCTGCAGTTGTTTTTCTCCTTGGTCCCACGTCAGTGAGTTTCAGTGATTCTAATCTACTGAAGCCACACATGAAGAACCTGAACTGTTTTTCTTTCTGCACCAGATCCTTTTGAGGACAGACATGTTCTACCTTTAAGTGATAGCATGTGGAAATATAGAGCACACTAGGGTAACTAAAGTAATCTATATTATATTAAGTACACAACTTAGAAATTAAGAACAATTCTTAAAAGAACCCTATACTTGTAACTCATCCACACTCTCTTCCTGTCCTTAAATATCTCATTCCTCATTACACCAAAGGCACCAGCTAGAATTCAACACTCTGTACTGACAACTACAACCGAAAAGTCCAGGAGGAAAACTAGCCACTAATACTGAAGTCTTTCTTTGTAGTAGTAAAGAAACAACTCCACGTTATACTGGGTGACTTGACAAAAGCTTCACACCGGACCAAGCAACGCAGCAAACATCGTTCTGCAGCCAAGACTCAGACTGAAACACGCACCCCATTTCTAGTCCTCCAGCCAGCTTCAATCCTTCAAGCTGACATTTTATTGGGAGAGTCACTTTTATTTTTCATCTTTCACTTCCAGTCAATCTGCTAATGTGTTCTGCTTTTGGTAGCAGTTTTACCTTTACAATACCAGAAGCCAACAAAACCATAAGTGTGTTCACATACTGATGTGTGAAAGTACCTGTTCAACAGCAGAGCGACCAGATGATTTGGCAACAGCTCCTTCACTTAAAAGTATTCCATTGTTATAGAAAAGGCCACCCATGGCTTCATAACAGAAAACATAATTTTATAAAGATTTTTAAATGTGAATTGTGCAGTTTCAAGTGCAGTGTAACCAGTTGCGCTAGAAGATCCAGACATCCTCGTTTGTGAGTTCAATTGAAAGCATTTTTATTATGTTGGCTACAGAAATGTCTTACACAGGTGCAGTTACTAATTTCAGTACAAATATACACATACACAATTTGATGTTGCAGTAGGTTTAAGGTTCTTGATGCAGCCTCATTTTTCAAGTGAAAACACAGTAATTCAGGCCTGCCATGGACATATGCTACGTAGCTTCTTTGAAGTACGTATGCTGAAACCTCTTAATAAACTCAAAACCGCCCTGAATAAATATCCTTGGCCTTCAGCAGAAGGCCTTCCTTCCTACCACAGGAAACTATGCACTAGTTTTACAGTGTGGAGAAACAAGAACAAGTCTAATTGAACCAATCTGTTCATAATTGACTTCCAATTTTCAGTAAAGCTAGTGAATTTATAAGCCTCTCTTTCATCTTATTCCCTTTACAGAGCAGAAGTGTTGCAATGAAGCTCACCGCTTTGTTCATCAGATCTTGCATCCTTCACCACGGCTTTCATATAATACACGAAAAAATGGCTACAATTCTCTAAACTGAATAAACCAAAGCTACATAGTCAAGTAAGTATCATCCCTTTTTGTACACTGTAATTACATGAACACCAGTAATGGTTTGAATTAAATACCAGACCATTAATGTCCATACACTTGGTGCTGTAATATAAATGAACACCACTGATCTAAAAATCCCAATGAAAAACAACTTTGCCTCTGAGCAGTGGAACTAATGATGTGGACTTCTTATGGATTTGTCTTTGTCCTCTTCCCACAGTGCAGTCAGCTCAGCTCTTCTTCACACCTCCTAGCACACCCCAAACTGGCTAAGAGACAGCATGAGTTGTGTCTATAGTTTTATAGCAATGCTGCTTCCTGGCCTGGCAGCTCCGGCCACACAAGGGTATCCAACACATGAATTACAACAGCCTCCCTGTTAAACATAGGACCCCTCTTCCCCAAGCAACCAAGGATATCTTTACTAATTACAAGAAAATTTTGCTTCATCTTTTACTATCCAGAGTTATCCTTTCCTTTCACTAACTGGAGCGGTCCAGTTTCCAAGTACTACTACTAATAACAATAATTAAAAAAAAAACCCACCCCCCAAAAAAAACCCCAGAGTTACTGAAAGGGCAGACTAGACAACAGGATATTATCATAGAAGAGGGCTGCTTGGGATACTCCTTGGTTTCATGTATATCCCCAGTGCACACAGTAGTAAGTCATACGCAAGTGGTGCCTCCAGCTACTACTACAATATGTAATAAGGTTACACAGCTAGCGTAGCTGTGTATTCTTGGCAGAGCCAAGCTCTCCTCCCCAGTTCCTCATAAAAGGTGTACAAAGTATTGCTGCATCTTCCCTTAGGTGTGAGCATTCCCACAGTGCTTCCCAGTGTTGTTTTATAGCACACAGCAGGGTGGGAACTAGAACACAGATCTTTGGATGTTGCTGTAACACAAACAAGGAAACATCTGAGCAAAGAGCTACAGAAGTCACTCTGGGAAAAAAAGCTCACGTTTAGAATTCAAATTCAATCATCCAAACTATACTGGAGTTGGAAAGATTCCATTTAAAAATCTTAATTGGAAGGCAGTAGGTCAGTCACAACTGTAACTCTGCAGCATTCAATCACTATGGAATACGACAACTGTGAGAGAGAGAAGCATGCAGCTAGCCATATGGCATACCCCTTTTTTTTCCTCTCCTCAGCAAACAGTGATACACACGGCAGAGTTACTATCACTAACATCCATAACAGACATTTACAGTTCAAGGTGGGCTGCCTCTTAATGACACAAAATTATGAAACAGATAAAAACCTCATTAGTTTGTAAAAATTAACACAGACACCACAAAGCTCCATTTGTACAACATACTGGTCTGCACCTTTAAGCAACAGCTCCCACAAAGAACTACTCCATACAAAGAAAACAGTTAATTGATAAAGTCCGTATTGTTCATAAACTTTATACTGATCTGACACAGCTACTATTGAATTCCATCAGGAAAATAACCCTGTGATGCTGATGCACCCAAACTGTCCAACAGGATAGGCAAGGTCAAGACATGCAAGAGCAATGACTGAAAAGGGATTAGGCAACCAAACAACTTGCCTCTCTACCATCATCCAAGCAAATAAGAATACTTTCAGAAAAGAAATTGGATTCATAATATTAATAAAAAAATGCATCACCTATCTTAACTTAGAAGCTACAATTTATATGAATTTTCTGCAATGACAATAGCAGGTTGTTTACTGAAGCATATATACACCACATTTTATACCCAATACTATCCTGCCAGGTTTTTATATGGTAAATATATTATAACAATTATTATTTATTATATTATTAATATTATAAAATAACAAACCATGCATGGCATGCTATCTTTAAAATACAAAACACTGTACAGCTAAGTTTTGAAAAATAGAATAATAAAAAAAGAATAAGCACGAGCTTAGGAAAAGCAACCACTTGACCAATCTTCCAGCCTCCTTTATGACTACAGTCTCTTCACCATTATGCCTGCTTTTACAAACATCTCATACAACGCTCTAGACATGATTTAATGATGTATATTTTGCACTGTGCTTTAAACACTGCTTTTGGTGCTGGGCTTTGTGAAATATTCTATGCAGGTACAATTAAAACCAGTATTTGCTGTTGGTCAGGTTTTTTAAGAATTTTGTGGGGAAAATAATACAAGAAGTGGATGGAATAGTAGTAATAACTGAATCCAAGGAAGCAGGGGACTGCTGACATGGTAGGAAGTACATATTGCTGCAAGTGTTCCAAGACCATTAACCAAACAAGAGAAAGATACAAAGGGCAATGAAGGAGGCTGCTGAAAAAAATGATAAAGTTAAAGCACTGCAAAACAGTACAATTATTCTTATACTCATCATTTTCCCCTGCCATTGTGAACTGTGATCCTCACCACTAAGTTCAGCCCACATTTTTCCTTCCCTCAGCCTGGAACTAGACTAATTAAACCATATTGCTAAATCCAGTTGTACCCACTGCATATGGTTGTTATTTTCAAGAGAGAAGTCACAAAAAGGACCTAAGCACATCCCTCTCTGCAAAATTAAAGAACTGATCTTAACCTTTCCTCTTGTTTCCTGCCTTCCTTGGCTACAGTACAGCCACACATCAGCTTGGGAACAGATGTTCAGAAACATAACCTCTGACATAACAGGGAAGCCATAAAAGCATCAAGATCATGGTAAGGAGACACCAACCCATATAGCAATACAAAGCAGGCAAACACAAGAAGACCAATTTATTCGTTCTATGTGTGTCCTCTGTGACTGACTGGATGCCTACCATGTAAGAAGGCTCTGAGGAGATGTGCCAGAACGAGATGCCCACAAAGCTCTGGAATAATGCAGGCTGGGACTGATCACAGCTGTTGCAAAGCAGCTGACTTGATCTCAACACCAAGGGGTCCTAGGTGTGGTCTTCGTTTTAGATGAACAGCTATCAACAGCTGAGCACATCAGCTGGCAAAGGTTTCTCCCTATGTTCATTAAAAGAGTGTGAATGTTGCTGAGTTTGCCAGGCCAACAAGCAGGAGGTGTATATGCGGCTCAGCACAACATCGCATATAAACCCCAGAAAGCTAGCAAAAGAATTTCAAAGAGAGCAACGGGCTTGGACTGGCTTCAACGCACATACGTCTTCCTGGCGAGTCGGGGGGTGCCCAGTGTTGTTACAGTAAGCGTATTACAGAGAGTGGTAAAGAATCACATCGGTATCATGACCGAACCATGTAACTTACATTTGTGTTGGGTTTTCAGTATGTTTTGTATCACCCAGCTAAATCAGAAATCCTGGGTAACATCAACTGTCTTCAAATAAGTAAATCTGATGTTAAACATGACACCCTCTCCATGCACAGAGCATCTAAAAGAACCTTGTCAGAGAGTACTGGTCTCCAACATCCTCTCCTCTATTTTGTTCCCCACTTGTATTTTGCATGGTTTAGTGCAAACAGCCCACAACATGGACATTTTCTGTGTATTGCTACTACTTATTTTAATGACAGGCAGTATACACAAAAACACCTGAATCAAATATTCACAACACTGCCTCATCTCTGAAAACTTCCTCAGTTTTCCTGTTATGAAATGACACTGAACACTACAGTGGATGTGAAAACCCAAGCTGCTTTGTAAGACGAGAGATGGAAGGTGTAGAGGATAGCATGGAAAATACAGTCGGAATCCCAGATAAAACTGCAGAAAGGGCAAAACAATAACAAATGCCTACAACACATTGTATTTTCTCACACCCTTCCTCTTCAAGAAAAAGAGGGAAACATCACTAAAACCTACAGTTCCTGTCAGGGAAATGAAAAGGTTGGTAATGTAAGTTCATAATGAAAAACACATTTTAAGACAGAACAATGAAACCTTGCCTGGATTTTGACTTCAGCAATCTTAGGGCTGTGATTGTGCTGTGCATTGTGAACTTTCATTAATGGCAGCAGAGCACAATGACAGTGTTAGCCCAGGAAAAGCTTAGATAACGCTGGCACTCATACTTAAGACATGTAATAAATGTACAAGAGAAAAACTTACACAGAATAAAAAAGATGAAAGATATTATAGCACAGGTACACACAACAAGGAAACAAAAATTTTCTAAACACTGGAAAATCTAGGCAAAGCTTAAAAAAATTTCTAAGAGAGAAGTTAAAGATACAAAACTTGTGTTACAGACATTTGCTGTACACACAAAGTCAAAGGTGTTGTCAAATGCACATTTTATCAGGACCACAGAGTAGCACTACTTGCCAATAATACACTTAAAGTGATTGTTACAGGAATGTGTACTCTAAAACATTTTTCTTCTCAGTCCTACACAATTTTCAGGCCACCTTTTCCTGGTGGCATGAAAGCTGCTTTTTTAGGGTCCAAGAGATGAAATAAATATAATCAAAGTCCATTTCTGTGAATGTACTGTCAAGTACATGGAAAACTTAAAAGAACCACCATCTCCCAGAAGCTGCGACAGGACAGCTCAGTATTCCCCAGACTATTTCAGTTGTACGATCTCTAAAGCATAGCCCTGAAACACCACAGCCAACAGCTCTTTAAGTAATTACCTAAGGTAAAGACAAAATGACTAAAAAAGCAGTATTACTGAATTGTTGGATGTGCCTACGAAGATGCCCTGACACTATGTTTGAAACAACTTTTATATGCTAACAAAAAGCCTACAAAAAACACATTTTGTGACTATGCTGCTGAAGCAATTATTGTCATACTAGACATTAGACAGTTACTTCATAAGCTTGTGCAATACTAAACAAACAATGTGCCAACACAAGCCAGGATGGAGCCATCCAAGTTCTAGAAAAACAAAGACCAAGTGTTTGTAAGACATACTTTGTTTTAATTTGAAAAATCTGTGGAAGATGTGTTCAATCTGTTTGCATTATTTGTAAACAATTCCAATTGAGGATTGGTGCGGGGTTTTTTATGGAAATTAACATTTGCAGGCATATGTGAATATTTCAAACCATTTCTTAAATACAGAAAAAACCTCCCACCTTAATCACAGTAAAAAGTGTTCAATAAAGAAAATATGCTACAGGATTGTTCAAAAAATGTTCCTGGAACAGGTAATCTAATGATATTCCAGTGAGTAGCATCAGTTTTACAACACATTAAAAAAAAAAAAGAAAGAAGAATATAATCATGGAAAAGATTTTCCTTTGAAAAATGAATCTGACAATTCACACTTGATGAATGGAGCATGGTGCTAATTTGTACTTCTGAGTGTGCCTGAAGGCTAGACTAATGGTTCTACTTCTATTACAACAGATGTTTATACCTTCATGTAAAAGAAAATTTTAGGTGACCTGAGAAGGAAAGCCTGAGAATGAGACTTAGAAGTAACCAAATGAGATAACCATCTGAATCTGGAGATGGTAAAGTTGCAAAGTTGACCCTTTGGGGATTCTTAAGAACCCTAACTGTCCCATTGTAGGGCAGCCCACATGTCCACACCTTTAGCCACTTCCCTGGCTTTTGCACTATCTATGAATGCTCAGCCTTGCTTCTGCTCTCCAAAAGAGGAACCTGTTGCCAGCTCCACTCTCAGTAAGGGAGTGAAGTAACAGTAATGCAGGGGATGGATAATGGGGTGGTGGGGACACCACGCTTAGTACAAACCTGTCTTCATTTCAACTCAGTCTCAACACACTGTCTGCAACCACAGCCTTTCATTAAGTAAAAAAAAAAATAAAATTATATTAATACACCAGTATGAGCAAGGGAGGGCTTCAGATGTCCCACTTGAGTTAACTTTTTAGCATTCCTACCCTCCTTACAAATACTCTCAATATAATTCAAGTCAAATTATCTCTTTGCTTTTATCACTGAATTGACTGAAAGAAGAAACAGCCCTAATTTTTTTTCTATCTCCCCTTCTGCCCAGCAAAACTGGAGAAAATTAACTGAGAAGAGGAAAAAAAACCCAGTAAGGTTCATTGCAGGTCCTTATCCCTTGTGAATCTCAGGATGCCAAAGGCCTTTTCTCTATTCCTTTCCCATTTGCAAGGACAACTGCTGAGGTGATAGGCACACCATTCTCCCCTCAGGAAAGAAAGGAGCGGAAAACTAATCGCCAAAATGCAATCCTCACTCAATCCTCACTCAATCCTCTGCATTTAGCATTAAGGTGACCACTTTCTAGCACTGGACAAAACAACATCACAGCCAAGGTGTAAGCTCACACACATCATCTTGGATCATCAACAGCCCCACCACATTTATATCACCTTAACTTCAGTCTCTTCTGACTGACAACAATCCAGATCTTTTGAAACAGAGCTCGCCATTCAAGAGCCACTAAAAATTAGGTACTACTTATTATGCTAATTTAATAATAATTTTAAAAAGCATTCCATGGTTCTTGTGTTCTTTTCAAAACTTCTGGACCAGTAAATTATTTCTGATTTCCAAAGGTAAAACTACGGACTTGCAACAAAGCTATACTTTCAGTGATACAAGGATCTTTGTCTCCAGTATGACCCACATCATCTGCTGATCTGAGAAACAAAATTTGTATTGCAGGTCACATCACTGATCCATGACGTACGGTTTTCCACCATAAGCCAAAATCTGATGCTTCAGCAAGGGGAGGTGGGGGAAGACACCACCAAACCCATCAGCAGAAGCCCCTAGAATGTACTTGTCCAACTGTCTGAAATCCATAGAAAGCAAACATCTTTCCAGCTTTTCCTGGTCAGCTCACGCCCTGTAGTGCTTTACTAGAACATCCATTATGTCGCTTCCAAAGTTACAGCTCTAAAACAATTTTTAAAAGCAGCTAAACAACTTTAGAGCCCTGAGTCCCTGGATGAGCATGTGCTTGCTTAACAAAATACGTTCAGCTCAGTTCTTAATTACTTCGTCATTCCAAAGTTAGCTGCATCTCTGAGACCTCTATATTCCCCTCCCTGTTTCTTTAACGTCAGGCCACCAGCCACCCCCTCTGCATCAGACTTCTGATGGCTGCTTCTCCCAGACACCCCCGCCCCCCCCCCCCCCCCCCCGAAACTGCACCCACCAGTTAAGTGTTCTCCAGGATGTGTAGTACAGGCAGAGGAACGAGCTGAGGTCTCCAGTGACCTCCTGGCTTACAAGAAAGTAGTGTTTCTAAAACCTTTTTTAGAAAGGCAACATACTATAAACAACACTCAAGTTGTGTATGGCTTACCTACCTGGTATCACCTTTACACTCCTGGCTGTACGTCTCGGACCTGTCTGTGCTACATTCCCAGGTCAGTGTCTCACTATTGCAGGTCAATTCCTAGCACAAGTGACTGTTCCCTAGTCAGACTTGCCAATTCAGGCAGATCTCAGTTCTTTTGCTTAACAATCCTTACCAGCCAACCAGTGCAAAACTGGCTATGCAATTTCCCCAAGGGGAGTTAACTTCTTAAAACTTATTAGACATCAAAACTTATTATAAATACCTAGGCAGGGAAATTACTTGTGCTACTGTAACTTCAGTTCCTGCAGGAAGCTTCCACAACTTCCCTCTAGCTACATGCCATAAACCTTGGTAAACCTTGTAAGAGCATTTCACTCATAAGCAACATCCAGCGTATTTTTGCATTTCTAGATGTCAAGTCCTGCATCTTTCACTGCCTCCTTCTTATTACCTGGTCAATACACCAGGGAAAATTTGACTGATTTTACTGAAAGCTTTGCAAATGGATGGCAAACTGCAGGAGACTGCATTATTCCTTGTTGAGTTCTCCCACTGCACTGGATGGTATTACCAAAACTATAATTATAACAAATTGGATAGGAAACAATCACTATTGCAAAATACAGCCCTGATAAAGCTCCATGATGAATCACCTTTAAAAATGACTACCTTACAAAGAAAAGGTTAAAAAAGAGAGTTACTACAACATTGTTGGAGTTTGGTTGCATCAGAAAAAGCTAAAAAAGCATCTGCTTAGCTGGGTTTTAGCACATCAGTAAACTAGTATCTGGTTGTTGGGTATTTTTATTATTTTATTTAGATAAACAATCAACCTCCATTCTTGATGAAAGCATGTAAGTAAAGAAAAAATCTCAAGCACAATTTTTATGTTCTATCCTAACAAAATCCCTTCCTTCTAAAAGCAGTCCATAGGTCTATCCACGTAAGTTCTTTCTCTCTATGCTGAAGTTCATTTGAAATAAAGCTTATTGCAGAATTCCACTTAAAACCCCTTCCTTTTTCTTGAAAAGCAGGAAAAAAAAATTGCACTAGTGAAAACCAGGTCTTTTTCTGAGAGACCAAAGCAGTGAGTTCGAGACTGAGAAACCAAAAATGCCCTCCACAACCATGACGTCCTCCAAGTGATACCAGTTATATGTATGCTCACATCTGGTGCTAACCACCAGAAAAACCTCATGCAAGATTTCTGCATGATGCCTCAAACTCCTTCCTGATGTCAACCACCTTTCAAAAGTACCAGACAGCGCAGAGATGTACCATTCATGAACAAGGCTTTTTGAAAGAAATTCAATTGCATGAATGTATTTTTCTTTTCGAGTCACTATATGGCTCATATTTTAAGCAAGGGAATCTCCAGTGCACAAACATCTGAAAAGATCAAAATAAATATTGACAAATGTTTATTATCAGTTGCATTAGTACAGACAAGTCGGCACAGCTGGCACACTTCAATCTGCTTACTGAACAGGAATTTATGTAAATAGGCTTTTTCAGTATTTCTGTAACACCTGGATCTACTATCCCATTCAGGGGAATTATTTTCTTTTGTTGTGCACTGGACTAATAATCCAACATAGTATCTTTGCCATCAGCATCAGGCATAGCACATTGTTCAAGTGGTTTTGTACTTTTTCAGCCATTTTTTTAGCAGGCTTCTCCAAATACAAAAGCAAGTAGCTGTAAAATTTGCAGAGAATCAAGTGCCTGTAGCATGACAAAACCATACGAGAACATTTGAGTCAACTGGTGATGGCAATTTGTAAAGATAGCATCAAAAATAATTGAAAGGTACAAGTAGCCAGTGATTACAAACCTGAAACTAATCAATCTAAGTGTCATTCACGAATGTAATGGTTAGAATTTCAGTGCAGTTCACAATTGTCTGCACAACTCATGAGTGGGAAAAGATGTCTGGTAAATGCCAGCACAAGATTAAATCTGTTTCTCATAACCTCTCCTCCCACACTGAGTTCATTTTTGTTCTTTTGTATCAAAACTGCAGATGCAAAGACTTGACAGATGAGCTTCAATTCTTCTTCAAGTGAGGATGCCTCTATTTTCTTTTTCAATTGACATTAAAAAAAATGCCTTGTTTGTCAGGAAAAAAGTGTATAACAAAACAGCTAAATGTAAGAAAATTCTGCAAATAGAAAAGGCATTTTCTAACCAGACTACTATGTATTTTGGTAATGACTACCCATTTTATATGACCTTTTCACTGCAATTTCTTTGAAAAAGAATGCAAGTTAAGATTTAAATGTTTTACAGTGTCTATTGGACAATTAGTCTTCTCTGGTATATACACATGCTCAAAATTTAATTGCACTTAATGAAATTACAGATGCTTATAATTAGCAAAGTTGAACACTTCAGTCAAAGACTAAAAATAGCAATTGCTCTAACATTTTGAGATTAATTTACACAGTATTTCCACCATTACATGCCTGTGTCTACCAAGTCGAAGGCAGGTTCACTCCTTATCTTGGACTCTGAATGCCAAATCTGACCCCGTATTTCACCCATGCAATCCTATTAAATAAACAGGAGTTGCATAGATATTTATGAGTCCAGAGCACAGTTCCATGGAAAGTGCACATCCCATGAGACTGTCGTTCTCTCCTTGAGTGTAGTTTTTTTTGCTTTAAATCATCAAATAATAACACAAAAAACATTACTAATTCTCTAAGGAAGTCAGGACAGCACAGGAAGTAACTTCTAAAGCATTTAACAAAATACATTTTTTATTTTTATATCATACAAATGCATGCCCACATATGCACATACATAAAAGAAAATCAGGGGTCATGACAAGGCAAAATTTATAATTTAAAGGCATTGTACGAGTCACACATGCCATTTAACACTTCAAAATGTCTCCATCATTCTTATGACCACTTTCACTTTACATACACAAAAAAAAAAAGAGTCTCTGTGAACATGGCTCATAAAGAGCTTTCAAGCAGTAACTAGCACAGCTATAAATTTGCATAAGGTTCAGGAAATAAATCTTGTGCTCTCTGCTGCCCACAGAGGAACATTAGTCTTAAGAGGTACACAATACAGTTATTGTGTTTATCTTATCTGTTTAAATTAGGGTAAATATTTTACTCATGTTAATTGTCCTGACAGAAAAGGATCAACGCTGCATTAATCCATTTAACACCTGGCTTATTTTTCACCCCTGCACATTACATAGGATCCAAACGCTTGCTGCTACCAAAGCTAAAGCTATTCTGTGTTAATTCTTCATAGAGCACATTTCTCACTCATATAGCATTCTTGTTTGTATCTTTATATAGCATATGGTTTATTACCCACATAATTTGGCAGAGTGAAAGTGGAAGTTACTTTTTTCATATTCCACTGCTTCACCATTTGGGTAACATGACACTTAACAATTCAAGTGAAGAGTTACATTGCTGTCTTTTTTTATTTACATTCTCAAAAATAGTTACCGTGGGCTCCAAAATCTTGACATATTAAAAAGTATTATCTTAACATGATTTTAATAATGAAACAGTAAGCCACTCCAAACCAACTGAAGAAACATCAGTGAAAAAATATAGGACCATATTACTCCCCATCTTAAAGTGAGTTTTCTCATTCAAAGAGCATACTTAAGGAGTGCTGTATTAGGCCACACCACAGGCTGGAAGTCCAGCATCCTGCCTCCGAGAGTGGTGGATCACAGAATCTGAAGACAAAGTGTAAGAACTGGGTGCTGCAGTGCTTCCCTGGTGGTGTTCTGCACCTCAAGGGTAACTTTTGTCCCTTCTGATCTTCTTTGCATCACTTATTAATTTATAATGCTCTCTTTAAACATATACCCTCTTTCCTCCCTCATCATCTGAGGTGGACATGCCCTAATCTATTTAACAGAAGGTGTTCTTTCACTTTTGATCTTCCCTTTTGTCTTTCTTTGGAGCACTCTAGTTTTACAGTTCTGGTGCTCGACACATTACAGCCCTGTGGGACAGTGCTTGGCTGCGGAGCTGACAAGGCTAACCACTTTTTGCTATCAGCAACCAAAATCTATGCATCTATTACATCACTGGCCTCTGCTACATTAACATTTGGGTCAATCTAGCCTGTCTTCTCAAGTATACCTCTGGGGTATGTTCCATGGTTCTTTGTGCTGAGAAGTTTGACATGGTTTCCTCCCCCTCCTCAGTTAACTGATCAACTGCAGGAAAAAATGTTCGTCTTTAGGAGAAAGGGGTGGGAAAGGCATTCACAGTTTTACCTCTGTGAAGTGGGTAGGCTCTGGCTTAAGCTAAAGCATTTCTGGGGCTTTAACAACTACCCTTAGCAACAGAAGCAGGCACCAATTCAAAAAGCAGACCCAGGCATCTGCTGAAAGTTTTGTGCATGAATGCTAGTAACAGCTACTGGTATGTAAGCAATAGACAAGACATGTCTATGCACATGACAGGTGTAGGAAGAGAAAGAAGCCAACTTTCAGGTGACAACACCATGGTATGTACCAAAAATGACAATTAACAGAATTATTCATATCCTACAGAGCTGTGGATAATTTCACTTTTGTGTTGCTGACATCAATGAACCAGACTCCTATCCTCATTCATATTTTGACAAATGCCATCAGAAATATGCAGTTCTGGTGAATCACTGTCACGTATATCCAGCATCTGTCCTAAGCAACATGCCCCCCCGCCCCCCTTTTCTAACAGAGCCAGCTAGCTCAGCTAAGCATGCCATTAACACAGCTGTGCTGTTTCAATATCTAAGCTGCACCTACACTATAGCATGTTGACTTAACTGCAAGCCTTAATGTTCACACAGCGAGGTGAAGGGCATGCCAGTGGCTGCCCCCCCCCCTCCAGTCTGCAATTCCAGCCTGAACTCTCCCTTCCTTCCCTCCTGCCTATTAAGATTCTCCTCTGTCAGGGACACAGGCCTAGGATACATTTCTAAGTCCTTTCTTTGCTGTATTGTTTATTATCTTGCCTACATACCATTCTTCTCTTGTTCCCTCTCTTCACCCAAGCTGCCAGGCTCACCACAGCATCGCCCTGTGCAGCCCAGAGCCTGCAGTACAGCAGCTGTTTCCAATCAGCCCTGTGGTCCCTCTGAGGATAGAATTAGCCCCTCATTAACCCTCTCCCTCCTGCTGTTATGCACCGATGCAGCTATTTATTTAATTGCAGGGAGCAATTAATATTGCCTCTGTCTGCAGGCACCATTTTTGCCTATTTCAGCTGCAATACTGAGTATGCGGCAGAAGCAGCACTCTCAGCTGCCACAATACCTAAGCCCCAGAGAGCATAAAATCTCAAAGCCTCTTGCTAGAAAATCTGTTGATAAACAGATGTTTTAAAAAAAGACTTTGTGACAAGGATCAGATTTACAACAGCAAGGGCCAAATCTAAAATGTGTTATTCCTGGAAAAGAGCAGAACACTAAAAAGTAACCTGTCTTCTTTTTTTTTTTTTTTTAACCTGCTCAAAATTGTGGAGCACTTCATGATTTAACTTAGCTGAAATGCACCTAACTGCTAAATCATGTGCCAAAGTATTTTAGAATATATGCTGAAAAAAAAACCACCCCACTTTTAAAACCTTGCTGAGACAAATCAGCTTTTTTAAAAAAGGTCATAGTTGTAGGAAACAAACATTAATTAAGCTGTCACTAATTCTTTGCAAGGATATTCTTACTCTGCAATAAGAAAGTACTCGTCCCTCCTCCTCCCAATCCCCTTCTTTCTCAGTCCACTTCAAGTAACATAAAAGCATTTTGTCTGATTGAAGAACCTACACAAGAAGGTACTGCTGGCTGCAGTATACACAGTATACACAGCTGCGCCTCAGGTGTCTCAGCCAGTTCTTGGAAGTTGAATTTGCCATTAGATGGACCCACAGTGAACTTCACACAAAACTATTATTAAAAGATAGGCAAGCTTGAAAAAAGTTGCACAGCTCTCGCAGAAGCACACGTGGCAAAGCTGCAAGTGACTATGTGGGCACAAGCAGCAAAAGTGACTATCCAGTGCCTGCAAACTGAACCCTGACCAGCCAAACATCCCTCCTCCCACTCTCCCTGCGCTCCTGGGAGCCATCACAGGATAGCATTCTGTGCTTGGAACAAGGCCTGCTGCCCTACAAACAGGCTTTCACCATCACTGGTTCTTCTACTCTTCCTCTAATCCCATCAGAGGCCATACTGTTTCCATGTTGGAGGAAATCTCACTGCAGAACCTGAGACCCACCAAGCAAACTCATGGCATCACACAACTGATTCTGAAACATAAGCTTATTTTTCTTATACGCAATTATCACTCAGTTTCCCTAAGTGAACTTGACTGTATTTCGGACTCTTTCTTCTAGCCATGCAGATGCTGGAATTTCTGAGGGGGTTAAGACTGGGGAACAAACCTGAAACAAGCCAACACTTTCCTCCTGAAGGAAGAATTCTTACCTTGTGATCTCGGCGTAATGCTCCAGACACAGTTCAGTTTCAGTCACTGGATGTATCTCAAAGCACTCTTGCAGTCTCAACAACTGGAACGGGGAAAGAGCTACAGATGCTATTGTGAATCTGCATCACACAATGGCGTACCTTCCTGCCAGTTTATTTGCTCTAACATCACTGCTAGGCAATCTAATCAGCACAAGTCCAAATGTCCACTATAACAAAGGGGAAAAAATAAAATTGGATGTGACCCAGCAAATGGGGGAAAGTAATCAATTGTCTTGTTCTAAGGTTCCAGAACCAGACAGTGTATTTGTAAATCTGTGCCACTCTAAGTAAAAACCTAACGATATACATGATATATTGCTAGTGTAAGGAGGTGTCCACCTGTCAGGACACACTTTGAAAGAGCTATTTCTAAGGCCTGGACTGAAACAGAAAGTTTATAAAAAACATATTCCACTAAACTTCGATCGCGGAGATAAACCTCAGTCCTGTTCTGCTCCCACTTCAAAGAAATTGTAATCACAAAAGTGTAATTACATGTACAGTGTGGGTTAGCTGTCAAGGTTATCTATATTTCAGTGCAATTTTTCATGTTCCTAACATACCATGTACCTACATCCAGTCAAATTTAAGTGCAGGTATTTCCTGAAGGAAGGGAGGTGAGGGGCACGAAGGGAAGAAACATTTCCTCAGATTGTTTCCACCAACTACATGAGATTCTTGAATTTATCTTCTCAAATAACTCCCGCAGAGTATTTCTGTAAATGTAATTTGTAGTGCTCCTTAATCCTGTTACTAAGATTTCCTATTTGTCCAATCTCAATAGCACAGAACCAGAAAAATTTATAATCTTCTTCTCTCAGCTCTGATCACGCACAGTTCACATACCCTCAAAACCTCCACTGAAGCTCCATTTATATATATGCATTATATATGTAAGTGAAACAGTCAGTTCCCTGCACTAGCAGAACAGTACACAGTCTCCTCAAGGTGCTGTGGGTCAAAATTGGATTCACATTAACCTGGTAAAAACTTTTTGCTAAGGTCAGTTCCACCACCTGGCAAAAGCACGAAATTAAGTCTACAAACCTGCAACATGTGGGATACCACAGCAGCCGTAATCTCCCCAGTCTTTCCCCTCTTCCACATTTGGGTAAGAACAAGTGCCAGTTTGGGCTGCTGTTAGAGCAGGAATGCTTATGTGTTGCGACTAGCAAAGCTTTTTCTAAGCTGCAGTGGTCCAAACTCTTCAGTGTTGACAGAAGGTTCCTAACACCTATTTTATGGCCCTCCTTGCAGGTAGAAGCAGCTGGCTATATGATCCAGTGCTGCCCACCAGCCATACTCTGGAGCCGTCAATTCTCTTCTCTTCCTTTTTGTATGAGGATGCAGCAACAGCAGCTCACAGCTTCCTCATCAGGCTGTGCACAAGCACCTAGGGAGACATTCAGTTGTAGCACTTACATATGCTTCCCCTGCAGTCACCCCCCCCTTTCCCCAAAGGTTGCGATGACAGACTGTGTGGACTTGGTCTGTAAATGGTGCTGTGAATTAGACCACCCTGCTCTGAATTAATATACTTGAGTTTCCTGAGATTTAAGTTAGCTGCTTTTCTTGAGTAAGGAGATTAAGGGCTTTTCGTTTCTAATTAATAGCAAATGTTCCATTACATTACAAAATCAGAAAATAAGACAGAGATCTGGAAAAGAGTTTGAGGACAGTATAAACCAGATGGCTCTAGGCAAGAACATGACATTTAAACATAAACATCTTTCTGCACAACTCATGCACATTTTTGCAGTGTTACCAACTTGACGGTTCTAGTGTTATCCCACATCCCAGAACTATATACTGCAGGAGATACAAATACAGCACAATCAGCCAAGGGAAAATTAGGTTTTGTTTTACATCCTCAGCTATCTCACAATCAATGGACAGATTTTGTCCGCCAAGAAAAATTATGGGAACTGTGAGAATCAACCACTCTATCTGCTCAACCCACTCCTCAGCCACAAGCAGAATGTACGTACACAGATAGAAATGTCCCGGCGCTCTGAAATCCCAGCAGGCCTTACACATTGTAGCTCAATTTCCATCGGAGCTCATTTTAGGTTTCTAGTCCTTACACGTGGGATAGAGTTGTTTCTCCCACCAGTCTGAATCATCCACTCTGAAACTATTACATCCTCCTTCACACTCCCCACAGACCATGGGAAGACTGGAGACTCTTCTATGCCCAGTGTGACAGAATTACACTACGATCTTTCAAACAATTAAAAAAAATTATTACATGGGCAGAGATTTAAGAAAAGTCCTCAATTGCTCTTCAATTAAGTCTCTCAGCAGGTAAAAACAAAATAGCATTGTGGCATGTAACTGATGCAGTTTACATGTTACACTCAAAAAAACCATACCAACAAACCAAACTCCACCACCCCAATCTCCCCAAAACAACAACAAAACCGCTCAGATTAACTTCATATTCTTGGAGTCCAAGTAATTTAGTCTGATCTTCCCAACAACACTGACAATAACATTACAACCAGAAACTCCTGTATCGCATTTAAAGACAGAGTTGTGAGGTTCATTATGGTCAACTCTTCTGAATTAAAGCCTGCAAACACCACATGCTACTGGCTAAGGATCCTTAGGATTTCCTAAGATGAGCCAGAAAGTAAAATGAATAATACTTCAAAACATTGGAGTGAGAAGTACCATATAAACACTTCACAGGAGTGGGTAATGGTATTTCTCTCCATAGACAAGAATAAATGAGATTGCTTTTCTTTTGCAAACATCAGACAGGGAATGGCAGACCTGGCACTGGAAGCCAGGTGTTTCATTTCCCAGACGAGTGCTCTAATCATTCAACCATCTTGGCCCCCAATGAATTTTATGAATATATTTTGGCAGGCACAACATAGTGTTAACACTGCTTACTATGCTAGTCTACTGTGCATGAATTATACACTACAGTACTGGTATAAAAATGGCCAGTTCTTAGAAACCAAGAAAACTCTAAAGTCAATACCCTTTTTTTAAAAAATGAAATGTGAGGTGACATTGCCAGTTTTTTTGTGACAAATAATGTTTTTTTCAGATTAGGACAATGGGAATGTAAAGGCTTGTTTAAAAATAGTAATTGAGAAGAGACATTTCATTCACATGAAACCACAAATGCACCAGTGATTTTATCTGTCTGAAGCAAAAACATGGAGGGAATGAAAGAAAAGCTTTATTGTTGTAGTACAATGAATATGGAAATGAGGTTTTTTTCCACTGTAGACATTAAAATTCGGCAACACTTTTTCGAAAATTGTGTAGTAGATACTAAAGTCAAGATATTTCAATCTATCCTTGCTGAACAGAGAAAATTAAAAAGCTTGTGCAGCTCCCTCGTACCAGCAACAAACAAAAAGGACCTTATAGATCATCATCCTGTGCCTTAAAGTATTTTAATGCAGCAGCTATAACGCAGAGGGGACAGTAAACTAAAAGGAACAGAGATATACGCAAGCTACAGTGAGGACCAGTGTCCAGAACAAACTATGAAAAGGAGCTGTACATTATTTATAGTTAGGAAAGCAGGACCTCAAATGGGGACTGAAATAATAGATACAGCTTATGTTAGTTCCAACTTGACCACGTTTCATGGAAGCCTTGTGGTCATTTCAGAATCCCCTGCTTTCTTTTACGAATTAATCATAGTAATGTGCTCTGCTCTCAGACACTATGGAAATACAGGAACAGCTGACAAAGACAGTTCATACCCTCATTTTAAAAGATGACCAAGTCAGTTCCTTACAAAGCACGTATCAGCAGATAAAAATACCATCTGTTAGTGTACCTAAAAGGCATGTTTGAAAATACAACCTGCATTTCAAAAGACCTATGAAACTAGAGGTAACCACAGAATCACAGAATCATGGAATGGTTTGGATTGGAAGGGACCTTAAATATCATCCAGTTCTCAACCCCCTGCCATGGGCAGGGACACCTTTCACCAGACCAGGCTGTTCAGAGTCCCACCCAGCCTGACCTTGAACATCTCCAGGGATGGGGCATCCAGGCTTTTCTGGGCAACCTGTTCCAGCGCCTCACGACTCTGACCGTAAAGAATGTCCTCCTAATATCTAATCTAAATCTACCCTCTCGTAGTTTAAAATCATTACGCTTTGTATCCACCACTACAGGTTCTACTGGCAGGCTGGTGTAAGTTCTCCCTGGAGCCTTCTCTTCTCCAGGCTAAACAACCCCAAACTCTTCCAGCCTGTCCTCACAGGAGAGGTACTGCAGCCCTCTGACCATCTCTGTGGCCCTCCTTTGACCTCTTTCCAACAGGCCCGTGCCTTATGTTGGGGGTCCCAAAGCTGGATGCAGTACTCCAGGTGGGGTCTTACGACAGCAGAACAGAGTGGGAGAATCACCTGTGACCTGCTGGCCATGCTTCTTCTGATGCAGCCCAGGATCTGGTTGGCTTTCTGGGCTGCAAGTATACATTCCTGGGTCACGCTGAGCTTCTTGTCACCCACACACCCCAAATCTTTGTCCTCAGGGCTCCTCCCAATCCACTATCCACCCAGCCTGTATTTGTGCTTGGGATTGCCCTGGCCCAGGTGCAGGACCTTGCACCTGGCCTTGCTGAACTTCATGAGGTTCACACGTGCCCATGTCTCAAGCCTGTCAGGGTCCCTCTGGACAGCATCCCTACCTTCCAGTGTGTTGACCACACCACACGGCTTGGTGTCATTGGCAAACTTGCTGAGGTTGCACTCAATCCCACTGTCCATGTCGCCGACAAAGATGTTAAACAGCGCCAGTTCCAGTAGTGATCCCAGAGGAACGTCACTTGACACTGGCCTCCACTTGGACATTGAACCATTCGCCACAACTCTTTGACTGCAACCATCCAGCCAATTCCTTACCCACTGAGTGGTCCATCCATCACATCCATGTGTCTCCAGTTTAGACACGAGGATGCTGTGCAGGACAGTGTCAAAAGCTTTGCACAAGTCCAGGTAGATGACAGAAGAAGTCCCTCTTCCCCCATCTGTCAACCCTCATTGGAACCTCATTGTAGAAGGCCACCAGATTTGTCAGGCACAATTTGCCCTCAGTTAAGCCATGTTGGCTGTCACCTATCACCGCCTTATTTTCCATGTGCCTTAGCACAGTTTCCAGGAGGATCTGCTGCATGATCCTACCGGGCACAGAGGGGAGACTGACCGTCCTATAATTCCCCAGGTCTTCCTTTTTCCCTTTCCTAAAAATCGGGGGGTTTTCCCCTTTTCCAGTCGATGAGAACTTCACTGGACTATCATGATTTCTCAAATACAACAGATAGTGGCTTAGCCACTTCATCCACTACCTCCCTCCACACCCGTGGATGCATCTCATCAGGTCAGTGATGTACTTACTGTTATTCAAACAGGGAAACAAACCTGAGACATGAACAGTCTAGAGGATCAGCAGTGGTACAAGGCTGATGAATAGTACAGAACTGTAAAATCATTCACATTGGATGGTAGGTCTCTAGCCCAGCCTCCTGCTCACAGCAGAGTCAAGGTTGCTCAGGACTTTTTGCACAGTTGGGTCTTGAAAACCTTCATGGATGGAGACTGCACAGCCCCTCTGAGTAACCAGTTCTCTTGCTTGACTCTCCTCACAGGGAAGTTTTTATCCCATATATTGTGAACTCTCACCTCAATTTATTTGTCTCTGCATGCTCCCACTGTGCACCTCAGCAAAAGCCTGACTCCTCCATGGTAACGACCTTGCAGATACAGGGGGCTTATGTTACATCAGCCTGAAGCCATCCTTTCTTCAGACTGAACAAGCCCAGATCACTCAACCTTTCCTCTCACAGCAAGTGCTCCAGCCCCTGATCATTTTGGTAGCCCTCCACTGGAGTTGCTTACATTTATGGTACTGGCAGGCCCCAAACTGGATGCATAGCCATAATGGGCATAGAAAATAATGGATCTAGAGCACAAGGCACGATGGATTTAAAAACACAGTGGCTTGTATTTGTTAGCTAAACAGCTTCACCAATAATGCCCAGCTGCTAAGAGGCAGAAAAAAAAAAATTGGAAGTAATAATGAAAAACTATTCCCAAACACCCTTATAGAAATGCAATAAGGCTACAGCAGGAAGCACCTTCACTTCCGTTCTGCCACCGCGATCTTTGTCAAAAAACAAAACAAAAATCACCAGTCACACACACAAACAAAAAAGCCCTAGATGTTGCAACCACAGAATACATTCCATTTAATTTAAAACTTCAAGTGTCTCAGGAATACTTATTTTCAAATTAACTTACACCTGGACATAAAAAAAGCCACAAAACAGTAAACAAACAAGGTTTCAGCTGTGCAGAGGTATTAGCTGGTGAGTCACATCTCATCTAACTTCAATACCTGTAAGAGGGGACTAAACATGAGCTAATGACATCTGCAAATGACAGTAAATGGGGGGGGGGGGGGGGGGGGGGGAGAGCTGGTGGTGGTGGTGGGAACATTAGTGAAGACTGAGAAACAATACAGAACACCTACAAAGATGGTTTGGAAATTAAAGTGAATTTGGAAGAAGGCCAGGTAATACAAGATGAGGGGATATCACACTAAGAGCGAGTTAATGTGTAGGAGGGCCCTGAGGGAGGCATAGAAGGAAAGTGAAGCAGCAGGAGTAAGAACTGTGTCTTTCTATGAAAGAGGTCTTGTTAGGGAGTTACGAAGATGACAGCTCTTGTCTGTGCAGCGAAGGTAGGAAGCCATCTGGAATAATCCATGCAGTCCTGAGAAACTGAATACCAAGCAGAGACTGAGGTACTGAGGGAAATTCAGTGAAAGAAATAACAATGAGAAGCATAAAGCCACTGACTTGATTGCCCTGTGTGTTCATCTACATACTCGACTTCCATCTCCATCACAACAGACCTGTATGTCTGTGAGGCATGTGAAACTGAGATGCATCATCTGGGTAAATGGCAATAAGCAGGAGCAACTAATTCCAGCACATGAACTCAACAACAAAATGCATTTTTATCCACAAGAATTTAGATATGGAAGAATAAGAAAAGGATGTACATAATGATTTCCTGCAATTTGAACAATCTCCCAAGAGTAATTTTTGAGTTTCCATTACTTAAAACATGTAGAAGAGTTGGAAAAGGTTCTAAAACACTACATAGTACATGACATACATGTACACAAGGTACACTGAGCACTAGAGAGAAATCTTGCACTAACTGGAATAGCCGAGCAAGTAATGAGGCCTTTGCCACAGCTAGTCTTATATGATGCCTTTAAAAATGGTGCTTGCATTTAGTCTTCTTCATCTCTTGTCTTCAGAATATAGAATTTTATGTGAAAACAAAAAAAAGGAAAAAAGCCCAAGAAAAAACCAAAAGTATAGAATTATTCTTTCCTTAAAAGCCTTTAAAAATGTATCTTACATTTAGAACAAAGAAAATTTACCAGCACAACTAGATTTATACCAACAGATCGTTATTACTGTACTACCACCTCTTGTGCATAAGCTATTAGCTTCTCTTAAAATGTATCTCTGGCAAGAATAAAAAGAATCATCCCTGAATTCTTTAAAAGAGTCATACTTGTCATAAATGAGCAGCACTGTGGGAAAGGATGTAAATCCATTAAGTGGATAACCTAGTATAGTTTTGACTGGCATTCCTCTAATCTTGCTTTTGGTTGGTGTTATTTCTGACTCGCACAGAAGACACCCTCAGAACACCTGCCCTTCTGATTCTCTTCCCCATCCTGCTGGGGGGCACTGAGCAAGCAACTGGCCAGGGGCTTGGCTGCCAGAGGTGGTCACCCACCACAGTGCCCCATAGCAAGCACTAAGTGACCCAGCATGTCCCCAGGTGAGAGAATCCTCATCACTTGACCCTCTCCTTTCTTTCAAATACACTCCAAAGACTGATTTTGTTTCAGTACACACTTACAACAATGACGACAAAGAGGACAGATGAGTAAGTCAAAGCAGTAACTAAGTCTAGCAATGGTTTTTGTAAATATACCTGAAGTTAAGAACTGAAAAGATGCTCTAATCCACCCTGTTGAAACAAACTTTCCAAAGTTACGTAACTCAGCCCAACAGAGAGAAAACATACTCTGACAGAGGAGACTTGAACAATCGCCTAAAAATAGCTTTTACAAAATGAGGGAGTTCACTTACAGATGAGTGATTCTGGCTCTGCTACTTTGATGTTGGCTGTAATCCAAGTCAGCAAGAAAGAGATTTGCCTTTGCAGGTCTAAGGCTCAACTGATTTCAGAGAGAAGCAACCTGAAGAATCATCAAATACCAGTCTGTTCCTTACTCTGTAACGGCCAGAACACGGTGTGAATTACAGGTATAGCCCATGGGGGGTCACACACACTGTAGCTTTTCAGAGCTTATCTGAAATGAGTTTTACCACATCCAGAAGGTTCCTTCTATTGGAGTGAAAACTGACAAAAGGCCATGCCCATAAAACTTCTTCCAGTTTTTTTTACAATTAAACCTCTGGGTTTTATGGAAGCTCTAACTGAATTAAAAACTGGACAAAAGTGACAGCAAAGCTGATTGTCAAATCATAGAGAAAGCCAAGCAAACTGTGCTTAAAAAGCAAGCCTAGGAGATCCTATGACCATGAACCTTTGTTCTTATTCAAGAGCACAGAATTACCCTCCAACAGTGGAACAAGCCCCAGAAAAAAGATCTAGGGGGCAAACGCTGTCTCCATTGTCAGGGAATGGTATCTCTTTCTCCTTCTCAAAGGCTTCTCCAGAAAGAACAAGACTCTCTCAGCTGGGATAGTTCAAGGAAACACCTGTTTTCTCGGTCCTCGTGACCATCCTTCATGAGTCACTTGGAAACTCAATGGGTCACAATTTAAGCTGAGACCCTAGTTACCACCGTCTTTTCAGTGTGTACCTGCACCTTCATACTCCCCACAGGTCTATGCTGCTGCCTCCTTCCTGCAGTGTGCCTAGAGTCAGCCACACACCGCACTGCATACTTGTGCCTTCTGTCCACATCACTAGTAAAGAACATGCCAGTAATCTCTCTCTTTGCCTGATCTTTCCCCTTGCAGTGGGAAAGCTAGCACCATCCTTTTGGCAACACTCATCAGCAAGACAGAAGGGCTTGCTTCACAGTCAAGATTCTTCCTGAAGCTTGTAATTTCTTCCTCTGCAGTGCCTTTCTGTACCATTAAAGGCCTGCTTTGTGCTTTGGTCATCTTGACTGTTCCCATAATTCCCCCAGGATACTTAAAACAGCATGGGAAAACGCTATTGTCTTCATATCCTTGCCTGTACCACCTCTCAAAACACCTTCACTGTCTCCGTGGTGAATTTTTTTGACCCTGTTTCACCAGTGTTTTATTCTGATGTTTATAGAGTTTTGCAGGGAAAGTCTCACTTTTGCCTGTTTTTTGAATTACTGAAGCCATCCCCTAGAGAACGAATAAAAACTGCCAGATCAGCAGAACTATGACAGATTTCTGACAATTTAAATCTGAAAATTAACAGTGTAAAAATATGTACAGTATACCTAAATTCTGAAAAGCAGACTGCTGACCCTCATGAGCAATGAACAAGTCTGCTGCCGGGTGTGATCTCTCACTCTTGGCATCTAGACGCCTGCTGATGCTTCCCAAAGCATCCTGTCCATAGGGCACTGAAATTCACCCCCTCTGAGTGACAGACTGTGTGAACAACTGAGTTGGGGGTCTTAATGAAAGACAGTCAGAGAGTATGTGAGCAAGCAAGAGTGTCAAGCCATGCACGCCTGCCTCTCCAGGCATGGACCAGTGTCCCAGTGACAGCTGTAAAGCATATGATGAGTTCAAAAAAGGAAGGGGAAGAATGCACAAGAGGGAGACCTGTGGACATGGCTGAACATTTACACTGCACATACTAGCTCTCATTGTTCACTTTGCTATAGTGCTACACAAAGACAAAGGGATGGGAATGGAGGTCTCTAACAATAACAATAATGTGTGTATTTTGACTGGGAAGAGAGGGGATTTACCATACTGGATCAGAAAAGCAACCTATCTCAAGTGCTGTCTTTAGTATCGATTAAAATTCTGCATTTCAGAGGAAACAAGGACAATGAAATTTACACAGTTAAAATATTCTGCATGGAAGATTAGAATTATTCCTTATTGTATTTGGGCTGAGGTAATCTGTACCACGTCATCCTCTAATACTGAGCAGGATTAGACAATGTACTGGTAAAAATAAAAACACTCAAGTCCTGTCTATGCAACAGCTTCCCTTGTGATAGCAATGAAGGAAGTGAATAATGCATTTGAACTTCTGTCACCGCTGGAGCAAGGTGGAGAACGGACTTAGTAATAGAGTGGTAAATGGTGAAATGTGACTTCTCTTAAGTCCAGAGTGGCAAAAGGTACTGTGTATCCATCATACCTCCCATTCATACTCAAAAGTTCGGAAAGGCCTTCCTTTAACAGGTAAAAAAAAAAAAAACAGCAGAAAGAAAAGCGGTGGCTTCTTCTTTAGGTGTGAACTTTTGGTGTGTACTGATTCATACTGGATGGTACAAGTACTAATATAAACCAGCGCAAGCACCTCCAAAAGGAAGCAGAAAAACAGAAAACAAACAAACAAGGTCAGGCACTTTGAAAGGCCTGCACCAACAAAACAGTAAATGAGAAATAAAATAAAGCAAGATTTGTCTGCAAAGTTACTTAAGACAATGCCAAAGAAACATACAGGGAAAGGGCAGGGTGCTGTACACCTTTTTCTTATCACAATTGTTAAAACCCCTTCAAACTTGAGAACCAGCTGGAAAAACAGTATTTTTTTAAAAAAGCACAGATATCTTTGGAAAAGAAAAGATTATTTGGATTTCCCAAGAGCATGTTTCGGAACACAGCTCCCTCCCAACTTCCTCAACAACAGGAAAGTAGCTAAACCACAGGGAAGTAAACGGAGAAGAGGATCCTGTACTATATAAAACGCTTCTGCCTTATCTCAGCCTCCCAAAGCACATAACAACTATTTAGCAAAGCAGAGGCAGTGTTTGCAGCATTCTTCAGAAGTGCTGGTCACCTCAAAGCGAAAACCAAGGTTTAGAAGCAATCATGGACGTAGCACAGGCACGTTCGTTACTCCTAACAGACAGATGGAAGGAAAGGGTGAAACAGACTGCCCTTTTCTGCCTTTATCGTGGACTCTGTGGCAAGTTTTCCAGTTTGAGCAAACTATGCACAGTCCCTCCCCTTCCCACAAGCTCTGTGGCTGTCACAGCTGCACTAAGTTAGAGAGGGTCCTAGGAGTCTTCACCATTGCTCTTTATGCCCTTTCACATAAGATGGAGATAAAGCAAATGCACTGCAGGCTGCTGGGGCATACCTGTACTAGCATGCAGAAGAGCTGGCTGGTGAAGTTTGGTTTGGTTTCTATTAAAGGAATGTAACGTATGCAAAGATGTGGATGTCGGTTAAGGCAGTAACAATAGCTGTTATACAATGATTGAGATTAAAGTGGAAATGCTTATTGAAAAAAAATTACGTGCTTTTCTGCTTTTCATCAGAAAACTTTATTACCATTATCTGTTGCAACAGACTATTTTGTGTAGGCCCTGCCACATACAAAACACCTATGTAGTCTGGTCCAAATGAGTTTAGGCTTTAGATAAGAATGCACAGAAATTAAATTTCCCTCAAATACAGTGTATTCAGATGTGTGGTCTAGATGCTAATGATTATTGTAATTATGTATTATCTCATAGTTTTTATTTGTCTTTAGCTCTTCTGTACTGCCAGGTAGGTTCACATCAAAACACCATTTACTATCAACCTGTATCTGGCATTATAATGAAGGTACTGATGTGAATTAAAAGGACTGATAACTGAAAATAGGTCCATTCTTGCAGATGACCTCTGCCATGTTTCCAGTCAGCAATGCAACATAATTCCCATCAAAATATAATGGTATAAATTCTTCATATTCTGGTAAAATTTAGTAAAAAGCCATTTTAAAATGTTGTCAACACTACATTCACTGCAATCACTACTTTAACACAAGTGCAGACAGAATCTGTTAAACAATTACTTTTTTAAAAAAGGACATTTTTAGTTCAGGAGTTCAAGACGCTGTATTTATTTCCACTACATAACCACTGCAAAAATTTTCTGAACACTTTATATAAAATAAGCTTGTTAATTGTTTTCCTTGTATTACCTGTGGGGATGGAGGTGATTAAAAGCTATGGAGAAGCTTTCAGATCAAAGGAAAGAACAGATTTGCAATGACATGAGGTTTTGTTTGGTTTATTTTTTAAGAGTACAAAGTCTCCCTGTAACTCTTTAGATTCTAGATACTCTTTAGATTCTAGATACTTACTTCCTCATTAGTAAAAATTATTCCTAGTTTTTAAAGTTTCAATGGTAAGCTCAATCATGTAATTCATCTCACCTGTATGTCCAATATGTGATCCCCTTCTGTTCTTTCACTGGAGCTCCCATTCCCAGTATCTCCCATGTCTGAAATCCTTACATCCAGGCCACTGACCTACCACGGAGCACCACCAGCACTTCCCCTCCACACCTCCACCTCTGAAATACAGCACAGCAGCCCCAGCGCACAGCTGAGACAGCGGGTTTATGAGACTGCTCCCAATCCTGCCTGTGACACTCGGTGTTCATATAAACGTAAAGGTATTTACAGTGAAGAGAAAAAAACCCCACAGACCCCAACAACCAGCCGAATCACGTTTTAAGCTGCTGCTCCTCCCAGTTACGATCACGCAGAGGTTACACACGCAGGATGGGAGCGCTAACTATGCACAGCCCAACGCTCTTACGTTAAAACTTAGATTAAAAAGCAAAGTGGTGTTTTGTTTGCACGGGATGGCACCTGTCTGAGGTCCCCCTAGGTACTTGCCCCGTTATAAACCAGGGGGAAAGCTTTAGTTGCAGCAAACGGGGAGGACACAAAACCCGCAGCCTGTCACCAACCACCTGCTTTCCTGCTGCCTTACCTGGGTCTCTCATCTCCGCACTGCCAACACCCACGGCCGGTGCCACGGGCCGCCCGAGCACGCCGCCCCGTGCAGAGAAACAAGCCGCCCGCCCGTGGCAGCCCTCCGGGTTCCTCTCCGCTAACTTGTCCCTCCCTGCCCCCACCTCCTTCCCCGCCTCGCCCTTCCGCCCTCCCCCCAGCCTGGCCCGGCGCCCCGGGGCCACAAAGGAAAAGCTGCCGGTCGGGAGTCGCGCCGCCGCGGTGTGACTGTAGCGGCGCTGGGGCCAACGAAGTGGTGGGAGTAACGGGGGGGCGGGGGTCGCAGCGCGGCGGGAATAGAGTGCCCTAATGTCCTGTCTCCCTGCCCGCGGGGCTGCAGCGGGACACAAGGACGGCTCCATCTTGCCCTTGGAAGAAAAAGAAATCAATAAATTCACCTAGAACATACCGTGTGGGTTGGTTTGGTTTTTGTTTGTTTGTTTGTTTGTGGTTTTTTTTGTTTGGGTTTTTTTTGTTGTTGTTGTTGGTTGTTTGTTTGTTTTGTTGGTTGGTTGGTTGGTGTGGTTTTTAACCCCGAGGTGTGTTTCTGGCTGCGGGTTTTCCGCTGCCCCCTGCGCGAAGGGGAGGCGAGCGGCGGGCGGCCCGCTGCCCTGCTGAGCTCGCTCCCCCTACAAGCCCCCGCAGACCAAACCCGACGCGCAGCCAGGAGCTGTTCCAGCAGCCGTATGCTTCCCCTGGAAAGCCCGTCTTGCTTACGAGCGTGTGCACGTCGTGTGTGTATACACGCGTGGGGCAGAGGAAGGGGCGAGAGCTGAATGCCCTGGGTGCGGGGAGCGGCCGGTCCAGCAACTAGTCCTTCAGGTACACTCTGAGTAAGTGCCATGCTTCCCAAACAGCAGTAAAGCTGTCTTCAAACAGGAGGAAAGCCTCCTCCCACTCTACCCCTTCCTTCTTCACCTACGAACCCCGGGCTGTCCTGTATCCCCTGCAGGGACCAGCACGAAACCCCAACGCATCACTCACCGAGGACCTCCAAGCAGCCAAGTCCCATACTGGAGAGGCACTTGGCATAATGCTGCATTTTTTTGCCATTCTTTTTTCTCAGTACCTTCCACACAGCCCTCCGTATTCTGCAGACACTTATTTGTGCTTCATTTACAATTTGTACAGAATGTCACAGTATACAGCAGAATACTGATTATTTGTGAGAATTTCGGTTTTCCTGTTTCTTTACAAAAGCTCCTTATGCACATGAACAGGAAACCTTGTGGTAATCAGCCTCCTCCCTTTTGTTAAAAACACTGATGCTGACTGCCTGGGAAGCAAAAACAAATCCATCCTGAGTTCAAAGGCATTTCTGCATTCCAGTTGTTTCTCTGACAATGCTATGTTACAGAGCAGCCAATTTTTTTTTTTTTTTTTTTTGCAATAGCAATGCAGCAAACTGCCCTTTAAAACAACCCTCATACACAATAAACAAAGCTTCTCCTATCTGCTTCTGAAGAACAATGCCCTTACCTTAATAAACTGCTTTCTTGTCCATTAGCAGTGAACAGAGCACCTAACATCTAAGAAACTCTGCAATTTTTTAATCAGTGCAGCTTAATGAAGCATTAGCTTCTTTCACACCCTCAGTCTCTGCAGCACAGGAAATATCTCAGGTTCAGCCTCCTCGGAGTTGATCCCCCTGCTTTCAATCGGTATGTGATGAACATGTGACAGCAGGACTCCATCGAGACTCCTATCAGTAAGAGCTTTCAGGATGACCCAAACCACGGATTACTTTACATCTTAATGGTACTTTATGACCTTATCTAGAGGCTGGAGGGTGTTTCCTTTGCATATCACATTTCCAGATTAGCAAAGGACTTATTTGCTGATGCTCACATTTGTAGTGAATTTCCAAGTAACAAACCTTCAATCCTAAACATGCATATATAACAACAGAGGACAAAACACTCTACAGTTCAACATGTTAGAAGTCACAGGCTGGAAACAAGAGGAGAAAGGGAAACTATTATTTTAATCTGAACACATGCACATTCATCTGTTTTTGCAGTGCTAAATATCACTTTGGCAAAACAGTCCTACATTATTTAATAAGGCAAATTACAACACATGATTTTTCCATTCAAGGGGCATCCAGAACTTACTATAGGAAGTGTAAAAGCACACAGGAAGATAATCTCCTTTTCTGTGAAGTATTTGAGTTCTTAAACCTAAATCTACAGTTGTCATCATCATCAATGAAAAAATAAGAAACCATTAATACATACACAAGGAGAACCTAAAGCTTAGCAGAATACCAATAAAATGAACATAATCATCATCAATATTCAATGTCACTATGCTAAACTCCACTACAAATGAAGTTCTGGGTTGCATATCCTAAAAACAGAAACAACTTCAGTATGTCACAATGTAGACTGTCATATTACTATCCACACATAGAGCTACAGAATCAAAGAATCGTTTAGGTTGGAAAAGACTTTTAAGATCATTGAGGCCAATCATTAACCCAGGACTGCCAAGTGCCACATTTACATGTTTTTTCAATACCTTCAGGGATGCTGACTCAACCACTTCTCTGGGTAGCCTGTTCCAATGCTTGACAACGCTTCCAGTGAAGACAATTTTCCTAATATCCAACCTAACCTCCCCTGGTGCAGCTGGAGGACATTTCCTCTTGTCCTGTCACTTGTTTCTTGGGACAAGACACTGAAACCCACCTCACTACAACCTTCTTTCAGGTAGTTGCAGAGAGCAATAAGGTCCCCCCTCAGCCTCCTCTTCTCCAGGCTAAACACCCCCAGTCCCCTCAGCCGCTCCTCATCAGCCCTGTGCCCCAGCCCCTTCCCCAGCCCCGCTGCCCGTCTCTGGACACGCTCCAGCACCTCTTTGTTCCTCCTGCAGAGACGGGCCCAAACCTGAACACAGGGTTCGAGGGGCGGCCTCACCAGTGCCCAGTGCAGGGGGACGGTCACTGCCCTGGTCCTGCTGGCCACACTGCTGGGGACACAGGCCAGGGTGCTGCTGGCCGCCTGGGCCCCCTGGGCACACTGCTGGCTCCTGCCCAGCCGGCCGTCACCCAGCACCCCCAGGCCCTTTCCCACCAGGCCCTTTCCAGCCGCTCTGCCCCAGCCTGTAGCGCTGCGTGGGGCTGGTGTGACCCAAGGGCAGGACCCGGCACTGAGCCCTGCTGAACCTCATACAACTGGCCTGGGCCCATCGCTCCAGCCTGCCCAGGTCCCTCTGCAGAGCCTCCTGCCCTCAGGCAGGTCAGCACTCCCACCCAACTTGGTGTCATCTGCACACTCACTGAGGGTGCACCGGATGCCCTTGTCCAAACCATCAATAAAGATATTAAACAGGACTGAAGCCAATACTGAGCCCTGGGGAACACCACTTGTGACCGGCCACCAGCTGGATGTAACTCCATTCACCACCACTATCTGGGCTCAGCCATCCAGCCAGCTTTGTACCCAGCAACGTAAATCCTTGCCATGAGCAGCCAGTTTCTCCAGGAGAATGCTGTGGGAGACGGTGTGAAAGGCTTTACTAAGGTCCAGGTAGACAACACCCACAGCCTTTCCCTCATCCACTAGGCAGGTCATCTTGTCATAGAAGGAGATCAGGTTAGTGATCCTTTATATTTGAAAAGCTATGTGTTATTCATCAATGCTGCTTGCAAGCCTTTGTCTAGAAAGGCCACTAACTAGGCGTCAGAATAGTATTTTTTTCTCTTTCCCTATGGTTTAGTACAAAACCATTACTAAGTCCTTTCTTACGGAATGAAGCCACTTCGAGTCAATAATGTGCAAGAGAATGCCCACGTCTTGCACAAATTGCCATTAAACCCCCTGCACTAATTGGTACTATGTTGCTGGATGATAAATTTCATCACAAGCTTGGTTTCAATATGAACAGCAAATTCCAGTTTTGAGCTATTTTACTGAAAATTGAATTCCCTAAAAATACACAATTGCACAAATGGAGTTAAATGCTAGAATTCATGAATACTTTTGTATAGATACATGTTCCTGTTATAAGCAGTAATTTGGAAATGTAATTGAATACCATAAAAGAATATTAAATTTTGTTCATTACTTCAAGGTTAGCAAAATATTTAAACAGAAGTTATTTATTTGACAGAACTTCCATAAATAACGGCTGTTAGCTGTCTTAAGTGACATCAAGCTTCCTTGGACAGACTGTTCTCAGAGATCCTAATCTCGCCCACCAGGTGAATGGCACTAGTAGTCATTTTAGGTCTCTCTCTCTAAGTCATTGTCTCTGTATACATTCTACAACAGTCCTGCCTTGTAAGCCTTTACCATTGCATGATTTAAAAGAAGCCAACCATCCCATGTTATGGACATAGTCCTGCTGTTCTACTAGGCCAGTATTAAGCACTGGTATCTGCAGTCTATTCTTCATAATTTCTCTATAATTGCTCTGTTCCAAAGGTGTTTCAGGCTGTGCCCCTACCCCAAGTGCCATATCACCACTGAGCTGTGCATTTGTGATGCATGCCAGATTGTGCTTTCTACTCCCTTTTCATAACTGATACCAGCATGCCTCTGTAACCCTGAGGAGCTCTTCTGGGTTCATCATCAAACTGTGTTATTTTAAAAGGCGGTTTAGATGATGTGCAACTTCTCAGGGTTTATTTGCTTTAGACACTTGCAAAAGCTTCCTTCTGTGGTTTGTTCCCCCTGCCCCCTTTTGTGCTATAAATAAATAACAAACCAACTGAAATCAGCTGAAAGTCAAGTTGCTGAAACTGCTTCCTAGTAACTAAGGTGAAAAAGTCTCTCTGATACTCTCATTTAAATGTATGCTCAAAGACACAAGGTTCTGACCAGCATGTTGACATAATCAAAGCACTTTAAACTCTTGGAAAAATCACAACAGAGGTAGCTGCTTTTGACAATGGTTTATGCCACCATGAACAACCAATTCTCGTAGTATCACAAGGAACTTCTGAAGGAAAGTTTATATTTATGAAAAAAACTTCATATTTATAGTACAACGAAATGGCCAAAGCCAATAAGCATGCAAGCGTGTGGGTTATGGCAGACCAGCCTCTGAAGCACTCACATTTGGGAATTATTTGACATGGGACATCCTGTCAACCAGTAATGATAACGCTAAAGTTGTAAGTAGCTATAACCACCTCTCCATTACCCAAAATATATCTGTTTACAGCTAACAAATAACAAAAATAGTAATGCCAAAGTAATCTTTGGGCACCTTGCACAAACGGTAAGGTCAAAACCAGCCTCTGTAGCAAGTCTTCTGTTTTACTTTCAGCCTTTAAACCTTCTTCCTGTTCTTCTAACAGCAAACTGGATTTTAAAAATATTTTTAAAACCATTTATTTTTAAATCTGTATTTTTGTTTCAGAGCAACTAAATTAATATCCAGCCAAACTACCCCAAATATCCAGCCAAAACCTGCAAGGGGTGTCAGAGAAAAAGACAATAAAAGCAACAGCTCTGTACACAAATTTCCTTGGACAGTTTGTAACATATTCCTCAGATAACAGTCAGAAAGATACATTGTTGGACCAAAAGCCTGTGTTATGCCCAGTGCTCCTGAATTACATTAGAACAGTTAGCAGCTTCATCTGACCTATTTATGTTCCCTCTTTTAATGGCCATAGCTGATACCAGAGAAGAGCTATGCAGACCATCTGTTAGAAAGACATTTAAAAAATGTTTGGAACATATCGACGATAACAGTGAATACAGTATTTATTCATTTTTCCATTGAAAAGAAATCTTTGCAGTAATTTGTTAATGAGTTTTGTTGAGTAAAATTTCTATACCATCTCAAATGCAGTATTTCTTTGACTGAGGAAAACACTAAACAGATTCATCATCCTATCCCTATTTGCAAAGAAAGGAGGGAAATCTACAGTTACCAGCAAACTAATTAATATTACATGACAATCACTCTATCCATAGCAACTCTACCATTTGAACTGCTCCAAATAAAACTAAGTATTCTAACAAGCAGATAAATTGGGGCAGGGCAGTAAGTGCATAAAGTGGTGTTGACTGACACCTTATTAAAATGGGAGCAGTGCTCTGACGTGCATCCCAGTCTTGTCCTTCTTTGAAAATCATGTCTTCCCTTCCCTTGTTCAAAAAACGATGTGCCTTGCAAAACAATTATTTCTGGGAAGCAATGAATTCAGGGAGAGGAGAGCTTTATATCTCACAAACAGAGCAGACAGCACTGCAGTAACACTAACCAGTTCAATATGAACAATAAATTTCAATCTGCTGAACTAAAAATTGTCATGTTTATGTAAGCTGAAAAAAACCCACCACCAAACTTAATTCAACAGTTTCTTCTCCTGTATTTTTATACATGTACATTTATGTAGCAGCTTTTACATATTTCATGCATACAAACTCTGTCTGAAAAATAGCCTTTTACCTCTATTTCAGTAATTCTCATGCAAACTGGGTTAAACTTTTGCTACTCAGGCCTTCAGATTTGTTCTAAAATTTCATGCACAAGTAAATTCATGCCTGTAACCAGCACTTGTGAAAATAAAGGGAGATGAAGATTTAGCAGTATAGGGCTGCTTACACATACCTGAGCTGCAAAAAGGCATTATTTTCAAGAATACCAAATACATCTGATTGAACCAATCTTTTGGCCAAATCCTGACCTGTATTCTGAAATCCCAGTGATGGAAACAGACTAAATGTTCATTTGAATGCAGTAAATATCACACAAAAAGGCTTTCAAGCAACAGCATTTAGTCCAAGCTGACCGATCTACTTTGTCCTTAATTCTGTATTAAGAACATAATAATATACAATAACAACATGTTATATGTTACAATATACATAATATATAATAACAGATACAATACATAATAATAACATAATTCTGCATAACACACAATTCTGCATTATGTGCTTTTATTATTTCTGTTTCTAAACCTAAGTACTGCCTCAGTTTAAAACAGGTTCTACCGATTTAGCTTAAGTTAGTCAAGAATACCTGAATTTATAATTCAGAATTCCCTAACTTTCAATTACCTTCTCTCCCCTTGAATTAACTCCATGTCACACAAGTATAATTTTAAAAATTCTATTTTGCTTACCACATTTACCTATGGGAAAGCTCTTCATGCCCTGGAAAACAGGCAGCTCTATTACAGTGTGAGCCACATACGGATGCAAGCCGCTTTGGGTGTGTCGGTCATGAGCAAGTATGGACAGTGATTGCGTGGAACAACTGGTTGCATTAAGAGTCACAGAATTTAAAACCAGAAGAAACAGTGATGATCTAATCTGACCTCCTGCATAACACAGGTTGTATAACCCCGCCTAGCAATTACCTGCCTCTGTGACAACTTTGACAACAGGAACTCACCAACACTGGTTTTGCCAGACCCATTTTGAAACATTCACCTACAATGATAATTTGATACATGCTGCATCAGGTAGATTCTGCACCTCCCAAACGCACATCCCATGAGATGGAGGGATGTCCTCTTCTGGATCCAGCGATTACTGCCCCATGTTACCACCCTACGGTTGTGCTGACAGAGGAGTCCCTCACTGACTTGCACAAAGCAGCTGAATGAGCTCACCCTCCAGCAGAGCAAATGTCTGCCTAGTGCCTCACGGAGTGCACGCACTGGATGCAACACTCAGGCTTTAGCACCAACAGTTGCAACTGTCAAGCCAGCAGCTCTCAGTCAGCAGATAAAGCCAAAAGCGCTGTTTTAGCTCAAGGATTTGCAGACTGCCATAGGATGAACACCTGGGGATGAGACAAAGCAGTTCTCTTGCATGACTTCAGTGAGCTGCCACAAGACTTGTGTGAGCAAGGTAACCCACAGCTGTAATGCCTACATGAAACAACCCAAGCAAAAATTCAACTTCTAATTGTTTTTTGTATTACCAAATACATTATTCATATATACTAACGGATACCTACCCTTTCAATAAAACATTTTAGTAAGATTTACATTACAGGTCTGTTTTGTAAGTAGAAAGACATTTTTGTGTCACAGAGACAAAACCAGACTGACAAGATAAAATTATTTCAGGTTTTCATATTCTTCATTAAATTAAGCTTTGTACATACCTAATCTCTTACACGATTATTTTAACCAATTTGTTTGATAGCCTGAGCTGATACACAGAGAGAAATATATTTAAAATTGAGTTTTAAACTCTTTCTCTCCTTAGAACACAGGATTTTCCAATGAATTAATTTAATTGCTGTACAAATCTACAAGCTTACTTTTTAATTATGTTTTTAAAATTCTATACATTCCTTATACCCATGGGCATTCGAATATTGAGAAAACTCTCCCAGAAAAACATTTGCCTTCTGACTGCAACGTGCACATGTTCTCTACTCAGGATTCACTCCTTCAGTATTTATCATGAGTCAAAACAAAAGAAGATAACCACAGTGGTCTACCTCAGAAATCTATCTTCAAGTTAACGATCTCTGCTACCCTTTCAAGTGCAGTAGTAATCGGCACATCCAGCATTAGACAGAAATCTTTCGCATACTGTACGTATCTTCCCAGTCATTTCACACAATAAAAAGTGTTTGGAAGAGCTGCAGCACTACAAATTGCTTGGCATGTGGAGGCGAAACAGCTGAGGTGCAATTAGACTTAGAAAACCTACAGTGCTGTAACTGCACCATTCGGTTCTGTGCACCTTCTCCTTCTGCCTCCTCAGGTAAGAACAGCATAACCATACAGTTAAACAAAAGGGAGTTTTCCGATTTTTTTTCCCCTGTTGCTAGAGGAACTAATAAGTTAGCTACTGTATTCAGTTCTGCTTCATCTCTCACTAACAAAACCACCGGTCAAGTTCTAAAAGCATAAGTATTTCCGCAAAATATGGGCCAAACCCACCATCTGCCTTCAACATTCCAGGTTTTCTTTTTGAGTTCCACATATGGCCTAGATGTTTAATACTGATAAAAAAGTGCAAATCCAAAATCTTTAATAAAATACAAGGACTCTTCTACTTTACTGATGTGTAGGTATGTTTTTTTGGCAGCTTCTAACCTGACCCATCATACTGAGGGACACCGTATTCCAGGTCTCTGTATTCTGGAGACAGACTCAGTCCACTGTAACTTTTTGAAGAACATTTTCAGCATTTATCACAGACACGGTCAGCTCATAAGTGTATAACAATTACAAGTGTATAAACTAAAAGCAACTGCTGTGTCTGTTCTTTTCAAATACAGTAATCCTTTAGGGAGAACACTGTCAGCATAAAACATTTTATGCAGGAATACTATTTTCAGGCTTTTAATTTTGTATAAGAATATAGAGACAGAGAGCACGAGAGCATGTAATCTTTAGGCAAACAAAGATGTGGTTTTATGGACCAACAGGCAATATGGTTTGAGGGAGAAGTTTCCAGCAGAATGCTCTGATCACAGGTCACTGATTTAGTTGTGAAAAGTTGTCCAAGTATTCTTTCAGCTTCTCATTTTTTAATGTACAACTATTGTAGTTGTACAGAGTCCATAGTTCCATGATATCACACTGTTTTCCACATTTCAGATGGGGAAATACTTTAAATAGATGGACGGCTGAAAAAGCAAGGTTTTATGGATGTCAGTATCACCACTTTTTCCACCAAAATATGAGGTTTTTGGTGTACAGAAAACTTGGCATTTAACAATGCTTGCACTGAAGTCTTTAAACACTGGATAAACCAGGTAAGGTGGATTATAGCAGATGATTGCAGGAGTGTAGCTCAGCTGTTGTGATAACAACCTGATCTCTTCTCCATGAGGAATTTATAATGAAATACAAAAACATTTCTTCTTGTAACAAAAACTGCAGCTGTATCCTTTCCGAACTGTGAAAGGAGGGCAGGAGGCATGGCCAATGATGCTGACTCACATTGCCAGGAAGAGTTAGATGGTGCAGCTGAAGCAGTTCTTCCTCCTAGCCAGCCTCTCTGATTACCTCCAGAACACATAACTCTTCCTGAGCCATTGCAGCTCACAGCCATTGATACTGAGTATGAATCATTCCTGTTTTCTGGGTGCATCACCATACAACAATGCAAATGATGTGGCTGAGAAGCCCAACTGATGTCCAGCTGAGCCAGACCTCTTACAAACAGCAGCCTCAGAAAAGTGGTAACAGCAGCTGGACAGTCTCAACCATAAAAACTCACTCTGCCTGACAGCATGACTGTGAGCTCAAAAATAACCTCTTTTTAAAACGGTTTTGACTTTCGCCCAAGAGGTTCACATAGTCCATCTGCAGATATATATTCATTATATGCATATATATTAAGAACAGATCACATGGTCTACTCAAAAGTGAGATAATAAAACAGTAATTAAGTAAATTTTAGGCTTGCATTTTTCAGTATCAGGTGTGATTCTTACACTCCTCATTTACTACAGTCACTGAAAAATGTGATCCTCATAGCTTCTGTACCTTTTTCAGATCAGTTAGACTCCTGGTTGTATAAACATCACAGAGGTAACAGATTCTAGTTTAAATTCAAGCCTAAATCAAAGCCATTAATTTGTCATCCATAACTTTTATTGCAAAAATATTTTCCCATTAGAAATAGCCCCATTTTAGAGCTAATTTCTCACTGGTGTCACAAAATTATTGCCTTTTACACTGTTGCATGAGTACAGCTATCTTTACTGAGAGATCTCCTCATCAGTCTTCCTCTTACAGTGTCCCAAAACTTTTCCCAGAATTATTTCAGTACTTCCATCCATGTAAAACAGATTTATCTGCACATACACTGAACTTAACACGTAGACGTGCCCTGGCTCCTAAACAGTTTTCCTCCAATCAGCAGTCATGTTAACCTTGCTTCAGCATATTTTAATAAACCAGTTTTTGCAGAATCATGTCTCTCTCCTGTCACTATCCTTCATCTGAACAACTTTACATCTTGCATTTGGAAAGTAAATGATTTTTCTAAAACCCCTATTGCTCTTTTCTTTCATTGCTAGGCAGTTCTCAGTTACAACATTCCTAGCAATGTCTGGTAAAATCTTTGTTAATGGTAAAAGCAGCTCCTCTGATTAATATGCTTCCAAAGTAATATTTCATCATAATATCAGCCCTTTAAAAACGTATCACAGAATGACTGAATGGTTGAGGATGAAGGAGACCCCCGAATGTCATCTGGTCCAACGACCTACTCAAGCTGGGTCACCTGGAACTGTTTGCCAGGACTGTGTCCAGACAGCTTTTGGAATCTCCAAGGATGGAGACTCCACAGCCTCTCTGGGCAACCAGTGCCAGTGCTCGGTCACCCTGTGGTGGGCTGACCCTGGCTGGATGCCAGATGCCCACCAAGCCATGCTATCACTCCCCCTCATCAGCTCGACAGGGGGAGAAAAATATGATGAAAGGCTGTTGGGTCAAGATAAGGACGGGGAGATGACTCAACAATTACCATCACAGGCAAAACAGATGTGGCTTGGGGAAATTAATTTATTACTGATCAAAAGTCTGAGTAGGATAATAAGAAACAAAAATAAATCTAAAAACCACCCTCCTCCCACTTCCTGGGCTCACCTTCACTCCTGGTTTCTTTACCTCCTTCCCCCGAGCGGTGCAGAGGGATGGGGAATGGGGGTTGTGGTCAGTTCATTATGTACTGTCTCTGCTGCTCCCTCCTCCTCATGCTTTTCCCCTGCTCCAACACGGGGTGCCTCTCACAGGATACAGTCCTTCACAACCTTCTCCAACATGGGTCCTTCCCACAGGCTGCAGTTCTTCACACACTGCCCCAGCGTGGGTCCCTTCTGTGGGGTGCAGTCCTTCAGGAATGCACTGTTGCCGTGTGGTCCCCCGCAGGGTCACAGGCCCTGCCAGCAAACCTGCTCCAGCCTGGGCTCCTCTCTCCATGGGGCCACAGGCCCTGCAGGAACCTACACCAGAGAGATCACAGCCTCCTTTGGGCATCCCCCTGCTCCAGCATGGGGTCCTCCATGGGCTGCAGGTGGGTATCTGCTCCACCATGGGCCTCCACGTGCTGCAGGTGGGTACCTGCCCCACGGTGTGCCTCCATGGGCTGAGGGGCACAGCCTGCCCCACCGTGGGCTTCACCACGGGCTGGGGGGAATCTCTGCTGTGGCCCCTGGAGCCCCCCCTGCCCCTCCTGCGGCGCTGGCCTGGGGGGCTGCAGGGCTGTTCCGCTCATATATTACCACTCCTCTCTCACAGCTGCTGTTGTGTGCAGTTTTCCCCCCGTCTTAAATACTGTATCCCAGAGGCTCTACCACCGTTGCTGACAGGCTTGGTCTTGGCTGGCAGTGGGTCCATCTTGGAGCCAGCTGGTGTTGGCTCCATTGGACATGGGGGAAGCTTCTGGCACCTTCTCACAGAAGCCACCCCTGTAACACACTGGGCCACTGTCAAAACCTTGGCACACAAACGCAATACACACCCTCACTGGGAAGACGTCTTTCCTGATATTCGGGAGGAACCTCCAGTGTTTCAGTGTGTGCCAAAGCTGTTAGGAAGAATGCTGAGGTGATGTGGTATGATCTCCAGTGAACTAGACATGCGATATTGCAAAGCTGTATCTGAGCAGTATCATGGCTTACTAAAATTCAAGGAATTAACATTAAAAACTCAAATGCTAATTACTGGTTTTGGTTATAAGTTTTTGGCCACCATCATATATTACAGCTGATGCAGTAAAAATGTTCTTTTTTTTCTGTTTTACTGAAAATGACCATGAAGCACTTGCAAGTCCAACCCATAACTCCTTTTAGTTCCTGTTTCTGTAGAGTCAGAACATAGATACGCTCTTATTCCCCAGGAAGGTGGAACCAAACACATTATTAAACAAGAAAATATCTACTGAGTTGTGGTTTAACCCAGTAGGCAGCAAAGCACCACACAAGTGCTCACTCTTGGGACAGGGTAAGAGGAAAGGAAGAGTACAAGCAAGAAAATTTATAGGCGGAAGATAAAAATTGTTTAATTAGTGAAGAAGTGGAAGAAGAGAGGAAAAAAGAACCTAACCAAGTGATGCAAAGGCATTTGCTCACCACCTCCCACAGGCAGACTAACGCCCAGCCAGTTCCTTAGTAAAAGATGGCTAAGCCACTCAAATCCCCTTCTCTTCCTTCTTATTGTTGAGCACGATGTTATATGACATGAAATACCTCTTTGGTTAGTTCATGTCACCTGCCTGGTTGTGTCCTCCCCTAATCTCCCGCGCACCCCCCCGTAGTCTTGGGGTGGGCCAAGTGAGAAACAGAAAAATCCTTGATCCTGTGCAAGCACTGTTCAGCAACAGCTGAAACACTAGTTTGTTTTCTGAACTGTTTTGGTGAAAAATCTAAAACATAGCACCCTATGTGCTGCTATGAAGAAAATTAACTCCATCCCAGCCAGGCCCAGTACAAGAATGAAAAATTAATGTGGACAAATTACATGCTAAAAGAAGAAAAAATGCCTGTAACTGTAAAATAAGATTAAGGAGGAAGTGTAAGTAAATGTTTCAAAAATGTTTCTGGGAAAAGGATTGAGCAAACACAAAACCCAATGCGCTAATCTAGGTAAGGCTATTAAATGATAACTAACTCAGGTATGCAAAGAAATTAGTGAGCTAAAAATAAAACAAAGATGGAAGGCAAGGACAATCCAAGGCTGCTGACTGTTAAGGAAATCCTGACTGTTAAGGAAAAGAAAATCAAGGAGTTACTCTTTATTGTTTCATAATACAAAAAATAAAGTTGTGACACTGGAAACAATCAGTGCCAGCTTCAATACAAACAGAAAGGTACCTTCACACAGTATGGCACCAGGCTCTGACACCACTGCCTAGACACATTGTTCATATTATCAGTTTACATGGATTCAAAGAACTAACATTTCCAGTAATGCAAGAAAAATCCCTCAAAACCCATTAAGCAGAATGGCCTACCCCAAAAAACGTTCTAGCTCAGAAAGTCCCCTGCCAAACATGGTTGGCAGGGCACAGCAGTACCACACTGACCTACTTTTGCACAAGCATCTATTCTCAGCAACCACCTGAAACTGAACTGTGGGGTAGTTGGACTTCTGGTCTGATGTCATATGGGCTTAACTCTTCCATACAGCTTAAGAAATTATCTTCTCATTTATCAATTTAAATTTACCGTTCCCAAAAGCTTGTTTTCCTTATTAAAGATTTTCCATTTCAACATGGAGCGATCTGGTCCCACTCCCACAGGTTTGTTTCCAGACTCTCACAGTGTGTGCAGCCAACTGATTCAGCCCAAAGAGGACATGGTGCCTCGCAGGCAGAAGAGCGTAAGCCTCTAGAAGCACAGCAACCACTAGTGAAACAGAAACTCTCCTCTCAGGACAGGGAAGCGCCAACCCTGCTCCTGCTTTGTGCCCAGAGCATTCCACCTCCTCACCCATGCCAAATCATTTGGCTCATACGCCAGCTTGTTTGGCTGCTGCTTGAGCGGGCAAGAACATTCTCTTACCTCATTTCCCCTCAAATTCAGTGCTGCTTGTTTTCACTGACATCAACAAACTGCAGGGGGATATTGACTGGAAAGGAAAAGAATCTGGAAGAGCACAAAGTATTAAGAGGAAAAGGAAAGGAACACAGATGGAAAAAAGTCCTTTAGGAAATTGAAGCTGAGGAATGCAAGTGCAAATCCAACACAGTACAGCAGAAGAAGCAGGTGATGAGATCAGTGATCCATCAGCGAGGGAAGCACTTTAAACATATGCACTGAGGTTTTACCAGGGTATCTTGGGGGTTTAGGTTGCTTAACATAGCACGTGAGTTTAGTAGTAAACACTAAGGAAATGGGAAGAGTAATTTTAAAAGGAATATTTTCCTTGGGAGAATGGAATACAGAGTGGTTAACAGACCCTGCAAAACACGGAGAACAAGATTAGGATTTCTGAGGAACATAAAATCCTTGAAGCTGGGATCACATCATCGTACAGAATTCATACATCCAATCAGCCAAGAAAGCATCTTGTGAAGGAAAGGCAGGCAGCTTGGTTCTAAATAACCTTCTTTTGAGAGAGTACAAAAAACAGTGTGGGGGCAAAAAGAGGGGAGATGAGCAGCAGAGGTATTTCCATCCAGCTGCAGACTCAGCTACCACTTTGATGATACTATCAGATGAAACCACCCAGCAAACATTACATGAGAGAGAGGTTTGTGCCTATGAAAAGAAAATGTTCACTGACATGCTAAGAATGGTACTGTTTCTTTCCACTGTCAAAGACACAGGGCTGCAAGGGAGAATCTAATCTAAAGAGGTAAATCACAAATGCTGCACTGGGCTTTCTTCGGAGCAGCTCAGCAGCACAAACATAGGTATGAAGACTACTGAGCAAGAGTGGAATGCCCTTCTCTCCTGGCTATTGAAGGAGGCCCCAAGGACTCCTGCTATCAGGAACATTTTGTTGTTCTCCATTTATATCATGCCCTGATGAGATTAGTACTGTTAGAAGTACTTCTGGAAGAAAGGATTGCATCTGAAACCTGAGACTTGATTAGCATGGACAGTTAAGCTGTTAACAGCACTGTGAATCTCTACCCGAAGCCTGTGAACTGAAAGCTAAATCTCTACTCTTAAACATAGCTAGAGAAAGTACGTCAAACATACAAACAAAACCAAAAACATACCAAAAAAACCCAAACAAACAAAAGCAAAATTTTCTTCATGTGTGTATACTGCATCAATAACAGTTTAAATATCACATGAACTCTGTGTCATTAAAAGAGTTTTCACCCTGTGACAGCAGCAATGATCCACTACCACTAAACAACGGCTTTCAAGTGAGAACAGAAGCAGAAGGATCCTTTCATCAATGGCTGGCAGCATGAGACACCAGAAGTGTGACTATCTTTGTTTCCATTTATTTACTTACCCATTTCTGTCTGCATCTCTCTTCCCAAAATAAAGCAATGGACAATGTCTCAATATCACCCAAATAAGACAATATGCTACCAACTTTTATTCAGAAACATTCAAAATATGGGGAGGGATTGAACCAGACATGCTGGCAGAAACCTCCGTTGGCAGTGATGGTTTTCAAGCAGAAACAGAACGAAGTCTGTTTCAAAAGAAGGAAATACTCATCCATAACAACAGTCTGTAAAGCTCAAGGGGAAAAAAAAGCTAGCGCATTTTTCTGATGTTCTCTTACGATAACTCAAGATCACAGACACACTTTCATAAGCCTTAATATAACTAAGAATTCAAAGGCATTTTGTGTATGAAACACCATCACCTGTTGTCACCTGACACTGAGGAGACAGGTCCTTGCAGGGATCTTTGGCAGAATGATGATGGCACTAAATTGTAACAGAGTATTATTATTAGTATAGCACAGAATTTATTATTAGAATAGCACAGGATTTCTATAAGCAGAATCAATATAGTACAATTTGTAAGTAGCATAATACAGAATTTATAATACAACTTAACTTACAGTTTCTCACCACCCAAATCCTAACTTAATTTATGATTTCTAATCACCTGGGCCCTCTGCAGGTCTGGTTTGCTGTATCAGTACAACAATCATAATCTGGACTCAGAAATCATATACAAGAATACAAGTCACTCAGTCCGTGGAGGAAGCAGAGGACGGTGGAGGTGTCCCTGGCTGCCAGAGGGACCCGGGTCTCGCTGTCCAGCAGCAGCTCAGCTCCAGGTTCCCGCTTAGAACTCATAACTGCTTCATTTTATAGACAGTGTTCTGGGTGGTTACGCCTCCTGGTCTGTGATGGGGCCATCACCACCACTGGCTTGGCCCGGTGCCTGGGGCCTTCAAGGCTGTTAGGGAAGGGGTAACATCTCTGGTGCCCAGGAGCCTTGAGGGAGGGGAAAAAGAAATCTGTTTGGTTTTTCTGCTTTGTTCACAGGACATTCAGGGCCTGATAATGAGGGAAAGCAAACGAGTATGTGGCCCCTTGGTCAGAAAGAATACCTGCTTGCCTTATAAAATGGCATTAGTTACACCAACCACACTACCAGGGGTCAGGAACAGGGGGTGCTGGTCAGACCTGTGCACTGAGATGTCAGCAGACAAATGATGCTACATTTGAGCATTTGAGCACATTTCTGAATAGAATTCAAGTGTAACCAAGCGTCATGATCTTTCCCTTAACAAAGCCAAAGAAATCACTTTGAAGTTTCCTGGAGTATTCAGGAGCCCAGCACTCCCTGTGAATACTAAACAGAGGGCAATACCCATCAGAGCAACCCTGCAACAGCAGAGAACAGTCCTGACTCCCACAAAGTCATGATGAAACTGTATGCTGCCAAAGCACTGATGTGCACCCAGGCGCAGCACAGGCCCTCTGGACCTGTTCACTGGATTGAACCAAGCTCAGAAGAGGTTTTCAGTGCATATACCTAGATTTCCTGACCACTTCCCAGCATCAAAAATTGGACTGACACAAGAGCAATTCACACAGTTTGCTTCTAGCTACCGTTCTTCCTACAGACATCTAAATGTGCGCTGCGAGGAAAATGAGATTAACTGTTCTGCTGGGGGATGCAACAGTCCCCAGGAGCCTATGATACCAGCCTCTCATCAACAGTGAGATGCACAGCTGTTCAGCAACAGGGATGTCTGCATTTCACTCATGCAAAAGGAAAGGATGATTCACATGCAGATCACAAAATATGATGACCAATACAAGTACAATTTTGAATATCAATGAATAAACCACTATAAAATAAAAATAAAATAAAATTTATACCAATATTCCATCACTAAACATTGTGTGCAAATGGCAGCTATATGAATTTGGCTAAACTCAGGAGAGAGGGGTTTTTTTGTTGTTTTTTTAAATAACTAGGTTTATTACTAAGGTCATTTTCAGTGACTGAAGCTATGCACACTACCATATGCATGTATAAAACAACTACATGAAGAGGAACAAATCAGTAAATGTGCAAGCTTTGTGAAATCTACCCATGTATTTGCATTTTGCAACTACCAGGGAAATCATCTGATGACAAAACATCACAAGAAGGTGTAGAAAGAATAGCAGAAGCATTCTTTTGAATGCTGAGCAATCCTCCATCATTGTGTCAGGTATGCTTTAAACCTTTCAAACGTGTAGCAAGCCCTCCTTCAACCAGGCTCACCTTAGCCTTACACATCAGCCATTCCAAATAATGCACATTTTGAATACAAAATACCTAACCATTCCAAAACCAAGCCAGCATGCAAATCACCAGTAAACTGAAATACGCAACACAGTATTACTCCTTAATTTTATTCAGGTACTTTCAAAGTTTAAAGTGTCAGGAGGAGAAGGATATTACACAAGTGGAAATAGAGAAGACATACTGTCACTGATTTTCCACAGTAAACATTTCGAAAGAAAAAAGACCTTTCCTAATAGCAAGTATTAACTATCAGATTTCTGCTTAAATGTTGCTTGGGGTTTTTTGTTCCAAAACCCAGCTTGTTGTCCCAGCTCCCAATCTCCATTTAAAATAAAACTATGAAGACAGGAGGACTTGGCAGTGTATCTGACAAACTTTTAACATTACTTAAATTTTCATCTGTGAGAGCATCTATTCTCTTTGCAGTTTAAGGAGAAGGTCTATTTGTTACATTGGCAGTGTTCAGACAGCAACCATCTAAAGCAGGCATTTCTTCAGCCTTTAGATTTGTACATGAGTGAGTAAGCACGCATGCACATACACATATACAACAGGTAATGCACAATAATGCACAGCCAGCAGTTCTTGTATTACGGCAGGATCAAGAGCCTAAAATGTTTCCGTAATCCAGTGCAACACTCCTGCATTATTAAACTTCAACCTCAGTGTTAGTTGAACCCACGATTAATTACTGTTTTTGATTAATTCTCCTTTCCTTTATGCAAAGTTTTTCGACATATGAATGGAATCAAAGAAAGAGTAAAAGTAGAAAACCAATCTATAAACACAACAGTACCACTGTCATCACACTCCACAAGTAAGTGGCTCTACAACTGTGCATGTGTTTGAACAGTATCATGAGGTAAGTGTTCTGTTTGATGTAGTCTCTAATTTTAAGACAAAATGTTTAGTCAAAATAGTCTTTAAGACAAAAAAAAGTCCCAGCTGAAACTGGAGGCAATTGTGGGTACTAATGATGTTGCAACAAAAAGCCTAAGGTTGACCAAAAGAGGTTTCAGAGCCCAAAGAAGAATGGTAAAAAAATTCAGGAGCACAAGTAGTGTTTTCCTCGATCCTCCCTGTAATAGGGAGAGACTTCAGAAGAAATAGGAGAGTCCAAGATATCAGTATCTGGCTCAGGACTGGTGCCTCTGCCAAAACTTTGTGGTTTTAAACCATGGAAGAGCCTCTGAGGCAGAAGGCGTGCTGGGGCTTGACAGGATCATCCTGTCCAGATGGGGAAAACACATCTTTGGACATAAGCTGGCAGGACTGATCGAGAGGGCTTTAAACTAGAATTGATGGGGGAAGGGGTACCATCAGGATTGCCAAAGGTAAGCCAAGGATTGGCATGGCATCGCCTGAGGGTGGCAATGCTAGCAGGAACATTTACACTGCTCCCGGGAGCACGGAGGGCTCAGGAGCATTGTACACCAGTGCACACAGTATGAGAAACAAACAACTGGAAGCATTAATTAGTTCCTAGAACTAAAATATCAGTGGTTGTAATGAGACTTGGTGGAATGAGTCCCACGACTGAAATGCTGGGATGGTGGGCTGGCTACAGGCTGTTCAGGAGGGACAGGCAGGGTGGAGATGTCACACTGTATATAAGGGAGAGGTTTGATTGTACAGCCCTTACAGTTAGCGGTGATGTGGCTGAGAGCCGCTGGGTGAGGATTAGGGGGATGAAAACCAAAGGAGTAGTGGGTGTCTACTACTGATCACCCAGCCAGGATGTAAGCACTGATGAGTTATTCTATAGGCAATTAGGAGAAAATTCTGCACTGGTAGCCCTTGTACATATGGGAGATTTCAACTTTCCAGACATCAACTGGGATTATCACACTGCTGTGACAAGCAGGTCTTGGAAATGTTTGAAGTTTGTGGGAGATAACTTCTTGTCACAAATACTCATTGAGTCAACTAGGAAAGATGCCATCATGTGGGATGTAATGGCAGGTGGCTGTCTTGGCCACAGTGATCATGAAATGGTTGAGTTTAAAATTTTCAGTGTAATGAGTAAAAAGGACAGAAAATTGCTATGCTGGACTTCAACAGAGCAAACTTTAAGCTATTCAGGGAGCTACTTAGCAGAATACCCTGGCAATCTGCATCTGCTTTTGAGGGCTTAGGAGTCTATAAGCACTGGTCAGGTTTTAAGAACCATCTTTTAGAAGCACAGGAGCAGGCAATTTCACTGTGTCATAAGCCAAGCGAGTGGGACCAACTCCTCATGGAGCTCAAGGGGAAACCCAAATTGTACCATCTCTGGAAGCAAGGTCAGGGTTCACAGGAAGATTACAGAGCTGTGATTCATATATGCAGGGAGAAGACACGGAAGGCCAAAGCTCAATTAGAGTTGAAACTGGACAGTGTTCTGTCAGAGAAGAAAGGCTTTTTAAAGTATGTTAATACCAAGAGGAGGTCTGAAGAAAACATCAGACCAATACTTGTTGAAGACAGTCAGCCAACTAATATAAATGAATGAAAAGCAGAGGCATTCAATGCTTTTTTTGCTCCAGTTAATATGGATACCTTGGGCTGCCTGGTCCTCTGAGTTAGAGGACCATGAGTATGGGAACAGTGACTTTCCATTCATGGACACTGAAATTGTAAAGGACCAACTGTATTCAGCAGAATGTTCCTAAGTCCATGCGGCCTGCATGGGATTCATCGCAGGGCACTGAAGGGGCTAGTGGATCTTATGGCAGCATCCCTCTTGATCATCTACCAAAGGTCTTGGTGTTCAGGGAGGCCCTTGCTGACTGGAAGCTAGCCAGTGTTATTCCAGGTTATAAGAAAGACAAGGGGGATGACCCAGGAAAATACAGACCATTTAGTCCAACCTCAGTTCCAGGAAAAACTATGGAGATCATACTGGGTACTATTGAAAGGCATTTAAAAGACAATTCAATCATCACACACAGTCAACAAGGGTTCACAAAGGGAAGTCCTGTTTAAGTAATTTTATATCCTTCTACAATAAAGTCACCCACCTAGTGGATGAAGGGAATGCGGTGAATGTAGTTTTTCTGGATTTGAGTAAGGCTCCTGATGCTGTTCCTCACAGCATCCTTCTGGACAAGTTGTCCAGCTGTGGGATAAGCAGGTTCATGGTGCGCTGGGCAGAGCTCAAAGGGTTGCAGTAAATGGAGCTACATCTGGCTGGTGAGTGCTCATGAGCAGTGTTCCTCTGGGCTCAGTTCTAGGGCCAGTTCTGTTCCATATATTCATCAAGGATCTGGATGCAGGAGTTGAACGCACCATTAGTGAGTTTGCTGATGATACCAAACTGGGAGGTGCTGTTACTACCACAGTTTTGGAAGATGAGAGCAACTGACCTCTGCTAGGATGTAGCTTGGGTGCCAGTGACAGCAGTGATTTGTACAGTGTGAATCACTCACTCCTGCACTGTTTGTTTGGTTGGAGGGTGATCAACAATCTTCCTGGCACACTGCGAATGGCAATTGATCGGGGCAGCAGAAAACAAGCAGCATCAGATAGCAACTTTTATTTTTATTGTCTGTTTGAAAGGGAAAGGAGACTATTTCCCTTTTTGCTACAGAACGTGATATTATTTTGATTTCACTGAGATGGAGAGAGCACAAAGGGACCCAGCAGAGTGTACACAGACATACTGCTGGCGTTATTTCTCTTTTATTATTTTTATTATCTTTTGTTTATTTTTAAGAAGACTCATCTGAGGGTCCCATTTAGAAGCATACTTTATCTCTCCTTGTGATACAGATTAGCAATATTGTCCTATTATGATTAAGTGTACTCAAGATCACGGCCTAAAGAGTATGGCCTGCATAGCCTGGTTTGGTTCTGATCTGCAGAATCCTACTCAATTCTAAATAATTTGTGAATCAATCTTCTCACAAAACCCAAAATTGAAAAAGAACAATGGTAACAGAAACAAGATCTATAAAAGGTACATAAATATTATGACAACAGCATGATTCTCAGAAAAACATAAAACCTGGTTTTAATCCAAAGGTGTATTTTTCCCTTCATAAACCATGCTTCCCTTGGAGATAGCTGATGTTGGTTTTATTACCAGCCTTATATATTACCCCTTATATTTTACCCACAACTTCTAAGGCAAATAGACTTCAGTTCACAAAAAGCTACTCTAGCCAGCAACCTCCTAAAATCCCCAATCCAGAAAAGGCATCAGCTTCGCAACTTGCAAAGGCCAGGGAAGCCAGTCACCTTCTACTTCCTGGGAGAGAATGCCTTTGTTGGGTCTTCTTCCCATGGAAAATTTTTAGCATTCAACCTGGCTGTGCTCTGAGAGACTGCGGGGAACTGACAATGAAGTAGGTTGACTTTTTCCGGTTGCCTATGCCATTTGTGTGCAGTGGCACAAGCACACAGAACTAAATGCCACAGGGTTCCAGTATATGCCTGTGTTATGAGAGAAGAAATCTGGCTTTGCTGCAGTAGCTAAGAGTAAATAAACCAATTAAGAGCAACCAGGAGTTACAAAATCAAAAGGTTTATTGTTTACTCTGTGTAAATTTGTATTAGATGCATCCATCTGATGTATTCAGGATATGAAAGTGTCCATCAGTATAGTACTTGCTCTTTAAAATTAAATTTGGAATGAACTTCATTCTAACTTTATTCTAAGTTAACTAATTTAACTTCTAACCCAACTTCCAAGAGATGTTTTCTATTCATATATGAGGTTTCTGAAATATCTTTATTTTCAAGGGAAAAAAGAGTGAAGGGAAAATCACTGGATTTACCTTGTCAAAACAAACAAAATATTGTCCCCTGAAGCAAGACACTGAGATTTTCCTTTTTTTTTTTTTCCCTTCTTAAAGTAATACTGATTAAACCCAGTAAGTTCTGTACATCCAAAAGGGAAAGATAGTAAAAGATGACTTTCTCTCACACAAAGCATCAGGAAAACACCACCACACACTTACCTCCTATATCTTTCCAGTGGGTCATAAAGGGCATAGTTTGGGGAGTGAGTGGGTGTATCAGTCTACACATTTTTTCACCAAGCAGATCCACTCATTATGGGGAGGTTCTGTTGTACAGCAGGTCCAGAGAAATTCAATAGTTGTGCAGATTCTCTTGACTGTGACAATTCTGCAGCACTGCTGTCCAAGATGAGATTTTCATTATCTTACAAACACAGGAAATATCCTGGATTGCTATAGTGTCTTCCAGGTCATGCTAATATTTGCTTATATCCTGTCTCGTTTTCTGTAAGAAGCAAAAAACTGTCTGACCTGCCCATGTTTAATGCTCAAACTATGTGATGCAACCAAGACCGGCGCTATTTTTCTAGTCCTGAGAGACGAAAAGTCTTCATGCCTCCATATTCTAGTGCAAGATTTCTAAATGTTTCTCTGTAAGCACTACAGAATTCAATTAATCAGCTAAAATCTCCTCTTGAAATTCCACATTCAACCACATTGCATGCTATATCTGGTTACAGTTTGTTAACTACTGGCATGGGAGAAATGAGAGCTTCGTTTACAGGATATGACCTTTTACCTGTTACATTCCTTCTGTGCAGCCAAGTCCATTACAACACATCATTTAACCACTTTTGCTACTTCCTTGTTAGTCTGATTTCCAGAAGGAAATCCTGCTCAAATTCAGGCAAATTTTCTTGACAGTCATGAAACTTTAAACAGCGTAGTACAGCCTATCCTTGCCAACTTGTCAGTAACTCTGAAAGGAATGGCTTGAGAGGTTGTGATTTAGACATGGAGTTTAACCAGTAATCAGGAAGGTTTTAGTGTATGTTCTGATCTAAATTTGCTTTGACATGATTTAACCTGGTCAGCATACCTTAAAATGTCCAAGCTACATCTGACTACACTACGTCAACTCTATTTGCACTAACATCTGGCCTCTTCTATTATGAACAACTCATTAATTGGCTCTATGTTTTGCAAAGCTTGTTCAAATTTGAAATTTAAAGAGGAGAACTCTTCATTCATTTTAAGTGGCTTAATAAGCTGTAGTTGTCTTGATATTATATTTTCACTGGTAACACCAGGAACCACGTCATTTTCAGCCTCTTTCATTCTTCAGAAAACAAAAAAAACCCCTCCCCTTCTTCTGCCACATAAATCACACAGGAAAAACTATGATGCCCTGTAAAACTGACAACATTTAAAAAGGGATCCATGCATGAAAAACCATAGCCACGCTTCGTCATTCTGCGATATTCTCCTTCACATCAACAAACACTGTATCCAATTCTTCAATTGCTCTGGCAAACTCCAGGTGACTACTGTAGCTTCAAAATTAGTCCCTAATCTGACATAAAGTTAACATGGCTAGAACTGCAATAGTGAAAAAGCATTCAGTCATCCAATTTCAAATGACACTCAGATTACTTTCTTTTCAGTGAGGTTCAACTTCAGTATTTTTCCCTGTAATTTAAAAAACCAGGGATTTTGATTTGATTATGAATCCGACCTCTGCCATCAGCGGACTTTTAAAATTGAGTTGTTCCCTATGTGTACATGAATACCTCTGTGATGTACTCAAAACCACCAGAAAATAAAGTCTCAGAAAAGCTGGCATTACTCACTTATTTGGGCAAAACCTTTACCAAATTAAACCTGAAATGACAGAAATTCAGTTGACCCAACCTAGTTTATTCTGTAAAAGGTATTTCACATAGTGATTTCTGAAAATAATTTCTGGACACGGCATCTTCCAATCAAAGGTAAAAATAGTACCTGGAAAATAGGTACTCTACCACGAACAATCTAGAGTGGTCACCGAAAAGCAAGAAAGTTATAAGAGTAGTTCTAGTAAAAGCAGTTTTCTGCTACTCTGGAAATTCCCCAGACCAGAAGATTCCCTCCCCATTTGAATAAAACATTCTTTATTATTTAATAACAATAGTCAACTACACAACATTTACAACTTACACAGTGCTTGACACTGGGACTTGCTTATTTCTACAGTCATATTTCTATTAGTGGGTAAACTAAAATAAGAGGTAAGCAAGCCATTTCAAAGCTAGTTAACCAAGGCAGCATACCATAACAGCCAAGTAATGCTACATGATGAAAAACTGAGAATTTAAAACGAAATTGAAAGTTTTGCTGAAACAATCTGTGAAGAAAAACATTCATTACAGCAGGTCACAAAGAAAACCTTACAACACATCTCTGGACTCTACACAAAACTGATCCCTCCATGCACCACTAATGCATTCCCTGCACAAAAGAATTCAGTTCCTGTGCATTTCACAGAAGGTATCACAAAAAGAGGCAAATATGACAGGGAAAAATTACAGAAGGAATATAGACCATAGGAAAGGAGGAAAGAGGTTTTATGCAAAAAGATCCACATAATCAAAAATTTAAAAAATCCCTTCCAAAAGAAGTAACAGCAACAACAAAAGCCTCCTAACCCATTTCACCCCCACTTAAATACATATCGGTAACTTGGATATAACTCAGGCACTCACTGAGGACCATTATTAACTTTGATCTTCCTGGCACTCTTTATTTTTTCAGAATTACTTTGAACTATTCTTGAACCATACTTTATCCATAACAAAGTTTTAATTTATCTTTAAGTATGCCTTTGTTTCTTAGAAATCATTATAAACACCCAGTCCACATGCATAAAAGAAAGCTGCTTCTTAAAGGCTATTTTTTGTTTTAATCTTTGGTTCCTAGTGGCACAAGTAATTCCTCTTTTGTAGAAGTATTCCCAGAAATATTTCCCATTATCTATAAACATTTATCAGATCTTTGACTCCAGACAAGTGTCTTGAAAATATACTTCACAGTACTTTGTAACAAAGCCATGTATTTCTGACAGTTAAGTTTATTATTTAGTGCCAACACGGGACATTTCTCTGGAAGCTTTATGTAGCCCATTAAAGGTTTTTTCATTCTTTCTACTTTTCTCAGTTTTTCATTATATTTTGTGACTTCCTATTTCAGACAGCGAAAGTAGACATTAAATAAAACTTTGATGCCACATACACACATAAATACTTATCACAGTGGGAATTAAAAAACAGGCTTATCTTCCAGCCTATGCCATTAAGAATAATGTAGGAACCCACACTCAATTTCTCCTACATAACAGTGTACTTTATGTATATGAACTGATCATCGAAAATAAAACCATTAACTGACAGAAGCCAACAGCAAAGTATGTTCAGTGCTAACACAGAAGCTATGTGACAATGGATAAGTATCTATGTACCTCAATATAACCATGTTTTTTCTCTTAGTAGAGAAATAGAGGTGTATTCACTTCCCTCCAATTTACCATTCACAGCTGCTTGCTGCATTGTAGCAGTGCCTTAAAATGGATGTATCTTAATGGAGAAGGTATCACACAAAGATTATGGTATCTTTTGTTCCTCTTTGATTAAACTTTCGTTATCATTATTAACGATCTCTGTCAGCCTCCATTTCAGTGATACACTCAAGGGCAGGTTTGCCATTGAGAGGGACATAAACAGGCTGGAGAAGTGGGCCAGCAGCAACATCATTAAATTCAACAAGCACAAATGCAACGTCTGGCAGATGAGATGAACTGAACCCTGCAATGGGGTATGCTGTGAACTGACTGACTGCTGAAAAGGGGCTGGGGGTCCTGGCGGAGAGGTGGCTGAACAGGAGCCAGCAGTGCATGATGGCAGCTATGAAGGCTAACAGCATCCTGGACTGAACCAACAAGAATGCAGAAGGGAGATTAAGCTAGGTGAATACTCCCACTTAGTCTGCACTCTTTAGACCACATCTGGAAGCGTGTGTTTGGGTTCGGGCCCCACACTACAAATATTAATGAGCTTGAATAAACCTAGCCAAGGGCCAACAAGATTGGCAGGGGGCTGGAGCACCTGAGGAAAGGCTGTAAGAACTCATCTTGTTCAGATCCGACATGGCACAGCTTTGGGGAACCTCAGGCATCCTGCCACTACCTATACAGAGGTTATCAAGAAGATATAGCCATGGCCTCTACTGAGGTGCATGGCAGGAGGACAAGAGAGGCTAGAAACAAGTTAAAAGAGAGGAGGTTCCAGCTGGATGTATGCAACAACCTTTTCCCTGTCAGGACTGCCAGGCAGCAGAAGGGGTTGCCAAGAGATGCTGTTAGAGGAAATCTTAGAGGTTTCCAGACCTAACTGACTAAAGCCTTGAGCTGCCTGGTCTGAATTCAGTGTTGACTCTGCTGCAAGGAATAAGTCAGTTTACAGGTAACCTGAGGTCCCTCCCAGCTTGAATAATTCTGATACACAACTTCTGCTCCGTGAAACAGAACCTAGCAGAAATCACTCAGAGACAAGTCATCAGCTATCACAGGCTTAGTATTAAAACACCATTAAAAATTAGCCTGTATCTGTAACTACTTGTCTCTTCATTGTTCAAGCAAGTATTCAAAACCTTGAGTGGCACTGAAGAGTCAAAAAGGAGAGCTATTTACTTTGTCTTCTCTCTTGTTTGAAAGTATGGGGTAAGCAGAAGCCCGTTCCAGCCTCACCTCAGACTGGAGTCACAACAGCCTATGAGCCCTTGTGGAAGCCATGGTTGAGAACATGGCAGTTCCAAATCAGAACATGGCCTGAACGCCAGGCCAGGAATCTAATATTCCCAATTATCTGTAATCCGGCTCCCATACAGATGCATTGTTGAATCCTTGGTTCAGATACTTGCTTCAGCTGTACAGATTGCAACAGTGTTATACAAGTCTCAGAGAAACCACTTCAGTAAATGAAGTCCCCAAAAGCTCCCTTTGTGTGAAGTTTCTCTGCACACTGCAGATCTGACCCACTAGCAGTGGTGGCCAATGCTCCATCTTCACCTAATTCCAGAAGAGCATCTGTCACTGACTCTGAAGCTGCTCAACAGAAACATTATCTTCTGCAAAACACAAATTATTTATCATTGTGAACAGCTGAACTGAACATGAGAAATGCTTTCAGGTAGTTCTATTTGCATAAGTAGATTTTATTAAACATTCTCCAACATGTATGGACTGCCAGAATAAGCTTTATTTACTGCTCCCACTGTGTACTATTTGTAAAACAATTAAAAATAATTTTTGCTAAGATTTTTTATCTTACAGAAAGGTCCAGCTTCTACTCAAGAAAGCCAGACAAAAGGAGAAGAAAGAGCAGAATCCTTACCAGAGTGAAATAGCTTTAGGTCCCTGGATTACTGGAAAGGAACATAAACTGATTTTAAGGTCTATATATATGACTGCATTAGGGTTATTTTACTGAAGACTATGATGTCAAAATAGGAGATCAGAGGCTGTATAAAATAATCTAGATTCAGACCTGTCATTGAGACGAAGCAACAACTATATTACACATACAAATACGGCCACATTTGAGCACCACATAATTTGGGAAAACCATTTCCCTCACTGACCTCTCCTTTTTCATGAAGTATACTGATTTAGGAAAGCTAAATAAAAGATGTAGATGTAAGCAAGAAAAAAACTGGCACGTGCCTCATTTGTCCTATGGGGGATAAAGAAAAACCTGAAAATTTCTTGGACTGTTAAACAGAACGGAAATCTTATTGCAGTTGCCCTGCATCCTATACCAATACCTGAATTTCATTCAGCAGTAATGGCAGCAAAATCATATGAACTAGGAAAATAAGAGTTTCTTTTATTATTTCCTGTTCTTCTAGTTGACTGCCATCAGCACTAAACTAATTTTGGCTAGATTAATATCAGAAATCAAGAAATAAAAATTCTGCTCAAATCACCACTTGGAATTATCATAAGCCAAGGCAATATAATGTGTGTGCGCACCCTGAGCAGTGAGATAAAAAAAAATAAAAATCCGCATATATATGATAGCATATTCTATTATCCATCCAGGATTTTGCATTTTAACAATGATACAAAAATAAAGAAGAAATATAGTAAGTTATGTTCCTCAAAAAAAGACAGTTTGCCCACAGGTAGTAGTAGCTGTATATATTCTCTTAGTCCAGAAAACTTGCCTCAGAATGACAACTTTTTAAGTTTCAGTGTTAGAATTCTCTACCAGCTTTCTTTTGTCTGTTTGGGTTTTTTTCCTTTGTTTTTTAAAAGCAGTATTAAGCACAATAACAATTAGAATTAAACTCTCATATACCTGTTGATAATTTTCAGTAATGATGATGGAAGGTCCAGCTTCCTCTAACAGGTCAGAATTGGGACTAGAGAGCAAAATAAATAAATAGGCTTACTTTTGAAACATGGAATTAGCATCTATGAAGATAAACAAGCATGGGTTTATGAAAGGCAGGTGGTCCTGCTTGACAAGCCTTATCTCCTATGACAAGATGACCTGACTAGTGGATGAGGGAAAGGCTGTGGGTGTTGTCTACCTGGACCTTAGTAAAGCCTTTCACACCATCTCCCACAACATTCTCCTGGAGGAACTGGCTGCTCATGGCAAGGATTTACCTTGCTGGGTAAAAAGCTGGCTGGATGGCTGAGCCCAGATAGTGGTGGTGAATGGAGTTACATCCAGCTGGTGGCCGGTCACAAGTGGTGTTCCCCAGGGCTCAGTATTGGCTTCAGTCCTGTTTAATATCTTTATTGATGGTCTGGACAAGGGCATCCAGTGCACCCTCAGTGAGTGTGCAGATGACACCAAGGTGGGTGGGAGTGCTGACCTGCCTGAGGGCAGGAGGCTCTGCAGAGGGACCTGGGCAGGCTGGAGCGATGGGCCCAGGCCAGTTGTATGAGGTTCAGCAGGGCTCAGTGCCGGGTCCTGCCCTTGGGTCACACCAGCCCCACGCAGCGCTGCAGGCTGGGGCAGAGCGGCTGGAAAGGGCCTGGTGGGAAAGGGCCTGGGGGTGCTGGGTGACGGCCGGCTGGGCAGGAGCCAGCAGTGTGCCCAGGGGGCCCAGGCGGCCAGCAGCACCCTGGCTGGTGTCCCCGGCAGTGTGGCCAGCAGGACCAGGGCAGTGACCGTCCCCCTGCACTGGGCACTGCTGAGGCCGCCCCTCGAACCCTGTGTTCAGGTCTGGGCCCCTCTCTGCAAGGGGGACATCGAGGTGCTGGAGCCCAAGTCTTCTAAGGAGTGTCTGAGGGAACTGGGGCTGTTTAGCCTGGAGAAAAGGAGCCTGAGGGGGGACCTTAGCACTTTCTGTAACTCCCTGAAGGGAGGCTGTACCAAGGTGGGTTTCAGTGTCTTGTCCAAAGTAACAATTGACAGGACAAGAGGAAATGTCCTCCAGCTGCACCAGGGTGGGTTAGGTTGGATATTGGGAAAATTATCTTCACTGGTTGTCAAGCATTGGAACAGGCTGCCCAGAGAAGTGGTTGAGTCAGCACCCCTGGAGGTATTGAAAAAACATGTAAATGTGGCACTGAGGGACATGGTTTAGTGGTGGAGTTGGCAGTGCTAGGTTAATGGTTGGCCTCAATGATCTTAAAGGTCTTTTCCAACCTACAAAATTCTATGATTCTACAAATTTTCTCCTTCAAACAATGTAAACATGTCAAAAATAGTTTTCAGACTGGTCTCAAGAAAATAATGAAGAAAATGTACTGTGATTCACAAAGTTAATGCATCAGTTATCATCTATTTTTCTACCCTTTAAATAAACAACTCTTCAAACCAGCACTAACCAGTAATAAATTAAAGGATTTGCACTTTCACCTAATTGGAAGATTACATAAATGCTGATGACAGTGCAACCTACCAATCAACTCTGCTGCCCTGATCTTTAGTCTGAAAGTCCCATAGGGTCAGGATGAGATTATGGGGTGTAACTGGTATGGTGAGGTGGGAAGATTCCTAAATGCTATGTTTCTGATGAGAACTGCTTGCTTACATAATTCTCCATGACACATTTTTGACATCTTTTCTCTTGTGTCTGCATTGGTGGCTACGCAAGGATATTTGTTGAAAGGACCAGAAATATTACAGAATCACAGAAAGGTCAGGGTTAGAAGGGACCACCTGGAGATCACCTAGTCCAACCTCTTTGCTAAAGCAGGTTCACCTACAGCAGGCTGCACAGAATCATGTCCAGGAAGGTTCTGAATATCTCCAGAGAAGGACACTACACAGCCTCTCTGGGCAGCCTGTTCCAGGGCTCTGTTGCCCTCAAAGTAATGAAGTTTTTCCTCATATTCAGAAGGAACTTCCTGTGTTACAGGTTGTGCCCGTTGCCCCTTGTCCTGTCGCCGGGCACCACTGAAAAGAGCCTGGCCCCATCCTCCTGACACCCACCATTAAGGTATTTGTAGACGTTGATGAGATTCCCTCTCAGTCTTCTTCAGGCCAAATAGGCCCAGCTCTCTTGGCCTTTCCTCATCAGGGAGATGCTCCAGACACCTCATCATCTTCATAACCCTCTGCTGGGCCCTCTCCAGTAGTTCCCTGTCCCTCTTGAACTGGGGACCCCAGAAATGGGCACAGCACTCCAGATGCGGCCCCACCAGGGCAGAGCAGAGGGGGAGGATCACCTCCCTCGGCCTGCTGGCCACGCTTCTCCTGATGCCCCCCAGGATCCCACCGGCCTTCGTGGCCACCAGGGCACACTGCTGGCCCACGGGCACCTTGCTGCCCACCAGCGCTCCCAGGTCCTTCTCCGCAGAGCTGCCTTCCAGCAGGTCACCCCAGCCTGTGCTGGTGCCTGGGGCTGTCCCTCCCCAGGGGCAGGACCCTGCACTTGCCTTTGTTGAGCTCCATGAGGTCCCTCTGCCCCAGCTCTCCTGACCAGGTCTCCCTGAATGGCAGCGCAGCCTCTGGTGCATCAGCCGCTCCTCCCGGTTCTGCACCATCAGCAACGTGCTGAGGGGACACCCTGCCCCTTCACCCAGGTCACTGGTGAACAAGCTGAACAGGACTGGGCCCAGCACTGACCCCTGGGGAGCACCGTGAGCCACAGGCCTCCAGCCAGGCTCTGCAGCGCTGATCACAACCCTCTGAGCTCTGCCACCAGCCAGTTCTCGGTCCACCCCCCATCCACTCACCTGACCCACACTGCCTGAGCTCACCTGTGAGGGAGTTACGGGAGACAGTGTCAAAAGCCTTGCAGAAGTCCAGGTAGACAACATCCACTGCTCTCCCTTCATCTACTCGGCCAGTTACTCGCTCACAGAAGACATGATGGTCAGAAGACTGGTCAGGCATGATTTTTCCTTGGTGAATCCATGTTAACTATTCCCAATAACCTTCTTTTCCTCCCCATGTGTTGACATGACCTCCAGGATGAGCTGTTCCATCACCTTCCCAGGGATGGAGGTGAGACTGACTGGCCTGTAGTTTCCCAGTCAGTCCTTCTTGCCCTTTGTGAAGACTGGAGTGACACTGGTTTTCCTCCAGCCCTCAGGCACCTCTTCGGTCCTCCATGACCTTTCAAAGATGATGGAGAGTGGCTTAGCAATAACATTTACTATCTCCCTCAGTACTTGGGGGTACATCCCATTGGGGCCCATGGATTTGTGGCCATCAAGTGTGCCTAAATGATCTCTAATTTGATCCTCCTTGACCAAGAGAAAGTTTTCCTTTTTCCAGACTCTTTGCAGCCTTATGTTGGAAGCCATCACCAATGGGCCAGACACAACAGAGAAGAAACTGATGAATTAGTAACAAGCCAAGTGCTGACACACAGCTGCAAACATGTGTGCTAACAGAGATTTTAGTTCACCATTAAAAAACGCCCAAAAAACGTAGATGTAAGAATGCTGGAGTAAAACAAAGAATACTTAGAAAAAGTTTAAATAAAGGGGTTCCTGACAATAAAATTCAGAAAAGTTGTATAATGACCTCCCAAGGGAAACGCTAAAGACTCGTGACTTGGGAAGTGTACACCCAGAACGGGTAACAAAATATACATTAAGAAGCACTCTTACACTGACAGAGATGTGGAACAGATGATTTTATGGATCTTTCCATCTGTAATTTGTACAGTTTTCCAGTTGACATAATTTCCAAGGTCATCAAGAAACCATAAAGAAAAAATAAAGAAATTATCTGCATCTTCTATAAAAAAGCAAAAGCAAAAATACCAGCTATACTAAATTGCAAAGAAGAACATTTGAAGCCACTTAACTTAGCTGTATGACAAAAATACCCAAAGGGATAATTAAAAAAAAAAGAATCAAGATTAATTCCTGCTGCATTTAGTGGCTTGTCCTTTTCTATGTTTTTTTCCCAGTTCTGCATCATCAGCAAGAATTAGCTTGCTGTCTGCAATAGGCTTTTTAGTTTCCTGAGAGTGGGTTTGACTTATCAGGTTGGACTTGAGTTGAGGAGCTTGCCACATATATATATTTAATTTCAGCTAAATGTTAATAGGATTGTATTTAACATCCAACATTGATACAAATAAACATTTCCCACCCTGTAATAAAGGTGACATAGGTCAGAATACTGCCCTTACGTGTGCTTTTGCACTACTGTTGTACATATGAACTCTTCTGCAAAAGAAGCCCTCTAGACCAAACAAAAGATCTACAATGTAAGTGGAAATGATACAGAGAGAATCAGCAGACACAAGGAAACAGTAATACAGTATTAACAAGCAGAACGAACAGTGACACAAGCACATTACTAACCTATTCAAGGCTCGTCTAGCCAGGAAAGCTACACAGGATGAGGGAAATGTTTAAAAAACCATAGTTACTGAGTATAACTTACTGTGTACTTGGTCTTATTTTGTATTCAGCCAAAAAGCTGGGGTTGTTTTTCCTTTTTTGGCTCAGTTCAAATTGGTTCCACAGCAGTACACCTCAAACCAGAAAAGGGCATGTTTCTACTCAGAGGAGAGTCTCACTTAGGGAATTCTACCAGTATAATTACAGCTGTTTAAATACAGCAGTGCACTGGCTAACAGCACAACTGCAGAACAGCCCTGTGTAGACAAGCCCTTACTGTTTTCTCACATGTAGTATGGCAATAACTCTACTTCCTTTCATCACAAGGGTGTTAATTAATTACAGCACTCTAGATAACAGAGCATGCATCTTTTTGCACACTCACATTACATCTCACCAACTGTTTTTTTTTCAGATGGGATGTTTTCTTAAGCTTTTTTCCAAAAATTACTGGCTTTAGCAGTCTCACAGTATGGTATCTCTTCCTTTAGCTAAGGGCAACGTGTCTTGCATGGAAATATTTTTGATGATGCTGTTCACCTAAGTCTTCTGGAAGGATCATTAAAAAAAGTAACTTGGCACTAACCAGAACTGAAATTGCTGCTGTGGCTGCTGCCGCCACTGGAACATTCCCAGCTTCAGACATGCCAGGCACACTGAAGACAGGCTGGCACACAATGAGTAACCAGTAACTAGCTAATGCACCACACACAGAGGAGACTATGGAAAACCAAGACTGCTGTGTTTATTCTTTAAATGACACAGAAAGCAAAGCTCTAAGGTGAAAATGCTTGACACAGACTTAAAAAAAAAATACATTTAAAGGATTCTTCAATGCCAGCCAAAGGTGTACTTTGTTACGTTACCTCTTTGGTCACCATCTGAAAGACGATACTGAGGGAATCTACAGAAATCTTTTTAAAATTATGAAGAAATTCAAACATTTGGTTATGTCTACCACTACTGCTTCTGGAAGAAGATAAAAACTTGGGCCAGTATAAGGATGGCCACCTCAGGTGTCAAACAGTATCATTTTGAACCATCTAATGGCTCAAAAGTTAAAATATCTTTTATGTGAACATACAAACAAAACCAAAACAGATCTGGGAGGACTGAGGAATGTCTGAAAAAATACAGAGGACCATTGTAAACATCTCTCCTAGTAAGTGCTGGGATAGGCTGCTTTTTAAAGAAATAAATAAAGAAAAGGAGAGAAGTTGACTTGATTTACTGTTTTTCGTTACTTTATTAGACACATACATTAAAAGTGTACTTAGCGTTCTAACTTCAGGTATTTCAGGCCACCAAATTAGCACCCTGGCTATTTTAGTAGCTATATATTGCTACGTGGAGAAAAGTAGAGCACATACCTCCCAATACCTCTCCTGTTTGTTTATATATGGAGGCTAATATTGGACTGTATTGGTACCTCCCTTTAATGCCACAAGGAAACTTAACCACATTTTTCTGAACTGAAAAGATATGAGTAAAGAAAGCTCACTTGAAACAGGGTTAGAGCCTTACACAGATTTTGAGAGACAACCTTGGAACCTGCCTCCAGAAATACAAATCAGAGTTTTCCAAGGAGTCTATTTCAGAGTACAAACTGATTTCCCTGGGATTTAGGTATTTAGCTTCCACAGACTCTTTCAAAAAAACTCAGCTGTAATGGAATACCACATTTATTTCAAATTACAATAGGGACTACTACAGCATCCAGAGATTCCTGTCTGGAAGGCCCCTGCTAGTGCTTCTTGGCATATGAAGTACATTTTACAGATGAGGTACAAGTACTTCCAAGAAATCCACAATTAATTTCATGGTCTAAATACCTGAAAGTCACAGTAGCAAGCCAGCTCACTGATGTGAGCTTTGGGACTTTGCTTAGCAGGGGGCTGGGAGGTGAGCTGTAACAGGAGGTGTGGAGGTGTGTCATTTTGTAACTGAAATCCATAAGGGTAAGGTAGGAGAACTACACATGACAAGTAAGAAAACCTGACACATGGTATACTTCTTACCCAAGATCAAGTAATAGAGGAAGATTTATAGGAATAGTCAATGTAACTATATAGTCTGTAGGTAAAGCACTACAGTTTTGTCAGCGTAGGTCCTTATGTAAGCGTACTTCTAATGGGAATGCCTCTTCCCCGTTTTTGCTACACTTCTGTTTTGACAGTATATTCTCATTCACAATTGTGTTGGACCCCTGGCTATGGACTAAATAGATTCAAGTCTAAGAGCATAGATTGGTTCTTAGTTGAATCTAAGTAATCTCCTACTCTTTCGCTGCTTCATCAGCAGAAGACTCAGGGACATTATGAAGCATAAGACCATGACAGTGTATTCATGTACACTGTAGTCTCAAGATTTTTCTCTCCTACTTCCAACTGCAGATTTCTTTTTCCTTAGAAGTGCTATACCTCTTACTGCTGCTCTTGATGCACTGCAAATCGCAGTCACAGGCAACACACAAGCAACCTCACTACCTACAATTACAGGTTAGTATCACATTGGTCTGTTTTGGTTGAAGGTCATACATACTTGACTGCATGAACAGTTGCTTGAACTGGCAAAGTACTTGAAAGTTCAGCTCTATGAACTGTACACAACCTTGAACTAAATGCTAGATATAAAGGATGAAATTTCCCTTCCATCTGTCCTGTCCTTCCTTTTCTCCCCTTGTTTTTGATTACACTGTATCTGATGATATGCTTCCCTGAGCAACAAATTAAAAAACCGAGAATGACAGACATCCATAAGCTTTCTTATAAGCTTCATGTGACCACAGATCAAGTTAATGGTGTTTTTTCTTGTACTCACTTTGCATATTCAGTGGCATTTTACTAACAGGAAAAAACAAATAATAACAACAAAAAAATGAACAACCCCACCACCACCTCAAAATCCCAAAACCAGAGAACACCCTACACCTAAATGGAGACAGTAATTTTAACTTCATTCTACACTACTGCTTTTAACCTGTTCTCCTCCCTTGCTTTTTAAAATTAAGTTTTGGTTTTTTAAATAATCACACCTGGATGCTTGCACTTAAATATAAGAGGTAAGTATCTCCAGAAAAATACCAACTGTAAAAAAACATTATGTCCATGAAAAAAGGAGGGAATGCAGAAGCAGACATTAAGCAATTTGACTAAAACTATTTGCAGAATCAATGGCAGTTCTCTGGTGAGAATGGGGCAATGGCATATCACTGGCAGCAGTGTTTCACTTCAGAATAGCAAAAATCAGAAGAGTAGGAACAATTTTATAATTGACATGTCATTGCTCAGCTTCACTATTTGCAAAACAGGGAATTCCTCAGGGTTTATCCAAGAAGGAAATATATATTCATAATTGCAAAAATAGATTTTATGATGAATAAAATATACAGTATTATTTTTACTTAGATAAATTAAATCAATTCTAAGCCTAAACAAGTCTTTTTAGCCATATAAATGTGCAACAAACTCCCTTCCAAGCCAGAAAATAATTCCTAATATTTGTTTTAAAATTAAAATGCTAAATGGATAAATGAGTTGACAGCACTATTTTTATCATGTGGCTCTGTTGCACTTTTGGTTTCCTTATAATGTTATAAACTCAAGACACAGGAAAATTAAGAAGCAGTCCCTATGTGCAATCCCAGATTATCAACTCAGGGCAGCAACTGTTAAGCATGCACTTTTTTAATGATCCTTTAAGTGAAATTTGTATTTCAGTAATTAGGACAACTGGGAATTGATATTCAGGAGTAAACAAGTACATGTACATAGGAGTCTCGATAATAAACCGAGATGGTGAAAAGTTAATTTAAGGAAGAAATGACCCAGAGAAGTGCCCAAAACTAGGTGACCTCAGGACTTTTTTTTATTGGAAGGATACTGAACATGTACAAGGAGCATAGTATTTAACTCCTGAGGATATTTCTAACGTGATTGGAAGCCTTTAGAACATCTCATGAACTTCATGATGAGTTTCTGGCAAAACACATAAGGGAAAAACAGTCCCTGCAAATCCTCCCCCCCCCGCCCCCCCCCCCCTTTTTTTTTTTGCCAAAGAGCAAGCCACAGAATAATGTTAATAGACCAGTCAGAAGATGCTCTGAAATTAATGTATCAATGGAATAAGCTACTCGACCCTTCTGCTACCTTCAGAAAGTGAAAATAGTAACACTATTCTGAAAAGAATTAAGCTATTCATGCCATTAAGTTCTAACCCTCAGGAATCTATCTGCTATAGACAGGGATTAGTTTAGTGCAATAAGCCACCCCGCTTCTGACTGGCAGATGTTATAACCACATCAGAGTAGTCTGAAGTAGGTCCGTTGGAGTCTAGAAGAACTTATTTTCAGAAATGCTGCATATTTGCAAAGGGAATGTCTGGACTGTAAAAAGTAAGTACATAAAAGCTACAGACTTAACTTTTTCTACTGGAATAGAATGTAAATAACTGAAGCTATTGCTGTTTTTACAAAAAAACCCCAAACAACATGATTTATTAAATGTTAGTATAATAAAGTTATGCCATGTAGGAAACGGCTTACTTAAAGCAGATGGTTTTACGTTTTAGAAATTATTTCTCTACAATAATTTTGCAAGTTCTATTATCTATGTTTTATTTAATAAAGTGAGCTAAATAATGGATTTCCTTTTTGTCTATTTAAATAGATCTGAGAAATTTCTGGTGACAAGGGTAAAACGGCACAAGAAAAGATCCGTAAGTTAACACAGAGGCAAAAAATCCACCTGGTTGAGACACTCCAGAGATTAGTTTGAGGACTTCCATCTGGAACAGAGCTTGCTTGCATCAAAGTACTAAGTACTTTGTGTCAGCACTTAACTCTGCAGAGAAAGATCTGAAGAGGGTTTTACTCTCCAGAGTAAGACCACAAACCCCATCAGCCATACGTACTACCTGGTCTGTAATCTCGTTCACAGACTCTTTCTGCCTGGTATTGCAGAAGTATCCTTATGGTGCAAGGGTTGTGGTATGGAGGGTGTCACAAAGTAGTAAAAGCACTGGGAATACTTTACTGCTTTTTCTTCTGCTACCGACAGAGGCTGGCTGGAAAAACACTAATTTAAGTGAACAAGAAAGGTTTCTATTCTTATTTTTGGCGACTATGATAAAAAAATAGATGCCAGGTGATATGAGATGAATTCTGAAGCAAGTGACAAAATATTATGTGCAAAATGTAGCCAATAGTTTTGGGATGTTAAGTTAAAGTAGCCATGCTGGTACCTATGGTATCAGTTCATAGTTTCTCTAATAGCTCTTACTTTAAGCACATTCAGTTTGTGTTTGCAAGGCATTTTGCGTAACCCTCCCTAAGGTGTCTGCTTCATTCTGATTTAAAGAAGTTTTCTGTCCTCATAGTAAGGTGCTGGGCATACCAATATGCACAAAAAGAAGGGCAAAAAGCACCTACACCTTCGCTACTTTAAGTCTGTTTGTAATCAGTCTCCTCAAACATATTATCAAGCTTCCTTCACATACTTGTCTAGGTGCTGGAAGGTACTGTAAACATAAAACTTCAAAGAGCAAGAGAGACCTGTGTTTGGCACAGAATAAGCTTTCACAAAATATCCAATCTCCATGAAAATATTTCCAGAGAATCTGGCACAATTTACATGTGAGGGAAAAAGGGGAAGAAATAAAAAAAAGAAGGGAAAAATATTTTCTTGAAACTGAATTCTTGAAACTGATGGATGCTGCTTTGAGGGGGTTCTTCCAGTGGTATCAATGTATTTTTCTGCACTGTCAAGTACAGTTAGAGCATAACCTTGCATTCCTTACTCAGGTAGAGGAAACAAATGGCAATTCCGCATCAGATCTATACTTTGGGAGTTTTGATAGCACACATACCTTAACCAACAGCAAAAAGAAAGCATGTTTCTAGCTATCCTAACTGAGCTGAAAAAACTTAAAATATAGACGCAGTTAAACTGGCAAGAAGAATAACTATTCTGGACACACAGTACGAGTAACGCATCCACTCTGAAGTCAGCAAACCCACTGACACACACAAGATCCAAAAGGATGCAAGCCTACCAGGACTGAACCTTTCATAGCAAGAGTAACAGCTAGAAGACTTACACCTGAGAGCACTTCACTTGTGTCAGTAACCACAGCATCCCTGCACGTGTGCACATGAACAGAGTGTGCAAGTCCCTCAGTATGATATTTGCACAGTTCTGAGCCACACACATTTGAAGAGAGACATTAGAGTGAACTTGGTTTCACAGCACTTAGACAAGATGTTTGTGGAAGCCATTTGCAAAGCTATCACTCTCCAGCTGTCCCTTCTGGCCTAGGTTGCCATTCTTAGAGGAGAGTCAGCAGAAAACACTGCCAGAACCTCAGGGACTTCCTTACAAACCATGGTGTCTTACATGATCTCATGTTTATCTGTGCTCAAACACCATTGATAGCTTTTACACTACAGTGGTATTAAGATACACTAATTTCAGTACAGTAGGCAGGTGGACTGACCAAAACATCAAGCATTTTGCTAAGCTTTAACTTCAGCAACTGCCACAATACCACATCCTTAAAGTCTCAGATTAGTCTAGCAGTGAAATAAATAGGATGCATAAATATGAAAATTTCACTTCATCTATCACAACCTTTAATGCATTAAAATAAATTTATAGCATTTTGTCTTACCAAGACTTCAAAAATCTCAGACAATAGAGCATTTTATTTGTGTGTGTTATAAAAATCTGTGTAACAGTTTACAGAGCCTCAAAGCAACACTCAAACTGTGACCAACAAAAAGAACTGAATGGTATTTTTCCCCTGAATTTAGGGAAAGGGTTTAGTTGCCATATCTCTATCATCCTTAAACACCACTACACCACTGACTATTGGAAAACCATTGTTAAAAGAGCTGGTCAAGTAGGTACTTAGAAGAGGAAAGAAACGGACATTTATCAAGATCCAAGTTCATAGCAAGCAATACCAACATAATATACTGCTACTAGAAATGTTGCAAGATCCAATCATTGATAGAAGATTTAAACAATACAACAAAGTACTGTTTCATGTCTCACCTGAAAGTATTTACAAATATACTTACAGACACAGAAACCAATATAAACATTCAAAATACATTTCTTGAAAAAATCCAAAGATTGTTTCTGGGATTTTTTTCAAAGATACATTTAAAAGTGTTTTCAGGGACTGAGTAAAATACCAGATGTATTTCTAAAGATCACTTTTGTTTAACGAATTTTTCATGGCATCAATATCAGCTGCTATAGTGATATTCAAAAAATGCAACTGAAAGTTTGTTCCATCCTGCAGGGAAAGTTTGCTCCCAATTTCCTTGCAGTTAGTGGTGGGATACTGCTTTTCCCAGAACACGAGTCAGCATCTGAATTTATGCATAAATGGCCACACTTTTCAAATACAAAAGAATATAGCAGTGTGGCAAGAGCTCACAGCACCTGAGCTCTTTCTGCAGAGCACAGCTAGGACTTCGAGGACATCAGTGGGAACAACTGGTGAGTCTATACGTTCATGTATCCATGGCATATATAGCTAACAGGCACTACAGGAAAACAATGAGTGGAACACAGATATTGAAGGACACACGCTGTTCTTGAAGGAGGAAAGAAAGCAAAGGAGAGCATAAGCATGAGTTGTAAACAATCTGCCAGGCTACAAGGGAAAGCATGGATGAAATAGAACCTGAGGATCACTTCAGAAAGAACAAGAGCCCAAGATTCAGTTGTGAATTTGTGGTAGACCAGCCAGGCTGCATTTAAGCAAGAACAAAAATAATTCTATTACCTATAGGGTGTCATGGGAAACTAACTTCTCAGACACCAATGGCAGAACAAGCATTCCCAGCAGTGGTGAGCCTAAATGCTTCTGGATGTCCTACTTGGATTCTTCACTGGTCACTGAAGGGAGGGCAATACTTTAAAGAAGAGGGATTTCACATAAAAGGAGGTGGGCTTCAGACTGACCAGAGTTAAAGCGGAGGCATCTGTTGGAACAGCAGCTTCCAACAAAGGGGGTGCAGGCAGCTGGCAAATGGCAGCCTCTCGGACTGCTGCAGCAAGATGTGCGGGAGCTTGCCTGTCAGGTCCTTACGACTGTACACTTGAAACTGAAGTTTCAGCTAGCTAGTGAATGTAGTTTGTAGTATGTTAATCTAGAATCTGAACACTGAGAAGGTTCAGAAGTTCCTTAAAGTAAAAAAAAAAAAAAAAAAAAAAAAATTACTAAGGGCACAAAACCAGATCTATCAAGATTAGTTATTACTTGGGGAAAATTGTTAACTATGTGTTTTGCATTTTGCATACTTTATAAAGCTTGTTATTCACTAATGGATTTTCTTATTGTCTGCTGAAAAGAAAAACACCTTGAAAAAAGCTAAAAGCAGAGTGGCCATGAAATCACGATGATGGCAAGGGAACTGGTATAGTCTCTGAGGCTCCTCTGAACTGAGAAAATAAAATAAAAAAATGACTGTTTCAGGTCGACAGCATCCCTTTAAACGAAGTATTTATTACTGCACTTACTCAAAGCACACAAGACAAAGCTCCAGCAATAATAATAAAAAAAAAAGTTTACTTTGAATATATACCATAAACCCAAACTCCCCTGATGATTAATTGCATTGCATAATTGTGGCTCTTAAAAGATACAGTCAATAAGAGCAAAAAGACATGATTTGTGCAAATTATGATTCCTCATGACTTGCACAGACCTCTGACCCCTGAAAGCCATGCTGATTATACCAGGACAGTTTTTATGAAATGAGCTTGACATTCTTGTTTTACTTCAGCCATGGTTTTCATCTCTATCAAGACCAATCACTGCCTGTTAAAGAATAATTTATTCCTGTGTTAAGCCCCTTTGTTATTCTTTAGGAGATGTGCCACCAAGGGAGACTAGCTCTCTTAAATCTTTGCTTTATCAAGACAGTGAACTTGCAGTAGTCAAGAAAGCATGATATAACCATGAGGCACAGATAAAACCTGGAAAAATTCAATGCAAAATAAATTCTTAATTAATTACAGACTAAACATATAACAAACTTGTCAAGAGAACCAAGCGCCAAGGAGAGACATTAGATCATGTGCCCTGAAGACTCTCTTCCTAAGAACCTCAGCCAAAGCTACATGAGTACACTATTATAAAATATAATTTACATCAGAGAGAAACATGGAAACACTGAGTTTATGAAAGAGCTAGCTCTTAAAACAGAAAATCTAAGATCTACTAAAATCTACTATGAGACTGGAATGAAAACTGTACTGCCATAAAAACATGATGCATAAATGGGTGCATTAATATGAGTACATTTATTTCCCCCAACCTTTATTGTTAGCTACATATCAGAGCAGAGGTAACGCCTTGGTCTAATGACTGCCATCTCTCTTGCTTCGCTGACAGCAATGCCCGGTTCAGAAGATGCCAGACAGAACATTAGTTTGGAACACTGCGCAGCCTGGAGTTTCAACAACAGCCAACTCTCCACCCCGATTCATAGCAGAAAAGGTTTTCCAAATACCAGAGCCCTTTGGACAGCTGCCCAAGTAATTGCTTTTAGATTATTATTACTATGCAGTAAACCATTGTATTCATTTAATAAGTAAAATGATCAGTCTACAAAAAGGACCAAAACTCATCAGGATGAGAACTGGTAGAAAGCAAAGAGAGGCCTTTTTTAAAAAAAATAATCTTACCTACTTTCATGCTGACTGTAGAACTTTAGACATGCCTCTCAGACATGTTCTGTAGCATGCTCAGTGTAACAAAGACCAGTATTTTGATATAAAGAGACAGACCTTGAGACTGTCAGGTTTTAATTTTTATCTATAATTCAAGTAAACCTTTGGGGAAACAACATCCTTTTCTCTGGAACACTGCCAGAGAAATCATGGCTCAAAGGAATAGGAAAACATGAAGAAAAACATGGGAAAACACATATTTAATATCACACTGTTAACAAAGGAAAACGTATCAGTACGACAGCAACAGAAAAAGTGCATGGCACTGCTCACAAAGTCTGGATTTCTCATATAATCAAGACTGGAGGCACGGGGAAAGGGGTGAGGGAGAAACATTTTAGAGAGGCTGATAAAGCCCTAAATTAAAATATTCCAAGAGCCCCAAAAGATAGTACAACAGTCCATTTAGACTACAACAAGGTGGGGACAAAGCTAGAATATTACTGACCTACCGTTTATGAGAAACAAATGGCCGCACTCTGGAGGTTCAAATCAATTGCGCAAAGAAGGAAAAAATGAAATCCAGATACTTACAGAGCAGAATGTGTTACCCTCACCTCCCCAAACATGATTCTGCACATAATTTAGCTAAAAAAAGAGAAAAAAAAGAAAAAAAAAAAGAATATCCAAACAATGACTGATTCTTTCCATCAGCAACTATTTTTCCCACAGAAGACCTTCTTCTAACTTAAATAAGAACCAGCTGTCCTTTCTTCCAATACAAGTGATGTTTTAAAGTGGTAAGTAATATATAGTAGATACATAATATTTTATGCTTTCAAAACAATGTATGGACACTGAATAATGCTCAGAATAACCCTGTAAAGGTAGACAAATAGAAACAAATAACGGTAATCTCTTTTCTGATTAAATTAAGCATGAGAAGGGAGGGATCACCAAGTTTCCCCTTGCCCTGGGACAAATACACTACTTGCACTTACTGCTCTTTTAAAATAATTAGCCATTTGGAATCTCTGCTCTTTCTAATGGCTTTCCGTTCCACCTCAACTGAAATTCATGCCAAAAACCTTACACATTAAAAAAGGTCCAAATAATCCTGCTGTAATTCTTGAAAGCTACAACTTTACTTGTTGTGAAACCAGAAACAACTGTTGACTAGATTACAGCTTTTGAATGCTCAAGGTTATTAAATTCCCATGTGTTTTTGCTCATGTCCTGCAGTTACCCCAGCGTAAAGCTCTGTAATAGAGCATATACATTGTAATTTGGGACCCAAAAGGAAAGGACTTTATCTTTTACTTATGTTCAGCTTCAATATACTCATTTGCCTTTTCCTAAAGGAATTTTAAATACATTTTTTTCTCTGTGTATGGAATCCACCCATTGCTAATCAGTTTACAAGGTTTAATTAAGTGGAAAATGGTACCTTATTTATTTATTTATTTATCTTCACCAAATTACAAACAACATTTATTTTCTGAACAGTTAAAAAAACCCTGTACAATGTTTCCCAACACTTGTAAAAACTTTTCAACAGAATCTCATGATACTAGTCCATGTTCTCATTCAACCACAGAACACTTGGAAAATGCTGGTCCAAAATCTGGACTGAGCTTTTAAATTCACACTGCTTTTTTGAATTTAATTTTAAATTAAATTCACACTGCTAACTTCAGCTTTCATACAAAAAATCACTAAGAACATGTATAGGCCTACCTCAGCAAACATTGATTATTTGCAAGTTTAGTTATATCCTCAAATGTTAGTTTGTTTTAATGTTTTACTGTGTTAACATGTGAGCCCCAATATGTAAAAAAACCCAAACAACCACCACCGTCTTTAATTACTGCTTCTCTTTGAAGCTTGCCTTCTGCATCTCGCTATATCCTCCAGTATTCTGTGAAAAAATAGCAAAACAATTTCAAATTATTTGTAGGAAGAGCTCCTTCTGCTCTGATTTTCATCACTTCCATACTTAGTTCTTACAGCAGTGCAGCACTGGAAGCTGAGTACTGAGCTTGAGCATCTCTATGCCCCTCCCTATCTGTACTTCAAAAATCTCTGAAACCTACTGCTTTGACTGTGGTACCACAATTACTAAAATTGTATCTCGACACCACCCAGACGCCTAGTAGAACAAATTCCATCTGCACTGGGCAAGGACCCATGTCTGTACTTCCAATAAATAATCCAGAAGGAATGATAATGGCATTTATACTGCTTTGTACCTTTATAGTGACTACTGGAGGAGCACTGACAACAGATAATAAGCATAAAACTAAGGTAGCTGAGGCATTACCTGATCTGGTGTGAAGAGTGCTGGCAAAAAATGTGCATGTCAAAATATTGTTTTGAACAGCTCCAAACAATGAGTACAATTTTTTTCTTCTGTTTCCTTCCTCTCCTTCTTTCTCTCCCTCCTTCTCCTCTTCTCTCCCTTCCACACGCTGCAGGGCTCCTGAAGTTGAATTTACCGTATCGCTGAACTGCAGTCTAGGACCCAACTGAATGTTCACTGGAATAATAAAATCCGGCTATTGCCTATTAAGGTTCCTAATTGCAATGACAGCTTTATAAATGCATGGTATTTATCAGCAAACCAGAAGGCATTGTGAGCCCTATTGTTTGCGTGGCTCTGATCATTTACTTTGTAGGTTATATTAGTACGACACAGAGCTTAAAAAATGCTAGTATTGGCACTGCCTTATTTGGTAAAAAAAACCCAGGTTCTGATATACAAGAAATAACTTCCCTTTCAAATGTAACAACATGAATCCAGGAAAAGCTTAAGAATTCAAATAAAACTAAGAAATAAAGGAGGAAAGATAAAATTGTTCCAAAGAAAAATTATTATAAATCTTCATCTAGTCATCTAACATAAAAACATGTAATCTTTATTAGGCTACTTCTATAATCAATATTTTTTGCCAGCGACTATTGATCAAGCAACACCATCAATTAATTACTTTTTTCATGTCACCCAATCTTAGATAGAAATATTCTATCGACTAAAACCAAACAGAACCCTTTCAGCAGTACTATAGAAAATGTAGCTTTCAGATGCCTTAGGACTGCACATTATTTTTTTTAAAAGCACTTCGACAGAAACAGAGTCACCAAAAAAAGTGAACACAAGGATATTACTTTTATGTTTGGCAAATTATAAATTGATATGTTTTAATTAAAATTTGAACATACTGCCAGGCTTGCAAGAAGTATGTCTTGGAACATGACCTGCTGTACTCTGTCCTCTGTATTCTCTTTTTATGACATCGCTCATTTTATTTCAGCCCAATGAGAACCAATGTTTTTATGTGGCTTATAAAAATTTTCACTAAATGAGGAAGATTTTGATTTATATTGACAAATTACATTATTATATTGCAATGACTTCATAATCATAATCAATACGCTTGGTGCATAACCATAAATTGTGTACCACTTATCAGATTTGCTAATTAGGAGGTTGCAAGGTCTTTATCTTTCTGCATATAAAATTTTATGCATGAAAAGCAGCAGCAATGAAAGCAAAACACCTGGGTTAGTACCACTAACAAGTGTAGCAATGCTAAAATGTCCATGACTTCACTCTGGCCACAAAGGTCTCGGTTTATGTAGATTTTCATAATTCCTATTAAAAAGTTAAAGATAAGTTAGTAGACCACCAGACTGAACAGAACTAAGCTAAATTTCAAAGCCATTTATTCTCTTACAAGGAAACAAGAGTAGTTGGTAGAATAACATCAAAACTTCTAAGTTTTGTTTTCCTGTCTGCTTAAAATATTTTGTTTTCCCTTTTAAGTTGTCATAAGAAGCAACAGTAGTGAGGGCTCAGGAGCTAGTACACACGTGACTTTTGCAAATAGCTACTGGGAATCTACTTCAAAATGACCAGAACTAACTACATTCCGACAGCTCTCGAATCCTACAGCAGGAAAATTTATTGAGGAGGAGGATATTTCAGGGGATTGCAGGAGGGCTCACAGGGAAAAGGTAAAGTTATGCAATCTATTATCACTTGTGGTTAGCAAAGTAGTAATCCAACATAAAATCTGAAGAAAAAGCTATTTGCAAAATAGTAATCTGACACACTAGAATTTCAGCAAAACTCAACCTGGCCATCAGCACTTCTGAGTTCTCCAGGAAAACCACTCCTCACAATGTCAAAATATGACAAGGAAGCTTGACTGAATTTTCAGAGTACTCTGCAGCAAAAAAAGCAACTCCTAAGGCAAATCACTTAACCATAAGTTCTCCAGAAATGTACCTTCTGTTGTTAGGATTTTAAGTACTGTGTAATCCCTAGGAACTCTAAGTCAGAACCAGGAATGGTTTTGAGTTAAAGCACAGCACTGCATTATGACTGGACCAACGTCACCTGGGATCATCACGCCCATGTCTGTGCTAGCCTTGGCACTATTGCTCATTGGATTTAGTTACTACACTGGTTTAATTGTGACTGTTCATTTGCTAAAAAGTAATGCTAATTAATCACAGGGCAGAAACATGGCCTTGGACCAAGAGAACTGGCCCCTTTCCCCAAGCAGTTGCAGGCCCATACAGCCAACCCAGCAAGAGGCAGGATTTCTTCCTTTACTGAGGGCTACCAGTGAGAACTCTGGAGGACCATGTGCAATTCTGGAGTGTAACATAAATAAAAAGACAGAGGCAGAGAGGAGGGAGACGGGCACATGTCAAAAAGGGATCAAGGGCAGTGACAACAAATAAGCAGCTGCAAAGGGGGTGAAAGAAAGGGGTAACGAAAGCTGAGAATACATATGGCATTTAGTAAAGCTCTAAGAAAGACAGAATAGAATGAGTTGTGGGCACAGAAAACTCAGAAGCAGAAAAGCCTACCCACAGGCAAACTATAAAATCCAATAAACATCTGCTGATTGAGCATCCAGGCTCTAAATACAACTATTACAGGTAGGAATATTATGTAGACTGCCAACAGTTTTGCTCACAATTTATCTTTAAATATGTAAATGGAAGACACCATAGTCTAAAAATCCCATGTTTCACCGTCACCTTTTTTTAATCTCTCAAAATTACTAAATCATGTCTTTTCAAGCAATGCCATCAAATCTGCTTACAAGCTGCAACACTGTCATTCTTAAAAAGTAAAACTGTCCCAACACAGCTCACCATTAAAATCCTCTTAGAACCTTTTCTATAAAATGTTTTTTAAAGTGTAATTTCATAACCATGCCCCAAAAAGACACATTCCTCTCTGCAAGATCAAATCAAGCAACTGGAATTGAGTTACCAGTTTGACTAACAAGACTTCTGATAAAGCACGTAATATAAAGTAATTAACACATTGAAATGTAGGTTCTCATGCACTACAATGACAGAATTGCATCAACAATGGTGTACAGCTGATTTCAGCTCCTCAAATGAAATGCACTATAAAGTACAAAGCATCACTGTCATTGCAATGGTGCTGTATATTGCCAGCCTTTCAAGTTTAACACAGAGAGCTTACTCTATCAGTTCTGATTTTCTGTACACAAGACAGGGGTTTACACTTCGGCCTAAATAATACCTACTAAATCTTGGCAACTTGGTCCTTTAACCTTTTCAGCATAAGTCAGATAATTTAAGGTTACCAACTGTTCACAATTCCCATTCAGTCAAGTAAAAAGTGTAGCTTTAGACATAGACAAACTGGATGGGGGGGAAAAGTTGTCTAGAAAATACTGAAAAACAGAACTACAACTGGACTGTAAATTACTTCATCGACTCCAAAAGACCACATAAATTCATCAATTTAACTTCTCAGTAACTCAATGGCAAATGTGGGTTTGATCATGTTGTTTTCAGTTGTAGAAGAAAGGAAGTGGATATCCACAGGTGGTACGAAATAGCTAATAAACTCCTTTCAAAAATAGTTCTAGAATTCCTGAGTGTCCTTTTATGTCTTTATCTAAATTCTTATATGTAGGAAATATACATATTTGTAAAAATTGTAAGTATTATACATTATTGTAACTTTCCACATATATAGCGTGTTTTACCATTGATACTGTGTTGTTCTGCAGCAACTTAATATTGCTTGTTTGTGTGTTTGCAATTTTTTTCACACTAAAAGTCATTAAGCTCTCGTGATGACACATCAAAAACGAAGAGACCACATGAATATAAGAGCATAGATTGAGTTTAAACAATCAAGAGGTCGGGGAAGAAAATCTCTGTTAGATTTATAACACGAACACTCAGTTGTCAGAATGATGACTTGAAACCCCTTTGAAGTCACAAATCAGCAATAATAGCAAATGTTCACAAATGAGAAACTGAACTTCTTATGATAAGTTTGAGGTTCATTTCCTCTAGCCATCTTTCCACTTCTTCCTCCCTCTTTCCCAATGGATGCTCCTGTTCTCTGCTCTTCCGACGCTGTAGATTACTTCCATCCTGATTGTGCTAAGAAACAAATGGAGTGATACAACACTGGTATTAAGAGACAGTCCCTTCCATGGGAAAGGAAAAGAGGATTACTAATTTTCAGCTTTGTTTCAAACCATTAGGAGCTGTGCTTGTAAACTGTGAATTAACCAGAGTATGTATGGATTATGACTACTGTAGAATTTCCTGCTTCTCAGAAATGGTGCCCGATTAGTCACTGGTAGTAACACATAGATATGCCAGATAGGACTGTCAACTCCAGGGAACTTGGTATTAGGCAGTACTAAACAACCAAGACACCTATACCCGCATCAGGAGTTATTCAGATTCTTCTTAGATTATATGTACTGTGAATATGTTTTTGAAATGGAAGTTTAATTTCGAAGCTGATTTAGGTGAACTGAGCTGGATTCTGGGTTAACAGTGAACTCATTATCACTACGAATTCCCACATTACTGCATTTCAAAAACAAAATTAAATTTAAACTTTCTTACTGTGATTTTTCATACTGCTTTTCCAGATCATTATGAAGACAGCAATACACGTGACAGAATATTCATAATGACAACATCTGGTAAGAACTAAAACTGCAAAATTCTTCCTTTCTTCTCTTGGAAGGAAAACTTCTTATGTGAAAAGCCACTATAACTTAGTCTATAAGTAAGCGGCAAGGGCACAAAGAGGAACAGTGAAAGGTTTTCGTCTCTTCTTTTTTAGCAGTATAGGTCATCCTTTGTAGTAGTTTGCTGTTTATTTTTTGCTGTTTCTTACAGCAAAACCATGCAAAATCTACTAGATTCTAATAATGTAATTCTGCAGAATGAAATGAAACATTTAAATAAGTTATGTATATTTCCTGTAAGGAATTAACTCATCATAAGATACCACTCTCCCTTGCCACTCCAACACAGCAAAGTTTTTGACAGAATTAACTTACTAAATGTTCTTGCAAGTGAGTATTTTGTTTATTCACAAAAAGTTCCCTAGAGTGGGTTTTTTTTTTTTGTTTGTTTGTTTTTTCCTTTTGATTTCCAATATACATGATACTCCTATTATCTTCAAAGGCACAATAGTTCATGCACTTACAGAAATATTATTTGACCACTCTGCTGACCACAAGATGGTGGAGTTCAGGATCCTGAGAGGAGAGACGAGGGCAAAAATCAAGATCATAACCCTAGATTTCAGGAGAGTTTACTTTGCCTTCCTTGAACATCTCCTTAGAAAAGCCCCATCGGGCAAGGTCCTGGAGAGAAAGAGGCCCAAAAATGCTGGTTAATATTCCAGGGTCACCTCCTCCAAGTTCAAGAGAAATCCATCCCAGTGAGTGACCTCATAGTTAGGCTAAAATGCCAGAAGGACTGCATGAATGAACAAGTAGCTTCTGGCAAAAGTCAAACACAAAAAGGAAGTATGCAGAAGGTAGAAGCAGGGCAGGTACTATGGCAGGAATATAGAGACATGGTGTGAGCATGTAGGGATGAGGTTAAGAAAACCAAAGCCCAAATGGAATTGAACCTGGCCATGGATGTCGCGGACACACTGCTGAATGAGGCAGGGGACGTGGTGACACAGGACATGGAAAAGGCTGAGGTACTGGATGCCTTCTTCACCTCAGTCTTCACTAGCATGACCTGCCTTCAGGAATCCTAGGCCCCAGACACCAGGGGGGAATGCTGGAGCAAGATGTACCCTTGGTGGAAGACAACCAGCTCAGGGAAGACTTAAGGAAACTGGACACATGGAAGAGTATATCCTGATGGGATGCACTCACAAGTGCTGAGGGAGCTGGCAAATGTCATTGTGAGGCCACTTTTGATAATCTTTGATCGATCACCGTGACTTGGAGAAGTGCCTAAACACTGAAGGAAAGCAAATGTCACTCCTATCTTCAAGAAGGGCAAGATGAAGCAGCTGGGGGACTACAGGCTGGTCAGCCTCACCTCAATCCCTGGCAGAGTGATGGAGCAGCTAATCCTTGAAATAATTTCCAGGCACATTAAGGAAAAAAAAAATAATCATCAGGAGTTAGCAGCATGGCTTCACCAAGGACAAGACACGCTTGACCAACACAATTAGCTTCTACAGTGGCACGCTAAATGAGAGGACAGCAGTGGATATTGTCTGCCTGGACTTCAGGAACGCTGCTGGCAGCATCTCTCGTGAGATCTGCCTAGATGATGTGTGGGTTGGATGAGCAAACAGTGAAGTAGACGGAAACCTAACTGAATGGCCAGGCCTACAGAGTGGTAACCAGTAGAACAAAGTCTGGCTGGAGGGCAGTAACTAGCTGTGTAGCTCAGGGGTCATTATTGGGTCCAATACTATTTCATATCTTCACTAATGAGCTGGATGCTGGGGCAGAAGGCACCCCCAGAAAGTTTGCTGATGACACCAAACTGGGAAGAGAGGCTGATACACCAGCAGATCATGCTGCCATCCAGAGGGACCTGTACAGGCTGGAGAAACGGGTCAACAGGAACCTCATGAAGTTTAGCCAGGGGAAGTGCAAACTCCTGCACCTGGGGAGGGAGGAACAACCCCAGACACTAGTATGTGCTGGGGGCTGCCCAACTGGAAAGCAGCTCAGCAGAAAAGGACCTGGGAGTCCTAGTGGACACCAAGTTGAACATGAGCCAGCAACATACTCTTGCAGCAAAGGAGGTCCATGGTATTCTGGGTGGCATTAGACAAAGTATTGCCAGCAGGTCGAGAGAGTTGATCCTTCTGTTCTACTCAACACTGGCGAAGCCACAGCTGGAGTGGTGGGCTCCCCAGTACAAGACAGATTTGGACATACTGGAGACAGTCCCACAAAGGGCCACCAAGATGATGAAGGGACTGGAGCAACTCTCACATGTGGAAAGGCTGAGAGAGCTGCGACTGTTCAGCCTGCAGAAGAGAAGGCTCAGGGGTATCTCATCAATGTATATAAATACCTGCAAGGAGGGTACAAAGAGGACACAGCCAGGCTCTTCTGAGTGGTGCCCAGTGACAGGACCAGAGGCAATGGGCACACACTGAAATACAGGAGGCTTCCTCTGAACATCAGGAAACACTTCTTCACTGTGAAGCGTGACCAAGCACTGGAACAGGTTGCCCGGAGAGGTGGTGGAGCCTCCATCCTTAGAGATATTCAATAGCCATATGGGCATAGTTCTGTGCAACTGGCTCTAGGTGACCCCACTTGAGCAGGGGGATAGAGTAGAAGACCCTGTCAGCCTGAACTATTCTGTGATTCTGTAACGGAAACTGAAATCTCATTATTTAAGAATATGATCATGTAACATTCTGAATGAGATATGACACTTACCATACGCCATTGGCATCAATTATGAGGTTTAAAACTGTTTAAATAAGATATATAAAGAGATTCATCATAACAGACAACACAGAAATAGAGGAAGTTATAGAAATTCTCACAGGAAAGGAGAAAAACTACCTTCAAGAAAAAGAATCAGGATATTTATTTCCATTTTAGAAGGGGTAGGTATTGAAATTCAACCACATGGAGTTTCACAAAGAAAGATAATTACAGGTGTTCACAGGTATTCAGCCCTGCAGAATGCAAGACAGAACCTGTAGATTTTAAAAAGCATGAAAAAAAAAAAAGTTCTGCGTTTTGCAGAGATCTCTCACAGAGTAACATAATTAATACAGATCTCCATGGCATCATGGCTTGACTGTTATGAATCAATACACTTTTTTCCACTTTGCACCACAGGGAAGATATCCATCAACAGAGGAGGAGAAATAAAGAGATTCTGTCTATTCTTAAAAGTAGCTTCTCCTAAGACAGAAGTAAAGCATCATTGGAAATATTGTAGCAATTTTTTTCCTTCACATATACCAGTCACCTCAATATTGCTGTCATACTGGTACTATTCACAGCAGTTAACACATCATGCTACAGGTAGAGATATATTTTCTCTTGAAGATTTAATGTATTTACCGATTTCATTGAAAGAAACTGCATGCTTATTTAGCATGGGCCAGACCTTCCACCACATCAGTTATACCTGGCAGAACACTGAATTCTGGTATACCAAGCATCATGAAAGAATCATTTATTCCTACAGGAATCAGATTACCATACCCAAAAAGAAAGAAACAGCTGATGAACAGGCAGACCACTATGAGTTTAAATGAAAAGAATCAAGTTCATCTGCACACCAGTTTAAATAAAAAGAACCACCTAAGTCAGTAAATCAGACAACAGCAGCATCAGTAACTTGCAAAAGTTATGCCGTACTGTGCTATGCAAGCAAAAGTGAAAAAGAGATGAAGGGGCAGAAAAATGCACTTATCTCATGCAGATTTAGCAACAGCAAAGGACAGTCCTCAAGTACCCCCATTCCTGAGTTGGTACCTGGTATTTTCTACAGATGACAATAACCACTCTGGTTTCTGTACGTGGGCTGTAAAACCTATCTCAAGCACACTAGCCTGGGCAGTCCAAGAACGGATGGTACAGCTGATGTGCCACTTGAAGAATGGTAGGATCAACCCCAACAACTGCTAACAACAAGCTAGATTCTACTACTTAATACCTGCCTACAGTTTAAGAGTAAGCAACCTGTGCAATTTAGATAGGATGCAAAGTGCAAAAGATTATCAAACTAGATGTTTTCAGCCCTCTGAAAGATAACTCTGAGTAACAAACGAGACCAGTTTGGGGTAGGGTTATCTCAACCTCTTGTAGATGAAGGTCAGGTAACGTAATGCCTTTGCAAGTAAATGGTACACTTTGGCTTACGGTTGGCAAAGGATAGACTGCAAGATAGGCACCTGTCCTGTTTTGTGGGAGCACCAGCTTCACCCAAACCTCTGTACACATGGTTCGGAACGGTACTGGGTCACCAATGAAACAATTTTGGACTTAGCACATAGCACAGTCACGATTCTGCAGTTCTCTGTCATCACAATCACATATCATAGTTCTGTGTTGACAATTATAATTCCATCACTGCAACTAAATAATTTAGTTTTTTGAAAATGTTTCAAAACAGTGCTCTGGCAGATCAGAAGCCAGAGGTGCTGTTATGATTCTAGCAAACACTGAGATATCCTCACATTTTAAAATATACAAGTGACTATTTTTAAAACAGTTTCTTATTTCAGTTTTAAGCAGATGGCCATTTTCAATAAGCCTGATGCAAATTTCTAATTGGTGATATATTACATTCTAGTGGCGTCCTGGTAATCTGCAATAAAATCCAGCAACCACTTGCTGAAGCATTTCCAAAATTGTACAAAGGTTAGTGATGGTAACCTAGAAAAACTAGCATGGAGTCAATACTACTACAGCCAGTTTTTTAAAAGAGAAGCATGATTACGGTTCAAAAGCCAACAGCTGAAACTTAGAAGTGCTGGATTTACAATGTTAATACAAACATAATTCAAAGCCTTTGCACTACTATATTAAAATGGATACTACAACTGCACCATGTTTTTCCTCTGCACAGATGGGAAGCTTGCATGTATTTCCTATACCCGCTTATATTCAGGTCTAGTCTCTCTGGGCTTCTCTTCCATTCTCCTTTATCCCCAAATCATTATTCCATGGCTCACAGCTAGGCCTCACCCATACCCTTCTCAGCTGTCCTCCCTCCATGAAATCACAGATCCCTATTCTCATCTCCCAGCACAGACACCTTGTAACACACCCAGCTTCTTGCCCAAGGAGTCCTCCCAGTGACCCTTGCTACCCTGTCCCTCTACGCCACCTCCTCACTTCAACTCCTGGGTTCTCCTTCCAGCCTCCGTTGTACTGGTCAGCCAGAATCTACTCTCCTTTGTGCCTTTTCCCGATTTCCAAGTCCAGTTTCAGTCCTTTACAACTTTTAATCAGGAAGTATGATCTTCAGAAATTGACATGGCTGGACTGGATGGGTAAGAGTAGGAATTGCCTGGAGCCAGAAAAAGCAGGTATCTTCACACCTTGTCACAGTGACTGTAGGCTAACCCAAAACCCGAGGGAAGAATTGCAGAAGATATCCACTAAACTCCGAGATAAAGCAAGCTCAGTGGAAATTTTCACTGAGGAAGCTTTTGTTGCAGTGATCTAGACAAATCTTGTACCGAGCACTTGGAAACATCCTTGCCTCCTTCCCTGAATACCTTCACAAGATCAATTAAAAAAACCCAAAAAAACCCAATCACAGAAATGCTAATACCCTGGCAAATTCCAGCTTCTATTGCAAACCTATGTGGCAGCAGAAAGAATCATCAGATGTTCTTGCATTTGTAACATGAGGAAGGAATTTTCACTAGCTTCATTTGTGGAAACAAATGTTAACATTTCATCTAATAATCTTCTCCAGAAATTCAGCTTATGAAAGACCAATTTCAATGGTCAAAGTATTGCAAGGGTGGAATGCAACCAGAGTTTACATTAGGAGACATCATTAATAGATGTCAGTATCAGTTCCACATAAAAATATTAACTCTGTCATTGTATTACAAATTTTAAAAAAGCTTTATCATAAAGGCAAGGCCAACCAAAATTTTGGAATGTAATGACTATATTCATTTAACATGCAAAGAGAAACCTAGTATTTTAACAGGGGTAAACTATGTCTTTCCATCTTACTTTGTCCAATGTTCTATACTTTAATTAAAAAAAAAAAATTGCTTGTTATTATGGTAGCAGCCACTAATAATTAACTGTTCTTCACATCACCTCATTTAGCTGAAAACAGTGTAAGAACACAAGCACAATGACACACTCAAAGCAAGAAGCTCTTAAGATAGTAAGTAATGACAGTAATTCTTCATTCATTGAACAGTGATCACGTTTTTATTTGCATTTAGAAATATTTAAAGCAGAGACAGCTGAATATTGCAGAAACAAACATCTGAACAAAGTTAAGCCATGTTTAAAAACACAAATTTAAACACCACAAGCCCTTCTGCTTCAAATTTAGGTTCACTTCCTAAACCTAAATATTTACATGCATATTGTTTTAAAAAAAATTCTTTATAATACAGGCTTGTACTGAGAGAAGTAGCTTTTTCAATGTGCATATCAAGGCAGCAGTTCAACAGCACAGAACAACACTCCAAATGGAATTTCAGACCATGAAATGGAGAAGTGGACTGTGGATGAGTTAATGCCACTGTGGAAACTGTTACCCGTTACCATGACTGCTTTCAGCTCATGTAACAGTAATGTCAGATTCTGAATTCTACCATAACTCTTTGCTGACATCTGACTTTTTACTATCAGTATGTTGGATCTTCAGGTGACTCAAACTGTTATTAATATGCACATACAAGTAATGACTAGCAGTCTCACCATACTAACAATAAGAAACAATCCTTATCAAAATCAAGGCAGGCAAGACACAGAGAAGCAGGTGGTTTTACTCAAGAGTCAACATAAGGAGACACCACCTAAGTCCCAAATAGCTCTGGTGCCATCACTGTTCTACAACTAAGGACCCTCTTCAACCAAGAGGCTGATTTAATGTCTTACCTGGGGGGGGGGGGGGGGAAGTCATCACAAATAGCAATACCGAAAAACTGAGGGAAAGTAAAACCAATTCATATTCCCTCTAGAATTTTAGATACCAACTACATGCTTTCATAAGCTTTCACTTGTGAAAAAACCCCAATACTCTCCAAGCAACTTTACAATCCAGGACAGAAATTTTTACATAGGCAGGGTATATCTAAACATACTGAAAAAATACTTCTTTATGTATTTCTTTCAATTTGGCAGGACTGAAAAGACTTCTGTCAATATTTTATTTCAATGAGAAATCTTCATGTATAATTACAACAACAGAACTGGAATATGTAAGACAACTTCCAGAGTCTTAATGAATATTTCTATTCATTAGAGATGGTAGAAATCTAAATATTCAGAAAATACAAATAATTCATGCAGAATGTTAATTTCTATGGCAAATCCTGACATGGGACTGACTAATACAGACTGCCATCACTGTCAAAAGACTATCTTTACCAGCACCAGATCCCCACACCAAACCTCCATCCTTCCATCACCAAGAATCTTTGAATTCAGAGATCATCACATTTCCCCACTGAGTATATACATTGCACGGTACATTGCACAAATTACACTACATGTAACAGAAAAGCTCAAATGGGCTTTTCCATACTACTTAGGAAGCAGACATTCCCAGCACAAGTAAAATCTGCAACTAGAAACACCATACAATGTCATAAAGACAAAAAAAACTTAAACATGAGGAAAACCAAAAGCAACAGAAACGCATTTTCTTTTCAATTAGATATCAAACTACTCAGAGTTCCAGAACAAGAACACCTCACTACACCCCACCATAGCTGTCCAAACCCACTACAAAGCCATCCATGTACCCCCTTTTCATACATATAAAGAGCATAGACACTTCTGCCTTTGTAAACATTAACTCTGCAATCTATGGATTCTTCTTTCAGAAACTTTTGTCTATGTGCTCCTTTATGGACTAAAAACCCATAGATTGCAGAGAAACACATGAAAATACCTTCTGAAAGGAGAATCTTGCAATTTTTCTCATACAGAGCCATGTCCTGCTATGTCCAAGCTTGATCAAAGACAAAAATATATTCTACTTTTCCAACACAGGTTGGAAGGAGAGGAGGGAAAGGGTGATGATATTTATCTCCAAAAATCTCCCAGGAATGAACTCTGGCTTTTTTATCTAGTATTTCATTAATAAAAACATCAAGTCTCTAAAAGCATTTAGAGGATCCAATACATTGTTAATGTTACTTTCACAGCATACATTTGTCTTAACTGATTTTTCAGCCCATAAGCATTTTTCAAATGTGATTTTGTAGGAGCAAGGAATATTAAAATCTCAGGCAGATAAGTTACATAATATTTGTCTTTTTTTCATTAGGAGGCTGCAGAAGAGCATTATCTGTGCTGACAGTGTCTGGGCATTTTGACTAATCTTTTTACAGTGCTTCAATTTAATAACGTCCAAGCCTGGAACACACTCTGTGCCCGATAAGCAGCTCACGCAAATCCAGAAAACAATTTTTCTTTTAAGTCACTATGTTTTTTACACAGGAAATACCAGGCTTTGGTCACACTGTAAATTACATACGTTGATCACGCCAGAGCTCCCTCAGCTTGACAATGGATTCACATCCATGTTCTAACCCATGTTCCTAAAATGAGCAGTACAGCTCACCGATAACATACCAGCAAACCTGTCTCTTAAACAACTGTAGATGTCCAAACGGCCCCAGAAAAGCTGACTTTGCCCCTTCAAAGTATGTTTTCACTGATAAGTAATCAGTAGTAGATTTATGAAAAAGAGCAGAAGCGTATCCAGTCTAAAAGTTGCATTCAGACTTCATGGTCACTGTCCAGGAGCACCGTCCACTACAGTTTCCCCACTGAAATCTTTTCTTTACATTAGGATACATATATCAGTGTGACCAAGACATGTAGTAACTCTTTAAATTGTGTAATTATATTTCACATTCAACATCTCAGCACCCCTCAGGACAACAGTATGGGAAAATGTCGGGTTTGCAAGGTTGACTAGTACTTCATGAACCCTATTTGAACCAGGAAAGACGAGAGAGTTTACCCTAAGATTTGTAAACTCTACCCCAGCACCTCTGCAGCAATAAAACTGAGAACACTCTTGTGAGGCTCCAGGTGTTGCTTCTACTACCAGATCAAATTTTTATCCAGATCTCCACTAAAATCCATTTAAGAAAGTTTCTCCTTAAGATCCTTTGATCTAAGCCTAATGGTTGCTGTGCCCACTTTTCTTAGAATTTAGCAGTTCACAAACACTGTTCACCTTTCTGGTTTGTCTACTATTACTAAAGAAATCAGTTTTGCAACTTTTTCGAAGTTAATTCAAAAACACGCCATGTTTAATATTTGATAACCACATTCCACTCGGTTCTACTGTAAGGCTGCAGTATTTTAAATGATTAACAATAAAGATCTATCACACTTCTCAAAACAGCTTCTGACCAGGAAAAAAACATATACCTTCTCTGGCGGCAAGATGCAGTACACTCTTCTAAGTTACAAGTTGCATATGCCTTTCACCCTGAGAGCCACGGCCATGCCCAGTAGCAGAACTGCAGTAGGAAATGGTATTGACCTGCTCACGAGAAGTCCTGGAAGCATACTGGCATGCTTGTTGTACAGCCAGAGACCATTCAGGAATCAGATGCAATATTAGGGTGACATTTGTCTGGTACGACCCTCTGATTAGCCATTACAGGTGTGCCAACTGGGTAATGATGAAGTCCAAACTACAAGATCTGAGGGCAATGAAAAGAGACGTATGGGCCTTGGGGCAGCTGGCTGAGGGATCAGGAGCACAAGTAGGGTTTTCTTCTATCCTGCCAGATGCAGGGAATGGTGGAGCGTGTAATTGGAAGATCACACAGATCAATAGCTGGCTCTGGGCCTGGTGTCACCAGCTAAATTTAAAGTTTTTTGATCATGGCTCAATTTACATGTCACCAGGTGACTGATGGGGTTTCACCTGTCTCAAAGGAGAAAAAGGATCCCAGGTCAGAAGCTCACAGGGCTAATGGAGACAGCTTTAAACTAAGGGTGAAGGGAATGAAACCAAGCTCCTTAGAGATGAGCCCTGGGGCCAGCGTGCCAGGGTTGGAGGCAAGATTGAGATGGACAGTACAGCTGAAGTGCCTCTATGCCAATGCCCAAAGCATGAGCAACAAACAGGAGGAGCTGGAAGCCACCATGCAGCAGGGAGACTGACATAGTCACCATCACAGAAACATGGTGAGATGACCTGCATGACTGGAGTGCTGTGATGGATGGCTACAAACTCTTCAGAAGGGATAGGCAAGGATGAGAGGCAGTGGGGTATCTCTGTATGTCAGGGAGTGTTCCGACTGCCTAGAGCCGAATGATGGTGACAAGGTGAGTGTTTCTGGGTAAGAACCAGAGGGAGGGCCAACAGGGCAGATATCCTGGTGGGTCTGTTACAGACCACCCAACCAGCATGAAGAGGCAGATGAAACATCTACAAGCAGCTGGGATAAGTCTCAAGGTCACTAGCCTTGTTCTCATGGGGGACTTCAGCCAGCTGGAAATACAACACAGCGGAGAGAAAACAGTCCAGGAGGTCTCTGGAGTGTGTGGAAGATACCTACCTGACACAGCACAGCTGGTCAGTGAGCCATCGAGGGGAGATGCCCCACTGGGCCTGGTGTTTACAAACGGGGAAAGACTGGTGGGTGATGTGCTGGTTGGAGGACATCTTGGGCACAGCGATCATGAGATGATAAGATGTTTCAATTCTCAGAGAAATAAGGAAGGGGGGTCAGAAGAAACACTGCCTTGGACTTCTGGAGGGCCGACTTTGGCCTGTTTAGGAGCCTGGTTGACAGAGCCCCTTGGCAGACAGCCCTGAAGGGCCAAGGGTCCAGGAAAGCTGGACACTGCTCAAGAAGGCAGTCTTAAAGTGCAGGAGCAGGCCGTCCCCATGCGCCAAAAGATGAGCCAGTGGGGGAGAAGACTGGCCTGGCTGAACAGAGAGCTTTGGCTGGAACTTAGGGAGAAAAGGAGAGTTTCCCACCTTTGGAAGAAGGGGCAGGCAGCTCTGGGGGACTATAAGGGTGTCACAGGGTTACGCAGGGTGAAGATCAGAGAGGCTAAAGCCCAGCTAGAACTCAGCCTGGCCGCTGTCATAAAAGACAACAAAAAATGTTTTTACAAATACACTAGAAACAAAAGGAGGGCCAAGGAGAGTCTTCATGCTTTATTGGATGCGGTGGGGAACATTGCCACAAAAGATAAGGAGAAAGCTGAGATATTTAATGCCTTCTTTGCCTCGGTCTTTAATAGTCAGACCAGTAATCTTCAGGGTACTTGGCCCCCTGATCTGGAAGACAGGGATTAGGGGGAGCAGAATGAAGTCCCCACGGTCCAGGAGGAAACAGTTAGTGACCTGCTGCTCCACTTAGATGTGCACAAGTCTATGGGGCAGGATGGGAACCACCCAAGTTACTGAAGGAGCTGGCAGAGGAGCTCACCAAGACATTCTCCATCATTTACCAACAGTCCTGGCTAACCAGGGAGGTCCCAGAAGACTGGAGGTTAGCCAGTGTGATGCCCATCTACATGAAAGGTGGCAAGTAGGATCCAGGAAACTACAGGCCTGCCAGCCTGACCTCAGTGCCAAGGAAAATTATGAAACAGATCGTCGTAAGCACCATCACGCAGCATGTGCGGGACAACCAGGGGATCAGGCCCAGCCAGCAGGGGGTTATGACAGGCAGGTCCTGCTTAACTGATCTCCTTCTATGACAAGATGACCTGCCTAGTGGATGTTGTCTACCTGGACCTTAGTAAATCCTTTGATACCATCTCCCACAGCATTCTTCTGCAGAAACTGGCTGCTCATGGCCTGGATGGGTGTACTTTACACTGAGTGAAAACTGGCTGGACAGCTGAGCCCAAAGAGTGGCAGCAAATGGAGTTACATCCAGCTGGTGGCTGGTCACAAGTGGTGTTCCCCAGGGCTCAGTATTGGCTTCAGTCCTGTTTAATATCTTTATTGACGGTCTGGACAAGGGCATCCAGTGCACCCTCAGTGAGTGTGCAGATGACACCAAGTTGGGTGGGAGTGCTGACCTGCCTGAGGGCAGGAGGCTCTGCAGAGGGACCTGGGCAGGCTGGAGCGATGGGCCCAGGCCAGTTGTGTGAGGTTCAGCAGGGCTCAGTGCCGGGTCCTGCCCTTGGGTCACACCAGCCCCACGCAGCGCTACAGGCTGGGGCAGAGCGGCTGGAAAGGGCCTGGTGGGAAAGGGCCTGGGGGTGCTGGGTGACGGCCGGCTGGGCAGGAGCCAGCAGTGTGCCCAGGGGGCCCAGGCGGCCAGCAGCACCCTGGCCTGTGTCCCCAGCAGTGTGGCCAGCAGGACCAGGGCAGTGACCGTCCCCCTGCACTGGGCACTGCTGAGGCCGCCCCTCGAACCCTGTGTTCAGGTCTGGGCCCCTCACTGCAAGGGGGACATTGAGGGGCTGGAGCGTGTCCAGAGACGGGCAGCGGGGCTGGGGAAGGGACTGGGGCACAGGTCTGATGAGGAGTGGCTGAGGGGACTGGGGGTGTTTAGTCTGGAGAGGAGCAGCCTTGGGGGATACCTTGTTATTTTCTACAGCTATCTGAAGGGAGGTTGTAGGCAGGCAGAATAGGTCTCTTCTAGATAACAAGTGACAGGACATGAGGAAATGTCCTCTAGTTGCACCAGGAAAGGTTTGGACTGGATATTAGGAAAAAAGTTTTCACTGAATGTCTGGGTGGTGAAGCACTGGAACAGGCTGCCCAGGGAGGTGGTGGAATCACCATCCCTGGAGGTATTAAAAGAGTGCATAGATGTAGGTCTTAGTGACAAGGTTTAGTGACGGGCTTGGCCGTCCCAGGTTAATGGTTGGACTTGATGACCTCAAAGGTCTTTTAAATCCTAAATGATTCTATGATTTACTTGCTGACTGTCTTAATGCAAACCCAGGAAGACAAAACAAGTGTCTGATATTTAATCCTAATGCAAAACCTGTTCCCTGTTCCATCAGTGGTATTTCCTCACAGGTATGTGCAGTGTGAGTGTGAGCTGATGCTTGTTCGAAAAGAACAAGATCACACATAGGAAAGTACCTCAGGGTGGGGATTGCCACTGTTGAACTTTTCCCTTGCCAGAGGAGCTTGGCCCAGTATCCTATTTTTCTGCTGATTACCCACCTTGCCCTGCAGATTTACTCAGTGGCTTCGTGTACACAACTTAAAGCCATGTAGCCCTTCTTTTTTCCTGTAATTATTCTTCCACATAATTGTTTTCCTCAATGTGTCATTTCTAAGTATAGCAGTAGTGAGACACAAATCTTAAAAGAAATGCAATATTATCCTACTGTGAAATTATTTTTAAATTTCACAATTTAACCCCTTCACATTTGGCTCTCTCTTTACTTGCTCACATCTGGTATTACATATAAGATTTTGGTGCAACACTTCTAACTGAACTCACAATTCTGCTTCCTACACAAATACAAACTTTGAATCCTACCTTCTCTTCCCCCAAATTTTAAATACCCCATTGTTAAAATCAACAAATTACTCATTTTTCCAAGACAAATAGCCCCATCTGCTTATTTCAGTCAATGCAAAGGGTTAAAATATATGTAGATACATCTAATGCTGCAAGCCACAACATTCGCATCCTAAACACTTGACTTCCAGCACAAAGGAAGAACCAGGCGGTATAAGGTATGCACCTAAGGCAGCATTGTATCTTCCAGTTTTGCTGTGTAGAAAAGAACATATCCTTTTTAGAAGTTCTACACCATCAATTTATACAGCAAGTGCTAAAAGAACAAAATAAACAATCACATTATACAAATCATCTGCATCTAAAGTGCTGAATGTATTGGAACACTATAATACCAGCCCTGATTCCACCACAAAATCTCTTAGGCACAGTTTTACCATCAGCAAATTCACAAGGCTCACTTTAATGAAAATTATATCTGAGAACATAATTTAGCTCTTAATCCAAAGATATAATTTAGCCCTTAAGTATACAACTGAGAAAAACATCATAAACCTCAGTACTTCTATTTCCTTCATGTTCCTACAGTACTAATTTAAACTGTCTCAGAATTAGGCATGGGCATTAACTGCTGACCACATTCAACCCAGTAAGCGTACTAGGTCAGACCACAGATCTCCCTACCTAAGCACACCATCTCAACAATAGGTGGCCAGGGGAGTGTATAAGAAGCTATTATGTAGTCATACCTTCCCAGAATGCTGAGGCTTAAAGCTAGGTAGTGTCTTTGAATTTAGAAGAAGAAAAAAATATAGATGAGACAATCCAGCTCCTTCTAGATAAACACCTCTTTCTGCAAAAAACCCTGAATGAATATTTACAAAGCATGTAAATTCCAATTTAAAGTTTCATTTTTAACTAAGTAAAAAACAGTCTGTAACTGCAGTTTCTGTGCACTGAACTGTTTACCTGTACATGTTTTCAGTAAAGCCAGTTTTAAAGCCATGATGTTGGCTTTAAAAAATATGCCTTGTGATTCAATTAAAGTTTTACAGTATTGTATGACTAAAACTCAAAGGGATCCAAAGGGCACTTACCTAATTTGGGTGTCATGTATTGCATACAAATTACATCCTTCCTTGACCAAGACTTAAAAAGCAAAGTCTAAAAATCACGTTAAGCCGTAACATTTACAGGTGAAAGCTCATTTCACAATGGTTGAACAGAGCTTGGTTGGACACTGTTACTTATTTACACAGGTACCAAAGGCTGTTGTACATTCTTGTGCAGTTCAGCAACAGTCATCTGCAAATTCCATATATTTTAATTTGCCTGTCATATATTAAAAAAAAAACCCAAATCTAACATTACCACCAAGAAAACCCTGCTGTGTAAGAACAATGCTTCTTATATCTCCCCATGCAGTTACAACACACTGGATCTACCATGCGAAGAGCACATTGGCTAATCCTTCTTCGAAAAGAAGAGCAAGTTGAAGGGAGAGAGCACCAGAAGAAATAGGGCAGTATGTATTGATACATGTATCATCAATAAACAACACCTTGAACTCTGGAGCCAGGGAACCACAGAGCTTGATTTTTGTAGAAGTCTGACTGACCTATGACACAAATCTGTTTTCTTTTTCTGCCTTCTGCATGACCTTTGGATGGGGGTAGGAGGAGTAAATAAAGCCTATTAAGATCTCTGTTTACCTGGACAAAAGTTTAGGAAGAGCAAATATCAATCACACATAAGTTTCTGCAATCACACCATGTCTTGAAAAAAGAGATGCCTTAATTTTTGCCTGTTTCCCAAAGAGAGTTGTAAATCTCAAGTAGAAAGTTTCAACACAAATGGAACGCGTTGCAGTAATTTCATTTTCTATTTTGTCTAATGTATCCATTCAAGAATGCATTTATTGTATCTTCAGGGCTTTGTAGTTTTCATGTTTCTTTTAAATAACAGTGGTTTCATGCCTGGAGCTCCATGTACTGAGATAAAGAGATCAAGGCACCTACACCAAAACCCACTGTGCATCATGATGAAATCACAAAATCACAGAATGGGTTGGGTTGGAAGGGACCTCAAAGATCATCCCGTTCCAGCCCCCCTGCCATGGGCAGGGACACCTTCTACCAGACCAGGTTGCTCAAAGCCCCATCCAACCTGGCCTTCAACACTTCCAGGGATGGGGCATCCACAACTGCTTTGGGAAACCTGTTCCAGTGCCTCAACACTCTCATAATGAAGAGTTTCTTCCTTATATGTAAACTAAATCTACCCTTTTTTAAGCCATTACCCCTTGTCCCATCACTACATACCCCTGTAAAAAGTCTGTTATATTTGCCACTCAGGCATATACACTGGTAGCATCCCACTGTAATGTGAAAAATCGAGCTGACTGTAGAGATAGAGGTGCAGGTGAAAACACACTAAGACAGCAGTCATTTAATCAAATTCCTTTTGTAGCCAGTTCCAAATTTTTCCATTGTTTAAATGAACACCATTTGATCAAAAATAAACATGGCATACAGAAGATGCAGCCAGAAAGGAAGGAAAAACGGGAGAGCAAGACAAAGAGGTGAGAAACAGATAGATAAACCATAGGCACAGCCTCTACCCAGGGCTCTCTATCTTCAGTCACAGCAAGCAAAACGGTGCTGGACACCAATAGGAAAAGGCTAATATGAGCATACAAATTACAGGGAGTTAGTTGAGTAATTAACAGTAAGCGGTGAGTAACTAACTGCATCTCAGAGTACTTGCATATCTGCTCCCCTATGGCAAGTGGAATATGATGCTCCTGTAAGGCCCCCATGTTTCATTCAGAACAGACTGTTTCATCCAAAAGCATCACTGAAGCTCACCTGGCCCTCTGAGTGGCTCAGGCTAAAGCACGTTCACACAAGCAGCTCAGATGACAACAACGAAGACCAGCAGCAAAAAAATGATGATTAGTAGCTGGGGAAAGCTGGGAGTGTAAGATCTTCCCTGGTGTGCCTGTAGCCGGAATGGGGCCTATTTCTAACTCACTTGTAGTGCCAGAGTACAAATGTGAATTCAGCATTAAAATAAGTTTGTTGGAAAAATCAAACAAAAACCCCTGCAAAAATGTTGCACAGTGCATAGTCACAGACTTCTTTTAATATTTCCCATTTTAAAATATCAGAAGGAAAAGGTATTTCTTACAACAAAATTCTTGCTTTGTGGATGTGTGAAGTAAACTTCAACAAACTTCAAGGTAGCGGTGCTACCAGTCAGTACTGCCTGCTCCAAACAGCAACACAAGTATCAGATCCCTGCAACACTCCATAGCTCACGTGATCCTGCACAGTCTCAAAAATTAAATGTTGAGGGAATAGAAAGCAGTGATCAGTGGGCCATCAATACAACCGCTGCCAGCAACACTGTAGTGGACTCCTAGCAAAAGTAACCTGGGCTTTTAGCTGAGTTTATGAACTTCACTTTTGCTGCATTGCCATTACACAGTTCATAAGCAATCATTTGAAAAAGTAACAGAGCTAATGAAATTGAAGTCTTTTGTACTTGAAGAAGGACACATACGAAATTTCTTTCACAAGAACAGCTCAGTCACAAACCTACTGTTCCTTTTGCAAGGCAGCGTACTGCACTTGCTGAGGTCTCACACATATACTCAGCTTCTCCCTACACTGTTGTCCCCCTCCCTAGCCAACCGATTTATTTTCTATTCTCTTTACTCGGTACAATTAACTCCAGAAATTAAGACTTTCATTCTGTCAATCATGTCCTATCCAATATTCCTAAAAACTCAAACACATAAAGTAAACAAAGGGTATGTTACAGTAAAAGGTGTATCAAAGAAATGGGCAAAAGGGAAAGAGAAGCATTTCAGTTAAACTGGGACAATAGACTGCAGATTCAATTTTCTACAAAATGACCTTAATCAAATGCTTGGAATTTCATAGCATAACTAAATTAGTAGCTCTCAGTAAAGCCATAAGGATGATATGTCTAAGACATTTCAGTAACTGACAAAATACGTCACTTCTAAAATATTTATTAAGCATTTGCATAACATCTGATACAGCTTTAATTTCAGATTTATTAAAAACACCCACACAATTCATGTTATAAAAAAAACAGGCATACCCATAACTATAAGAAATAACAGCTTACTATGGTTTCCAATTGAAAAGCAGAAAGTTTCCCATGGCTTGTTTTCTTTTAGGCAAGGAAGGAAAGTAACCTAATTCATCTAACCTAAAGAAACAACATCACCTGGGTGAATTACAAGCAAACACAACTTCTGCCAATGTTGTTGTCTTACCAATAAATATTTGCCATCTTCCACTCACCCCACTTTCCTCCTAAATTAGTCACCATCTGCTTAATCTCCACTGAGATCTCCATATTTCACCTACTGCAAAGATGAATGTTGGGTATAAACATAGCTCTTGGGAGGCAAGGCAATCTCCGCTGCAGGATAACAGGAAAAATGTCTCTACATGGTTTACAATCGTTTGCTTTTCACCACTTATTCGGAGTAAAGCAGCAAAAAAGTTCAGGTCATTTCCTGACTGGCACAGCAAGTTATAGCAAGATACACATCCTATTAATTTTTAATTGCATTGCTTGTGGACTGAAAGCCCAAAAGGGGAGCGTTTCTTTTTAAAGCATAAAGAAGGGCACTGAAACTGCTTACCTCACTCAGCTCTGCAGGGGAGTCATTTCCATATTTCATAGCAACTCCAGAATTCATGATTAGACTTCTCAGGGCTTGATGATTTCTGCAGATTTTAATGCTTCAAAGCTTTGTTCAACTGATTCAATACTTTCTTCTCCAAATTTTTTCTGTGTTACACATTTTGCTCTAGACAGCCATTTTTATTCCACATTGATAGTTGAAATTAATGATGCAAGATCTTCTAAAAGAGCCAAACTGGTTTTGACTTCACAGACAATCCATTGCTGGGAGAGACTTGTTAATACTGTGAAGTGCTCAGAGAATGCAGGGAAGGAACTGCTTGCCAGGATCCCAGGGCTGTCTTAGTCCATCTGCAAGGCGTGCTTCATCTCTGCTGTCTGTTTTATGCTGCTCTTTTCCACAACTCTGTTTAAGGGCATCTCCCAATGCCGCCGAATGTACTCAGAAAAATTTGATAAGCTTCATGCAAATTCACAGAGAAATTAAAAGGAGAGGGCAGCTACAATCTTCAGTGTTCAGGGAGGCAGAAGGAAAAAGAGAAGAAAGCTCCCCTTCGCGAGACAAACCAATGCTGCACTTCACGCTAAAGTTTCCCCTGCCAGTGAGCCTGGAGTTTAAGTGGTTTATGATCAAACACAGCTGTCTTGCTGCTGGCTAAAGGGTGCATGGAAGGGGCGGTACTAAAAGGAGAGTGCAAGTGGGAGGGAGTAAGCTACAGCGAGTACATTTTGGAATTACAGGCATCTTTCCAGCTTTCTGCATACTAATTACTATACACAAAACTATAAAGTTAAGTAACAGGAAATGCCACCTGGATAACAACAAATTGGATTCCTATTTCCCTATTCCCATGTGCAATTAAGTACAGAGAGATGGGGGGCTTTAGGGGTGGGTGTTGCAATGATTTCAAAGGTCACAGTAAACCCAAAAGTACCATGAGAAAGCTGCAGATTTTATGTAACACACTGACATTTTACAAAGACTTTGGGGAGATGCTACTGGAAGAAGGGAAGAGAAAAACATTTCCTTTCAACATGCAGCTAATAATCTAGAAAAATCCTTAACAAGCTTTGTGGACACGCTGCACCCATTGCAGGAACCGACAGCCTCACTTCCCCTTTCCTCTATCCTCTAAAACATAGTGACAGCCCCACACACTTCATGATGCTGGATTTTGATGTACTTTTGGAGTTAGAAGTAGGAAATACCATACTCTGCAGCTGAAAGTTACCTGATCATGTTAATACAATATATTATTACATTACCAAATGAGTTCAGGAAAAAAATAAACATGAGAAAGAGGAATAAATGCTATACAAGCTGTGGCATAATTCTTGCACCCTGGCAAAAACATTTACATGGAAACAATGCTCTCCAAGAGCAACATTTGAAAAATCACCTTGTGGTATTTTTTCCCCCTCTGTTAATCACAGATTAATATCAGTATGCAGAGACAGGGATAATTCATCCAAATGGCAATACCGAAAGTGCATCAAGAAAAGAACCAAGATAAACATGTAAGTATCATTCTATGATACTAAAAAACAGCAGCACTTTCTGGGTCACTGCCCTTCCTCCATGCCCATCATCAGAACCGCAACTCTTCTCTGGCTAAGGGGAATGCCGCAGTCTCTTTACGAGACTTTTTACTTTCATCCTCCAGGTTTATTTTCCAGCCTTTCCTTTTTCTTTTCTGTATTTTTCCTGTTCTCCTGTTTGCTTTCTAGCAGTCTGGTTTTCTGGGGTTTCCCTTCCTCTTTTCATGCCCACCTTACACTGCCTCCATTCTTCATTATTTTCCTCCTTGAGAGCACTCTCCCTGTCTCACCTTTACATTCAGCCCTGTCTCTACGTTTAGTGCTTCTCTGTATATTCCTCCTTACTCATCTGCTTTGTTCCCGTCATGTTTCCATTTATCGCCCTTCAGATACCGGCAACGGGCTGCACTGCTCTCTGCTGGCGGGTGGCTGTTGTCTCAGCCACAGCAGAGCACCGTGCCACACTGGGCCACCTGTACTTTCCCCCTCCAGTGGGTAGGGAGGGATGTCAGGGAGGTGCAGAGTCCTCCAGGCTACAGACTGCAGTACGGAACAGCACATCGGCAGCAGTTCTGTACGCTTGATTTCCTGTGCGTTAAAATGGGATTAACAGTGGTTTATACACAGAAGAAAGGTACAGTATAATGACTTCCCTCATTTCTCATACATGAGAAAAAAACCCAACCTCAGTTCAAAAATTGCTGCAGCTGACACAGTATGTTTAAAAATGTTTTATCTTTCCCAAGTTATGCCTTCAGAAATGGGAGGGTGGAAAAGTTTTTGTATTTTTCATCACTACCCCTATCCACTTTTATAATTGGCTCTGATCCGATCTTTGTCCAATTCTGTCACATGTCTCACAGGTTCACTAACAGGGAATGAGTCTCAGAATTGCTTAAGAATAAAGTTCTAATTTTTTTCTTTTCTAAAGGAAAGGCTGTATTAATTATGGCTTCAACATACTGCATATCCCGTATTATATCTCTATACTGCTAAATACTTCCCAGCTGACTATAAACAGGCATTCAGACATTAAGTTTTTATTTGCTTTCCTCATTCACCATTGTTGTCCATTCCTGGCAGACTAACAATCAGGCAGATCAGAGGACATACAGATGCATCCAAGCATAATGGTGCAGGACAGTTGAGGATCTAAACTAGATCCAGTCCATACTGTACCCCATAAAAAAATGCTGCATGGGATTTTTTTCTGCCTCTTTCTTGCTCCATACAGTAACATGGTGGAAAAAGACAGAGATACTGACCAAAAATTAACAGCAGAATTCACAGTTTCAGATGTGCACAAAAACATGGGAGATACATGAAGGTACTTTCAGAATAAAGATTATTTAAAACTTAAATTTAAAATTTTAAAAATAATTGTAACTCATGCAAATTAATGAAACAGTTAAACCAAACTGATGAAAAATTATTTTACTTTAACCCCACTGACTTCCATTGCAATCTCTGCATGCCTGCACCGAGTGGTATGGAATTACACATTTCTTAGTTGGAAAGCATCAACTGTCACTTTTAACTAACCTGTGAGTACTGGTACTGCTTGTTTCAAAGTCTTTATAAACCTTGCAGGCATTTCTTTATTGTGGAGGGCTAGCTAAGACTAAATGTAATCATTCTTCTAAAATAGTTACTATTATATCACATTTTTTTAAATACTTAGCAGCATCAAGAACATATTCTGAATAGCTGAAGATGTAGAATTTGTTCGTTTGTGAAATGTCGTATTATCTAGCATTACTCTGAGTCCATTTACTAACTGAATGAAAACATTACATCACAAAATTAAATTTCCAGATAGACCTGACCAATTGTCTCCAGGCAGTTTCACTGTTTTAAAATACATGTAAGCGATCTGATACAGTAGCAGGGTACTATGAACTCTGTTGAAGCTGGAGTGTATTTTCCTATTGGCTTGTGCCAAAGGCAGCCTTCAAAGAAAACAAAGGAAAATCCCAAGTATGCCAATTTTGTGTTGCCAGGAAAAGAAAAAAGCACCCTGTCACCTAATGAGAGAGAGGTGCCTGTTGGACTCAGTCCCTCTCTGGCAGCTGACTGTTCATTCTCTTTTCTCCCAGACTAAGTTCCTTGCCGAGGATAGTGATGCTCCCTTGCCCTCAAACTTGTGCCTGTCTTCTTTTTTAGCCTCTATAGTCAGGGAGGGGGTCAGCATGGGAATGGGAAGAACTATCTCTTAACCTACATATACATAGATTTCTTAGCCCAAGAGGACACGGGTGTCAGTGCATGCTTCAGTATGTACTATGACACAAACAAGAACAGGGAAACAAGAAGCTGGATGAACCTGACTGTCACCAAGGCTTTCAGAAACAACATCCACTAAATGCTTTCTGTCAAGACAGAGACACTGGCCTGGGCTCCCACTCAGTCTCAGCACATTCTGATCAATTACTACTTTCTGTATCTCTAAAGCACTCGTGATGCATACAGCTTATAGCTAAGTACATTTGCACTGCCCAGATTCTTCCCAAGATGATTTCAGAATTATCCAGTAACAGCCATTACTGTGGCCAGTTTGCTGACCGTTGATCTAATAATCCTATGGCCACTCAATTCCATTTGTTTACTCTTACTAAACTGTAGTAAAAGAATCATTGACATGTACCCAAGATTCACTGAGGAGTCTACCATTTGATTGTATCTGAATAATCTTTCAGGAAGATTGACTGTATCTCTGGGTGTAAAAGGATTGTTTTGGGACAAGATACAACTCTCTTGCCCTTCTCCCCTTTACTTTTGAAACCGCCACAGAATATGGGAAAAATAGCACTGTAGCTATTTTACAAGGCTTCTCCCTTATGTCTTGGTAATTACAAAACTCTGTTTCTTAACTGTTATTGGAACAGGTGTGGCAATTGCCACACATGAATGTTCCTGCCTTGTATTGACAGATGCAGAGTGGAAATGACAGCATAAAAGCAATTATCTATTAAATATGTATGTATCACGTATTCTTCAGCACAGTGTGTAGCACTTTCTGAGAAGCAGTTTCACTCTGCATACAACATACACAATTAAGCTGATCACAATTCCAGGATGTATGAAATAGGCCTTCTTGGTTGGTTCTGTTTAGTTAGCTCTGTAATGGAAATGCAGCTAATTGATGTCCACTGAGCATTTAGTTCATATTTGTTTATTTCAGTATCATTTCTACAGTTAGAGCAGCACCCTGCACAACCCTATACACAAATAAATTACACCTTCAAACACTGCAAATCTGCTACACACTGTTTAAGGGCAACATGGTTTTGTTCTAACTGTGGCACACTGGTGTAGTGCCAAAGTCTAAATTTCCATGGACAAAACAGTAGAACTCAGAAGGTTAGCATGAAAGCTAAATTTGGAAGCAGAAATTCAAAACAGTAGTTGGATAATGTTTCCAGAAAATTCTTTATTCAATAGCTCTAATGCATTACAATTTAAAAGGGAGAGGCTGAAAGGGATGGTTAGGTTCTTCTTGATGCGGACTGTTCTAATTAATGCTAGTGAAGGTTATACACCTAGGTTTGAAAGGAAAAAATCCAACTCATTTGAAACAATTGCAAGTAACCTTATACTGAAGAATGAAGCACTCTATGAAGAAAACACAAGCAAACTTACCTTCTTTCCTTCAGTCACACCATCTTGATTAGTCTAAACCAGATAACATGTCTACAATAATATAATTTCCAAATAGCACTTCAATCAGCTACTCTCACCTGTTCACACTTCCTGAAATACTTAATCCACTTAAAAAGTCATGTCCTTGACCCAACCAGTCTCCTTGGGGAGTTCACATTTGATCCCTTTTTCCATCTTCCAGTATTTCATGCCATGAAGCTACTCACCAATCTGTCAAACAGCTCCTTTCATTTTCTGTCATTTAACCCAAAGCCATCACATTCATCCTGATTCCCTCTGACCCCCCCGAGCCTTAGCATCAGGTCAGGACAGGAAAAGGACCAGGAAGTCAATGTGTGCCTGTTATTCATGTCAGAGACTTGTCTGTCAGGACAACAGGGAGAGACAGTATCAATTTCTATGCTTCTTTCATGTTGCAGCCACCTAATTATCATGACTGTTCATTTGCTCCTTGCCTAAAAACACAAACCAGACCACTGTAGGCTACAATTCATGCCATCATACTTCCGGTTAGCTTCCCTTCATTGCCCAGCATTCCCGCAGTTCAGTAATGCATTCCTCCAGTTATTAGACACAAGGTAAATCCACTCATTTCACCGCCAGTCCCTACAATCTTGGAAGCCATTCTGATTCAGTGCATATATGCACTAAAATATGACCACTCTTAGTAAAATGCCTGTAGAATAATCCTACCTTTAATATACCTACCTTTTACTTTATCAGAACCTGTATTCCCTCATGTTTATCCCTCATGATTATGAACTGAATTTCTTTCCAAAATTCTCACTTGCACAAGAAACATTTGTCAGGACTCCCCTGATAAGTCTCTCCTATTTTTCCTGATCCCCAACAGTGAGATTTCCTTATTTACATTCTCTCTTAATTCCTAAACTTTCCTGGTTTTGTATCTTATACTTCACACATGTTTATTTCCAGTTCCAGTCCCCACTCTACAGCCATAATCTCATCTCTGCAAACATTCATCAACCCAATTCCCCAGCTTCCTGCTTCAATTTTACTCCTGAACTCTTCCAAGACAACTATGTGTGGTCATTCTGTAATTATTCTCCTTAATTATAATGTTTCTCTCCACTCTGACTTCCATTACCACTGGCACATGGAACACACAACTCCCCCACTTGGATCAGTGACCGTGTAAGTGCCCACAGTGACACAAAGAAGGTGGAGGGATCCTGGCACCTGGCACACTTCACCCTCCACCTAGCCAAGCATCCCATTTCACCATCTATGGTCAAGATCTCTTACGAACATTTAACAGATGAACTGACAGATACCTTCTAAGTACATGTACATACGTACAAACACATATCTGTGTATATGCAGTGTGTGTGACTTATATATACTATCCATACTTACACAAAAAACTATACACATATAGATACACTCATATTATATACATGTATGTACACACACCTATCTTCATAAATGTACTTATATAGGTATGTATGTATAAGCATTTGAAAGTTTGTATTCACTGAAATGTTCCATTTGAAAGATTTTCAGTCAGATGAATTCTGGCAAATGCAAGGAGAGTGTCTGACAGATCCCTGCTTGAAGCTCTACATGGCTTTTTGGCTGGCATGAGCATTTAAATAACAAGAACATCAAATTCACTGACCACTTATGGGGTTTGGGGAGCTTTATTTTGGCAGAAATTATAAGAAAAATTACTTCAAAAAATGGTGTGAACTGAAAAGATATATATAAAACCTCTGGTGAATCAAACCCCCTAGTTTTCAACCAGACCTATTTTACTATCAATAAATTTAAGATTATTTTAATTGAATTCCTACAGCCCTCATCTGAAGTTTATTTTACTTGCTGTCTCCTTTGGCTGCACAGTTTAGTGGCTGTTCATGAATATCAGCAAGTTAGTCTACAGATTTCCTCAACTCCCTAACCAGTTACTATCCACTAAGTATGAGTATTTCTTTATTTTCTTAAGGTCTGTGAGTTTTATTTTTCTTCTCTCCCTGGATAGTTAAACATAAAATCCAAGCTCTCAATTCTAACACGCTGTCTGGTTTGTTTTCTTGCCCTTCTAACTGCTTTGACATGCACCTTTTAAATCTCCTCAGTGACCTTTTTCCTATACATCTTTCTACATTTAAGCTTCTCATCATAACCTGCAATGAAGACTGCCCTACCTCTGCTTCACCCATTTCTACTTCAGACTTCATATCTGTCAATTTCATTTCACATTGGGAAGGACAGCAAACAACACTGCTTCAGCATTAATGCACCCACAAGTCTATGGGGCAGGATGGGATCCACCCAAGGGTGCTGAGGGATCTGGTGGAGGAGCTCACCAAACCACTCTCCATCATTTACCAACAGTCCTGGCTAACCAGGGAGGTCCCAGAAGACTGGAGGTTAGCCAGTGTGATGCCCATCTACATGAAAGGTGGCAAGTAGGATCCAGGAAACTACAGGCCTGCCAGCCTGACCTCAGTGCCAAGGAAAATTATGAAACAGATCGTCGTAGGCACCATCACGCAGCATGTGCGGGACAACCAGGGGATCAGGCCCAGCCAGCAGGGGGTTATGACAGGCAGGTCCTGCTTAACTGATCTCCTTCTATGACAAGATGACCTGCCTAGTGGATGAGGGAAAGGCTGTGGGTGTTGTCTACCTGGACCTTAGTAAAGCCTTTCACACCATCTCCCACAACATTCTCCTGGAGGAACTGGCTGCTCATGGCAAGGATTTACCTTGCTGGGTACAAAGCTGGCTGGATGGCCGAGCCCAGAGAGTGGTGGTGAATGGAGTTACATCCTGCTGGTGGCCGGTCACAAGTGGTGTTCCCCAGGGCTCAGTATTGGCTTCAGTCCTGTTTAATATCTTTATTGACGGTCTGGACAAGGGCATCCAGTGCACCCTCAGTGAGTGTGCAGATGACACCAAGTTGGGTGGGAGTGCTGACCTGCCTGAGGGCAGGAGGCTCTGCAGAGGGACCTGGGCAGGCTGGAGCGATGGGCCCAGGCCAGTTGTGTGAGGTTCAGCAGGGCTCAGTGCCGGGTCCTGCCCTTGGGTCACACCAGCCCCACGCAGCGCTACAGGCTGGGGCAGAGCGGCTGGAAAGGGCCTGGTGGGAAAGGGCCTGGGGGTGCTGGGTGACGGCCGGCTGGGCAGGAGCCAGCAGTGTGCCCAGGGGGCCCAGGCGGCCAGCAGCACCCTGGCCTGTGTCCCCAGCAGTGTGGCCAGCAGGACCAGGGCAGTGACCGTCCCCCTGCACTGGGCACTGCTGAGGCCGCCCCTCGAACCCTGTGTTCAGGTCTGGGCCCCTCACTGCAAGGGGGACATCGAGGGGCTGCAGCGTGTCCAGAGACGGGCAGCGGGGCTGGGGAAGGGGCTGGGGCACAGGGCTGATGAGGAGCGGCTGAGGGGACTGGGGGTGTTTAGTCTGGAGGAGACTCAGGCGGGACCTTACTGCTCTCTGCAGCTCCCTGACAGGAGGCTGTGGGCAAGTGGGGGTCGGTCTCTTCTCCCAGATAACAAGCGACAGGACAAGAAGAAATGGCCTCAAGTTATGCCGAGGGAGATTTAGACTGGATATAAGGAAAAATTTCTTCTTCACTGAACAGGTGGTGAAGCACTGGAACAGGCTGCCCAGGGAGGTGGTGGAATCATGGTTTAGTGATGGACTTGGCAGTCCTGGGTTAATGACTGGACTTGATGATCTTAAAGGTCTTTTCCAACCTAAATGATTTTATGTTTCTATGATATCTCTGACTTTCTTGTATGGTCTCTTTGGTTCTACAATTCAAGACCTGTTTACACTTTTCTGAAATCACTTTCACTTTCTTCAGGTTCATGAAACATGAGCTAAAATGTTCTTTTCTTTCAGGCTTCATCTGGATAGCCTCTTACTTCATTAAGTTCAGAAACGAGTTGCTAAATATTTCTACTGTTTACTCTCAGATAAGGGTCTATCAACCAACTAAACCAAAGCAAATAAACAAAGTAATCTCTAAAAAAAAAAAAGTCTCAATTTTTCTGTCCTTACAATTTAGAATCCTGGCAGAAGCCATTTCATCATTATGAAGAAACCCCTGACATCACCACAGGTGCTACAGAAAAAAAACCATTTCCCTCCTTTTTCATAATGCATACCAGACAATCAATATTCATGTAAAAATTAGATTCGGCCAATAATACACACTTATAATCTCTTCAAAAATTCATAGGGTAGAAAGATAAAAAGTCTTTTTCTCCAGTTACTTGCCTAAAATTATACATTCAAGATGGTAAAGTAATACAAAACTCAGTATAAGATATTAGAGATGGCTATTTAGCTTAAAGGCACAAACCTTGCTTGGGGTCCTTATTTCATTATGAACTTTTCACAGAACAGACACTGCCCTTTCTGAAACTCCAAGTGTACTTTGATTGCTTCCTACTGTGATAAAAAGTGGAGTTTACCAATATACTGGCAACATAGCTATTATGATAATCTGTCTCCCACCTGAGAAATGATAATGTGGTTTTCTAGCCCAAAATGAAGCAATCACACTGAAACAGTTCTTCACAAAAAGCAGAAATAGTAAGTGCAAGAGAGCACCTGTGCAGAAGTACTCACCTCCCATTTTCTCTGCACTGGCACCAAAAATAGTTCCAAAACAGCTATGCTGACAACCATATATTCATTTAAAAAAAAAACAACCAACCAACCCAGAACATAGAAAGAAGCAGAGAGGTTGAACAGTGGCAGCATCCTGCACCGCCTCAGGTCAGTGTCCCAGACCTGACAGTGACAAAGAACCTGCTCCAGGGAGCAGGAGCATCTTGATGAATTCAACCGTGGCACTGACAGACTTCTATGGAAACCCTGCCTTGTCTCACTTCATTGGCAGGGTAATGAATGGCTGATTACTCCATTACAAGTGAACTAGCACTGAACTGCAAAATCACTTTTTTTAGAGTCCATTTTCAACTGAGCACTGTGGTTAAGGTTTGCACTTTAATTTCTAAATTCCTATATATCATGTAACCAAGACAAAAGGGTTTCGTATGTGTGTAGAAGGGGAGGGGGAATAAGTCTTCTCATATTTTTAATAAATGAGGATTCGCAGAAGCTCAGCATTGCCAACTGTAACTACATCAGGTCAACCGTTCACACTCAAGAGAGCAGGCAGAAAAGCTGGTAAGGCAGAAGACCCTGTGACAAGAGCTACAGGGTAATCTTTCTGGCACACAGAATCCAGGAGGTTAATGTTGCTTCAACAGACTAATCCTGGGCCTCAGGCTCAGCCTATCCACTGCCAAGCAAGGTAATAATATTAATACTATATTCTGTATAGCTATGTGCTATGGTGCTGACCCAACGTACCAGGTGAATTGCTCTTCATTTCAGACAACTTGGGAAAAAAGTAAGTTTGGAAAAGTAAAAAGATCTGAACACCTGCACTGGAGCTTGAGCTCCTTTAACTACAGCAAACAAAACAGGATGCATAAAGACAGTTCCTAAGCGGCGACAGAGGGGAAGATACAAAGTCCTTGCAACTAAGTTAAATTAGAAGTTTTGAAACTTTATCTGTAGACCTTCAAAACATCTACTCACACACACTTGTTAAGACGCCTCTTTTCTATAGCACCTGATTGCCACATGCCAGTTCCCATCATCCAATTACAGCTGCAGAGCTGGGTCAAAAAACATCATTCTGTGCAGCTCACCTTTGCTATACGCTTGTAAGAGGTATTGTTCAACTGTCACATAAAAGATCCAATTAAAAGCCTAAGTCAAAAGAATATATTAAAAGGCTGCCTGGACAAATGTGCCCTGCGCTGACACCGATCACGTTGTGATAGTCTGCAGATGGAAACAGTAACAGAATTAAAAAATAATAATAAAAAAATAATAAAAAAAGAACCTGAGCATATATGCTTCTGAATGGAATTCTCAAGAAACTTTGTAATTTGCCTTTTGCTCCCCTCTATGTCTGTTACAATCTAGCAAGTTCAAATGACAGAAAAACTACATTTCATATAAAACAGATGAGTCCTGGCAGACCTAATCCATAACGTCCATTTTAACCTGGGAAAATTAATAACAGAGCACTATTAAGAGGGCTATGGAAGCCAGGACTGTATAAACACAATGAATAACGCTATTACACCTGATGCCTGCTTCAGACAAACAAACTCCATTACAATACTGGCTGGAAATCAAAGACAAACAGCAAACAGCTTCCCACATTCCTAAACATAAAAAATGTCTGTCAGACAAAACTGCTTTTATGTCTGCTTTCTGACAAGCTAAGCCTACTGAATCTATATTCCAATAACCAGTTCTTGCTTTAATGGAATTCTTGGATTCTATTTTTAGCCTGGCAGAATGGAAATTATGCCTAGTTTGGAAGCAAAGGTACAAAAGGCAAGGTTATCTTGGGCACAAATCTTTTTATAAAGAGTAGGCTGTACTGTCCACACCACCATAATCTTCTTCAGCTTCAGGCCCTCCTACCTACTAGGGTTCCAGCTGAAGGAACCGTTAGGCTACATTTTTACTGCAATAGCTTTTATTGGCATAAAAAATAAATTGTAATGCAAGTTGCATGTAGGACATAGAAAACAAATGGTTGCAAGGTGGGGAGAGGAAGAAACTCTGCTCCCACAGTTTACTGTACATATTGGTTCCCGAATATAGAACAGATTCCCCAACAAAATAACTTAAGAAAAATCAATCTGTACTCAAGTAACTGAATTCCGACATATCCCACAAAGGATATAGACATCACTGCCTCCCACCCAAAAAGTTGTGCCTTGAGAGCATGACATACCCGATGCTTTGCGGCCAAGTTTCACTGTCTATAAGGGAAGAAGTGGGAAACCTGAAGGAGCCCAGCTTCCCAAACCACGGAACAAACAGTTTAAAAACAGAGAAGATTTGGAAATAGGGGTGAGAAGAAAAAGGGGCAGACTTTGCTAGAAAAGAACATACCAATACAACTGAGTCTTAAAACCAAAGCCATAAAAACTTTAGAAATTAAATGAGTCACTTTACAGTTGGTTCTCATTAACAAGGACACCAAACAGTCTACAAACCAACCATGGAATTACCTTTCACAATACAGTTCTGTCTTCAGATTTCCTTTATATTTTCCCTTAAAATTTCATTTCCCAAAAGAAATACCTCTGCAATTTCAATAAAATTCAAATTTAATTTACAGCTGATGGCTATAAATGAAACAATAGAGAAAGTGGTTCATATTTAGGGTGGCTGTAAGACTATACCTTGACTGCCACAAATCTCTACAAAGCCCTTTCTTTCTGCATGCCCTACAAAAGTATTTTTGCTTTCTTTGGCAACCAGACAATCCTTGCTGGTTTTAAGGAGTCTGTTTTAAAACCTACGTTTACTAGCTTAGTTAAAATGAGCCAAAAATGTAGCTTTAAAAAATTATAGTACACATATGAAGTTTACAGCTTTTAGGGAGCGTAAGTGCTATGGGGTTTTTCAACAGTACAGTTTTTACCCTCTAAACACGCTAACATTACGGTGACTTGTGCCAAATAAAAACCTACATATGTAAGATGGACAAGCAGACATCTGTCATCAGTGGATAATCTGACCACATCAGTCTTTGTAAGAAAAGATTGTTAGTTACATAGGCACATCCCCTGCTAGTCACACAGCAAAAGACACTAGAAGTATCAGCTGGCTGTTTTACAGCAAAACTGGGAGGTAAGGTAGTAAGTAACAGAATAATTGATGTATTGTCAATTGGCCTGTAGTGCTCGAGAAAGAGCTGGAGGAGATTAAATTCAACATTTTGAATTTCATCACAGAATGTCATTTGTGAATATACGCCAAATGCCAAGCACCTCTGTAACATTCTCTTGCTAAAATACTAAGTACATTTTATAACATCAAGGCATTGTAAGAAATCATTAGAAGCTCAGTAACATGACAGCAGTACAGAATTTACATGCGGATCACTTTATTCACATTTACATGCATCTCAGAGCACACAAATGGTTATTGTGACTCAGGATGAAAAAGCCCATTAATGCTGTTTCAAGCAGTTATCCAGAACCAGCTGCACTACAGTCTGACATAAACGTAAACACAGTAATGATACTAAGTGTGCTCTTTTCTAACAAAAAGCTATTCATATAAATAGGCCACAGCAAGTTATGTTTGCCTGATTATGGATTCCCATCTAGGTGAGAAAGGAAAAGCCACTTGTCCCTGAGAAATGTAGTACTGACTTTTGGAATATTATCACTCAGTACAAACTACGTCAACTAAAAAGAATAGCTTTCTCAAAACAGTAGTTCCATCTGTCATAACTTGCAGCTAAACGCTCTTAAGGAGGAAAAATTAGCAATGCAAACATTCACCAAGTCTGACTAACAAAGAGGTGTAACAGTAAGAATTATTTTCAGAGAACATGACACTTCCTAGGACAAAGACATTAAGTTCTTATCTGCTAGTGATCACGCTGAGAAACTAATGCTAATACAACTACATATTGCTTTGCTATGAATATTTCCATATTTCTTTATAAACTTTTGGGTTGTGTACCCAACAGAGATGATATCTACATTTGGCACAGAGAGTCCACAGTCAGAACTAAATTAGGTTTAGTCACCTTAATTCTACAGGAATACAGGAAGCACAGGCTGTCACACAGATGCAGGACCAGAACAGTCCATTCCCAAACTCAACAAGTCTTTAGTACCTGCAAATGAGGTACACACACATGCAAATCAGACAGGAATTGCTGAGGAAGGTACAGAGTCATTACAAGATGCATTAAGAATCTTGCTGCATTAGCTTTCTCTTTATTTCTTGGTGGAGACATTCCAAAACCAGCTCCCTTTCAGATGAGAAGTGCAATTTGGCAGGTGGAGCAATCTGCACCAATGCTCTCCTACCTAGACATCCATCTTGCGTTGACAGCTGTGCACAAGATAAAGCATCCTGGCAACTCTGTAAATCTGCCCTTCTCTCTGACTTAGTGACAACCATATCTGTGGTACTTGCACAGCTGCTTTGAGGAGGAAATAGCAACACAGACTTCTAAAAGCAAGTGGTCACAAAGAAATGCTACCACATTCTGTTCTCCAAAATATAGCTGTATTCTTCCCCTCTGCAAGGCAACCATACCCTCATCAAATCTTTTTAAATGTTTTCAACCAAAATTGCTCTGGTGAGGAAGGTGCAAGCAAAAAGCTACCAATATAGCTGGAGTATCTTTGGGAGGAAACCCCAGAGATTAAAGGATCCTGGATCACACCAGTCCAGGTACTGGATAGTTAAAAAAAGTCCCATATCTCAATATACTTGTAGTCATATTTTAAAAATGTAAGATCTTTGTGCAGAGACTTTTTCAGCAAACTAGTTATTTACAGCTAAAAGAACAGAGGTATGAGATCATATCATCATGGCAAATGAAAGAATCCCAATTAGTTTTACTTGTCCAAATGTAGCTACTTGTGACAACAACTACATTCATCTTAAAACAACAAGAATTAAGGCAACAGGAACTAACAGTAAGCACACAGACATGTATTAGCATTTATATGCACACATCCTACTAAAAAAATTTTTTTTTCAAGTTAATCTAGTCTATTTTAATCATGTGTAAGGAGAATATGAAAAGGGAATTAAACATATCCAGATCTTACCACTTCAGCTTATTAAATTCACTGGAATTCTAATGTGAAATATGCCTATCACACTGAGATGCTGCCCTGTGTGATGTTTTCTGAGAACACCAACACTTCAGCTCCTACAACAGAGTGCCATCCCTCCTGATAGCACTGCAGGGAACACAAGATCACATAGCTTCCTGGGAAGTGAACAGATATGAGACCACGCAAATCAGCTGTTTCACCACATTTATATGACTACTCACATTAGTGATCCTTGTTCATCTTTGAAGATTAAAGTACAAATAAAAAACGACTCCCAAACATGCACACGCACAAAGAAATCCTTTGAAATGCTTGAATTCTTTTCCATCCATGAAGAATATTTAAATTACTTACATCCCAATGCAATACAAACCAAGCTCAGAAATAATCACATTTGGAACACATACAAGGATTCCTATCAGAGATACTTGTTGTAGTATTTAACCTACTGGCATGAACAGGTACATCATCTGTAAGTGGTGACAGCTCACATTAAAGGTTAATGTTAATCATAAATAGTGTTACCAAGGCGAAAAGCTATAAAAAGAAATCCGTTCTTAATACTTAGGTGTAAAAATGTGAATCTGAAAAACATGGAAAGAATTACACACCCTATAAAGACTACAGAATAAATTTATCCAGGTAAAACAAAAGCTGAAACTGAACATGTGTTAATAAACTAGAACATAGCAAAATGATGTGAAATGAACAGGTAAAAACATATGGAATCAGTATGAATGGTTACATTTCAAACAGCAATTATTTTAAAATTGCATTGCTCCTGTGAAGGAAGAGGAATAACGCTTCAAAGCAGGTATTATATTTTCATAAAGCTCCGTAGAGCTACAAATAATGGGCAGGATTTCAAAAAGGCATTAAAAAAATTGACTTTACAAAAACTAAGCAAAGTGATAGCGAACTGATGTTCATTTAGTTTTTGCAAAAGGCCAACTCAAATCTTAGGGTCAGCATAGAAACCCTCTGTATTGACTGAGGAGTATAATCTGTGCTGTAGAAGTACACAATCATCACAGGGATGTCTTTAGCCTGACTGCACAGTTTAAAATCAAAAGAAGGCTGTCAGAAATACAAACAGGAAATAAAATAACAAGAATTGACGTACCAATAGGGAAAAGCACTTTGAGGTACTGAGAGAAAAACAGTCACATGACTACAACCAGAAAGCACCGATCTGGTTTATGTTCACCATACAATAGTTACTTTGTTAGACCTCTGAGCCTAAAGTCCAAACATCTACAAAGAAATGTAAAAAACATTGCTTTCAAGGGGTCCATACAGCCTGTGTAGATGCATTTGGGAGAAGCTGCCAGAACTGTTCATCCAGCAGCAGGATGACACAGAAAGGCTCTGCTCGGCTTTTTAAAATGGATTCTAAAGAAGATAAACCTCTCTGGTTACACTTTAGCAGCATTTAGAGTTCCAGAGAGAAATGTCCATGTAAGAGTCTGTTTTTAAATCTTTGTCCTGCTATTACATAGAAATGCAATCAACTCCTGAAGGGAAGAAATGCAGTTATTAAACCTCCATCAGTTTTTTTTTTTTTTTGAGGTAATCCTGGTTGCAGTACAATGGAGTCTGGTCAGCTCCTTATGTACAACTGGAAGAGTTCCCTGGACTGAACCTATCAAAATGTGAAAGCTGAGATCTGCCATTTCTGAGAATGAATGCGAGGGAGCGGCTTGGCTTGTCATTGTGGCAAATGCAGTTAGGTAAAACAATCTGAGAAAGAGACAGAGAAGGAAGTACCCATATTAAGTCATAGCTCTAAGGCAGCTATGTTATCTCTTTAAAGAGTCTAAATTTAGACTGCAGTAAGCATGCCCCTCAGTTTTAAAAACTGTGTAAAGGGAATAAACATAAACAGTTACCGTTCTGTCATTTTCTCCCATTCCTTTCTCTCTACAATTTAAGCCAAAACAAAAATTTACATATGACCCATGACATCAATGCTCAGCAGGAGTTATATGGAGGTGTTATTGTATTCATCTACATATAAATGAGAGACTGCTAAATCTGCTATGGTTTGAAAGAACATAGAACATTTAAAAGCAGAAATATAACAGATGCTTGTTAAAACAAAGATCAGGCATTTTTTGTAAGAGTAAGCATAGAAGGAATTTAGAGATGTGAATAAAAAGAACCCCCAAATATCTGGGGATTTTTATTTCTTATGAGCCTTCAGCATTTTCAAAGATTTCTACATGTCAATGCAATGCAGTAGCTTTCACGCTCTGCATTCTGTAATAACACTGCACCCTGTGTCTTTGTATTGCAACTGTAAAACATGTTACGAAAGCCCATCATTTCTGAATCATCATCAGCCAGGAGCATAGACAGAGGACATATTAGTACATATCCACCTTCAAACCTGAGTGAACTCCAAATCCAAAAAGGTGTCCTCACAGTTTCTATCCAGAAACAGATGTGTGCAAGCCACTCTTTTTGCACAGCTATATTGCTCTAAAGCAGCTCTACTTAAACTTCTGTTAAGTGCATTCTACATCCTTTAATATAATCAAATGTGAAACCGCTCCTACCTTTCCAAAATGGTATTTTTTAAGCAAGTCAAAATGCACTTACAGTGTTGGCAAGTTCTAAGTAGCTTCCTCCAACTGAGTTGCTAAAATTTGAGGTCTGAGCCAGAAGTCTTTGCAGAGCAGCCTGTTGAGTCACATTGCTTCTACCATACTCCAACACCTTTTGTAGTGTAAAATGACTCTGGAGGTCTGGACTCTGAAGGTCTCTTGCTCCTGAATCATACTCCCAGCTTTCTCTGGCTCCTGATAAGGCACCTAAAATGCAGAAATAAAAAAAAAATTCTAGTATGGACTGTGTATAAAGAACACACAACCATGGAATATCCCAAGTTGGAAGAGACCCATAAGGATCATAAAGTCTAACTCCTTGCTCCTTGCACGATTGCCTACAATTAAACCCTATGATTTAAAGCATCTTCCAGACACTCCTTGAACTCTGACTGGCTTGGTGCTGTGACCACTTCCCTGGGCAGCCTGTTCCAGCAACGAACCACCCTCTCAGTGAAGAACCTTTTCCTAATGTCCAGTCTGAACTTCCCCTGACAGCTTCCTTCCACTTCCCCATGTCCCGTTGCTGGTCACCAGAGAGAGGAGATCAGTGCCTCCCCTCTGCTGTCCCCGTGAGGAGGATGGTAGGCTGCAATGAGGTTGCCCCTCAGCTTTCCCTTCTCCAAGCTGAACATCCAAGTGGCCTTTGTTGCTCCTTGTAAGTCTGGCCCTTGAGGCCTTTCACCACCTTGGTCGCCCTTCTCTGGACACAGTCCCATAGCTGATGTCCTTCTTATACTGAGGCACCCAGAACTGACACAGTACTTGAGGTGGGGCCCCACTAGTGCAGTGTAGAGCGGGACAACCACCTCCTCAACCAGCTAGCTATTCTGGCTTGATGCACCTCAGGACATGGCTTGACCTTTTGGCTGCCAGGCCATACTATTGACCCATAAATAAGCCTGCTTCTCCTTCCAGAAAGAAAAAAAGTGAACAGCTCCACCACTGTTTTTCCCCATCTTGCACATACAGACCATGCCAGGAAAAAAAGCAGTAGTAACATTTTCAATGGACACATCATTTACTAAATTACAAGATCCATGTCCTGGTTTCAGCTGGGATACGAGTTAATTTTCCTCAGATTTGTTGTGAGAACAATGCTGACAGCACACCAATGCTTTTTGATTGCTGCTATAAAATGTTTATACTAAGCCAAGGGCTTTTCAGTTTCTTGGCCACTGCCAGTGAGAGGGCTGGGGGGGCACGGGGAGCTGGGAGGGGACACAGCCGGGACAGCTGGCCTGGGCTGCCCAAAGGGATATTCCACACCATGTGGCGTCACGCTGAGTATATAAACTGGGGGAAGAAGGAGGGAAGGGGTGGGACATGCGACATTATGGTGTTTGTCTTCTCAAGTAACCATTACGTGTGATGGAGCCCGGCTTCCCTGGGGATGGCTGAGCACCTGCCTGCCCATGGGAAGTGGTGAATGAATTCCTTGCTCTGCTTTCCTTGTGTGCGTGGCTTTTGCTTTACCTGTTAAACTGTCTTTATCTCAATCTCCAGTTTTCTCACTTTCACTCTTCTGATCCTCTCCCCCATCCCACTGTGGGGGGAGTGAATGAGTGGCTGCATGGGGCTTAGTCATCATCTGACAAACCAGAATGAAAATGAAAGCATCTGCATACATTATTTAGTATAGAGTAAAAAGTGTAATTTACAATAGCTGAGGAACAGCGAATGAGTGTCTGTTACTATATCAGATTGAAAAGCAGCACTGATAGAAGAACTAAAGAGGAAAGCCATTATTCACCTCTTTTTGTTTACTGAATACCAACACAATAAGTGAATCTTTCAGCTGTATAGACCATCACTTCTTATGTTAGCACTGCCTTTATTATTATCTCAGGGCTGCTTGTTTCAGTTCAAGTTTCAGAGACAAATCAATCATAATGTGTTTCATTACAAATCAATCCAAGAATATGATCATGTAGCTAGTGAGAAACAATGAATGTTTCACAGAAAGTTTCCTGAACCTTCACAAACCCTACATGAAGCTGCAGCGTTGCTGTTTCTCCATGTACTATCTTTCCAATTCCCCACAGCCAGAGACAGGCTTAAACCCCTAACACAAATCTAACAAAATTTTCTTGGTTTATCAGTAACTGTTTCATCCATGGGTGTTCTGCTTCCCATACAACTGTCCCACTCTTTCAAAATCCTGTTATGCTGTAGGGTCAATTTCCTATGGCAAAACATTCCACAGTAGACACTGGATTATTTAATAACCCTGGGCACCACTGTAAAATTTAAGATGTGGCATAATCAAGATTAAAAACAATTAAGTGAATTGTCCGAGCATACACTCTAAGTTAATAGAAAAGTCAGAATAGAATTAAGAGCTACAGACTAATGCAAAACTCTAAATCCACCATGCAATCATCAAACCATAAGTAATTGTCTGTAATGCCATCCTATTAGTTTGAAAGCTTTTCCTTTTTATGAGCTAGTTGCCTCTCTCAAATATTCATTAGCATTCTAAGTGAGTGTTTACTAATCAGTGGTTATTACTTATTCAATACAATGCCAGGGAGAAGCAATAAACTACATAATAAAGTACCAGGAGAGTGCCTCCCCCTTGCCAAGTAAGTTGAAGATGCAAAAGTGCAGAGAAAACCTGCCAGAAGGGAAGCAAGACAGCAACTAATATTTAGCTTTAGGTCAACTCCCTAACACCCTGTAAAGCAGTTACACATGACAAAACAATTTAGGTGGCTTCCCTGCCTTACTGTAATGCGTATCTGCTAGTCTCTAAATATGTAAGTAGAAAATAAAACAAAAAATATTTACATTTTATACTAATATCATTACCATGACTGATTACCACAGGTACAAGTAACAGTTAAGGATCCATTCAATTACTTTTACACCAAGAGCATGCACCACCGTGCTTATCTATCTACGTGCTGCAAGCTCTCCAACAAGCTGAACAAAGATGCTGCCACCAGCAATATTTTACACCGTGTGGCACGAACTACGACAGCGTTAGGTACCTCTGCCCTCTTGTGGCTACAGCATTACCGTAGAGCAAAAAAATCAGCAGCCCACAGCTGCAGCTGCAGCAATGTCTCAGGAGCTTTAGGAAGACAGGGCATCAGTTCTGCCAACTCCCAGGCTTGACAAGAACATGGGAAACAACTCTGCACAAGTATAGCCACAGAACTAAGAGAGCTGTTATACACTATAGACACTCCTCTTTTTACAGAGCTAAATAAGGCACAACAGAGTACGTGCACTAAATTTCTATTACTCAAACAACATTGTTCTGCAAAAAGACCTTTCACATTCATTCAATTAACAACAGTAGCTGTGTTGAAGACCCAAGTGGCCTTCATAGATTGCACCACCTGCTAACAGACTGGAAGCACTTACAACACACAGCTGGCTCAGAAGTCACCTGTCAGTCACAAAGACATCCAGGAAAAACTGGTTTTTTATGGCTGTATTGTGACTGTATAGTTAACCTTAAAATAAAAGAATAAAGTTTTCTTACAAGCTCAGCTGTGTTTTCCTGTTCCAAAACATACATACTAAAAATGCAAGGACATATGACTGTTACAACAGAAAGCATATCCATTATTTTATTTTGGGCTTAACCCTAATCTCTAAATTTGCCCACTATTCTCCCAAAAGATTCCAAAACTCTGGCTGTTAAGATGCTGACCTCCTGGATCATGCACCTTTCAAGTCTCAGCTCTGCAGGGAAAGTATAGAGTTGTCACAACTGAGATTTCAGTCATAACTGAAAATTCAGTCAGGAATTAACTCGTTTGCTGCTGTAATTAACATAAAAGTGTTGCTCTTACAATAGTAATCAGAAAGAAAGAATCATTAGGTATGATGGCACACCAAAAGCTGAGAGCCAACCTGATAACTAGGAATCTATAGGTCCTAAATCTGTGTTTAAGAATTAGTCTTTACAGAACTACATACATTCCACAGTAGTTTTCCCTGTTGCTTTACACTTAAAATCATATGAAATTTCTGTATTACATGAAACAAAATTATTCTCATGAAAATTCCCAGGTAATAAGCATGCCAGAAAATTAATGTTGTTACAACTACCAAGCGGGGTGGGTGTGTGTGTAATTAGTTACACAATATAGACAAGTAATACAAGAGCATATAATTGTTTTCAAAGCAACATTTCAATTCCTGAATAAGAGAGTTAAATCAATCCTTTTTGGTCTGAATGGATACATCAGACTTTACTAAAACTGCAGGATAAAAGCTTCTGATTATACACAAGCTTCCACACATGTATTTCTTTAATCGCCTTCCTAGTACTACTAGCACTTGCCTGTCTTGACCTGTAATTAATTCCGGGTAAAATTCATGTTATAGCAAATATTAAGTACCTAATGGGAACTGTTTGTTTCTAGCGTTTTGTAGGGTAGATGAGTAGAGCATCTTAGTGTTATGTAGATCCACCAGCAGCAGGACAGCCTAAATCTTGCCTGTAACATTTATTTAAACCTTTTGTCTTCTGCGGGTTTTCCTGTTCATTTAGTTAGTCCTAGATCTTACTTATTTCCTTACAATTATTTAAACTTTGATACATTTTACATTTAAGTAAAACAAAGGACAGTTTAATTTGGTAACACATACACATACAAGATTCCATAACCACAGATAAAATGTCACTTGATGAATTGTAACAAAGCTGTTTAAAGTAACTTTATAAATAATTTCCTTGACAAGTATCACTATGATAGGATACCTTGCCCAGGCGCACTGAGACTTCTTGCTAGTTTAACTTTCCTTTATCACCTACAAAGCTCTCAGTAACAGCACAGAGCTCTGTGTTCTGGTACTGGTGTCATCCCATTATGGTGACCTGAAAGAAAAGAGCATTTCATCTTCTCTACTAACAGTTAACCTTCTGCCTAGAAGGCTTGTACTCTGCAACATGGAAGCAGGTACCCACTGTAACTACAAGCCTACCCATACAGCCAGGCTTTTTGCTTTGGTAAAGGTCAACTTCACCAGGCTATGCTGATGGACCAAGCATTATGTGACTTCATCTTTGCTATCAAAGTAGGAAAGATGGCAGGGCACTAAAGATGTATTAGTTGCTGAAAGGATTTGGGATATGAGGAAAAGTGAGGCACTAAAAGATTAGCCCTGCGTCAGCTTCTCAAATGAGTCTGGCATACGAATGACAAACATGAAGACAGTTGACAATGTAAGACACTATGAGCACAACCAACCTCTAGGTCACATATCTACACCTCACCCAACAAGGAAAGTCTTAACAGCAGAGATCCAAAGTCTGATCACAGTTTTCCATGAGGAATCAGTGACATTTTGTTACTTAAACTTATTTGGGGAACTCTGACATTTAACACTATAATTTATGTACACCGGCCACAGCTTGCAGCTTCTAGGAGAAACTTAATTCTAGAATATGATTTTACAGCTGAGTGGGCAGAGTTAAGTTCTCTCAGTCAAATATTAGCCTCTAGTCTCAAAACCTATTTCAATCAGCCATAATCTTGTAATCAGAAGTTGCATACTTATTGTAGCACATTTTCTTCATGCCTTACTACATGTATACAACAATTCCTGGAGATACAGCCCATCTGCTTCTACCATCTTCACACACCAGATCAATCAATAGGCATAAAAAGGTTATAAACCCAGGCAGTTGGTGACTTTGCAGTGTTCTAAGGTGAGCCAGACATCTCCTCTCATTTCCACTTCCATTTTGTTCAGCTTTCAAGGTTCAGATTCTGACTGACTGAAGACAGAACCCTTCTCTAATCCAAAAGCATTATCTTACCAGAAGAACAGCTATTTTTCAACATTTTGTTTGCTAACCTTTCATTCAGCAGTTAATATGTGACAACCTATCAAAAGAGTGGGAACTTTGAATACCTATTCTATTACTCAATAAAGGCAACAGGGAGATTTGTGAAAAGCACTAGTTATTTCCAAGCTCCATACTAACATCACTAGTAATAGTTGTGGAGGTAAGAGAACCATTGAATGAAGGTGAAAATGTACAAAATTAACAAAATTTGCTCTTAGTGGTCAGCTGAATAAGATGTCAAAGAGTAGGTCTAGCTATAAGAAAAAAAAAAAGGGCGGGGGGGGGGGGGGCGGGGCGGGGGCAGAAAACCCAGAGGAATGGAAGGTAAGTCTCTAGGCATTCAAACATCCAGCTCCCAGAAGCTCATGCAAAAACTACAAGGGCCAAATGCACTTTAAAGAAAATTCAGAAGTGTGAAGACAGTTCTGATTGCTCAAGAACGTATGAAGTACAGTAAGACAAAACAGAAGCTATGCTCCAGAGAGGAATCAACTTTATACTAAGCTAACCTGACTAGAGAAGTGAAAATTATAAAGCCGTATTTGGAGCTTATTGAAAGTATTTCCGTCGTTTTATACATAATATCATGTGACTCTGTAACACCATTGTTCTCCACAGCACAAAACAAAAAACAAGTGCTTTCCCTCACATCCTGCTGTCTGTGATACTTCTCAAGAGTTATAGGAAACTAATGAGGAAGTGGGGATAGCTTTTTTGTTCAGTTACCAGAAGGTAAACTGTTTATATCTGGAATGGAACCTACTGAAAACCACAAGATAACCACATAAGGCACTATGCAAGTCAGGGAACCTCTCGAATACAGGAATCAAAGACCAAAGGCTCCAGCTTCACTGTCCATGGTTGTCACCACCTGGTACATGCCCCAAACCTGTCAGCTAGAGTAACTCTTTCCCATTTAACAGGAAACACACTTTTAAACCTATTTATTCTTTTGCATTAGATGACAAAACAATATGAATGACAGCAAGGCAATAGAGTGATTATAATAACTGATCGTCTGATGCACAGGTGGGTGAGAATGTTTATTTAAAAATATAGAAAGCTCTCTGTTAAACATCCACTGGAATTTCCGGAAGAATTCAGAATAAAAGAGTTTGTTGATTTTTGTTTGTTGGTTGGGGTTTTTTTTACAAAAGAGCAGTCTGCAGAGGCATAAGTTTTAAGTGCATTCTCAACTCAGCATTCAGTCCTAGAGAAAGTTCTCATTAGCACTTCTTTCAGCTCTTCTCTAGTGACCTAGAAGGAAGTATTTTGCTATGGGAGAAGCAGTTAAGGGAAATGAGGAATCTTTAAGACAAGGGTTTCTGGAATCACACTATCTAGGTCACGTTCCTCCCTCCATTCTCTGGTTTGATGAACACTGCATAGAAGACATTATGTTAGGCTATGCTATTTCAGTCATTTTCTCATTAGGATTGGAAATGAGGATAAGAAACTCTAAGGCAAGGAAGCCACAGCTACACCCCACACTGACTAAGGCAGGCAATTTACTCCATGAGAGAAATACTCTATTTCATGAAATCAGATCTAAGAAGAAAATTGAATTGCATGAATAAATTTTGCTCTAAAAAAGAAAAATTGGATTTCTCAGAAAAAGACATCTGACACCTTTGATAATTTTTGTTTAGATTTAGTGTTTTCTAAACTCCTCAAAGAACAAAAAGCTCCATAACACTTCAATATTATGCCAAGACAAGCAAGTACACTTTGAAAGAATATGAGCAGCATTTTACATTGGAATTACTAGGAACATAAAATACAATGCACACACCTGACAGCATTACAGAGATCATAAAAGCACTCATCAGCATCACACAAATGACCTAATAGGGATAATGGTTTTGGCATGAAAATATGACAAAGAACAAATGGAAAGAGAAGTCAAGAATTGACTGAAAGAGTAAAATTACTGGCCTTTGAGAACACACAAAGTGAATACTTGTAATAGACAAGATTTCTCTTGTAGACATCAGTAAAATAAATGTTCTCTGGTTACATTTCTCAGTGCCCACTGAAGGCTCATGTACAGTTTTAGGTGCATATGACAACGGTAGCATGTATACCAAGTACAGTCAGCTGATGCTTCGTCTCCCCTGTGCCCCTGAACTACAGTTAAAACATTTTCATTTTCTACGTGTATGTTTATTCAAATCATCACAAAACCTCAACTGTATTTCCGGTTCACTGAAGTATACTCAATATTCAGATATTCAGAATTCAGGAGATCTGGAATTTTGTGCTCCCAGACTCACTATAGGGTATAACTATAGATTAAATCTGGGAAACAGGTAAATGCACTTTTAAAGAAATTAGAACAGTTTGAAACTTAATGAGCACTCCCAATTACTGAAGTAATGCTAACATCTCTTTTTTTAGGCTTTTAGGTTTTGATTTTTTACACTCCATAACATATTTTTCTAAGTAGATTTTTACCAAGTATAAAAACTTCCTGAAATCTTAAGACAAATAAACGAAATGCCTATGTGAAAATTAGGACAGATGAAAGGAGCTTGCCAAGATCAAACCCATAAAGTAGACAATCCAAGTTTGTATCAGGTAACTCATTCTTTATAAAGTTTTGAGAAAGTAAAAAATGTAGTGATGCTTCCAGTGGCAGACAGTTTCTCTCAATACAATTTCCCAGTCATGCAACACAGCTTTGTGTTAAACCAGTAGCCCAAGCCATGCATATTAACAAATGTGTGTGGAATTTCAGTCACGTAAGCTTCTTCAATTTATTTCAATTACTGTAGAAATGTATATCTGCAAACTATCATGGTTTCATTACTTGTCAGTAGACTGGCATTGGCCATATATGAAATGATGAAACAGAAAAAAATCACACTATCCACGACACCTTCATAGACTTCTCCTTGAATCTGAAATGATTTAAGATAATCATTGAGACATGACAACCATTTCCTCTACTCAGACACAAGCAACAGATGATGAGGATGACTTATCAACAGCCCAGAAACCAATATATTCTAGAACTCGGTGTTGTTTAATTACCATACTCCATTTTGCCAGAACATTGATGGCTAAGAACTGCACCATACTCAGGAATTCAACCCAATATTTCATTCGAAGTTTACAGTAAGGGAGACAATAATCCTTTTTTTCCTGGAAATTGATAATCTCTAGTAAAGAGGGGTGTATACAGTAATAGGAAAAAGGGCACAAAACCTGAAATCATGCAGAGGCTAGGTAAAGTTGCAACATACCATCCAGGTACAGTATTTGTACTGTATGCATTGCATTTTTTGGGGGGAAAAAACCAAACCACACCCCCACATGGCAATTTTCTCTGTATGTGAACAATCAGCTTCTCCCCAGGTTATTTTCCACTCAAGACAATCTCAGTTTGGATCTGACTTCAATTCATAGGTACCAAAGCAAACAAACAAAACATCCTGAGATTGTTGTCTGTCACTGTCATTTTGCTGCCTGCTGTTTTATGAACCGTAGTATGTCAGATCTACACTGGTGATACTAGAAGTGAGTAGGCGAAGAGCATGCCATCACGTAAGTCAGGAGAGAGTAAGCAGAAATGTGCTGAGAGGCAACCCTTGTTTTGCAAAAGCTAGAGCAGGATGTATCACACTGCCCATCCCTGAGCCAAATGAAGCATGGCCTCTATGAAAATCCCAGCTGCACCCTTTTGGTTTCTCAAGATTATCACAGTTCGTGTAGAAAGCATAAACTGGGACAAAAGTGATGCTGTAATCCAGTTCCATATGGTAAACCACAGCTCCATGTCTTCTCATTGAAGTTGACCAAGAAGCATGGAAAACAGCAATGTCACTCTGGAATAAGCCAACTTGTGGTGCTCTGCAGAGCTGTGTGGTGCTGAGGTGGCCAAGGTCTGGGCCAGCCATTCTGTTGGCTCTTGGTGGCAGCAGCTATCAAGAAGGGCAGCTTCCTGCCTTTCCTTGTAGGTATGCTATGCTCTGCCCACTAGCCTGTCTGTCTTCCCCCTTCCCTCCCATTTTCAAAGCTACTTGGCAATTTGAAAGACATATGCTAGTCAAAGTCTCAAATATACTAAATTCCCGTAAGCTTTATGGAAGCACAGAGATGACAGATTCTGTTAGTTCTCCTGATGAGAAAAATAATGACATGTGATGCAATGCTCAACTGTGATTACTCACACAAAAGTGAAAACAAAAAGTAAAAGGGGGGGGGGGGCAAAGAGAGAGAGAGAGAGAACCAACCCACACACATGGAAGGAGGAGGTTAGGAAATTGAGGCAAAACAAAAAGTGCTTCCTCCTCATACCACAAAAAGAGTACGCTGTGCTACTCTTGGCTGCAGGACATGGTGAATGCTGAAGACCAGCGTGGGTTCAGAGACTCAGCTCTGTAAGACAGTATTACAGAGGGAGATAGGCAAGCAATGCATGTGTGAACAAGTGCAACTATCAGTAGTTCAAAGTCCCTGAACTGAATAGAGAAGCATCATTAAATGTTCACCCAATTCCTATTATCTTCTCTAACGATTTGCTTTTCACCACTCTAAGAGACAGGATACTGTTTCAGAATAACCTCTGGTCTAATGCAAATTAGCTGTTCTTATATTTTACAAATATTCAAATAATAAGAAAGCTTCAACCAAATGTTGCCCTATTAGACACCAGAGAACCCATTCTGCAGGAATGCCTTCCATCCTTTGTAGATTCACTAGTGTTTAACATATACTACACATTGCAGTTTTAATAAGATTAGTTAGCTGTCAATTAGAAATCCCTTGGAAATCTAGGTTCATTTGTTTGGCTGCTCATAGATCTTAGCACTCCAAGTCTCTAAAAAAAATATTAAAATAATAACTACCTATATTCTGCTGCTTCGCACAAATATACTGGTATTAAAAGAATATTTAAAAGTAATAAACTGAACCATTTACAGTTAATGGAAGGTCATATGTAGTTAAATTTAGCACAGCAGATATTCACAGCTTTTACCAGTCAAACAAATATAAGGTGAAACTTCGTGCTTCTAGTTCTCAAGAAAATCTGCAGCACATCCGATTCCATATGAGCTCTATAGTTTTTAATTAAATATAGCATAAATAAATTTAATCACTGCATCAGTTTCTTGGAAGCAATTTATTTGTGGTAAAATCAAACACTGAATTAATGCAAAGGAAAAATAGTGATTTTTCAGCCCCAACTGGCCTGCCTCTCATGTTTACCCACAAGCTTAATTTGAGGCTGAATTTCTACCATTCCTTTGATCAATTCTCACGCTTGATCCACAATGCAAATAAATTATCATATCAAATTTTCAAGAGATGTATTTTTACTAAAGAGAACGGGGGACTTGGCTATGAATTAATTACTAACTACTAACCTACAGCTCACTCCCCCGCTACCCCAAAGGACAGGGAGGAGAACTGGGAAGGAATGTAAAACTCAAGAGTTGAGATAAGAATAATTAAATAATTGAAACAAAACCAATAATAAAAATTATAACAATTATAATGAAAAGGAGGGAGAAGTGGAGATGAATGAAATCCAGTGGGAAGGGAGAAAAGAAGCAATGCACAGTACAACTGCTCACCACCTGCTGATGGATGCCCAGCCACTCCCTGAGCAGTGATTCCCAGGCCCTGGCCAACCCCCCCAGTTTATATACTCAGCGTGACGCCCCATGGTGTGGAATATCCCTTTGGGCAGCCTGGGCCAGCTGTCCCGGCTGTGTCCCCTCCCAGCTCCCCGTGCCCCCCCAGCCCTCTCGCTGGCCGGGCCCGAGACTCTGAGAAGTCCCTGACTGAGGATAGACACCACCCGGGCGCAGCCAAACCCACCCGTGTGCTGTCAGCATTGCTCGCACAGCACAGCCACAGCACAGCTGCACCCGCTGCCGAGAAGGAAGTTAACTGCACCCCAGCTGGAACCAGCACACAAGCCAAAGATTGCTTATGGACTCTAGTATTCATAACTACTTATCTATAATATGAAATAAGATCAATAAGTACATGCAGCTTTCAGCAGGACAGGAAATCATTCACCTGTCTAAACAAAGAATTTACTAATAAACAGTACCATTTTTTGTTCCCCCTCAAAAACAACAGGTAGGAGAAATTGTCATTTTTTCCCCATGATAAAGAATAGTCTGTTTGCCAACTACCTGTAAAAAGCTAGACAAATCTATACAACATCTAAATAATTCTAATTCTAGCTTTTATATGAGACATATAAAACTATATAACACTGAAAAACCTGACAGAAGCCACAAATGTTCAGGCAGCTTCCTGCTTTACACCATTGGAGGTGTAGTTCTGCTGTACTACAGGCTCTCATTCGCCCAGCAATCCACTTCCATTACTCGCTAGATGATTCACACAGATTTATGGTACCCATCATGGTTTTCAGTCTCCATAACTGGAAATAAAACCCACAGATTTGACCAGTACCTGACCTTCTTCCCGTATTTCCTACTGAAATAATATATTAAAGGTCAGGTAGCATACAGTCACTGCATGACTTCAGCAACATTTTCAAAAGTAATTTTATTAATTTTTATTGTATTTTAAACAATGTCTAAAGAACATTAACAGAGTTCACGTTCCACTTCACTCATAGAAAAAACTGTGGTTATTGCCTGCAAATTACTGTTAAAGCTCCCATTGACATGAATGGTGTAGGGTAAGAACTACAATATATAATAGGTTTGAGTTGCTGATATCCAAGCAGCAAAAAGTATCATTATAGTAACTTAAAAAATGTCCTTTTTCATGCATTTGAACAAAAGATTAAACTTAAATCTATGCATCCATTTGATTGTCTAAATGGTAGGTGTGGATGCAAGTCTGGCTTACCGAGCACACGTATGACTGAGTATTAATATACCTGAGTCCTGTACTTGACTAAAACAGTCAACCAGTTTCCTTCTGTCTATATCTCACCTAGAAATACAGTAGAAACATTTGTTGGGCAAAATTACTAGAATAACCTTATTAGTGATAAAAAATGATGGGTGAGCTGAAGTTCAATAGTCATTTAGTTGTAATTTTTTCTTAGGACATTTTTTCCCAGTTATTTCCTTTATAATGAAATGCAAAAATTATAGGTAGCTGTCATGGTTTAATCCCAGCTGGCAACTAAGTACCATGCAGCTGTTCACTCACTCCTCCCACACACAGTGGGATGGGGAAGAGAATTGGGAAAAAGATAAAAGTCGTGGGCTGACATAAGAACAATTTAATAATTGAAATAAAATATAGTAATAATAACAATAACAGTAACAAAAGAGAGAGAGAGGGAGAGTGGAATAAAACTCAGAAGAAAAACAAAACAAAACAAAAAACAAGAGATGCACAATACAATTGCTAGCCCCCAAGCAGCAATTGGTGGCCCACAGCCAACACCCCTCAGTTTATATACAGAGCATGATGTTCTATCGTATCCCCTTGGCTAGTTCAGGCAGCTGTCCTGGCTCTGCTCCCTCCCAGCTTCTTGTGCCCCTGCTCACTGGCAGAGCACGGGAAACTGAAAAGTTTTGTCTTAGGCTAAGCACTACTTAGCAACAACTAACACATCAGTGTGTTATCAACATTATTCTCATACTAAATCCAAAACTAAATCCACAGCGCTGTACCAGCTACTCTGGTACTAACTCTACCCTAGCCAAAATCAGGACAGTAGCAAAGACAATCTTTTCTTTAGATATATGCAAACATTTTTGTACCCTTTGTTAAGAAATCATGAACAGCTACAAGAAAATCCTGCACAAAATGCTGTGTCACTGGTAATCTGTACAATTACATACAAACTTGCAGTGTGAAAAGTCAGGGCAGAGGCTGGATTCCTTTGCTTCAGATCACCTGGACCCCTGCTACTCAGTGACAATCAAATGAGTTTTGAAATTTTGTAAATTTATGCATCCCACATGGATACATGGTAACAGCTTTCAAGGATTATCAGCTGACACATTATGTAGAAATTGGTCTTGAAAAAAGCCCTGTACACTATCTTTGAAAATAATGTTTATTAAAAAGTGTTCTTTATAAAATAAAAAAGATACACAAAAAGAAAAGAACACCCACCAAGTTTACATGTTGTATGTTTGAATTTGCACATGATGATGTCTCCTGTTTTAAACAATGTTTAGAAAGCAATAGCAGTCAGTCAGTGTAACACAATCAACTCTTTGATCACTAATACATATGTGAGCCCTCAAAGACATGAAAGGCATGGAACCATATGCAGATCATAATTCAAGCTTGACTGCAACTGCAGCTCACATGTTGATACTCTGTGCAGCGTTTATATCACAGAAATACATTACAGTGGTGTTTCCTTGCCTCTTTAAAAAAAGATCGGTAGAACACCTTGAACGATACTGCCACAACGGTTTTCTTTTACAACCAAATAAAAACCAATTGCTTTCTAAACGCTTATTATTATTATACCCTTTCATTATGGGCATTTTTGTTTACATGGGGAAGCATCTCATTATGTCCTCTAATTATTAAAAAGTCTTACAGAATCTGCAAAGAGTCAAGGCAGGACAAGTACAAAACCCATAAATTCCCTATAGGTTTAAAAACAAAATACTGTAAAATAGGCTTCACCAGTACAGAGCAAAATACAACAAATATAGCAAAGGTGTTCTGGACTTAAACTAACTTTTGAAAAAAAAAATATTAGAAGAAATATGAGTTCACTCACGAACTTTAAAAATGCATTAAATTACTCTCATAAAATGGAAAAAGAGTTAAAAAGAGTAGGGATTGAATTGTATATGTTAAAAAAATTGCATATTCATCTATGGTTATTTTTTGGAAGCACTTAATAAGATTTCTTTGTGGGACACATTTTGAGACTGCAATGCAGACCTTCCTCTGATAAAGCATAGGATGTATCTTTCACCCCTGATTTAATAAAATACACCATAATTATTAGGCTGGTTTGTTTAAGGAAGAAGATTTTATAATCCAACCTGCCAGAAATCCAGTCAGCTAACTGAAACTTTGTACAGCAGTCTGAGGGCAGAAGTATATTTCTGTTTTGCAGGAAAATACAATAGTGGTAGCATTGAGAAAACAGCCAACAGAGCCAGAAGATAATTATATCACCTAAGGAACACACACCATCCTTAATCCAATTAAAAAACAGATTAAGCATGATCTTGGTTTTTAACTATTGTCTGATAGAGCTCCTAAAAGAGATTCATGGGCTAGAAATGCAATGAGCCCAAGGATTATGAAGATTCAGTACAGACAATGATGGGCATAGAAACTGTGGAGTTATTCATCTTGCAATTCAAGAATATATATGGAAGAAGCATAAGCAGAGGCAATATTAACAACAAAATAAGACTATGAAGCAGTAAAAGAAATGAAATGGAGAATAAATAGAGCTACAAAACAGATTTGCGATACTGAGAAGCCAAAATGAAAAGCGAATGAGCATCAGATGATAAGATGGTGAGGGAAAAGTACAGTCAATCTAAAAAGCAAGAGGGTAAGAAATTCACCAAGGATATAAAGCAGACAAGAAAAGTCTGAGTGCCTGAGATGACCAGCCAAAAATATGTGCAGAATTACTAGAAGACAGAAATACATGCTAAACCCATCCGGTCCTGTCCCCCAAATAAATAAACACAAACACAAAAACAAAGCCCAAAACTAACAGATACCCAGTTTTCACATGCCCAGTTTTACATTCTAGGAGACTGAACACTGAAAAAATAAGACAGGTGTGACTGGCCAGGAAACCCCTACCATGGAAGAAGGCTCAGAGGAGATGGGCCAGGGCAATGTGTCTATGGAGCTCAGGGAATAATGCAGGGTTTTACTGATCACAGCTGTTGCAAAAAAGCTGATTTGATCTCAACACCCAAGTGGACCTGAGGGTGGTCTTTTGCTTTAGATAAACAGCTATCAACAGCTGAGTGAATCAACTGGTGGGTTATTTCTCCCCGAGTTCATTAAAAGTGTGTGAATGTCTCCCTGAGTCAGTCAGGCCAACGTGGGGGAGGTGTATACATGACTCAGCCCAACATAAAGACTATAAAAACGTAAAAAACTAACAAAAGAATTTATGAGAGCAATGGGTTTGAGCTGGCTTCAACCCACCTATGTCTTCCCGGTGAGATGGGGGACGCCCAGTGTTGTGATGGTGAGCATGTTAACAGACACTGGGAATCACATTGGTATCATGATTGAACCATGCACTGCAATTGCTATATTCTGCTGTCTGTAACGTATTTGTACTGTGTTTGCAGTATGTTTTGTATCACCCTGCTAAATCAGAAATCCCATGTAACATAAACTCTCTTCAAATAAGTAAATCTAATGGTAAGCATGGCACCCTCCACATATTCAATATCTAAAAGAACCTGGTCAGAGAGAACTGGTCTCTGACAACAGGCCATTTACATGAGGAGCCACAACACAGACAAGCAAACTCTCTAGGAAGACGTATGAAGTATATCCAACTGTAAAAAATACTCCCAACTTAATTCATGACATATGCAAAGAAAGACTATTGGGATGACTAATGGTGTATCTCTTGTTAGAAAAGTATTTAAAAAAAATCTAGGTGTATTATCTAGCCTAAACAAAAGGTCAAGGTGACACAGCTCTAACTAAATACAATCAGAGGTTGATAGCTGCCTTCTGATGGATGTAGGTCAGTTCCAGATCATGGGCCAGCACTCCTGTTTAGCTAGCTTGCAGCTGCTGTAGGGAGCTAGAGCACTGACAACACCCACAGCTTTTTACACAGTACCTTGCATTTTTGGAATTTTGACCACAGAAGCTGTGTCCTCTGGTCTCTTGCAGCTGTTACAGGGTGAAAGGAGGCATTTTGTAGGTGTTAACATTTCTGGTTTAATGCTGATTGACCCTAGTGCTATCAAGGACTAGACTCAATGACACAGACAATCCCTTCCTACATCCAATGTTCCAGATGGCATAGCAAGGTTTTTTCCTTTTTTCATCACCCCGGGTAGAGGGCAAAAGGCAAGGGTAATTTTTGTATTCTCTAAATCACAAGACACTTCCAGCACTCAGATCTCCGACTAAGTGGAATGATTTTTAAAGCATCCAAGAAACATCCACATTCCTACAGTTCTCTCCTCATGTTTAGTATTTCTACCTACCTACCTGTCTGGGGTTTACAGACAAAGAGTTCACTGGATCCTCAGTTACCACCCAAGCTCTGCAGCTCTAGTGCTTTCAAGAAAGGTCGTTGTCTTGTGCAACTATGTTTTTTAGAAGAGGCTGTTCTGCACACATTCTGGTCTACGTACCAATGACCAGACTCCACCCATTACAACAGCACTCTAATCAGAGGAAATCTTGATGCCAGTAAAATTGGTAACAAAACCTGTGGAGTTTATCTTTTGTTAAATTACACCAACAGGACATTTAAAAGTCATACCTACCTAAACTGTTATTGCTGCTAGTTGGCCAGGAAGCTATCCTATCCCTTAACTTTTTCTTTTTACAAGAGTCATCCGATTTCACAGAAAGCTCCACTTCTTCCTTCCTGATTTCTCGTACCAGTTCCATGCGGCACTGACTAAAATCCTGGAAGGAAATTTTTCCATTTTCATCTGCTCCCAGCTGGTGCATGATCTCTGCGACAGACTCCTCCATATTCAGCTGGCGGCACATCATCAGCAAGTCATTCCTAAGGATATTTTTAGATGGAAAATAGGGGCAGGGGAAGGATAGAAGTGGAAGAAAGATTGGAGAAGTGGGAAAAGAGAAGAAAAAAAAACAATTTTAGAAGAAAAGGAATACTAATTCTGTCTGATCTGGAAATGCATTAATGCACACATTTAAAACCAATAAGCCAACTACTGTTTTTGTTAATCCAACAAAAGCACTATGAGACTGGCAAGAAATTACAACACAGAAAAATGATGGAAAAGAAGGGAACATTTCTCTTAAAGTGCTAACCTCTATTTTCATGGTGTTATTAACACTTCTGCTAGCAGCAATAGACACAAGGGAGAGCTGAATCCTGCTGTTGATTTTCACAGTATCTTCTGAAAAGGTGACATAATAGGAATTTAAATAATTACCTTCTGACTAGATCAAGGGCTACCTACATTTCTATTTTACTCAGGACAGGCCAAGGAAATTTCTTTTGCCACAACAGTGGTAAGCTAAGGAGGAAAAACATAACAAGGACAAAGAAAACAGCAGAAAAGAGAAATGCTATTTTGATTAATTGGCTTCAAGCCTGTCTCCAAACATTCTGACTACAAAACCCTCTGAAGAAGCTTGCTTGGTCCAATTGCCCTTAGGAAAAATGTGTGCATATAACCATAAACATACTATCCAGGAAAAAAAAAAAAACACAACCACAAACCAGCAACACTATGACCACTGCCATTTTCTATTTTACGTGAAGACAAGAACCTCAAGAACATACCTTAGGCTTAATTTGGGGTATAACATTAGTTTCAGGAGAAAATATTCTGAGGGGTTTGTTCCCCACCACTCTAACTTCTTTAAGTTATCAAAACTTTTTTTTATTAAAACTCTTTAAGTTATTAGAAGATTAAGTATTTTGAAAGAATTCTCAACAGTAGCAGCTGATACAAAAAAATAAATAAATCATTAACCAGAAGTTGATAAAGACAGGTTGAATAACCATTATCAAGTTCAGTCAGGGAACAACAGGAAAGAAGGTATTGGTTGTTAACTGGATACGAATGTAAGCGGACTATTAGACAAACACCTGATATTCGCCAACAGTGGCAGATGCGCAACCCAGTGAAATTCCTGTCACTTGTTTCATCAGAGACTAAATCAACCTCCCAGAAAAGGGAGGGGTTTTTTTTTGAGGATATTGTCATACTTTTTTCAAAATGTAAATCATTAAAAGACCCACTGCTGTTCTCAGGCAAACACAACTCTGCAACTGTAAACCCAAACCAAATAATCTTCCTGAGCATACAGAGAAAGCGCCTCTGCTCCCTTCCAGATGCTCATAGTCTTCATAAACAGCAGGAGACAAAGTTGATAGACTCAGGCCTGCCTCATTCTGCTGCTACTCAGAGAAACTCAACCACCAAAGAAAATGGAGAGCCAAAAGACCTTCTTTCATCTTATTCCTCTTCCACCTACGCTATCTCACTTTAGAGAGGAAGAGGCACAGGGAGAGAGGAGGAAATAAAATCTTGAAACAACTTCTCCGGCCACTGAAGGATGACAGATACATACTTGTCAAATGGCAACTAACATAATCTAAATAAAATGTGGGTAACCCAATTCAGTCAGATCCGAAGCAACAGCTATTCCACATTATCAAGATCTTTTTGTTGCCCCATTCTCTCTGATTTCAAAGTTAAAAAAAATCACCACTGCCTTGCTACTCTCACATTTACTATTTCTTTCCTGACATCCTTTCCTTAAATACTTTTCGAGTTGGATTGCATGATAGTACCACATTGATTCACACCACAGATAGCATGAATAAGTCATGGCTTCTTTTAAGTGTTGATTATTTTTATGTACAAAACCTTTCTGTAAGAGGAAGGTAAAGAAAATGTGTAATGATATTACTATTATGTGAATCATTAGTATTATTATTTCATTACTAATATCTGAACATCATTCAGGTTTCTATGAAAACATAGTATGGTGAAATATCCAAAGTTCTTGGATGAAGAGTTTTCACTAAGGTAATTTATTATCAGTCCAGGCCCATCTGTTCTACAGAAATTGTCCACTGGGTGGAGCTTTATGCCTGTTCCATGCAGGCATCCAGAGCTGCCCAACAGAATTCCTGGCAGAGATGTTTACAGTAAAACGGGAGTGTAATAATAATAAATCATGATGATGATGATAATAATAATAAAAACATTATGAAAATGTACTTTATAAAAAAATATTAAAATCTCCACTTATGACAAGAAATAACTTTATTACAAGAGAATTAAATTACATTACATAGGTCAAAAGTAAGAGATTGATACTTTAATTTTAATTAGTTAAAACTTTGGTCAGAGTTTTGCTTTTAGCTTTGAATATGATCAATGAATAAATAAGTAAATAAATAATCTTAGCATGGCTCAGTTCCCAGTTTTTAAAAAATTAAAAAACAACACAGACCAATCTCACAAGGGCGATCCAAAGAAAACTAAGAATGACAAAGCATTCCAATTTTTACAAGGGCAATGACAGACACAATTAAGAAACGCCTAGATGTGTTCTCTTATAACAGATCAGATACAGCATCGCAGACTGAGGCACTCCCCAGAGGACAGCTAATTTTGAAATAAGTATTAGGAGAAGCAGTGCACAGTGACTGCAAGGGGCTTCCAAGACAAGGGTCTGTTGCCCTAGCCTCAGAAGAGCCACACTGGGGCAGGAGGAGACTGCGGCACTGGCAGCAGGCTTACACAGCCCTCTAGGTAACAACCGTACCCTTCATCTCAACACAGCCCACCAAGGACATCTCCAAGGGGATCCTGACAGCTGAACTTTATCTCCTGTTAGGCAAATACAAACTGAGTATCATTTGTAGCATCTACAGCTTGAGGACATTGCCTGAAGCAATTTACAGAAGCGTAAGAAAGAAAAGATGTAACGAATTACAAAAAAACAATAAATTAGAGACTACTCTGTAGTCTCTTGCTGTAACCAAGGATTACAAACACTACTGAAACCAGATTTCACTTACTTGGAGTGCATCATGCAATCTGAAACAACAAGCATTTTCCTAATCTCCATCTACAAACATTATCAAAAGGATTTTTATTTTTAAGTAAAGAAGAAGATTTCTGTTCCAAATTCTACAAACATTTTTCATGTAGAATTGCAGGAGTTTCTGTGTAAATATCTACAGGTTGTAATTGGAACTTCTAGTCACTTTAAAAGAAAATTGTCTCAAAAGCATTCTGAAATGTAATAAAGATAAAATATTCGGGAACATAGAATTCTACAACCAGTGATTATGACACCAGAGTGTTCGGTTCCACTGCAGGTATGTCCCTGCTGATTAATAACAAAAGCAAAGAACTTTTTTTTTAAAGAAAATAACTTCATAAAATAATCCAGCCACCTACTCTGATTCAACTTTTAAAATCAAGGTAACTATAGAAGTATTTCCTAAGACATCAGTTCAACACAGAGGAAAGCTTATCTTTGGCAGACAGATGTACATAATTCCAGTACATCTGCTTTTAAACCCAAATGTTCTCTATTCTTTGGGTATTGCGACATCTTCCTACTAACTACTACAAAATCTGGGTCTTCTGTTTTGGTGACAAACACACAGAAGACAGTTGGGAACAGGAAGTCTCTATGTTGGAGAACCCACTCCACACATGTAAACATATCTCAAATGAATTCTCACCTGTATATCAAAGGTAGGAATTTTTCAAAGCCCAAAGAGTTGGGCATTTAAAAGTATTTCCAGAGCATTCGAGTAGCAACTAACACGTAACATGAACACCTGCCATTCTGTTACAGAACTGTTTTATTGAACACTGTTTTATGACACATCAGTCTTGCTTACCTTAAGTGATAAGCACTGGAAAAAAACCCCAAAAAACTAGAAGACACAGAATAGATAGAGTTTTGAAAAAAACTGACAGGATTAGAGTAGATACGAGTTAGAGGAGTACTTAGGTTTATGAACACTGCAATTTGTAATATTTTAAAATATTTAGAACATTTTTAGCCTTGGTAATACTAATTTCCATTTCTGTGGTCCATTTTCTCTTCAGTAACTCTCCTGGGTTTTGCCCAAGGTACCTAACTGGAAATCAGAATCTAGACAGTCAGCTTTGTTACTTCAATTGTGGTTAAAGTGTAGCTCTTCAGACAACAAGGGAACCAACACATAAACTACAAACAAAATGTAAACTGTAATAGTTCCCATAAAAAAAAAAACAACCAACATGGACTTTCCAATTCCATAGTATCACTTTCTATTAACAGTCTCAATGGACCATATGCCAAACGTAAAAAACTCAACACAAACATACATACTAACTGACATCAGTGCAAGAATACAGCCCCTACAAAATTTTTCATCCCACAAATCAGAAACATATTTTGGATTCAGCAAGCTTGCTACATAATACTAAAACCTTTCTCCAAAATAAATCATCTGGAGTATTTTTAGACAAAGGAGCCCAACACTAGGAGAAAAGAACCCCTACTTAAGTAGAATCTTCTAATTTAACCTTGAATTAATTCAATTTTCATTGGAAAAACATACTCAAAAAAAAAAAAAGGTACCATTGAACAAATTTTATGGACATGTTAACTATCAGATCAATGGTACCTAAGTTTTGAAAACCACCAGAAAGCAAGCTAAGAAACCTATAAAACTGAATTCCTGCCATCACAAGAAACTTCTTTTAACAGAAAAACATCAGGTTATTCTGTCACAATCTGTTCTAATTATTTAATCATCACCTACTGCACCAATCCTTCAAGAATTGTTACACATTCCATCTTCTTAACTAACACAGTTTAAAAACACAGGATTTCTCTAACATTAAGAAATGACCCTAACTTCATATAAATTTGAAACATTCAAATCTTCTCCCTCAAGAGAACTTAAATACAAAAATACAGTCATACATACTGCATGCTATAATAATATTGGGCAGTTAAACATATATATTAAGCGTACATGTGCATATCCTAAAAACTACAACATAAAAGCATTCAGGGGTTGGCAGGGGTTGGGGTTTTTTGTTTGTTTGGTTGGTTTTTTTTTAATTGTGGGGTTTTTTGTTTGTGGTTTTTTTTGTGGAAAATCAAACTTAAAAGGAATGAAACTTTTGTTAGATGCCCAAACAGGATCAGTAACATAGTCTTTTTTTTTTTTTTTTTCCTAGAACAGCATATATCCTGTTGTACTGACTTTTACCTTGCTCCAATTATTGCTTTGGTAAGCTTGAGGAACTACCTAGGAAAGCATACATGAAAGCATACATGCACACTGCACAATACCTGCAAGGGATTCACTCTGAGACTGAACAGAACCAGTGGCATAATTTTCCTGTTCTTTTCCCATCTTATATTCTAGCAAATTTATAAAGGATAGCTAGTAAAGATGGTTCTACAGCCACTATGTAACACCAAAAGCAACCATATATTTTTGAATTTAATTTTTCAGCTACTAAAAAGGTGGGGTCATTTTGCCAGGAAACATTTAATCTTCACTTATGCAACTTGCAGTCTAGGTCAAATACCTTTGAAGAAGAAAAGTCAAAATTAAAGATGCACCCAGGTTCCCTAGAGGGAAGTAGGGTCAAACAAACTGTAAAAAAACCCTGTTCCACGCAGTTGCGTTGAGTCACCTCTAGACCAACACTGTAGATAAAGAGTGACCTATTTGAAACATTAATTTAAAAAGGACTAACCTGGAGATGCCTATCTAATGGAGCATTCTGTAGCATCCCAGGAAACAAAGCAAAGTTGCAAATACAAAATACATACTGGACTCACTGGAGCTAGATCACTTTTATCCTTCCTCCCTAGTGTAGTCACCAAGCTCCAGCTGCCAGACAATTACTCGACCGCTGTGTTTCTGGGCCCCATGCAGCTCTGCTCACCCATCTGCTCTGACTCTCACAGTAAGCCAAGCCCCTGACTGCTTAAATCACAGAATTACACCAGTTCCCTAGCTTTGACTTTTCTATGAGCCACGCAGGCAAACAATCCTGGCAACGATCTCGGAATTGTCTTTTTCCGCAAACAACTCACATTCACTATTCATACTAAAAGAGTACTTTCCTAAAATACCTTATTTTGCTTTCTTGTTAAGAAGCTGTGGGCCCGTGCAAAAGAAAAAGAGAAACTTGGTCTGAATGAGGGCTGCCATGTCACAGAAGATGCTAACAGAACTCCCTCCCTCCAGCTGAGCATTCTCCAGACTTCTGTGTCTGGGTTTCAACTACACGGCCGCTGCAGGTTTCAGTTGGTGTCACTGCCTTCATGCAGCTTCAAGACAAAGCAAGTAAGACCAAGATTTCCACATAACTTAAGCACAACCACCCCTGGGAATCTCACCATGTGGGATTTGATCTAGGGACGACAGCCTAAACTCACAAGATACACGCTGTAGAAGAATTCTGAAGCTGCTCTCAGCTGAGACAGCCCATAGCAGCGGGATGCAACCAAACCAAAACCATACTTTTTGCCTCTATTTCTTCACCAGTCTTTGATTTAGACCTAGGTCAAATAAAATCCTGCAAGAAGTACCTCACTTCTTTCTGCCAATCCAAGATTTCCTGCAAATCACCAGTATTTTCTGCCCTGCCAGTCTACTTCCCTCCAGATAAGAAGTAGCTTTCTACTCTGAAAATCCATCCTTCTGGTCCTCTTTCCTGCCTACCATGGCAGGCTTCCAGAAGTGGTCTGTCTCCAGCTTCCTTTGCTCTGTTTTCTACTTCTTCATACGAACAAGCAAAAATCTGGGATACAGTAGGTCAGCTTGCTGCTGTCAAAAATGACAATCCCACTCTCCCACCTGTCTCCCCACATTGCCCTCCACTAGGGCTGTCTCAGCAGGCACTTAAGCAGCACAAAACTGATCAATAATAAAGGCAACAGGTTTTGTTTACTTAGCTCTGCACACCAGTTCACTATAAAGGAAGATAAGCCAGCACCAGGCCAGTGACAGCACCATTCCTTTCAGAGGCAAACTACCCTCTGGTTTACCTCTGCTCATGTTTGTCACTTTCTACAACTCACTGTCCTACGACGACAGGCACTCACCGCTTCACCTTGGTGACACAAGACCTATGGCAACTCTCGTACATGTGGAGACCTTCAAATGACAGAGAAATACTATTGCATTGACCAGCAGCCTAACCTCACATGAATTCATCCATAAGCAAACCTTATACAAAAAGCTGTCCTCCAGCTCACTTGGTTTTTTAGCCACCAATGAAAAAACCTTCAGGTAAAAGCTTATCATCTCATTCTTAGAACTTGAAGTAAGTACAACAGCTGATATACTGTAGCATCACACAAAGACTACAAGGACCAATACTTCATGTAAAGACTCGGGAGGAAAGTTGAGAAAAAGGCCAACAACAACTGCAAAACAAAGTACAGGTAGGTTTCCACTGAACTTAATCTTCAGTCAGAACTTCCAGAAGGCTCAAAGTGTAGAGGATAACCTCTATCAGAATTTTATATGGGAAAAGAAATTACTAGATAACATGCCTTAAGCATCACATGAAGTAGGTTGTACAAAATGCTTTTCTCAGTATGTACCAACAGGGGTAACTCACTACGATTCCAAACCCATCTGATACACCCAGAATGCATTACCAATAGAGAATATATATTACAGAAGCCCTCTAATACAGTGTAATACAACACTATGATCTTTGGCAACCAAAGCATCTCAGGGTAAGCACCCAAATATACAGATCACTTTTGAAGGTTACCAGACTAGAAGACTATGTCTACTGCTCAGTCTGTAAAACATGATTAAAATAACCTACATGTGGTGCTGGAGGGAGAATTTATGTAGTTTTGCATTCCACCTAAGGCCTGATAGACATTTTGTCTTTACAGTCAAAAACTGAACTGAAAAACAGTTCAGGAAAGTTCACTAACAGATAGAGCAATCTGGCAGACTAGGAAAGGAGAAAAATCATAGAATCATATAATGGTTTGGGATGGAAGGGACCTCAAAGATCATTAGTTCTAACACCTCTGCCATGGGCAGGGACATCTCCCACTAGCCCAGGTTGCCACATCCAGCCTGGACGTAAACACTTCCAGGGATGGGGCGTCCACAACTGCTTCGGGAAACCTGTTCCAGTGCCTCAACACTCATAGTGAAGAATTGCTTCCCTACATCTAATCTAAATCTACCCTCTTTCAGTTTAAAGCCATTACCCCTTATCCTGTCGCTACATACCCTTGTAAATAGTCCCTCTCCAGCTAACTTCCAGAAATAGAAATGGCCACACGAAACTTCTGATCCTTTAATCCGTTTAAACTTAGAAACATAAAATTTCATTACCTTTATCACAACCTCAACCGTTACCAATTTCCACAGACAATTTCACACACAAGTACTTTAATAGGCATTGTTTGATTCTCTGATTCCCTTAATCGTTACAAATTTTGATGGTTTAATGACACAAGGAGCTATTACTGTCTCAGGTGTAGATCATCCTGATAGAATCACTCAGCATTTCCACGTTATGTTTTAAAGGAAGAGGTAAAGCAAGACCAAAGTTACAGCTTTTGAATTAATCACAGAATCATAGAATCACTTAGGCTAGAAAAGACCTCTGAGATCACCAGATCCAACCATTAATCCAGGACTGCCAAGTCCATCACTAAACCATGTCCCTAAATGCAACAACTATAAATTTTTTAAACACCTCCAGAGATGTTGATTCCACTACCCTCCTGGGCAGCCTGTTCCCATGCTTCACTACCCTTCAGAAGAAGAAATTTTTCCTAATACCCAATCTAAACCTCCCCTGGTGCAACTGGAGGCCATTTCCTCTTGTCCTGTCACTTGTTATCTGGGAGAAGAGACCGACCCCCACCTGCCTACAGCCTCCTGTCAGGGAGCTGCAGAGAGCAGTAAGGTCCCGCCTGAGCATCCTCCGGGCTAAACACCCCCAGTTCCCTCAGCCGCTCCTCATCAGCCCTGTGCCCCAGCCCCTTCCCCAGCCCCGCTGCCCGTCTCTGGACACGCTCCAGCCCCTCGATGTCCCCCTTGCAGTGAGGGGCCCAGACCTGAACACAGGGTTCGAGGGGCGGCCTCAGCAGTGCCCAGGGCAGGGGGACGGTCACTGCCCTGGTCCTGCTGGCCACACTGCTGGGGACACAGGCCAGGGTGCTGCTGGCCGCCTGGGCCCCCTGGGCACACTGCTGGCTCATGTTCAGCTGGCCACCAACTCAGGCCATCCTTCCAATTTCAATGTGATACATTATATTATTTGTAAAACAAATTATTGATATGTAATGATCTTTAAGTATGGCTTGAAACAAAACCCAACCCCAATTCCCTCACTCACTCTGTTTCCCTGGCTTGCCTACAGGTGTCAGAAAACAACATCAAAGCCTTAATAAAGAGAAGACAGCATCTACTGTTTCACTTCCACCACTAACTGTTCTTACTAGAGTTGAGAAAGATCAAATGGGTTTAACACAACTTTTTCTTAACAAGTCCATATTCAGCCAGTTATAGGCTGTCTCAAACTGATTTAAATCTCATCGTAATTTTAAAGAAAAGAAGTATATTTTATCTTTCCCCATTTTCTGTTACTTCTGTCCTTTGGAAGATCTCAGGGAAAAACCTGCAAAATAGTTCTGAGGATGACTTTAAGAATCTTAGATTCAGACTTTCAAGTACAACTAACTGAAACAAATCCAAGGACTCTGTAACTTCTTTCTTCCCCCTTCCTTCCAAGTTATTTGTTAGCAGTCCTCTTCACAGGAACCATCTCATTATATTTCACGTTTTCAGTGTCAGAAATTAAAAAAAGAGAAAACACCCCGTATGTCTCCTCATCAGCCATCAACAGCTCGCTGGCTCCCTCTCTTGGCTACCTTTTCCCTGATTTTCCTGTTAACTTTTTCGATACTCGGAGATAATTTTTGTCACATTTGAAACTCCTTGCTAGTTTCATTTTCTGCCTTGCATGTTCCAATCACTGTTCTATCAGTCCACAATTAACTTGCAAGCTGACTCAGTTCCATTACACTGAGCAGCAGCAGGAAAAAGACAGGGTTAACAGTCAACCAGCCACAAAATTCTTCATGCTTTATTCATAATCCAACCAGCTAAGCTTTTACTTCACAGTTCTGTCCTGGCCTGGCTACCTCTCACAGTATTACTCCAGGCACGTAGCCCACACCACGACCCCTTCTTCCAGGAAAGCAGGGGTAAGGTTCCTTTGACAGTCAATATTTTCCACTCTGGGGTGTGGGTGTCTCCCTCCCACTTCATACTAGGTATGTGCAAGACTGCCAGTCTGCTGCGGGAAGTTCCAGAATGGAAATGTGTGTTTTATAGATGGCAAAAAAATGTACATTCTACTGAACAGAAATAACTCAGATAGTACACTCTGAACATCTATGTCAAACTGTTAATATAAAATGCATCTTGTGACCTGTGAGAACAGTGTGTCCATTTTTCGCTAAAGCTGTCACCTCTGGAGACAGAACTGTTGCAGGCAAACAAAGGTCCATTTATCAATAGAGAAGCAGAACATGTCAATACAATCTCTGCCATTCTGTGATTTCCTTTGTGCTGTGTACTAGTCTCAAATTTTACTAAAACACAGTATCAATCCAACCTACAGACTCAACCACACAATAGGAACTACCAGGAGCACGGTTTTTGTTCAGAGGTAGCCTGGCCTTTGTTACTGTTGTGGTCTGAGGGAGCGTGATATAGCCAACCTGCCGGGGCTCCCCATAGTTACATTTTACACATCATCCTCCAAACCAAAGACGCTTTAACTGCTTCGCTTGCTTAATTGCAGCGCATGTTTCACATCCATGGATAACGTGTGCAATAATGTCCATGGTCAAGTCCACCCCTCAATCCCATGCCCATCTGTTGCATCTCTTCCTTGATGGCCTGAAGTGTCATGGGCCCACCGAGCTAGAAATAATTCACCTTTATGTTGCCAGTCCAAATCTACCTGAGCCACTTGAGTCGTGGATGCCTGATCTACCTGCTGGTCGTTTAGATGTTCTTCAGTGGCCCAACTCTTTGGTATGTGAGCAGCTGCATGATTTACTTTTACAACCAAGTTCTCCACCCAGGCAGCGGTATCTTGCCACAATGTGGCAGCCCAGATGGGTTTACCTCTGCGCTGCCAACTGCTCTGCTTCCATTGCCGCCACCACCCCCACAGGGCATTTGCCACCATCCATGAGTCAGTACAGAGGTAAAGCGTTGGCCACCTTTCTCATTCAGCGATGTCTAAAGCCAGCTGGATAGCTTTCACCTCTGCAAACTGATTTGACACACCTTCTCCTTCCGCAGGTTCTGTGACTTGTCATAGGGTCTCCATACGGCCACCTTCCACCTCTGATGATTTCCTACAATATGGCGGGTCCCATCAGCAGACAAGGCATATTGCTTCTCATGTTCCGGCAGTTTATTATACCGTGGGGCTTCTTCAGCACGTGTCGCCTCTTCTTCTGGTGACATCCTGAAATCTTTACCTTCTGGCAGGCATAATCACTTCCCAGATTCCTGGATGACTGGGATTTCCTGTTTGAGCTCGTTGTGTAATTGGCATGATCCACTTACTCCATGTAGCATCAGTTGTGTGATGTGTAGAAGAAACCCTCCCCTGAAACATCCAGCCCAGCACCAGCAAGCCGGGAGCCAGGAGGAGCTGTGCTTCAGTACCAGTGACTTCCAAAGCAGCTCAGAACCCCTTCATAAGCTTCCAGGAACTGTTTTTCAGTTGGAGCAGAGCGGGCCTCGGATCCCTGTATCCCCGACTCCGAAAGCCCCGGGGTTGACCTCGAGTCTGCCCTGGTGCTTTGTGCCAGAGGCTCCAGTAGGGCCGTTCTCCCCGGCTGCGGTGTAGAGCACATCCTTTACATCTTTCCCAATCCAAACTGGCCCAAGAGCTACTGCTTGAACTATCTCCCATTTAATTAGTTCAAAGGCTTGTTGTTGCTCAGGGCCCCATTTCAAATCATTCTTCTTCAGTGTCACATGATAAGGAGGGCTTACAATCAGACTGTGCGTTCTCCAAAAGTCCATAAACCTAAGAAAGTTTGTGTTTCTTTCTTGGTTGGTGGAGACACAGCTTCTATTTGTTTATCGCATCTACTGGGATCTGACACTATCCATCGTGTCATTTTATTCCCAAAAACTGGATCTCCTGTGTGGGTGCCTTGACCGTGTTTTATGGCAAAACCAGCTTTCAGAAGGACGTGGATTATTTTCTCCCTTTTCTCAAAACTTCTGTTGCTGCATTGCCCCATATGATGATGTCATCAATGTACAGCAGGTGTTCTGGAGCCTCACCCTTCTTCAGTGCAGCCTGAAGCAGTCCATGGCAGGCAGATGGTAGGTTGTGTTTCCACCCCTGGGACAGTCGACTCCAGATACCCTCTCCTGAAGTAATCTATGCCAAGGATGCATGGATCCTCTGGGCCAGTCACAATAGAATGATTTTGCTACTCATTCACAGTCAAGCTTATTTCAGTCTCCAATACAGTTACCTGTTGAGATCCTTGTCACGCCAGAAACACTAACAGGTTATGCCCCCTCATAGGCTGATTTTATTAAGAGTACACTGTGCAACAGTATCTACTAGAGCTTTATGTTCCTGTGGATCTGATGTGCCAGGCCGTTGGATCCACGCAGACCAGTAAATCCAGTTGTCCCTGTCCTCCCCCTGGCTGGAGACAGTGCCCTCCTAATGTCGCTCATAGGATTCTCCACCAGGGCAGCCAGTGGTACGAAGCAGATGTAGTGTGGAGCAGTTCTGCTTACTTACATCTTATCAGAATGGATTAGAATACCATTTCGTAGGATTGAGAGTAAAGCTGGGAAAACTATCCTCTGGAAACTGAAGCATCAGCCTTCCTAGAAGACTCCCTATTTGTGATCATTTTTCCTTGTAATTCACACCCCTGTGCCTCCAGGATTGAGGTAGGTTTTCCATCCCACCTCCTCATGTCCCCTCTATGGTCCTGCAGGTAAAACCACAGGGTACCCTGTGGTGTGTATCTTCTATACTCTCCCTCCCAAACTGAAGGGTGTCTACGGTTGATAGCTGAGATGTGGGTCTGTCTAGGTGGAGAGTGGGATATATCCTCATCAAGTGGCTGGACCAGCCTCTCCACAGCTGAGATAATGGAGGCAGAGACACTATCTTCATAGTCCTGGAGACAGTGAACCACTTCATTCACCACTGGTGGCGCATTGTCTCTCCATCCCAATACTGCCTGAGTTGGCACATGATGATGGTGCACTCCATACAAACTTCTGCCACATGGGTTGTGGGCATATGACTTTGTCAGGATCTATAGGTGACTGTGCATCATCCTGGTCATAACAAGTCATCTCTTTCATGGCTAATACCCTGAGTTACCGGACACCTTTCTCTATTGCAGTCCACCTGCTTGGGCGACACGTAACATCCTCCTAGAAGGGATGGATACCTTTCCTTAACACTTGACAGGAGTCACCTCCAGAAGCTGAGGACTCACATTCCTTTTCCAATTGCCTTGTCAATGGCCCCTTCTTTAGAAAGTCATCCCAGGTGCTCGTTTTCCCTACCCTCTAGTTCTGAACTATTAGCCCCATTATCCCAGTATTGAAGCCACCAGGTGACATGCTCACCTGGCTGATGGGCATAGTTTTTCCACATATCCTGCAGTTTATCTAGTGACAGGGATCAAGAGGTTACTTTTTGTTCAGCTTCTTCATTCTGATCCTGTGATGGCCCTGCTTCATCCTCCTTTAATAAAAAAGCTGGTTTCCATTTCCATTTCTTCTGTATAGAGGCAACTGATACTGACATGGGTTGGTCTTTTGCATGGTGTGCCACAGGGGCTGGACTAGCCGCAGGGGCTGGAACAGTTGCTGTTTCTGTCAAGGGGGCTAGAGTAGTTATAGTTAGTCACTTAATTCTCAACCAGGTCCTGGAGGTGAAAACCACATTCAGTATTCCTAGAAATAGGGTCAGGGTGTCCTGGTTCCAGCTGGGGTGCAGTTAAGTTCCTTCTCGGCAGCGGGTGCAGCTGTGCTGTGGCTGTGCTGTGCGAGCAATGCTGACAGCACACGGGTGGGTTTGGCTGTGCCCGGGTGGTGTCTATCCTCAGTCAGGGACTTCTCAGTGTCTCAGGCCCGGCCAGCGAGAGGGCTGGGGGGGCACGGGGAGCTGGGAGGGGACACAGCCGGGACAGCTGGCCCGGGCTGCCCAAAGGGATATTCCACACCATAGGACATCACGCTCAACAGATAAAGCTGGGGGAAGAAGGAGGAAGGGAAGAACGTTTGGCATTATGGCGTTTGTCTTCCCAAGTAACCGATACGTGTGATGGAGCCCGGCTTCCCTGGGGATGGCTGAGCACCTGCCTGCCTAAGGGAAGTGGTGAATGAATTCCCTGTTCTGTTTTGCTTGTGTGCACGGCTTTTGCTTTACCTATTAAATTGTCTTTATCTCAGCCCTTGAGTTTTACATTCCTTTCTGATTCTCCTCCCCATCCCTCTGGGTGAGGAGGAGTGAGCAAGCGGCTGCCTGGGGCTTGGTTACTGGCCGGGGTTAAACCACGACACAGGGCCTGTGCTATCATGCTTCCAACGGACCAAAGATATTCAGAATTTCCAAAAATCCTAAATGCTTCTGTAATTAGCCGTGTGGAGAAGGGGAAGGTGCAGGACCCCACTCATTGGCTGACAGTCCAGGAAAACAAAGCCAAAGGTGCAGATATTGGCATTCCTGGCCAGGGACCATGCAGCACACAGGGGTAACACCACCACCAAGTACACAGATCAGGTTAGTTTTATAACCAGCCAGTCTATCATATCATAAGCCAGTACTATATAGTACAACATTTTGATAACTTTAGCGCAGGTCCCAAGGAGAACAAACGGCACAACAGGGAACACAAACTGCAAGTAAAGTAAATAACACAGCTCTGAGACCATGGGTAGCAACTTTAAGAGAGAGAAACCAGTATTGTGGCCAATTATTATTAAGCCAATACAATTAATACTGACAACAATTTCATTCTAACACACTCTAGTTAGACCTGTCATTATCTCAGCCCTTCGTGTCCCATGTTGGGTACAAAAAGGGACTGTCATGGTTTAACACCAGCTGCTAACTACATACCGTGCAGCTGCTCACTCACTCCCCCTGCCCCCGACCCAGAGGGACGGGGAGGAGAATTGGAAAGGAATGTAAAACTTGAGGGTTGAGGTAAGAACAATTTAATAATTTAAATAAAATAAACCAAACCCAGTAATAATAGTAACATATAATGAAAAGGAGGGAGAAGTGGAGAGGAATGAAATCCAGTCGGAATGGACAAAACAAGTGATGCACGGTACAATTGCTCACCACCAGCTCACCAATGCCCAACCAGTCCCTGAGGAGCAATGCCCAGGCCCTGGCCAACTCCCCCCAGTTTATACACTGAGCATGACATCCCATGGTATGGGATGCCTCTTTGGCTACTTCAGGTCAGCTGTCCCGGCTGTGTCCCCACCCAGCTTCTTGTGCCTGTACAGCCCTCTCACTGGCAAGGCCTAAACACTGAAAAGCTCTTCACTTAGTATAAATATCACCTAGCAATAACTAAAAGCATCAGTGTGTTATCAGCACTGTTCTCACAGCAAGTCCAAAACACAGCACTGCACCAGCTACTAAGAAGAAAATTAACTCTATCGCAGATAAAACCAGGACAGTTACCTAACTTACCCTTAAAAATGACATAAGGGATTTCATTGAGTAACTGCTAATACTATATAAATACTGTTTTGTTCTATTAAATGTAAGAAAACACTGTTGCAGAAAAACTCTCAGAAGAAAGGAGACATTAAATGTGCTGATTATGATTATGTTAATTAACATACAAGGTCACGCATACAAACAGTCACTATGCTAGGATGAATTCCAGGTATGTGCTGTTTATTCTAAAAGATGTATGTGAACATTCACAGAAAAAATACGGTGGATTTGAAAGGCCCTGTATCCACATCTTAACTTTTTCCCCAAATGCCATTTGAAGCCTATCCTTTGGACGACACATAATTAGGCACAACACTAGTCTTGTTGATCTCTTTCATTCACCAGCTGAGATACCAAGGGTCTAAATAAAACCTCTGCTGTAGTTTTATACCTCCTAAAACAACACCATTTTTATGGTCATGAATTAACTTCTAGAGACATTTCTCAGTTCAGAGCATCTGGGGTGAATTGTGTTCAAAAATCAAGCAGATATAACCAGAAGGGACCACAACTAAACCCCAAGCTTGAGTTACTTGCTCCATCTTGTGCCAACACTAAAAGTCACAGTCATGTAACAAACCAGAACCATGAGCCGACTGTGCTACAAAGAATTTTTTCTTATTGAGCTGCTTTTCAACCAAGGCAGCTCTTTGGTTGAACAAATTCTAGCATAGAGTGAAACTTGAGGACTGCACACGGTGGAACAATTCATTCAGCTGTATAGGCTGACTTCAAAAAAACATGAAACCTCCACTTAGCTTTTCCAGTTCATTTCATAAGCAGTGCAGGCACCTAGCTTAGGGCTGTATATTTGCCAGAAAAGCCAGGTGCCTGAGCATCTTGTGAGGCTCCTTGCTCCCCATCAAAACGTGCATGACCTGTTGCTTGAACCAATTTCAGACACTAACTACTCTAACCCAGCAAACTAAGGCAAAGAAGGGTTTTTTAATTGTTTTAGAATCCATTCACAATGGCCAGCAAAATGCATGCATGTGGCATCCTCAAACCAGACAAATAATGGGAGACAAAGAGTTAACCACTCACTGCCAAAATTCTTCTTTCATCCAAGTGCCTCCCAAAACAGTCAACCCATCCATTAATTTCAAACTATGGGTTTGAAAGAAAAGCTGTTCCTTAGAAATGTGAGCTAACCAATGTGGTCAAGGAGGATGCTAACTCCTTTGTCTGCCATAAGCAGAAGAACATGCAATCCCACATCAATGAGACAACTTCAAACATTTACTGTAATCCCAGTCATACTGCTAGAACAGCCACCAGTGATTTCTATGTTACAGACCTGGGCTATGGATTTGTTAGAAAGGCCAGGTACCAAAGCATCTTGTGAGGTCCCCTGCTCCCCATTACCCTTGGGAGGAGAATAATATAGTATATTAGTGATGTTATCATCTTCCAGAATTGCCACCAAGAAATCCAGAAGAACACAAGGCAAAAAAATCCGACTTAACAACTACTTTTTTTTCCCCTCCAGGGCCACAGAAGGGAAATTACTGACTTTAAAGAGAAGTTCAATTCTCTGTCAGTAATAACCCAAATAATATGCCATTAGCAACCTCATTAAAAATTAATAACGATAAGAAACAACTCAGGACTTACAAGGCAACTGGTTGGTAACTTTCAAATGGTTCAAAACGATTGACAATTGTATTCTCAAGTGACTCACTGCTCAGTTTTTCCACATTACAATCTACCTGGACATCAAGCTCCCAAGAAAAAGAACACAATTAACACCATGTAACAACAAGCCCGAGATATATACTTAAGTCACTTTTCCCAGATTACTAATGCCAATGAGGAAAGAAAAATGCAATAACCTGTGTAAAATACACCAACTAACTTTATTAACTTAAAGATACTGATAGCTCTAAGATGTTATATTATAAACCTTCACGTGACTTCACGTTTACCTAAGAACTGGAGCGTTAACATTCAAAACCATGAAAAGTTCAGAAAATTCAAGTTTGAGTATACTCCTCCGACTTGTATTAGCTGTAACAAATACAGACTTTGAAATACATAAGCCTTTATTGAATATTGATTCTTGATATGTTTTCTAGACACAATATTTAACAAACAATACTTTTTTCTTCATCCTCGAATAATGCAGGTATCTGGCTTTTCATCTGTATCTGTCCATCTTCCTTCCCCCAGAACCTGCTTCTTTTTTTCATTATGAATCTCTGAGAGGACCTGTGGAGGACAAAGTTAGACTGAAACCCCAGAAGATTCTGTATAACTGTGGAACCACTGACTAAGGCAAGTCCCAAGAGAAACCGAGAAAACAGACTACAATCATGTAAAACACAGCACAGTGCTTCTACTCACTATCTTATTTGGCATACAGTAAGTATTGTGCTCTATCTATATAAAAGCACTCTTTCAGTTACATGGATCACAGACCCTGTGACAGCTTCCTAATGGAGATGGATGAAAGATAAAATTAAGGAACAGAACCTGGGAGCTAAAACTGTTTTCAAGACACACTAAAAAACTAGTGCAAGGACAAAGCCAGTTTTATCAAGGTTCAGGCATTTTGTTGCTGGAATTCCTAGAACAGAGTTGAGTGAAGATTTCAGGTGGTTAAATAAAGCACAGAGTGAATAGTCCGGGTCTCAAGTGAGAATAAAATCTTGTACTGGGGTCTAACAACATTTCCAGTGCTCCATGGGAAGAACAGTGCAGCAATATGAAGAGCCAGACTGAACACAGGAACTAAGCAAAGCCTTGTCCCCATCTTGGTGACATTCTGACATTCTGCAGACTGCTTCTAAACGATGTTCCCTTGTCAGACAGCTGGATTAAGGCCAGATTTAGGACTGTACAGTACTGGGACCAAACTGCTTTTGAAATTTGAAGCCCCAGTACCTGCAAAAGTTGCAGAATAATACTACTTCTCTCGTAAGCCTTCAAAGGCAGTTTCTTATTTCCACCAGATCTGTTACAGAACTGATTTTTTTTAAACCCTTTGCTTGTAGGATATGTGGCTTTATCATTCCCTAGTCTGCTGATATCTGAGCACTCACAGCAGCTTCTGCTTACAACTACTTTGTTCCTGATGCTGCTTCCAACTAGCACAGAATAGCCTGCAGGGACTAGAAAGCATCTGCATGCAGAATATTAACTCAGACTCAAATTAAGTTTTCAGAGATGGTGAGTGAATGTATTTGCATAAGCTCATAAACGATCATCTTATGGGTAAAACCCACGTTTTACCACTATGGCGCTACAGAACTGCATGTACAGCACATAAAACTTTATGTCTGCAACAGCAAAAGAGGATGATAAAATCTTTTACAAACCTGCCTGTGTACGTTTGTACAGTTACAGAGTTTAGTATCATTTTAGAAGCAATTACCAAGTTAAAACAGTCTCCAGGAGATTACTAGCATATATGTGAACCAAACGATAAAAAAGCTCCTTGTTCAGATCTTTTTTGCAAAGTCTATATATTGGGCTTATTTCAGAACAGGAGCAATTTTAACATTACACTCTTAAGTCCGCATTACTATACACATACAGGTGTCTCTGCTCAGCTTTCCTCCAGTTGTCCCAAGACTATCTACGAAAGGAAAACAATTCAACTACAGCAGAGCATAACCAGAAGTCAAAGAAAAAATAGTGACAGGAAGAGCCTGCTCATGTTTTTTTTCCTTGTATGTTTTCTTGAGGCTACTACTGTCACAAACTGCTTTGGTAAGTATAGTCTTTGAGAAAAAAAGGCCTTTTTCTCATGTCAACAGAGTTTTTTGTACTCTGCTTGACAACTCCTGCCAACCCTGGGAAATTATTAATTGCTAAATACAGAGATAGCAGAAAGGAGAAGATTGAGAACCTCATGGCCACGCAGTAGGTATATTCTTTACATGGTTGAAGACCCTGACGTAACACAGTCAGCTGCTCCCTTGTGAACAAGGAATGTTTCACCTCAACATTAACACAGAGCACCTCTGCACACTGAAAGCAGCAAGTGATAGGCTGGCAACAACACAAGGCCAAACAGCAAACAGTTACCCTATTGATGAATTTGGAACTTGGTATCTATCCATTCAGTTCTCACTAAATATCCATGTTAAATACTACACGCTTGCTTCACTTACCTGTTTTATTTACAGGACCTTTCACAAGTTCATCACAATTTACCCCACTCCAGTAGCTTCTTTGCATCGGTCCCCACACCCCGTAACAATGAACAGTGCAGTTCTGAGCTCATAGTTTGCTCATCTTCTATGACATTCAGATCACTACCTCCAATTTATGTATGAATTTTAAAACATATGATGCTTGGACAAAATCTCTGACAATGCTTTGTACGAACCTGATTTGTGGTTTCATATGGAGCTACAGTCTAAAGTATACTGTATACCCTACATACAGCTGCAAGAAGGAAAGTTGGATTAGTCATAGGCAACATCTATATCCACTCCAAAGACTTTGTAGTCATTACCTATTGTTAAAGGAGAAAGTAAAAAAGGAATAGCAAAAGATTGTTTTAGGGGAAAATTAACTGTTATACTACATTTCAAAAACAAAAATCACAGACACTTTTGTAATTTCATAGTTCTGTTTCATATACATTCTCTCCTGAAGACCCATCAAGTCAAACTCAACAGGACTAATTCTGTGCTGCTATACTACAATCAGTTAAAAGTCTGGCCCACATTCAGGCAACAAAGAATAAAATATCTCATGTTTTACATAAGGTTCATATGTTTTAAATAACTAAAGGATTATTTTTATTCCAAAACTCTCCAGTTATAAGGCCACTCTCTACCCATTTATTTAAGAAGATTCCAAGGCAATCAGTTTGGCCACTTAACATTTCTCAGGGATACTTATTTTACTTATAGAAAACTGCAAGAAAAAAAATCAAAAATCCCATAAACGGATCTAGTTCAACCAAGTTCATAAATTAATTTACATGAACTATTTTGCTACCTGGCTTACAGCAGTAATATTTTCACAGTTTCTTCCACAGCTATAAAACCCAGCTTATGATACACCAAAAATTGTTAGCTGGATGTCAGCCTGAATTACTAACTTGCTATGACGCGGCATATGTATTTCAAGTCTTATATACTCCAAATAACAACAGCACAACAGCCAACTTGGCTGGTCACAGACAACCCACATTGATTTTGTTCCTTCCATTCAATTGGTCCCTTTGTGCTTCAACAGGTGTCTCTTTAAATGGTGAGCTCAGAAGTTCAAGCACATTAGCAAAAGCAACCACCTAAAAAAAAAGTTCAGTGGTAATGGCTGTGGTGTGTAGTAACAGAGAGCCTAGAAGCATAAATTCCTTCCTTTAAAAACACACTTAATTGATACATACTTTTCTTGAAAATATTTTTTTTTCTTTTCTAATAGCATGTGGCCACTAGATGCAGAAACACTTGCCAAGATGTACTCAGCAAGAAAGCTGAGAATGCCCCACTACTGCAGCCCATTGAAAAGGGAACTATCAGCAAAGGTTTTAAGTTCCCAGAGCTACATACCACTCAAATCACTCAGATAACAGATCAAATCCAACAAGTTCCTTTCAACTGACTCTGTGAAGGGCTAGCGAAGTATACAGTCTTTCACCATGTCCTTTTGATGGGCTGTATAAGCTCGATACAAAATCAGTAGGTTTATGGGTTTTAAACACCTTACTCTACTTTTACCAGAAATTTTCTGTAATTGACCTCAGCGTAAAAAAAAAACATCTGGGTACACAGAAGAAAATACCTTCAAACAGACTCTACAAACAGAATTTTATTCCATTACTGTTAATATAACAATTCTTTCTCAGAATTAAAGAGTAGCTTTCTCAGAATTAAACAGTAGCTTCATCTCTTTACTTCAAAACCCTAGAAATTACTTAACAATGCTTAAAATTTAAAATCAGAAAACTAGCACATTTGTAACTTAATAATGAAATTAATTTTTTTCTTCACCCATTAAATCCACAGCTCATAGCTTCCTTTTTTTAAGCAGAAGTATTTCCTGAAGATTCAACCTTATTTAGACCTTGCAGTGTCAGAACAGAATAATCTGGAAACCCATTTAGTGACTTCTGCAGTAAAGATGAAATCCATTATGTGCTAAATGGAACATCGGTACAATCCACATATAATAAAGCTACAAGGCAATTAAGTTTCTAAAGAAGACATTAATCTTGCCGGCCACCTGTAAAAACCCAGCATGTTCTCACTTTCCTTGCTGACATCAACCAAAGCCACATATACTGACATTAAAAAAAAAAGAAGGTAGCAGGTGTCCTCCCCCAATGCATCAACCATCTGAAGCTGAATATATTTTTAACTGTAACATCAGATTCTGAAGTTTTTCAAAGCAAACAGAATAAAAAGCAAAAAAACCCTGTAATTAGTGTTTTTTCAGTTAACAGCTTTTTGTTAACAACACAATCCAGCTACAGCTGTGAAAACACAGTTCTGTTGTAAACAGTGTTTAAGGCCTTTTGCTCTCAGCAAGGCTGACCCCGCTCATCTCAAGCGACCAGCATCCAGCCTTCATCATGGACTGCTTTGCGTTTTTTGTTGTTGAACGGTTACCTCTCGTTGTAGTATCAGAAGAATGCCAAGCACTTGCAAGATGTTAAAATCACTGAATAACTAGTATTAATCCCAAAAGAACAGAAAGCCATTTCAGTATAAACCAACAAGTTAAAACTCTTGTGTTTTCTTAGGACATTTGTCTAGCTAGATGTTGCAAAATTTCAATATGCACACATCAAACACAATGCTCAGAGACACAGGCTGAGCACTTCATACCCCATCATTCAGCTTCTTCTGGATTAAAACACACACTTAGTTATGCTTTATCATTTTGATATCATCCTAACTATTTAGAGCCAGAAAACTAACCAGGACCTCAGGCGAGAGCCTGAAAATTAATAAGTATCTCAGGTCATGTTCCTCCCCTCCATCTGTGCCTTCCCTGCTGTTACTTGAAGAGGTTTACTGTTTGATACAGAACAAAGCATTTCCACAGCAGAGGTACAATGTTACTTCATTAGGAATGCCAATGGCTCTTTTCCCCATGCAATATGAACTAAATAAACATGTATAGAAAATGCCTGCCTTTGCTGCAAGAATAAAGACCTTCTCTTCCGTAACAGCTCAGGAGCTGGAAAGAATCAACAAACTGCTGCCTGTGCTACAAAAACTACTGACATCCCTGCAAGCAGAAGAGAAGGGATACTCACTTGGAAAGATATGACAACTTATGCTGAGTAACAGTTGCAAAACTGCAAATTTCCACCACACTGCACTGAAAGTAAGTTCTGAAAAAACAGTTCAAACTATTAAAAGGCTATAGATCAGTTCTAGTGCACAATGAAGCAGCTGGTTTTACAGCGCTGGCTTCTCTGGTTTTAGCTCTTTATATAGATGCCCAGCCATCTATTGCAAGGTTTAACCTGCTCTAAAAGGCACAGTAACACGCAGAAGTCAGCCCACCATCTCCACTGGCGCTACAGGGAAGGAAACAAAGAAATTGTTGCCCCCAAGGATAAGCAAAGGAAAGTTCAAGGAAGCAGGGCAAGAGGGAACAGGAAAACTAAGCAACTTGCCTGTATGAAAAAAAGAAAAAGCAGAAGCAAGACAATCAGTAAGCACAGAATGGCAAGATTAAGTTCAGCATAAAAGCAGGTGTAACTTTGTCTTTATTTTAATCCATTACATTAAAAAATATGGAATTACCTAAACGCTAAGTCTGTAAACCACAGAAAAACTCTAGTTGCTATACTTTTAACAGGGATGCTGTGTGTCCATGGCTGTCTGTAAGACTATGGTGGCAGATACCACCAATACATCCAAAAACCACTGAACCAGTCTGCTCCTGCACAAGCCATCACCATAAAATGGATCATGAGGGAAACTGAGACACTACACAAAGGAAGGATCACATTCCATTTACAAGACTGATTACCCAGGCTAGCTAACAACGTTGAGAAAACCGACTCCCTCTCATGTCAAAGATCATTTGTTAAACATTAATTCACTACTTCCTTATAAATATGGAAATTTAAGGGAAGACAGTAATTTATAACACTATGTTCTCTGATCAGGATCATACCAGTTATGCCTTGAAGGCACAGGTCCCTTCTGAAGCAAGGCATCAGCATCCTTCAACAATGGACACACCACCACCTGAAGGACTTTCAGTCACTGTCCTCTGGGCTTTATTTCTACTTACGGCTGAAATCCAATGTCCCTCCTCAGACATGCCCTGGAGTTTTCAACAGTGTAGCTCAAGCAAAGTTCAGAAACGCCCATTATGAAATACACACATGAAAAATTGGCAACAAAACTGAGGCAACGTAGAAAAGTCATCAGAAATGAAGGGCTTGTGTCATGGTAGAATCTCTCAGCTGTCCATGTGCTATAAAGCACTAGAACATTAACATTCCCTCAGTAATGTCTTTGAATTATAAACATACAGAAGTTTATTGAGTGTACGTTGCAGAAAAGCATCACAGCACAGACCAGCAAGCACGAACTGAGGAGGCAGCACATGCTTTAAAGTGAACATCCTAAGTTTTCAGACATCAAAATAATTTCCATGAAGACAGTAAGCAAATGGAGAGAGAAGCAATCTTGGCACACTGGTTGGAAAGCATACATTTTCAAAGTTTACATTTCAGAACCACAACTGTCAAAATAATCATTAGGCCAGGGAGAAAAAGAGTGTTGGGGGAGCTGTTTAGATAAGAAATATCATGACCCTTACATTTTATTTTTAAAGTGACTGCCAGCTGTTACAGATTTTCAACAACTTTCTGGCTCCAAAGAGATGACAGTGGGGATTGACGTTTACTTAACCTTTCTGCAGGGTCATATTCTTAGGTTTCAGGTTATATAAGACAGAAATTCCCTCACTCTTGACTCAGCTCTCTAGAGGCGATCACTAACTGCACAGGTTTCATTTTGAAAATACAAGTTCCCAGCATCTCTGGCAAATCTCGCCTTTAGCAGCTCAGTGGTTTTTAAGTTACGGTGTGAGAGCAGAGGACTAGCTCCAGAAGCACCCTTCAAACAAAATCCAGTCCTGACCAAAACACACTGCCGGTGCTTCCAGATACATGCACATTTCATCACTGCTCGCTCCAGGTAACCGCAAATGTACAAGCCCGCCGCTTCCCCCCACCCCCACCCCCGAAACCCATCAGCCAGGGTCACAACCCCCAAACCAACCGGGGACTAGCAGCAGAGTCTAAACGGGACTGTGCAACAAGGATATTGATAAAACCGTATTAAAAAAAGTAGAATCAGACGAACTGGGAGATCAGCACGATTTTTCTCTTAGATTACCTGTGACCAGGTTTGTTTAGGTGCCACCCCCCCCAGCGCCTCATGTGGTCACACCCAGGCGGGTCAGAGGCGTCACCTTCCCGACCCGTTGGGGTGGAGGCACTCCCGTTCACCCCCGCCCCGCTCCCGCAAAGCTGCCTGCGGCGGCCAGAGCCCGGCTCGCAAAGCCCCGGCCCGGGGAGCGGGGGGTCCCGGGGAGCGGGGTGGGGGGGGGGGGGGCGGGGAGCGGGGGCGCCCTGGGCTGGCCGGCCGCCGCGCCCCGTGAGGGACCGGCCGCGGCAGGAGCGGGCGGCAGCGGGCAGTGGAGGCGGGCGGCCCCCCGGCACAAGGCGGCGGCGCGGAGGGTCCGGCCTGTGGCGGCTGCGCTCTGCGAACTACGCCAACTCGCCCAGAAGTTGAGACGCCGCTTCACGGGCGGCCGGGGAGCTGGGGGGAAAGGACGGCAGAGCTCCGTACCACGGCGCAAGGAGCCACCTCCCCCTGTCGCTACCTGCTGATGAAGCCATCCCCATCGCCGTCGCAGGTCTGGAAGAGGCGCCTCATCCTCTCCTCCTCGCCCGTGCTCGAGGTATCGCTGCTGCTACTCCCGGCGCTGCTCGCCTCCGCTACGGCGGCTGCCGCCATCATGCGCCCAGCTCCGGAGGAGGAGGAGGAGGAGGCGAGGCTGCCTCAGGCGCCCGGGATTCCCGGTCCCGCCGCGCCTGCAAAGTGCGAGCGGCAGCACAATGCCGGGGCGGGGGCGGGAAGCCCCGCCGCGCGCGGCCCCGTCGAGCCCAGGCGCGGCCCCGCGGGGGCCGGAGCGCCCTGGCCCGGAGCGCTGCAGGCCCGGGCCGGCCGGGGGCCGCGCTGCCACCGCCGGGCGCCCGGGCTCGGGGCGGGGGGAGGAGGCGGCAGAGGCTCCCGCTCCCTCCCTGCGCACGCCATCACCCTGCGCCCCCCTCGGCCCATCTCCCCGCCGGCTCTCCCGCTGCCGGGAAGCACAGCGGCGCCGGAGCGAGCGGCCCGGCCGGGTGGGCGCTGGCTACCCCCCGGTCACGGTGCGCACCCCGCCAGCGGCCGCCGAGTGCTGGGCAAAGCCTCGCTCGGTCTGGCGGCCCGGGGGTCACCTGCTGCCCCTTCCGCGGTGCTGCGGCCGGTTGGACCCGGGCTGTCCGGTGGAAACCAAGCTGGGGCAAACTTCAACAAACCCAGTGTTTTCTGTAGCTTTCTGCTTACGCTTAGGCGGTTTGACGGGGTGCTGGGCCGGTGACAGCGTTCTGGGGCACAGCACCAGCTCCTCTTGACACATCCAGTTCCTTTCCACTGATCAAACTTTACCTGAAAACTACATCATTGGTTTTTCTGCGCCAACAATTCATCACCAGATAGTGCTCTGATTTTGTTCATGGCTTATACTTCTCCCTGGCTTCTTTGTCTCCTTGGCATTTGGAGTAAAGGTGTTTCCTTTGCAGTCTACATGTTGCCAGATGAAAAAACGTTTTCATCTTGCATGTATAGAACAGCTTCATTTCCTTTAGTATTTTTGGCACCCTTTTCAACACCTACTTAAGTTTTAATCAGTCCTTTTTTTCTTACTCATGTGAAAAGAACTGATACACCAATGGCAGCAATGGCAGTATCTTTTATGTCTGCTGGAAATAACGTATTTTGAAACAGCCTAGAACAGCTTTTTCCTGTTTCACAGTAGCATGTTTCTTACTCCCATCATCCTGAGATTAATTAGGTCAGCTAAGTTTCTTCCTAACCTACTTCTGTTTATGAAAAAAATACCTTGTTATTAAGGGCATGCATTTCTCTCATAGTATCAGATATTATCCTTCTCCTATGACTTCAGTCTTTGAAGACACCTGGTACTTCCCACATAACAACTTGGTCTTCCTTGTTGTTGACAGTGGCTCATGGATATGTAAAGTCAGCAAAGTTATCACACTTCTCTTGTTGCACAGTCCCTTTCAAGTATAATAACTGATGGGAATAGTTCTGTTAATATGTATTGTATCTTGATGAAGTAAGTCATTACAAAGTAGCCTCTGTAGTGTTTTTTTTTTATTAACTAAAACTACTTGCAGGTACAAGCATGCATACACTCATATTCTGTCAGTCTCTGCAGTTTTCCAAATCGGGTTGCTCACACTGGTTCTTGCTGGATGACCAGAGCACTGGGGTATGGAGCCAATGCACTTCCATACCCTTTCAAGACAATGACAGCAGAGAATAATGCAAAGTACCCTTTCAGACTGTAGTGTGTAAGCTTGGAAGATTTACATCATGTCCCATCTTTTGACCTACAAAGATCTTACTCTTAGTCTTAGCACGTGCTGCTTCTCAGTCCTGTATAGGATGTTGCTTGTGTGTGAGACTTAAGTTTACTGCAGCTGTTTGTTTACATTGAGTGTTGGATGAGCTGGGCAGCCACAAGACCATTTTCTTCAGCCAGATGCCATAGACACCCATACACAAGAACTCTTGCACACATTCTGCAAATATATCACATGTTTCTTCTCATTAAGTATATTCTTAACACACAGAGCCCTAGAACAGCATTTCCTGACAAAGCCACCAATACCAATGGAGCAAGATTGGATCCAAAATACAGCAATGAGAACCAAGAACGACCTCCCTCCACCCTGATGCTATCTACCAAGGCCACCAAGCTCTTAACCTTTTTTTCTTTTTTTAAACTAATAACCCACACCTTCTGTAATCTAGCTAAATATCCCAGTTGGCACTTTTTATCTTTTGTTCTTATCTGCATGTTCCATGCAGTTGCTTTCTTTGCAGATCAGGAATTCATCCAGTCCTTACATTCTCTCTGCTCCTTGCTAATGACCTTTCTGAGTGTTTTTTTTTTAATTATTATTATATATTGAGTATCTCCTGCTAGCTTTTCCCCTTCTGTGGGATCAGTTGCAGTTAATTTTTGCATCTTCAAGGTTATGTCCCAAGAAAACCTAGTGCAGTAGTTTCTGACTATTCCTAATGAGAAATCACTCACAGTAGCTCCTCCTAGCTGATAGGAATGGCTGATACCCTAGCTGTGGTATGGCATGCAAGACAGTAAAACCAGCTGAGCTTGCTGGCTTGTATTGTGATCCACATCTAACTTTTAAAAAGATGTATCACACTGGTTGGGAAGCAGCACTCTTAAGCTGTAGTTCCCAATATTCTGGTACCCGCAACCAAAAATTTGAGTTTCAGATGGCAAAAAAACATGTTTAAAACCGAGAACATGCGGTGCAGTAGAAGGTACAACCCTTCCTGAAGTACATTTTCGCTGTCCCTCTTAGGAAGGGTGTGTGATGCCCAGAAAGTTACAAAAGGAGAACGAGGAAGGAGACCTCCATACTGCTGCAGATGGTAGCTCTTGGAAAATAGGCTTGATATTACTCAAAAGAAGAGTGTTTGTGGTTTTCCTTTTCGAAACTGGGATCTCAGATGTCAATCTGGTTTTTGTTTCTTTTTTCATCTAAGTTAAATGAATCTATAATTTTTCAGTATTAGATTATTTTCTATAATCAACTTTCACAATAACCTGATTTCCAAATGCAAACAGGCAGTCATTGTGAAAATTAATAACAATGCTGTAGTAGCAGCTGCATTTATTCTCCAATATTTATACACACCAAATCTGAGATCTCTGAAAGATAAGCATGAGACACCTAATTTCCACAGCTGCTAGACTGCTGAGACTTCCCACCAGATTAACAGGAGTTTTAAGCTCACGTGATCTCTGAAAGTCAAGACTATCTCAAGTTAGGTGTTGAACAATAGAAAATGAAAACCATTGTGCGCCTCTCAAAATTTAACTACAGATGGTTTTGCAGAATAAAACTGCTAAAGTGACTCTATGTAGAAAGCTGCCAAATAACCAAAAGTAATTGCCCAAAAGAGAGAAAAATTCCCTGCTACACAGCTTTCAGCTGTAGCACTCTAATATTAACCTCCTTCAAAACCAACACACAAAACAACCAGCAACTTAGGATTTCAAGCATTAAGTTTTAATTTAGTAATATTCCATTAAACAAGGTAGCCAGGGTATGCAACACAGAACTTTCACAGCATCAGGAGTCCAATTCCCCAGAATACCACCCCTTCTCATTGCCAAATATTGCATCCAACCATTTTCCAGCTGTGACAAATACACCTTCTAGAGTTCCCTGTTTCTCGGAGAGGTTCTGTGGTAACAGATATTTCCCTGTAAACTGACACACTGTCATCCCACACTGAGAGGAAAGCCAGGTTCTTTTAGGGGTCAGTTAAAGCTTTATTTTCTTAACAGGATATTATTAGTACAGCACAGAATTTGTGATTAGAGTGACACGGGATTTCTACAAGCAGAATCAATATAATACAATCTGTAAGTAAACATAATATGGAATTTATAATACATCTTAACAGTTTATCATCATGCAGATCCTAACTTTACTTAGGACTTCTAATCACCTGGACCCTCTGTAGATCAGGTCAGATCTTAATACCTGGTTTGCTGTATCAGTATAACAATTATAATCTAGACTCAAAAGTCATGTAAAAGAATACATGTCAGTCTGTGGAGGAAGCAGAGGACGGTGGAGGTGTCCCTGGCTGCCAGAGGGACCCGGGTCTCGCTGTCCAGCAGCAGCTCAGCTCCAGGTTCCCGCTTAGGACTCATAACTGCTTGATTTTATAGACAGTGTTCTGGGTGGTTACGCCTCCTGGTCTGTGATGGGGCCATCACCACCACTGGCTTGGCCCGGTGTCTGGGGCCTTCAAGGCTGTTAGGGAAGGGGTAACATCTCTGGTGCCCAGGGACCTTGAGGCTGGTGGAGAGAGGGAAGAAGAAATCTGTTTGGTTTTTCTGCTTTGTTCACAGGACTTTCAGGGCCTGATAACGAGGGAAAGCAAACGAATACGTGACCCCCTTGGTCAGAAAGAATACCTGCTTGCCTTATAAAATGGCATTAGTTACACCAACCACACTACCAGGGGTCAGGAACAGGGGGTGCTGGTCACATAGCCCTGTAAAGACTGTGCAGTCTGGCAGGCTGTTTCGCTGATTTAAACCAATTTGCTACTCTTTCCTTTTTTTTAGCTGTATTTGGTAGTTAGGCCCTGGACCATACTTCAGTGGTAGGACAGCAATGTTCTGCCCTTGCCTCAGCCAATAAATAGAAATGTGGCAAGAACAAGTAGCTTCTTTTTCTTTTTTCTAAATACATGCCAGCACCTCCAGCCACATTTATAAACACAGCACATTTTAAGAGTTACTAATTACCCATTATTCAGACACCGATAGAGTGATGACAGAAAAATGAGACTATAGCAGGAACAGCTGGGAGGTAGTGCCAAGTCTGGCACGCTTGGATCTGATTTCTCAGAAACCTCAATATACCTGAATTCTTTGTATTTGATGCACACTTGTGTCTGCCAAATGAAGAAATGACTGTATTCCAAGAGAATCGTACATATCAGGCATTAGGAGAATGTTACAAATATTACAGAAAAACAGTCTGGTTTCAACCCAGTTAATAAAGTGCAACCATTTAATGTCCCAAGAGGTTTTTGTTTGTTTTGTTTTGTTGGGTTTTGGTTTTTTTGGCTTTGTGGAAACATCACTTTCTGTGGAAGTTTTGCATATGTATTTTGCAGGCATATGATTTGTCAAAACGAAACAAGGATGTGCTGCCATCAGTCATGTATTTGAAAACTGCTTGGCTGACTGATCTGTCCTACATCTCAAGCTGTTTTTCCCAGACGTGATCCTTGACGCCTCTGGAGCCCAACACATCTTTGCATGCCAGCTGAGGTACAGCTGGGAGCAATGACGGCTGCTCCCTAGGGGCTGGGGGAGCCAGGGGCGGCGGAGACTGCCCAGGGAGGCATGGCAGCACCTGGCAGCCAGGGCTGGACCCCTGCCCGAGCCAGTGAGCAGGGCAGGTCAGCAGCCCACAGCTCGGGCACCTCCCTCGGGACAGCCAGGGCCAGGCTGGGCCCTGGGCACATGGGTGGGCCTGGCTTGGCCACCAGGCACTTGGGTACCATATGACTTTGCACAGGTACTCCACACTAGTAAGATTCAGATGATATGCCCATGTCTGTACACTTTAGATAACTCTGTGTCTAGCCTATGTAATCTGTGCCCAACCTGTATAATAGCTAAGTAAAAATTATTTCCTGTGTAAACAGGGTTTTAATTAGGCAAGTGAAATTAATATAAATATTTTGTTTTCTATCACATAACTTACAAATGCATATTTTGGATGTTACTGTAATGTAGATCAGAGGGGTGTCCTGGTTCCAGCTGGGGTGCAGTTAACTTCCTTCTCGGCAGCGGGTGCAGCTGTGCTGTGGCTGTGCTGTGCGAGCAATGCTGACAGCACACGGGTGGGTTTGGCTGTGCCCGGGTGGTGTCTATCCTCAGTCAGGGACTTCTCAGTGTCTCAGGCCCGGCCAGCGAGAGGGCTGGGGGGATACGGGGAGCTGGGAGGGGACACAGCCGGGACACCTGGCCCGAACTACCCAAAGGGATATTCCACACCATGGGACGTCATGCTGAGTCTATATAAGCTGGGGGAAGCAGGAAGAGGGGGGATGTTTGTGTTACGCCCAAGTAACCGTTACGTGTGATGGAGCCCGGCTTCCCTGGGGATGGCTGAGCACCTGCCTGCCCATGGGAAGCGGTGAATGAATTCCTTGCTCTGCTTTCCTTGTGTGCGTGGCTTTTGCTTTACCTATTAAACTGTCTTTATCTCAACGCACGAGTTTTCTAACTTCTGCTCTTCCGATCCCCTTCCTTATCCCACTGTGGGGGGAGTGGGCAAGTGGCTGTGGGGTGCCTGGTCGCCAGCCAGGGTTAAACCACGACAGTGGGTTAGTTAGCTGTTTAAATTGCCCCAACTGCTTAGGTATTCAGACTGAAGATTTTGACGCACAGAAGGATTGAAAGCAATGCCTGGTGGTATCAAATGATTGATTATCCTTCATTTCAGTAGGGTTCAGATAAAGACTGTCTTTGTTGATTGGTCTCCACTGTAACAAAATTTAAAGTAAATGACAAATAATGTGAATGTAAAGAAATATTATTTAAAATGTCTTCATATACAGCAAAGTGCATTGCTTCCAACAGAGATGTGGTTTAGCTTGGATGTTGCCATATGATATTGCCCTGTCTCTGAGGCCTCCTACCACTCTCGTTCTGAAGCCCTTCATGAAGGCATGTTTTGGCAGTGAATGAGGGCAGAGAAAAAATTAGTGTCACTTGTAAAGGAGTGGCAATGAATAAAAGAATTGGTTCCATTCATCCCTAACAGAGGTGCATAGTTGGTTGAATTTTGATTAGAACTTATTCTGGACTTGATGCATTTTTTAAGTCTTTCCTATGTAATAAGGACTGTGAGCTCACGCTGCAGCCTTTCTGTTCAGAAGAACAGGATTTGGATTTCTATCTTCTACTCTGCAAAGTTTTCATTAAACTTTGAGAAATTTAGCATTTGAGACTTTTACGCCTTCCTTAATGTTTGGTTTAAACTCTGCAAAAGGTTTAAACATTATTTAAGGAAGGACTGAGAGCAGACAGATAGAAGCACATGTGAATATTTATCTACACATACACTGATACACCATTGATTAAACTGATCAATAGACTTTTTCCCTTATGCTTCAAAAAGAAATAAAAATTGAAGTAAATAAGGGCAGTAGAAGAGACAGATGAACAAGAAATCGTGTATCAATACATGATACAAGAGGTAATGTAAATAGTGAGGAGGCAGTTATCCATATAGAGCCCACATCAGCGGCAGAAGTTCTGGGGAATTATCAGTGTCTACACTTGTGTGCAGTAAAGCAACAGATGACCATTTTCACCACAGGTAATTTATTAAACAAATATCTCCCATTATAATTTCATAGCACTCATAGTTCCCTAAATATCTGTAAGTATGTAACTCATGTTATGGGAACATCAATAACTGTAACAGCCAATAGTACAAATTTACTATAATGCCTAGAATAAAAGCATATCAGAATGTCTTTTTTGTAATCAAGGAACTGAAAAAAAATATAAATCTTGTATACTTTCACTGATTTGATCTTGCAGAATAATATTAGCTTATCAGTGATTCATGCTTCGTATTTCAGGAGATAACAAGTCTTACAACACTAAAATCTTACAAAATCACAAAAAGACTATTTTGTAGTCAAATCTGACACAATGCACACATATTAGTACATGTACATAATGACACAATTAGTACATATAGGATAATTTTGTTTCATAAACTTACTTTACATTCTTTTTCTCTCAGTAGTGTCATCTTTTGCAGAATTTTATGGTATTCACAAGAAAAAAAGTATTCTGCAATGTAAAAAGAGGCCAGCAAAAACTGCTACATACTAAAAGTGCCTCTGAAGAGGGTGAAATAAGAATGCATAATTGTATTTGAACATGCAAATGTACTTCACCGTAAGACTGCTGCTTCTTAATGATTCTCATAAAAAAACATATATGGACATTTGGATATACGATGATAGAAGGAAACAGTTCTTTCTCCATGAGCTATTTGTTTTGTGTAAGCCTTAGCCAGAGGCTTCAAGGTAGAAGGTATTTCTGAGGCCAACCATGAAAAGGATTTTAAAAAGTCTTACAAGTTTTTAATTCTAAGAAGAAAATCTGCAGCTAGTAACTTTTATTGAAAGAAAATGTATAAAGGATATTTATAAACCACTATGTCTAAGATCTTGGATAGAAACAAAGACAAAAACTGTTTTGTATGTTAAGTTTTTCAGAATGATCTGTTTTATGTTCCTTTTGTGCTTCTACATTTAATATGGACCTGAACTGGAGCTAGAATGCTAGACTGGGTGAAGATCTGGCTGAATGCAGAAGAGCGCTTCCTTTGCTTGAGGGTCTGTCTGTAAAAGTCTTTTCTGAAGAGCCTGCTAGAAGATATAATTAATGGGAAGCTGGACCTGTGTCATACCACCATGGGGCATTCCCTGTCCCATGCTAGTATGGGCGTGTTTGGATCCCATGTGCTCCAGAGAATATTCATGTTGCTTCCCGGGGCTGTCGCCTGCACACAGGCCAGCAGGAGCAGGAGGGCAACTTCAAAGGCGGTCCAGAATCACCCTTAGTGTTTTTGGAAGTAAATTCAACAAAACAGGCTATCACTTTGCACAGAGACCCAAGCCACGAGCTTAAGGCACAATTCTGTCTTCGTTCTTTTGTCATACACGCAGTGCAGATTGCCATCGTTAGTTACCAGGGCATGGGACACCTTGCAGCATGCAGTATATGGGTGACAACTCCTTATCAGGAATATCTTCCTTCAATGTAACTGTAGCGTGGAACTACTCTGTGTTCAGTAAATTTTGTCACCTAAATGCTGAATCCTCTGTTTTGTATCAGCTCTTTGGGAAGAATGGTTTATTGGCTGTTTTTTTTAGGTATATTTATAGTGAAAATCTATAGCAAGCAGATAGTTTAATTCATGCTCTGTATGCCAGCACTCTGCTCATCTTTACAATGTGTTAAATTCAAATGCTCACTGAGTCAGGCTTCCTTTCATTTCATTAGAATTTTATGAATTTCTGTGTTAAACTCCTGGAGATGGATTAACCTTTAGTGTAATGCTACCAACAGACTTACATTAGCTGTGAATTCAGGCTGCGACTTTATTTTCCAGCAGGAGTATATAAAAACGATTCTCTCTTTCTCCATGTGTATATACCCTCAGTGTGTGCTTTGATTCATGTCTTTTTATTTGAGCAACTACACTTACTAGCATCGGAGAGTCAACACAGCAATGAAAGAAGCAAACTATGTGTTAAGGAATTTGTTATGCAGGATGCACTTAGGCTTCATCATGCTCCAAACTGTATAGATGAGATCTAACATAATGGCCGGTTATTATCTCTGGGAGCTATTGTGTACACAAGATTGAAAATTGAGATGATAATAGAGTCTGAGGAATGATTTTTGTGGAATCACATGCTTTTTTGTAGGAAGGCAAGATGATGCTGTCACAGGAATTGGTAACATCTGGGTTCATTATTAAAGATTTCTGATCATTCTCAGATGAATTATGATCTCTCATTTGTTACTAAGGAAGATAAGATGAATTCTTATCTTGTTCAGTTAAAAGAGTTTAATTTTTCATCATAAATGTGATATGCTTTAACACAACAGTGAATGTTATGGAAAAAGCATTAAGTACTTCAGTTGAAGATGTACAGGAAGGTACCTTGATTAAAACCTTGAGAAAATTTTAAAAGTAACCTTACAATAGTGAAAAACATCCCACAGAACAATGTTCTTCCATTTTATATTGCAATTTCATATCTAGCTGACATTGATTTTGAGCATACACCACTACACCGTTCATCATACTTCAGACACGAGCAGAGGGCGCTTTTGCCACCTCCCAGTCGAGCGAGGAAGGCCGGCTTCACCCTTCCCCTTCCACGTCCACTGAAGACTGTGACAACACGTCACACCTCCCACCCCACCGACTTGTGGCACGTGCCCCGAGGGCGTTCGTGACTGGGAACAGCCCTGCGGCGCCCCGGGCCGGGAGCTCGGCGCCTGCCCCACGGGGACCCGCACCTCTGAGTCCGAGGAGGGCCCACGCCGCAGCCCCCCCCGGGGCCTTGACAGCCGCTGCTGCAGGCCGGCGCTGAGGAGCGGCGGCAGGCGGCAGGCGGCTACCAGCAGACGGCTAACGGCCGCGGGCGGCGCGGGGCGCGGCGGCGCGGGGCGGGGGCGCACTGCCCCCTCCCGCCGCCGAGCGGCCACTGGGGACGCGCCACCGCTGCCTCGCCCCGCCCCTGCCACCTCCACCGGTTCCCGCCGCGGCCCCAGCGCCCTGGGGGCGGAGCCTCCGCCGAGAGGGCGCCGGCGCAGCTCCTCTCGCCCCGCCCCGCCCCGCCTACTGGCGTCACGACGCTGCGCTGGCCTGGCCCCGTAGTGCCGCTGTCCCGTCGAGCCAGCAGCGCTGGGTTTCCCCCCGGGTTCCCTCGCTACCGGCGCTCGCCGCGTCGCCGTTCCACCTGCAGTCCCTGGTCTGCCTTCCGGGCGTCACCCTGGGCTGTCGGCTGAGGTCGTGGAGCCATGTCGCGGCCTAGTAGCGTCTCCCTGCGGCAGCCCGTCGGGCGCTCGGGGGGCTCTGGTACCCCCGCCGCGGCCGCCTTCGCCGGCCCTGTGGCGGGCCGCGGCCGCGGGAAGGGGCTAAAGGATATTTGCGTCGACGAGGAGGTGGAGATCGCAGTGAACCTTGCCCTGGACCGGTTCCGGTACGGGGAAGAGAAAGGTGTGTAGCGGCAGCCCGGCCGCGGGGGTGGCGGAGGGGCGCCCCGCCGGGCAGGTGCGCCTGGGCGGGCCGGCGGCGGGGCGGGCGCTGGGCCGCGGGGGGCCGGGGCGGCTGTGAGCGCCTGGCCTCGACAGGGGAGGGGAGGCGAGGCGTGGAGTGCGGGTGACAGACGTGTAGGCCCGGAGGCGCTTAATCGGTTCAGTGGTAGAAGCCATTCCTGAGCTCCTTTCGGCCTGAATGAGATGCTTGCTTGCCAGCTGCTGGAGAGGGCCCAGCGGAGGGCTACGAAGGTGATGAGGGGACTGGAGCATCTCCCTGATGAGGAGAGGCTGAGGGAGCTGGGGCTGTTTGGCCTGGAGCAGAGCAGACTGAGAGGGGATCTTACCAGTGCACACAAACACCTTAAGGGTGGGTGTCAGGAGGATGGGGCTGGGCTCTTCAGTAGTGCCAAGGAACAGAACAAGGGGCAACAGGCACAAACTGCAACACAAGAAGTTCCTTCTGAATGTGAAGAAAAACTTGTTTACTTTGAGGGTGACAGAGCCCTGGAACAGGCTGCCCAGAGAGGTTGTGAAATCCCCTTCCCTGGAGATTCTTGGAACCCACCTGGATGTGATTCTGTGCAACCTGCCTTAGGAGAACCTTCTTTAGCAGGGGGTTAGACTAGATGATCTCCAGAGGTCCCTTCCAACCCTGACCATTCTGTGATTCTGTGAACCCTGAATTGTGTACAGGTGTGAAAATACAGCACTGCCGTTAGTCCCCATTGTTCACAGGAAAGGGTATAAGTTTAAGGATTGAAAAACTTGTAACATTGAGATAATATGTCAAGAATACTGCGTGTTTTGCATTGTTATGTTTGGTTTTTTTCTATTATCTTTCTAGAAATGGAATTTCCTTCTTCTTTTACAAGTACTGAAAGAGCATTTGTTCACCGGCTCTGTCAGTCCCTCGGACTGATATCTAAAAGTAAAGGGTAAGACGGAGTCTGATTTTCATTTATTATTTTCTAGTTTTGGTGCAAATGTATGAAACTTCATGACTAGCATTAAAACTATCTGTGTTTCTAGCATATCCTGCAGTGTTGCAGGGAATAGTACTAGAGAAAAAAATGTAAAAAGTAAGATTAAAATGTATATTTGCGCTTTGCTTTATGTCTCCTTAAAAAAACTTGTGACATGCTTAGTGTGAGATAGCTTGCCCTTATACTGTTTTGTGGATTTCATGCGTGCATAAAAAAACCCTTTTCATCAAGATCTGTTCTGTTTTTCATACACTGTTGTGTGCCCAAGGGTTTTGCACAGAAGCTTATACCTTGACAGATAAGGTATAACCTAGAGTAGCACGTCCAAAAGAGTGCTTCTGTTGAGAAGTGCAGAAGAGGGTTCATGTGCAGGTATGACGATGTTTTCTGTTACCCTGCTCTTATCTTTGGTAGAGAAAGTCTGTGTTCATTGAGCTGCTGAGCTTTCATGAAAGCTGAGAATCTGGTTCCCTTGGGAATTGTCGTGGTTTAACCTGGGCTGGCAACCAGGCACCACACAGCCACTTGCCCACTGCCCCCACAGTGGGCTGGTGGAGGAGGTCATAAGAGTAGAAGTAAGAAAACTCGTGAGTTGATATGAAGACGGTTTATAGGTAAAGCAAAAGCTGTGCATGCAAGGAAAGCAGAGCAAGGAATTTATTCACCACTTCCCACGGGCAGGCAGGTGTCCAGCCATCCCCAGGAAAGCCGGGCTCCATCACGCGTAACGGTTACTTGGGAAGATAAACACCACAACACCGAACATCCCCCCCCTCTTCCATCTTCCCCCAATTTATATAGACTCACCATGGTGTCATATGTATGGAATATCCCTTTGGGTAGTTTGTGTCAGCTGTCCCGGCTCTGTACCCTCCCAGCTTATTGTGGGCCCCTCCCCCCCAACCCTCTCACTGGCAAGGCTTGAGAAACTGAAGAGTACTCAGCTTAGTATAAACATTACTTAGCAATAACCAAACCCATCAGTGTCTTATCAACATTGTTCTCACAGCAAATCCAAAGCACAGCACTGCACCAGCTAGTAAGAAGAAAACTGACTCTATCCAGGCTGAAACTGGGACAGGGTGCAGGTGGCAAAGAAACAGGAGAGGGGAAATTCCAGGAAAAATCCAGAAAGATGGAGTGTAATGTATAACCTCTGTGTGGGTAGACAGTTGTAAAACCATAGCAGCATTTGCTGTACTTCATTTTTGGTGGGACTTCATGGTTCTTGCAAAACTATTGTAAAATGCTAGTTCCCTGATCTGTACTTAATTAGGCTGAAGAGATGACACAAAGCTGAACATGTCGCTTTGTGTTGTGGCTTAAACCCCCCTGAGAGGCAGCTGCTCACTCACTCCCTGCCTGCCCAGATGGATGGGGAGGCAAATCTGGAGGCAATGTAAAACTGAAGAGTTGAGATAAGAACAATTTAATAATTGAAATAAAATCAAACAAAACCAAAATAATAATAACAACAACAGTTATAACGAAAAGGAGGGAGAAGGGGAGATGAATGAAATCCTCTCACAGTGGGAGGAGAGGAAAGAAAAGAACGATGCACAGTACAATTGCTCCCCACCTGCTGACCGATGCTCAGACAGTCCCCAAGCAGCAGTTGGCAGGCCCCAGCCAACCTCTCCCAGTTTATATACCGGGCATGATGTTCCATGGTATGGAATACCTTTTTGGCTACTTCAGGTCAGCTGTCCTGGCTGTATTGCCTCCCAGTTTCTTGTGCCCCTCCAGCCTTCTTGCTGTTGAGGCCTGAGAAACTGAAAAGTCCATGACTTAGTATAAATATCACATAGGAACAACTGAAAACATCAGTGTGCTGTCAGCATTGCTCTCACACCAAATCCAAAGCATAGCACTGCAGCAGCTACTAAGAAGAAAATTAACTCTATCACAGATGAAACCAGGACAGTATTCACCCCTTACTTCATACTATTTACGTCATGATACATCTTCCAGTATATCACCACCTTTCCTGTCTTTTAACAGAAATACACAGATTGAATTTCCTTTGTCTATGGACCATCTCTCTAAAGTCCATTGAATTAATTTAGTCCATGATGCTGGGCTCCATCTGTTGTAACAGTCTTTCAAGGCAGGGAAGATGGTATGAGGTGTTGGATTGTTTCAATTTGAAGCCAGTTCTGGTTCTATTATGGCTGCACTGATCTGGTTTCACCAAAGTCATTCTTTGTTGGTGTGGCTATTGAAAAGGAGTCAGGTTCAGCTCTTCAAATCCAAAGTGGTAAAGATGGGCACCACAAGGCAGCCAGTGTACTAGTCGGCATATAGAAGTGACAATATATAATATTAAGTAACAATTAACATCACACAATTCATTCATTGGCTGTTTTCACCTGAAATCAAGTCCCCTTGAGGCACATATTAAACTTCCTTAACCTTCCACATCACCCACCAGGTATTCCCAGGTCCTTGGGCAAAAGCAATCCCATAATGGGTTTGCCTTTGCCAGAGGCAGGAATGACCCAGACTGTTTTCCCAAGCATATTTTTTAAGGTGTACTACAGGCACTCTGTCCCCTTCTACAGTATGTACAGGCTCTGATTGAGCAGGGCCAGCTCCACTGGCAGATCATCTGGTGTTGACTAACCAGATGGCTTTTCTAAATGTGTTTTGCAGTGTCTGCTTCCAGTGTAGTCTTCAACAGTACGTTACATTGTTCAGTTTTCCCAGAGGCTGCTGTTTGATAGGGAATGGGATACACCCACTCAGTGCCACGCTTTTGGGCCCAAGTGTCTATGGGATTGTTTTAGATATGAGTTCTGTTGTCTGTATCAATTCTTTCTGGGGTGCCATGTTGCCACAAGACTTCTCTTTCAAGGCCTAGGATAGTTTTTTGGACTGTGGCTTGAGGAACAGTTTCCAGCCATTCGGAGGTTGCTTCCACAATTGTAAGGACATGGTGCTTCCCTTGGCAGGTCTGAGGGAGCGTGATATAGCCAACCTGCTGGGGCTCCCCATAGTTACATTTTACACATCATCCTCCAAACCAAAGACGCTTTAACTGCTTCGCTTGCTTAATTGCAGCGCATGTTTCACATCCGTGGATAACGTGTGCAATAATGTCCATGGTCAAGTCCACCCCTCAATCCCATGCCCATCTGTTGCATCTCTTCCTTGATGGCCTGAAGTGTCATGGGCCCACCGAGCTAGAAATAATTCACCTTTATGTTGCCAGTCCAAATCTACCTGAGCCACTTGAGTCGTGGATGCCTGATCTACCTGCTGGTCGTTTAGATGTTCTTCAGTGGCCCAACTCTTTGGTATGTGAGCAGCTGCATGATTTACTTTTACAACCAAGTTCTCCACCCAGGCAGCGGTATCTTGCCACAATGTGGCAGCCCAGATGGGTTTACCTCTGCGCTGCCAACTGCTCTGCTTCCATTGCCGCCACCACCCCCACAGGGCATTTGCCACCATCCATGAGTCAGTACAGAGGTAAAGCGTTGGCCACCTTTCTCATTCAGCGATGTCTAAAGCCAGCTGGATAGCTTTCACCTCTGCAAACTGATTTGACACCCCTTCTCCTTCCGCAGGTTCTGTGACTTGTCATAGGGTCTCCATACGGCCACCTTCCACCTCTGATGATTTCCTACAATATGGCGGGTCCCATCAGCAGACAAGGCATATTGCTTCTCATGTTCCGGCAGTTTATTATACCGTGGGGCTTCTTCAGCACGTGTCGCCTCTTCTTGGGGTGACATCCTGAAATCTTTACCTTCTGGCAGGCATAATCACTTCCCAGATTCCTGGATGACTGGGATTTCCTGTTTGAGCTCGTTGTGTAATTGGCATGATCCACTTACTCCATGTAGCATCAGTTGTGTGATGTGTAGAGGAAACCCTCCCTTGAAACATCCAGCCCAGCACCAGCAAGCCGGGAGCCAGGAGGAGCTGTGCTTCAGTACCAGTGACTTCCAAAGCAGCTCAGAACCCCTTCATAAGCTTCCAGGAACTGTTTTTCAGTTGGAGCAGAGCGGGCCTCGGATCCCTGTATCCCCGACTCCGAAAGCCCCGGGGTTGACCTCGAGTCTGCCCTGGTGCTTTGTGCCAGAGGCTCCAGTAGGGCCGTTCTCCCCGGCTGCGGTGTAGAGCACATCCTTTACATCTTTCCCAATCCAAACTGGCCCAAGAGCTGCTTGAACTATCTCCCATTTAATTAGTTCAAAGGCTTGTTGTTGCTCAGGGCCCCATTTCAAATCATTCTTCTTCAGTGTCACATGATAAGGAGGGCTTACAATCAGACTGTGCGTTCTCCAAAAGTCCATAAACCTAAGAAAGTTTGTGTTTCTTTCTTGGTTGGTGGAGACACAGCTTCTATTTGTTTATTGCATCTACTGGGATCTGACACTATCCATCGTGTCATTTTATTCCCAAAAACTGGATCTCCTGTGTGGGTGCCTTGACCTTGTTTTATGGCAAAACCAGCTTTCAGAAGGACTTGGATTATTTTCTCCCTTTTCTCAAAACTTCTGTTGCTGCATTGCCCCATATGATGATGTCATCAATGTACAGCAGGTGTTCTGGAGCCTCACCCTTCTTCAGTGCAGCCTGGAGCAATCCATGGCGGATGGTAGGTTGTGTTTCCACCAGGAAACCAGAACACTTGATATCAGATCTTATTCGAGTGTAGTGCTATTTAAGTGCAGTTCTGCTTACAATGTGATGGCAGTCTCCAGAGTGGTATAGCTGATTTTTGCCGTAGATGCCTGGGGCAATAAATTTGGCTGACCTTGAGTATTTTTGCATGCTATTTGGGGAACGTGAAGTGTTAGAAACCCATGCAGGAACATGCTTGGGTTGAATGGTACCCATGCTTAACAGTAACTGGTAAACCCTCCTTGAATCCTTGTTGATTCTTTGTAGAATTTTGTTAAGTGTCTCTGAGTGGCTTCCTAGTAAATTCTGTGGTATTTTTCTTGGTTGTTTTCATAGAATATCTCGAGTTGGAAGGGACCCATCAGGATCATCAAGTCTAACTCCCTGCTCCTTGCAGGATTGCAGGCAGGATTGCCTACAACTAAACCCTATGATTTAAAGCATCTTCCAGACACTCCTTGAACTCTGACTGGCTTGGTGCTGTGACCACTTCCCTCTCAGTGAAGAACCTTTTCCTAATGTCCAGTCTGAACTTCCCCTGACAGCTTCCTTCCACTTCCCCATGTCCCGTTGCTGGTCACCAGAGAGAGGAGATCAGCGCCTCCCCTCTGCTGTCCCCGTGAGGAGGATGGTAGGCTGCAATGAGGTTGCCCCTCAGCTTTCCCTTCTCCAAGCTGAACATCCAAGTGGCCTTTGTTGCTCCTCCTAAGTCTGGCCCTTGAGGCCTTTCACCACCTTGGTCGCCCTTCTCTGGACACAGTCCCATAGCTGATGTCCTTCTTATACTGAGGCACCCAGAACTGACACAGTACTTGAGGTGGGGCCCCACTAGTGCAGTGTAGAGTGGGACAACCGCTCCCTGTTTTTGTTTTGTGGGTTTGTTGTTTGTGGTTTTTTTTTTAATGTGTAGTATTCAGGGTGACTTGAAGGTTGAACAGTAGTTGAACTGAAATTTCAACAGCTGAGGAAAAGCAAATACTTACCTGGGAAGGCAGATACTGTATTTTTTTCTTTTGGACTATAGTAATACATTGCACACTTAGGAAACGTAGTTTTCCTTTTGAAAAAAACTTAAGTGTTCTACTCATGCTTAGTCTCCCCAGATTTCCTCAGTATTTATGCTTGCAATAACTTTTGAGTTGGTCAGACTCGAAAAGCTTGATCATGATTGGCTTTCATCGCTGAATTTCTACATAGAGTACAATTTGGTTGTTAATATTCATTACTGTATCTGTACTTGTTGCACAGAGGGGATAAAGAAGGGAAGCTGTTGCGTGGGAACCATAGGACAATATTTTGTTTCCTTATTTTTTTCCCTTGAGTTAAGCAAGCATATGTTAAATACTTACAGAAAACTGACTATAAACTCTTCATAGCTAGTATATTTTTCTGTAGACTGTTAGCAGTGTACTATGTTGCATCTGGCTGGGATGGAGTGTTCCCCATAGCAGCCTTTGTAGTGTGATGTTTTGTATTTGTAGTCAGAACAGTTTTGATGGCACACCAGTGTTTTTGACTACTGCTGAGCAGTGCTGGCAGAGCCTCAGGGCTCTCTCCAGCTACCCCCTATTCCTCCAGTGAGGAGGAGGGTTGCCAGCAGGTTGAGGGAGCTGATCCTTCCCTTACTCAGCACTGGTGAGGATACACCTGGAGTACTGTGTACAGTGCTGGGATCACCATTAGGAGAGAGATGCGGACATACTAGAGAGAGTTCAGTGGAGACCCAACAGGATCATGAAGGGACTGGAGCATCTGTACTAGGAGGAAAGGCTGAGAGAGCTGGGACTGTTCAGCCTGGAGAAGACTCAAGGGGATCTAATCAATGTACATATATATATATATATATATATATATATATATATGAAAGGAGGGTGCAAGTTGATGTAGCCAGGCTCTTGTGAGTGGTGCCCAGTGACAGGACAAAAGGCAGTGGCACAAAATGAATCTGTTCTTTCTCAACATCAGGAAACACTTTTTCACTGTGAGGGTGACTGAGAACTGGCACAGGGAGATGGTAGAGTCTCCACCCTTAGAGATACTCAGAAGCCATCTAGACATGGTCCTGGGTACCTGGCTTTAGGTGGTCCTGCTTGAGGAGGGGGTTGGAGCGGATGACCTCCAGAGATCCCTGCCAACCTCAGTGATTCTGTGATTCTGTGCTTCTAAGATGCTGAGATACATACTGAAGACTGGGAGCATAGTCATGGGAAGCATTGCAGTTTGTTTTTCTAATTCTGCTAATCTTTCCCTGGACACGGACATTCAAGTACTGTTCCAGCTTCAGTATTTTTGCTACTCTGAAATGTCTTGCATTGACCAGGAGCTGAACCTGAACTGAGAACTCAGAAAGCAGTTGGCCAACTGCCAGATGCCCAGCCAGCTTGGTCTGTCAATCCCCCTCCTCAACAGGATGTGGGGAGAAAATAGCATGGTGTCTCTCCCACAGGCTGAAGTTCCTTCAGGATAAGCCTGCTCTACTGAGGCCTCTTCCATGGGCTTCAGAGGAATCTCTTCTCCAGCACCTGGAGCACCTCCCTGTCTCTGTCGTCATTGACCATAGTGTCTGCAGGGCAGTTTCTCCCAAATTTTGCTCACTGCTTTCTCTCACAGTTGCTGTGCAGCATTTTTTCCCTTTCTTAAATGTTACCGCAGAGTTACCACCATTGTGCCTGAGGGGCTCAGCTGTGCCCTGTGGTGGGTCTGTTGGAGCCTCCTCACAGAGGCCACCCCTGCCAGGACCTGGGTACCTGCACCCCATACACACACATCACTAAACCATCCCAGCTAGGGATATGGAGCACCAGACTCTTGGTGTGACTTTCTGTTCTTCTCCTAGAAGCCATTTTCAGAGTGTTGGTAGATCATTGTAGCCCAGGCACCAGATAGTTCAGTTTCAAACATACCTACAACAGTTCGTTGCATTTCAGTGTCAGAGCAGTCTGAGAACAATTGCATTCTTATGATAAAGTGTTTTTTCGCTCTCATTCTACATTGTAAATATTTGGTAATGGACTTTGTGGGAATCTAATTTGTTTTACTGGATTTTGTTAAGGCTTAGAATATCACTAGAAGGCTGCTTGTTTGTCTGTCTATTTGTTGATTTTTAACCTCTAAATCTCTTAAATTGGTCTAGAAATGAGTTTTGTGTAATACCTCTCAGTATTAATAGAGGATTGATGGAGCTGTCTGTCTTTTGGGAAGCAAATGCAGTGATAGACGTTTAACAGAAAGGTAACAGAACAGTGTTATATTACAGAGCCCTAATTGTGAGGTTATGCTGGGCATAGTCATCTGCCAGTGCAAATGTCTGTGCTGCACTACCTTGTGTGAATTGAGGGTGGTTTTGATGGTGGATATTGTGAATGATTCTGTCATTTTGGTGTGCGTTATGCCACACAGGACATTATTTGGAAGTTTCTAGTTATTATATTTGAAAATAATCTTAACAGCCATCTTGAAAGAATTATGGCCAAAGATCATTATTTAAAGATAAGTAGATTACTTATTCCTAAAATAGTTTTTTTGTTCTCCCCTCCCAGAAAAGGAGCAAATCGATATCTGACTGTAAGGAAGAAGGATGGATCAGAACGAACACATGCAGTAATGACTTGTTTCTTGGCTCCCAAAACAAAACATAGCATTTGGAGTTTAATTCAGAGATTTCCAGTCACAAATAAAGAACGAACAGAACTTCTGCCAAAAACAGAGCGAGGAAATGCATTTGCTGTTGAATCTGGTATGTTCAGTGTGTCTTCTGATACGGACTTGTGAATCAACACTGTTTAAAAAAAAACAAAACTACCCACAACCCAATCACAACCCCCCCCCCTTTCTTTTCTGTCTCCTCTCCTGTCCCAAACTGACACCTCCCCCTCAAACCCATTAATTTTCTTGACTTTAAATTGTGCATATAGGTTCTTTTAAAACTGATGTCCTGAGGAACTTAGGCAGTCAGGTTACCCATGTTCCAGTGTCTCCCTTGTGCCAAATTACTTTTGAATCTTTGAGCCAAGTCCAAACAAATATATTTAGAAGTACGTTTCCGAAGTGTGAGTTCCTACAAGTTCCATGAGGTGAGGTTGAAGAGAGAAGTGTTACCATGACTGCCATATAAGAACACCCTTATGAGAAAATGAGAGACTGGCTGTTCTCCTTATAGAATTCTTGATAAAATGAGAAGGGTTTTTTTTGTTTCATCATCTTCTAAAATAGATTTGGTTCATAAGAGACTGCTATCTAGACTTCTTGATTTCTGGAATATGAAAGAGTTCACTGGAAGACAAACTTCTGATATATTGTGAATTTTTTAAAGCAATGCTTTTAATAAGGTTATTGCTTTAACAGTTATGAGTGTAAGAGCTATGTTTCTGTGCACAAAGCTGGGTATAGTGCATAGAAAACATACCAGTATGCTGTGTTTCATTGGATATTTCTGATTTATGAGTTCATTCTTCAAGTGCTTCCTTTGCTAGTTTTCTTTTTCAGTTGTTTAATAGGATTGTTTAATGAACAGGGGGAAACTGTAATATAAATACTGAAAAGCAATTCCTTAGAAATCTAAAGCATAAACCAGGGGTCCTCACACTTTTTAACCAGGGGCCGGCGTGGATGCAGTGGCAGGCAGTCATCTGCGGCTGCTTGGTTTCCCCCCCCAACCCCCGGCGGGGGGGGCGGGGGGTTCTGTAAATACCGGGGGCCGGATTTAGGACCCTGGGGGACCATATCCAGCCTGCGGGCTCTAGTTTGAGGACCCCTGGCGTAAACTAATGAATAGTGTAAAATTTGTCTTTACTTCCCCAGAATTGTTTTTGGCTTTATTAATCTGTTAGCCTGTGTCTGTCTTTGTAAGACAGTGCTTGTAATGTAATATATTAATCTGATAATCACATTAAACATGTATAATTAAGTTTACAACAAGCTTTTCATTCTTCTGGAAGATAATTATTAAGGAATTCTAGAACAGCAGTTACAATACTGAATTTGAAGTAGTTTCCTCTGAAGACATGCAGGTTCTTTGGCTGCTTGTGCATTACTTTCTAATACATCACACACTGCTGCCATGGGTCCAGGGGTCTAGATAGAGCATGGTTCAATTTGTATGATTTAAGACAAATCTTATGAACTGGAGCATTAGGTTATGTAAGACTGCTGAAAGGTGGTGGTAAAAGACCAGGGAGGATGTGAAAGAAGCCATTTGTATCACAGTAGTTAACTTTTTCTCAGAAGATAGGCTTGTCAGTTTGGAGTAACTTGAGGGTTTAACTGTATAGTGAGGCAAACCGTGGAGGTGTGAAAGTTTAAACATGATACTAAGGTCAAGAAAATACACGAGGCTGCTTTACTTGTTTTAGTTTCTATTTCTCATCTTGCTCTTCATGACCTTTTTTTGACTTGAGCAATGCACTTAGGGTAGTCTGTTTTTGTTCAAAATACCTAAGAATGTAATAACGCCTTTGAACAAATACTTATTTCAAGCACTGTAACAGGATGGGGTAGGTTACCATGAATATCTCTTTTAAATGTGTGATGGGTTTGTCACTTGATCTATAAGGATGCATATAAAGTCAGGAATGTTCACTTTTATGTACAATTTTTAGCAATGTTTTAGTGACCACCTTTTGTATCTGTCCAAGTAAATTGTTAACTTCTCTTCACAGAAAATAGAGAAGTGAGCAAGACAAGCGGGCGACTTAACAACGGTATCCCTCAGGTTCCAGTGAAAAGAGGGGAATCAGAGTTTGATTCCTTAAGGCAATCACTACCAGTTTTTGAAAAACAGGAAGAAATTGTCAAAATAATAAAGGAAAATAAAGTTGTTTTGGTTGTAGGAGAGACTGGATCAGGAAAAACTACTCAAGTATGTTTCTTTAATGAAATAAAAAAGATAATAGTATTTATACAAAACTGATGTCGATTTTGTAATATTTCCATAATAACACATTTCTTTATGCTAGTTTTAAGGCTTTTGTTTTCCTGTATAGTCAAAAGTCTTGTGTTCTAATTGACTTTCTTGCTTTTGAAATACTAAGCCAGCAGATACTTACTAAAAGCATAAAGTTCTGCACAATTTTCTGATAGCAGTTTTTCTTTAAAATAATATAAAATATTGAAGGGAAAGTAGTTACGATTTTGTATAGTCCTTTGCCTTCTAAAGCTAGTTCTGTTCTTAGTATCTAAAGTAGACTATTACTGAGTTAAAATGATAGATTACCTACAGGTATTTTTTTTATAGATTTTGCTCAAGCAGGGGAGAGAAGCTTCAACTTTCTTTTCCTTTTTTAAAAAAAACAGATTAAATTTTAAATCAGAAATTTATTTTTGCTGCATTTCTGCCTGTTCAAGTATGTTTGCAATGATAATCCTATTATGAATTGTTTTGCAACCTGTGTAATATTAAGACACACTTAAATTGTTTCACCGTGATAAAAAATCTATGACTTTATCAAAATAAAAATTAAATTTTAACTACTTCTTTACAGATCCCTCAGTTCATTCTGGATGATTGTTACAAAAATGGAACTCCCTGCCGTATATTTTGCACTCAGCCAAGACGTTTGGCAGCTATTGCTGTGGCTGAAAGAGTGGCAGCAGAAAGAAGAGAAAAGATTGGCCAGACAGTTGGTTATCAGATCCGATTAGAAAGCAGGTACTAACGATATTTCTTAAAGTCAATTGGTCTTGTGTTGGTATCTTCAGTCTTGTGTACTTTTAAACTACAGTGTGTTTGGGGTACAGCACAGTAAAAGCTCAGTATGTGATGTATAGGTAGGATATGTTGTTTCAGGTAATGGAATATTTAAGAGTGAAAAGGACAGTTTCCCTCCTGTATTTTGCAGTTTCATGTAGTAAGTTGTCTTACATACGTGAATTGCAGGTACTGTCTCTTGATTTCTTCTTGAGGGTGTGTGTGTGTGGTGTGGAATTCGTTGTCTTATTTTCAGATCAAGTCTACACTTTCTTTTTTTCCCCTCCCTGTTTTAACGTGTAAATCTAGAAGTTCTGCAAGTTTTGAGGATAGGTAGGAAGACCAGCATGCTGTAACAAATGCTATATCATGATTGTTGATAAGGGACAGAGAAGTTAAAAAAGCAAAACTTGAAAGTAAAGTATGTTGAATATTATACTCTGTTTCAACTTTTATGTTTAATAGTTGAAGTGGTACAGAAGTAGAGATTTTGGGGTCACCTGAGGTCTTTGTTCCTAAACCAGAACAGGAGTGAATTAAAGTCTGAAGATTGTGTGCAATTTCTAGATTCTTTGAACTTTGTAGACAGTGGTATTTCCAGGAATGGTCAACAGACGGGATATGGGTGAAGATGGCAAAGGGTATACCTGATTATGTTGCTTATGTGGATGAACATACCACATAGCTAATGAGAATGAATGCACTTGAACAACAAAGCCAAATGAAAGAATTTGAATATGTGTACAGAAGCTCACAAGACTATTAAGATACTAAAAGAGCTAGTAAAGATGAATTACAAATAAGGTGGGTGATTAATGTGTGGAAGTATTAAGCTGGCTGAAGAAGAGCAAAATATAGGGCAGATCAAAATGGAGGGATTACTGGAAGCAGTGCAGAAAATCCTGCTTAAGAAGAATCAGTAGATTCACTCAAGAGAAAGACCAAAAGGCAGAGATGGCAGTATTTCCAACTCGGCAAAAAAGGTTGTGGGGTGAAGGTGTTTAAAGTAACACAGGAGTCTTAATTTTTTGTTTTATTAACTATTAGACAGCAATGATGATTTCTAAAAGGCTGCTGAAGAAGAGAGATGAGTAAAATAAAGCATTTCCATCTTGTATGTGTTCCTTGAATTTAATATGTAGGAGGATTTTTGGATGGAGGAATGAATTCCAAACTTGGAAGGAAATGTGCGTATGTATGATAACTAGTGAGCTCATGTCTTCCAGAAAAGAACTGCAGAATATAGTACAAAGGAACTTTACCACGCTTAAGGTGGCAGTGCTGGAGATAGTAGTGGCAATTGCTGTTTTTCCTTGTGTAGCTAATTATGCCACAACTACTATAATAGTAACTTTTAAAGACTTTGTGGTTACTGAAAACTTAAAGCATTTGAAAAAGGTGAGACAATTACTTTGGCTGTATACTGTGTTGGGTTTGTATGGTGAGGTTTTGGTAGCAGGGGGGCTACAGGGGTGGCTTCTGTGAGAAGCTTCTAAAATCTTCTGCTGTGTCTGATGGAGCCAATGCCAGCCAGCTCCAAGATGGACCCACCGCTGGCCAAGGTTGAGCCCATCCGTGATGGTGGTAGCACCTCTGGGATAGCATATTAAGAAGGGGCAAAAAACCCCTGCGCAACAATGACTGTAGCCAGAGAGAGGAGTGAGGCTCTGTGGGCGGAACAGCCCTGCAGCCCCCCAGGCCAGCGCCGCAGGAGGGGCAGGGGGGCTCCAGGGGCTGCAGCAGAGATTCCCCCCAGCCCGTGGTGAAGCCCACGGTGGGGCAGGCTGTGCCCCTCAGCCCATGGAGGCACACCGTGGGGCAGGTACCCACCTGCAGCCTGTGGAGGCCCATGGTGGAGCAGATACCACCTGCAGCCTGTGGAGGATCCCACACCAGAGCAGGTGGATGCCCAAAGGAGGCTGTGAGCCCATGGGAAGCCCGTGCTGGAACAGGACTCCTGGCAGGAGTTGTGGCCCTGTGGAGAGAGGAGCCCAGGCTGGAGCAGGTTTGCTTGGCAGGACCCGTGACCCTGTGGGGGACCCACACTGGAGCTGCCTGTTCCTGAAGGGCCATGGAAGGGACCCACGCTGGAATAGTGAGTGAAGAACTGCAGGCTGTGGGAAGGACCTATGTTCATGGAAGCCTGTCTCCCTTGGTGGGGACCCCATGCTGGAGCCGGGGAAGAGCATGAGAAGTCCCGCTCCTGAGGAGGAAGGAGCGGCAGAAACAACATGTGATGGACTGTCTGCAATCTTCGTTCCCTGTCCCCCTGTACTGCTGCAGGGGAGGAGATAGACAATTCAAGAGTAAAATTAAGCCCAGATGGAAGAGAGGGATGGAGGTGTTTTGAGACTTGGTTTTATTTCTCATTATCCTACTCTGATTTGATTGGTAGTAAATTAAACTAAGTTCCCCAAGTCTGTTCTGTCCATGACAGTAATGGGTGAGTGAACTTTCCCTGTCCTTATCGTCACCCACAAGCCTTTTGTTATATTTTCTCTCCCCTGTCCAACTGAGGAGGGGGATGATAAAGCGACTCAGTGGGCACCTGACGTCCAGCCACCATCAACCTACCACATACAGGCAAATGCTAAGACTGTATTGAAGCATGTACTGAAGATTTGTTTTTCCAAAGGCACACACACTGAATTTTCCAGTAAATTAAACAATGTGGAGAGGTTCTCAAGGTTCTGTTTCACTTGCTTATTTATTTATAGAAATTTGAATCTCACTTTGTTAATTAATCCATTGTCTGAAATTTTGGACCATAAGCACTAAGATTGCTTAGAAACTCTCTGGGATTTGGCATAGTTTAAAAACAAGTAGTATGCATGAATTCTTTGGTGAGAGAACTGTAATTCCACTTCTGGTGAGTAGCTGTTTAGTCCTTAAATTTTCAGTTAACAGTGGAAAGTTAGCAGCATTTAAATGGTGCAAAAAACTGAATTACCTTGGTGAACTGTTTAATAGGGTTTCTCCAAAGACGCTGTTAACATTTTGCACGAATGGCATACTACTTCGCACGCTAATGGCAGGAGACAGCACTCTATCAACTGTGACACATGTTATTGTGGTAAGAATCCTGTTGTATTTCATGTGAGATGGAATAGCGTACATTACTTGTTAATTGGAAGATGAGATCTTAATTTTGTTTATTAATTTTCTGAGCATTTAAGGTCCTTCTGTTTGGCTAGCATTTGAATTAACATTAAAGACTTACTGAGTATTTATTGTAGTTTGTATGTTTTTGGTTTTGTTTTTTTTCTTGTAAAAGTATCTTATTTTAGGCTCATGCCAATAATTAATTTTGGAATCATGATGCATTTATGGAGGACAGAGCTGTAAATTTTCCCAGACCTCCTCTGTCAGAAAGCCTTAGGGAGGCTTATGTAGATAGGACTTAATGTGAGTGTCAGAATTCCTGGTATCATTACTTCTTTTAGCAATACCAGCTTTGCAGTCTGTTTGCCAAAATATTTTCAAGATAATGAGTAGTCTAATTTTCAGCAAATTATTTAAGTGTGTTCATTTATGATTATGTGAATATTCTTATGGTAGAGTTTGATAAGTCAGTAGAACTGGAATGTTTACCACAAGATAAATTTCTCCACTGCTGAAGACAGAGAGATTAATTATTATTTTAGGTGCCTACGTGTTTGTAAAAATGGAAAAAAGTGTGAGAATGATTTGCACATTCTTGACTTCAGCCTAAAAATGTATTTGGATCCCTGCTTTATAAGTTCGTAATATAAAACAAAACAGAAGAACACACTAACAAAGGTGATTAATTAATCATATGCCTTAATTGATTATAAGCTTTGTGCACAACTTAATGGATCTAAGCAATCTAACTTTTTTTCTGATTACATGGTATTGTACATATCTTTAAGTGTTGGTCAGTTGTGAAGTGAGAATTTATTAAAATAAGATTTGTAGGATTTGCGGTTTGTGTCATTATCTTGAAAATGAGATTCAAATATAAGAACTGGAGAAGTTTCAGAAGTTCACTTTTAACCTCTGAAATCAAGGTATATGTAGCTTGTGCATTACCAGTGCGGTCCACTTGGATAACTTTGTAAAACTTTTTGAAGTATTTTTTTACTTTTGGATAGTTTGTAGGGTTTTTTTTAAACCCTTACTTAAACTAGACTTACAATTATAATGTACCTGTAATATACTAGCAAATTATATATTTTAGTGTTTAAAAAAGTATATAATTGTGAAAAGTTATGAGCTTAGATCTGTGATATTTGTCTGTTGTTCTCCACCCCCCCCCCTTTTCTTTTTTTGCTATAGGATGAAGTGCATGAGAGGGATAGGTTCAGTGACTTCTTGTTAATAAAACTAAGAGATGTGTTGCAAAACCAGACTAATTTAAGACTAATTATTTCTAGTGCTGCTCTAGATGCAGATCTCTTTATTAGATATTTTGGAAGTTGCCCCGTAATACACAGTAAGTGTTTATGTAAACTCCTAAATCTGACTATACCTGCCCTAGGACTTACAGATCTTGTTAAACTGTAGGAAACCATTCTGAGTATGAAGAAACAGGATAAATACACTGAGAGTTACAACAGTGTTTGTTCTTTGTTAATTTTTGTCGTTTCCTAACTATTTGCACCGTGTTCAGAGTGAAGTGTTTTTGTCACAGGGAGTTCTGTAAGTGCAGGGATGTCCTGGCCCCTGCCATGTTCAATTCAAGAAGCAGGAAAAGGTTCGTAAAGTGCTGATCTCCATGGGGATACTGACCCTAGGATCTACAAGAGTGTGATATGTATTAATTCATTTCAGTAGATTCTAGTTCTTCAGGTGTCACAGAGGTTGCTACTGGTTACTATATGAAACACAGATAATTGCACCTCATTATTTCAGGAATACAGTCTTAGGCAAATTGGGTTTTCGTGTTTAAATCACATGATTCTTTATTTTAAATGAAATTATTAGCTGGTCATCTCAGTAACCATTGAGAAAAGAAATGACAGTTTATGTTCAGACTCAGTAGTTGCAGTTAGATTACATTCAAATGGAAATAAAAGTTATGATTATTGCTGTTTTAATTTCATTTGACTGATCTTTAGTAGAGGTAAAACATAGGTGTGTGGGAGATGCTTTTTTTTTTTTCAGGTCACCCTCCTGGCTGCTTGCAAGTTTTCTGCATGGGTGACCTCCTCTGGTACCTTGTAGTCCTCTTCCTTTTTCAGCGATGATATCTAAGTATAAGGTGTTTTGAAACAAAGCTTTTAAGAGAAACGCTTTCTTTTCAAAATGATCAGGTAGACTGTCTGCATGTCAACATTTTTTTTTTTTTTTTAATAAAACTGAGCAGTCCTGGGGCATGAGTAGATCACTTTCGCTATAGTCTTTCCTACAAATCATTGTTTTATTTCAGTGAATGTTCCTGAAAAAAGAGGTTTTTTGCAGATAGAAGTGTTGCAGTTTATTCTTTCTGAAGAAGAGAGAAGTCCTAGGTGATTTAAACTCGGCTATGGCAAATGTCAGCTAAGGGCCCAGAAATTAAAATCTAGAGATTTTAATCCCTCCTGTGGAAAAGGATCCTTTAATGTCCATAAATAAGGTCTAGAATAGTGTTATATTGAAAAGCAAACCAGGGTAAATTACTAAGAGATAAATTAGCCTTTAGAATGCTTCATTTATCAGGAAGCATTCAGTAAAGAAAGGCAAATTTGGCTGAAGTGGTTAAGGAATTTGAGAGAAGTCCATCTTCTCATACACTTCTCATGAGAACATGTAGTTGAGTACAAAGGTGGCAATCTTTTTGTGGGATCTACTACTAAAGCTATATTAGTTGCTGTTAGGTTTTGTAATTCAGGTGACAATCTTACACAGTGAATTCTTTTTTGTAACCCTAAACAAAAATGGCTATTTTCTGTTTCCCATTTTGATAAAATTGTAATCAATAAATGTCAATCTTACGAGCATCTCTTGCTATATCACTTAATACAATTGAAGAGGTTAATGAGAAGCAAGGTACCCAGCTGGCATTTCCCTTTTGGAATGTTGTGGCCCGGTAATTTTAAAGAAAATAAACTCCAGTGAAGATACTCTTCCAAGACTTTTCAAGGAAAGTAATAATTCCTTAAATCAGGCCCTAGTATGTTTTAATTAACTTTCTGTCTATAAAGGTGCTTTTTAAAAATTAAGATTATAAATGAAGCTAGGGAATAGCTAATATTTTATGAATTATTTATACTTTCAGTACAAGGAAGACCTTTTGAAGTTAAAGAGATGTTTTTGGAGGATATTTTAAGAAGCACTGGGTATACAAGCAAAGAGATGGTGAAGTACAAAAAACAGAAGCAGCAAGGTTAGTGGACTTCTTAGTTGTTAGGGTTGGCAATGACCGTCATTGATTGATTGAACAACTAAATAGGATGGTTCTCTGTTGAAATTCCCAAGTCAGAGTATTAACCAGACATGGTTAGATGACAGCAGCTATCTTTAAGCTCTCGATGCTTACATTCTTGAGGTAGATTATGTAACTTAAAAAAAATATTTTCACTTTCTTTCAATCATTGCATTCTTTTTGCTTTCAATTGATAAATGTTACGTTCCACAGAACTGGGGCCTTTGCCCACATAAAAACTGTAGAAGCAGAAGATATTATATACTGACTTCTGGGTGGAAATTAAATTGCAGCCATTAAAGAAGGCAAAATTTTGTTCATCTTGCACAGAAGTGATTCCTATTAGTAACATTTTTTGCTGTGCTCTTCAAACAAGGATATATTTAATACATACAGCTCAAAAGCATAAACACACTTGAACTTAATGTAGTTGTTTTTCAATTGATTAAGTAGATATATTATTTGAGAAGGTTTCCTGACAACTGAAAGTAATGATCCTAGTGTGTACTTAAAAAAAAAAAAAGGGTGTGAGAGGGGCAAAACCAAAGCTGTAACATACAATCCTAACTCTATCTTGGTGCTCAGTTCTGATCACTGTGGAAAGAAGAGTTCAGTTAAGCCTCTGGTGTCTTCTACTGTTTATTCTACCTGTACACATAAGTTAGTTGTTACATGCAGGAGCTATAGCACTTTTCTTCGGTATTTCACTTCTGGAGGAAGACCTAGACTGGGAAATGTACAGAAAACACTTACTTAGGAAGCTTATTTGAATGCTGTAGGTTGGAATACCGGAGACTTACGGGGTTAAGCACACAAATGGTGTTTTTTACCTTGTTCATAGAGCAGGCATTTGCTGTGTTGCACTCTGGGTGCCCTTAATCATGGAATTTATATTGGGTGGTAACAGCATTCCAGACTAAATAGAAGAGATTGAATAGATAAAACTTTGGGACTTGATACAGCTATTTTTTGTAACTGAAAATGTTGAATAATTAAGACAACTGTAAAAATTTTTTTGGAAATACTTTATGCATTCTAGAAGAAAAACAGCAAAGTGCTCTTACTGAGTGGTGTTCTGCTCAAGAAAATAACAGCAAAATGGAATCTCGGAGACAAAGATCTGTCCCAAGTGCAACTAAAGACTGTAATCTGTTGGCTGATGGTAGTGACACAGTATTTAATCAACTGGTAAGTTTTTCCTTTTGTTGGAAGGGATGTTTAAATCTGTGTTACATTGTTACTACCCATTTAAAAACTGTTTCTGAAGATATTACCGCTATAGTTTCTAGAAGCATTTTAACGTATATTAAAACATGATTATTTTTTTTATTAGCATGAACTACCTTAGCTAAAGTGTGTTTTTCAGTTGCGATGGTTGTACATAACTTGTTTAGCTGAAATGGCTAGACTTGTCATTTAAAGTAATTGCATATGACACAGTAAGTGCTTTAACTGGTACCTGAATGCTGTATTTCTGCTTGTTACTTGGAAAACTAACCGTTCAAATTCTTTGTGTCTAATATATGGGAATAAAGACAACCCTTGGAAGAGATTAATCTTTCAGTGCTGTGTTTTCTCTTCAGACTGAAAAAGATGCGAATTGCCTTGACCCGTGGCTAATAAAAGAAATGGATTCTTGTCTCTCTGACATCTGGTTGCATAAAGATATTGATTCCTTTGCTCAGGTGTTCCATCTCATTTTAGCTGAAAATGTCAGCGGTAAGCTTTTATCTTACTGCCTCAGAAAAAAACAACCACAAAATGACTTGAATTTCTGTGGCTACTTTATCTCCAGTTTTAGATATTATCTTTGAATTCTGATGCCTATTGAAAAAATGAATAGGGTTAGCAGAATTAATGGGTTTTGTAGTTACTGCTTGCTCTACTTGTTCTGAAGTATTGACAGTTAATTGTGTTTCAATAATAGTATTAAATTCACATGAACTGAGTGGTGGGATGACGTGAGGAAACAAATTCACTCAGGGCTGGATTTTGGAAGTCATATACTACATTTATATGAAAAAAATAATTATTTTTGTAGTGGGTTTGCTGATGTTTTTGTACTTCTTAGTTGATTATAGGCACAGTGAAACAAGTGCTACTCCACTGATGATTGCTTCAGGGAGAGGCTTTCTGAGTCAAGTGGAACAACTGATCAGCATGGGAGCAAGTATCCACTGCAAATCATCCAATGGCTGGTAAAACAAAACAGATAAGCTGAAGGATGGATTTATTTGCCAATACACAAATGAGAAATTTCTGTAACATGTAAACCGATTTGCTAACCTACCAGACTGCCATAAAGCACTAATAGGTTTTGACAGTCCAAGCAATTTATAACTTCCGTTTCTTACATTGTTTTCTCTAAATTCTAAATCGAATTCTTAAACAGTGTTGAATATAGGACATACACTCTTAGTTTCAATAAGTCTGATTTAACACAATGATTAGAAGAAGAATTGGAATCTTTCATGCTGCGTTGATTGAATTAGACCCAAAATGTTTGGTGATTCTTATTTTGAGTAACCTATATATATATTGGATTTAAAAATGGTGTATTAGACATGCAAATATCTTTGCTGTGTTAATACCTGTAAATATGTTGTGTCGTGAAAAAATATTCGTGAATCTGTAAAAACTCAGATTTTTGTGGCCATGAATTGTGTATTCATGTGGACAGGACTATTATAAATGATTGTAATATGGAAAAAAAAAAATAGTATTCCAGGGGTCTGATATTTGGCACTACCACTTGAAAAACTTTGGAAGGAATGCAGTTTAAAAGGAGAACAGTGTGAACTGCATTGTGAGGAGGGCAACTTCTGTAAGATGTCAAAACCCCCAACATTTTCACAGATTTTGGAGAAAAACGTCTTGGGTGTGATTTCTGATTTAAAGGAGCTAGTAAATCATGCTTATCTTTGCACATCGGTGTGCGGTTTGTGGAGGAATGGCACATTCTTCCTCCTCATTTCCTTCTGCATGTTACTTCTGTGTAAAACTGGGATTCTTTCTTGGTAAAGAATTGCAGTTACCTAAAAATCATATAGCTGTTACACCTGTTTAAGCACTTTAAAAAGGGAAGTTACAGTTTCAGCCATAACAGCACTGATTAAACAGTGCCAAAATCGATAGAAATGTGCAGTCAGCTGTCTCCTCTTATAATGTATTATTCATATGTATCTTTTGAAGTGAGAAATTAATAAGGATTTTTATGCAACTGTTTCAGGATGGCTTTGGACTGGGCTAAGCGCTTTGGACAGACAGAGGTTATTGACCTGTTGGAGTCCTACAGGTAGGCTATAACAACACTGCAGAAACAGTTGTTTAACATGGTGAAGGGAAAACTATGTTTTGTCATTTTTTAATCAGAACAGTTTTTAGCTTTTTATGCTTTAAAATCTGGCCTAAATAGCAAGTTTTATTTGAGAATAAGAATATTTTGAAAACCTAGTCATTTTAAAAAAAGTTGGTATTCAGTATCATAGTGATTACACAACTCCTAGCATAAATATAGTTCTGGTCATGCAGGACTTCTTTTATATTATTAGTATTTCTCCTCTTGATATGGGCATTTCTATCATGATTATAAATCTAGGCAGGATGTGATTATAGTAACTTAAATAGATATGCAGAGGAGACGATGATTTTATACCATGTACCATTTTAATTTCAGATGCTTATTTTAGAAATAAATCTGTTTTGTATTTTTATCTGTATATTGTTGATACATGGTAGCCATATTAAAGAAACTTTATATGAGCAACTGTTGTGGTTTAACCCCAGCTGGCAACTAAATACCGCGCAGCTGCTTGCTCACCCACCCACATACCCACTCCAACCCCTGCCTGCCCCTGGTGGGAAGGGGAGGAGAATCAGAAAAAGGTAAAACTCATGGGTTGAGATAAGAACAGTTTAATAATCGAAATAAAGTAAAACATAATAATGACAATAACAATAGTAGTGAAAAGGGGAGAGGGGGAGAGAGAGAGGAATAAAACCCAAGAAAAAAGCCCAAGTGATGCACAATACAATTGCTCACCACTTCTTGACGGATGCCCAGCCAGTCCCCTAACAGTGATACCCTCTTCCATGCCAGAGAAGAAAATTAACTCTATCCTGGGCAAAACCAGGACAGTAACATGTATACTATGCCATTCAACTTGTTTTTTGACTAACTTAAATTATCATAGTTTACTTACAGTTTTGTAGAGATATACATTATTGTAATTTCTCTTAGAGTAGTTTCTGTTAGTGTAGTACCTGCTTAACTCTTATGGTAGGGAAGTTTTTGGAAATTATTTCTTAAATATTTTTCCTTTAATGGATAAACAAACCGTGTCTTTATACTTCCAGTTCTGCAACATTTGCTTATGGTTGTGTTTCAATAAAGTATAATCAAAGTAGAGTTAATGCTAATATTTGAAGTTGCATACGTTGCTGGACGAACACTTAAATCAGTGGACAGTAGTAGTATTGTGGAGGTGCTGTTGTGCTACACTTTAAAATTCGAGACGAGTAGTCTCATTAGTCTTGGTCTGAATTTGAACTGATGGCTGAATGCAGACCTGAAGCAAACAGCACTGACTCTGGCCTGTGTATTTGTATATTTTAGTGCTTCAGTGGAATTTGGAAATATGGATGAAAGTTCCCTGGTCCAAACAAGTGGTAATGACCTTAGTGCAGAGGACAGAGAACTGTTGAAAGCTTATCATCACAGTTTTGACAATGAAAAAGTGGATCTGGACCTGATTATGCACTTACTTTATAACATCTGTCATAGTTGTGATGTGGGTAGGTATATACACACACTCCCAATAAATTGCTGTGGATCAAGCTTCTGATGGATTGTGCTCTTTTTGCAGTAATACTAAATAGGTAAAATCTTCCAAGCGGTAGCATACACAGTACTGACATGTATTTGAAGTGATTTTTCTGTTTAAATCTGCAAACCAACTTCTTTTTTAGGAGCTATTTTAATATTCCTTCCTGGATATGATGAGATAGTTAGCCTGAAGGACCGTATTCTTTTTGACGACAAGAGATTTGCTGATAATGCTCACAGGTAAAACCTATAATTTTTATGGTTGTCTTGAGTTTTTATTGTTTCTTTTAAAGATCCTTAAAATGTGCTCTTTGTCTTGCATTAGATACCAAGTTTTCATGCTTCATTCAAATATGCAGACTTTGGATCAGAAGAAGGTGCTTAAAAGTCCACCTGCTGGCGTCCGCAAAATAGCAAGTATCAGAGGACTTCATCAGATGTTATATTGATCTATTTTGTCTTTGCTTTTACAGTTACTATAGTTTGGTTTTGTGGTTTTGTTTCTGTTTTTTGTTTGTTTGTTTTTTCAAATTGCAGATTCTTTCTACTAATATTGCAGAAACCAGCATAACAGTCAATGATGTTGTATACGTTATTGACTCAGGCAAGATGAAAGAGGTATGATTGGCTTAAACTTTCTTTGGGAAGTAAACTTCCTAGTGTTGTTTTAAAATACATAATACAAACATTTTTAAGAACAATTTTTTTGTAGTGGGCTGAGAGCTAGTGCATGACAAACAACAAAACTCACTGAGAAGTTTTGACATCCGTTTGTTTTATGACAAATACTGTAAATAGCTAGCTGTTTAAAAACCCTGTAAAAGTTATTGCAGGCTGATATATTGATATATCTATTTTTTAAAAATGAAGTTATTATTTCTGTTGATTTTTAAAACAAGCTCATCTGTTTAGACCACCATGTTCCTGAGAGAGCACTGGGAGTTTCCTTTATCCTACTATTATATCTATCCCAAGTCTAATCTATTAAGTTTTTAAGCATTGTTTTTGATGTGTTGAATGCCCGTTCCCTAATTACTTTTCAAGGAAAGTGCGATAACATAATGAGGCAGTTTAAGACCTACTGTATGGCTTGGAAAACAAAATTGGATTTCATAGGAGATAATTTCTGAATTTCTCATGGTAATACGATTTTTTTGTCATTTTATATCAAATGTAGGAAAATAAGGACATAATTTCCAAGTGAGACAAAGAGGAAAACTTTATTAAATATAATAGCATATTTTTGCTTGGTTTGTGATACTACAAAACACACTCCATAACTTTTATTGACTTACAATTACTTCTTGACTAGAAAACTTTAATTAAGAAAACGCACAAAGATACGGCAAAGAAGGTAGCATAAATTCACTTGAAACTAAGTACTTCAGAATATAACTTTGTGCCAGAAGCTGCTGTTGCTTAGTTATTTTTTTTTTAGAGAACTTATGTTGATGATCTAAATCATCAGTAGCTTTTATTTCATGTACCCTATTCAATCTTTTTATGTTCCTTGCTTTGCTTTTGTAGAAGTCTTTTGATGCACTGAGTTCTGTTACAATGCTAAAAATGGTGTGGATTTCAAAAGCCAGTGCTATCCAGAGAAGGGGCAGGTAATGAATGCTTCATACTGAATTTTATTTCGCAAATATCCACTATCCTGTACGTTAAGGATTAAGTACACAATGTAATAGCAGCCACACTGAGTAATGTTACTAGTCTAGTCCAGTGTTGTGTTGGACAGTGGCCAATACTAATTCTTTGCAGAAGAATAAGGGTCAGCATGTATTTCCTTGGAGTCATTTCCCAACTTGTAGTAAAGTGACACTCAGGATTTTCCCAAAGCTTACATTAGGTCTAGGTTGTTTTCTCCCCATGAACTTGTTCTCCTTCTTCTTTCTCCCATGTAGCATCAGCAGCCACAGTGTCCAATAAAGTGTTTCACAACTTAATCTGTGGGCAAAGGGCTGCCTATTGCTAGTTTTTAATTGATGCCCCTTCATAGCTATCATAGAAGAGACATTGAGCAGTGATTCCTTATTCACCTTCTCCAAATTATTCATGACTTAGCAGGCCTTTATCATATTATTCCCAACACTGGGTGAGGGCTAAAAGGTTATGTAGCCACAAATGCCTGTGTTTGGTGATATGATACTGGCTTTAACCTGCCAGTTTGAGTGTTGGTGTGAGCATTTGCTGTCTCTGTCCCCTCACTCACAGGCTGTTTGGTCTTCATTCTGCCTTTTACTTATAGAGCAGCTTTCAACTGTTTGGGGGATGTGAAGAGGAAGAGAAACAAAGTTTATGACTTATGTTCCTTATGGCAAAGGCCAGTTGAGATTTGGATTGATCTTAGGTTAGCAAAACCCACACATCACTTTATTTTTAGACAGGCCTTATTTTTGTTTCTCCAGATCTTTCAGTATTGGGATAAAATTATAATAACAAATTTCTGTACTATCAAAAGCAATCCATGTACTGGAAAACTCTGACCTTATGTATGAGACCTACACTTAATGACAAAATTATCTTTTTCTTAGACATGCTTTGTATTTCTGTTGTAAGTTTGTGTGTGTGTGTTGGTTTGTTTATTTAGTTATTTTTAGAAAGGTATTCTGATTTTCAACAACTTACCGTATTTTGTGTTCAAGGGCTGGACGCTGTAAGCCTGGAGTCTGTTTTCGTCTCTTCAGCAGGCTTCGATTTCAGAATATGTTGGAATATCAGACTCCAGAACTTCTAAGAATGCCACTTCAGGTGCATGTTCAGTTAGAAATTATAACTTTAAAAAAAAAGTATTATCATCAAAACATAGTCTTTACTCAAAAAAAAGCTTTTGTTTTTGTTTTTTATTTTTTCCTCCTGTCTTAATCTTTTTTTGCTTTTAAAATTGCAGGAGCTTTGTTTACACACAAAACTTCTGGCTCCAGTTAATTGTCCAATTGTTGACTTTCTTATGAAAGCTCCTGATCCTCCACCAGCTTTAATTGTGAGAAACGCTGTGCAAATGCTTAAGGTCAGCAGAGGAATAGAATTAGATGGGAATTGTATTTGTTTTTACATTTGTGGTGTGGCAACATATGGAGTTTTATTTGTACTGAGACTGTTTATTTACTTAAGGATGCTTTGACTTTTTGTGTCTTGTCTATTTTCATTTTGTGTGTGTGTATGTATTTTTCCATGTTAAGGGAAGAAAGTGCTTAAAAATCTCGTCTCAAACTGTTAAGAGTTCAACTTGCTTTTTGAGTGTTTAGGACCAAGTGTAGTTAATGTCCAATATTCACATCCTTTTTGCTTTTACTGTAAATTATTTCTGTCCGCTTCCCTGCCCTCCTGCCTCTTTTTTTTTTTTTTTTTTTTAAAATAGACGATAGATGCCATGGACCCTTGGGAAGATCTTACTGAACTTGGTTATCATCTCACTGATCTACCAGTGGAGCCACACCTTGGTAAAATGGTGTTGTGTGCTGTTGTTTTGAAGTGCCTGGATCCTATTCTTACTATTGCTTGCAGTCTTGCATATCGAGACCCTTTTGTCCTACCTACACTGGCCTCTCAAAAGCGTGCAGCCATGCTGTGTAGAAAACGTTTTGCTGCAGGAACATTTAGTGACCATATGGCGCTTCTCAGGGCTTTCCAGGTACTATTTCATCTTCAAAAAGAGTACTAATCACAATAGATCACATGCCAAACTAAATGATGGACCAATCAAGTTAGTTGTAGAATGATAGATAAAGTTTCTCCTTTAAGGACATAATTTTTGTCTACTAGTTTCCTGTATATTGGACTCATAAATCTGTGAGGGAACACTTTTGGTCGTATTTTTTGTTCATATTTGCAAACCTGGTTAAATTCTGAATGTTCTTTATAAAGGTGCCACTTTATATCCTGCTACACCGATAACTTAAAATCATGATCTTTGTAATAACTTAATATAATGATCTTATAATAACATAGTGATCACTGTGCTGATTTAGGGAATGGGTAAAGAGAATCTAGTACGTAACCAGGAAAAAAATAATCTAGTTTGATACATTTCTTTCAGAATGGTTTCTGCTTTTGTTCTGTTGATGTAAATGCCATTTTTAAAAAAAATGCATTTCTTTATATTAGCTAATCAAATTAATAGGCAAATGTAAACCAATGTTCTTTACAGGCGTGGCAGAAGGCGCGCAGTGGTGGCTGGGAGAAAGCCTTCTGTGAAAAGAACTTTCTGTCTGAAGCCACGATGGAAATCATCATAGGAATGAGAACACAGTTGCTTGGCCAGCTTAGAGCCTCAGGTAGATTTCTTGGAAAAGATTTTACATAGTTTTGGAATCAAGTGTATACCTAGTATAAGTGTATACAAATTGTAACAAGAATAGTGTTCACTGGTGTCATTTTCATGCCTTGATTTGACATCGACCGGTACACATTTATGCTGGGCATGGTGCAGATGCTGGAGTGAGGAAGGTTGGCTGGGCAACAGCTGATCTAACTGAAAGTGCCCTGATTGTTCCTGGTGCCACACTGGCTTTCCGTGTGAGATATGTTTCCTTGGGTTTTTGCATTCTAATAAATTATTTCCTTAGGAAATGTCTTTGTGTTGTAATTCTATTCTATGTTAGCATAAACCCCCTTATGAGGAAGGATTTCAGTGTAATGGTTTCTTCTTTGTGCTGTTAAGGTTGGCAGTGGTGAAAAGTGAAAGAAATTTGTACTTTATTTCACTTTTTTTTTCTCCCAAATTCTTTTTGATAAGCAAAAAAGTAGATCTTAAATACAAGCAAGTATTTTGTCCTCTTCTTTCTTCAGGTTTTGTTAGAACCAGAGGAGGAGCCGATATTAGAGATGTTAATACTAACTCTGAAAACTGGGCTGTAATTAAAGCTGCCTTAGTGGCTGGGATGTATCCCAATCTAGTGCATGTAGACAGAGAAAGCCTGGTTTTGACTGGACCAAAGGAGAAGAAAGTGCGATTTCATCCTACCTCTGTTCTTAGTCAACCTCAGTATAAAAAGGTAAAATCACTTTGACTTTATAGTTCACAAAAAAGAGCACTGTACTCTTATCACATGTTTAGAAATGTCTCTTCATAGTAGCCAGTACTTTGAAAGCAGCATGTGCATTAAACACTACATTTTTAGAAATTCTTTTTCCTAGCAGTTGATAAAATAAAGAACTGGAGTTATTTATTTTTCCAATATTTTTTCATCAAAACTTACTTCAGTTAGGCCTTCTAGATGGAATAAGACACAATGGTAAAAAAAAAACCTAGTTAGGAAACTCTTTTAAAGATGTAACTATCCCTGCTTATAATAGCAGGAGGAAGTTCTGCTCTGAAACTGTTTTTTTTTTTTTTGATCATTTTTTAAAGCAAAGTATTTTTGTTTCAAGATGGTAGGATAATTTGTGAGTCTGGTTGAATTCTCTCTTGCTTTTTTTTTTTATTTGGTATCTTAAGTTTATGTGTGTATAAAAATTTATTTATTTCTACATATATAAAATAGGAAATACATTAAAATTTATTTTAATTACAAATAGAGGGTAAAATATCCTAGTCTTATTTGCTCCTACGCAGATTCCTCCAGAAAACGGGCAAGCTGCAGCCATTCGGGCACTCCCTACAGACTGGCTTATATATGATGAAATGACGAGAGCTCACAGGATAGCTAATATCAGATGCTGTTCAGTTGTAACACCTGTCACTGTGTCACTCTTCTGTGGACCAGCTAGATTACCAAGTAATGCTTTGCAGGAACTTTCATCCTTTCGAGGTATAAAGGGGTTTGGATTTGTAATGTTTCCATTGGTATATACTAGTATGGCATATGGAAGTCTTATTTGTCAAGAATATATGTAATAATTATATTGCCTAATTCTTAAAATGACAAAGCTACAGTTCATGTGGTTATTTAAGAATAGTTTATAAGCTCTGTAATAAATGTCTCAGTTCTGCAAATCCTTTTAGATTTCGTATCCATAAATTACAGTTGCACAGTTCTGGAGTCTCACAAATTACAGTACAGTTTGTTACGAAATAAAAAATGCAAACAAAATGTCCGATGACAGTATTAATGCTGAAAAGTGTAGTATATATGTTTTATTCTACAGACTAGTTCAAGTGATACTTTGAACCAGATTTTTCAAATTGAATAATAATTAGAAACTGTCAGTGTGGCAAATAGTCATTTCCAGCTGAAACATGTGTTTTAAGGATTATTTTCTCCTGATAACTTTTAATAACAATTATTTGTAATATTTACTATAAGTAAATGGGAATATATAGAAATGTCCATATTTATTTTTTTTTAATTTAAATGGAGTGCTGTAGGAAGAGAAGCAAAAATATTCTGTCCTGCTGCCAGTTCTCTAGAGGTATTAGATGGAATCAAAGTAAGAGTCCAAGTTATTTTTGAAGTTTTTCTGTCTTGCTCTTAAACTGTTGCCCTTAGATTAGTGTTTATGCAGATTGAATTGCACCTGAAAAAAAAAAAGGATCCTACAAAATAGCCATATGTATTTATAATTAATTTCTTTCTTAATATGTCTTTAAATCTGCTGGTTTACTAGGAAATAAAGAATAGAGCAATGTATAGTTTTGCAAACAGCTCCAGGCAAAAGTTTGAACATGGCTTGTTGATATTGATGAAGGTACATGAGTGAGTCAGATCACATCAATACAGGTGCTTACATAGCAGAGACCTCAGCAGATCTGGATTTTGGAGTTTTGCTCAGTGAAGCAAAGACTTATCAGGGAGGTGTATTTACAGAAAATAGTGGTTTTACAAACATTTACATTTTAAAATAAAATCTAGAAGGAAAATGGTTTTATTGCTGGTAGTACAGTAGTGTTCAGGTTTTTGGATGTAGGTGGAAATAATACAGAAATGTTAATACACCTTTTATATTTAATTCAGGGGACAGTGTATCTAATGATAACAGTGATAGTGAGATAGAGGACAAAACTGCTGATTTGGCGCTACTGAAGGTAGATGAATGGCTGCATCTCAAACTGGACCCTGAAGTAAGTAATGTATCACTTCAATGTTTCTTTCTTGTAGAAGCATGTTTATGTCATATTTTATTAAGAAGAGTTCTGAAACGTTTGGGTAACCAAGACTTTTCTGTAAAAATGGCTGTCACAGTCTGATTGAGTCTCTCAAATTTACAGGACAATGTACTCTGTCATTTAATCTTTATTTCATGAGCTGATTAGAAATACAGCAAAAATCCAGGGGCTCGATCCCTTTTGCCCAGACTAAGTCTGTCGCATGAATTCACTTATTCACCATTCAAGTTGTAAGCTTTCATAACTTAAAACCTGTAACTCTCAATTCATACACCTATGAGCAAAAAGAAAAAAAAACCCTGGCTGCATAATGGCCCCTCTTTCTGGCCACGTGTCCTGCCTATGTGGTGCTCTTGCTTTGACCTACTGGCACTCCTCCCAGTACACATTGAGCCTTAGCATGGACTGAGTTAACCAAAACCTGAGCAGCAGCTGACTGAACAGTCACAATGGCATATTGTGTATTTCCTTCTATGAGAGGGTGACTAAATTTGGATCAAAATGGAACACTTGGAGTTGTTGAAAGAAAGTTCTATCAGATTTTAGAGAACAACAAAAAAACACTTTTTGAAGGCAGAAGTATTCAGGTCATTGAGAAGCTCTGGCTGTGGTAAGAGGTAGTGTACTTTATGAATTAGGGAACACTTGGACTTACCAGATCTAATAATAATACTGTCTCTTCTAGAGCTGTTCAAAAGTATGATTATTTTAGAAATGGAAGCATTTCTGATAACATGGGGATTAACTATAGTCTTATAAATTCAGTCATCTCATTGAGCAGAAGTCTGTGTAAGGAAAATACGTTACTTACAGCTCTTTTCCCTCTGGTATGAATTAAGAGTGCATGAATACAGACAGTATTGATTGAGATGAGGGCACATGAATTGACAGGAATGGCATAGAGCATTAAAATATTTTTGTTTTCTCTTTTAAAGGTAACATTTTAAAGTGAAAAATAAAAAGTTTTTTGTGGGTTTACAATCTGATTTTAAGTTCGGTGCAAAGCTAAATGAAATAAAACATTCTAAAAGTGATCTTGCACCTGAGGGAAGAAAAGATTAACTTAACAGCTTTAGTTTAGATGTGGGATTTTCTTCCTTTCCCCAGCACTTTAATCTTGCCTTTCAGTTTGGACCATGTTCATTTTAGAATGCCAAAGGCTGCCTGATAGGAAAGAGGTAGAGTACCCTTACCTGTCTGATCTAATTTTTGTTAGTCTTTAACAGAATTGAAATTTGTTACAGGCTGCTTGTTTGCTGTTCCAACTCAGACAGAAGTGGCATAACTTATTTCTGCGTCGTATGCGAGCTCCTTCTAAACCATGGTCTCAAGTTGATGAAACAACTGTAAGAGCAATTATAGCTGTTTTAAGTACTGAAGAACAGTCTGCAGGTTTGCAGCAGCCTTCAGGTATTGGTCAGAGACCAAGGCCTATGACTTCTGAAGAACTTCCTTTAGCGTCTACGAGGGGGTCAACCAACAGTAGAAAAAGCTCAGCAGACACTGTATTCTCTGATGACTCCTCTAACCCTGAAAAGTAAGCTTTTGAGATCTTCTAGAGACTGTAGGTTGTAACTTACTTAGCTATAAAAAGCATTGCTTGGATTTCTGCTAGTAATAACAAGGAAGAAACAACAGAAATACAGTTGAAGGAATTGATACCGTCCTGTGCTGTGTTATAGTTCTGATTTCATTGAGAAGTATTTTATATGTGTGCCTGTTGTTTGAGAGAGCAGTCAGGAATACTGTCCATGAGTTGTCACCTCTGGGAAGAAGTAGCAGAAAAGGTTTAACTGCAGCATTCAAAACCAATGCATAATCGGTACCTTTTTAGTTAATATTGAATATGTTTTGGAATCAGTGTAATACATATAGTCATGCTATAGGCTGATATGTAGATACAAATTATTCTATGACCACTTACGAAAATCCTGGTGTGTCCTGTATCTACCTTTACTTTTTAGAGTTTTAATGAAATCTATGCCTCCTGCACCTCACCAGCTAAAGAAGTACAAAGAAAAAACCTCTTTGCGCTCCAAACGAACTTCAGATGACAGATCAGATCAATCATCAGCAAAGTCTACAGATAGCAGTAGCTATCCTAGCCCCTCTGCTAGTCCTTCTCCAGTATCTGTAAAGGTAGAGTCCTCCTGAACAAGTTACCCAATTCTTCAAAATTAATAGAATTTCAGAAATAAATTTGCTGATACCTTTCAGCAGCTATCAGGTATTATACTGATACATTAGGAAGCTAACTTAGAATTTCATTTTTAACAGCTGCATAATAGTTTTTCTTTCTGGAACTTAAAAGCTAGACTAAATATCCTTGTTACACTAGTAATACAGTAAAAATACTATTCTTTGCAGACTGCTGAGCTAAAGATATCCAAAGTTGAAAAAAATCAGATTAAATTGATATAATAACCACTGAAGGGGATTTAATTTCTTTTCCTAAATCAGTGTACAGTACATGTACTTCTGAATTCTTTGAAGTCTGCCTTCCTCTGCTTCTGTAAATGGCATACATTGGTATTGATTCTTTGTAAGTTTTGTGCTATCTGCCTTATGACTGCTTGCTTTCTTTACGACAGTTATTTTAACAAAGCATGCATTTTTAATGAGGTTATTGGCAGAGTTTTTCCTGTGTACTTGAAACAGTAAACTGCAGTACTTTTAAACAGATCATTGAGAGGAAACCCCATTGTTCCTGTAGCCACAGACGTGTTGGAGGATTTAGTGATTCCTCTTAGTCTTTCAGTTTTTAAATTCAGCCAATGTAAAAGGAAGAAAAATTGTTTCCTGAAGGTGGAAATGTGGGTAGTATGCTTCAGGCTACAGTCTGATGTATATTATAGTATTTTTTATTATTATAATATATTAATATATATAATAATTCTAATGATTAATTTTGTGTCATTTGAAGGTGTGTCAGACTTCAAAGAATTGTAATTAATCACTAGACTGTTTAGGTCTGTTCTGCTACACTTGTTTGCTGCCCCTTGTGAATTAATTATTATTCTGGAAAGTGCTTAAATATAATAGATGTGAAATAATTTTTAAGACCAGTTCAGGCAGTACTGGCTGATAGATTCTGTGTTTCTTGTAGAGTCTGGGGGAGGAGGGTGGGAGCACAGTCAAGGGATTTCTGTCTTAACAAGGGATTTCTAAAACTTCAGAACTAAAGTATGGTTTATTTTATTGTAGCTTAATTTAATTTAATTTTTCCAGGGTTCCAAACCTCCTTCACCAAGACCAAATATGTCAGTTCGGTACTTTATCATGAAAAGTAGCAACTTGCAAAACATTGATATTTCTCAACAGAAGGGTATATGGTCTACTATGCCAAATAATGAACATAAACTAAATAGAGCCTTTTGGGAGAGCAGCATGGTTTACTTAATATTTTCTGTTCAAGGGTCTGGACACTTTCAGGTGAGCACTTAATACTAAATATTAGCTTTGGCTGATGACTTAGGACTATGTATAGTATGAATATTTTTGCTTATGACTTCTGATCTTCTAATAAGTAAAGTAGTAAGCAAGTGTCTCTGGTTGCTGAGGAAAGAGTACTTCATTCTCTGAAATATGCCCTTTTAGCTAACTGAATTTGTCACTCAAAGGCCAAGGCTGAATTGCCTCCAAACGTCTTGAGTCAGAATAATGTTTTTCCCCTTCATTAATCCTTTAAAACAACAACAAAACAAACAAACAAATCCCAACAAAGCAGAACGTTGCTACTCTTTTCTCTGCATGCCAAAATAAATATTGTAATTGAACTAACAGTTACTATCAAGTTGCAGCTTTCTAAAGCCAGGAAACCCACAGTTGTCTTTATTACAAATTTTAGTAAAATCTGTTTTGACTGAGATGTAGTTTCTAAAACTTAGGAAGCTGGAAGGTCATGGCTATGATTCTTCTGGAGCTCTGCCTGAACTTCAAGTTTCACATGGTGTTTGTCAACGTGTTGACAAATGTGTAGCCAATTTGAAGTTAAAGACTTGACCTGGTAGTGCGAAGTTGCAGGTTAGCTGTGTTGTAGAGCAGGCTAAACTCAGTTGTTCCAGGTAATGAATGTTCACCTTACTTTTTTATATATGAACTATTAATAAAAGTCACCTAAACTTGAAATCTAATGAACTAGCCAAAATACAGCTGTCTTGGTGATACCACTGAAGGAGATATATGAAGGTGAGATATACATACAATGATTTGACAAATGCAAATGTAGTGTTGGAAAGTAACTTTGAGCATGCCAGTTTGTACTGAAAATGGGCTGTTGTGTTGGCGATCTTAGATGAGGAAGCTGGGAGGGGAAGAAGTGCTGAAGTCAGGAGTGTAGGTGGTTGTGGTTGCCTTCCCCTTCCGGTTTTCACAATGCACTGGACGTTCATGGAAGTGTGAGATTAACATTCCTATTAATATCCTCTTGTACCAAGTGTCTCTTTACTTTCCACTTCTATTTCTTTTCTGTTCCTTTTAGTAATCTCCATTTCAGTCTGGGCTGAGCTATCTAGGACTGCATGTCTTACAACAGTAGTGTGTGCTGGTAACTTTCATAGTGCGCTGCTTCTCTTGGACTCCTGAGTCATAACTGGCATAAATTTGGGTGTGTGGTTGGTTTGTTGTTTGTTGTTTTGTTTTGTTTGGTAGTGTGGGCAAGTAGGGGTGTCCTTTAAGTTAGAAGCAATCTTAGATTTGGTTCTTTCTGAATACTTTTGGAAACTCCTTCCTGTGGCATTGAAGAAGGAAATAAAAGCAACTTTGACTTATTTCTTTGAAGAACAGCTATACTCTTAATTCTATGTGAAAATTTGTTAACATACAGGGACATGGGAAGGAGGGATTGGATTTCTGCAAAAAATACTGACAACTAACAAGGAGTAGCTAATGGATTGTTATGTAGTAGAACATTGATCTTGAGGCCTTACACCTCAAATGTTTTTACCACACCTTTTCAACCTCTGTTATAAAGCTTAAAAAGACATTAATGGTAATTGGACAGATTGAGAGACGTTCTCTGTGGTCAAACACTAGAAGATATATTTGAAGTGGAAAACCAGATTACATTTTTTAACTTTCTAGATATAAACATTTTAAAAGATCCAGCTTTATAGGGGAGTATGTGGGGATCACTTTGAAACTAATATGAAAGTTTCATATGAAGTCCAGTGATTTATTTAATTCCAGCATAAGCAGATACACTCTAATTACGTCTTTCCTTTCATATTGTGGTTTTTGTTCCAGGGCTTTGCTAGAATGGCTTCAGAGATAGGGTGTGAGAAAAGTCAAGACTGGGGATCTGCTGGTTTTGGAGGTGTATTTAAGGTGGAGTGGATCCGAAAAGAAAGCATTGCTTTTCAGTTTGCACACCATTTGCTCAACCCTTGGAATGACAATAAGAAAGTGCAAGTAAGCAGGGATGGCCAGGTAATGTTATCTGCTAAAGCCTTCTTTACTTGGTAGAACTGTGTATTGTTTCTTAGCTTTCTTAGTCTTGATATTTATCTCAACTGCCCTCATGTATCTGTTACTCTGAATCACAGTTCATTGATGCATTGTACATTCTGCTAATGCATTACTGTTGAAGTAATGGAAACTGTAAGAGAGTGGTTTCTTTCTTAAGAATCATTTTAAAAAACATATTAAAGCTGCATGCTTCCAAAAATAAAAGCTTTTTGGAATTTATAATTTTGGTTCTGGAGATTTGAACCCTGTTTGGTTCCTGTTTGTTCCCTGAGATAGTCTGTCACACCCAAGTAACTGTTCATAATTATAGCTTTGAGTTTCCTGTAAAGCATGAAGAGAATCTTGAGATTTGACATAAAGCTTTAGGACAGTTCTCAAATCCATTAAAGCCAAATATAGCTACAAAAAGCTGAAAGAGAATTGGCACAAGAGTTTTCTGTGGCAGTTTCTGTGTTCTCCCCAGTCCCCTCCCAAAATATTGCCTTGATAACAAGATTCTAGAACTAAACTTCATATCACCTTCTCACTACTTTCCCCAAACCTCTCCAGTTTTAACAGTGAGGAAAGGAACATAGTGTAAGAACAGGGAAAGGAAAGTAGCACATGATGGAGCTAACAGTGCTTCTGTTATAAGTGGCTCTTAAGACCTAAACAGTCTTAATGATCTGAAAACCAACTGATTTATAAACATTAATATCCGTGATTCCACAAAGAGCCGCTGTATTACTTGTGACCCGCCTTTCCACATTCTCCACCACACTTGATGAAATTAAACTTAAAAGATGTGGAGAATAATGATCTTTTGTTAATAAGTGACCTGTGGAAGGTACAAAGTATATGGTGCATGTGTTCTTATATATGGTGATGGTGTGTTCACTGGGAACTCTTAAGTACTGACGTCTTACTGTAAATGAAAAAAACCCAACAAACAACCTGTAGACCAGGGTTGCTTATAAAAGCTTTTATCTCCTCTTGAGCCCTAGTAAAAAAACTATGTGTATGTGTCAACAGCAAAAGGAATGAGCTCTTTTCGAAAGACTGAAAGCAATCACCAGTAACTTCATCTAACACTTCTGTTATACACAGTTTCTGTATGTTCTGTAGCATACAGTATAGTAGCAGTGCAAATAACTTCTTTTATTTCCTGCTTATTTCTAGGAGCTGGAGCCACAAGTTGGAGAGCAGTTGCTACAGCTTTGGGACCGTACTCCTTTGGCAGGAAAAAGCTCAACTGATTGAGCATGTCCAGTAATGTGGTAGAGGTAGTTATTTCATGCATTACTTGCTGATTTCATGATAAAGGAAAAATTATCTATATACAATGTATCATTACAGTACTGTTTTTCCTTTGTAGTTTGTGGAAGAACAGGTACACTTAATACTAAATGCTCTCTTCCTTTTGATTTTTTTCTTTTTTTTTAGCTGTGGTTGTTGAAATATCGGCTATAACCACTAGAACCAGCAGCATGCCTACAATACAAAGATGAAGAAGAAGGCGGCGCAACAAGCTCCTGCAGTTGTTAGTCATGCTGTGCAGCTAGCAGTGGAAAAATAAGGGGGGATATGTTAGTTTCAGTATTCCTTTGTCTTAACAAATATCATAATGTTATTCACTAGCTTTTTTTTGACTGAATTATTTTTTTACAGTAGTTGCAGTTGATATTTGAAAACACAGTCAAGTTCCAAACTGAAACAACGGACCACATAATTTAGTTTTGGGTTTAAAATAGCACAGCAGACAGTTTAAATATACAGTTTACACTGAAAGCTTTCTCAACACTGTAAAATGTATGAGTGAAACCAGTGTAATATTAATTAATCATTCTTGCAGTTTGTGTAAAATAAATAAATTGAGAATAGATGTCTCCAAAGATATTGGAAGGTTCCATAAGTATCCATGTTGAACTTCTGTATGCATGGTGCGAGAGAGAAGGACATATTCATACAAACAACGGGGCAGCTGGAGAATGTTAAGTTTTAATTTAAATAGGTAAGTGAAAGGAGCATGAGAATTTTGAGAATGGGTTGGTCCAGCAGCGTTTCCAGTTTCAGTTTTCACCTTTAGAAGGTACACACTTCGTCAAGCTGTAACAGTCTTTCAGAGGCCTACTGCCAAATGGTACTTTTAATAGCTCACTAATTTGGTTTTATTTCTTTCAAAAAAAAAAAGAAAAAAAGGAAAAATTGCCAGTATGAATTTCATCTTCGGTGTAGTCTTCATGCTTGCTTTCTGTACCTCTTTCAATTTCTTCTTCTGTGCTACTGTTGGTTTGTTTTATTGGACTTTTCCTTAGTTGTCAGCATACTGTACTATGAGGCTGGTATAAATTCAGTCTGCTCACTGTAAGCACTATGGTTTTGGTCATTCTTTGATTAAACAGAGGTTTTTCTGCTTCTGAGCCTGTACTTAGATTTTTCATGTCTGCTAAGAATATTCACACAGTTCAGAGTGCCCTGTGTATTCCTTCTTGCATTCTGTGTAGCGACTTCCATGCACAAACAGTCAGTTTTGCCTTTGCAAGACTAAATGGGTCCTTGTAAGACTGGTATTGACTAATAAGGTATTTCTGGACACAGTGCATACCACAGAGCTGTGAGGCTCATATTGCCTTATGTGATACTCCCAGGCCTGTGGCCACAAAGGAGTGGGGGGTGGTATTGCCTCGTGCAGGGCTCCTGGGCCCCGCGCACACCGAGGGCAGAGCTGGCACAGAGCGGGAGCAGTGGTGGGGTGTAATGTTTGGTGAACAAGCCCACACAGTGCTTCTGCAGCTTGCTGATAAGAAGAGCGGTCCAGCCAAGGAATTCACATTCCCCAAGGTCATAGTCTGGTCTGGGTCACTTGCCTGGAGAAGAGCCAGCCCTGCTGCCTGCCTGACAGCCATGGTCATGTAGGTCTTCACATGCCTGAATGTTAGGTCTCACCCAGTCTTGGTGAATTACTTGACTTGCTTTTGTTATGAACTAGATAGTTGTACCAGATAATTGTACTGCTGATAAATATATTTTCCTGTACTGTTACTTAAACTGTTTTTTATCCCTGAAGTTGTTGGTCTGGAGTCTGTTACCATCTCATGAACCTGTAACATGGCAGAGCTGCCTTAAGTCCTTACACTGTTGTCAGAAGTTGGATATGGTGCACTGCATCATCTCTGACCTGCAGTGGCTGCCTTAGTTGATTATTTTGGGATCTTGCCCCTGCACATGGATGTCAGATTCTGCTTTGACTGCAGAAAGTCAGAAAGACAGAAACATGAAGAGAGATTTACCCTGCTTACATCTCTTCGCTCTTTGCTTAGAGATACTGAGCAGTGTTTGGAAGCAGCCCAAGCCCAAGTTGACTACCTACAAAAAGAACCAGCCCACACCCAGCAGGACACTGGGGCAGCAATAGAGGAGAATGCTAGCTCCTGCCTATGTTAGAAGCCATCAGGCTAGTGTGGAGAAACGACAGCAACGCACGGTCCCCCTGTAGCAATATTGAAAAACTTGACCATCATCTGGAAGCTGCGGAAGAGGGAATGTATAGAGACCCAGAAGACAGGGAGCATACTTGAACTGATTCAGATTCAGACAATGTTGTGCCCAAATCCTGCCTCCCTGAAGACTTAGTAATCCGACCTGTTGTTAAAACAGAGTATGATGCTACTGGAGGTATGACAAGTGCCTCCACATGCTCTTTCATGAGCACAGACCTAGCCAAACTAAGCACATGCTATCAGAAGTCTGGGGATTATTTAACTTGGCTTGCAGATACGTTATGTGACTATCTGAGTTTTGGACTAGAAAGCCTGGAGGCTCACTTTGGGGTCTGGGGTCCAACTACAGGTTCCAGCAGGAAGTGTAGATGTAGCCGTGTCTTTGGGTTAATACCTAGGTTGTAGTGATCGACAGCTTCACTGTGCTAGCAGGCTACTTTGTATAAACAGTGCATGCCACAGTAACGGCTATGCCTGCCCTTGAAGAGGAACTAAAAGACTGGTAAGAGGGGAACATCCTGCTCCAGAAGGCCCCAGAGGCTAGATGATTGCCAAAGAAACATGAAGTCAGCAAAACTGCAGTAACCAGGGGAAAGGTAAAGGTCGCAGGGGGAGATTGCAACCACCAACTCAATTTTAGAGCAGGAACTGTCACCGTCTTGACACCTGCAAGGAGCATGTGTGCTAATCTGCATGGCAAGGGAGGGTGATTTGAATATAAGTAACCAGTCAGCATGGGCTTAGGTGGGTTTTGCTAATCACGTAACAAGATGAATACACTGTAGTTCTTCAGTGTGGTGTGCTAGTTTCATGGAATCGCCAACTACCGCCCGTCTCTCTGCAGACACAAAATCCCTATCTTGGCTCAGTGTGTAAAACTGACTTACTGTGCACCAGGTGTGGGACCCTGCTTGGGAGAAAACATAGTCGCTGTCTTCCAAGCAGCACTAGCATATATTGTGAAGTACCTGAGATGACTTGAGGTCCCCTGGCTATTCCCTGGGCCAGTCCCACAGATTTGGAATTGGGCATCACTAGGCTGTTTATCAATCATGCTCTAGAAGTAGCCCCTGTGGCAGAGGAAGACCTATGTGGACATTGTGACATGTGGCCCACTGGTGGCCACTAACCAAAAACGGTCCTGGTTTGCTCAGAGCCCATTTAAAGTCAATAGGCACGGGCCTTACAGGCACATCACCCAGATCCACGTGGCCCAGCTCTTACAAAAGGTATTTTCTGCTGTGCCCATCCATACTTTGTGTCCAGGTAGTTAAAAAAGCCCCTAAGCACATGCAAAAGAAGAGGTGTGTGCAGGAACTAATTATGCATTGAGATGCTTTTAAGTACACTTGAAACTACTTTCCTCTTCCATGATTTGTCAGTTTTCATGGTGACCAGATTTCATACAATTGGTTTCATTTTAGTAGATACTTTAGCAAGTATTTTAAAACAAGGTTCACATGATTTTGCTTGTTGCGCATGTCTTTGTTTTAATGATTTTAGTACTGACAAAACTAGGATAAATCCGTGTGGCCCATGTGGACAGTTAGTTAATGTGATATTTTTAGTTCTTTTAGATCTTTGAAGTTCTAATAAGCTGAAAATTTGTTGTTCAGTTGTACTCTGTCTTCTTCTTTTGTTCGTATCTTCTGCTTTTTCTCCTTTTGCATATAACTTCATGGACATGCATTCCAATCACTGAATTCAGAAAAGACAGTATCAGAGATAAGTAGTGTCTAGTGCACAGATCTAGGGGACTTCTCTTGAAGCTGCTGAAGCATTGAAAGTTCATCTGTAAGGACATAACGGTGCTGGGTTTTATATGATTATTCTTCAAAAAAAGAATCTTATCTCTGATCTCTTTAATTGTGCACTGAGTGCCACAGTGTATAAGTGCTTCCTAGTGACTTCTGAGGCCACCTTTACCAGACAGTCAACCAGTAATTGCTTCTGTCCACGCTTTGAACTTCTGTCATTCAGCAACAATAACAGATAGTCTGTAAAACTGAAGGCTTTTTCCGCAAACAGCAATAGTGCAGCTTGTCTATGCCACAGTCTGCAAGGAGCATCATATCGTGTAGTTTGTATCTATAGTAGATTTAAGCATTGTCATAATTGACCTACATTACTAGAAGAGGTTATTGTGAATGAACACTGAAAATGTGATGCATAGTAATCTTGTTTTGTTCTGCAAAATCATTTGCAGAAATATTTTCTTTCTAAATAAAAATATACGTGCTGTCATCCCTTTTTCAGTGTGCTGTCATTCCCTTTTTCATTTGAAATGAACAACTGTTTCTTGGTAATACCATAGTAATACACATTTCTGACTTGTAACTTTCAATAAATCAGTATAAATTATTTTTGAGTGAGTCTGTCTGAATGTCTACAATAAAATACTCCACTCTTGAAAGTCAGAGGAAAGTGACCTCATTTTCTTAGGTAAACTACTTTTATTTTCTGCATTGCAATCCATACAAATTTTGCTAGGTTTCGTCTGTGGAAATAATGGTATTTTTATGGCCAGGCATTAATTTAGTTAAATCCATGTAAAATGTCTATCCAGTTACTTCACTGTGCAGCGGTGAATTTTCTGATGCTTCTATCCGCAGAATCCTCTGCTCTGGTTTCGTGTTAGGTCTGTAAAACCACCACTTTGAATGTTTTGAAAAGCAGTCTTTTGAGCCAGTGAGCACGTTCCGGTTTCCTGACCCTCTGTATTGACATTCAGTTTTTTCACTCTGTTCTTTGTATCACCCTGGTCACCAAAGAGAGCGTTGTCTTGGCAGCCGTGCATGTGATGATACCAGCAATATCATCAGTCTGTGGGAGAGCTCCAGCACTGAGGCTCCGTACTGGGATTCTTAGACAGCCAGCCTGCCTGGTAATAACTGAACGTGACTATACCTGAAGTGAAAACTAAAGCATCATGAAGGGCAAGGATGTGAATCTATGTGAAAAATACCAGGGTAGCAACAGCATGGCATTTGTGGGATCCTTGTATTTGTGATGGGAAATAGGACAAATGGCCCATCACCATCTTCTGTGGAACAGTAGAAATCACAGCTTGGAGGCTGTCAGGCGGGAGTTGATTTGCTCTGCTTTAGAGTAAATGAAGGTCTTGCAATCTAGCCAGTTGTCAGTGAACACCAAGGTGAAGAGGAAGGGAACAGAAATAGAATTAAGGACTGTTGTGGTTTAACCCCAGCCTGCAGGCCCCACACAGCTGCTTGGATTGTGGGCTGAATTAAAGACAGTTTAATAGGTAAAGCAAAAGCTGCACACGCAAGCAAAGCAGAGCAAGGAATCCATTCACCACTTCCCACGGGCAGGCAGGTGCTCAGCCATCCCCAGGGAAGCCGGGCTCCGTCACGCATAACAGTTACTTGGGAAGACAAACTCCACCACCCTGAACGTCCCCCCCCCCCCCTTCCTTCTTCTTCCCCCAGTTTATATACTCACCGTGACGCCCCATGGTGTGGAATATCCCTTTGGGTAGTTCGGGCCAGCTGTCCCGGCTGTGTCCCCTCCCAGCTCCCCGTGCCCCCCCAGCCCTCTCGCTGGCCGGGCCCGAGACTCTGAGAAGTCCCTGACTCAATAATCACTACTTAGCAACAAGTAACACATCAGTGTCTTAACATTGTTCTCGCAGAAAATCCAAAACACAGCACTGTAACAGCTACTGAGAAGGAAATAAACTACCCCAGCCAAACCCAGGACACAGCCACATGTTTGCAAAGGTTGTTCACCCGTGAGCAAAGCGTACGGGAGCAGTGCTGACTCAGGGCAGCTCCAGCCACGTTCCTCAAGACAGCAGGTGACAGCTATGCTAGTGGCTCGTGTGAGAAAATGCTGAGGTGTGCTGCCTCCTCCGGAACCTACTTCTGAAAATAAGTTAAAGGTGGCAAGCTGATTTGCCACAATGAGAATTTACTTCCTTTCTCTAGAAACTAAAGGAAGTTTGTTAAATATTTTGCAGCCTAAAATAGCTTATTTGTTGCAACTATCACTTTCAACATTTGCTTCCCCCACACCCTCCTCCCCTCCCTGAACTGATATAATTTCTGCTCCATCATCACAACATCTACAAAGACATCTCCTCCAGTGCTTGCAGGTAAAATTTCTACAGTGGAATTCTTTGCAGCTTTCATTTTAAATGCTTGGCTGTTGTCAAAATGAAATCGTATCTCACACCTGACAGGCCATTTTCTCTGGGTTGTGGTTGCATCCATTCACAGTTACCCCTAGGTGCTTTGTCTTTAAAGTGTATTAGAGTGGTTTCTACAACTACTCAATTATTATTTTTTCTTTTTTTCTTTTTTTTTTTCTTTTTCCGAGGAGCTAAAGGGATTTCTCCAGAGCAGCCACTTTCTGAATGTATTCAGTCACAACTTTTACTGTCTGAAGAATATTAGCGGTTGCTCTGCGTCTTTCTACTCACACTTAGCTGCACTGTTACCACGGATTATGCTATGTTGCTTTCAGCCGTCATTGCTGCTATCTTTGTTGCACCTTCTAACAGGTACCACAGTGCAGAAAGTAGGTGATGCTGCTCTGGATTAAAAGCTTTATTTGTTGTTATGATTCTTTTGGCAGATGTTGAAAGGAAGTTGCCTAAAATAAAAGTATAAACCTGGGTTTAAGACAAATAAGTTCTCAGGAAAGCAGACTGAGGGAATAACTTGCATCACTTTAGAGAATATAAAGTTAGAGTCCTGAAAAAACTAAAAAGCATGGCACATAATTGAATATGGCAATTCATAAAGGAGGCTGTATTTTATTTGTGTCAACCCCAGAAGGAGTTTTAAAGTTAATTCCATACCATGTGGGTGTGAAATTACTATTTTTTGCCTTGTGTTGTATAATGCACAGCTCTGAGATTCACAGCCTGATCTTGTAACTTTGCCTATGTGAATGGGTGTTTTACATTTGGTACTGTTGATGTATGAGCAAAGGTTGTAGCCTGAGGCTCTTAAATAATGCACCACTTTGTACCTCCCTCTAGGGAATATCTGGTGAAGCCCAGCAGCAGTCAAACAAGATTAAGGAACAAAACACAATTGTCAAAATTGCTTTTAAGTGAGGATGTTCTGGACACTGACAGAAACTGAAAGTGAAATTGTGTGACCATGTGAAATAGATTTAATATCTTCTGCTCTTGTAAAACATCTGAAGAATCTTTTTAAAACGAAGCTGTGCAGAAAAGGGTACCGACTCCCTGTGGGCTGACAAGCTTGCTGTGACTTTCAGCTTATAGTGTGTCCTATCAAAATGAGAGCACAAACCTTCCTTTTTTGATTGCTTTCATGCCTCTGTTCAGATTAAGGAACTTTTTCTGTACTCATGCTTTATAATACTAATACTCTGTATTAGTTTTAGTGCAGTTAGTAATGAAGAAATCTGTCTTGCAACTTGACAAGGGTAGCATTTCACAGGCTGCTGCTTTCAGCAGCTTAGCCACTGCTAGGTTTTAACATGCCCTAAAACCATATTAAATGAGGCGTCACCACTGTAAGACAATTACAGTGCTCTATTCACAGCTTTTATATGAAAGAGGCATCTAGCTTTTATTCTAAGATAGGCTTAGGGACTAGATAAGTACTAATCTAGGAGGGAGAGAAAAGAGAAAAGAAGGGCCACAGGGCACCTTAAAACAGGCTGTGAAGCTTCCAAGAGACTCATGAACTGAAGCTCTGCCTTATTTTCCTGGTTACCTACACAGACTGAATTGAACAGATTAAAATAAAGTACATGTGGCATGCATTCCATGTGTGAATTTCTCTGGCGCTTCTGTCTTCAGAGTCACAGTGCAAATAAATTACAAAGGATGGTAGCCCAGCTTGACGTTAGAGGACTGCAGTAGCCGTATTTGTCTTGCTCTTTAGTCTGACATTGACGTATAGCTGAGCTACTTTGTTCTGCTTTCATTCCTCTTTAGAGCATTGAAGCTGGATGAGGTCAGAAAGTAATTACAAAGCATGCCATGGTGCATTTACCCAAGGGAGGGTAACTTCCCCAGATGCAGTCTGCTGTTTTGTTTCCCACTACTCAAGTTCAAAACTAGCAGAAAACATGCTTTTCTCAGAAATGAGACTTAAAATTTTCATTTAAAAGTCAGTAGTATTTTGATTGAAACCAAAGATCACAGGCACCCTGTTTTAACACTCCTAGAAAAGAAAATGTTGCTGGAAATGGGACCAAGGGAGCTTTTAAATTGCCAGCCACAGAATCAGTAAGTAGTGGAGCTGATACACACTGAATTTTGTTTTAATCAATGGCACTCCACTCAGTAATGAACGAAACCAACAACAGATGCTGTCAGGCTTTGGTAAATGGGGACAAAAGGGTTATAGGCAGTATCTGTGGGCTGAAAGGTCACACCAGTCTATGTAATATAGAAGAATGGAAGGGTAAACAAAGTAGCTCTGTTACACACATGTGAACATCAATACCACTTTTTTTTTAATGTGAGAAGTTTCTTGAACTCTGAACATGTCAAAGCTGTTGAATTGTTTGTAATACCAGTGATAAGACACCAGATGAGTAGGGGTGACACTGGAAGAAGCATTCATTCACCCTGTAGGAACAGAAGCACTGGTGTCACAAAAAATAGGACTCTGAAGATCCTTCAGAGCGAAGCTAGGTGGTGCAGTTGGCTAGCATATAAGCTCTTATTTGCTAGGGACTGTTTAAAACAAAACCTAGGTTTATTATCAGGTGCAAATGAAATGGCCTCTCCCCAGGAACAAGGACAAGCAGTGAATTATGGTAAGGAATTTGTATATTAGTCTTTTGCTTTATATCTGACATGCTTATCCATGAGTTTTCACTTCTCTGAAAAGGAAAAGAGGTACTAGGCTGCACAGAGATATTAGAAGATATGCCTTAAAAATTGTTTTTAAGTACTTTTCATGTTTTCCTCCTGTGCAAAGCAGACAGTATGAAGCCAGGGAAATAAGGCTATGTTAGTTATTAAAGGCTTTAAATCATAGTATTCTTGTGTAAACATTACTTCTCTGCAACGCTACTTACCTGCAAGAAATGGTAGTGTTGAGGGTGTTTATCCAAAGTAAAACCATCAGGTCAGGGTTCAGGATCAAGCTCCTAGGCCTGGTGTGGCTTCTTTCCATGATCTTGTATAACTTGTCAAAGTGCTTAACTTGCTTATAACTCCTCAGCCTTTTAGTGTTTACCTGCATTGCTTGTCAGGAGTTTTCTAGAGAACGGTTGTGGAGTGCCTCTTACTGAAATGCTGTGTATAAAAATAGTTTAAGTTTTGTTCTTTAGCTCTTAATCCCTCAGCACGCGGAAAATGCAACTCCTTGCCCAGCAGAAGTACAGACATCAGTAGGCCACTCTGTAACACCGAGCTCTGCCCCTTGCTCTTTCTGATGTCGTAGGTTGCCAGCCACAGATTTTTTCTATGGTTATTTTGTTTTACTCTGCTGGAGCCGTAAACTGAAGAGCCATTTCTTAAGAGAGCAGGAGCAGGTGATTCCAAAGTGTCAGAAGTCAAGCAAAGGGGCAGAGGGATGGCTGAGCTGAGCCGGGATCATCTCCTAGGTCTCAGGCAGAATAGGAAAGTGTATGGATGTTGGAAGCAAGGCCAAGCAACGTGGAAGGACTACCGAGATGCTGTTTGCTGCTGCAGGGGGAAAATTCATTTTGCCAAAGCTTGTTTAGAGTTGAGGCTGGCCAGCACTGTGAAGGACAGCAAAAAGGGCTTTTTAAGATATGTTAACAGCAAAAGGAGGATCAAAGATAACCTTGGTCTGTTGCTTGATGATGTTGGTCACCTCACAAATAGGGTCATAGACAAAGTGGAGGTGTTTAATGCCTTCTTCGCCTCTGCCTTTAACACCGATGATGTGCCCTGGGACCCCCGGAGCCCCGTGCTGGAAGACCATGACTGAGGGAATGACAGACTCCCAGCCAACCCTGAACGTGGTTGGGGCTTGCTGCTGCAGCTGTGTGTGTGTAAATCTATGTGCCCCAATAGGATCCATGCCAGGGTCCTGGAAGAGCTGGCCAATGCTATTGTGGGACCTCTCTCCTTTATTTTTCAATGGCCTTGAGAGTCTGGAGAGGTCTCAGTTGCCTGGAAGCTGGCAAGTGTTGTCCCAGTTTTACAGAAGGGTAAGAAGGATGACCCTGGCAATTACAAGCCCGTCAGTCTCACTGCGGTGCCTGGTGAATTATTCTGGGAGACACTGAAAGTCACTTGAGAGACAATGTGATCACTGGTCATAGCCAGCATGCGTACATGCGCAAAAAGTCATGCTTAACTAACTTAATTCCCTTTGATGACAAGATCATCCACATAGTTGACCAAGGAAAGAGAGAAGATATGGAGCTTTTTTTTTTATTTTAGCAAAGCTTTTGATACTGTCTCTTGCAGTATCCTTTCCGACAAAATATCCAGCTTACAGTTGGACAAGTCTGTATGATGGGTGAGCAGTGGGCTGGTGGGTTGGGTTCAAAGGGATATAAGTGGGGTGACATCAGGCTGGTGGTCAGTCACTAGTGGGGTTCTCCAGGGCTCCATTTCAGGGCCAGCGCTCTAATGTTTTTATAAACGAACTGGATGTAGGAATCAAATGTACATTAAGTAAGTTTGCCAATGATAATGAACTAATAGGAGCTGAGGACTCTTTTGAGGGTAAAGAAGCCTTCCAGTGAGATCTGGGTAGACTAGAGAGCTGGGCAATCACCAACTGTATGAAGTTTAAGATGAGCAAGTGCCAGATTCTCCACCAGCGATGGGGTAATCCTGGTTATACATACGAAGTGGTGAATGGGAGGCTGGAGAGCAGCCCCATGGAAAAAGACCTGGGGGTCTGGGTTGACGGCAAGTTGAATATGAGTCTACAGCGAGCCCTGGCAGCCAACAAGGGCCAACTGTGTCTTGGGGTGCATCAAGCACAGCATAGCCAGGTGGTCAAAAGAGGTGGTTGTCCCACACTGCAGTGCACTGGTGTGCCCCACCTCGAGCACTGTGTGCAGTTTTGGGTGTCTCAATGTATTAGAAGGACATAAAATTATTAGAGCATGTCCAGAGGAGGGCAGCTAAAATGGTGAAAGGTCTCAGGGGCAAGACTTAGGAGGAGCAACAAAGGCCACTTGGATGTTCAGCTTGGAGAAGGGAAAGCTGAGGGGCAACCTCATTGCAGCCTACCATCCTCCTCACGGGGACAGCAGAGGGGAGGCGCTGATCTCCTCTCTCTGGTGACCAGCAACGGGACATGGGGAAGTGGAATGAAGCTGTCAGCGGAAGTTCAGACTGGACATTAGGAAAAGGTTCTTCACTGAGAGGGCGGTTCGTCGCTGGAACAGGCTGCCCAGGGAAGTGGTCTGGACAATGCTCCTAGTCATATGGTTTAGTTTTCAGCAATCCTGAAAGGAGCAGGGAGCTGGACTATGATGATCTTATGGGTCCCTTCCAACCTGAGATATTCCATGGCTCTATGATTTTCTTTCTTCTCTTTTTTTCTGCTACTCCTGTAAAGGAGCTTGTAACAGATTTTCAAGAGGAGGTAAGATAAGTTCTGCGTGCATTGGGAAGGTATCTGCATTTCTGCTCTCAGTGACAGCTATAAACAAGCAGAGGAGAGACAAGAAAGTTTAACAATCTTGTGCTTGCTTGAGATTTGCAATAGTATGCACTACTACTATTTGCATTAATGTTGAAACAAGAACAACAAAAAAGTGAAGTGCACAACTCTAAAGGCTCCAGACCGGTGCCGCTGAATGTTTCTTTTTGGGCCTAAACTCTGACACAGCATCATTAGAAAATTATGTTAGACCTGAAACAGGCTACTGCGGGACCTGGTGCAGTTACTACAAAGGGTACCCAAGATATGAATGGCTCACTGGATCAGAAAGAAGGAGAGGAAAAAGATATCTAAAGATTTAAAAGAAAAGGAAACTTTGAGGATTGAGGGAAAAAAAAAAAAGTTTTAAAAACATGTATTTGTGTTTTAATCTTGAGTCCAGAACTGAATTCTGATTTGCACCAAGTAGTGCTGTTTAAAATCCATCCTTGCCTCCTTTATTTTTTTTCCTTGGGATAGATTTATTACTACTTTAACACTCAATTTGTATAAAAATGATGAAGGTGGCCTACAAGAACCCTATACCTGGACAACAATAAAATTCTTGGCATGTTACCACTTCTCTCTGGCAATCAAAGTGCAATCCTTTCAGAAACAGGCCTTCCTGAGGACGAGCTGTGCCCTGCAGGTTCTGCTGGAATCCACTGTCTGGTTGAGGCAGCAGACAGTTTCTAGCTGTACTGCAACCGTTCTTTCTCAAAATCAGCCACAGGAAAACTGTCTCTCTCTGTGGGAATATCTCCTGTCAGTTTTCTTTAACAGTTTTACGTGACTGAGTTGTTGACAACGCTGGAAGTAAAAACTGGAGAGTGTCTAACCGGCATAAGAAATGAAATGAAGACACACTCACACACAGATCAAGAAGGGGAAAAGAATCCATTTACTTAGTAGAAAACTCCAGCATAGCAGGCTAAAAAAAAATATGTAGGTTTAATTGGTTGTTTACAAAATCTCTGTAGGAAAAATAAAAATGAATTAGCCAAGTTAGGTACCTGACCTGCTATTCTGGCCCCAAATTTTGCAGGAAGTACTAAGTATATGTTATATTTATATTTATTTATATATAAATAAATATATATATGAAGTATATATTATTAGTTTCTAGCATAAGCGAGAGTGCAAAAAGACTTTGTGATTTTCGAAAATATAGAGGAAACCAACTTAACCCATTTTGTGATGCTTACCATACGAAATATTTCTGAACTTTGTGCACAAGTGAAGACATATGGGTTTTCCACTGCCAAAGTCTTGCAAGGACTGCTCATGACCTCTTCATTATTTTGACTCACACTTGAACTATGTTCAATGCGAGCCACAGAGGACACCTGAAGGTGTGCAATTTATGGAATTATTGGAAGCTTTGTTTTCCAGTTCTAGAATGTTCCTATGAATTCTGAAAGCTAGAAGTGTTCAGCCTTTCTCTATTTCCAGTCTTTGGGTGTGGAAGTGTTTGCAAAGTAGACAGTTTCTAGTGTTCAAGCCTTTCTCTTCAGGTGAAGAAAACAGCTACTACACAATGAAGGGAAACGACAAGCAAACATCTCCATTGAGGACTCCTGATTTGACCTCTTCTCCTGCTGCTTCTGAAGACTCAGAAGCCTTGACCTCCATCACCCATTTTGCCACTTCACTGGAAATGCAATCACTTTTGGCTTTTGATGAATATTCAAAATGATACCATCTGTCACCCTGTCATCTCTGAGGGCAGAAGCGGTTTGACTCTCCAAAGATTTCCTCTTCTTTTTTTTTCAAAGAAAAGTTGAATAATGATCCCTATCATCAGGGAAAACCACAAAGTGACATATGCAGAACAGTAATTAAGAAAAACCATACCAGGTATTGAACTGGGGAGGCACTGGAGCTGTTTCTGTCTGGCATTTCAGAAGACTTCCTATTCCCTGAAGTTGGATGGGAAAGAAACGGAAGCCCATGATATGGAGAGTGGGTTTTGGCATTTATTTTGAAAAGGGCTGTGCTGTTACTATTGTTTCTGCTAATATGTGATTTGCCTCCATCACTTCTTTACCTTGGGTAACTTGCGATTTTGTCTGGATCTGACTGCAGGAATATGGTGAGGAGGATCTTCCCCCTGAAGTGGGGAAGGAGGGTTGTAACTCTTCCCTATGATTTTCTGAAGTGCAACAGGCCTAATATCGAATTCAGAGGAAGGAATTGGTAACCTTCTTAAAAACATTCACTTTATATACCGTAAGCCAGAAGACTAAGCTTATGTTGGACAGGTAGTTTGGTTGTGAAAAATTAAGGTGCTCGTTGTGTTCCCTCTGACTGCAACCCTTTCCCTCCGTGTGATCAAAGTGGTCATTCCTGTTCATTAACATGGCATTTTGAGGGAGCCTGCTTACCAGGACTCTATGCCCTAAGAAATAAATGTCTTTCTTTGTAAGAGCGGAAGTTGGAATCTGTCTTTTTCTTCCCAGGTCTGAAACTAGCTGATGTATTGAAAGGAGAAATAAAATTTGTACTAAGCTTTCAGCCTCTGAGTGTTCCCATTGCACCATGTACTCTGTGCCTGGCATAAAGTGCAGGTTTTGTGAACTGGTGTCTTTCTCTAACCTCCAGCCTTTTTTTTTTTTTTTTTTTTTTTTTTTTTTTTTCCTTTTTGCTCTTTTGTGCTGTCAAAGTGGAAGCATTGTGTAATGTAACAATAGAGAAAAGCTTTTGTATTGATCTGGCCTGAGATGGCTCTGCAGTGAATTGTTCTGTACTGTCCTGGAGTGTTCTCTCAGTGGTCTGTGGGGCAACTAGGATGTACCTATTTACTGTTTAAGGGAATCACAAAAGTTTGGATTTGGTTTGCATTTACCAATGGAGAAAAGATGCTGAGTAGCAGAGGTAGAACAAAATAGAATCTCTGAATTCAGAGGCACTACCAGTAGGTTCCCCATCACCTCATCACCTGCACCTGTTTTAAGGTCAGGTGAAGACAAGTATGGATGGCACGGAGCTAAGCTCCAACTCTGTGCTGAAGAGGTAGCAAGTTTCATAGTGCTTTCTGCTTTGCTGTGTTCATTAAAATAGATGCCTCTGTCTTTTCTTCACTTACACATAGTCCGTGAATCCTGCTGCAGCTGGGCCTCTTTCATGCTCTGCAGGGGAATGCTGTTTGGATCGCATTTGGATAGCAAATACAGGCAGGGGTGGATCTGGCTGAGGCACTGCTTCTGGAGGAGCCTAAATCAGGGGGATAAATGAGCTGTTTAACCTGGCTCCTTTGGTAGTGATCCTAGACCCAACTGAAGTGTAACATGGGAAGAAGCCTATTGTGGCAGGAAAAACAAACAGACCTTCCTAGAGAAGTGTGATGACAGTGTAGTGAGTATCTGGTTGAAGTTCCTCAGACTTGTGCCAGGAGAAGAAAAGGTTGCATGTACCAAGATACAGCTGGGGAGTGATGTCTAGGAGTTAATCCAGTTAGGTCCTGGTTGTTGTTTGCCAGGATTAATTTGTGTTTTCCACATATTTTGTAATATAATATATAAATTATATAGTTATAAATCTTGTGCATTGCTTTTTCCATTTGCAAAGAAGTAATTTTTTTTCCTCATTGACAGAAGCTTCTAGCTTCTGTTTTGTTTGTTCTGCTGTGACAGGTTATCACATACTCTTAACCATAATCCAAAGACTTCAAAAGCCAATTTACAATATCTGATTGTGTACGTATTAAGCAAGGTGAGTTGGCGGAAATTTTGAGGCTAGTGAAAAAAATGTTAAGGTAGGGAAAGCAGAGGAAGTCGTACATCACTACCTCTACCTGACCTTCTTCCTTTCTCTGGATCTGAGCTGAGGCTCAAACTCCTGGTTCTTCACAGAGCTGCTTTCTCTCTGCTGTTTCCTGTAGGAGGCTGCCAGTTTCATTTGCTTAGGATGCTTCCAGACTTCACACAATCTTTAAAGACAGAAACAGCCATTAAATTATGCAGTTTGATCTCCTGTACAACATAGACCATTAAATCTGACCTAGCACAGAATATGTGTATAAACCGACCTTGTACCTGAAGGCTTAGCATGCTGTTAGAGATAGTTGTTGGGTTTCCTCTAGACTCCAATACAAGGCGTTTTTCCATAAAGACTGTGTTTTGGAAGCTGGAGTCAATTTGCAGATTTTTTTGGTTCAAGGCAAAAGAAGACACAGAAAAAGAAGCCCCTTCCCGCTGCCCCTTCAGCCGGTGGTGTGCAGCTGGCAGCACTGTGGGAGGCAGGTCTACATCTGTAAAAGTTGGTCCAAAGAGAACGATATTGTCTCAGCATTGCCAAGAGAGACCTGGAGGTGGAATGTGGTCCTCATGGACACCAAGACACAAAGACCCTGGGAAAGAGAACTGCCTGGTACGAGGAGTACTATGCCGTTCCCTGCTACCTGGGGAAAGGAACAACTATGATAAGGCTGCATAACTGCTGTCCAGAAGATGGATCACAACCACAGATGCAGCAAGGAACCAGAAAACTTGAACTTCAGGTGAACTTTCTTCATAATAATATCATTATAACACAAAACCACACCTCCTGGTCTGAAGCCACCCGCCTCTAAGGCAAACCACGCCTCGGGCACTCACTCCTCTTTGGATGTGCTGGTAACCTTGCTGGAGAAGGTGGAGACTGGCAACAATCTATGGGCCAGAGGAGGAGTGAGGTGTGTTGCTTAGCATGAAAGATGGGTCCTTAGCAACTGAACTTTGGAGATCTTCCCCACCAAGGATCACGAGGATTGGAAGGACTGGCGGGATGCTGCCTGGACCTGGGACCATAGGGACGCCTTGGACCCATGGTGGTAGCTGTAATCCTCTTTCCTTTTCTTTTTACTTTACCTTTCCTTCCCTTCCTGTCACTCTATCACATGCCACTTTAAGGGCAAACAATAAAGTTGTGCTGTTTGATCAAAGCATAACCCCTTGGCGTGGTCGCCTTGATTTTTTGTGCTTCAAGATCATAGTAAACGAAACATCATGAGTGCACTGAGTGGACTGTGACAGCATCTCCGCAGGCACACTGATGGCTCAGACAGCTCTGAACCAGGCATGCGGGGGAAAAAGGGGACCAGGTTACTACAGGGTGTTTCTCGTGGCAGACAGTCAATTCCTTGCCTCCAGTCACTTCACTCTTCTCCTGACTGATTGTTCACACATATTTAAGGACGCTCATAAAGGGCTTGCTACTGAACTTTCTAACTATGTATGAAACGCCCGTATCATTATTGAGAAGAAAATAGCTACATTTATGTTAAGGGTTTATTCTGAAAGCAAAATGCTAATGTCTAAGAATAATTTTAGCAGTTTAAATATGCGCCTCTTAAATATACAAAATTGAGTTACTGGTCTGAGTTAAATTCATGGTGAAAAGTTTGTACGCTTGCAAACAGCAAGAAAAAAGAGATTAATTTGAATTAATTCCATCTTTAAAAGTTAAGAGAGATAAGGATAAAGCTAGATATTGTAACATAGATTTGACCTCATTTTAACTGACATCTATAGCTAAAGAATTGTTGGTTCAATGGGCCTGTACTCAGGTCTTTGTTTGTAACTTTCTTCATAAAGCATCTAAGTGGCATTTTTATTTCTTACCCTGTTTCGTTTCTTGTTAACTTCTGCTGACATTATTTTTAATCAGAGTGATACATGTGCAATTACCCCAAAAGGATTCCCCCTGGCAGCTGTACGAAAAATCATTGACAAAGCTTTGGAACAGGGCCAGGAACTGAACTTTATTAGCAGGAAATGCATACATTTGATCCTTTCAATGTACTTCTAAGCAATGAAATGATCGGGGAGAAAATGCATTAGCAAGCATTTTAAAAGGCAAAGCACTCCACCAATATGCTGGAGTGAACCCCCTTAAAGAAGCCATTTCTGTCGAGGTCGTTATTCCCAGGTTAAACTGATTGTGAGGTAATTTAATTGTCTGGCTACTCTTTTGCTTTTGGCAGAGACTTCTGAGGCTGCTCAGCCAAAGTTACAACTGTTTCAGCATCTGATCAAGCTGAAAACTCCAGGTACGTCCACCTTGATGAAACACTGTTTGGAACAACATTGTTTGACTGGTTTTAAATGGGTCTTTCTTCTGCTTACATTCAGCACAAGGTAATAATGATATTTAATTTTATGGGTCTATGTTCACATCTTCAAAAACCTGGTTTGTTTGTTTGGTTTTTTTTTTTCCCTCAATACTTGGAAAAGGTAAAATATGTATTGAGTTAGTTTTTATTTTCTATTTCTGTCTTGTAAAATTACTCTGAATGTGAACACAATGTAACTGTTGTGGTCTCACAGTGACACTTCAATAATAGTTGCAATAATATGTGATTTATCTGGGAGAACCTTACCTACAAGTAAGATCTCTACTTTGATTCTTAGGTATCTCAGAGCCAAACAAAATCTGAGAAAGAAAATATTGGACTACATGCAGTGGTGGTAAACATGGGCTTGAATTCCATGGTATGTACAGCTTAGTTTTAAAAAATGACAAGGAATCAAGGCACTGTTGTCTCCAGTGAACAGGTGTCACTGCTGGGAAGGTTTTCCTGAAATTGTTTGCATTTCCTGCTTCTTAACATTTTACATTTTAATTTACTTCTAATTATATCTGATATTGCTGAACTAAACTGATCTAAGATAGTGTGAGCTAAAAGCCTGGCTTTTCTTATCTAAAATGACAAATATTGTTATTTAATTGTTAACCATTTAACCAACCTGTATAAATCTTCTTGCATTTCTTAGAATTCCTGTCTTCTTTTCAGCTTGCTTAGGAAATTTGTCCAATGTAAATAACAAAAAGGATTATTCTCCACTCTGTTTTTTTTCTTCCTATCAGCCTTCTCTTTTCAATGTCTGCTAATCAGGTTTCTGGTAGCTCCCTTAAGCATTCCGTCACTAGGTGGTGATGTTCTGTCAAGGAAAGCTTAAAAAGTAGGAAATACAGATTCATGAATAAAGGATGAAAAAGGACACAGAATACAGAGATTACAATTCTTTAATTATTGTAGCACTTTCTGGACATTGTCAAAAGAAACTGCAAGTTTGGAAAAAAACCCTTGCTGGTCAATTTAATTCAATCTGATGAATGATTTGTTATGGACCTTAATTTAACGGGGGGGTGAGGAGAAAGTGTATGTGACTAATTTACCTCTTCCATCATCAGGCAGTTAGCACTATTGCTGTGAAGACCTTGGGAAGGTTGGTGGCATCTGACATGGCATTTTCAAAGCTAGTGTTTAAAAATGTGCTTGGAGCCAGTTTACAGAAGGGGGTAAAGAAACTGCTGAGCTTGATGTGTGGTTATGCTAAGTTTCTGTTTTGATAAATACATTTACTCTCTTATGCTTCTGTGATCCATAAGGAGGTACTGAAGTGTTCTTCAAAACTAGGTCCTCTCCCTTAAATAACAGGATAGTTGTTGTTTATATCACAGGGAATAGTGTGCAGGGGACTTGGACTTCCAGAAGAACCAGCTCTTCATAATTTTCAATCAGTTGTTAAAACCCCTTCAATTTTATCACAATTACTGCATTTCCAGTTGTCTCCCAAAATTTTGATCAGAAACCCCAGCCTTAACAAGTATTACAAAAGACTTGGTCTTTGCTTATTTATTAAAAAGAAGCTGAAAACACATGCTCAATTCTTTTTTTCTTTGGCAGTTGCTGCTTGCAGCTTGTTACGAAACTTTCAAGGGAATGCAGAGCACCTGTGTGCTAAAATAACCAAATTTAGTCCTGTCTGCCCCTTGACATGTGCTTCTCCATAGCCTGCTTCTCCTTTTTCAGCAAACAAAATTCTCCGTAGGCTACTTACCATTTCTACCTACATCTGCAAAGTAATTTTTCTTTCAATCTTCTTATTACAGATTAAGAGGGAGCAGAAGAACATTGGAAGCAATGAAATAATGTAAGAAGCTTCTGGATAGTCATCCTTGATCTTGTGGGTTATCAGAATTTTAATCTATGAGCACCAGGTTTTGGCCTAGACAGACTGGGGGAAAGAAACATTATCCCAAGTCCACAGCAACCTGTCCAGAACTTCCTACATAGAAACACAGGATCATAGAATGGTTTAGGTTTGGAAGAGACCTCAAAGATCATCGAGCTCAAATCCCCTGCCATGGGCAGGGACAACTTCCACTAGATCAGGTAGCTGAAAGCCCCATCCAATCTGGCCTTCAACACTTCCAGGGATGGGGCACCCACAGCTTCTCTGGGCAACCTGTTCCAGTGTTTCGCCACCATCGTAGTAAAGAATTTTTTCCTAATAACTAATCTAAATCTACTCTCTTTTTAGTTTAAAACCATTCCCTCTTGTCCTATTGCTACAGGCCCTTGTAAAAACTCTGTTCCCATCTTCCTCATAAACCCCTTTAGGTACTGAAAGCTGCTATAAGGTCTCCCCAGAGCCATCTCTTCCCCAGAGCTATCTCTTCTCCAGGCTGAACAACCACGACTCTCTCAAGCCTGTCTTCACAGCAGAGATACTGCAGCTCTCTGGTCATCTTTGTGGTCCTCCTCTGAACTTTCTCCACCAGGTCCAAGTCCTTCTTATGTTGGGGGCCTCAGAGCTGAACACAGTAGTCCAGGTGGGGTCTCATGAGAGTGCAGTACAAGGGGGAGAATCATCTCCCTTGACCTGCTGGCCATGCTTCTTCTGATGCAGCCCAGGATCTGGTTGGCTTTCTGGGCTGCAAGTATACATTCCTGGGTCATGCTGAGCTTCTTGTCACCCACACACCCCAAATCTTTGTCCTCAGGGCTCCTCCCAATCCACTATCCACCCAGCCTGTATTTGTGCTTGGGATTGCCCTGGCCCAGGTGCAGGACCTTGCACCTGGCCTTGCTGAACTTCATGAGGTTCACACGTGCCCATGTCTCAAGCCTGTCAGGGTCCCTCTGGACAGCATCCCTACCTTCCAGTGTGTTGACCACACCACACGGCTTGGTGTCATTGGCAAACTTGCTGAGGTTGCACTCAATCCCACTGTCCATGTCGCCGACAAAGATGTTAAACAGCGCCAGTTCCAGTAGTGATCCCAGAGGAACGTCACTTGTCACTGGCCTCCACTTGGACATTGAACCGTTCGCCACAACTCTTTGACTGCAACCATCCAGCCAATTCCTTACCCACTGAGTGGTCCATCCATCACATCCATGTGTCTCCAGTTTAGACACGAGGATGCTGTGCAGGACAGTGTCAAAAGCTTTGCACAAGTCCAGGTAGATGACATCAGTCCCTCTTCCCTCATCTGTCAACCCTCATTGGAACCTCATTGTAGAAGGCCACCAGATTTGTCAGGCACAATTTGCCCTCAGTTAAGCCATGTTGGCTGTCACCTATCACCTCCTTATTTTCCATGTGCCTTAGCACAGTTTCCAGGAGGATCTGCTGCATGATCCTACCGGGCACAGAGGGGAGACTGACCATCCTGTAATTCCCCAGATCTTTCTTTTTCCCTTTATAAAAATGGGTGTTATTTGTCCCCTTTTCCAGTCCATGGAAACTTCACCGGACTGCTACAACTTCTCAAATATGATGGATAATGGCTTAGCCACTTCATCCACCAGTACCATCAGCACTCGTGGATGCTTCACACCAGGTCCCATGGACTTGTGCACCTTCAGGTTCCTTCGATATTCTCAAACCTGAGAACATGTCTTAAACATATCTTTTGGGAATTGTGCATGTGCCAAATTGTACCACCAAAATTTTCCACCCAGAACATGTTCCTGAGAATTGCACTCTAAAATTAATTTCTGGGGTCTCATTAAATAACTCTCTACACCCTCACTTCTGCCCCCAAAAAATGCTTCCTAAGAAAGCATTATTAAGGGCAGGAAACAACAAATGCTTAAGGATTTACACAGACAGGCGACTACCCACCTGCCTTACAAATAGTAGAATCAATTTCTTAAATGTAAACAATAGAGAAAGGAGAGGGAAAGGCATTGGAACAAGTTGGTGCAAAGAGCTTTTTCAAATCTAATGATGTCTGTCAGTGCTGTGGGGTAAAAAATAAAACCATCAGCGTTTTTATACCAGCAGAGCAAATACCCAGTGCAAATGCAACTCATTTCGACAAACAAGTCAATATAGGTTATTTCATTTGTGGCAGTAGTAATAAGCTGTGTCAGCGCAAGCAGTCTTGCTGCGTAAGCTGCATCTGTCCTGTAAGGGTTTGTTAACCTTCTCTGCTGTAGACCAGGCCTTTTAAGTAGCTTCTTGCTTACTTACCAGCAACAGTCAAGAAATTAAGAGCGATAATGACTTAAAATCTTAATCTGATGAACTTTTAAATTCTGCTTTTCTCCCTTTTTGCATGACATGGCTACTTCAGCATCACCATGCCAGCATTGCTGTAGGTACTGATGATGCCCCCTGATATGGAGATGGTTTCTAGGTAAAAATTAAACCACACCATGTTAGTTTGCTTTTTCACACCAGGGAAGTGCACCCTGTGAGTAACTCTGCAGCTCTTACTGCCCCAGATGAAGGCTTTTGTCTCTCGCTTATGCCATGTCAAATCAGGCTGCAAAGGGAAGGTTTTTCTGGAGTCAGATATTACTGACTGTATCTGGAAGACAAGAGGGCTGTAAGAAAGGCAAAAACGTTCCATCACTATAATACTGAAATAAACTGCTGGAGAACTGGCCGGGCACTGTGGAATCAGACTACGGCACTCCTATAAAGATGCCCCCATTCATTACACTTGTTTCTAATTCCATGCTCTCATTTTAAAGCCAAGTACAGAGTTGTATCGAAAAGGAGAGGAGTAAGCTTGTCTCTTAGCTTTTTCACTTCCAGTGGATGAGGCCCTAGTGTTGCTGGTGAGAGGAGCATTTAGCAGGAGCCTGTGGCTATCCAGCTAATATTTTTTTTTTTTATTTAACCAGAAATCATATTAATAAGAAAGTGAAACAGCATTTTCTAGCACATCTGCCTTGCAAGTAAACATTTAAATCCACAGGCTGTTGGCATTAAGTCCTTTCAAAAATTCTAATAACCTTTGAATTGTCCTCATTCATAAGGAAAAACTGTTCTATATTCTGAAAAAAATAGGCTTTCAGCTATGCTTTCTGTATTGAAACGTAGGCTTTGGTTGAGAGAACATGATTCATATTTATATATGAAAATTGAGCTGCCTTTGTAAGTGGCTGAATTATGTAATAACCATTTAGTTTTACAGCTTTTTAATGCTGCCACTTAGTAACCCTGCAGATTCCACAACTGAAATGAATGCAGATCAGCAGTAATTAAGGGTAATATTTTAGGTTCATTTTGTTTACTGTTGATAGAAAGCTCATTTTTAATGTATTTAATTATGGCATGCTTTTTTCCTTTATTGTGAAGCATTAGGAATGCACCCCCTCTCCCTCAATTTAAGATTTGAGGTTCCTGCTCATACCTTTGGTAAAGCAGCTCTGCTTCTCTCATACGCTAGCAGGGTAGGCACCAATAATACCAATATTGCTTGGGTTTTATGGCAAAGTAATAGAACGCTGAAGCCTGTTAACTGTGTTGGTGATGTATGCAGAATGGCATCCAAGCTCTCAAAATTTAACATCCTATTTTAGAGGGAAAGGAGAATTTGGCCATTCAGTTAACTTCAGGGCTGGAAATGGCCATTAACAGCACTCTAATGCCAGGGTTGTGCACAGGTAACTGCTTTTGGTTTGGTCTCTTCAGGCTATACTGAGTAAAACTACTGCTGAAAAATCAGTCATAAAGCTCTTTTTCTGCTGCTGCTGGAATGATGGGATTATCATAACAGTTATTTTATTTACTTTTTCTAATTTGGAAGTCTTTCATTCATAAAAACCCTGGGAGATGTCTTTGCAGCTAAGCTGTTTTGGTGGTGCCAATCACAGTGAAGCCGCTGTGGTAGCCTGTGGCTGTGGGGTTGTCCCAGGCCACCTGCTTGCAGGAGGCAAACCTCTGCTTACAGCAGAGCTCTCTGCCCACAGCAGGGTGGTGAAACCAGCAGCAAGTACTTTAACTTGGCAAAAATCACAAATAAAATGAGAGGATAGCATAGTCTCTTTGCTTACTGGGAACAGAAACTTTGTAATACAGCTCACAGCTGCTGAGTTTTGGATTTGAGGAGGGCTTTCTCTTTGGGTCCAGGGTGGAAACACCCATTAATTTCATGCCGTTTTGTATAATTTCTGCCAGATGGTGGTACCTCTCCATCTTTTGATACTGGCCAGCTTTGAACTGGTGATACAAAGGTAAAGGGTTCTGCACATCAAAAACTGTCTGCTGCTGCACCCATGAGCCACTTGCTTGGTCCTTCCTTGGACTTCTCAATCATCTGTTCTGTTTTGCACATCTAATCAAGGTTATTAATAGAGGGATTTTAAGGATTATGGCCATCTGTATATACAGGAAAACTATTTGAAGAAGATTTAAGATTACTCAACTGTAATGAGATAATGTTTTGTAAGTGTTTTTAATAAGCTAACAAAACATTTCACAAGGGGAGAGTGATCATGGGCTGCATCTCAGTATTTTTTCCCTCATTTTCTTGAGGACAAAGAGTTTTGATTTCCTCAGCTGTGAGTCTAATTTAGTCTAAGCACTGTATTACCCAGCAGCCAGTAGGTAACAGTGAAGCGAGGTGCCAGTGGAGGGCTTTAATCCAGGAGAGCTATGGCCTGCCTGCATGGTGACAAGTACCGTTGGAGGAAAACATAAAGAAACTGGAGTAAGAGTTGGAGGCTTTTCCTAAAAGTTCCCAAATGTCTTCTCGCCACTAACTTATTTTGTGTGTATTGTTATAAAATTGAAAAATGACAGTGGTGTGCTGCCCTCCATAGCCATGTCATGTAAGGGAGCCTTTATCAGGTCACGTGGAGCTTTTGCTTCCTGACAGTGGCAGGGTATTGGTGCTGGTGAGGCTTCTTTCATCACAGAAGTACTCATGTGAAGGTGATGTTTTGCAATTAGAAGTGGTGCCTGTGATACTGAAGTGATTTAACTCGCACCGACCATATACCCTCTCTTTTCCATTTAGCATTTTACCTCTGCGGGGAGCTGGCCGGCTGACCTGTCACAGGCTAAGCAGTAGGTGAAGGAGTTCTTGCAGGATGCTTTTCCATCCAGAAGCATTGTTCTGCAATAAAAACTGGTCAGGGTCTGGATTTGTTAGCTGTCTTGTGAAGTGGATTAAATGTTTCAGAGTAAGTTTTATGAATTAGCAGTGCTGGGTAATCTCCCCCTCCCCCCGGCTCTTCTAGATGCGAGTTAACAGATTCTTTGTCTTCTGCTTCAATGTACTTGCAAAACATTAATTATCTGTGTGTGTTCTGATGTTTACTTACAGCCAACAAAAATAAACAATTAGACTAAATCACCTTTTGTAATTGTTTAACTACTGTTACTAGGTTTTACTTTGGAAGTGTCGAAAGCTCTGTCTCACTCAGTTGTAAACTATTACTGGTGCATGTTCTGCTTTACCTGCTCTGTGTCAGTTGTTACCATTACCAAAGCTGGGTCACGTTTCCTTTCTGTCCAGTGTTTTAGCCTCGTGACTTAACTGTAAAATTTGGAATCAAGCTGCAGTAAAAATATGGAAGTGTAATTGAACATGTCCAGGTGGTGCTTGCCTGTTTAGTCTTCAAAGTACAGGGTCAGCTTTTGACCTTTTCATTTTATTGGCATCAGTTCCACACACACACACACACACCCCGCCCCCCCCCCCCCCCCCCCCCCCCCAATATTAGTGATCTGCAGGTTCCTGACCACGTGTTTCCCTGTAATTCCAATCTAAATTACATTAGGGATGAATCCAGAAAGTGGTGTGCCCATGATGACAGGCTGTAGTGGTTTTCCCATACGAGGAGACAATAAAGAAAAAGCAAGGATTTGTTTCCTTCTGTGTGCATGTGCTGAGATGCAGGTTGGTTTTTCATTGTTGTCTCAAGGGAGCATTCAGGGAGAAAAAGGCAACACAATTTTCCTTCTCTTTGTAGCTGAAGAACTGGAGTGGCTAGTGCAGCAGGATGGGGCGTGAAAGGTGGTTCCTGAAATATGCTCATGGTCTCTCAGTGACTACATGGATGTTGGGTTACTAGCTCATCCCCTTTTCGCACCCTGGCAGGACTGACTCAAATGGCAGTTTTTCATGCAGACGAGTAGACAGAAAAGGGCAGGGAAACTGAACTGATCTGGAGGGGAAGATGAAGGGGAGATGTGGTTGCTGCAGGAACTCACAAGATAAATTTTACTGGAACTTGTTTGGCAGCGAGGAGGGAAAGCTGATGGCTGGCAGTATTCTCGCTACCTGAAAAGCCTTTGGGTTTAGTGATTGGAGGCTTTGGTTTGTTTCTTCAGCACAGGTAGGCACCTCTGTGACATGTAAATACTCTCCCAAAACATAAGCTTTCAGCTCCGTCGGGTCTTGCAGTCCTCTGTTATAACACCAGGCAAAGCCGGCAGGTGAGAACACAGCCCCCAGCATCTTCCTGTGCCCTTCATCTTGGAGAATTTAAAAACAAAGCAACCTACGTGGAGAGAAGAGGCTGATGGTATCTCAGTGTTGCTTTCCCTGATGCCTAGCTCTTCAAGGCAGTTTCCAATTCAAAGTGATTATTTATGTGTGAGTCTGCAGTGTGGTTGGCATTTCTTCTTGTGAAACCTCAGGAGATGGGTTCATACTAAATGTGAGTGACACAACTGAGTTACGAAAGATGCCAGGAAACATTTTTTTTTTTTTTAATGCTAGATACATTTTGTGTAGGGAGACTGAATTTTTAATATATAGGATAATAAGTTCCTTTCATGCTTAAATGCACTGCTTTACAACCAGCATTTGCAGGCAGGTAGCTAAAAAATATTCTTAGGAATCAAAATAATCATATAGCATTCATATGTTCAGTGAATGAACTTCTTGTTGGGGTGATTCCCTCTGCCTCCTCCTGCTTCTTTCAGTCTGCAACAGATGAGGCTTTTCAAGGTTTTATAGTGCAGTAAGCAGTGTCACTGAGAAACAGACAATTGATAAGAGGTTGCCTGGGAAACCCCGTGCCTGTAGATTTTCATTTTGCTGCATTATGCACTTCTAGGTGCAATTATTTACAATTAAAAAAAAAAAAAAGTCTCCTGTGGAATCAGTGAAGTGACGGGGAAATGACATTATATTATCTGGAAAAGCTAATCCTGGTTTCTCATTAGATTTTTGATCACCTCTAACAGCTTGGGGGTGTGTGTGTGGGGGGGAGTGGAATTTTTTTTTTTTTTTTTTTTTTTTTAATACTTGCAGCAATGGAAATTCTGCTTGAGAAGGCAATATGGAAATACGCTGGTGAGTGCTTTAAATGCAGCTCACGTATGATGTAGTCTGCCTGCCAGTGGAAAAACCCCACCAGTTCTCGAGAAAGCCCTGCTCTGATCAGTCTGAGTAGATTATTCTTTCAGCTTTAATAATTCAAACTCCCTGTCTGCCTTACAGGGAGATTTCCTCTTGCCTGGAAGACACATGATGCTGACTGGGGAGATCCCCAGTCTGCTGCTTGTATTTTTAATGATAGGTTTGCTCTTGACACTATCTTCTCAAGGAAAAAAAAATATTTTTATGCTTTTCTTTTTAAAAAGAAAATCCACGTGGGATCTAAAAGATTTATGTGGACATCCACTCTCCAGTCACTTGGGATTTTTTTCCCCAAGTAAGAGAAAAAATTTAGATCTGACTATTTAACTTGTGCTAACAGTGAAAGATTAACCAAAATCATGATTCGCTTGTTTCACCTGAGTTGGTACCCTGAGCTTCCTTATATATATTGTGTGCCTAAAGTATTTTCTTGATATAGGATTTTATGCTAGAGTGTCTAGAATGAAAGAAATGAAAACCCAGTTCCATGTTCTGGGTTTTTTTTGTGTGCAAATTTGCAAATCTGTGCCATTTGCAAATTTTTGTGTGTATCTGCATAGTGGTGGTGGGAATATTTTGCTGAGCTTAATGCTGCAGGGTTTCAGCTCTTACACCCAAAGTATGAATGATCAAACCCCAGCAAGCCCTTCAGTTTATCAGCAGCTTCTGTCCTTGTGCCAGGGTGGGGGTCCCAGGTGGCTGCCTGATCTGAAACCAGCTGAGATGGGGAAGGTCAGTTGATGTGTCCATGAGAAGAGGGAGTCTTAGTCACAGCCACAACATCCTTCCTCCTGGATTAGAATTAAGTCTGTGACACAAATAGGATAGAAGTAGGAAAAAAGGTGGTGGTGGAGAAGGCTTCCATTCAGTCTAACTGACTTTGGAAGGTCAGTGCACTGCTGGGACAGCAATAGAGGGAAAGAAGTTTCCCTTTCAGGACCTGAGCATGGTTTTGGTGTGCTGCCTCCAGTTGCAGTCCATGCATGCTTTGTGGGAGCAGTTGCCACCTGGCCACAGGAGGGGTGTGTCTGTGTGCTGTGGGGCTGAATCCATGCACAGCCCCTCTGTGTTAACTGTGGGGCTTGAACGTGTGGGGCAGGAGGCAACAATGCACTCTGTGCTAAATACACCGAATTTATTTGCCCCCCTCACTCGTGGAGCAGCAGGAGAGCAATCCAGCCCACAAGTCTCTGGTGGTGGGGCAGGCAGATGTGGTAAGCCGTTCGAGCAGCAGCTCGTTTCTGCAGATTCCCACGCTTCTACATTCTGCTCTGCAACTGCAATGCTCTCTCATGCCAGTCAGGGCTGTGATACAGCATTCTCCTGACAGCACACCCTTGAAAATTTTCCATCTGAGGTGAGGACAGAAGTCAAGTGAATTCAGAGCAATGGATTGCTTTTCTTGGTTGCTTTTCACATATGCAACAGGAGGGGTACTCAGACCTCCAAGTGACCACGGGCCACTGCAGTGGTTGAAAGGTGCTGCAACGCAGTGTAATGGGGAGGCCACTCCAGAAATGAGGACAGTTATCTTGGTCCTCTTTGCAGAGATGACCTACAAACGGACTCAAACAGTACACTGGTAGGTGCAGTGAGTCAAAAGGAGAACAGGGAGTATTTCTTTCTCATCCACTTCTCTTTTTCTGTGAAACCTGATTTCTGCTCCTGAGACTCAAGCCCTCTCTTTCCTTGCTGTCTAAAGGTGATGAGTATCAACCCCCAACTTTTCTCATATAAAAGTTAATTTTATATTAGGTGAGTGGTAAAAGCAAGACATTTATGTTTTAAACAGCTAATAGCAGGGAGTCTATATACTTACAGCTGACTGTCAAATTAACTTCTGTTGCTATGCACAAATTTAGACTCAAGGTTATGCAGCTCCAAGTGCTTCACTGAAAGAAGTGACACTTCAAGTTTATTGAAATCCTTGTTTGCACACAGACATTATTTTAATTTATTCATTTTTTACATGCATTTTATGCACTTTATGTATATTTTGTTTCTTCTTGGCAATGATGTAATGCAAAGATTTGGTTTCCATATAAATATATTACATATTCTGGGGAAATGCAAATTGCTAGAACATTGCTTAAGCACAGAAATTCATTTAGTAAGACGGATTTATTGGGGAACTACTTCAAGTTCACATAATATATATACCCCGCAGCTCGATATTGCTTTCTGCCCTCTCAGCTTTACAAATATTAAGCAGATTAGCTTGACCATGCAGTGAGCTGTGCCTGCAATTTCCTCTTTTATAGAGAGGTTAAATGAAACACAACAAAATAGTTGTGCTGACTGTGGTCATAGAGCAAATCCGTGACTGGACAAGAAAGAAATCTCTTAATTCCCATGCCTGTGCTCTACTTCAGTAATGACACTCTTTTGTTAGGTGTCACACCTGTCATTCTATATGCTGTTTTTTATGAAAGAGACAGAAGCTATAGGACACTTTTTAATAAGAAGCCTTTTCTAATTATCCTTTGCCATTTATATGGCATATACATGTTTATATACATAAACATTTATATGTTTAGCCTGAATCCAGTTCTTCCAGTCTCTATGAGAGACTGAAAATGTGAATCATAGTAATTCAAAATCTCTTCGATGACGATTTCACCACTGCCTGTGATGCTGTTGTCCCCAACCAGCCATTACAATTGGTGATCACGATGCAGAGGTGAGTTCAACCGTTCAGTGCTATGCACCACAAGAGGTCACCTTAAAATCTGTTCTACGGCTCAGGCAACATCACTTGAGGAATGAGGGAGAAGAAACGCATGGCAGCCCCTTGCAACAGCAAAATTCCCTTTTCCTGGGTAGGGGGGAGAGTCAGTATAGTTAACCGTATGTGTGTATATATACCCATACATAAGTTTTCAAATCGAATTTACAGTTGAACATGTATACTGCTTAGCATATTACTAGTTAAAATGTAATTAGATAATGACACTCTGGTTTTATCTAAATTTTGGAGTTTACAGCTTTCTCGTACTAAGATGTGTCTGTGTGTTTAGGTTTCATTTTATTTAGTACTTGTGTGGTGTGATTCCTTGAGTGGAATGTCACCTTCACTTTCATATCTCTTGTCAGAATTGAGTGACAATACACTGCTATGGTTAAAAAATGTTAACCAAGCACCCAAATGGTAGAAAAAAGTAGGAGACTTTAAAATACTGAGCTTTAAAAGACACATAAAAGAGTAGGAGTTGAGACATATGGGGACACAAAAAATAGGATAAAAGCATTGGGATGTTACTTCTTCAGTGCTCAGTAGTTTTTCCTCAGTGTAAGAGCTGAACCACATCCACTGTTCCTGAGATAGACAGTGGCTTAGACATTTCAGCAGGTCACGCTATTTTACCCTACATTAATAGTCTGTATTGGATTCAGGGCCCGGCAACCCAGGTTCTCCTTGCCTATGGAAGAATCCAGTGCCAATATATACATACACTACGATAGCCCAGCTCAGGGTAACTTGGACATATGTTTATGTGTCTGAAATGGAGATGAAGGTCTTGGCTGCTGCTGTTGAAGTTAGACCAGAAATTTAAGTGAAGTCTTTAACAGATCCAAAAATAAGTCATTGGGATACCAGGAAACCAGCTTCACCTATCTAGTGGGGATTACTATCTAGTAATCCTCTCTGCCTGTGAACAGTATGCAAATATATTTTGTGCTAAGATTTGGGGTTGAAGACTGATGGAAATAATTTACATCTAATAAAAACAGATGGCAAACATTTGTACAAGTTGACTACTGCCACCTTCTACCTCTTATGTATATACCCCCTTATTTTGTTTCCCTTCCATCACTCTGAAGCACAGTTTGACATTAGTGAAAACAAGCAAACAGTTGCCCAAAGTCTAATGGAGGTGTCTTTCTCTTATCATAGGTCCCACCATCCTGGGCAACCTCCCACTCCAAGCAGCTGGTGTCAAAGCTTCCTCAAGGTGCAGCTTATCAAAGGCTGGTCCTGCCACTTCATCTCCCTTACATCTCTGCTTTTGCATGCCTCTGTGGTAGGTGTTCTTATCAGGGCTTTCACACTGCTGTTGTGAAGACCCCTCTCCTTCTGCAGTCCACTCTTCCCCTGTTGAGATTACTTTCCATCTCTTGTCCTGGCCTCCATCTTTACCTGTTTATGTTCTTCATGTTCAAACAGTCCTCCCTTTCATCCACAGCCCTCAGCAGTGGGACCAGGGATTCATCCCTTCTCCCAGGAAGCTAAGTGAATTTTCTCAAGAGGGCTATTTGGTCTAAGGCCCTTAAATGACAAGCTAGTCCACAGCAATAAACTTTGTGAAACCTGGAAGATTAATGATCCAGCAGCTTTTCCTGTTAGCTGACTGTGAAGCCAGTCAAGCCTCAGTACTCTTTAGCTACTCTCTCTTTTGAAAAGAATTATAGCAGTGTGCCAGCTCAGCTACAGCTAAGATGGTAGATGCTGTCTGTTTAAAAGGTTAGCTACTATAAGATCTTGAAAATCCACATGGTAATTCAGACTGTCTTGAAATTTCCTGTTTCTCTGGGCACACAGTGTAAGGCAGCAGCTGAGATCTGGGCACTCTGAAGCTTGCAGCCTGCCCATAACACAAGCTCTGCAACCTCCCAGCTCCTCTTGCTTTGTGTGCATGATGGAGCCTAAAACTGCTGTTTAGCTTCGCCTCAAGTGGATCTGAGTTACTGGAGATTCACCTGGTGTCCTCGGGCAGAAGCAGCACAGTGTTAAATGTAATTAAGAATGAAATTTGTAACACCAAAACAGGATAGGAAAAACAGTGGGCAGGGAGACTAGCGTGCAGCAAAATGAAGTCCACGTAAGTGCTTCTTGGCAGCATCTTGCTGCAGACCTGAGCATCTCTAGGCAACCTACCATAATCACAAAATCTCAGCTGCATTTGTGTTTTGTGAATTTAAACCTTACATTGACAACTTTCTGTTAATGTGCATAGTGAACTGTCCCAACTGGGACCAGTGCTTCTGGGTTGACAGTAATACTCTAACATACTCTACAAACCACAGGCTCTCCCTGTTTACATGTTAGAAGGAAATGGGCAGTGTCAGTAACTTCACACTTGAATAGTGCAGATAGTTGTTGTGGCCCCTGCTTTTCTTATTGCATATGGCACAAATATCTCAGAATCAATGAGTCATTCAGGTTGGAAAGGACCTTTGAGATCCTCAAGTTCAATCATTAACCCAGGATTGACAAGTCCATCACTAAACCATGTCACTAAGCACCACATATACAAATTTTTTAAATGCCTTAAGAGATGGTCATTCCACCACCTCCCTGGGCAGCCTGCTCCAATGCTTCACTGCCCTTTCAGTGAAATTTTTTTCCTAATATCCAAATTAAACCTCCCCTGGTGTAACTTGAAGCCATTTCCTCTTGTTCTGTTGCTAGTTCTCTGCAAGAAAAAAGCCACCCCCACCTGCCTGCAACATCCTTTCAGGGAGTTGTAGAGAGCAATAAGGTCCCCCCTTGAGTATCCTTTTATCCAGATGAAGCAACTGCAGTTCCCTCAGCCACTTCTCAGAAGGCTTGTTCTTTAGACCCATTACCAACTTTGTTGCACACCTTTGGACACGCTCCAGCACCTCAACGTCCCTCTTGTAGTGAGGGGCCCAGACCTGAACACAGGGTTCGAGGGGCGGCCTCAGCAGTGCCCAGGGCAGGGGGACGGTCACTGCCCTGGTCCTGCTGGCCACACTGCTGGGGACACAGGCCAGGGTGCTGCTGGCCGCCTGGGCCCCCTGGGCACACTGCTGGCTCCTGCCCAGCCGGCCGTCACCCAGCACCCCCAGGCCCTTTCCCACCAGGCCCTTTCCAGCCGCTCTGCCCCAGCCTGTAGCGCTGCGTGGGGCTGGTGTGACCCAAGGGCAGGACCCGGCACTGAGCCCTGCTGAACCTCATACAGTTGGTCTCAGCCCATCAGTCCACCTGCCCGGATCCTCCCTGCCCTCAAGCAGATCAATACACCCACCCAATTTGCTGACTGCACGTTCACTGAAGGTGCACTTGATACCCTTGTCCAGACCATCAATAGAGATATTAAACAGGCCTGGCCCCAATACTGACCCCTGGAGAATACCACTTGTGACTGGCCACCAGTGGGATGTAACTCCCATTTCTCAGAGCTCTGCGACTCAGTGAAGAAGAAATTACGCCAAGTATGGTTATGTACAGGTCTTCCAACTAGTTCCATCCCACTTTCCACTGCTGTTCCTAGGAGTTTTTCTTTTAATGTGACAAACAGGTGGGAGGGAGCAGGTGTGGCTGGGTGAAATTCTCTTTCATGTCTTTCTCTTGTTTAAGTAGGCCAGCTGGCGTCTTTATTATTTCTTTCATCAGTGAAGGAACCTCCTGTGTCATGATAGTGACAAATAAAAGGAAGACATCTTTTCTCCATTACTATCATTCTCATAAGAGTAGATAAAAGAAATAGTATTCATTTTAATGCATTCCTTAATCTAAGCAGGGACATCAAAGAGACTGTATCTGTTACTGATATAAAAATCAGGTAATAGTATTAATTGGTTATATCTCACCCTGCAACTGCTGCAACATCATACTGAAGTTGGGAAAGGACTGTAAAATAGTAAGTATTTGCCCCAAATACAAAGCACCAGTCAGTCTGGATATCACAGCTTTTTCTGTTGTGATCATAACCATAGGTTTTTTTTTCCTCTTTCACCTCATGTGAACTGCAATAGTAGCAAAACCAAAGAAACAGCTGAATTGTTGAAGGAAAGCCACCGACTCCAGTCATCCAGAGGAAGAGACCACACGATTGATAATATTCTTGTGCTGATGGAGGCAATGCAAGCACGTTTGCCATGAAGAACAAAAACCTGAATAAGAGGTGGTGCATCCTCCGTGTTGTCTGAACAGCTTGCTGCCAGGGAAATTATACAAGAACAACAGGCCACATGAAGAAAAAATAATTTGGGGCTTGGGGACAGCTGTTACTGTCATTTTAGTTGGTAATACATATCTTGGCTTATTAGTGGTATTTAGGTTTAAAAAAGGAAAAAGATACTTTCCTGGAGCCCTGCACAGAGAATTGACCTCTGGAACCTCAACTAAGTTATGAGATCTGTAAAAAAAAAACTAAAAATGTCTTTTTCTTTCCTTTCAAGTACTGCTGTACTTTGGGGTTTGAGTTATGTTAATGTTCAGGTAATGGCCAGCTTTCATATAAACAGTTCATATCATATTGACATGTGATCAGATGTTATGATATTTGATTCCTAGAGTGTGTAGAAGACACCTTTCTGACACAGCTGGTCAGTGAGCCAACCAGCAGCGTTGCCCCACTGGGTCCGCTGTTTGCAAACAGGGAAGGACTGGTGGGTGATGTGGTAGTTGGAGGACGTTTTGGGCACAGTGATCATGAGATGATAGAGTTTTTGATTCTCAGAGAAGTAAGGAGGGAAGTCAGCAGAAACACTGCCTTGGACTTCTGGAGGGCTGACTTTGGCCTGTTTAGGAGCCTGGTTGACAGAGCCCCTTGGCAGACAGTCCTGAAGGGCCAAAGGTCCAGGAAGGCTGGACACTGCTCAAGAAGGCAGTCTTAAGGTGCAGGAGCAGGCCGTCCCCATGCGCCAAAAGATGAGCCGGTGGGGCAGAAGACTGGCCTGGCTGAACAGAGAGCTTTGGCTGGAACTCAGGGGGAAAAGGAGAGTTTCCCACTTTTGGAAGAAGGGGCAGGCAGCTCTGGGGGACTATAAGGATGCCATGAGGTTATGCAGGGTGAAGATCAGAGAGGCAAAAGCCCATCTAGGACTCGGGTTTGGCCACTGCCATAACAGACAACAAAAAATGTTTTTACAAATACATTAGAAACGAAAGGAAGGCCAAGGAGAATCTTCATGCTTTATTGGATGCAGTGGGGAACACTGTCACAAAGGATGCTGCTTAATGCTTTCTTTGCTTCAGTCTTTAATAGAAGACCAGCTTCCCTCTGGGTACTCGGCCCCCTGATCTGGAAGACAGGGATGAGGAGGAGCAGAATGAAGTCTCCATGGTACAGGAGGAAACTGTCACCAGCTTCGCCACTTAGATGTGCACAAATCTGTGGGGCCAGATGGGATCCACCTAAGGGTGCTGAGGGAGCTGGTGGAGGCACTTGCAAAGATGCTCTCCATCATTTATCAACAGTTCTGGCTAAGGGGGGAGGTCTCAGAAGACTGGACTTCAGCCAGTGTGATGTCCATCTACATGAAGGGCAGGAAGGAGGATCCAGGAAACTACAGATGTGTCAGCCTGACCTCAGTGCTGGGGAAGGTGATGGAGCAGATCATCCTGCATGTGCATCCAGCATGTGCAGGACAACCAGGGGATCAGGCCCAGCCAGCAGGGGGTTATGACAGGCAGGTCCTGCTTGACAAACCTGATCTCCTTCTATGACAAGATGACCTGCCTAGTGGATGAGGGAAAGGCTGTGGGTGTTGTCTACCTGGACCTTAGTAAAGCCTTTCACACCATCACCCACAGCATTCTCCTGGAGAAACTGGCTGCTCATGGCTTGGATGGGTGTACTATACACTGGGTAAAAAGCTGGCTGGACAACTGAACCCAAAGGGTGGCAGTAAATGGAGTTACATCCTGCTGGTGGCCGGTCACAAGTGGTCCCCAGGGCTTGGTATTGGGGCCAGGCCTGTTTAATATCTTTATCTATGGTCTGGATGAGGGGAACAAGTGCACCCTCAGTGAGCGTGCAGTCAGCAAATTGGGTGGGGAGCATTGATCTGCTTGAGGGCAGGGAGGATCCGGGCAGGCTGGACCGATGGGCTGAGGCCAACTGTATGAGGTTCAGCAGGGCTCAGTGCCGGGTCCTGCCCTTGGGTCACACCAGCCCCACGCAGCGCTACAGGCTGGGGCAGAGCGGCTGGAAAGGGCCTGGTGGGAAAGGGCCTGGGGGTGCTGGGTGACGGCCGGCTGGGCAGGAGCCAGCAGTGTGCCCAGGGGGCCCAGGCGGCCAGCAGCACCCTGGCCTGTGTCCCCAGCAGTGTGGCCAGCAGGACCAGGGCAGTGACCGTCCCCCTGCACTGGGCACTGCTGAGGCCGCCCCTCGAACCCTGTGTTCAGGTCTGGGCCCCTCACTGCAAGGGGGATGCAGAGTAGTGAAAATGGAACCACCACATGAGAAGTCACAGCAGCCTTACAGATTCACCAGCTGTGTTCAGGACTGATGATGCACCGATTGAATACAGAAGGAGAAAAAGGAGGAGGAAAAATGAGGAGGAGAAGGAAGAGGAAGATGAAGAGAAAAAGAAGGAACAGGAGGATCAGGAGAAGGAACAGGAAGAAAAAGAAGAGGAAGAGCAGAAGGAAAGGAAGAAACAGGAGGAAGAACTTGCAAGAAAAACGAAGAAGCGGAGGAAAAGAAAGAGAAGGTAAAGGAAGAGGAGGAAGAGGAGAAAGAGGAGAAGGAAGAAACAGGAGGAGGAGAAGGATCAGAAGAAGGAGGAACAAGATGAGGAGGAACTGGAGAAGCAGCAGGAGGAGGAAAAAGAGAAGGAGCAGAAACAGGATGAAAAACAGGGTAAGAGACATAAGAAGGAGAAGGAGAAAGGAAGAACAGTATGAAAAAGCAGAACAGATAAAGGAGGAGAGGTTAAAGAGGAGGAGTAGAAGGAGGAAAAGGAGGAAGGAAAGAAGAAACAGGAGAAGTAGGATAAAGAAGACAATGGTACAGGAAGAGGAGGACCAGGAAGAGGAAGAGTAGTAGGAGGTGGAACAGGAAAAAGACAAAGAGCAGGAGCACCAGCCACATTTGTTGTCTTTGGGGAACCACAAAATCCAAGTCTACTGGTGAAGCTGTTACTCACAGGGGTTGGTCCATGTGGCAGCCATTGCTCCTTTCTGGAACAGAGGGGAAAGCTCTGGTTGACAAAGGATGTCAGGACATGCTTCAGAGAGAGAGAAACAGTGCAAATACTGTCACTGAATAGTAAAGAGATAATTCTAGCTGAATTAAGTGGTTAAAAACCCCCAACAAATGAAACATACAGGACACCTCCCATCAAAACTGTACTGGTAGTACTTTTAACTGCTGCAAAATTGCAGGCTGAATGACCTGACTCACTGTCACAGGACTCCAATTCACAGCAATTACAATGGTCTTTTTTGAAAGCACATACCAGCTTCTCTGAAGAGGATCTGTTGCTAACCTGTGGCATGTATTAGCTGCAGAGCCCTCTGACTCCCAAGCCCATCCTTTCCCACACTGTATGCGGGAGTTGCCAGCTTTCAGCTGCTACTTTAGTGGCTGTCTTTGCCATGTTCCTTTTCTGTCTCATTACTTACCATATCAGACATGCCGGTCTTCTTGTCATTCTAGACTGCATTCTACTTCTCAGCAGGAGGACTAAGGACTACACTGCTATTGTCATGCTTACCTTTGTTAGGCTATAATAATGAAATAACTAGTAAACAGTAAGTATACCCACAGCCCCAGTCTGTCTAGTCTATAAAGGTGTAACAGCTCAACCTGCAGCTTTGAAGGTATAGACCAGCTTATACTTACATACTGTGTCTGCCTGCTCTATGATCTGTCCAGAAAGTCACATCATAATTACTTCAGAACAAGGATGGGAGAAGGGGGAAGGAAAAAAATCAGCCGGGGGAAGGAAAACTGTACACATGTGATTAAAAAAAAAAGAGCACAGTTACCCCACCGAAGACATACTCAGCCTACCTCACTTTTGCTGGCATGATTGAAAGCCCTCAGGATGGGTTCACAAGCACAAGGCAAGGGCCTAGGCATTGCCCTTTGGTGACACAGGGCACACAGGGACATGTCTACTCATTTGACTTTCTCATTTCCCTGCACTGAAGTCCTCCCAGACTAACCAGGAACAGCCCCCATGGAGAGCGCATGGAGAGGCCTCTATCCTCCTGTTTGGTGGAAGGAGGATGCCCCGGGCCAGGCCAGGCCAGGCCAGGCCTGACCTGGGTGTCTCTCTGGCCTCTCCGCCTGGGATAAGGGACCAGGGACAGACCACAGCCTCCTGCCAGGTGCTGGCCTGGCAGACACGCGTGTTTCTGGCCACACAGCTCCTTCTGCCCACAAATCGGGCAGCAATGCCAGTAAGTGCAGAGCCCCGGGGGCGAGGTGCAGGCAGCAGGGACAGAGGCCACGGGCTGCCCGGTGTGGCTCCTTCCGCCCAGCTCAGCAACAGCAGCACCATTGGCCAAGGCTGAGCCAATCAGCGAAGCTGGTGGCAGGGCATGACACCGGGCCCAGGGCGGGGCAAGAGGCAGCGCAGGCCAAGTGTGGTGCGGCAGGTGTGAGGGAGGGGTGGCCGTGGCGGAGGAGCGGGGCTGCGGGCACCCGAGCAGGAACCTGCCAGCTCAGAGGGGCCTCAGGGCGGGCCTGGAGACCTCTTGGCCTGCAGGGCCCCAACACAGCCCAGCTCACCAGCCCCGGAGCCAAGGACTCAGCCCGGGGAATAGTAGGTGAAATGAGAGTCAGGGTAGTGTGTGGCACATTAGGGACACCACTGGTAAAATCGGCTACAAATCCTTTGACCTTTTCTCCAGAAATCTGTGCTCTTGGGTACTCACTGGGAAACGCAGACTTTTGCAGCCTGAGCGTCCTGCCTGCTGGTCAGCTTTGTAACCAGGGCTAGCTGAAAGCTTAAGCAGCAGGACACAGCTGTTTGTCGGCAAGCTTTCTTTGCATACCATACGAGCTGGATGATGATAACAATGCTATTTCTAGCCTTGCCTGGGATCCAAAGCCCCAGGCTCTTGGGAAATGGGCATACAGAATGTGGATGGTTTTACCAAAACTTGGGAGTTCCAGTCAACCAGTCAGGGATTTCTTCTGCCTGGTTCTCGCAGTGACATGTTTTAAAGCAAATGAGCAAGATGTTTTTCTAAGGCAACTTGACCAAGGAACTGTCTGCGTGGGTTATATCAGTCCTCAGCCAGAACACAGAACCCTTCGTATGAGGAATGGGACTATTCCAGGGTGAAGTGAGCAGCTGAGATTCTAAGCCTGTGTTGGTTTTTTGTTTGGTGTTTTTTTGTTTTTTTTTTTTTTTTTTTTAAACAAAATACAATTAAATTGTACTGTTAGAGCTGTCTGCGTTGATTCCAGATTCAGTGGTCTTCTGTAGTCTTAACGTTTTGATGGTTTTGCGAAGCTTTGAAAATTGGAAAGCCTATCTTCCTTAAAAACACCCCCCAACACACACCCCAAGGCCCCCCAGCTCAAGGGGAAGGAAAAAAATTGAGGCATACAGCGTATTATTCAACTTGTATCAATATTTGTTAGCAGAGTTGTATGCAGCTGTATTGGGTCTGGCAGAGATGGAGTTAACTTCCTCACAGCAATCCATATGGAGCTCTGCTTTGTGTTTGTAGCTGAGTGGTGTTGATAATGTACCAGTCTTTGGGCTATTGCTGATAAGTGCTCACACAGCCTAAACTGTCTCCACAGCCTCTCTCCCACCAAAAGCCAGTGGGCTGTGGGTGGGCAAGAGGTTGGAAGTGGACATAAGGAAGTTGTGACAGATGACCCAAACTTTGGGGTTTTTCTTTTTTTTTTTCTTTCTTTCTTTCCTATTTGTTTCCCTGTGTGGCCTTTGTTTCCTGTCACTAAACTGCCTTTATCTGAGCCCATGAGTTTTTAATCTTGTTTTCTCTCTTGTCCTATGTAGGAGGGGAAGTGAGAGAGCAGCTTCACAAGCACCACTGGGATTGGTGGACTCCAAAAGTGGCTGCAGGTGCCTGGAGCTTGATGAGTATCACCTGGAAGAGGAAAGGGAAAGCAGGTGACCATGGGGACTCCTTAGTCTTGGTCCCTATTTTCCTCCTCTTCTGCCACTTCCTCCACTACATCCTTCTCCTATTTCTCCTCTTCCACCTCATATTATTGCCCCTGTTCCTCCTTCTTCTCTTACCCCTCCGGCTTCTTTTCTTCCTGATTGTCCTGCCTCTGTTCTTACTTCTCTTTCCCCTCCTGCTCCTTCTCCTGGTCTCCTACTCCTCTTTTTCCTCCTCACTTCTCTTCTATTTCTGGTGTTACTCACCCTCCTGCTGATCCAGCTCAGCTTCCTTTCTTTCTTACTGCCTCCTCATTCTCCTGTCTTCAGTTTCTCCTAGTCTTCCTCACCTCTTTCTCTTAATATTCTTATTCCTCCTATTCATAATTTTTGTTTTTCTCCACTCCTCCTCCTCCTTTTACTGCTCCCCGTTTCCCCCTTTCTTCCCCTGTTTCTCATGGTCCTCCTCCTAGTTCTTCTCCTTCTCATTGAATTGTTCCTTCTGTTTCTCCTGTTCCTCCTTCTCCTCCTACTGTTCTTTCTTTCTTCTTATTCCTCTACTTCATCTTTTTTCTTCTGTTCATCCTTGTCAGCTGTCCTGTTCCTCTGTTCCTCCTTCTCTTGCTGTTACTGTTTTTATTTCCTATTCCTTCTCCTCCTCTTGTTCTTTCTAGTTTTCTTGTTCCTCCTCTTGTTCTCCTATTTCTCTCCTTACTTTTTGTCCTCTTTATTCTTCTCCAGTTCTTTGTCTTCTCTCACAAGTTCTTCCTAGTCTTCCTTCTTTTTATCATCTTGTTTTGTTCATTCTGCTCCACTTGTTTCTTGCTGTTACTCCTGTTCCTCTACTTCTATGTTCTCCCCCCCCTCCTCCTCCTCCTCCTCTTCCTGTGGCTTCTGTTGTTTCTCACTTGCATCCTGCTTGCTCCTCTTTATGGTTCTTACTTTCCTTCTGCTCTCCCTGTTCTGCCTCCTGTTACTCCTTGCCATCCTCTGCCCACTCCCCCCTCCCCCATTCTTTTCCCTCCTCTTCTTGCTGCTGCTTCTCCTCTTCACCCTGTTCACTCTCCCCATCCTCTCTTCCTTTGCCAGCTCCTCTCCCTGTTCCTTCTTATGGTCTTCCTCTTCCTCCTTCTCATCCTCTTCCTGTCTTCTTCTTAGCTCTTTGTCCTATTCCTCCTTTCTTTCCTATTTCTGTTCCTCCTGTTTCTTCCTCCTGTCATATCCTTCTCCTTGTCCTGTTCCAGCTGCTTCTCCTCCTCCTCTTCTTCCTGTCCATCCCCCGTCTTTCAGCCTCATTCTCCTGTTTTTGTCCTCCTGTTCCTCTGTTTCCCGGTGTTCCTCCTCTTCCTACTTCTCTCCTTAATACTGTTTGTTCTCTTAATCCCTTATCTGTTTTTAATTTTCCTCCTTCTCCTCTTCCACTTGCTCCTCCTGTTTCTCCTCTTCATCTTCCCCCTGTTCCTCCTCTTCTTTCATTCTTTTCCTCTTGGCTTCCTCCTCCTATTCCTGACTTTCCACCTGGTCCTCCTCCTCTTCATTCATCCTCATTCTTCTTATCCACACCCTCTGCTTCCTACTGTTCATCCCCTTTCTCCTCCTTTCCCTGTTGATCATCTTCCTGATCCTCTTTATCCTATTTCTTCTTTCCTTCCTCTTCCTCCTCCTCTTGTTCCTCCCATTTTTCCTATTCCTTGTCCTCCTCTTTCTCTTCTTCCTCTTACTCCTTGTCTTCCTGCTTTTCTCATCTTGTTACTTATCCTTCTTTCATTTGTCATCCACTTCTGTCTCATTTTCCTCCTGTTTCTCTTAACTTCCTGTTAAAGCAGGCTTTATTTTCTAGATTTCTTCATTACACTTTTATATAAATTACCACTAACAAGACAAGTCTACTTTTGATTAGTAAAGCAACTGTATCAGTTGTACTTTCAACCGCTGCAGAGCTGCAGGCTAGTGGCCTCACTGTCACTGTTGCAGGACTCCATGGCAATTACAGGGGCCTTTTTTCCTTTATACCCCCACCTCCTTCTTCACAGGTTTAACTTCACAGGTTTAACTTCACTCCTGACTTCGATCTCCTCTCAAAGCAAGTGGTGCAGGGCAATGGGGAATTTGGGTTGTGGTCAGTCCCTAACAGTTCTTGTCTGCTACTCCTTCCTCCTCACCCTTTTCCTTGCTCCAGTGTGTGGTGCCTCCCAGGGGGTACAGTCCTTCATGAACTGCTCCATCATGGGTGTTCTGCATGGGCTGCAGTTCTTCAAGAACTGCTCCCGCATGGATCCTTTCCATTGGGTACATTCTTTAAGGAACAGACTGCTCCGCTGTGGGTCCCCCAGGGCCACAGGTCCTGATGAGTGATGCTCCTGCATGGGCTTTCCAAAGACTGCATCTGTTTTCCAGTAGATTATCTGAGAAAGTCTTACTTGAGAGTCTTCACTGTTCAGGTGTTTAAAAACAGGTTGGAAACCCCCCTGTTAGGAGTGTGAATATACTTGACCCTGTCTTGGGACAAAAAGTGGACTAGATAATCTCTTGGCATCCCTTTTTGGATCTGTTTTTCAGAATTACACCTTGAACCCTAGAATGCAACCACTGATGAAGAAATTCTGTTCCACTGGTGTATTTCCTCTAAAAAAATGTAATTGAGGATGTATAAAACTGTAGACCTTCTATTGTGGTCTGATGTTATTCAGTCAGCTTGGCAATAATTGAAGTCTTAACTCGTTACTGTGTTTCATGCTGCTATAAACTCTCTAATAGTTCAAGGTCATTGCCTTAAGGCTGCACAAAGGGAAGGTAAGCCTGAGTTCAGCCTTGAGCTGACTCACACAAGTAGCCCATGAGTAGAAGGAGACTGGAGCCTTGTTTCTGCTCAGGGCAGAAGGAAGAACCCTACCACTTCCTTAACGTACCCCTATGTAGCAGATACAGTGCTCTTGGGGTGGAGAATGAAAAGCATGTGAGTAAAGGACAGAAAAAGCAGAAGCCCACCATACAAAACTCATCCAGCCACCTACCTTCATTAGAACCACTGCCAGCAGGCAAGCATGTAAAGTATTGGTAATTGGAGATGCCTTACTGAGAGGCACTGATGCACCCATTTCCCGTCCGGACAGTTTCTGTAGAGAAGCTGGTTGCCTACCAGGAGCTCACCTTCATGATGTCACTGAGAGGCTGCCAAGCCTGGTGAACCCTACAGATTACCATCCACTTCTACTGTTCTGCATAGGTTCCAGTGAGTCAGTGTTAGGGAGGTACTATGATCTTCCATCCTTCACTTCAGAAAAAGTTATTTGCAAACATCTCCATTAGTTGGAGATCTTACCAGTGAAGAGAGCAGGGGAAATGTGGGACTCCTTGTACTGAAACACTTCTTTGTGGCACCCTTGCTTTTCTGCTCAGAAATGGCTAACACAGGAAGGAAAGCACAGAAGATGTGATTCTGAGAATATGTTTTACAATTGTGAAGTGTTGGTCTGCCTGGTAAAGTGTTCTAGAGATGCAGTGTCGCAAGGTGCAAGAAGTTCTTTGAGCCAGCAACACCCATGTCTTCCCTTAAGCCATCCTATCTGCAATGGTGGCTTGTGTGAGTGTGACAGTGCCGAAGTAAGTCTGCATCACTTGTGTTGATACGGTCTACAAGGCCAGAAAAGACTGAAGATTCAAGGGTGGGAAACTACCTTGCTGTGGTTTTGTCCTTCAGTTGGTTAGAGAGGCCTGACTAGCATACCAAAGACATTTCACACACAAGCTGATTTTAATCCTAGATCTGATACATAAAGACAGGCCAAAACCCGTGTCCTGCAGGTGCCTGTCCCTGCCAGCCCTTACTTCTCCCAGACCTGAGTGGTAATTTTTTTTAGTTATATGTGGGAGGGTGACCTCTCAGCTAACCTGCTTTCTGCTCTGACAGCATGCAGTCTTGCTGTTTCCTGGTCAAACAGAAAAATGGGCCAGCGTTCTATTAGTAACACAACACTGTCTCTGCTCAGTGCATACAAATAATAGACTGGAAACTACATAATTCTGCAATCAGTACTTAAGTTTCCAAGTCTTAGCCAGATGCTCTTCATTCCCTTTTGCTGTTGCCTACTGCTCCTTGTGCAACTGCTGCTTTGTGAGCACTAACCTCCTGCAGCTCAGAGGGGATGGGTGTGCGTGTCCTGAGAACAAGCATTGTGTTTTGCTGGTTTTAAATACAACTGACAGGTTGAAACACATTAGTCCTACTAGTATAATTAGAATGAGGAACTGCCTTGTCTGATGCACGCATCCGTAATCAAACCCTTCCTTTGCTCATCTCTTCTCCCGTTTGTGTTCACTTGTCTTCAGAAATCACCGAGTCCCTTGCAACTGCTTTTGAAACTATGCAGTCTGTAGGCACTTGTTCTTCAAAGCCTTTAATACTAACTTTAGAGCGCTAACTCATAAAGGCATATGTAGTTGAAAGGAAGTTCCTTTTTTTTGAGTATTCACACACATCAATGCATTCTCCTATGGAAAATATGTAAATGTTTTTCTGTGAGGCAGATAGATTCATCTTCACTGTAATGTTGTACAACTTTCATCCAGAGAATTTCCTTCCTATAACTTCTATGTCACTTTTCTATAGCATCTTCCATTCAGGTATCTTAGAGAAGTTCACAGATAGCAATAATATCCCAGCACTGCTGAAAGATGAAAAAGATTGAGTCTTAAGTTACAGGTGTTTAATGTAAGGTACAAGAGAAATAATTTACCATGTATTTACCAACAAACAGTCACTATATGGCAGGACTTAGTTCATACCCAGGAGGGGCAAGAACCTCCTACTGTCCTCCATCCATCCAAATGTCCAGGGCCAACTTTCTGTATCTGCATAATCAGTTTGACAATACAAGTTAAAAATTAAAATCTCTGGCTGTGCTGTGTATTTTTCAGTTTCTGCAGGATAAAGAAGCAACCAAAATGTGTCATAGCTTGGAGTCTTGAAACATACAGCATTGCTAAGCTTTAAATACAGGGCTGGACTCTGCAGCAGAAGAAAGGCTTTGATGTGAAAGGATATTGGCAATAGATACTGTTTAAATAAAACTATTTGGCTAGTGCTGAGAAGTAGCATAAAGAATCCTCCTGGTCACCTCACCTTCTCTATGGACAGGTTGCAGGATGAGAAGCATGAAAGTAAATGCTGAAACTTTGGGAAAGGGCCTTGCAAAATAATCTGTAATGAACGATCCACTGAACTATGTTAAAGCCACCTATGATTAGTTTCAGAGTCAGCTTTGGCTGCTGTAGCTTGCAATTGGTTATTAAAAGAATATTTCTCTTGCACTCCCCCAAATAATTGCGTAAAGTGTTTTTGGTTTTGGATATGTCATTTCATCCCTATTGTGAAATCCAACAACCAGAGATAACTTTGCAGACAGCAGAGAAAAGGAGAGCAAGCCAAGTTCCTGCTGGACTGAACAGCAGCTTGAGAAAACTAAGATCCAGGTTTCTCTCTGGCTCCTTGCTAGTAGCAAGGACTGGAGCAAGAAAGAAACCCCAGGTCCCCTTCTTCTTTGTGCTGATGCATGCCAGTCACTAGTGTGAGTGGACTGATTGCTCAGCCCTATTGCCTTGCAGCCAGATTTTGTTCAAAGTTGTCCAAAATTTTGTCTAAAATGTCTAATTTTGACTGCCAAAGTGGTCTGTGGCCCATTCAGGTGACTGAAGTCTGAAACCCACCACTTTTATGGAAGATTGGTCAAAGGTAAGACCTGGTTGAACTGCTGCAGGCAAAAATAGTGCTCACCAGGAGTGACAGCTATTGGCTCCTAAACCTCCTGAAATATTTTCTATAGTCTTTCTCCCTCCTGTTACATCTCTTGGCTTGTTTTGCATTGTTAAAACCCTTCTTGCTTTACACAGTGACTACCATTTTAACTTTAAGTTATAGTTGGGTTAAAAAGCTCTTCGAGTCACATACAGACTCAAACATTTGCATAAGGTCTCACTGGGAAATTTTTAAAGTTTAGTAAACTTCAAAACTGAATGTGAACCTCAACAGCAGCTTCTGACTGAAAGACGTGAATGATAAATCTCTAATGTGCTTTGTGTTGATGTGAGATCCTCTGAGAAATCATGGCACAGAATGGGAACACTTTAGAACTTGTTTACTCTTGTACATGTTTACCTTCATACTCATAGGGGTGGAAGTTGTTTCTGTGATTCACCGGGGAAATTATCTTCAAAATCAATCAAAGGTGGAAATATTTGACAGAAACTGGAGTGAATTCCGCTCTGATGCTAATGTACAGAACTGAGAAAAAAACCCAATGCAGATAGATGATACCTGTTGCATCGTGAACTTATTTGACAAGTATATATGAAATTAAAATGCCCTGAAAATGTGAATTCAGCAGGGAACAAGAAAATTAAGTTTATGTTTAAATTTGTGTTGAAGTTTCGTGGTAAGGTTAACAAATCCATTTTAAATTTTCTTGGGGGAGAGAGAAAGAGGCTGCCCCTCCACCAGCAGCAAGGTTAAAAAGGAAACCTGTGCCATGTAAGTATGGCAGAACGCAGAACACAACTATAACGAGTATATGATCCTTCTTACTTTCTCAAAATTTGATGAAGTACATTTGCTGCACTTTATAAGCCAAAAGTTTTGGTGACATAAACTGGGATGCTTCTGGATAATGGGAAGTTTTTACAGATGTCAGTCACAGCGGAATGTTGTTAGCCCTCGTTCTGAATATTGTTGTTCAAAAGCGTTTTCATCAATGGGGACAAGATTGGAATTACATGATGCTTCTGTCCTGTTCATGTAGTAACTGTATGGGCTGGATTCCTGTATTTATGCAGGAAATCTCTGAGCTTAGCATCCCAGTGGTCTGCTTTTGCTCTTATCAGGATAGGGACTTTTTGAAACCTTAGAACAAGTGGTATAAAAGCTGTATCAGGATAAGCATGAGATTTCTGCATGACTCAGCAATGGTGATGCTCAACAAATAACTCTCAAATTGCAGTTAATAAACTTGATAATATATCATTGGAATAAGTGATAAAGAAAACACACACAGATACAATCTTTTGCAGATGCCATATATATTCTAACTATTTAATGTGGTAACTGCTTTCTTGGAATTTATTATTTCTTTGATCTAATGGAAAACTTCTAGTACAGTTGAGTTTCCAGGTGGTTTTTTTTTTTCCTACATGCTATTATTGACATTCCTTGTAATTTCTTAGAATCTAAAATACATTTTTGATGCAAAAACAGACCAGTGAATGCAAATATTTTGCCCAGTTTCCAGGGAGACTTGCTTTCCCTGATCAGTACCAGTAGTATTAGACTTTTGAACTTGAGAAGTTTATTTTTAGATAACCTCACAAAATACAAAGATAACTTGTAACAATATTTGCTATTGTATTCTAGTAGTCTTTGTTTTCTGAAATTATAAAGGCACCCAGCTAGGTTTTACGTATTGAAATGCACAATTTAAGTGTGAGCATACTTGTGAGGATGTGTGGTCGCACTGATATGAATGATTTTGTTCTTGCAGCTTATAGAGAGACTGGGATGGGTTTCTGAAATGTGCTAACCTGGAGTGAGTCAGCTGATGGAAGTCAGGCTGTGCAGGGAGCCTCTCAAAGGGCACAGTTCTAGCTCATATATGACTTCAGTAACCAAGGCGATTTTTTTTTATGGTAATATAATCTTCATTTAGGCAACACTGGTTTATTTCTTTTAATTTCTTTTAAGTATTGAAAGTTATAGATTTTTTTTAACCATTTCTGATTTCAGTGTAGATGGCATCCACTTGCAATATCTTCATTCTCTCAACACTAAACTGTTTTTTTTTCCCCCTGACATTTTTCAGTACTCTTGAGTACCTACGTTGCCCTTCTACAGTTTGTCCAAGATGCCAGGAAAGAATCTTAAAAAAAGTTAGTAATTTGAGCAACAATAAGTATGGGCATACGTTGTTCATAATAGTATTGTCATTTTGTTCCTGGCATTGCAGGGATACATGGCATGTGTGTAATGACTGGCTGTTTCCCATCTCCTTTTCTCCATGCACATATATCTGTTTTTTTCTGTTCCTCCCTATTTTTCATCTTTTTTAGAGAAAGCAGAATTTTATTCTGACTTAGCCTACTGTACAGTCTGGGACTATAAAAGCCTATTGCTGTAGTTAATCAGAAATCATCTATTGAATTAAGTGGGACCAGGACTGGGCTCTAATAGAATTTTCTGCAGTGGTGCAAAGAGCACAGCCCAGACAGCAGCCAAAAGATTTCATTATCATGAGAAGTGCTGCTACAGTAGAAACAGATAAAAGTCCTTAATGACTATGCAACAAGTACAAACCTCAGAGGTGAGGTGTTGGTAATATGTTGTGCTAATAAGAGCAATACATTGACCAGGAGAGCTGGAAAATGTAGCAATGTAGCAGCTATCAGACTGCTACAAGCCTTTCACCTATGTTTTTCTTCTCTAATGTGTTAGAATGTAAGAAATACTATTAAAATACTATTAAGCTACAATGTACACTTTTTTTTTTTTTTTTTTTTTCCGTTTGAAAGATGGGTGATCTGAGAAACGGTGATACAGCTAATATAACTCAATTTGGCCTACCAGAACTAAGCCTGATGGTGCTTTTTGCAGCATGTTGGTAACACATATGCAAATAAGACTGTTATCTCCATTTGGGAATGGAGGGGCAAGAGAATAATAATAGTAGTAATGACAGTAATGTAGAATCTTATGAAATAAGCCTGGCACATAATTTCCTTTGGGGACACACTTCTCTCCTCTTAGCTTCACATAACTCCTTTGAATATAAACTGCATGACTTGATCACTTTTTCTTTTGCCATGTAACTGAAGGAACTGTGAACAGCATTTGAAATCTCTACATTTGAAAAGGAATGCAAATATAATAGCATACTTTTTGCAAAAAATGATCCAATATTTAATTTCATTACAATACGTGTTGAATTGTAGTTTGTTTCCACATGAAAAAGTAGCTTGCAGAAGAGCATGCTCAGAGACAGAGAGTGCTTCTGAGGTGATGTTTCATGGGTATTGTGTTACTAATTAATTTTTTTAAAGAATCCTAGAATACACTGAGTTGAAAAGGACCCATGAGGAACATTGAGTCAAACTCCTGATGCCACACAGTGCAAATATATCTAAGAGTGCTGTCCAACCACTTCAAGAACACTGACAGGCTTAGGGCCACAACCATTTCCAGGGCCTGACCACCCTTTCAGCAAGGAAGATTTTCCCAATATCTGATCTAAACTTCCCTGATGCAGCTTTAAGCCATTCCCTCAGGTCCTGTCACTGGACATGAGAGAGAAGGAATTTGTATCTCATTCTTTGCTTCCTTTCATGATATCGGTATAGATAACAGCAAGGTAACCCCTCAGTCTGCTCTTCTTTAAGCTGAACAAACCTAGCATTCTCAGCTGCTCCTCATAAGTCATGTCCTCTAGTCCTTTCACCATCTTCATTGCCCTCCTTTAGACACATTCTAATATTTTTATATCTTTCTTGTAAGGATATAAGCCCAAACCTGCACACAGTACTCAAGGTGCAGCTGCACCAGTGCTGAGTAAATTGGGACAACCACTTCTTTTGACTGGCCAGATATACTGGCACCCCAGGGTATGGTTGGCCCTTTTGGCTGCCAGGGCACATTGTTGACTCACATCAACATCAACTATCAACCAAAACTCACAGATCCCTTTCTGCAGGGCTGCACTCCAGCGTTTTGTCCCCCAGTCTTCAGGACATTCAGGACTACACTCTCCCAGGTGCAGAATCTGGCATTTGTTCTTGTCAAATTTCATATGGCTGGTGATTGCCCAGCACTGGGGGGACGTTATTGCTCTCTACAACCACCCAAAAAGAGGCTGTAGGCACGTGGGTGTTGGTCTCTTCTCACAGGTAACAAGTGAAAGGTAACAAGAGTAAATGGCCTCAAGTTGCACCAAGGGAGGTTGAGATTGGATATTGGGAAAATTTCTTCACTGGGTGAAGCATTGGAAGAGGCTGCCCAGGGAGGTGGTGGAACCACCATCCCTGGAAGTGTTCAAAGAATGTGTAGACATGGCACTTAGAGACATGGTTGAGTGATGGACTTGGCAGTCCTGGGTTAAGGGTTGGACTTGATGATCTCCAAGGTGATTTCCAACCTAAATGATTCTATGATTAGTAAGAATAATGCTAGTGTTCTGGTAAAAACATTCAGGCCAGGTCTGCTAACCTGACAGCTGGATCCCTTGACACAACTGGCTCAGGGACCCTGATTTTCACCTGTGTCATGGTTGAACCCATCTGGCAACTGAGTACCACACAGCTGCCTGCTTGCTGCCCCAGCCCTACCCCTAGTAGGACGGGGAGGAGAATCAGGAAAAAGGTAAAAGTTGTGGGTTGAGATAAGAACAATTTAATAACTGAAATAAAATGTAATATAATAATAAAAACAGCAACAATAACAGCAAGAACAACAATAGTAATGAAAATGAAGGAGAGAGAGAGGAATGAAACCCAGAAGGAAAAAAACTCAAGTGATGCACAATACAGTTGCTCACCACCTGCTGAGTCCCCAAGCAGCAATCGGCAGGCCCTGGCCGACTCCACCTCATTTTATATACTGACCATTACATTCTATTGTATAGAGTGTTCCTTCGGGTAGTTTGGAACAGCTCTCCTGGCTGTGTCCCCTCCCAATTTCCTGTGCCCCTCCAGCCCTCTGGCTGGCAGGGGCTGAGGAACTGAAAAGTCCTTGGCTTAGTGTAAACGTTACATAGCAACAACAAAAACCATCAGTGTCCAATCAACCCTGTTCTCACACAAAATCTAAAACACTGCATTATACCAGATACTGAAAAGAAAATTAATTCTATCCCAGCTGAAACCAGGACAACCTGTCAGAGGAATGGTAGCACTCCCATTTCATATGACTGACAAATAGTAGTTCATATTCGCGTGTGTTTACAAATTAGTGATCTCCGCAGCTAGCATCCAGTTTCGGGATTAGATTCCATTCAATCAGGAAATCCAGAAGGAGCTGAGGGAGGAATGTTTTTTTCCCTTTCAGCAGGCCAGCAAATCCTGTAAGTGTTCTGTTGCTTCAGGTGAACTCTGCAGTACTGGAGAGTAAGATCAGCAAACACAGCTGCTGTGGATCAAACTAGCAGTTTCCCTAGCCTTACCCCCCAGAAACACAAAAGTTTGCTTGAGTAGAGGAATCACAGAATAACAAAATGATTGCCCATGACTATGTCTAGACATTTTTTTAGTATCTCCAAGGGTGGAGACTCCACCACCTCCCTGGGCAACCTGCACCAATGCTCAGTCACCCTCACAGTGAAAAAGTGTTTCCTGATGTTCAGGGGGAACCTCCAGTGTCTCCCTGTGTGCCCATTGTCTCTGGTCCCGTCATTGGGCACCACTCAAGAGCCTGGCTCTGTCCTCTTTGCACCATCCATTCAGGTATGTATATACATTGATGAGATGCCCCCTGAGTCTTCTCCAGGCTGAACAGTCCCAGCTCTCTCAGCCTTTCCTCCTAGAAAAGATGCTTCAGTCCCTTCATTATGCTGGTAACCTTTTGTGGGACTCTGTCCAGTATGTCCATGTCTGTCTTGTATTGATGATACCAGCACTGGACACAGTACTCCAGGTGTAGCCCCACCAGTGCTGAGTAGAGGAAACAGATCACCTCCCCTGACCTGCTGGCAATACTACTCCTAATGCAGCACATGGGACCATTGACCTTTGCTACAAGAACACATTGCTGGCTCATGTTCAGCTTGGTGTTCACCGGGACCCCAGGGACTTTTCTGCTGAGCTGCCTTCCAGTTGGGCAGCCCCCAGCATGTACTGGTGCCGGGGGCTGTTCCTCCCCAGGTGCTGGACTTTGCACTTCTGCCTGTTGAGTTTCCTGAGGCTCCTGTCGGCCCATTTCTCATGCCTATCCACGTCCCTCTGGATGGCACCACAGTCGTCTAGTGTATCAGCCCCTCCTCTCAGTTTGGTATCATCAGAAAATTTGCTGGGGGCGCAATGTGCCCTAGAATCCACATCACTAATGAAGATATTAAGCAGCACTGGACCCAATATTGACCCGTGGGCTACACTAGCCTCCAACTAGACTTTGTTCCACTAATAACCACGCTCTGGGTCTGTCTGTTCAGCCAATTTTCAACCTACTTCACTGCCTGCTTATTCAGCACATACTTATCAGCTTCTCTGCAAGGACCTTACTGGAGAAGTTGTTCCCTGCAACATTCCCTGCTCTCCCCTCATCTACCAAGCCAATCATTTCATCATAGAAGTTTCTTAAGTTGATCAAGCATGACTTCCCCTTGGTGAATCCATGCTGACTACTCCTGATAGATTTCTTGTCCTTCATGCCCCTGAAAGAAGTTTCCAGGATTAGGTCCATCACCTTCCTGTTACCGAAATCTCAGAATGAAAAACTTATTGACACCAATGAGATGTAGATAAGCAGACACTTCTTTATTAATGGCCGGGTGCATGAGCGAGTCCTCTCACGATCAACGCACACCAGGTCCCAAAATCAGATTCCATATATAAAACTTATTCATACATATTCATTAAATATTCATGCGTAATCATGGTATTTCCCATAAATCATTAACATATTCTCCTCCTATATCTGATTCTGCGCAGTAAAGCTTAGAAAGGTCTAGAAATGGGTCTGGGGTACGATTTGGGTAGGTGGTACATGAGTCGGTGGTCGCGATCTCCCCCTGCCAGAATTACCTTTTACTAAAGTTCACGGTTTCTTGGCAGGTAACTACAAGCTGTTCCAGTCGACTCTCCCCAGTTTCCATTAATCTCATATTCTGACATTTCAATACACTTCTACATACAGAAGACTGGTCAGATACAAAGAAACCTTTCAAACCCTAAAGTTATTACCTAAGTTTTAACAATGGTTCCAGCCCCTTCTTCCAGCCTTGGTACGGGATGTACAGAAGATCTCATAGCAGCTTTTACTGTGCAACTATAAGTTTCATTAAAAATATTTCTTATCCTTCTATTTTTCAATTTTATAAAATGATTTTATAAAATCAATTAATCAATCAAATAAAGTCAATCAATCTTAACTTATTAACAAATCAATAACATTCCCAGGCTTTATACATGTGAAGTGAAGCGTGTTAATCAAACCTGGCTCTAGCACTGTGTCTCTGCCTGCCACAAGCACCTGCTATGTTTAAGCTCTTCCTTCCCTCCTCCCTTCCTTCCTTCCTTCCTTCCTTCCTTCCTCCCTTCCTCCCTCCCTCCCTCCCTCCCTCCCTCCCTCCTTCCTTCCTTCCCTCCCTCCTTCCTTCCCTCCTTCCTTCCCTCCTTCCTTCCTTCCTTCGACGCACCTGGCCAACACTCAGTGTCTCTGGAGCAAGGGGTGGTACAAGATAGGGATGAAACATGCTCACTCTGAATAGTTCTTTCATACCTGCCCAAAATGGAATTGTAATTTTGGGGTCAGTGAATAACATAATGATAAAACAGAAGCCCCCCCACAGCTGCTCACAGTCTTTGCCTTGTACTAATCACACTGTAAAAAGTACTGTTTACCTTATGCTGTATCCTTATCTGTAATTAGAATATGAAAAGCTGTATAATAATTAATTTGTTTTTTCTATTCATATCCCCTTAGGGCTCCTGCAAAAATACTGGCTTGCATTATTGCAGAGCCTGGCCTGTCTAAAAACAGCAAGGCCAAAGCCAGGACACCTGCTCTTGTCAAGGGAAGACAGTCAAGGTAACAGTCCAAAGTCTTTGCCAATTGTGAAGTCAATTACAATGCTCTTCCCATTGCCACAGCAGTCATGAGAAGCAGCTTTCCTCTCTTATGAAAGCTGTTATTATGCTGGCAATAGTTTCCCCTCTTGTTTCTTTGTCTGGCCATTATTTTCAGCAAAGCAAGTTTTTCCTATTATTTTCAGACAATTATTCCTAAAGTCTTGTTAATTACAACACGCAGTAACATCTCCTCACTTGGTGGCACTGTTTTCTGTATCAGGTGTTGGCTGAATATAGAAGTGCAGCCTGAGATCTGTATGATGACTGATTAACCTGGGACACAGACAGCACGCTAGCTCTTCAACACAAGGTTCGTTAAGCGACAAAAAGCAATAGGGACTTTAAAGCTTTGCTGCTGAAAAAGTCCCTGCTGTGTTGCCTGCTTCTTATCTTTTGCAAGGAGCACCACAAAAACCTTCCAGATTTTCTGCTTATCGATACACTGATCACATTTTTCATCATAAATAAATATGTAAAATATATTCAGCACCAAAGATTTTTTATTTAATTCAACCCATAATTTGTAAAGTGTATGAAACAGATTGTGTGACTGGCAATATTAGTAATATTTGAGTAAGAAAAATTATATCCAATTACTCATCCGTACTATATTCTTTATTTTTCTCAAAAGCCCAGAGGTTACAGATTTCTTTGCACTCCTTGCTTACAGGAATAATAAGTGATGTTTTGTGAGCTGCTTTGGGAAGCTGTTAATAATGCTTTTATCTTGCACACAGCATACCTACAGAACAAATGTATTAAAGATTATGATGTTACATGGTGGATCTGAAGCCTGACTTATGCAGATAAGTGATCCAGCATAAGAATGCATTTTTGTCTCCATTTCTGCAGATGGAAGAACACAGATTTATAAATGAAAAAACCTGCTCGTATAATTTTAGCTTTAAATGCATCTTCTTGAAGCTGGTTTTTTGGAAACTTTTTCCATTAACATTTGGTAGAAATCCAGTAGCTATTGTGTAGAAGTTCTGCTCTGCTTGTTGTTTGATTTAAGCATATGAACATATTGACAAGAATGGATTGCTTCCTAAAAATGAACTATGTACCTCACTCAGGCTGTTTGCTGTATTTCATGAAGCCTAAGTTTTCATAGCCCATTCTAGGATTTCCCAACCCATTCTGTATGTATTTGATATTCCTTAAAAGCAAACAGAACATTCTTAATGTTTCCAAAAAACAAGCAGTGAGACTCTCTTGGACCTGCTAGAGAACAAGCAGAGAGGTTTAGAATTGTTTTTGTGTCCATAAATTACTCTCTGCTGAACAGTAAATCCCACAGAATTCAATAGTATTTTATTGCAAAGTTATCTACCACAAAGCAGGATCTACTTTAGTAATTCTGCAGATTTTCTAAAACAAATTTATAAAGAATCCTTTTGATTTTATCCTGATTATAATTTCATAAAAAGTAAAAAAGATAAAGCTTTCAGTATGAAAGGCTGAGTTGGTTCATTCAGTCTGGAAATGAAATTTTCCAGGAGCTCCCTGTGTCATTTGTACATCATGTTGGTACTCCATTGCCTCTGGTGGGCTGTGTCGTCCATTCTTCTGTTACAAAGAGCCCAACTGTCCGTGATTGTGCAGACCCTTGCCTTCTTCCTTGTTTTCCCATTCCCCCTCTCCCTTCCCCACACTGTTGAGGAGAGGTGGACCCTCTGTGACTGCCCTCCACAGCCATAGCAGCTCTAAGAGAAGCAACATACCGGCTTTTGGGACTGGAGTCAAGTAGTAAAGGTTTATTGAATGTTGAGGCTGCGATGGCAGAGCAAATGTGGTGACTGAACACACTGATTTCCTATAGGACTGGCACAATCTGCTGGGTTTGTGTGTGTCAGACAGATATCGGTCAAGTGGCATTCACTGCCACTCCCCCAGACTCCCATCCATGCAAGCACTCCCTAGAGTGGTTTAAAGTTTGTAGATTCTGATTTGTTTGTTTTTTTCAGTAAGGATGGGAGATTAATGAAAGCCTTGGTAGGATAGCTGTTACTGTTGGAGATGCCTGCATTAAGAATATCTTTGGGATAGTATGCGCTCTGCAGTGATGTCCTGGAGGTGCCCGATCTGTGCAGCAGTAGTCATAATGGTGGCCAGAGAGCTAAAGCAACTTATACTTTCAGGATGCTGTGTGCAGAAAATTTTAATTGACTACATCAGTGAACGAGGGAAAAGCTATGGATATAATCTACCTGAACTTCTGTAAGGTCTTTGATATGGTCCTTCACAACATTCTTACCTCTAAGTTGCAGAGATACAGGTTTGATGGAGGAGAAATTGGCTGATGGCTGCATTCAGAGAGTTACAGGCAAGGCTCAATGTCCAAATGGAAAACGGTAGTGAATGTGTCCTTCAGGGATCCATACTAGGATCAATACTACCTAACATCTTCATCAGTGATGTAAGACAGTGGGATTTAGTGCACCCTCAGCCAAAGCACCCTTACCTTTGCAGGTGACATGTAGCTGGGTATAGTCACTTCACTAGAGGAAAGGGATTCCATGTGTGTTGGTTTTGTCTGGGATAGTTTTTTCATAGTAGCTAGCATGGGGCTGTGTTTTCAATTTGTGCTGGAAACAGGGTTGATAACACAGGGATGTGTTAGTTACTGTTGGGCAGTGCTTACACAGAGCCAGGGTTTTTTCTGCTCTTCACCCCACCTCACCAGCGAGAGGGCTGTGGGTACACAAGAAATTGGGAGGAGACACAGCCGGGACAGCTGACCCCAACTGACCTGAGGGATATTCCATACCATATGGCATGCTCAGCAGATAAAACTGTGGGAAGAAGAAGGAAGGAGGGGACTTTGGGAGTTATGGCGTTTGTCTTCCCAAGTAACTGTTATGCACAATGGACCCCGGCTTCCCTGGGGATGGCTGAGCACCTGCCTGCCCATGGGAACTGGTGAATGAATTCCTTGTTCTGCTTTGCTTGTGTGTGTGGCTTTTTCTTTACTTATTAAACTGCCTTCGTCTCAGCGCATGAGTTTTCTCACGGTTATTTTTCCAGTCCTCTCCCCTGTCCCACCATGGAGGGGGAGTGAGTGAACAGCCGCACGGGGCTTAGTTCCGGCCAGGGTTAAACCACAACACCAGACAGAGAGGTCTTGATAGACTTGAGGAGTGGGCCTGTGTGAACTTCATGAGGTTCAACAAGGCCAAGTGCAAGGTCCTGCACATTGGTTGGAGCAACCTCTGGTGTCGTTAGAGACTGGAGGATGAACAGGTTGAGAGCAGCCCTGCAGAAAAGGACTTGTGGGTCCTGGAGGCTGAAAAACTGGACATGGACAGGGAATGTGCTTGCAGACCAGAAAGCAAGTCATATCCTGGGCTGTGTACAAAGAAGGGTGGCCAGCAGGTCAAGGGAGGGGATTCTGCCCCTCTACTCTGCTCTGGTGAGACCCCACCTGGAGTGCTGTGTCCAGCTCTGGAGTCCTCAGCACAACAAAGACATGGACCTGTTGGAGCAGGTCCAGAGGAGGGCCATGAAAATGATCAGTGGGATGGAACACCTCTCCTGTGGGGAAAGGCTGAGAGAGTTGACGTTGTTTAGCCTGGAGAAGAGAAGGTTCTGGGGAGACTTTATTACGGCCTTTCAATACTTACAGGGGGCTTATCAGAAAGATGGAGAGAGACATTTTACCAGGCCTTGTAGAGACTGGACAAGGGGAAACACTTTTAAATTGCAAGAGGGTAGGTTTAGTTTGGATGTGAGGAAGAAATCTTTTATGATGAGTGTGGTGAGACACTGGAACAGGTTCCTTAGAGCAGCTGTGGATGCCCCACCCCTGGAAACTTTCAAGGTCAGGTTGGACAGAGCTTTTGAGCAGTCTGATCTAGTGAAAGCTGTCCCTGCTTGTTGCAGGGGAGTTGGTCTAGATGATCTTTCAAGGTCCTTTCCAACCCAAACTATCCTGTGATTTGATGTTTCTGTATTCAATATATATGCCATTTAGGAGTGTGGTAAGGAAGAAGAACAGGACCTAGGGTAAGCCTGTCTGTAAAATATTAGACTACTGGTGTATGGAGGACTCTTCATCTCTGTAACTAGCGAGTCTATAATTGAGAACCTTCTGCCTCCCAGTGTAAATGTAGGGTAGTGCCTTGCAAGCTAATGGTGTTACTCTGAATTTACATCATTGCACAGAGAGCAGGATTCAACTCCTTTTACTTAATCATCCCAATAAGAATGGTTTATATTATAAATTCTATCACAGTTTGCACAGAGACAAATGATCAGCGATGGATGCCTTTGGATATTAGATGAGGAATGGATATTTATCATACCAAAATCTGGACATTTTTATATTAAATATATGGCAGTAAAGCATTGCACAGTTTATAATCCTAATTAAATTGTTGTATTTTTAGTATGGAAACCTTGAAAACTACAATCCATGGTGATCTATGATGAATGATGTAGTCATTTTTGTACTGTAGAGTCCATGTCTTGTCTTGCTGTGCAGTACTAATTTAAGGAAGATTCACCCCAGATGGTCTAAGATTCTACTTCTTTCTACTGCAGAAATACAGTACCAATAAGACAGTTTTGCCAAGTACTTTAATCTTTTCCTTGTAAGTAATACAGTGACAGTATTTGTTGTGCGTGATTGTGGGTGAAGTTTTTCTGTCTTTCAGGTGGAAGAAAAATAAATTTTCTAGATAAAGAATACTTATGAAGTATTTTCTCTCAAATATTTGACCCTATCTGTCTATCAGTGAAAAAAATTTTGCACTTGGAAATCAACAAAGGCAATGAGCCATTATTGTTACATGAAACCACGTGTCAGACCAAAAGAAAGGCTTGAATCACCTATATAGGATACAGGGAAGCACAAGACTTCTGATGAGTACTCAGCCACTACTGGAAAGGCCTAAACACATTACTGCATCTTCCTATGATATGAAAGCTCCCCAGGCATCTGCTACTCTGTGATACACCTTTTGCCAGGACATTTGTCTGAGCACTTTGGTGCCTAGCTCTAACATAAGCCCTAAGAAGTCCAGATACGGGATGGGGAAGTCCTTAGATTTTCTGAGCCTTACTATCTTGTGCTCGTGCTTAGAATATGACTCACACACACAGGCATGCTGAAGTCACCATGGCCATACCTGCTTTCTTTAAAAACTGCACATGAAATTGACCCCATTGTAGAGGAAAGAAAAAAATATTTTTTTTTTAAATATACAATTTCATTGACTTTAGGACCAGTATGAAAAAGTACAGGAACTGGAAACCTGGTCAGATGAGTAAGTGTGAGACAGAAGTACAGCATAAGCTTAAGAAAAAACAAACTACAAAACAACCACAAAACTACCAAGGAAGAACTGAAAACCAATTACCATTATTTTCAGTTCCCAGGGAGAAAATCTGTAGAAAATGACCAAAGAAAATATTTGAGTCTGGAGGAAACCAAGGAAAACAGTCAACAGGAGTTTGCTAAGAATGAACAAAAATGCTTTTTAGTAGGTAAGAAGCAGTAGGTGTCATATTGGTAACAATATAGTGGTGCCGTCCTCTGATACCTTTAAAAAGTCTGTAGGCATAGTCCAGATCAAACTTTTTAATTTCTGTGCTCCTGTGTTTGTGAAGCTATCCTTTGGCTGTTACTGTAGCATTCACTGTCAAAGTGGAGAGAGACCAAGTGCAGGGACACAGTGCAGGCACTAAACTGGAGTTCAGTGCTGTTCAATATCCTCTGTGAACTGGATGGTGAGCTGGAACATAAGAGCTGTGCTTGAATTCCTGCCAGTGCCATCTCCTACAACAGTAGCCACTGAGTGGATGCCCAGGGAGAATAACAACAGGGCAAATGTACTTTGTACTTTTCCCAGGTACTCTCCCAAACCTCCTACTTTTTTTTTTTTTTTTTTAATCTGAGGGGCACTTTGTGAATCTGATGTGGTTTGTTGTGTATCTGGAAGATTTTAAAGGGTCTCTCTTTAAAGTACCTACTCACTTTTCCATGGAACCCAATACATTTTGCATGACAGTGTACATTGGTAAGGACTTCCAGAATGCTACTACCTCTGGCAGCAAAGTGACCTCTTTTTGTTTGTTTTGAGTCTGGTTCCTCCTAGCTTCACTTGACGGTGTTACACTCTGCACTGGAAGAATAGCAAATAGGTACTTTTAAGGAAGCAGTTACATACTTTTGATCCTCCTTAGAAGCAGATGGAGGTGAAATAATCATTCAGTTTCTATTGAATCCATGTTTATTTACCTAGTTCTAGAGGTGGGCAAAAGAGGCATTCTACATAATGGTATCCTTGCAGCAGACTGAGCTACTCCATGGATTGTCTCCTGGAATTATGAGAGCATGAGCATTCACTCACCCCTTTCTAAGATGTGGGATTGTTACAAGGTTTAAGGCCATACTATGGTCTTGTTAACGGTAACTTGTGCATCAGCTTGTGGATTGCTGACAAGGCAACCACCTTGAGGGGGAGAAAGCACGTTATGTTTTAGTTCAGTGTTTTTGATCACAAATGGCATTAAAGCAAAGAGGATACTTAAATTCCCTGTGAAAAAAATTCTACACAGCCAGGGAAATCCTTTTCAGGGATCTATCAGGTTCATTGCCTGACTTGTTTTAATTTCCTGGAAGGTGGTAGATAACTGTGCAGTTTGTTGTCAGCAATGGGAAGCTTTAATTATCAGTAAACTAAGAGAGTATATGTTAAAAAATGGGCTAATTGGGTAAAACAGCCTGAGAAAGGCAATTGTGCATAAAATCTGTAAATAAAATTAAATGCAATTTAATAAAACAAGAAGCAATAGTACCGATCACAGCATTTAATACATGACCTGTTACAATGAAAATACATGAAGTGGTGGTTTGTGAGTTGTTGGGGGGTTTTTTTGTTTGTTTGTTTGTTTTTTTTTTTAGAGAATGTAATTTAAATATTCATGTAAAATATTTACTGACATTCTCATGGCTACTGGTACTAGTCTTTACATCCATTAACTTAGATACTTATGGGGACTAAAATACCAAAAGAATCGTCCATACAAGACTTCTGAATCCTAGGAGATATGAAGCTTTCAACAGCAATTTGTCTTGCAGGTTTCTTAATACAAGAGACAAATAATTCTACGGTATGAACACTAAAGAGTTCAGAAGGACTGACTGTTGCCCATTGCAAGCAGCTTTTGGTAGACACTGTGCATTCCTGAGAATTATTTTTCCTCTAATTATTTAGAGTCAGAGCACATTTGGTGTGGGAAACAACATGGACTTTAGACTCCGTAAGAAGGTCAACTGTCTGACTCCTGGGAGTCCAAATGACTTACTTATATGGCAGTTTGTACTGCATTTGGAACTCATGTTGTATCAAACCTAAATTCTATTTACTCAGTGACAGCCTAGGCATGTTGAGGGTCTTGGTGTGTATCAGTGAAACCAAAAGTACTGTAAAAGGATTATTTGAATTCTGCTTACTGTAATTTTCATACAGGACCTTAAACGTGTTACTTCATCAGTATGTCAGTCCCCATCATGTTCTTGTAGACAGGGAAATCCTTTGATTAGCAGCAGAAGCTTCCATTACACTAAAGAGATGTTCGGAAGCAGATGAAGAGATGCAGCTGGAGAACTTGCCTAGCAAACAGGGCTTGTGCCTGTCCCTTCCTGTTTGGCAGGTCAGCAGGTCAGGAGCCATTTAAGATGACTTAATGTCACAGTCCAATAAAATAAGCCCCAGAGTTTAACCTTGTCTATCTCATATTTCTTCTTGAAACTATGACAAGTTGAGGAAATTCCTTTGTATTTGATATCTACGTGTTCTAAAGCCTTTTCAGAGACCCATCAGCATCTGTTTAAAGGTAAGCAGTAATGGCTCTGCTGCCCTGCATTTCCCCTGATGGTCACTTTTCTGATGATTTCACTACAGAGAGCTAGTCAAATACAATAAATCCATGCTGTCTCTTTCTGTTATGTATCTCTTGACATCAGATAGGGTAACAATATCTTCTAATTGTTACTTTGCAATTCACATTATCTTACTGTCCTATAAATGGTTATGTGATCAGTCATGTGTCATTTGCTTAATACAATTTGGGGGACTTTGGTAGTGAAGAACATCACTTGCTTGGAGAAAGAAGGGAGGTCACTAAACATGTCTTCATATGTCTTGGAACGGCTAGTTTTGCAAAAAGATCCACACACTGGAGAATTTTTCACTGGGTGTTCCTTCAGATTTATCTGTATTACGAGGTCACCATAATCCTCCAATAGGTATGTAACCTGCCTGGCTGTTAGTGATGCAGATGGAAGCAAGTTATACTTAACATGACACTATGTCATGTTAGTCACATGTTTTAGTGTTGTCTCTAGAAAAAAGAGCAAAGCAAATAAGCTCATTTTCAGCTTCGATATTGTACTGTTTTTTTGACACCAGACTTTGCGACTGATTAAAATCAAATGACTGAATTTAACACTACTGTGAATTTGTTGCAGTGACAGTTGAACACCTTAGCATGAATGATAGGAGAGGACAGCCCCGTAGTCCTTCACTTACAATTGTTTCTGCAGTCCTGAATATTTAGGGAATGAAGATTAAATTATCTCAGAATAACATTAAGTCTTTAAAAAATTATTTGAGACAGCATTTTCAGGGCTTTCTACATAATCATGGCATAAACTCTCTATGTGTATTGCAGTCTGCTTAAGCAATTGAAGAGTTTAATTTTTATCCTTATTAATGAATAAATTAGTACAGAATGGAGTACAACTGAGTGGCTGCCATGATCTCCATGGGAATTTCAACTTGAGGTCAAGAAGAGAGACCACACCGAGGAAACTCCCGTGCATATAACTCCTAACCAGTATTATAACTGATTAGAGCTAAATTTCTTTTCTGAGTCAAGAGCTAATCCCTTAATTAGTCTGTTCTCTGGAAATTATGTGTGAAATACTCCTTCCTAATCTTCTAACAGAAATCTCTTAGAACCAATAAAGGCAGTTAGACATCAGGGAAGTCAGTGTTTATACAGCTAGGGGTGGTAGCTCTTAGACCAATCAATGTAGCTAGGAAAAAAAGGTAATATTTTAGGCACAGAATCCCTAGAAACACACCCACATGCATACAGAAATAAAAGATACAGAATATATCCATATGTACATACATAAAAAAACCCATACAGAAACAGCTATCTGCAAAGCTAGCTGTAGGTTGAGACCTTGAGTTTAGCTTGTATTAAAAAACTAGATAATTGGAAGAGAAAGATGTCTTGTAGAAGTGACATATGGGAGGTGTTAGCACATGGACAGCCAAGGAGCTCATTTAGCAACTAAGACAGAGAGATGGGTGAGTAACACTTGCATCTTGTCACAAAAATTAAGCATATGTGGTGTCTGAGGAAGATTATGATGACTGATAAAACCAATGCTTGACTGTTATGATGATCCATGAAACTGATTTTGAATCTGTGATTTTTAGTGTGTAGTCAGTTTACTAACTTTAGAAATAGAAGTAGAGTAATTCCAGTTGGAAGGGACCTACAATGATCATCTAGTCCAACTGCCTGACCACTTCAGGGCTGACCAAAAGCTAAATAAATAAAGGGCATTATCCAAACAATGACAGGCTTGGGACATTGACCACCTTGCTAGGAAGCCTGTTCCAGCATTTGGCCACTCTTGGTAAAGAGATTCTTCCTCATGTCCAGTCTGAACCTCCCCTGGCGCAGCTTTGAGCCCTTCCCAGGTGACCTGTCACTGGTCCCCGGGGGAAGAGCTCGGCACCTCCCTCTCCCCTTCCCCTCCCCAGGCAGCTGCAGAGAGCAACAGGGTGGCCCCTCGGCCTCCTGGTCTCCAAACCAGACCAACCCAAAGCCCTCAGCCGCTCCTCACAGGACATGCCTTCCAGCCCTCCCCCCAGCAACGTTTCCCCTCTCTGGGCACATTCAAGGACCCTCACGTCCTTCTTACATGGTGGGGCCCAGCCCTGCACACAGTGCTCCAGGTGAGGCCGCAGCAGCGCCGGACACAGCGGGACAATCCCCTCTCCTGCCCGGCTGGCCGTGCTGTGCTGGGGGCACCCCAGGGTGCGGGCTGCCCTCCTGGCTGCCAGGGCTCACTGCTGACCCACGCTGAGCCTGCTGCCCACCAGCACCGCCAGCGCCCTCCCTGCAGGGATGCTCTCCAGGCACCCCTCTCCCGGTTTACACTTGTGCCGGTGTTGCTCCATCCCAGGTGGTCTGGCGTTTGTTCTTGTTAGATTTCATGGCACTGATGATTGCCCAATACTCCAATCTATCTAGTTCCCTCTGCAAGGCCTCTAGTCCCTTGAGAGAAAGCCAACAGCACCTCCCAGCGTGGCATCATCAGGAAGCTTGCTAATGGTGTGTTCAGCTCCTGCATCCAAATCCATGATGAATATAATGAACAGATCTGGGCCTAGAATTGAGCCCTGAAGAACACCGCTTGTAGCTGTTCACCAGCCAGATGTAGCTCCATTCACAACTCTTTGAGCTCTGCTCTTCAGCCAGCTCTTCACCCAGTGCAATGGGAGCCTGCTCATCCCAGCTTGACAACTTGTCCAGAAGAATGCTGTGAGGAACAGCATCAGAAGCCTTACTCAAATCCAGAAAAACTAGCCTTCTCTTCATCCGCTAGTTAGATTAAGATTCCAAGGTCTGTCTTCTGAGGATATTTGTAAGCGCAGACTAAGACATCAGAATGTCTCCCCATTTGCCACTGTCCTTCTCTGTTCTTTTTAGTCTATGCAAAGTGATTTTAGTGCTTATTGTCTGCTCTGTTTCACTCAACTTGTTTCTGCCAGGGTGCAGAGAGAGCCAGCTGCTCTGTAAGAGAAGGTGGGCTGGGAGCTGAGCATGGTTACAAGTCAGATGGGAACAAGGTTCTCACTGAAAAGGAGATGGGATGTAGAGCAGCAGGTCCAGGCCAGGATCAGTGCCAGAGGCATTTATCAGAGTCAAACACAGCCCAGTGTATATTATATTCTGCATGTGGACTCATGGATTTTGATGTTTCTGTTTTGGATAGGCATGTACTGTTGCTGAGTGAATGCACTGGCAAACTTTGGTAAATTGCTTGTTCTTGGCCTTTGTTGCTTTTAGTGTCTGTAGATAAAGGCTATCACTACCATTATGGGACAGTATGGCAAACCATGGTATGACTCTTAAATGAGGGGAATCAGTAAGAACTTTCTGAGGACAAGTGATGTTTTGAGAGATAATATTGTTTCAAACAGTATTCTCCATCAGACCATGAGTAGATATCAGTTAACCAATAAATCTCAACAGCTTAAACCACTCACTCTCACCTGTCAGAAAGGCTGTCGAATGAGGGTTTTCTGATAGGTCTTGGGAAAAACTTGCCTTCAGGCAGTTACTGTTCCTGTTGGGGTTTCTTTTCTCAACTTTCTGTCATTCAAGGCAAGCAGCATTGCCTTGCAGCACTGTCTACCCTACCTGGGGCAACGTGCAGTGGGCACGCCCAAGACACAGGGTTGTAAGCCATCTCTGTGGCATATGGAAAGCTTGCTTAGTAAAAGCAATGTTTCCCTGCGAGGTGTGAACAGTGTCTTTCTGAAAGTGAAGGGCAATTCCATGCTCACCTCATGACAACGTTTTTCCTCTAAAGCTGGAGGATACCACAAACTTACAAATTCATTTCTTACTTTATAGCCCTTCTGCTTGGTTGTAAGGAAAAGCCCAATAATAAAATGCTTCAGTAATCACACAGACGATTCTATTTTATGGATGGTTGAACTGAAAAATAAAAAGTCATTATCTGTGAAATATCCCGATAGAATTCTTGATGGCAGGGTCAAATGCATTATTTTAAGTAATGTTTAAAAGAGATTATAGTTTCAAAGGTGTGTTTGTTTTTGGTTTTTTTTTTATAATTTTCATAATTTCCAAATATACTTTTCAGTGGTAGCATCATGGGAAGGTTAATGTGCAGTTTTCATGTTTAACAGGCAATGGACATGTGTGTGGAGCATGTAGATTGCAAGAGAACACATGAAGGTTTTATCTTCTATGCAGGAGAAGCATAGAAAGCTGAACCTTGAATAAGGCAGATCTGGAGATAACAGTTTCTGAAATGCTGGGTTTTAAAAGTAGACCTATGTAATGTTTGAAAGGATGCTCTTGTTTGGCTTTGAAAAGTGCATGTAAATCTGGCATTTTTGCTTAAAAGGTTACTTTCTTGAAGCTATTCAGTAATTTTTTTGTGATTTTAGAAACGTTTTTTTGTTGTTGCTACTTTATTCTTGTTAGCAATAGAAATACAGAGAGAGTTGAGTATTGTATCTCTTCCCATGTATTGCAATGAGCAGGGACACCTTCTGCTAGGTTAGGTTGCTCAGAGCCCCATCCAGCCTGACCTTGAATGTTTCCAGGAACTGGGTATATACCATCTCTCTGGGCAACATGTTCCAGTGTTTTGCCATGCTCTAAATTTGTCTAAATATACTCTCTTTCAGGTCAAAACAATTACCCCTTCTCCTGTTGCAACAAGTCGTAATAAAAAGTCTGTCCTTATTTTTCTTAGAAAACCCTATAAGTACTGAAAGGATGCAGTAAGGTTTCCCTGGAGCCTTCTCTTCTCCAGGCTAAACAACGTCAACTCTCTCAGCCTTTCCCCACAGGAGAGGTGTTCCATCCCACTGATCATTTTCATGGCCCTCCTCTGGACCTGCTCCAACAGGTCCATGTCTTTGTTGTGCTGAGGACTCCAGAGCTGGACACAGCACTCCAGGTGGGGTCTCACCAGAGCAGAGTAGAGGGGCAGAATCCCCTCCCTTGACCTGCTGGCCACCCTTCTTTGTACACAGCCCAGGATATGACTTGCTTTCTGGTCTGCAAGCACATTCCCTGTCCATGTCCAGTTTTTCAGCTTCCAGGATCCTCAAGTCCTCTGCAGGGCTGCTCCCAATACGTACATCCCTGAGACTGTATTGATTCTGGGCATTGCCCCAACCAATGTGCAGGACCTTGCACTTGGCCTTGTTGAACCTTTTGAGATTCACATGGGCCCACTCCTTGAGCTTGTCCAGGTACTTCTAGATGACATCTCCTTCCTCAGGTATGTCAACTGCACCACAGAGGTTTTGGCTGCAAATTTGCTGAAGCTGCATTTGAACCCACTGTCTATGTTGCTGATGATGATATGCCTCCTTCCTCTGCAAAAGGACATCCCTTCTGGCCATTCCATGCCACCTCAGGCAACTAGGTTGTTTTCTTGTATACCCCATTTTTTGGCCTTAGATAGGAAATCTTTTAGTTAGAGCAGCTAGTCCATGCATATTGCTAAATTAATATTAATTTAATAGCAGCTAAATCTCTTCAATTTTGCTTTCAGTTTATGGCATTCTTTAAATTTAAGTCAGTAAGTTTAAATCAATTTTGTCAAAATTTATTACAACTATGTGTCTTCTATTTAACTGATAACCTGCTGTATTCCCTCAATAATTTGATATTTAAGCTTAAGAAAATTATTTTCTTTTTGCAGTTTCTCCCGTTTGCTCTGTGACATTATTTGTAAAAGAAGGAATGACTCTGCGTGTGTCATCTGGAATGCTTCTGCACTTATTAATTCTACTTATTCTGCTCCTATCCTTATGAATAATTGGTCTCTTTTTACACACAGATAGAATCTAATACATGCTATTGTGAGCAGATGCCAAGAGCTCAGTTCCACACTCCTTTGCTCTTGGAATTTCAGTGAGGTCACTGGAGATATTTGTGATTTATACTGTCATAACTGAGAAGAAAAGCAAATTTTGAAGTCTGGAAGGGTGTTACCTTTAACATATTATTTGAGAAAAATGGTACCTATGTGTTGGGAGTTCAAATCTGGCAAAATTAAGGCTTTTTTTTTGTTTTTTGTTTAAAAACAGTGCCCTGTTTGAGGCTTTTGTTTATTTTTGCTAAGTAGGCTTATTCTAATTTAAAGTGGTATGAACTTTAGGGGCAGAGTTTTTAAAACATCTGGTGCTTAAAGTTACAGGCAGATACTTAACCAGCCTTTGAAAACTGCTTTGGAGTTTCTCTTCCATCAAAATCAAGGATGCTGGTATACAACTTTGGAGTTTTTTTGCTTTTTCCTGGGAACTATCTTCATCTTTAAGAACCTGAGCATTTTTGAAATGGTCCATTACGATACCTTTGCAATACTTTGATAGTGTTCTAATGTCATAGGATGAAATGTATCACAATCTCAGATTTCATGTTCTGGAAAAAGATTTGACATTTCTCATCTTTTAAATATTCTCACATCCAGACAATACTGTTTTTCTGGAAGTTTAGGAATATACTTTTGGTAAGTTTAGTAACCATCTCTTGTTCTTGTCTGTCCAGTGTCAATGGGATGAATGATTAATTTTATATGAGGTGGAAGATGACACCATAGGTAATTTTTAAGGAGAACATGGTTAGTGAGTTTGTGGTAGGAATGTGGAAAGACTGTATTGGAAATTGACTGCAATACTCAATTTGAAACCCTTCTCTTTACCATGTTAGCTCTTTGGTTCAGGGACAGTAATTTTTCCTTTGTCTTTGTGTGCTATAGCTTGTGTGGCATTGCATGCAATGGTACAAAAAAAATAAATTGCAATAATAGTCTGTAAAATTACAGATGGTGTTTGCCAGCCTTCCTTTGTGATTGGACTAAAAAAGCTGCAATGTCCACACTGGCTGGAGTGTGTACCTTTGACTTCAGGAGGTACTGAGATCTTGTGCAAAAGTACTATAAACATATTTTTAAAAGAGAGATAAGCAAATAATGTAAGCCCTGCATTATGTTTTTCTGGAATGTAGCAAGGTCAAAACATCACATAAATCTAATAATTTTTGACTGACAATGCTTTCTTACTTATAATTTATAAACACACATTTAGCTACTGATATTTTCTCAATGTAATTTCAAGCTTTGCTACCACTATATTGAATTTCAGACAGTAACAGGGCCAAAGGGGTAAATGTGAAGATTTCAAAAAAATTGTTTGGTACATTACAAACTTTCCATGAAACAGGCAAGCCTCTTCTTCAGTGTCAAATGTGTTGTGACCTACATGAGTGCAAATGGAATGCAAAGATGACTAAAATACTGCTATTGGAGAATTTTGTATAAGCTTGGCCATGAGGTGAATCACTTGCAAGGTGCTGGGTACCAGGAATCAGTATCAGGGCTGGTGCTCCTGTCAGGTTCAGTTTCTGTACATAGACGTCAGTAGAAAGATCTTTTCCTGACAGCATTGTAATGACTCTGTAGCTCTGCTAGTACTGTTATGCTAAGATGTATCCTAACCAAGCAAAGAAGAAAAATTAAACTGTCAGAGAGAGAAAGAGAGAAAATTCTTTAAGATTCGAAGGAGGTTTTGAGCTCTTGTTCCACATCATCCTAATGAAGTCTGAATAAGACCAACTGAAATCAAGCACTGGATCTACAGGTACAAAGCAACTTAGTGATGCCTCCAAATTCATCTAAGAAATTCACAAGGGCCTTTTAGGCTTACGGACATATTCCTTAATACAAAATTCTTTGTGTCTGCAGGGACTATACCCTGGAGAAATCTGGAGAAAGGCTCCAGGAGAGAAGAGGTCACAGCTGGCTGACTGTGAATGTGAGCACTGTCACTTCCCGAAGGAAGTGCAGAAAAAATGCATTGGGAGAAATGTTCTCTAATAGAACCATGGCCCGACAGCCTAAGTCTGTCAGTATGTGACAGCAACAGGGGTGAGGGGGCATACTGTTGCTGTGGCGAAACACAGGGAGAAAAGCAATTTATGACATGTGAAAAATAGTGAAAATGAAAACTGCAGACAGTGTGTAATGGAGATCAGCAAATATGGTGAGATAAGAGAAGCTGGAGTGCAAAATGACCAAAGCCTGAGTGACCTGGTCAGCTTGGATGCTTCTTGGCAGCTTTGCTTCTTTGCTCTTTCCAGGAACTTGATTTTTGGTTGCCTTTTTGTTTGTTTGTTTGTTTTTTTCTTACCTGTCTCCTCTGCAGCTATACTTTTGAGATCTGCTTCCTTCCAGTCCTGGACAGTGAAATGCATGCTGTCTTTGACATATTCAGGCCAGGGATGAGGTCTCCATTGGTGGGTATTTATGATATTTATGTTGGAGATACCTCCACTAGCTGAGCCTTTGGTGGTGTGAAAGGTCTGTTAATATCTGCCAGGAAATATCTTTTTGAGGGAGATATTTATATTACAGTGCTACCCTTGCAGTGTTGAGGGAACAAACATATTCACAGTTTAACCATTACATCTCCAAAGCCATGCAGTGGCTCTAGTAATTTGTTTTGTATTACAAGGATTGGTAGCATACCTGTGGACAGCACTGCGAAGAGGGGATGGCCCCTGAGCTTTCAGTGAGTGCACATCAGGGTAAGCATCATGAATCCTCCCTCAGCACACAAATGAGCAAACACAGCTGGTTCCAGTCCCAGGTCTTCACTTGCTGTAGTCTCAGTCAGTTCCTGGAGAAAAGGAGAAGCGTGGCAGTCACATGAATACAAACTGGCATAAATTTAAGTGTTAAACCTCTCTCCCAGCTCTGAGGTCCTGTGCCAACTTTTCTCAAATTTTCTGAGTCTTGCTTCCACATGAGGGATGTCCCATCCAAAAGCTGCTGACCTCAGCAGCTGGAAGAGGTGGAAGCTCCCACCAACTTCCACTCTGCTCAGACCTGGGGGGATACTGCCTTCCACACAGTGTTTATACCCCTCATCATTCACTTTTCACTTTAAATGCTTTTCTTGTTATTTTATTGAGAAATATTAATGTAGTGTAATTTAATGTTATTGCTACTTTTCCTACTGACTCCCCAGCTGCCCTCAAATTCTCAGATTTCTTAAGTAAAAATCCTGTTCTCTGAGGGAAGCTTGAAGAAGGCTTAGGTTTAAAGTAAATAGAGGCTTCAGAAGTAAATAAGGCTTTCAAGATCCAGCCTTATATTTACCATCATTTTACCAACTTTTTTTTGACATATTTTTCTATCAATTTGGTCTAAGAGTGAGATGTGGCTCTTAGAAGCTTCCAGTAGTGATTTCCAGTCTACAGTCTAAAACTCAAATAACTAACTCCTGTAAAACATGGAAATTAGTACATATCTTCCCAAACTTTATTCCACATTGAAGTCATTTTGAAAGAAAATGGTGCATAGCTAAAGCTCACATGTGAAACTTTCATAGTTGGCTTTAAGGTAACTGACAGCACATCACAGTTTTGACTTGGACCATTTCTTCCCATTAATAGACCTTCAAGATAAAAATACGTACAGCATGTGAGTTTCAGCTTAGCGCACAGCTGTATTTGACAGAGTCTTTTCAAACTTTGTATCTTCTACCTGTGGAAGGGAAATCCATACACTGATTGTGTGAGTTTAATTTGAAAACCAATTACTTCTAAAATCGGTTCTGCTGCTGCCTTTTACTGTGGATTGTGCTAGAGGTTTAGTTTGAAATAGAAAGGTACAGCATATGCCAGGCACATATTTCACAATCAGCTTTCTCTATATATGTTCTCACACAGCCTTACCACTTTCTAATTCTTCAGCTCAGAAAGTGCAAATTATGTTATTGAAATCCCGTCTCTTTTGAAATATCCCCAGTTGAGCAATTTTCACCAAAATCCAAAAAGAGTTTCTGAAGGAACCTGCCTTAAATACGCAGCAGATTTTTCTTCTTTTCCCAGCCCTGTGAAAATCTATCTTGTAGCTTTACTTCTGAGCTGAAGAGGCAGGTGCCATGGCTTTGGGACAGTCAGCCAAGCCAAGCTTTCCTGGCTTTTTGTTTAGGTGAGGCTTTGAAGCCTCAAGAGCTGAATCCCTGCCACCACTTGGGTGCTGGGGTTCCTGCTGGGTTGCAGTAGCTGTGAGAGCTATTGTTGATGCTGGATCCAGGACATCTGAGCCAGGGAAACCTGACATGCCACCCTGAAGACCCAGATACAGTTTCCAAGGAAATTCGCATGACTATTGATCAGAACAGCAGCGGGGTCAAGGTGTTCCTGAAAGGAGATAGCTTCTTATTTCAGCATTTCCCAAGCAATTTTTATGTTTGTTGAAATGCTGAAAATTTCCTCTTGTCTGGAAATTCAGATTTTTTAGAAAGATATATTCTGCATCTACAGTTAAGTATGCTGCTAAATGTTCCTATCTCTTCACAATCCTGGACTCACAGAGCTGAAAAGGATGTTGGGAGGACTTTCCTCTGTGTGATGCATTTTCAAAGACAGAAAAGGAAACTGGCCTCTTTACATTTTTCTCTGAATGTCACTTACTTAATCCTTCACAGCAATATATTTGCAATATCTAAGGAAATTAAAAAGGATTAAGTGCTTTACATCAGTATTGATCAAGTGTATTTTCACAATAAACCCCTTCCACATAAATTGTGTTTTCTAAAATGTTTTTGATGTATTTATTTACTATTTCTGCATTGTTATGGGCTGTTGTGGGTTTGCTTTTGCTTAGCATCAGAAGTGTTAATTGAAAGTAATTTTGGAAGTCAGAGAGTGTATTCATTGCTCTGAGACAAGGACAAGTAAACTAAGATCATCTGACCTCAAGATATTTAGGAAACAATTTCTCAGAAATGGAACAGTCTCTCTGAGGAACGTCTCTTGCTGGAGGTTTTTAATAATTAGGTCTTTATAATTAGGAAGCTTTCTCAAATATCTATCTTAAGTCTGAAAATAAGTGTTTTTCTGAGTCACATCATGCATTGGACATGGGGAACTTTTGATCGTTATTCTCTTCTCTGCAGCCTTCTGTGTATTTGCAGACTGCTTTGATGATTAGTCTCCATATTTTTTGTAGACTAATTAAGCCCATTTCTTTCAGCTTTTTTTCTTGTCTGCTGTTTTTCCTGCTTCTTATAATTTTTGTTGCTCTCCTCTGAATGGTCTCTAAATAATCTTTCTCTAAGTGTGTGTTGAAAACAGGACAAAATACTCCAGCTAATGCCTTGCCACCACTAAATTAAGCAGAATATCAGCTGTCTTGTCTTGCATACAATATTGCAAAATGAGATTTGCCTTTTTTATCATACTGTTACCTTGTTCACTCATCTTCAGTTTGTGGTACATTCTAGATCCCTTCCTTGATTTTGCGTGTAGATGCTTAATTATTTCTCCATGTATTTGCTACTTTCCACCTTACTCTGCAATTTAATCTTACTGATTTCAGATAATTTCTCCAGTTTATCAAGATCATTTTGAATTTATTCCTTTTCTGCACAGTTCTTGTAACACCTTAAGCTGTGAGTTGTTCATAGATTTGTCTGTAGCATGCACCCTTCTATGTACAGCTGATGTTTCTACACAGTAATTGCACTCAAGACAGCTTTTTGCGGGGTCATGTTTGAAGCATCCTCCCTGTTTGACAGTGAACCACTGGTCAGTTGCTCCGAGTTCACTTTTCACCTCTGATCACCCTTTTCAGTAAATTTACCTTGACCACATTTCCCTTCTCAGTTTGGCTGATAATATCATGTAAGTCTATGTTAAAGCCTATCTAAGGTTAAGGTGTGTCATACGTAAACCTACTTGTGAAGATAAAACGATGATGGAGTGTAAGTTTGACAGAGTTTGTTTTGAATAAAGTAAGGCTTGAATACTGTTCAGCAGTATTCTGACTTAAGGAGTACCAGGTGCCCTTGTACTTGCTCAGTGCTGACAGCTTGCAGGAAGGAAGGCCATGCCTGAGCAGGCAGGAGGTCCTGGCTCCATGACTTGGACGGGGCAGCCTCCATGTGCACTTGAGGTGGTACTTCTAAGCCTGCAGTATGCACCACCAGCTTTGAGTATGCCCTTAGCAGACCCATTAGATTAAGCTTTTCGATCCTTTTCAGGTTGCAGTCAAGCAGTCAAGAGGTGTGCTGGCTTGTGCATAATGAATTTAAGCTTTGTAGCATAAGGCTTGTTTCTCCTAGTGTAGCCAATCTTTTGGAAGTAGGACCACTGCTTTAGAGAATCCTATGACATCTACCAAGGGTGAGGTTAGTCCACAATTTACTTGTAACGCCTCTTCTTTAAATCTTATCTTCAGCCATTTAGTAGTGTTAATCACTTTGATCTGGATTCTGAAATAATAAAAGATAATTACACTTTAAAAAAATTCTTTTTTTATTTTACATGTCAGAGAAGTTTTTCTGACTGCTTATTAACTTTTAAATGCAAAGGTTTTGCTGTTGGGGAAAAAAAGCACCTTTTAGAGACTTCTGTTGTGACATTTTTCTTGATTCACTCCCATTTATAAGTGACAACAGTTCTTAATCAGAATTGCCAACAGAGGGAAGCACAGTGTTGGATATCACATAGCGAAAAGTAATGACTTGGTAGGTTAGTCACTTTCAAAATATGAATTAGTGTTTCTCCCTGAAATAAACTAGCTAACATTTATATTTGTATTATTTTATAGTATTTATTATTTTATAATGTTCTTTGTAAAGCTGAGAATCAGGTTAGGTTTTCTCTGAGGAATTAGTGGTAAGTGCCTTAAAGCTGACTTTGTAGGCTGTAACTTCCACCTGTTCATCTACCTGCTAGAGGGAAAAAGATGAAAGTTAGATGCCTAGGGTCTCTATGGGGTAAAAGAAGTGAGTTGGGTAGCTAAGAGTAGGATATAACACCCTGTTACCTCTAAGAAGAATCCTTCATTTTGTGTCTTACTTACAGAAAATCAGAAAAAGATTCTTTCTCTGCTGAAATCCTCTGCATAGCTGCAGACCATTTTCAGCTCTATTTCCATTTTTTTTCTGAATTTCAGCAAACCAATTCATTACATATTTTGATCCTGTCTTCCATATGTATTCAAATCTCTAATCACCTTTTTTTTGGACTCCTCCGGCTTCTCAGCTGAGCCACATTACTGTTAAAGTGTTGTGTTCCCAATGAACACGTGACTGGATGCTGAGCAGCAAACGGTGTCAATATGATGCAGTATGACTCTGGGTTTTCTGCAAAGCTTCTTCTGGTAAATGGTGCAAGACATGGCCCTGTTTGCTCCAGCCGAGTGCTATTACTGTTTAGCCCACTCAGATGCTATGGGGAATGTTTGTGTAAGACTTGTCATATATTTCTAGAAGCCCTAGAACATTAAGTAGCCTCTTCTGCTGGTGTCTAACATTGAGTGATTTTAACTATTCAAGGAAATAAAAGAAGTATCTGATATGAAAGCAAGGGCTAACACCCTGCAAAAATGCTATTGGATATTTACAAAGTTTATTAGGAAATACGGAAATAAAAAGAAGAGAAAATTATTAAATCCATTTTGATTTCCACATATTAAATAGATTTTCTCTAGAAGTGAAAGGAGTTTTCAATTGCTTCTAGAGATTAAAAGGTAGGCTATATCATATGGTCATTGACTTTGAATTACATTCAGGTTTTGGAAAATAGAAAACACTGCCCTGTACCCATAGCTCTGTAGCTGCAGACTATTTGTTCCAGTTTTCTACTGTAAATTATGAGGAGACAGGTTTGAGCCCAGGTGAATCTTCAAGCTCTGTGTTTTTTTTAAATTTGCTCTCAATACAGAAACAGAAAGATTACTTCCCCCCCCCCGCCCAACCTCTACCAAAGAACTGATCCAGTGGATGCTTAGATGCCACTGTGCTGTGCCTAGCAATGAAGTGATGCAAGGCTGAGCCAATGTGCCTTTAGTGAATATAGCCCAGGGTCCCCAGTGTTCTGAATGGCCCCACGCTCCAGGGCAGTACATGTGATATAGGCAGAAACTTGAAAGAATATGTCTTCTGATGTTGCACCCAAAATCTTAGGAAATGTGAAAAAGTTCCTAGGACTTTGTAAAAAAGTAACATAAACCACAGTGAGTTCCTCATGAATATAGTGGAAGTGGATCTCCTTCCTCTCTTTATTTTAAATTATCCTGTATAGTTGCATAGTTCAAGGACCATGGTAAAAGCATCTAATTCCAAAGGGAAGCAAGGGGCACATACTTCAAGAGCATGCAGTTGCTGTTGAAGAGTCCTCTGGTTCCCTGGTACAGTTTTGCTAAATTCTTTAAGATTTTCTCAGAATGAGATAAAACTTACTATGGCAGCAGGCTAATGCATTTATAGCAATTTTGGGATCTTTCAGTCTATTTTGCAGGAAGAATTAATCTTTACATGTGAAAACAATATCCTTTTATTTTTCTAATGAACTGCTCTCCAGTTCACTAGTTCTGCTAGTTGATAAAGGAAGCCTCTTGCAGAAATTTCCCATATACCTCAGCCTGGGCAGATGATGAACTGCTCAGCCAGGATTCTGAGGTGATTGAAAAGCACAGTGTGTTGAGCCTGAACAAATATGTCCTGCCTTTCAAGCAGGGCTCATTGCTGTACCAGCTGTAGTCATGTAGCTTTTGGATGGTTTGGGCAGAATAGCTCAAAGTGTGGGAGGGTAGAGTTTCACAGATTATACGATGTAAATTATACCCTCACTGGATCCAATTTGGGAAGAAAAACCCCTTCTTGTTGGCTCTGGTTTGCTATAATTGAATAACAGTTGCTGTTCTATTTTACATTACACACCCAACTGCATGCAAAATCAGTGTGTTGCTATAGAAATGAATATGAAAGCTGAAGTCTCAACATATCCATATGTGATGGTTACTTGCAAATTTCAATTAAAAATAGTCAGGGAAAGCAAAAACCTTCTCCTTCACAATACTTGTACACAGCAGATGGGGAAGGCAGTCTTGCTTTGGAAGAAGAGAACTATCAAAACCACAAATATATGTGGCATGAGCAATCACAGACTCGAAAGCACGAGGCTCTGAAAATAGCTACAGCACATATGGTTTATGGGTGCACCAGGAGCATTACCAAGCGCATCCCAGCAGATGCTGTTGTGGCTCCATGGGAGCACTTTTCCAGCCCCTTTGTGGCCAGGAAGGCCTGGGGTGTGTGTCACTGCAGAGGCACATGTGGCTGCTCTTCTCCTCCCTCATGCCTTCATCTGTCTGTCTGCTGGGAACAGAGGGATCCTTTCGGCATTAGGCCCTACTTTTTTTCCACCCTCTGCCCTCTCTTACTGTATCATAGCCATCCACCACAGAGATGTCCCCCTGACAGCCCAGCCCCCTTGTCAGCCATGAAGGCTGCCTAACTGCAGGGTGGCCACAGAAACCCAGCCAGGAGAGCCCTCCTGGCCCTAAGCTTTTTTTCCTTCTTCCTCCTCCTTTTCCCGTCATCTAGAGTAGTGAGAATGGTGAAAGTCTGCAGATGTACTAGGGTGGCATGGTGCTTGCACTGGGCACACTCCTGTGCTGTTACCCAGTGTGCATAGGCTAATTGCACTACTTTGTTCACACCTGCAAATCCTCCTTACCCTGACAGCTTTGCAGATTGCAAATTTTTCTGCTAGAACCCTTTTCTCATGTTTCTGTGGAATGTGCTGTGCCATAGGCCATTTCTGAACTTCTGAAGTTCTGCTTGTCCCTCAGGAGGGGGTTGTCTGTGTGGCATTTATTTGCCCTACAGGACTCCTAGATGCAGAAGTCCTGATGGGGAGGTGCCTGGGTGAGGTGTATTTTCTCAATTTACTTTTAACCCTCTGTGCACCAGCATTACTATTGCATGTTGCTTGCAGAAAACCTGAGTGCCCCCTGATTACAGGCAAAGAATTCCTTTGTGGAAACTTCTGGTAGCACAATTAATTTACAAGTGTTTTAGTGGTGATAAAACCCTGGTATGAAAATTTTGTCTCATAATTGCTTTTTTGTCATATGGCAAATATGCTGAGCCATAGATGTTTTATACCCCAAAAAACCCCACAAAACAAAACCACCCCCCCACACACACAAAGAGAAAAAAAAAAAAAAGAAAACAAGCAGAAGAAGTGCTGCAGTGCTGCAAACTGCTTTTTACTTCCTTTCAAGGGCAAACTGTTCTTACTGCTTCAAATTTCACTGTGACTGTGACTTTTTGGAAATGTATATTTATGGCTGTTGTTCTTCAAAGACTGCATAGAATGTAAGGTTTGTTTTTAAGGTATGGTGTTTAAGTCATACCTAGGTGAACTAATGAGAGAGGTAAATGCTTTAACTAGTTTTTGTCTGATATGCCAGATGTTTCGAACCTAGAGCTAATAGGCAGTCTAATGCTGGCTTTGCCACTAGCTTTGGGTTACTTAGCTAAATTATTTATTCTGATCTATGCCTATTTTATGTTCCTTTAAATTAGGATAATGATACAGAGCTGCTGTAAAGATAAATTATTTGCATATCAACAAGGTAATACTTCAGTAATGTGTCAAGATCTTATTCAAAACTGAAACGAACACTAAGGACTCAGTATTTTTTTCGTCTGTGATCTACTCCAAGCTGGGCTGAGTGGCTGTGGCTGGAACGTGCAACTTTTCTGTGCTTTGTTCCAGCCAGCAGCTGGCATTTGATTGACAGATAATGTGTCATTTTTAAACTTGCTGTCTTCCAGAAACTTCCCTATGCCCTCCTGCTCCCTACCACCCCTACATCTAGACATCTAGGTGCTTTCACTTGCTGCAGTGGCGCTTGCTCCCTTTCATTCAAAGTGTAGGTTGTTTATCCAGTAATGTTCTACTTATACACATCTGTTTTGATTAAAAAAACATTTTCAAGTTACAATCCCACAGAGGAATTTGAAATATTTGTGTAAGACTGTGGGCTTTGACCTTTAACATCCAAATGCCCTTTGCTTTTCATACACTTGCTTTGTATTCTGTTGTGAAATAGCTTTACTTCTGGTATCCAAGGGCAAAATGAAAATTTCTTCTAGCACGTAGGCTTCTTATTAAACATTTCACAGGACCCTCTTTTCCCAAAAAGACTGATCCCACAAGAAAAAAATATAATTGAATCTGTTAAATTTTAGTGGTAAAATATGAATGTCTGTAGGGCAGTTTAGTCATAGATTTTTGTTATAACTGACTGAATGACACTGCTGTTGAATGTGATGCTTTGCACCCTGTAACATATCTTGTGCTTTCTGGAAAGGATCTCACCTATGCTAGTGATTTTGAGTTTTGAGACCAGTTAGGGAGACTTAGTGTTATTGACTGATGAACTTGAAAGGTGACATCAGTCAGGACTTCTAGAAATGTCTGCTTTGCCCACGTGACAAGGGACCGTGAAGATTTCCTGCGTAAAACACTCTAATTTCTCCCCCATAGATTTATTAGTTTTGTTTATCTTTGTTTTGATTAATAATTTCTCAGTGCAATGAAAAACTGAATTTTCAGCTTGGTGGCTTTCTCCTTCTGATTCTCTTTTTTATTCTATTTATTGATTTACTGCTAATTGGCAGTGATAATTCTCAGTGACATATTGATCTCTTTCGTGGTAGATCCAGTATGACAGAAACAGTCCCAGGTAGCTTTTCTCTATGCCTTATTATGCTAAAAGTGCCCTTATGGCTGCAGAACATGGGATCTGGAAGATGCTGGTGGGTGGGTGTTGTATTTGTGTAAAGCAAACTGCAGGGAATGGAAAGTGGGCATTTCAGGTCAGAAGTATGCAGTGTGAGAGCAGCAGTGGGTGGGGGATGTGCCTTTTCGGGTTCCTCAACACTGTGAGATTGTCATGTCAATGAAAAATCCCAGTTCTTGCTCATCACACCCATCCATGCCTACTGCAAGCTGATGAGAGAGCATTGCTGCAATACCGCTTCTGGGAAACTGGCTGAAGGCTTATAACTATGTTAAACTAAAAGCAGTGACAGTTTGCACTTCCCTCAATGAAAATTTCAGGGGCTGGATGCATCTAGGAGAGGACACATCAAGAGGGCTCCCTTGGCAAAGGGTTCCATGTTGTCAGTGCTGCTGATTGAAATTGGAGATGTGGCAGCTGTGATGGCCACCATCTTCATCAATGTATGGTGGAGTGAACTGGAAAATACTCAAAGCTAAAACAGTCTGCTCTTGCTTGAGCAAACAACATGATGACCGGGCTGTAACAGATTCCTGTTCTCTGAGCTGCAGGCAAGGAAAGGATCTGTGAAATACATTCACCTGGATTAAAAGCATCATCCGCTCAAGGATAACATAACATCAGCATCCTCAGCCTCTCTCTGTCTGAATCCTGATCAAACTCTTATTTATGCATTGGTCTGATGATTCTTGGAGGACATCACAAACAGCAGATACAGATTCAAAGAGGCAACTGGGTCCTTGTGCACTAGTGGCGGCTTTCCACTGCACAACAGGTTCTCTTTCCTAGCTCAAGAGGAATTTGCTAGCTTTCCCTGTATTCCTTCTCATGCTGAAGGCTCTGCTCTGAACTCTGGAAATCCAAAAGAGCTTGGTTTCCCCAGACTTTCACTACAGTCACGAGGGAGAGAAAGGCCCATCCTAGGAATCAGTTTACAGTGCATTTTGTTTTCACATGAAATTTCCTGAAAATTAGCTTTTTCAAACTGTTCCTTATGAGGAGGAAGGTTAAGGATATTCATCTTTCCTTTCTAGTCTAGGACGGCAATGAGTTTGTTTTCTATTTATGTATGTTTACAGATTTGAAAATATCTAGAAATTGTGGTTGGACCCAAAATTTTCACAGAAGTTGACTTAAGAGTTCAAAGCAAAATGAAGATCTGGACTTGCTTGAAGTTTAGGGATACGTAAGGATTTTTTCAGGCCTGAAGTTTCACCCCTAATTGCAGTTCATTTGGAACTTCACTTAAGATAAAGAAGGAAGGGATGTGTTTAACTACAAAATATTTTTGTCATTGGAGTTTAAAAGCAAGCAAAGACTGAAGATTCATTGGAGAATCCACTGGGAGGAGAGCCAAGAAGAAGCCATGTGTTTTATTTTAAAATCTTACATTTATTTGTTTTGTATATGGTAGATTTCTTCCCAAAAAGAGCATGACAACAAGTTAAATCAGCACCAGAAGGACTGCATTTTTTCTGCAGTGTGATGGAATAAGAAACTCATGAAGGAGAAATAACTGAGTAAATTATGAGTAAGAGATTGTAGGAGAAAGAACTTGTTCCCAGTTTGTTTTGTCAAGCTTTTATAACCGTGGCACCATGCATAAAATGCTTCTAGGATATTTATTTTTAAATGGTCTTGCATGCTGAGTTCATAACATAGATGTCGTGAGGTTAGGTTTAATTCCTGCCCTAAGCAGCTCTCAGAAAACTGGGGCCTATGTATAATAGAGGACAACCTAAATGAAATGAATTAATTATTTATAAAAAAAAATTATTAGTGTGAGAATAATGTAATATGTACTAAAAGCTGTTGTCATGAAACAGTCATGGTGTCTGCAAGACTGATGATCTCAGGATGATGGAGAACAATTTATAACAGGTTGGAAGAGGACAAAAAAAGTCTGGAAATTCTAACTTCTGGAAGCTGGAAGTTAAATTTAGAAATAAGACATTTTATTGCATATGGAGTTGTGTTTCTGATAAAAAGTAAAATCTGTACAACATTCTGTCTTCTGCTTCACATACCACAGTTACAGAGGTATAATGTGGACTTCTTGTAACCATGATAATAATAATAAAATACAAATTTTAGGAAATTTGAAATTTGGATACTATCTTATCCAAATGTCACTATACAGACCTGTTTCTGGTAATTAGGAAACTCAAATTCAAACCTCTCCACTATAACAAAAAAACTTCTGTGTGGTTCATTTCCATACAGAGTGAGAACCTCAGATTTTTCTAAAGGAAGTTTTCAAAACAGAGGCCAGAATTCAGCTATGAATAGATTAGCACCTTAAAGATTAGGAAGTGCCCAGTGGTGTCAGCTGTAACAATTTTCTGTCCTTCAGCACTGGAACTTCATTCAGACTAAACTTCTTATGCTTCATGTGTATATGATTTCCTGGATTTATATATATTTAACTTCTGCCTCCAGACTCAGTAAGGTACAACAGGGAGAGTTTGAATCCTTAATTTGGGGGTAAGACATGTCAGAAGAATGACATTGTATATATATTTTCATCAAAAGCAAGAGCAGACATTAATTTATCTGGACTTGGAAGCATGAAATGTTCTTCAAGGTTAATTGTTTAGCCTATTAAAACTAACTTGCTTCCTGGTTTGTAAAGCAGCAATCCATTAATGTGCTAAACAGTCTCACACAGTCTGTTGTAAAGAGTAGCTACTGAGAAGAAAAAACCCAGCAGTATGCTATATGAAGGTCTCTTGAACTACTTTTTTCCTAGTTTGTCTTCTAGTTTGTATTTTATATATGAACTTCAGGTCTTATGTCTCTTTTTTCCACCCTTCCATTATATTTCCTTTTATTTCATTTTAGAAGTGGAGAGAAAGCTACTAAATTTGGAGATTGTACTGAACTAGCTTTAGCTACAGTTAAGATGGTCAGTTGCCTACGGCTGTAGATTGCCTGGATCAGGCATGGTCTTGAGGTTTGCTTAATTTGTGCTGGAAGAGGAGAGGAAGGACATAGTGTGCTGCCATAACAGTTGATGTCTGCTGCTGCTTTTGTCCTCCAGATATCAAGGAATATGTTGGTGAATATCTGCATGACACAAGACACCACAACTCCTCTTTCTGTCCCATTGCTTGCAGCAGAAACTGCTAGTGTTTAACTCAGTGTCTGATCCCGGGATTCCTGACCTGGTCTCTTTCCTGTCCATGGCAGGAGGACCCCAACTTTAGCCCAAGCTCTCTGCATCTCAGTGATACAGCATCAGACTGGGGATGCAGACATTGTGTAGTGTTTGTCCAGGGAATGAGAATGTGGTTGAATGTGTGAAAGTGGAGCTTCTGAAGAAAGGCTGCAGAGGTACGAGGTAGGTCCTTTTTCCTCATGCCCTTATGCTTTTCTTGGCCCTCAATACTGTTAGGTCTGGCTCTGCTGGTCCAAGAGTAAAAACAGTATCGAGCTTAAGCTTACTGTAACATTGCAGAGACTCAAGACATTGAAAGGGAAAAAGATTGCATTAATCTTCATGAAAATACTGTTTATGTAGAAAAAATTGACTTGCAGTGTGGGAAGCTGACTCTTAAATTCACCACCTTTGCTTTCTCAGTTAATGACAGAGAAAGCTCACAGTTATGGGATTTGATTCTTTGTGTAACACCATGAACAGCATTTAATATGAATTGACATTGCTTGTGCTTCTGAAATAATGAAGACGGTCTTTTACTATTCTACTTAAAACAAGTATATATATGATCTTTTAGATCCATCTATATTTAAAGGGTAAGACCTTTACTCCTTCCCTTTCCTTTTACTTTAACTACAGTGTCAGAAGATAGAAAAATTCACTGCAATATTTTGAATCCTTATTTCAAGCTATGTCACGTTGCAGGCTATTTACTGGGTTTTAAAATTTGGGTCTATCTTTAGATTTTTAAAATTGCTTCATTTTATTTATCATATTTTAAATCTAGTTGTAGTGTTTGAAGCAGAGCTCCTTCATTATTAGAATTTAGTTCAATAACCTGAAATATATTCTAAAGTTTTTGCAGTAAAAGTGATATCATATTGTTCAAGTTTAATTCAAAATTAACAGAGCGTATGGGAGTCTATTACATTTTAAAATTAAAGTCACATTCTACCAGTTGTCTTGTGAAGAAAGGTCATTTTTTTTTCTTCCAGTTAATGTTTTTCTATTCTGTGTAGCACTTCTGTTGCTAAAGTTTTATCCTCTGTCCACTTTACATAGCTCCACTAAGTGTCCTTTTTAAAATAAAGTAATTGCATCACTGAAATCAACAGGATGGTAGGAGTGTAAAGTGTCAGCTCAATAATTAACTAAAAGCTACTAACAGTATTAAACTTGACAGATCTCAAACAAACAAAAAGGGTTTCCAGAATTAGTCAAAAGCACTTCTCCTGAGGAACTCCATACTAAGAAGAGAGGACAGGATATTTTGCAAAGCAGAGAAAGAAACCACAGAAAATTGTTGCCTTCCAGAAATTAAAAAAAAAAAAAAAGAAGAAAAAAAGACAATCTCCTCAAAAAAAGAGATAACATTCTGATGATGGCAGGAAGTGTTGCTTTAGGTTCAGCTTCTCTGAGACCTCATCAAGTAGTATTCCAGAGGTTCTGGAAGATTACACAGGATGGGACTAAAAGGGAAAAACAGCCAGATGATCTTGAAAATTTGGCCTGGCCACCTGGAAAAACCAACAGAGAAAGAAGAAGGAAGACCTAGAAACCACTGTAGACAAATAGTGTTTTTTGTTGTCTTTTTGCAGCAAGAAATCTTGTTTTGCAGGAATATGAGGACCTTTGTGACATACAAAGGGCTGCTTGTGTGCTCTGGTAACCTCCACCACAGCAGCAAGGAATTCAGTCCCTACTTGATTCGAGTGGGCTTTCAATGAACCCTGAAAGTCAATGGGAGTAACTGGCATTTGAGGTATCATAATATTTAAAACCATTTGAAGCAGAGCTCCTTTATTATTAGAATTTAGTTCAATAACCTGAAATATATTCTATTCTTCCTGGAAGGCAACAATTTTCTGTGGTTTCTTTCTCTGCTTTGCAAAATATCCTGTCCTCTCTTCTTAGTATGGAGTTCCTCAGGAGAAGTGCCTTTGACTAATTCTGGAAACCCTTTTTGTTTGTTTGAGATCTGTCAATGTATTTATATAAGATGTATTTATATAAGAAATATAAAGAAAAAGATCTGTATAATGAAAAAGTTGTAAAGCTAGTGATGCTGCTTTTTGAGGAAATATGGTTGATTTTACTGAAAGGTGGTTGTTTGGCTCTTACTGACAGGATATTTAAAAGCATTAGTTAAACTATGTTGCATTAGGATACATAAACAAAAAAAGAGGGCATTGCTGCCTGTATCAAAGATACTATTACATGTAATTAAGAATTAAGTTTGCATGGGTAGCTCTTATATATCATCAGATTCAACTGACAACAGCAAATCACTTCTAGCACATCTATTTATAATATATAGGAAGAATGATTGTCATCATGTTTGATTTCAACATGGATGAAAATCTCAGATAACCAGAAACTTCTTCAGAGTTCCTAAAAATGACAAGGTGGTCTTATTTCCTTAAAACCGTTCCAGCCAAATTGTAGGTCAGATATAGGCCACTGTTAGATGCAGATGGCAAAATTACAGGGTTTTTTGTTGTTGGTGTTGGTTTTTTTCTTTTTTTTTTTCAATGGGGCAACCAGACGCAGTGGGTATTTCCAATTTTTGTTTGGAATGAAAGAACTGGGTGTTTCCTTCCTAGCTGGTGATCTTGAGTAAAATGGAACTTTTGTCATCTGTAACAAAGGAAAGATGAGAAGATGCATCTGCTAAAGACAGAAGTATGAAATCATGGGATTAATTTAGGGTGGAACAGATCTCAGGAAGTTGTGTAGTCCAGCCTCCTTCTTAAAGTGGGACATATCTCAAAGCTGGATCAGGTTGCTCAGGGTCTGGCTCAGTTGAGGTTTGGGAATCTCCAAGGCTATGATGACAAGTTCTTTCAGCCTTGCTGAGAAAGGCTTGACAAGCCCCAAGACTGGAACCTGAGTTAGGAATCAGGTTCAACCTCCAGATAAGACATACTGAGGAAAGAAGCATCTGACAGTGTATGAAGGGCTCATTGCAGCTTTGAGGCTTCTCAATCAGAGATGCTTTTAATCAGCCTCTGTAATCAAAGATGCTCTGATTTGTGCAAATGGGGCTGAGGAGGAAAACAGCAGATTGAAGAACTTGTTGATCCATGGCCTTTTTGTATCTCATACTCTTAAAACCATGAATCCCACAGTCATTCCCTTAGAGGATTGTGAAGAGAGCAGGATTACATCTGTTGCTCCTGACGCTGACAGCTTTTTATTAGGTTGATAATCAAATCTTGTGTTTCAGCATAGTATGTAGAAGTCGCTTTTAACTCCTCCATACACAACTAGTAAAATATAGTGTAGTGAAGGTAGTAATGGTTACAAATAGGAAAGCAAACACTTTCCTGGAGGCTGGACACCATTTGAGGAGAATGACTGTTCTGCAGTTCTGAGGGGAACCATCTTTCTGAGATGCTGGAGGGATGTATCTTGCTACCAAGTTACCAGACTGAGTGAAAGGAAGATTTGGTTGGAAAAGAGACATATCTTACAATTGTGGGGACAGACAGAGGAGCAGGGATGGGTAGAAAAGGCTTTCCTTTGCACCATTTGTTCAGGGAGTGGGTATGTGATAGTGTGTGGTTTTGGTAATGTGCCTCGGACTGCATATAGCTGGACAAGCCCTGACGCAGAGCTGTGCCTGCAAGATACAGTTCAGTCTGATCTGTGCTGAAACTCTTTTTGCTGGCAAGATTATGTTACTGAATATCTTCTCTTCCTTCTAGCTAAAAGGAAAATCTCTAGCTATAAGGAAAATCTTCTCTTCCTTCTAGCTATAAGGGAAAATAAGAGCTCGCTTAAGTGTGGGGCTGTGAGTTGGCAGGGAAAGTTTGCTCTGAATTTATTCAGGATGGCAGGATGAGAAAGCACTGAAAAGTAAGTGATATGTAAACAGGAGGTCATTTACACCTCTTGTGTATTTAAAGATGCTTGTATGTTTTTTTGCTCACAGTTGTTTCAGAGTGCTGCCTGCCTTAGAGTACATTGTCCATCCCCACAGATGCCTGCTGGAGATTAAAGTTACATTTAAAGTCAGGGAAAATTATTTGGTGAAGACTGGAAGTGCTTATCTGGAATTTATTGTATTATATTTTGTCACTGTACATTTAAAGGGCTCAAGAAGCTTGGATCAATTCACTTTTACAAGGTGTTAGTTAATACATGGGTATCTTTGAGTCCCAAATGGGCTTAGTTAGGCACTAGTTAATTCTTTGAAATGTGTACTACAGAGGGTTTGTTTGTCCCATATTAACCAATGCAATGAACTGTAGAGCATCTTTATATAATGTCAAACCTTCTACCTTTACTTCTAAAGGCAAGTGCTCTTTTATTTTTCCCTTTTTCTCTCACACAGAGAATAAATATTCCCCACAGCATCAGGAACATTCATGGAGAGAAAACCTGCTTTTTAGACATCTGTCCAAATTTGGACTCTTCTGTGGGGTTTCTTGTCTTTATTTCTGATTTTAATGTCGGGTGAACTTAGCTTTTTGTGTAGCAATTTTAAAACACCTGTTACATACTAAAAAAAAAAAAAAAAAGAGTTTCTGTGTCAGCTACCTCTGTTTGTCCAGCATATTCAGAACTGCACCAACAGTGCAAAACTAAGGTAGAGATAGAGTGGTTCAGTCTAGCACAGTGGTCTGTAATTGCCATGCTCAGTCAATGAGGACAACACAGGTGTAATTACATAGTAGAGTGCAGGCTGTTATCAGTATTCAGCACAAGGTAGGATCAAAGGGCTCAGAGAAAAACATGTTGACAGGAAATGAAATTTACTTTTTATCTTTCCTTATCTGTACCTTAGTGTTGGCATTTGGCCCTGTCTTTCCTCAAGGTGAGGGCAACCTGCATTTGTTAGATTTGTTGTAATCAAAAATGTGAACTGGAAAGGCACTGTAAGATCTGATAGGAAGGTTGGGCATGACAAACATGGACTTAGATGAAGTAGTCTGACTTTGTATCAAAAATGTTAATTCTTTTATACGAGCCTTGAGGAGTGCGTGGGCATCTACTGTGCGTGAAATGAATCTCATTGAGAAACATGATCCTACTGACCAGACTGCTATGGTATAATTAGTTGTTTCTTGCCAGTTGGTTCTAAATTTTTGTTTCTTACTCACTCTGCTATGGTATAATTAGTTGTTTCTTGCCAGTTGGTTCTAAATTTTTGTTTCTTACTCACTAAAAGAATATTTTTGATGTTGCAAAATCAGGTGCTCAATACACGTTTTACTGCTTCTCCATTTTTCCCATGCTTTTGTGTTAAGAGGGAATATCTGTCTATAGGCTAGTCTGTCCTGTTCTCCTTTCTTTCCTCAGCCCTCTACCAGGTGAACCAGATCAATGTTGCATGCTTTATGAGCAGCTATTCAGTATTTTTCTCTCTGTTTCTTTTTTTTTTTTCCCCAGGGTGTATGCTTTAATTAATTATTGAGTAATATTAAAATGCCAGTTTGATGATAGATGATGCATTTCTTTGTAGTACTTAAGTGCATCTCAAGCATCAGTAAATCTTCTTGAAATTCCTGAAAGCTGAGGGGAAATTATCACCCATGTTTTATAAAACTGAGGCACAGAGGCAGTTGAGAGTTTGTGGTCTTCAGTAACTGAAGGTTTTTAGAGTACTTGGGATTATGTATCACTTACTGTATATAAACTGCAATTAAATACTGCCTTCAGTTGCAGGCTGGAGTACTTGGGTCTTCTTTAGATCAAACCTCAAAGAAAGACACCTCTAGAAAATGCAAAGTTTACAAGAAGTGTTCAACTAGGCAATAAATAGCTTGTGTAATTGCAACTACCCTGTAGAAACTCCATGTCAGAGCAGGGAGAAGTTTTACAGTCTTGAAGTCACCTAACATTCTAATCTGATTTTCTAGTTAGAATCTCATTTTGTAATTTTACATGCAATTTTCAAGGACACTGTATAGTTGTTTTTGTGTTTCTCTTGCTGAGATGATCAGTCTGGTTCACAGAATCATGGAAAAATGTAGGTAGGAGACTGCTGGAAATCGTGTAGCCTAACCTGTTCAGAGCCAGGTCAACATCAAGCAGTCTAGGTTTTTTGGGGCATCGTTCAGTTGAGTTTGGAAAATCTTCAAGGATGAAGACCCCAGAACTTCTCTTGGACCACCTGTTCCAGTGCCTAACAACTGTTACAGAGAAGAATTTTTCCTTATTTCCATCTAGAGCATCCTTTCATCCAATTTGTGGCCATCTCCTGGTTTTCTTTCAGTGTCTCTGAGAACAGTCTGACTTGCCTGTAGGTAGCAGGAGAGACTGCTTAGATCCTCAGTCAGATTCCTGCCCTCACGGATGATGTGCCCCAAACCCGGACTTACAGTAGTGACCTTCTGCTGGACTCTTAAAAGTTTTTTGCTATTTCTCTTGTGCTGAGGGCCCCTTAACTGGGCACAGAACTCTAGATCTGGCATCTTGTATGCCACAGAGAAGGGACTAACATCTTTGCTGGCTACACTCTTGTCAATGCAGTGCAGTATGCAGTGGATTTTCACTGCTGCAAGGACATGTTGCTGGTGCATATTTAACTTCTTGTTTGCCAGGCCCCTCAAGGTTTTTCTCTGCAAAGCTTCTTCCCATCTGTGCTCAGTCTGTAGTGAAGCATGGAGCTCTTCTATCCCAGATGAAGGGCTTTTTATTTATCCTTGTTGAACATTGTGGGATTCCTGTCAGCTCATTTCTCCAACTTGAAGTCTGTTAATAGCAACCCTGTGCTTCAACTTAGTAACCATTGTGTCCCATGTTGAGTCATGCAGGCCCTTGGGGTTCGCCGCCTCCCATTGTCCATACTTTAAGTGGAATTGGCCCCAGTATTAATTCCTCACAAAACGCTTCTTGTAGCTGTTAGACCTTACATTAGAGTAACACTAAACTAGATTAACTGGTAAAGAGTAGGCTTTGAATCCTTCGCCACTGCCCTTTGACCCCAGCATTGAGCCAGTCTTTTGTTTAGTTATGTTACAATCCTCCTATCCTCATTATTTTTTAAGGAATGATGGGAGTCCATGCCCAAAGCTCAGGATGCTATTTATATCCACTGCTCTCCCTTTGTCAACAGACCAAGTCTTCTCATCGCAGAAGGCAGTCAGGATGGTCAAGCATGATTTGCATATGGTGAATATAGGCTGGCTATTCCCTGTCACTTTTGTGCCTTTCTTTTGTGTCCTCCTGGAAATGGCTTCATAATCCAACTAGGGAAGGGAATGCTTTCTGTTCTTCTGAGGGACTAACTTTAGGCTGATTGGCCAGTAGTTCCCCAGATCTCCCTTCTTCCCTTTTTCTGAAAATGGGTGTAATATTTGACTTTCTGCAGTCACTGGCAACCTCTCACAACTGCCATAACCTTTCAGGGGTGATAGACTGGCCTTGTAGTGACATCTGCGAGGTCTTGCCTCTCACAGCTTTCTGTGCAATGTCCAGTGAGTCTAAGGGAGAAAATGCATTATAGACAGGAATCTCTATAGCACAAAAGTGGTTCTTTCACACAAGTACTGAATCAGGGAGAGATTTATTGCAAAAATAAAATACAACATGCAACTATTGTATTGTGTCTTTCCAATTTGTCAGAATATCTGGGGGAGAGAAGGGTCGAGACAGCACAGATAAAGTGAAAATACAGATTATATAACAATTCTGTAAATTAAGCTGTAAAAGCATACCTAGTATGTTTGTAAGTTTAGAAAACTCATGAACTGTAGCCTGGAGACAGCAAGGACAGCTGGAAAGAGCAAGGGGAAGTGGGGGTGATCTGAGAACTGTGTGCTCCACACATATCCCTGATGCTGACACTGTGCCACAGACCGGTCGGTGGGCTTAAGGGAGGGATACCTGCCTACATCACTGAGTCACCGAATTGCTGAGAGTGTCTAACCAATAATGCATGTGGGCCGAGTGGACCAGAAAATTCCACTTTACCAATTTTGCTAGTTTCTGTGGAATTACACCTGAATGTCTAAAGCACCATCTGTGAAGAGCTGGATTTCTCTTGACACGTTACCAACTAAAAAAGCTTTCTTAAAGCTAAGCGCTCTGATAGCCTTGCACTAGTCAGTAACCTACTCTTCACTCTTCACCAGGACTGTGAATACCTACATGATTGGGCTGTTCCAGGTTTAAAAAGCAGTAAATGTATGACATGGTTCTTAAAATGCAAGTTTGCTCTGACTTAAAAGTGTCAAACTTGCTTCTGGATACATGGAGGCTAAATGTATCTTCCCCACCCCCCAACCCCTCCGCCCCCACAAATGCTTGTTTTCCAAATGCACAGTTTGCTCGTTCCCTATTCTTTCTCCCAATCTTTCAAATCAGTAGCATCTCCTTTATGTAGAGCTCTGTGCTGGTTTATGCTGGGATAGAGTTAATTTTCTTCACAGTAGCTACTATGGGGATATAGTTTGGATTTATGCTGGAAATCAGGGATGTTTTTGTTATTGCTGAGCAGTGCCTACACAGAGTCAAGGCCTTTTCTTCTCATGCCACCCCACCAGCAAGTGGGCTGGTGGGTGCACAAAGGGACTGGGAGGGGGACACAGCTGGGACAGCTGATCCCAATTGACTAGAGGGATATTCCATACCATATGGCATCATGCTCAGCAGGTAAAGCTGCGGGAAGAATAAGGAAAGTAGGCATATTTTGTGTTATGGCGTTTGTCTTCCCAAGTAACGGTTACACCTGATGGAGCCCGGCTTCCCTGGGGATGGCTGAGCACCTGCCTGCCCATGGGAAGTGGTGAATGAATTTCTTGTTCTGCTTTGCTTGCATACGTGTTTTTTGCTTTACCTATTAAACTGTCTTTATCTCAGCCCAAGAGTTTTCTCACTGTTACTCTTCTGATCCTTTCCCTGATCCCATTGTGGCAGGGGAGTGAGTAAGCAGCTGTGCGGGGCTTAGTTGCCAGCTGGGGTTAAACCATGGCAAGCTTCAACAGCTCAGTGTGCTCCAGATACGTACTTTGAACACGTCCTCTCTGTCCGTAGTTTCTTAGCCTATGCTGGTTTTATAATCAGTTTAGCTGAATTTTAGAACTATGGCAAGCCTTCCAAATGGATCTCTGCTATGTGGGCTTCTTCCTCTTTTATTTTGTGAATGCTCTAAGATTCATTAAAGCCTCATTTCTGAAAATGCTGTTGCTTCATTGGAGCATAGTACAAACAGAGCAGTAGGATCCAAAAGAATGATGAGAGAAGCAGAATGATAGTACCATTCAGAATTTGGCTCCAGTTTTGAACATCCAGAATCAAGAAGTCTACCAATAATACATGGCATTTATCTGGGGCATTGCAGAAATCAGTCCTCCCAGGATTGTTAAGAGGATAGCCATGTAATAAGATCTTTATTTTTAGACATGAAGAACCTTATAAAATATCCGTGTAGGGTGAAAGGCAGAGCTGCCCTTACCATACTTCTGGAATCAGTAGACCAGTCATATTAGCCCAAAGCTGTGCCTAAGTTATTAAACCCTAAATCACAGCCAAGGAAATTTACATGGGTGCAGCACCGTGCTTTCCTAGCTGGTCTGCTTTCAGGACCCAAAAAGCTGATACGTCTGCCTACAGCAGTACCAACTAAGGTCAGGCATGCTTGGGAATCATGAGTTATCCCAGTGGAAATCAGTGAGACGTGCTCAGGCTGAGCACAAATTTTCTGATCCCTGGACTTTGGCTTCTAACCCAGACCAAACTGCCCTCTTGAGGAAAGACATGTTCATTCCAACAATTCAAAATTGTTTTGAAAGCTTTTTCTGTTACACTGCCCACGTTTTAAAAAGAAAAAGGTATTTTTTCTTTTTGCTACTTTTTCAATCCTTTGTAAAGTGAACATTTAACCAGCCATCAGAACTAATCCGGTCTTTTGTGAACTGCTTGTGTAACTGCTGAATGCAATCTACACTCTTTTACAAGGAAGGGATGAGAGCTAGTCCCATGAGGAAATGTAGGTGAATGCACTCCTGAAGCCGTACAATAAGTTGTACAGACTTCAGTCAGCAGAGCTCAATGTGTGTATAGATTTGCCTGAGTTTTCTCAGGCATGGAATCTTTATCTCTTCCTTTACTCTTTTCAGTGCTTTGCTTTTCCTTAATGAAGGCTTGCTTTGTTTGTTAAACACGAGGTGATCCACTGTCATTTGGGTCAAGTAAAGGTTAATATCTCACTATGTCTTAGAACTTGGGATCAACTATTACTGTATTTTTTTAATTTAATTTTATTTTTTAAACTGTGAAAACATTACTTCCATATTCAAACTTCCAAAAAAGATTTCCAAAACAATGAACAGCAAGTGAGTGCCTAGCCAACTGAAAGTGTTCTCCTAGAGTCCATCTTTAACAATTAAACACTTCCCTTTTTCTCTGTTTTTTTCACTTGGAAACTAATGAATCATGTCTAAGTATGTGACTTCTGTGAGGTAGAATTAAAGCAAATACTGAGGCAGGAATGAAACTGTTGGCCTGGAGTTGAAAAAATGTGGCACAAGTATATTTTTGTGTTACACTGTGATTGGCTCTAATCTCATCTAATGTAAATAGGAAATTGTTTCACTAACTTAGAAGTATTAATGTGCTTAAAAGTTTTCAGAAGTGTTGATCAGGCTCTGTGTCTTTATCCTATACGGAGCGCCTGTTACATTAGAGTTAATGTATTTGAATGTTTAAAAGTTTTTGTGAATGTCACTTCACCATAATATGAGGAGCCTCTCTTTTGTAAGATGTGTTTCTGCACGCAAGGAAGCTCAGTTGTGACTGCTGTGATTTGGCAGTTTGTGCATCTCCCTCTGTACACTGATGCCTGGGATGAGGGTACAAGGCATTGGAGACCATCTCAGCATTTATCTGTTCAGAAATGCCTCACATTATGTTGCAAATGTGCACTTCCATCTTATTAACTATTTACACTTGGGTTACTCAATTATTTAGGACAATAAACATTTTAGTATGTAAATACTAAGTATGTTTTTATGTAGTAGCTGTTAATTCGGTAATGCAGAAATGTGTACAGTTGTGTTTTGTTTTCCACCTGTGTTGCTGAGTTGTGTATTCCTTTTTGCATAAGAGACATGTAATCTAGCAGAGATTCTGGACCTGGTTGTGGCTAGTAAGAGAGTTTGTTTTATTTCAGACATGAAGAGTACACTGAATACTAACACACAAGTGAAGTCCCTGTACTGCAAACACTACACTCACAGAACTCCTGCTGAAGTTAAAGCAATTTTGAATTCAAGTGGTTGGTTTGAGGGCTGCTATTTAATCATTCTCTAACTTCTTGAAGTCAAGAAATGTAAGTACTTGTCCTGATTTTGAAACTTACATTCTGTTGCAGGTGGACTGATGCTGCAAAATGTAGTGCTTTTGGAACAGCCTCACATTTAAAGGTGTTGCACTTTAGATCATAACTTAATCTGTAATTAAGTCAGGCCTGTTTGCAAAACCAACTGGAATTATAATGCTGCCTCATAATTTTTTAGGGTTTGTTGGTGGGAAGCTTTGACTCTAATACATAGCTATAAAAGAGAAAAGCGGAAACTGAATGAAAAATTTAAGGCAAGGCACTGAGTAAAGCACTTTATTTTTGTGTACTAAACAGCATATAACAAAGTGAGGAAGCTTGTACTAAAAGATGTAACATGGAAGTGCTAAATGAAGAGTGCGCTGAGTGTTAAATTATATCGCAGATTAAATGATTCATTTACCATATATTTACCATATAGGTACAATAATGGCAAGTCTGTTAATTTTTAAGGCCCACAGCTGGAGTTCTTGGCAAAGTATTACTGTGGGGGTGGGATGTGGGGGTGTAGAAGTCTGAATGGGGTTGGAATACTTCTAACTGCAAGCCTCAAAAGAAAAAGAAAATTAAGGACTCCTTACATGTAGGTCTCTCTCAGTAGTTTTTCTTGATCCCAATATCAAATAGCAGCAAATGCTCAAGGTCTCGTGTACACTACAACAGTGAGGTACCACTGTTGATGTAGCAAGCGGGACCTGGTTGTTCTTTTATCTACATAGCTGTCACTTGACATGGCTTCTAATCATGGAGTAAAGTCCTCACTCTCAGGTGGGGAAGAAAAGATGTGGTAATAGTCTTAGTTAAGGTAAGTTTAGCTTCTGTGACAAGTTTTAAGGTTATTTATACTGTAAATTTTTCAGATTGCAAATGGTATATAAATTATTTGTCCATCTTTTAAGAACTCTTAATTTAATTAATTTACAATTATGCCAGTTGACAGCTTTTTCCCTCCAGTGGGCTGACTAAATTCCCTTACATTGCAGATTTTGTAAGACTGATTGTTAGGGAGCTGTTCTAGTTGTTTAAAGCAACTGCTTTCTCCTTCACCCACCCCATAGTGTGCCCTGCGTAAGGCTACCTCATAAGCAGGTAGAATCTGACTGCTTAAAATGAGCTGTTTGGAGAATGCTGCTATGACACAAAAGCTGAAGTAGCATCGGCATCCGATACAACTGTCTTCCTGTAAGGACTTTGTCAGCTAGGGCATGTGCAATGGGCTTTTCCTTGTGAACTTTTTTTTTAGTCAATCCATGTTTGCCTCAAAGGTGAAAGCTGGCCAGACAGGTCTGTGCTGAGCATGTGTTACAGGTCTTCCCACAGGGGGTCTGTCTGCCTTAGTTCCTTGGGCAATCAGAGAAGTCGCTCTGATTTCATTAACTGTCTTGACCTTAGTAAGAAATAGGAATGAGTCACTAGGCTGAAGCAGGTGATGCTGGTGACCTTATAACTGCTCTGAACGTGATTTGGGCATTTTGCTTTGAATCAGGTTTAGCCTGTGTCCCTTGATCATCTGTCACCATTTTATCTGTGGTTTGAGGTTCTCCAGACGAAACTTACGTCATTTTTGATTGACTGCCTGCTGTCCCCTTAAGTGGGCTGCTTTAATGAATGACACACTGTCCTGTCTTACATAGGTGATCCATGCCATAGCCCTTGCTACTATTATCCCTATAAAACCTTGCACGTGGAAGCAAGGACAGTAACATTTACAGTATTCATGTGCCTTCCTGCATTACAGGTTATGCTGTGCCTGCATTGTTGACACTGCAAAGGAGCCCATGTCCCATTTTGCCATCTTCACCACATCACACCTGGAAGTGTCAGTGGCTGGCTGACAGACAGGCAGACAGCAGACAGGCGCTGCCTTACAGACCAGATTCCCTGAATCCTGTGCCCTGGGAGGGCCTGCCATTCTCTGAGCAACCGCTGTGAGAAAGCAGATAAGCTCACTTTTCCATTGTACCAAAATAACAAGGAGCAACGCCTTCAACATTCGCATGCTCAGCCCTCTGCCAATGATTTGTGTTTCCTGAGCAATGCTTTTATAGGGTGTCATCTGTTTCTTCATGGAAGCAGTGGAGGGGCACAATGAACACCTAGGAACATGTCAAATTGAGTAGAAGAAAAGTGTTTACCTGTGAATGCCATTTACCATTGTGGTAAGTGTAATGGAAAAGGGATTGATTTCCAGTTTTCCTCTGAGTCATCCTCCCCCTTTTCTCCAACAGCCATAGGTATCTTTGTAGCTGGTGACTTCCCTTCTTCACCTGGTGCCTCCTTGGTCACACTCGTCCACCATCACTTTTGTGCAGACAAGGTTTTTCTGATCATGTCATCCTGTGTCTTTTACATATTTGACCCTTCCTGGTTGTCGGTGTGCACCTGATGCCTCCGCAGAAAACCTTGTAGGCCTGTACCTGAGTGCTTTCCTGGGGGAAATGCAGCACTCAGTGACTGGCACTGCTTAGGAGAAATGTGAAGTGCCAGATACCTTCAAGCACTTAATAAGTTATTGGAGAATGCTCGGTGTGCACACTGAGTGGAAATTCTGGTCTTGCTTTCTCTGAGAAGAAGGCACTTTGTATGCACCCAGCCTGCTTTGTGGTCTGCCTAGTACCTGGAGACAGTGGGGGACTTGCTCTGAAACTGCACCCCAAGCCAGAACACATGTGCAGGTGCAGCTGTAGTGCTTCTGGCTCTGATGCTGGGCCAGAGGTGGGTGGTGGGAGAGGCAGGCGGGGTGGTTTACCTGCCAAAGTCATGTAATGAATAAGTTGCATCATGTCTGAATTGCTGTTAGGGAATTAATTATCAATAGTTTAGATTCAGATTTAATTGCAGGTTGGTCAAATAGCATTTCTAGTTCCTTCTTTGTGGTATAGTAATGTGTGTGTTCTGCAGCATAAAAAAACAGGTGATTTTTCTTTCTGCACAGTGTAGCAGAATGATTAGGAAAGGAGCCAGCACTCTCTTTGATGTTACTAAGAAGAAGAAACGAAGACAATTTTACAAGCTTATATGTTCAGAGTTAAACCACTTTTGTTTTGAGACCCATAGGAAACAAAATATATTTTTTTTCCTAGAATTGTGTGCTGTAATACAGACTAGCATTTTTCTTTCCAGTGGATGTGTTTTTAGGGTCCTGTTGACCCTGTGGGTGCAGAAGCAAAGTAGCTAACTAAGCATCTTGATGTGGGTCCAAAACTGAGTTTGCATCTCCCTTGCACCAAAAGCTGCCTTCACTTAACCCAACTGTTAAGGAATACTGGGCTGCCCAGGCTGGGTTCTTAAAGAAACAAGGTAGCCTGTTTACTGCAGTTCTTCCTAGTGATTAGGGGAGCACCAAGGAATAGAGGGCTGGGGGCTGATGAGCTACGTGTTAATTTGGTGTGCTGTTAAAAGTTAGAGTACTTGCTTTTCATACGTAAAAAAAAGTACAGTTCTATGGTAGTATTAAATTGTGTTTTTTATGCTCTGTGCAGAGAGGTATAAGCAGGCATGTCCATAAACCCTTGTTGTTCAGAGTCTCTGAGATTCTATAAAACTTGACAAGTAAAAAGTAGTGTAAATTTTATAGTCTAGTAGTAAACCTGTTTTAAAATTAACTGGAGTCATATTGTCATGTGGTGAAACTAGACTTCTTACTTTCCATCAGAATTGACACAGAAACACATTAGAAATTATTTTTTTTTTTGTATAGCTGTGATTTTAAATTTGTGGCAACTGATGCATTTATTGCCCAGAAGGCCCTCTGATACTGCCTGTGATTACAGGAAACTAAACACTGTGACTGGGGTCGACAGGGAAAGCAAACTATGCTATTATATGATCAGTGCAGTTGGCCTTGGACCAGCTCAGTTAGCTTTAAGATAGTGTATCAACAGCTAAAGTATCAGTAGATGGCAGTCAAGAATATGCAATCTATCACTCGGATTTTGTAAAACCTGATGAACAAGTTCATTGTGAAGACTTCCACCTGTGTGGCACTTTAGATAATGCTAATGGTATGGATTCTGATAGCAGACAAGGTAAGTAAAGCCTGATATAGGGAAAGTATGTTGGGCTAATTGACTCCCACTCTAATAGACAGAGAAATAGTAAGAACATGGATTAAATTGTAACCAAGTGTGAACTCCTGGGGAAAGGGGAAATTAGATGACATTTTGAATCTCCTTCCACTTTTATTTTGGTAAGTCAATTATTGTGAAATATGTATATGAAGTTGTAAGACTTTCTTATACAAAGAGTTTATAGTTACCCAGGTTGGTGTTAATATGGAGACAACTTAAGCATGTAGCCAGCAAGGTGAGGGAAACTGTCCTTTATTTCTGGTTAGACTTCATATACCTATGAAGAAGAAGTATATTAGAAAAAAAATGTAATTTTATACACAGGGACACTGTAAGAATGGAGTTAAATTGAAGTTTTCAGATATAAAGGTTTGCTGTAGAGAGGAGGGGAGTAATCTGTTCTTGACTGTGACAAGTAAAACAAAAAATACTGATCTTAGGAGGGCATGAGTAGGAAAAAAGCTAATGAGCTTAGATGTTATAAAAAAAAAAGGTTAGTCATTAGGAAACACTTTCTGGCAGTATAGAAAATGGAGCACTACAGAAGATTGTTGTGGGGGCTGATATTACTATCATTATCAGGAGTCTTTTTAAGAACTGCTTGAAAAAGATTTCTCTGAAATGGACACAGATAGATGATCCTGTCTTAATGCATGGTTAGGAGGAGAACCTGTGTCCTTCTCAGCCTTCTTTTTCTCTGTGATTCTGCCACTGTGGTTTTGCTGTTGTGAGGCATAGTGGGTGACTGTGTAAACTTAGGGAAGTCACTGGAGCATCACAAGTCTGAGGGTATTTCCTGTTGCTCCAACAAAAAGAGACTGCATGCATCTTCCCCGTTGTCTTTAAAGAAACTTTAATCATAGTTGCAAAATGTTAATGAATCTAAATGTAAGCCAACCCATCAACTTTTTTTCTGCTCACATTTACTTATAATGCTTGATGAGAAATGTATTTTTGAATTGGATTTATAAATATCCATGTACCCTGAGTAAGATTGAGTATACATTATAGTAGTAATCTGAGCATTTTCTTGTCTCTAAAACTAAGTTAACTGAAGAGTGATATACACATGCATCTTGGTGACTGTTCTGTTGTTTTCAGCAATATTACAAATTCTTTAACTGGAAAACTATATGAGAAAAGATATCCTGTGAGAATGCTAAAGAGCTGCCCGAGGCTGTAATGCAGTATTTTACATCATGCTTTCTGTGCCCCTGAGTAACTGCAGAATGATCTCCAAGTTAATTAGTTAAAAAACTACTTAACTTACATTTTTGCAGATGTGTATCAAGGTTGTATGCAAGTTTTATGAGTATGCATAAGCAAGTATGTTTGCAAAATCAGACATTAGCCAAAATGACTAGACTAGTCCTGGTAACTGGAGCTTTCAGCATATTTCAGAAATTTGGGATACAGGTCTTTCATGTAGGATGGGATGTTCATTTCCCTGATGAGGCCAGTGAGGTGTGCTTCTACTGAGGAGTTATAAACTGTAAATGCTGTGGTGGATTTGAGAGGTGTAGACTGTAAGGTATCATTAAGATATGTTTGGGAGTGGTGTTGACCTGTGTGACAATTATGTATGTCATGTGTTGCTTTGGTCTAAGGCATCAAGGTAGTTCTGACTGGAATTCAGCAACAATGTGAAGGTGAAATAGGGGTCAGTTTCCCTGTTCTGAAAGATTTCATTTCCAGAAAAATGCACAGCCATGCTGTATACACGCTTCTATGGAAGAGTTCTTCATTTCCCATTTCAGACTCTGCCCATCCGGTAATGTACTGATTGTGTTTGTCAGGATCACATTTACGAACGGTTCTGCTTAGGGTTATTTATTGTGGTATTTCTTTTCTCTGTGAATACAATTCCCAAAAGTGGGGAGACAATCTTGCCTAAATAATAAAAATATTTGTTTGTATTATGATAGGGGTTTTTTTTTGTTTGGGTTTTTTTTTTTTTTTTTTTTTTTTGTAAGCAAATGCACTGCACTATAATGACAGATAGAAGGATGAGGTTTTTGGGGCGCTCCCTGTGAAAGCACTTGCAGAAAATCACTGAGTTTGCTTGCCTTAAGTGAATCAGGCCACTTTTGCTCTCATTGTGCAATGTATGCAAAGCAGAAATAACTGTCTTTCTTCTGATCAATAACTCTTGCTCTATGACCTGCATGGAACTAGTGCTGATCGGTCTTAGTGCTGCGTTTAATTCACAAGGGGCAGGGGGGGGGGGAACTGATTAAAGAAAAGATAATTAGTTCTGGTCTACAGTGTTACAGAGGTCAAAGCAAAAGTGCTTAATTTAGGATTAAAGGATTTGAACTGTGTGGTACACTGTAGGAGAGTCCCAAGTATTTCTCTGGGGAAAGTATCAGAAATATTGGTAGTAATTTGTCAAGTACCACATTACAGTGACAGTATGGATATAAAACGCAGGCAAAAGCCACAAACTGGAAATATTTAGATTTAGGACTAGGTGAGCTCTAAAGGTCACGTCCCACAAACTTCTCCATGTTTCCTATGTATAGTGGTTACTCGCAGTGAGCAGTTTTGAAAAAAAAATTGGGTGAGTGTTAGGAGAAAGGCAGCTTAGGGTTTGAGCTGGAGTGAGGCTGCAAGGGGTCTGCCAAAGGAGCAAGTGGGCTGCAAAAGCAGTTGTTCCTGAGAACTTTTCTAGCCTGGACATGGCTAGAGACCTTGTGCTAAGGCTTAGCTCACATCTAGAGACAGGGGCATGATTCACAGTAGGCCTTGGTTAGTGTTAGGAGAGAGAAAAAGCCTAGAGCTCCAGCTGTGGTCAGGCTCTGAAGGGTCTGCCAAAGTAAAAATTCTTAACTACAAATTCATTAAAACCAACCAAAATAAAAAGGGCTAGTGAAGGAAACTGTCATTTTAGCTATCATGTCTCAGTTGTGCTGAAAAATGTTGTGTATTGCTGTCATTGTAAGGATACACATTTTTGCAGACAGGTTTTTTTGGCTATGTAGGAAAACCCACCAAGTGTTGACACTGATTAGTTTTCTCTGTTGTTTTATTTTTTTTATTCCGGGCACCAGCTTGTCTTTCTAGGAACTTTTGAAAGCACAGTAGGACACCAAGATCTTGATGGCTACCTGTAACAGCCTTGGACTATAAGTAAAGTTAACAACTAATTTTGTTTCAGCTGATGTCTTAAGCTTGGTAGGTAATAAATGTTGAGGGTTTTTTGTTTCTTTTTAAAGAGTTTTTGTTTAATTGCACTGTATTTTGGAACTTGTGTTATAATTTTAATATCTAGTATTGAAGTCCAATATTTACTGTAGTATTTACTACTACAGCCGTAGTAACTTAATGCATACAACCGTTGTAGTCTGTTTACATCATTTAAATCAAATAAGAGACATTCAGTTCAATTTTTCTTTTCCAGCTAGCTCAGCCCAGTCACTTGTTTGCTCAAAGTTAAGAAACTGAAGGAGCAACGAGAGAGAATGCAAGGGCTCAGCTGTCATCTGCCACACTGCATATTTCTACAGTGTAGCAGTTTCTACCTGACCTACTTGTCTACTTGTCTAACTTGGCTTTATGCTCACTGGAGAGGAAAAGGTGTATTTCACGGGCCTGACTCATCTAATGGTAAGGCAAAGGTCTAACAGGGTTGGAAAACTTGACCAGAAGACCATGGTACCATGAGGAGGTGGTGATGCACGTAACAGTTAACCTGGGTAGGTGCACTGCACTGCACATACAGCCTGGCCTTTGGGGCTGTGCTGGCCGCACAAATTCCCTAGTTTCAAGATGAATGCAGCCAGCTCACTGAAATGGAGGAGCCTGCAGGCAGCTCCCACTGGGTACCAACAATCACTCCACCTCTGGGGCCTTCCCTGTATCTAACAGTGCAGCAAGAAGTTCTTGTGTGAACATCGTTCCTGCTTGACAATAGGAGTGATGAATAGAGTTGATTCCTGGTAAGAAAATCCTGTAATAGCTTGAATGACCCAAGTCATCTCTTTTATGGACAGGGTCTGCAAAGTGTGTTGTGTGTGGATTGGTTAGTGATGCTGCGCACTCAGTGTTCTCAGCATCTAAAGGGAAGTAAGATTATTATCTCTGCCATTCTGTCTTTCTTTATAGTGTCAGCTCTAATAAATGGCATTTTAAGTGAAGCTTTACAGAAGCTGAATGACTTTCTTAATGGAATTGTAATAGACCCGCACCTCCTGGTACAAAAGGCAGGGGTCAGGCAAACCTTGTTTTGAGAGCAGCTAGTTCTCTCCGCTGTGCTTTGAAAAGGCTCTAGAACAATAGCTCAGAAGTAGAAACCTGGGCTACAGGTCTCAGAAATTAGGCTGGGTTCCTACTCAGCAACAAAAGAGTCCATTCAATGTATACAGATGCTCAGTAATTAACTTATTGAATTAAAAATATATTTTGGTAAAGTATTTTCTCTTTTCTAATTTTAACACATCAAAAAACACTTAATGAAACATCTAAAATATGGTTTATCTATTCTTACTGAGTCCTGATTTAAATCAAAATAGGGCTTGACAGGAATGTGCAAGAAGAAAATCTAGATAGGAAGATTTTAAAAAAATTAAGTCTTAGGGTTTTTTGATTTTTAAGATAAAGTCTTTACAACAAAGATAGCGAATTTATGAACAGTATTTCTCAGTGCAGATCAGATGTGCTAGCTAAAATGGCAGATTGCTTTACTATTCCCAAGTATTGGTGAATTTGTAGTTAAGGCTATGCTTAGGTACCATTTTCCAGACTGCTGATTGCCATTAATCATTGTATTAAGGACCCATAAAACCATAGGTTGGAAGGGACTTCTAAGAAGTCACCAATCCTACCTTCTGCTCCAAGCAGGACTATTGCCAGCACTACATGAAATCAGCGATGGCTTTGCTTTGCTGACTCTTGCATTGCCTTGTATTGATCTTGTCATAGCTGTTTGTTCATTGCTATTGATGAGTTCATTATTTTTTATTTCTTTCAACTTTGAAATTACATTGTAGCAATGAGGAACAAGAAAAAGACAAAACCCTATGGGACTGGCTGGTAAAGCAGTGATAATCACTCCATAGCTAATTTATACTGATATTTCTGCAACTGCTGTTCATGATGTGTGTAAGAGTATGCAGACTGGGTAACACCTTGTTAGAGTGGAGGAAAGGATCAGGCTTTTATAGTAGACTGTACATAAAGACAAACTAATATCATGCAGTTGTGAGAAGAAAAATGCTGATTTGGGTAGTACTAACAAAAGCGATACTTAAAAACTGGAGGAGAATTCCTGGGCTTGGTGTTTGTGAAGCCTCAGCTAAAGTTGTGTGACTTTTGGCACCACTCTTGAAAAGGACATAGAGATTACAGAATGCCCAGGAGAACAGTCAAGAATTGTTATTATCAAAAAATGATAATTTTATGCAACAAGATGCACAAGAAACAGTTTAAACTAGAGAAGAGAAAACTAAGAGGGAAGAGAAAATGTTTCAAGTATGCAGCAGGTTGCTACTAAAAATAATAGCAATCAACTGAGTATCAGTTGAGAGCTGGGCAGGAAAACACTGGTTGGTTTGCTCTGATGGCTTTTGAAGCTGGATATCAGTTCTAGATGCATTTACATTATGACATTGTCGAATTATCATCACAAGAAGCTTTTAAGAGTGGATTAGGTAAAATCTGCCTGCCTCATGAGATCAGGGTTAAAATAAGGAGGTTGTTTCCTTGTAATCCAAGCCAGTTTACTTTTCTGTGATTTCTCTGAATATGGAGGAAGGAATGATTTGAATACCAAGCCAACACATGAGCTATATGGGAGCTTCCTCTTCACAGGTCTTTAAGTTTAGTGTGAGATTTGGCACATCAGGTGGGAGTATGGGAAATTAGTTAATCTAGTGTGACTAAACAGAACCTCATGGCCCTTTCAAATTGTCATAGCACTCTGAGGCTGGAAAAGGTTCAGTGAGCTGTACTTGGCTAAATTTTCTGGCAAAATGCTTGTCCACCTATTAGTGCCAGCTGGGAACAAAACCAGCAGTACCAGCCTGGACTGGGGTGCCCTCCTCCCATCACTTTTACATAATTTAAGGATCCATCTTTTGGAGCAGCTCATCTGATCTGCTTGGTTTCTTTTGTTTTAATTCACTCACCACAAATCTGAATACATTGACCTGAAGAAGCATTTAATTCTTTTTTATAGGTGTATTAGTAAGACATTGGGTGATAAAGATGCCATGGTGTATGGATCCTGACTATGAAACTAAGGGCTTCATGCAGAAACTTCATACTTACTCACTGCTATAGTAGGAACTTAATACAGAGGTAAAGATCTACTTGTGCGGTGTTTTTCACTGTGTTTGGAACTCTGACTACAGCAATTTAAAAATAAATTAATTATGTACAAAAGTGTAGTTTTGCCTCTGCATGGATGGTTAGTCTAAGAGATGTTACATTTGTTTACTTTCAGTTTTGTTTTTCCTCTTTGCAGAATGAAAGTATGGGAATGCCAAGCAGACCTGGTGCTCATCACATATTTATGTTCATAAATATTTCCTTAGGACTGTCTTTGGTTGTACCTTGCTAGGATACACTTGCTTTATTATGATTTTTTTTCAATTGTGCAGACAGCTTCTGCTTTGTTGCTGTTAATGTCAGTGTTCATGATAGAAACATGCTGTCCTGTTGGACTGGTTATGCAGTTTCTCATTCTCTCTGTTTTGTCACAAGAAATTTCTCATTAAGCATATGTAGTTTATTGGAATTGATGAATTTGGAAGATGGAGAACGCAGAACGAGAATTTGACTTCTTAACAAATTGTCTGTCTGTCCTTGTTTACAGAGCAAACTTCGGATTTCTCATTCTCAGCAAAATGTATTACTGTTCTGGAAGACCAATACATAAAGTAAATAAAACAAATTTTGACTTCATTATTTGGCTTTTTGCCCCTTCCACCCTCGAGATATTTTCTCAAGCTGCTTTGCCAATATTAACGTAGAGCATGTAGAAGAAAGAAGGCCTAGGTAGGTAAGTGTGCTGTTGGTTATACATTTATCAGTCAGTCATGCGCTCATGGGTGGATATTGGCACTTACCGTGTAAGTGGATGTCAGTCAGCCACCTGAGGCTGAGGGTAATTGAAACTTTTGGGTAATCAGTTTTTGTAAAGAATGATGCAGACTTTCCTAGCAGTGCTGGATTTGTGGAATGTCTCCAGAGCTTGAATAATCTCAATACGGCCAATTAGGACTTTGATAATAAGAAGTTGATTATTAAAAGAAAACATAGGCCAGGAAATGAAGCTACTTATCAATTAGTGCTATGAGGAAATTGTAAGTGAAATATACTATGCAACAGAGAAGGAGAGCTCTTTGTCTTAGGGTCAGCAATTATAAAACCTTTGGAATCAAAGTAATAGTGATAATTATATTCCTATTTTAGGTATCAAGTATTATTCCCATGGCTAAAGAAAAATTTGCTCATGGGCAGCCAATTAGCCACCATCCAGTTTTGATACCGTACAGCTTCTGCACTTAAAAAACTAGCTCATTCCAGTATGTCTTCTGAAGCAATCTAAGATGTTGATGTGATAATAGGCAAAAAGCCATTCAAAGAATATGTGGTACCCTATGAAAATGTAAATTATTCTTTATCTAGTTATCTCCTTGTCATGACAATAAAGTCTTCTGACTGTTTTTTTCAGTGTAAATGCCAGAAAAATCTTTTTCTTCACAGAGCATGGTAAGGTTGTTGAGGCAGTTTTGCACATTGCAAATGCATACTCTTCCTCATTCCTTTTCTCCAGATGTAATAATTAGCACAGTGTAGAAACTGGAATAGTAGAATGAGATGAAACATGATCTCATTTGTTAGTACATTTCTTAAAAATACTCACTTGACATATTACATTTTAAAAACTGGTGAAATAAGTGCTTATTCCTGAATTAGTGGAGGTATTTTAAAAAAAAACTTGTGGCCATTTATTTATAAACAGGAAATCTGGTGGCTGCCAATGCCACAGAACTGTGGCTTAAGTGATGCAGGTCGGATTCTTAGCTATGCTGCTTTGACCTGGCAAATGATTGTCCTCCGGTTCCTGACAGTTTTTGTGGTGGGTAAACTGCGGGCTCCTGCTCATCTCTGTGTGGACCTCGGAGATGAGCCACTTGGAGGAACAGGAAGGGAGGAAAAGCCTGTGCCCTGCTGTGCCTTATGCCACCATAGGCAAAATGGAGATAATATGATTGGTGTGTTATATTCTTACTATATCCCATTTATAACTTGGAGCAATTACCTGGAGCAAATTAAAATCTCTGGAGCAGCAAATATACTGCAATTTTTATTGTCTTGTACTTGCTCTTCAATACCAGATTGTAAAGCAGCAATACCACGTTAGTACTGGGCAGAACTCTAAAGGGTGCTGTAATGTGAACGTAACAATCAGAGGGGAAGGAAGCAACTGACATACTGCAAAGCTGGAGTAAAATGGCATGCTACAATTTAAAAGAACTACACAAAAAGGAAAAAAATAAAAACAAAACAACAAATTGCTACTTTTTCTATAGACAAAAATTTATATCGTTTTCTATAGCTTTTTTTTAGTTTTACCAATTAAATCCATGTGCAAGTGAAATCAAAGCACTCCCTATTGACAGATGGGAAATAAGAGCTGACATGGCAGCTCTCTTGGGTCTCGCTGTTTTAATTTCCTTTGTACTCCATTGTGATCACCTATGAGCAAGTTGAGCACTCATTTTGAAGTCCAGGGGAATAGTTAATTTTTGGGTCATGTGTCAGCAGCAAATTATTCCTATAAATAGTTGCTTATGATTCTCTTTGATGTAATAGAGCTATTTTTTATTCAGGCTTTCTGCCTGACTCTAAAGCTGACAAACAATCATTTGACTGTCACAGTAATCTTTGTGCAAAGGTAATTTTGGTCTTGAAAGCAAAAAGAGCTGCCATAGTGCAGGTAGCAGAACTAGGTCATTATTTCTGAGAGGAATCACTGGAGCGTGTTATTTAATTTCTAGTCAAAAGACTTAGACTACTGGGTTCTTCTATCATTAACTACTGAATGATGACAATATTCAGTGTCAGTGATAGAGGTTTCCAGCAAAGTTCAAAAAGTAAAGAGTATGTTTCCCCTCTCAGTTGTTGTTTGCAATTCAAGGGTGCACAAATAAAGCATTCTTACTTGTTCTGTTCGTTCAAAGGGATGGATTTCTTTCCTGGTTAAGAAATAAACCAGGAATCAACTGAGACTTTTTTTCTGTTTTGTAGCAAGAGATAGTAAGATAAGAGCAGAACCCTCTTAGGAAGAGGCGTTCAGTAGGAAGGGGTTGTGGGAGACATGGTAGGAGATGAAGGAGTTATAGGAGAAAAATTTGTGCAGTAGACAAGCCATGGTGTCGTGTCTTGAGAGATTTTGAGAAGACTAAAATCTGGCACTAAATCCGGCTTATGGCTTGTGGACAGATACCAGCTGATCATGTTGGTCTCTGTGCAGGATAGTTCCGTAAACTCACTTAAAATTTACATTTGATTTTGCTTTTTCGAAAGTTCAGAATCTAGTTGTCTCTGTTTCCTCCCTCAGGAAAGAGCACATACTGTGATACCCGAACATAAGCGAGTTTAACCTTGTGTGTGTTGCTGAAGTTTGAGTGCTGATAGCTTTATGTTGAACAGCCACTTAATTGGGAGAGCTGTGGTCTTGAATGCTGTGGCTGGGTACAGTGTAGCTAAGTTAGCTCCAGTTGGTGAAATACCTTTGCACTGAAAATTCAGTGCTGCGGCATTCTTTAGGGACTGGAGATGAAAAATGTTTCCGAGAAGTACTGGAATTTTCTAATTTGTACATTGCTTTGAAAATGTAGCCAGAGATGTATGAAAACTTCCCATTATTTTAAAAATTAAATGTGTCCTTATTTTTCTCTTATTTCTTCTTTGCACTTTTCCTTTGCACTGAGAGGTATTGATGATAAGAAGCCATGGTGCGGGGGAGTTGTTTAGTAGAAGATAAAAACCATCCTTTAGCATTCTTCAGTTACAGCTTTTGTTGAAGACTATAAGAGTCTATGCATGAAGTTAGATGATCACAATAAGATTCCTTAAAGTGGCTTTAATTGTCCTGGGCTGTGTGTTCTTAACAGTAGATTTAGGAAGTTGTAATGAAGAATTGGGTAATCACAGCAACCTGCACTGGTCTAACAGATTCTGAGCTGTGCTTGGTGATTGCAATTGCAGCCATCAACAAGGCAGTTCAGACAAGGCAATTTTGTTTTGTGTACCTTTACAGTCACTGTTTACTACAGCCACAAAACTGTTAATGTGTGCCCAGTTGTCAAGGCAGGTCTCTGTCTCAGGTTATCTGTTTCTTCGTGCACAAAAGTGGTTAAATTCTATTCCAGTGTACTTCTCCTGCCAACAAAGATAGATGAAGATAACCTCATGAAAGTGACCTTCCTTTTCTTTTTCTGGCTTGGGCTGAAGGTGATTCTCCCTTCAGGCCACAGCACTTTGCTCAAGAGAAATTAATTTCTGAACAGGTAATAAGCATATATATGTGAGGGTAACTGTTGGACAACTGCTTTTTAAGGCAGAAAACTGAATAAACTATATCTTTGTTTTATTAAATAACTGGAAAATCTATCTGCCATTTGCAGAAAACTAGCAAGGTGAGAAGCATCTTTCTGTAAAAGAGAGATTTTGAAGAATTTATATTTGCTGTCATGGCAAAATCATTGGCTGATAAAAGAGAATAAATGAAAGTTAAAGGTTTCTATTATAGTTAATAGCAATGTTGATTCAGTCTTTTAATTTCTCTGGGCAGGGCTGAAACTTAACTTTCCTGTGCCTTCCTGAGATTTATACTTTAAACAGTTTTACAGTTTTAAAACCATAGCAGAAAAATACTGTGTTTCAGGCAGTTACTGAGCAGTGTTTTGCCATAGCTAATTTTCTGGTAACCACTACATGGTAGCTATTAAACTGGTCAACTGGTAAATATTCTTCAAAGGTTGTTAAGGTAGTTAAATGTTTTTAATACAGCTGTATTGCTGTTCTGATAATCTAGCTGTTTGCTTGTGCATATATCTATATCTATCTATACCTGTATCTAGCTATATCTATATCTTTATCTATATCTGTATTTTTATCTATATCTATATTTATCTATATATAAGCACACTCCTGATGTATGTTTATGCTTAGATATGTGTAAGTGAAGAGGGGTGAGTGAGTTTTGGACGAGGGCAGCTTTATGCTTGGATGAACCCTGGCTGCCAGAATGTTCCTGAGGGGGCTGTAAGACCTGTCCAGTTCATGCTGAGGAAAATGTCTACAGCCTTGAGCCACATAAGTAGGGACCCTGTGGTACCCAGACAGCCTCTAGTTCTGTCCTGTGCCAGGCTAATGCTCTTCCTCTGCATCGTCCTTGTGGTATGTGAGTATTTCCCCTCCGTATTTGAGAAGGCAACTCAGGATCTACAACTGTGTATGAGTGAGTTGCATTCCCTTGCAGTGTGATATCAGGCGTTGCAAGCCCTGTGTAGCTCTTTAAAGCAGAGTATGAATACATATCTACATACAAGAACTCTTTCCAAACCAAAATGAGCAAACAAAACTAAGAAATGGATTAGGATGCAGCTCTGCCGATTTGGTAGGTAATGCGTCCCGAATAAGGTATTTTTGGCTCTGTCCACAGATGGCAGTCACTTCCTTTCCCTTTACAAGTGCCTGGATAAGGCAAGCTGGCCAGCACGGTGAACTTTACAGAGTAAAATTTTAGGTCCACTGGAGCTGTTTGGTTATCTGATGTAAACAAACTGTGCAACTTGGCTATGTTCCCAGCTGTCTTAAACCATCTGACAGAGTTGTGACTGGCATGGTTTTAAATTTAATTCAAAGCTAAAAGCCACTTGTAGTTTATTTCTGTGTCATGTGTATTGATATCTAGGTGTCTTTGGAACATCTCAGGCAGGCTGTTGCAGTGTCCATGGATCTGGACACAGGGCTAATGTTCTTGAATCTGTTCCAATGGATTTGAATCAGTTAGGAAATATCCATGAGTGCAGAGATGAGTTGTCTGTCCGAGTACTTTTACATGAGTAGGCTGTGATAAAGGGTTACCTTCTTGGCAAATTATAAACATGAAGACATGCAAAATAGCTCTTTGTCAGAAGAATGCACAGAGCCTACATGGGTTTTCCATGACTGCATTGTAGCTTGCTACGAATGCATGAGATTACTTTTTGAAGCCAAGTCTTTAGGCATTTTGCAGATGAATTTACTTAATGTTGAGGAATTACATACAAAGCAATATAAAATTACTTAATACACTGTTGATCTGCAGTAAACAAACTGCATCTCAGCGTAACACATGAGTGACTGTCTTGCAGTACATAATTATCTGTCAGCATAAATGTTCTTAAAGAAGTAATGTATACTTAATGAGAATTGACATATTGTTACTCTTTACGACTGTGTGACTTTACAGAATCTGAATTACAGATCAGTCCTGATAAAAGGAGAAACTGGTGGCAAAATATTTATTTTATATATATGGCATCCTTGTTTTTTATGCAGCCTGTGTATTTTCAGAGTGCAGATGAAGCTTGTTGCCATGGTTACTGTGAAGATCTTTCTTTCCTTATAACAGCAGATGTCCTTCAGCCTCTCAACAAATTAAAACTCCTTTTCTAGGCCTCTGCATTTTGAAGCACCTTTTTTTTCTCTTGGTATCCCCCTCACTTCTTCCGTACAAACCCCATTCACTTTATATAATGCTACACTTCCTCTCCTTTCTACTTCTGTCCTGTCTCCCACTTCAGATGGTTAAAATTCTTGAGTCAGTCCTAAAGAAAGATTTCTGCAAAGTGTAATGTGGGTCAGTGCCCCTTCTCTGAATCTCTGCTATTGCTCCTTTGAACTGTCATAGATCAAGGAATATTAATTATACAAATGAGTTTCTATGAGACCTCATTCACACTTTATGTGCATAAATTTTCCATATGAGCATGGAACAGAGCACAGGAACACCAACTGTGGATCGAGTCCACTCCATGTTTCAGATGACAGGAGAGTCACAACATCACGCTCATAAATTTTATTGAATGCGGTCCAAGACTAGTCTGATTGTTGGACTCATTATTAGTGGAAGTCTGGTCAAGGTTGTTTTTACTTAGGTGGCTAATTTGAATCCATTTCTCCTGAGTGGATATTACCCATAAACATTTTGTTACCTCTCTTGTTTTGCTCTACATTGGTGTCTTAGAGGAAGAACTATGGTCTCATTTAGGTTCCATTTGGCTAGATTACCCAACCTAGCTCTCTGTTTCTTCACGAGAGAAAGACTGTTTTGTTCCTCTGATGGTCATAGACCTCTTTTGTGTGTGTTCCAGTTAAAAGCACATTTTGTGAAGTATGAGCAAGCTCAACCTTGGTGATCTATCTTAGGTGCAATCTCACCACAGTTCTGTGCAAAAGTACTAGTATTTCCTGAAGGAAATAAAATTTAATATTTATGCATATATATTTTTATACTTCCTGAAGGAAATCCGTATGTCTTAGGATTGCGTATATTTTTTCACTGCTGCATCACATTGTAGTTCATAATCATTAGTAGTTATACAGCTCTTTCCTTTCCCTCTGCAGCTTCCCAGTGATAAACCCATATCTTCTAACAGAAGTTTCTCTTCTGGATTTACACAGTGGTACAATGGCGCTTAATGTTCCACTGTCCAGTGCTTTTTGTATGATATTGCAGTCCTCTGTGTTGAAAATGCTTTGTGACTTTAGCAAATTTCATCAGTATGCTCTTGCTTTCTGTACCCCTTTCCTTACACAGTTCTGATAAGTTGCCTATCTTCTTGCAACATGATTTCTTTTGGACTATAAAGCTCCTCTCACAACATAATACCACAGTGTATTCTCTCTTTTTATTAATTCCTTATTTGCTCACAATTCTTTTGCTGAGCTGGCTTCTCCAGGTCAATAGTTTGCTTTGTGGTACTTCATAGAAGATTGTTTTATGAGATTCTGGTCTAGTTTAGGTCTAGTTAATCTTCTGTGGTTTATTTTCCCTTCTTTGTTGTTAGCATCATGTGTGCTGTCTCTAGACAAGCAACCTTACTAAAAAATAAGTGAAAAATCTTTACAACTCAGTTTGTAGTTTGATGCAGAGATGGGAAATAATTGGTTACCCTGCTTTCCCTTATCACATGAAACTTCTCCAGTTTTGCTTTTGCCTAATATGGGGTAGCTCACCACACCTGAAAACTAGACCAAAATGTTTAGTTATCTGAAATTCCTCCATCTGCATAATTTCTCCACTCTTCTTGTTCTTCTGCTGATATCACCAAAGGATCTTTGATTTTTTGTTGGAGTTCATAGTCAGCCTGGCTTCTGGCAGTGGTCTTTCTTCTGACCTTCAAGTTATACCTTTATGTATTTACTTTATGTATTACAGGTCCACTTCCCCCCTAATTTGAAATTCCCCAAGTTTTTCTTTTTCTGGTTTAAAAAGAAAATGTTGCTAAGAGAAAGACCTTGTCTGTACTTTGATGTATTTTAGATTTATTCCTAGCTGACCAGAGATAAGGCCATAAAATAAACGTGTGATTGCGAGTGCCATCTTTGGCTTGTCTGTAACAAAGCACATTTATGTATCAATATAACAGTGTGAAATTAATGCTACAATTTGACATTTATGGAGTTTTGATTTGCTATTAGCATTTCCATTTGGCAATTGCTACTCAGTATAGCAATTCATTGACTTTATACTTTAATGACTAAGAATTCTATATATTTATATGAATTAAAAATTCAGTAATGTTCCTACATCTTGCTGGCATTATGAATCCATTCTATTACTACCAGATAAATAATACCCTTATTCCCTTTCTATAACATGAAAACAAAATTGGTTAATTCTTTCATTAGGAGTCTGTTCTCCAGTGGTGTGTTGAACAACATAATAAAAAATCTTCTCCATTTTTGGTTTAATAACTGTAGGGAAATAATCCTGAGAATTAGGCTGTATATAGCAAGATATTAAAAAGGGTAGTTATATTATTTTCAGTTCATGAAAGAGTTGCATACTCAAAAGCCTCGATCTTTTTTGATCAAATTTCCTGGACATTAACACTGAGCTAATGATAATGACCTGCCTCTGATAAGTGCTGTAGTTAGCTCAATTTATAATGTTTATAAATTTGAGATACCCAGTTAAAATGTCATTGCAGTAAGATGATCAATAAGTACTTACTAGTTAGCCTAGATTATAATGAAAAATATTTATAATGACAGTTATTGTTACCTTCTTTCCTGTTATTGATACCTTCTTTCCTGGGTCAATACAAGAGACACAGTGATGGGATGGTGTCACATGAAAAGGAGGGGAGCGGGGGGAGATTTTCTCAATGCCTAGTGTTTGATCTGTGTGTCAGAGCCCCAGACAAGCCCAGACCCTTGTGCCTGACGAGTTTGTCAGCATCCCATTATAGGGACCCTTCACTGAACAGTCTTGATGGATTGCAGTGTGATTCAACTGACTTGTTCAGGGAAATGGGCCAACAGCATCGGGGGGACCCCTCAGCGGGTCTTCCCACTTTATTCAAATATGTTACCCGCTGCCGGCAGCTGCTAGCACCAATGAAGGACTAAGACTAACAATTTAAGCAATAACACACTTTGTTAATATCAAATCATGACAGAATAATGTTCGAAGTTTGCCAGTGATAAATACACTGATTGCGAGCAAGCTGTAACCAATACACCTAATAGCAGCTGGTGTTAAGTTAGTCATAGAAAAAGGCTGTCACCCAATAGATGTCCTTATTAGACAGACTTAATAGACAGGTCACAGATAAACCTAGTAGACAGGTTCAGCCTGTCAACTGATCCCAGAATTTACGATGGAGTCTCCCCTAACTACTCCCCTCATCTGTCTGCTTTTTACGCTTCATAGCACGTTGTGTATTCGTTCATCATATGCAGGATTGGTTATAAGTTTCTCACTTTTAATGCAAATTAGTAAGTGTCCTCAGATAGCACTAGTGAAGTTCTCTACTAGCTGTGTATGCTCGTCAAGCAGGTATTTGCTTTCTTTTAGTGGGGGCTATTTGAGTTGGAGGTTATGATCTCCCACTACTACAGTTATCTTTGTCCTGTTTTCAACTAATTTTCTGTTGATGCCAGTGGATTGCAACACCGTATCATCCCGTTTCCTCTCATGGCCAGAACTTTCCTCACTTGAAGGCTTCTTTCTGTGAACTTAGGTGTTCTTTTCACTATCTGTTCTTTTTTTCTCATCCTCCCCAGGGCTGACTCCCTTGATTAGAAGTCCCTTCATTCATAACAACTTTAGAGAGTGGGTCAGCTTGACCTGGCTTTGTGAACACTAAATCAGAGTTGAGTAATCTGGGAATTTAGACAACAGTTCCCCCTCTTTGGACTTACTTCAGTCCAGGACCAGTCCATTTCCTTCACACTTAAATGGAGCTTGAGTGACTCCGTCACACATACAGTTGTTAGTAACTGGTATCTCATGCCCAATGAGGCGTAGTAGTACCTTGGAGGCAGGTAACTTTGAGATGGAGGGGTGCGTTAGTATTACAATGAGATTATTTCATATGAGGAAAGTAATTTTGCCATAATATTTGGCTCAGCAGCAGACATCTCATAGATTCTTCATGTGACAACTGCTGTGCAGCTTATCAGCTGTGTGGTGCCATCAGGTTCCCATTCCTGCAGGAAGCATAACAGAGCCTGGCTGCGATGTCTCCACTCTGCTCCACCTTCCGTCACTCCTATCAGCAGGTGCTGAGCTGGCAGGGTGTCTTGCTTAGGGAGCTGTGGTGATGTAGATTCCATGCACACTGACCATCCTGAAAAGGATAGCTGCATTTTACCCTAAAATAAAAGATTTCTGTAATACTATGCCTCTATTAGGTCCAAGTTTTTCTCTAATTCCCCCAACCCCCCTGCCCCCACCAAGTAATATTCTTACAGATGGTAGAGAAAACTTTTGATTTTGAATGAACAAGAAGTTAAGATTTGAAATGCTGAATCAAATGGGAATAAGCTGAAAGTTAAAGAAGGCAGCTGTGGTCAGGAAGAGCAAAGTAGATGTACAGTATCTGCTGGAAATTAAATCCTGAAAATGAGGAAAATTTACTGTGCCCGGAGTAAATTCAAGGTTGAGTATGGTTAGTTTATTTTTGCATGGAATTATTTGATATGTTATACATATGTGAAAAAATCTAGGTCCACTTGGTATTACTGTGGGAGGATCCCAGATTTTAAGGCCAGGCAGGACCGTTCTCATAAGTGGCCTGAGGTTTACATCCAAAACCTGAAATGCAGGTCTGGATTCCCAGTTCAGTCCATTACCAAAGGAAAGCATTGCTGAAATTCAGGTGCGATGATGATCTGGGCATCCATACTGAGGAAATTCAAGTTTGTGTCCAATAAAACCAAATCAAAACAACATGGTGAGAATTCATGAAAGAATGTGGTGAAGGAGACCTTTGAAGCTAATACGGAGAGGGCAGGTTCTTTGTGGCCCACTGTATGCTGAATCCATGCTGTCTTAATCTGTAATAATGGCCCAATTTAAATATGACAAGTAAACACAAATGGAAATTAATGAGAAACAAATTTGGAACAGATGGGAGGAAACAGTTTTTCATGCAGAAAATGCTAAGCTTTTGTAATGACCACAGAGGTGAGGTTGTTGCAGAGGTAATTTAGAGGAAAGAATAATGGACTGTTATTACCTCAATATGATAATCTGAAATGACATTGTATGGCCTTTCCATAATATCTCAGGCCATGCTTTCTTTAGGTTGCTGCCTTTGCATCTCCTAGTCTTTTACAGTGCTGTCCCTCATGTTGGAGGGGGACAGCAGATTGCGTGTTTTTGTAATGCTGCCAGAGATCCGGCCTCCACTGCCAACCATTCTCCAGTTCTGTTTCCCTTCCTGAGAGGAAAGAAAATGTTGAGAAAGCTGCTAAAACAACAGTTTCACTGTTAGCCCTAGGAGTCCAGGAATATATTTAAGTTGCAGTTGAGATTTAGTGACTGAGCCACAGCAGAAGAGAGTGAAGTGCGATCCTACTCAGGCAAGTTACAAGCTTCAGCTGGCTTTACCTTTACAGTATTGTAGAATATTGAATCATAGATGAAAATTTTTACCATTACAATGCAAATTCCTTTTAAACACTGCATTGCATGTTACATTGCAGTAATTTTCTGAAATATCTTTAGCTTAGCTCTTCATGCTTCTGATAGCCTGTATGGAAATACAGACGCTCAGGAGCTTATTTTGGAGTCAGTTTCTTGTACATCCAAGCAAATAATTAAATCAGTTAAGAGCCAGAAGGGAATCTGCAACATTGTAGATAAAGCAAACAGTAACACTAACATATGGATTCTTTGCATTTCTAATTTGCTTGTTCCACTAATTTAATATATAAATTGGTGGAGAAGTAAAATCAGCACTGATAAATAATGTAATTATATACATAAAGGATTTATAATGAAAAAGAAACACAGCTGCTGTTTGGAGATCTCCACTTATGAAAAAGCAGTATTTTCCAGTATTTAGAAAATGCTGCTGTGATTAGACACAGAGGTGTTCCTGTGAACAAGACCCTATGTTTTACTGCACTTGTCATCACTGTTGAAGCAATGAAATAGAGAAAGCAAATGAAGAAACTTCTTTTGTCACTGAAATATACCCTTTAAGCAGGCAGCAAAGTGAGAATTGGATGTTCTGATCAGCAGCTGGGGACAAACAAAGAAACAGCTTGGCTTTTTTGTTCCTGGGAACGTCCTGTTCACAAACTGGAATACAACTGCTTGTTTGGACTCTGTGTCATTAGTTACAGGTGAAAATGTGCTACTGTTTCAGTTAAGAACTGGAAAACATTCAGTTTCTTGTGAACATTTTCAATTAATTTCCTAAATCCTACCACCACTGTGCCACCTTGCAACTTCATACAAGCATACAGCTTTTGAATTATCTGACTTTTAGGAGGGTTATGTAGCACTCATGTATCTACTTTTCAACTGCTTTCAGAATGTAATTTCTTAAGTATCTTTATGGTTATGAAATACAACCTTATTTGCTGATCAGCAGCTTTCATAGCTACTTGAGTTAAAATGAGACTTAAAATTCCAAGATGCATCATAAAGCAGTTAACATGGTGAGAAAGGTAGAGAAAACGTATTCCCTGTTTAATCTAAGCTAGTTATTTTTGTGAGTCCTGATACTCATGAAATATAGCAGGCTATCTTCTTCTGCATCAGCAGCAGGGGCAACAGTGGCATAATGCTATACCACTTCTGTTTGACAAAGCAGTGTGCGGGTTTGTTTTAAAGAATCCATTTTTCTTGCTTGCTGGATGGGACACATGGCTTGATAATGACTCACTGCACTTTTGGGAAAGGTTACAGAAACAGTAGTTACAGAAACCCTTGAGGTTTTAAAAAGTCCTTGATTTCCTGGCTGTACTTCAGTCCATGATATGATACTGAGATAGTCTTGTATGTCTATCAATTTGGCAATGCCATAATTTGTGTACCAGTGGTGGTAATTCTAGGTACATCATCTGCCTTTGAGAATGCTGACTGCAAAGTTAAACTGACCCTGCTGTAGGTCAGGACAGGAGGAATCTTCATTGTAATTCAGGAATGTGGAGAAGATGTGGAGGGCAGTGCATTGGGTGATGGCTGTAATGATCTGAAGGTTTGCTTGTGGTGGAGGAGATCAAACAGGCAGCACAGAGACCTGTTCTGCTCAAACCCTTCTGAAGGCTCTGGGAGGTTTTTCCAGGAGGAAGTGGGGTGAGGTATCTTTGTTGTAGTGATTTTATACTATGGAAGATATCCAGCTCTGCAAGATTGTTTTATTTCACATAAATTGCTGATTGATTGACTAAGTGTCACTTGTTCAAGGGGTAGAAAGTTGGCTGAAGTGCAGTCCAGGTAAGACAGAAGTAAATTTGTTTGCTTTTAGGGACTAATTGGTAGTAATGGACTAAGCATCATCTCCCTCATTACATGGTTGGTTGTCCTTTTTAAGATTGCTTCACCTGAAAAGAAGAAATACCTTTGGTCACTCAACATGATCTGATGAGGAGAGCTGTCAAGGATGAAAGATCATCTAAAAAAATCAATATTTTTTATGTTAAAAGTAATGTGAATAATGTGCAAAATACATTACAAATGGGCAATATGAGGTCTTCATAACATTGCTTGTCTTTCCAGTGGTCTGAGTGGTGAAGCTCTGGAATATTTTGCAGCAGAACAATGTCAACAGTTAGTGACCTGCTGCACCACTTAGATGTTCATGAGTCTGTGGGGCCAGATAGGACCCACCCAAAGGTACCTAAGGGAGCTGAGGGAGGCACTTGTGAACATGATTTCCATCATTTATGATAAATGGTCCTGGTTACCTGGGGAGGTCCCATAACACTGGAAGTTAGCCAGTGTAACACCCATCTACAAGAAGGGCAGGAGGGAGGATAGGGGAAACTACAGACATGTCAGCCTGACCATGGTGCTGGGAAAGGTTATAGAGCAGACCATCCTGAGCACCATCATGCAGCATGTGCAGGACAACCAGGGGATCAGGTCCAGCCAGCAGGGGGTTATGACAGGCAGGTCCTGCTTGACAAACCTGATCTCCTTCTATGACAAGGTGACTGCCAAGTGGATGAGGGAAAGGCTGTGGGTGTTGTCTACCTGGACTTCAGTAAAGTCTTTGACACTGTCTTCCACAGCATTCTCCTGGAGAAACTGGCTGCTCGTGGCTTGGACAGGTGTACTCCACACTGGGTGAAAAGCTGGCTGGACGGCCAAGCCCAAAGAGCTGCAGTAAATGGAGTTACATCCTGCTGGTGGCCGGTCACAGTGGTGTTCCCCAGGGCTATGTACTGGGGCCAGGCCTGTTTAATATCTTTACTGGTGATCTGGACAAGGACATCCAGTGCGCCCTCAGTGAGTGACACCAAGGTGCGGGGGAGTGCTGACCTGCCTGAGGGCAGGAGGCTCTGCAGAGGGACCTGGGCAGGCTGGAGCGATGGGCCCAGGCCAGTTGTATGAGGTTCAGCAGGGCTCAGTGCCGGGTCCTGCCCTTGGGTCACACCAGCCCCACGCAGCGCTACAGGCTGGGGCAGAGCGGCTGGAAAGGGCCTGGTGGGAAAGGGCCTGGGGGTGCTGGGTGACGGCCGGCTGGGCAGGAGCCAGCAGTGTGCCCAGGGGGCCCAGGCGGCCAGCAGCACCCTGGCCTGTGTCCCCAGCAGTGTGGCCAGCAGGACCAGGGCAGTGACCGTCCCCCTGCCCTGGGCACTGCTGAGGCCGCCCCTCGAACCCTGTGTTCAGGTCTGGGCCCCTCACTGCAAGGGGGACATTGAGGGGCTGGAGCGTGTCCAGAGACGGGCAGCGGGGCTGGGGAAGGGGCTGGGGCACAGGGCTGATGAGGAGCAGCTGAGGGAACTGGGGGTGTTTAGTCTGGAGGAGACTCAGGGGGGACCTTACTGCTCTCTGCAGCTCCCTGACAGGAGGCTGTAGGCAGGTGGGGGTTGGTCTCTTCTCCCAGACAACTACTGACAGGACAAGATAGAAGAGTCTCATAGTTTAGATTGCATGTTGGGAAAAACTCCTTCACTGGAAGGGTTGTCAAGCATTGGAACAGGCTGCCCAGGGAGGTGGTGGAATCACCATCTCTAGAGGTGTTTAGAAAAGATGTAGATGTTGCACTTAGGGACATGGTTTAGTGATGGACTTGGCAGTCCTGGGTTAACAGTTGGACTTGATGATATTACAGGTCTTTTCCAACATGAATGATTATATGATTCTTTAATTCCAAGTCTGCTTTCTCCTCTACCTTCTGTCCAAGCAATTGTGTTAACAAAGCTGTGGAAGGTCTTTGTGGGCAGCAAATAAACTGAACCAACTGGTGTTTTCACTATGTTTTGTGCAATCAAAAAAATATTTTCTCCACTTGCAAAATATGTCTAATTTACGGCAATAGCTCTGCTCTGTTCAGCACCCTGCTGTCTCAATTATGGATGTATTTTTACACTTTTGTCCTCACACATTGCTGCCATTAAATTTATACTCTAAAATGAAGCAGTCTTTTAACTTTCAAAATTTTGTTAGGCATGCTTTTCTGTGTGCTGCTTGGTACCTTATGACATGACAAGAATATTGAGCTCTGTTTATAAACCACTCATTTGCATTGTTTTTATAAATATGCAGAAAAAGAGAATAAGAGGGTGGTTTTATCACTTAGATTTTAACGTGCTTTGAGGCATTTTCCCCTAATGCATCACTTACTAACACTGCATTAAATTATATTAGTTTAATTTCAATCTGTCATTGGATCAGTTCTGTTTCTTGTTGGTATTGCCATACTGAAAGTCTGAAATTTTGATGGCTGTGCTTTTGTTTCCTATAGATTACAGATAAATTATGCCTTTACCTCAGTAAGATTTCAGTGACTGTTCTTGTGTTTATCTTTTAGTTGCCCCATAGCAAGTACCAGCAATCATTCATCCTTTTGCTACAGTTTCTGCCCTGAGGTAAGACTCTAGCAGTTGCTTCTGGACCATGAGAGACCTGTAGGTTCTTATTGAAATGCACACATGCTTTACAAAATCACTATTCAAATCCTGGATACCTATGCCTGAGGAAAACAAAACAAATTTCTTCAGACAGTGCTTCTGCCTTACTGCCCACACGGTGAACACAAGTCCTCTTGGGTACAAGAAACAGCATGTACGATTAACTTCACTTTCAGAAAACTATCCCGAGAAAATAGGATGTACTTAAATACTTACAAGAATGTGTAATTGCATGAGTATTTGTGCTGCCGCCACGAAAAACTTGGCAAAGTTAGGCATTATCCACACAGAAGTTTTAGGTGGTATTTTGCATTCATGCAGTGGAGTTAATTCTTAGTAGTGTGTGCATGAAATAATAATAGCTATTAACTATGACCCCAAGGCTTACAATTTTTCATTAATGCATTATAGAGGATGGTATCCTTAAAACAGTATCAATTAATGGAGAGAAAGCATAACAGAGCTATTAATTATTTTGGTAGAGACACAACACTTTTGTAACCCTTGTGTGGAAAGCAAGTAAGAAAGAAGCTAAGTAGTATTGTTTATGGTGTTAACAGCCTTTTTCACATCCCACAGTGCACCAGTGTTGCCATTCCAGAGTGCAACAGAGGGCGACAACTGAGCACAGTCTGCAACACACCCAGTGCAAGCTGACCTGCATCAGTATCACAGTAATTTATAAGACTTCCAGTTATCCATTCTGTAACATACAGATCATTCAAACTAAGGTCCACGCACAAAACACGGGATTTTGTCTTACCATCTTCATCAGGATTTCAGTGTGAGAATTTATATGAAGAAGTATTACTAAACATAGGTAAATGCCTTGTACTTTGACCCGTGGTAGTCTCTGTATTAGTACAGTCAGGAGAACAGAAATCAATATTCAACTGCATTTGTCAACACAACTGTACATAATAACCAAGTTCAACTCTGCTACAGGTTTGATTTTACTATCTTCAGAAATCCTTATCCTTTTGAATAACCTTAGCATGCATTAGCAGAGAAGAGACATAATCAAACCAGCAGTTTGTGGAACTCCTGTTGTTCAAGAAGTTTGGTACACATGTTTTTCACTTAGGTCAAGTTTTTCCAAATGTACAGTCAAAGAAAAATCACAAAGAAATTATCATCTGATGAGAATATGTAAAGCCACTACACATGATGAAATTTACTCTGATATCTTCTCTGGTTGTTATCAGTGGGTGGGCCTTTGGGTGGAACAGCAGAAGAGTATGTTTCAAGAAATCAGTTAGGTTACCAGAAAGTTATAAAGTATTGGGAAACTATACTCAACTAAGGAGTTTATCAATATCAGTTAATAAAATCTACAATTTTGTAAATTATTTCAAAGGCTGTTGCAGGAATTTTCTGTTTGGGTACACATGACTGGAAAAGAGAGAGTTCAGGTATATGGAGGAGCTGACTGTTCTGTTATTAGTTGAACATTCCCCACAAAGAAAATTACCTTGGGGTTTTGGGGTGTTTTTCCCAGACATCACACTATTCACCTACTGCCCTTATCACAGTTCAGACACTGGGACATAGTAGGACAGTCCCTGAATATTTTCTTAGGAAAAGAAAGGAAGCTGTGTGTAGTCTTATAATTAGATATAAAATCCAATGTCATTTAAAGACGATATCTTTCTAGACTATCCGAGGAAAGATCATTTTTACATACCCAGAAGCAGCCATCAGCAGAATCTGGGGGAAGGTTTCTGGTTACTAGTCCTCTTTAATCCCGCTCCTTTTTTTTTTTTCTTTTTCTGAATGTTAGTGCAGATTTAAGTGTAAACTAACCATCATTTTGTAGCAATAAAAAAAATCCCAAACCAATGGATTTGCAAAAACAAAGCAACTGTACATCTACAAGCAAAAAGGTCTTTCTTGCCCTGCCACTGAATAAAGAACACTTGTTTTCTGGCCGTACACCCATTCTTCACACCATTTTATGTTCAGTTTTATATCACAGCTGTAATAAATCTTTTTTCTCGCTTACAAATAAGTCATACTTCAAGACTCTCCTTTATTCAGACACCTCTGGTTCTTCTTCTAACACTTCCTGAATATTGCTAGATTCTGATTCTTTTCCAGTTTAAACCTAAGAATTTCAGTCATGTAAAACAGCATCTCTGAGAGCAAAATTCACATTACAAAAGGTGCAGCACAGGGCAGCAGAACTGATCTTGCAATTCTTTTGCCAAACTTAGGGAAGCATCATGGTCTATGCCGGCAAGCAGGAACCTTCTTTCATATCACTTCCATTCATATAAATCTGAAACAGCTCCAGGCAAAAGTCACAGTAGTTCACCCCAAGCAAAGTAATAAGAAAGTTGATACTATCGCAGCCCGATATATTGATTGTGTATTACCAGCAGAACATGTCCTTTCACTTATTTTCTTCAAAGATCAAACTTCAGGGTAAAACCATGACATTTTTTTCTGCATCTGTTTTTACTTAAGCTCAAGGAAGACCTGTGTTTCATTTGTAGGGAAAGAAACTGATCAGTCCAAGCAAATTTTCCAATATCCCTACACTTTACAAATTGCAGAGTTCAATTAATGATTAAGATGGAGAACTGGTGTCTCAGGGAAACTGGAAACCAGTCTGATTTTATTACATATTTCAAAACGCTCTGCAAGGCTATCATGCAACCTATAGACTACAGAACACTGGGAGAGGATTTTCTCTTCCTTGCAAAAGGCTTCTCTTCCAAATGCAGGCAGCTGACTCAGTAACACGTATTTACTGTGCTCTTGTAGACTGATATTTGTTGCATATACTTGCAACAAGCTTGGAGAGTGATTTCCCTATTACAGTGTACAACTACTTACGTGAAATATGTGAGCTTCCATAAAAGACTTCAGCAGCCAAGACATTCATTACAAATGGAAATACAGAGTAAGTCTTACTAAAGCAAGAACCTATATTTCACTGTAAATACTATCTTCATCACCAGGCAACTATCACAAACACTGGCAGGACACAGAGGTATAGTTCTACTTGATACAAATTTATTTGTGGAAAAGTATATTAACAAGGTTCTTACTCGGCAATGTTCAAAGACGTAGTAAATTCTTATTGATGCTGAAGTATAAGGACATGGAAAGAAGATAGGGAATTTCTTTCAGAGCCTTCAGTTTTATATTCTGCTAATCAAATGACAGTCTATTGGAGTGCAAACTTTGTTCCATGAATAGATGTAGTTCTTGTGATCAGTTGCTTTATATCTATCATACTTGGGTTAACAGCGTACATCACTTGGCCCACAGCAGGTGCCAGACCTTTGCAAGAAGAAGCAGCAAAGTTTTCATTTCTATGGTTGATATAAGGAACACTACGCTGAAGTGAAATGGTTGCAAATAATTTGTTTTCCTTTAGTGACTGGATATAAATAAGAAACTAGACTCCAATAAACAACACGGGGGTCGTTTTAATTCTGGTTAGGTCTGATGTATCACTCCTCTTATTGGCTGAAAGAGAATTTCCTTGTGTTCTGTGAAACCCTCTGTAACAATGAAGTTTTTCTTCAGAGAATTACAGAAGTATTTAACCCCAAAATGAAAAAAGCTTAAATTGTTAGAAACACATTCAAAAATTTGTATACATAATTATACTACTGTGTAGCCTGTTCTGTACTGATCTCTGGGACTCAAGATATTCTCCAATAAGCAGAAGGGAGGATTTTTTCAGAGAAGTGATGTATCAGGTGGCTAATAAAACAGAGTTCAGAAGATCAAAAGACGCACTCTTATTCCAGTCAGGGAGTCTTGTATCTGTGAGAGGTGCACACCAGGAGGGCAGGACCACCTCGGGGCAAAGCTAGGTCTAGGAAGCACCTGCAACAGCAGTGTCCTCTGGGAGGTCAAAAGAAGAGGGGGCACACTGGCAAAAGTGGAATAAATTCTGTATATGACACATGGAGTTTTACTTAATAACAAAACAGACCCAATCTTTGTTCAAAATATCGCACGTCAATGCTGCAGCTCCAAATATTTATACCCGTCCATAGGAAATCCCATCTGAACAGTCTATACTGGTTCACAACAATATTATGCTACACTTCTGATTTTTGGTGAAACACACGCAAGCACCTTCACATTTTCTTCTGTATTGTCCCAGTGAACAAACTTATCAAGTAAGAGCGTATCTGTTGCTAAGCCTCCACCTTACTCTAGCAAATCACATCTTCTGCTTCCCTCACAGGCCAGAATACATACAGAAAATTGCTATTTTGCACCCACTAAGTGGCACATTGTGGTAAATTTACTTAGCACATATGTACTAACATTCTGGATCTGACAACAGCCACAGAAGGACCCACGTACCTCAACAGGCTTCAAGTTCACAGCTGAACTAGGATACAATTTTTACTGCCAATTGCCATGTCATCTTTCCCCTTCCAATCTCCTTTTCATTAGTCATGTGTAAGATACAGCACAGACGATCAGTAATCTGCATAACACCTCAAATAACATTCATTCAGTGCTCCAATTAGCTACTGCATTTTAAAATAGCATCAAAACAAGGACAACTTATCAATTCATCACATTTCTGTTTAATGCATAGCTAAATGTAGCATGAAGCAAGACAAACATGCTCATAATGAACACACAGATGAGCTGAACTCACATAACCCTTCTTGGCTGAATGATTTCCTACTCAACAAGCTATCTGAATAATGTCAATGCACCTTTTTTAAAGCAAAATATTACTCACTACCTCTAGAAGTAGTAAGATTGGGTCCCCCAGTAGAACATTTATTCATGCATGCATTTATGTTAATAAAAATGTTATGTTCTTACCTAGATTTGTGCATGCATTACATAAATTTAAGAACCTCTATAGTTATACAATACATCATAAAAAAGAGAATTAACTCTTTGCAAATTTAGTCAGCCTTTAGCTACCACCCATATAAAAGAAAAGTAGAAGTATACAGTAAGCTCTTAATTTAAGTGGTATTTACAGGAAAAAATAGCTATAAGCAAATGCGTAACACAGGCAAGGAACCATTTGAAGAGCATATCTGTATTTCAAAACTAAAAAAATTCTACTTAATAACTGCCAGGGACACTTACTGACAAAACCAGAAATCGAAACAAACCAGTTGCACATCAGAGTAACCATTAGTGAGCTCACCCAGCTTATTAGCATGTAACTGATACCCAGAATTTGGATGTTTCTGCAAATTTTACTCCAAATACTAGCAGTAGCGTAACAAAGTCCTGTCATTGACCAGAGAGGCAGTGAAATGTTTACAGCAAGAAGACAAGTCTTTGTCCCACGGGCCTGATTTCTGATCAATTAAGTCATTGACAATTTTGTCAGACTGTGATGAAGAACCTCAGCAGCAGTTCCCACCGCAACAGCGCTAGCACCCTCTTCCTCAAGAGAAGACACCTTGAAAAAGCTGTTATGATTAAGAGAGAGATACACTGGAGAAAAAAAGTGTATCTCTCACATGGAACTAAATCATTATAACCTATGTATTGCTTTGCTTACTCCTTGATGCACAGGGAAACCCCACACAACATCCATCCTCAGGAGGTGGTCGTAATAGGTCCTGAGTGGGGATAACATGCATCCTCTGGCTTCCACTTCCCCTGCTTAAAACCCTCCATCACAATCCCTACTCTTCTACTATGACCAGCAGTTTTTGAACCACTTACTGTTTCACAGATGCCTACAGGCTGATGGAAAAGTTTGATTTCTCTTTGTATTATGCAGGTTGTTTTTCATAGCTTAGAACAGATCCACAAGTAATTAGGCAAGCCTTTAAAGGGGGAAACGCAAACGGGGTGCAGCTGACTTCCTAATGACCTCCAAGAAAGGTCATCTTCTACTGGGATGTTCTCCAGCCTACAAATCCCTTCTGCAATCATTAAAAAGAGAAGCCTCATAACTGTCCAAGTATTGTCTTTATAGGTCATGTCCAGAAAATATTGCAGCTTTCCCAGAGGAGCCAACAGAAAGGCTTTGATGGAGACACATTCACTGAGAGCAGATATTTTTCTGAATTGGATTTCTGAAATTGGTCTTCTGGAAATTTCTTTTGTGTTGTAGATATTGTGATGTGTTAAACCCTATTAAAAATGGTGTTCTCAGCAAGGAATTATTTGAATAAGTTTTTATGTCAGTAGTTTTCCATTATAGCATATTAACTAGCACTAGCGATGGCTGAACAATACACAAAACTTGGAATACAGTCAAGAATAATACCCGAGCCTCCCAGCACCTTAATTCTCTCTCTTTCATTCATGTGTATATATATAAACAATCCTTCCAATATCCTTAAAAACTAGTTTACAGAACTGTAGGTTTTAATACTGGTAAGGATAAACTCCCAAATTCATACGTGTTCCTGTTGCCTTAAAGCTTTCTGGTAACCTAGTCAGCTTCTTTAAACAGACTCACAGCAAGCTCTCCTGCTGTTCTACCAGAAGGTCTACTAATTTTCAGCAGGTAATGACCAGCACAAGTAGGACAAAATTAGGGCTGGGTTTTCAGCCAAACATCTGTGGCAAAAATACTAGAATTATATTCAATAAAATACTTTGTGCATTAGTGTCAGTTGTACCAGATTAGTAAGCTTTGAGGAAATAAAACTCAAAGCAGTGATTAAAATTATTTCTGAAATTCACTTCAATGTTACTTTTAAAATTCAACACATCAGAGGCCAGAAATATTTTTTTCCATCTTCTCCCAAGTTTTTTGAACTTCCAAGATATCAAAAAATGTGTTAATCTCATTATGAACTCAGAATTCCTGTCTAGTCAAATACCTACAAAACTAAAAAAAAAAACCAAACAAGCAAGCAGACAAGTGGACACCCCCCCACCCCCCACCCCTCCACTGCCTTGAAAGAGCATTTTTGTATAGGGAATAGAAAGGAAACCTAACTTAAGTCTTCTGAGTTCTTGCTTTATCTTGTAGGAGAAATCTTGCTGCAGAACTAGGTACTATAATAAGAATTTGGGTCATATTAATCTGAAGCACCTTGAGATCCATATTCAACCCAATTTTGTTGCAACTTCTGCACCATTTTCTCTTGTGTGTGATGAGCTCCTTGACAGCATCAGAGTCTGTACCGTGTGTGCCATCCAGACTTGAAGAACAGATAGATCTGCAAGCTATGCAACATCACCAGTGGCTTTCTCAAAAAATGCAAGCTTAATTCTAAGGAATTACTTTAGGTGCATTTTCTCTTTCAAAATCAGGGAAAGGCTGATGAGGGATACAACCTTGATGAAAGTCAAATAAGAGATTAATGGATTTTCAGAAAAAATTTGCTTAACATCCCTATTCAAAAAGAAATTTGGTGTCACCTCCTGTACAAGCTGGTCTCCATTCATAATGCTTAGACCTGTATAGCACTGCCTACCCACTGTGAGAATCACAAAATCACTTCTAAGAAGGTGATGAGATAATCCAAATCAGTGGTAGTAAGAACATACCACTATGCATAATGGGCCCCAGGAGAAATGAAAAGAAACCTTCTTCACAGTATGCATTCTAACTGCTTCCTCCTAGAAGTATCTGGTTTATATCTCTAAATATATTCAAGTACTATTATGGTTATGTATTCTTGAAAAACCTTTAGTTGTAGCTACAGCAGCAGCCAGTGTTATACAGCCAATTACCATACACAGTACTTGTGTGAACATACACAAAGTATTTAATAACTTTAGAACCTTTCACATAAATGAGTCCTTGCAAACAACAGTTTTATAATGACATTGAATTTCATCCCCCAAGTTACTGATACAATTTTTCTCTGGACAGTAAGCCACCATAGTAGGCAATCCATAGACATTCACGATTTACATCCATTTACATTCACGATTAAGATACTATAAATTTCTGTGTGGAGGTGTTAGAGTATATGGCTACTTTTACAATATTAGGTTATTTTGGCTAGAGTAGCAGCTGACAATTCTCTTTGGAGAGACTATTCTGCCAAGCATGGTGTGAAAAGGAAAACAGAAGGCAAGTCTTACTGCAAATATTTTATATTTTATGTTTCTCATAAGTCATAATTGATCTAAACTTCTTGGCTTTTCACTTGTCTTCCCATGGTTTTCTGAAGGGATTTACTTTATTAGTTCATGCCAGAAAATGGGAACCCTAAGATGCCCAAGGTGAACTTTTAAAAAACACATTACATTTTTCAAGATATTATTCTCACTTATGTAAGACAGCATAAAAAACGAACAAAAAACCCCAAATCCCCAACACCCCCAAAAGACCACGATCATATGGAGAAGTAATTAAATTAAGCCATGGGACTAGACTATTATCATGTGACTTTTATAATTGAAAGCTTTTTTCCTTTTATGATGGCAGGGATGGTTAACAGTTGCTTTTCAGTAAAAGACTAAGATTTTTTTGAAAAGAGACATATTCAGTAAGCAAGTTGTATTTCTGTTCTTATTTAACCGTTATGTGCAAGGGGAAGTGACAGAATGACCTATTATGCCAGTTGGTGTTTAAATATGTACAGTCACAATCCTTCTCCAGGGTGTATCAAACTAGACTTTAAAGAATAATTGGAAATTATATAATACAGCTTTGAGAAGAAATAGTAGCATTCTAACGGACTATGCAAGCAATTTAATATGGCTGTTGCCATTACTTCTGAAATTTTACAGTCATTATGGAGATCTATGGATGTCAGTTCCTCAAGACCAAGTAAAAGGCTAACGATAAGATTGGTCATGTGTTGGGAATAGAATCTGATTTATTTCAAAAGACAAAAAGTATATTGGGTATGCATATTCTTATTCCAGAGTAATGGTGGTTCATACAGTGTACATGGAGAAGTTCATGCAAGAAGCAGGGAAAAAATATTTCGATTTTTATTTCAACTCAGACTGTCTGTGAATTTACTTTGGCAAGGATTACTTGTTTTTCTACATAATTTCTTTTTTACTGGAAAGGAAGTTGTAACTGGGACTAGACTGACTACCAGTTAGAAAAATCTTCTTTTCGTTGTTCAGAAGTTATGGTTAAAGAAGGAGTAATTCAAATTAACCATAAACTTTAACATTAATATTTTTCTTAACCATTAACTGTTACATCTTCTCTCAACTAATCATAAATTCATCATGATTTAGAACCTCTTTGAAAGATAAGAAGCTAAAGCTCAACACTATTTAGTAATCTCATTAGGAAAAATACTCCTCCCTGACAGAAGTTAAAAGCCATTCATGTGATAGAGGTCATTATTCTCAATAATTACAACAAGCATTAGATTATTCGTTTTTTAAAAGTACCCACCTTATATAATCTGTCTTTAAAAAGCTGTATTTGCTACATTATGCTGTTTTATATTTGTAATTTATCTTGCATTTCATAAAATTACATTATACAAATGATTTTAAAAATTACTTTGTCTCAAAAATGGCCTATGCCTTCCTGAACTTATATATAAAATACACATAGGTTTATAAGTATATATATATATATACACACACTTATGTATACATGTATAGGTGTTGTTGACTCAATCTCTATCCAACACAGGAAGACATGGTAGGTTGGAAGAGCTGAAGATTGAACCAATGTCTCTACCATTGCTCTGAAGTCAAAACAAATGATAGGAAGGTGCTGAAGGTAGTCTAAAATGGGGAAGTCCATTAGTCACCAAATTAGACAAGAAAGTCTTGGACCTGCGACATCAACTGCCTAGCAACTTGCTACATTTTAGAAGATAGCGCTATTCATTGGGACACCAGCTAGAAAACATGTCACCAACCAATTTGACATGAAGAATCAGCGAAGAATGTCTCCTCAAATGTAATGATGTTCAGAAGGACATTTTCTATCAGTTAAATTCTCTGTCAAGAAATATGTAAGAGCTGTGTGACTTCTGTTTAAAACTGTGGAACATGATTTGAATCTCACAGCCACACAGCCTGGGAGTGAAAGGGATCTCCTCGGGGGTCTCCAGCAAGTATGTTGGTTCTTCAGGCAGAGGAGGAGTTTGGTCTATCTCTTCCTGGTTAACTGGTTATTCCTGGTTAAGTGAAAATAGCACACTGGGCCCTTTGCCCCCCTGCCCCTTTGTTCAAAGCAGAACAGGAGCACTGTATCAGTCTCATGTGTTTTTGCAGACTGGAAAGCATTTCCTGCCCAGAACTAGTTCTAGATGAACAGTCTTCTTAAAAGTCAACTTCAACTAATTACAAGGCTTCTGTACATCTCTGGCTTTATAGCAGTTTTTCTGGGAACTCTAAAAATTAGTTTGTTTGGATTCCCCACCTACTGCTGTTTTTAAGCGGTATGCAAACTCTACTTTTTACCATGTAACATTTTAAGACCATGTCTTGCTGTCATACCAAATGAAAGGAAAACAGCTTGAAGCAGCCAGCTCCTTCATCCTGAAGCAGCCTACACTTCGTACCACTTGGAGTATTCAGTTAACAATGATTTCCTTTCTTCAGAAGAACTGCAAAACTAAGCAGCTTTTAGCCTGATGTTACATATTAGCAGATCAGCTGTAAAGAGATATACTTTAAATAGTTTCCCTTTTCGCTTCACGTTTGTATACATAATTTAGACAATTCTGGTTATTAATCTGGTGTTAGAGCAAATGAGTGGCTGGTTAAAGGTTACAGATCAGATTTGTGATCTTATCTAATTATAGGCACTTGAAAGTTGGGCATCTTATCTAAGCTGGTTGAATAGGCTTCTTCCACAGTCAGTAAAGTAGCCATCCTTGAATGAGGACACATTCTACCATCCTGTTCCTCAACCTGAATCCTGCTCTGGGAATATATATTTCATTATAATGATCACAGAAGGAGTTTTGGTCCCTAACTTTTACATGGTTACAATTAGATGATAGGAATCCTATTTTGCCTCTTAAGAAAATAGAGGAAATAATATCTTACATTTCACACAATAGATTGATGGTGGTTGTTGTTTTCATTTATTTGTTTCATGATTTCTCATCTTTAAAGTCATTCAAAATGGAAAGAGGTATAGCATGTTTTGTGCATGGAAAAAACGAGTAAATTCAGGTCAGGTTTAGTCTGATAACAAAGTGGCTTTTCCTAAAAGGCATGCAGTACCTTGCTGGAGAGCCAACAATGGACTCTGGGCTACCATCACAATGTAGTTATTCAAAGACATGGCAGAAGCAATGATGTAACAGAGAAAAGAAAATTAGTATTTTCCCCACTATGACTCTCCTTTCTTCTAGTGCACATAACAAAGAGAAAATTTGCTCACCACCCTGCTTCCTTCTAAAAATGGCTCCTTGGAGCTTTTGTTTTCATTGAAGCAGATAGAAACAGCTACAATTTCTGTCCAGGGAACCACACTCACCCTTGTGGCCAACAATTCTGCATTCAAAAAGGAATAAAACTGATTTTCATGTTAAATTACTGCTGTCATATTTGCTGCCTGTCAGTGACAAGGCAGATTTGTGAACAAGTGATTTTTGAAAATGAGACTGTCTTATTAAATATGTATATCATGTATATCTGTAAATCATACTTTCAGTTCATGTAAATAGTGCTGTCAATAGAACTATGCATCTTATGTCTGATCTTCCATCCCTCTGTTTGTACCAGAAAGAGCAAGCCATTAATGAGGGTTTCAGTCGTAACAGAACAACTTCACGATATGATAATATAGCGAAAAATAAACAATTGCTACTTTTAAGTTTCCCTTGGGTGCATTTGAAAAGTTGGTGCTCATGGGTGAGCTGACTTTCATGACCCCAGAGACTGAAAACTGGTATTAAATCCATTGAGCATCCAAACTACCCTGAATACAGGATTGCTAAATTCTTGGTTGAGATGCTGTGACACTTATTACTTTGGCATGTGCTTGCTTGAAATTATTCAAGTTCTTCAATACAAGGAACAAAAGAACTCACAAAACCATGTGAATGCACACTTAGAATGCTTCTTGCCTCAGGAAGTGCGCAGTCTAATGCAAAAGACAACTGAGACTAGACAAGAAAATACTAAGAAATGAGACCACATAGCAAGCAGATGTGTGGTTTCCACACAACAGCAACTCTGTCTGCTGCCACAACATCTTGCAAACACTTGAATGGAAAAGAGTGTTGGAAGAATGAGCATGAAACATGGTTGTAGATGCTTGCAGAGAGCTCCTCCCAAATGTAAGTAAGCACATGAGAGAAAGTGCAGCTCTTGTCTTGAAACAAATCTCATAAATTAATAGAACTTCTAAGAAGGCCTGTTCAGAAGCAGGGTTTGATTTCTCAATACCAAGTAATAAACAAAAGACAAGCAAGGCAACTTGAGTGCTTTGGAAGTGAAGATTATGAGTTTATGATTGACATTATAGAGAAACACCTCATAGAGATGAAGAGAGAGAGTTGATCTTTGTGCATTCTGCACTGCTATCAAGAGTATCTCTCAAGGCCAGAGAAAAGCCTATGGCTGTAAGCAAGTGATAAGGAGTTGATGGCCCAGATAAGGATTTGAGCTGTGTGGCTGCACAAGAAAACGTATTCTGCAGGAAAATACTTGCAGAATATCTGCAGAAAATATCTGCAGAAAAGTCTTCAATACATGCACCTTGGATGTCAGAACCTCAAGAGGGATAAGCAAGCAAAACAGCTGTGAAGAGATGAAGGAAAGACGAGCTGGGAAGAGGGCAATTATGTTGCACTTCATCAGTATGTCTCAGTGACACACTGTAGAGTGAGAAGTGCAGGAGGAGATGGCAATTTGAAGAGTGAGTCTGTAGTGAGGTGAAGGAGCAAGGGAGAAGCACAGTTAGTTATCAGCGATGGTAGAAAAGCAGGAGTTGGCAGAACAAACCCCTAATGCAGCACTAACCACAGTGTGAGACTGACAGCAGAGCAGGAGCACAGATATAGTCACCCAGAGACAAAACAGAGCCCACAAGAGGAGACAAGGTTGCAAGCTTGTAGAGTGAAACTTTTGGGATGGGGACAGAGACCCCAAAATATAAAGATGAGAAAAAAATAAGAGTTTGCAAGAATGTTAATGAAACCAAAGACAACATGTAGATTGCTGAGAGGACATGAGAAAGCACCAAAGCTAGAAGCCAAGAAGTCATGAAAAGACAAAGTGACAGGTATAGTGATAGCCCTCAACCCAAAATGATCAGAGGGAATGGTTTATGATCAAAGTGGGAGGACTCAGCACAACAGGTAAAAATGAAGCCTTACAGGTGAGCGCAAGAGCTGAATTGGAGCTGCAGCCCTCATAAAGAGGGTAAAGGTAAAGCTCAGGACACAGGTGAGTCAGCACTGAAGTTCACTGTGGAGAAGGGCTGGAGACTGCCAGGGAGCAGAGACTGCTTTATGCATTGTTGAAACAAAACAAAATTCTCCACAAAGCCAGCTGCCCTGGCAAATTGTTGAGTCAGACAGTATCAGCAGCTTCAAAGAGGGACTGGACAAATTCATAGACAACTGCATCGTAAAAGATACTAATGGGAAAAGGCAGGGTGCACTCTCTTTAACATCATAGTACTGGATACATGGTACTCCTCCAGTTACTCATTTGGAATGGCCGGTCAAACCATTTTTGAGAAGAAAATTTTAATCAAATGTAGCTAAACCACAGAAAGTTTCTATGGGCATTACAGAATATTTTTCTGCCAACTTAACTCTGGAAACTGACGGGATTATTCTTTTCTGAAACTTCTCAAAGAACAAATAGTTATAGCCTGAGTTGAAAGTGGCATGAGAAATAGAGAATAACAGAATAATAACAGAAGCATTAGTGAGGAATCAACCATCACTAGAAAACATCATCCAGTCTAGGATAAAACCAGAGAAAGTACTTATAGGGTAAATGAATTTATTAATTTTTTTGTTGTTTTGCTTGGCATCTAGCAAAAAGGGACTTGTATCACCTATTTAATTGTTACTAAGTTTTATTACATAAACCATCTTGCAAAATAATTGCTGGTATAAATGTTAGTTTTAGCTGATTGACCTCAGGAGACTCCTCTTTTCTGTGAAGGTACTGAGGGTGAGGGGAGGGAGATAAATGCTCTGTTTTCTGTGCAACTCCATCAGTATGACTTTCAAGGAACATTAAGTCTGTTCTTGCACACCTCTCAGGAACAATTCCAGAAGAAAATCATGCACACAATTTTTGAAGACATTAATCTCCCCACTGACACAGAAGAGCAGGTACTGCCCTTTGACTTGGAGATGGGATTACAGCTTTGCCTATTGAAGGCACAGGAAAATAAGAAAAGAGTAAAACAAAAGGACAACACTAATAAGGACAGAGCTTGAGAGTCTTACTCTAGGATGTCTCTATGCATAAGTAAATCAGCCTTCATTACACAAATTAATACAGTGCTTAAAGACACCTTAACCCCACTTTGTTAACCCCACAGCCCTCTGTGTTTTTCCTCCTGTGTTTGCACAGACTTTTCTTCAAAGTGTGTTTTTAGTCCAGGTGTAAATCAAAGGCAACCTGAGAAATGCAAGCACAGGACTGGAGAGAAACAGGGTTGGGAGGTTAGGAGGTTACTGCAGCTATTTAAGCAGTATTTAATATTTAAATATTAACTATTTAAGCAGTTAATTACCTGCAATGCAAATCTAAGCATGTATTTTGATCTAGTCTTTTACTCAAGCATGCAAGTCATTCACGTGTTTTGCATATTTAAAGTAGAGACTTAAGTTTTTCATGGGCCAGGGCTTTGGTCCATGCAATGGAAGTATGAAATCTCAAGATCCTTCTATGCCTTTGCCATTGTTTTCCATCAGGTTTACAGCGAAGAAAATAGAAGACCATATCTGATGAGCTAATGTTTGCAACAAAACTAAGCCTAAAAGAGTAGCACAAATTAGAAGTAGTTTAATAGCAAATTACAAGTATTCCTTGTAACATAACATCTGATCTCTGCATTCCAAATCCAGGACATCCAGCTTTTACCTTTTATTTTTATTTATACGTGCAGCAGTCTTTACAACTCAAAGCTGATGAATTTTCATTTTCTTACAATCTTATAATCAAAAAGTGGAGGACATAGCAAAGATATTAGCAACAAGTTGTCCTCTTGCATTGCAGGAATTAGAGTGCTTTTGAATTCCAGGAATATAACCATCTTTCCATTATAAACTTTTTAATAGTCATTACTAGGCAGAGGTATTAGGAAAGCAGTAGAAGAGTAGCTGAGAGTGTTATGACAGAAGTCTGGAATTAAATTAACTTGAAAAGTGTAAGAGTGATGATATAGTCCTGAACAAGCACTGGTCATGCAGTTAAGTTATTTCACAATTAAAATTAGGTGTGTAATTGCACATATATTTACACGTCTCCCAGGAGCACTTCCAGAAGTTTTGCCTCAGCAAACAGTATAATCAGCTGTACTTATCACCATGTTCTGTTTAGTATTTAAGGTGTATCTTTCATTGATAAAAGTGCATAGGCAGAAAGATGGAAAGAAAATTCGTGTCTTCCTCAAGTATTGTCAAGAGACTGAAAAACAGAGAAGTAAAATCAGGTGGGACACTACCTTATCTCCTAGAATTGTCTCATACTCTTACAAAAAGATTCCAGCTTCACAGATAACATGAATGTAATTACAGGAGAATAAAACCCCCCACATAAATGCAGTCAAGAACCAAACCAAATGGACAAAAATGTCTACTCATTTTTCTGGGCAGTTCCCTACTTAAAAGCCTCACTTCTGCTGTATCGGTCTTCTCTCTGATATTTACAGGAAAGTCAAGAATTTTCTAAGGCAAAGATGCCAAGATCAAAAAGCTAGCTAACGCGATAGACAGACAATCAGGTAGATAGAAATAGAAAATAAATGGAAGTACTTCCTTGACATCCTTTGTCACTTAATCCCTAGAATTATCAAAGCGAGTTTCTGTAAGAAGGTGAACAACAGGGCACTGTAGTGGGTTCAGCTGTTACACTGGCTAAATTCAACAACCATGCTACATTACATCCTGAACATTATTGGGCAGGCTTGGGCCCATGTTGCCTACCCCACAATACACTGGCTAGAATATAAATCAGCATTATATAAAAAAAAAATCATTTGACAACACACAAACGTATAATTTATTCAAAGCATCACTTGTTATATTTTATGGCTAAATAAAATGCAACATTACTGATTTCCTGTAAGACTCAACTTTTCCATTTGCATACTACAGATGCATAAGCTATTAATTTATTTCTGAAAATCATAAAATCCTTTAACTGTATAAAAGGATAAGAACAACCAGGATCCCTAGACTAAATACATGTATTTTTAAAAAATGATTAAGAAATTCAAGATTCTGGTCTGCACTAGCAGACTGGCAGACTTGCTGGCAGACAGCAGTTGTAGATGAACAGCAGAGCTGTGTTTTAGCTTAGCCAGAAATTCAAGTGTTTTGAAAGAAAAGACACTGGCAAGTCCACTCCACTGTTGATAGTCTTCCTATACATTTACCATAGTTCAAACCAAGGGACAGAGAAAGTTCAACCAATTGCCCGAGAAAGAGCAAACAGACCCCTTCTTTCAGAGGACCAGAGGGTACAATGCCAAGACATATGGACAAACACAGAAGCATGACAGCAGCAACACAGCAGTAGTTGTTTGAATGCATTCCAGCTTCAGCTGACCTGAGGAACTGTACTTCAGCATCTACTCCAGGGTTATTAGTGCAGTTAAAACCTGCCCTAGTGCCTGGGCTGGTTCTTAAGCTACCAAGAATCAAAGCAGTATTACTTATTCCAAGAATGTACAGACACTTCACACTATGTGCTTCCTCACTGCCTAAGCAACACAAGCCCATTCAAGGTAGCAAAGGTCCCTTCATAAAGCCATGCCTGAGTACTGTATAGATTCACATATATACAGGCTTTGTTGAGATTTAAGTCAAAGTAATTCAAACCATTAACAACTTCATCAAATCAGAGCCAGACTATCCAGAACTTTGCTGAATCTGTCACTTCAGTTTGCAAGTACATGAAGAGTACATGCAAGTACATAAAATATTCAAGCAACGGCAAAGCTGTAAAATCCATACCAAAATACCATCCAGAAGTTTCTGAAACTGGGAGAGGATCTCAGGCTAGTGCAGTAAGCCAGCAACATTATCATCAACATGAAATAGCAGCAACACATCCAGCAACACTCACATTTGTAAGGCACAGAACCTTCAAGCAAAGATGATAGGACAAAAGGACAGTCTAAAATTGCACCAGAGGAGGTTTAGATTAGAGATTAAGAAAAATCCCTTCACTGAAAGCATTATCAAGCATTGGAACGATCTGCCCAGGGAAGCAGTTGAGTCACCATCCATGGAGCCGTTAAAAAGACGTATAGATGTGGCACTTAGGGACATGGTTTACTGGTGGATTTGGCAGTGCTGGGTTTACGGTTGGAGTCAATGGTCTAAAAGGTCTTTTTTAATCTATTCTATGATTCTATAGAAAAGACATGCTGCCTTACCTTCCAGTCTCAGCAACTGCAACAAAATTTCCACAAAGCTCCTAAAAAGCTCCTAAGCAGCAGGTGGCCTCAACACATCAGTGAGCAGAGTACTTAATCTCACTGTCTAGTGCTTTAGCACAGACTTGTTTAGTTCTACATACTTCATAACATGATCAGTCAATCAAACTGGATTGTAGACACAACATGCCTTCACAGATATATCTAATCAAGTAACAGTAATAAGAAAGAGATTAATGACTCCAAACAGATGTAAAATCCCTTCACTAAATGCAGCAGAAATAATCCCAACAAGTTTATTAATGTTGATATCTAATTAAGTTTTCAAAGTATGCAAAATTAAGACTCAAAAGGGAATGTCAGTACAATTTGATGCCAGAAACAAGATTTTTGGCTCTTTGGAGAACAAATTAATGACTTTATGAAAGAAAGACTCTGTTGAATGAGTATCCCCTGAAGAAGAGCATGGTGTGTGTTGAATCATGTTATGTACAATGATATTTTCTTCGGATTTACTGCATGGATTTAGTCTTTTGTTATGTGAATGTCCTTTAATGTGCTAGTTAAAACTGCGCATTTTATTGCCTAAAGTCCCAGAGATACATAGGGCTTTCTGCCTTCTAGGGCATGGAAAAGGAGAGAACACTGTAAAAGATGTAAGTAGATGTAATAGATCTCCGTCTCAAAAAGGTGAGGGGAAAAAAATAAGCAAATTGGCTGATTGAAATAAGAAACTTCACTCTCAGTCTGATTAACTGTTACAAATGGTTTCCTGATATGTTTTTAAAAATCTACTTCTAAAGTAGATGTAAGTGCCCTTCCCAGCTCTGATAATGCCTGAATTATTATGCATTAGTATGTTACTTGGCTGCTAATGACTGTCATTGGAAGGAAAGTTGTTTCTGCTGATGTTCTTCCTTCATCTTAATTGTTCTTACTAGCATTTGTAGATATGTGGTTTACCTCCCAGCAGAGCTGGACAAATTATGTAATGAGACAACAGACTTGGGTATTTCCAAATTACTTCCAAAGTAGCAACAACAAATAGTAAGGTTATCAAGGTACTGAATAAAAATTGAATGGGAAACAAACTCATGATCAACAAAATTAATGGGTTTCAGACTGGAGAGCCAACGATTGACAGAAATTCACCAAACATTACACAGAGATAGTAAAAGAGAAATTCTTCTAGTATTGCTATATATGAAGCAAAAAGAAGGAAACACCTGGTCAGAGATGAATAAATGTAAACTAAAATATACTGATGCAGCTGTGCTGGTTTTGGCTGGGATAGAGTTAATTTTCTTCATAATAGCTGGTATGGGGCTGTGTTTTGGATTTGTGCTGGAAACAGGGTTGATAACACAGGGATGTGGTAGGTGCTTACACAGCCCCAAGGTCTTTTCTGCTCCTCACCCAGCCCCACCAGTGAGCAGGCTGGGGGTGCATGAGGGGTTGGGAGGGAGCACAGCTGGGACATCTGATCCCAACTGACCAAAGGGATATTCCATGCCATATGGTGTCATGCTCAGCAGATAAAGCTGGGAGAAGTAGAAGGGGTGGGGGTTTGGGACGGGAATGTTGGCAGCTATGGCACTTGTCTTCCCAAATAACTGTTACGCATGATGGAGCCCAGCTTTCCTGGAGGTGGCTGAACACCTGCCTGCCCATGGGAAGTAGTGTATGAATTTCTTGTTTTGCTTTGCTTTCATGCGCAGCTTTTGCTTTGCTTGCTAAACTGCCTTTATCTCAGCCCATCAGTTTTCTCACTGCTACTTTTTTGATCCTTTCCCCCATCCCACCATGGCTGGGGAGTGAGTGAGCAGCTGCATGGGGCTTAGTTGCTGGGCAGGGTTAAACCATGACAATGCTAAGAACAGGCTCAACTACTTTCATAAATTGAACACTCACAGATCTTTAAAAATTAAAACTGCCAAAATACCTTCATCCTGCACATTCTTATACTTGTGTTGTGTGTACCCAACAGGAGCTCACTTTCTCCCAGGATAACTCATCAAGTACTGTAATTCCTCTAATCAAAAGGTCACAGTTAGTCACACAGTCTTTACATGTGAAATATTACTTCTTTGTCTGTATTCAGCACATTTAAAAGTTAATTAACAATAAAACATTGCTTTCAAAGCCAGTTGCAGTACTTTTCCCAGCTAGATGAATCCCACCATGACAAGAAAGCCAAAATACCTGTATGCAGCACTAATGATTAGCAAAAATTTAATATTCTCTAATGAAATAAACCACAAGGCCAAGGCTATAAAAGGTTTGTAAGTCCAAATCTGAAATATTTTGGTGCTCTTGTATTTCTCGTTTCACTAAACCATTTTGCTAGGAAAAGACATTTTGAAATACCATGTACCTTTGATCTTTGATTCCTCATGCAAACCTGCCTAAAGGATTGTAGCTGTGATACTCACTTTCAAATTCTGGACTGCTTTGCAAGAGTATCTTCATAGGTCTCATTAAGTTTAAATTAGAGTAGACCTTGGAGAAAAACATCTACTTGTCTTCCTACACCAAACATTGTTTTGTTCTCCACTGCTGATAAACTTCATGGTAAATAAGGAGGTTTGCTGATTCACAGAGCAGCTAAATTGTTTACCTGTAAAAACATGCACAGTCCAAATTTTCTCCCACTGGCTTGCTCACTTAAAAGTACATTAAAATCAGTGACACTAAGATTTGGGCTATAATCAAGGAGTAATCATATGTATATAAAGCCAGTTCTAGTTAAATCTGAACTACAGTAATTTTGAAACAAAAGGAGAAACAAACATTGCAAAGGACTACATACACGTTAAACTTATCAGCTGTGAGTGGTCTCATGAAGTTCATGGCAGACAATAAAGCACATGCATATCTGCAGAGTACAGATCTAGAGCTGGGACTTGGTGACTGAAAACAGACTGAAGTAAAATGTTACAAAGCAGTGTATAAAAAAAAAAATACTTCAAAATTATTTGAATTCCAACTCACCTGCTGAGATCTGAATTCAAATTTGAATTATTTTTTCCATATCCCTGAAGATCTCAATTAGTCCAAGAAATACAGCCCTCGTCCTGAAGGCAGGCAACTGTATAATTTCATTCTGACCAAGCAAACTTACAGCATTAAATTACACTGATTTTGGCATAGAAAAAAATCTTTTTGCTTAATACAAACCCACATTCATTTATCATATGAATACAAAGCCTGGTCTTGTGCCTTCCCAGTGGAATTGTTCACTTATGTAAGCGCTAAAGAATCAACATATGACCTAATGGTATTTTAGGTTATTGCTTGGTTATCTTTTCACAGTTTTCTTTAAGTTTCTTCTATTGTCACCTTTCTTAAAAGCCTGTGGTAGCTGGTGGTATGACTCCTCAGGAACAGGAAGTCTATTCAGAATATTATGCCAACATAACTCTAAAAACTCAGGATGATAGGCGGGACATGACTGATGTTCCGTTTTTAACAAAACCAGTGTTTTCAATACTCAGGAAATTTCTGAGTCACACAGCAGAAGGCTGGTGTTTGCAAAGACTGCTCTAGCTCTTGTCTCTGTGATTAAAATCTATGCATCATTTGCAAAATAAGAGCGAGAGAAAGTAAGAACAGCTTGGAAAGCAACTAAACTATGTTATCTTAAGGTAGGTTTTAAACTTCCTTTCTGAACTACTACTAGTTTTGTGACAGTCTTGGACATTTTACAACTAATAAGCTTATCTCCAGAAACACCTGACAGATTTGATGTTACTTTGCTGACAAGTAAAACAAAAACATTACTTCTAAAGAAGGATGTGTAGATAGTCCAGGAACAGGCAATTACTTTGAAAATTCAGAAGACGACCAAGAAGATCAATTAATTAAAAATGTAGGAATTACAGGGGGAAAAATGATGGCCAAATGAGGGCAAGTTATATTTTCATAAGTTAGACAGGACAGGTATCTAAATAGATATTACTGTTCACATTGTTCTACTACAGGTAGAAAAAAAATCTCTATTATGAACTGTGTTTAGTGAAAAATACTGAGTGAATTTGCTGATACAGTAATTTTGCATTACAAATACCTTATATTGTTATTAATCTAAAGTTTATATGAGAAAACAAGAGTCTTAGAGAGATAAATCCCTGGTTCCTGCTGTATGATCCAGAAGAAAACAGACTCATAAAGCTGCTTACTGTAAAGAAGAGAGACATGAAAAGTTCCCACTCCATCAAAGCAGCACTGCTTCAAAGTTCCCTTTTTATCAATAGAAAACTCTACACAAAAAAAATAACTTTTAAAGGGATTTACTAACAATGCATATGAAGGAATAGAACAAAAGATTGAGAAAAGAGCATTAGGTTACTTTAGTTTTGGCTGTCAAGTATTTTTCCTGACCATAACCGATACTAGTATACCTGGATTTCTAAACATATGATGTACATATGTTTTACTCTCATATACCATCTCATGCACAATTTTCCTGAAACTTAGCAATCTGTGGCAAATATGATAATTTTACAGGGTAGAACAGTTGGAAGTAAGAAGTTAATGACTACAGCAATATACATGCAGCCTGCAAAAGCCACCTAGCCTTTTTTTTTTTTGTTCGTTTCTGATTGTAGATTGTAGATAAGATTGAAGAATCTTTTCTTTATAATACTATAATTAAATTTATTAGAGTGGTTAAATGAGAAAACTTAATTAATTTTCCTACTTTGATTTAGAATGCTTTATACAGATACATAATGTATATAAATTTAGGACACTACAAAGTAATCTTTTCCTCCTATTAAATACAATTCTATTTTTAATGGCCATAATAATTATCAGATCCCCTCAACTGTATTGTTTGATTTAAGTTCATATAATGAGCACTGAATATTAAAGTGTGCTACATAATGCAGGCTATTTTCATAGCCAGTTCCAGTCTTCTGGATGGTATAGACAAAGGTGATTTTTTCTAGCCAAGGGTTCATGAAACAAAAAGCATGTAAAGCAGAGCTTGCCAAGTGACAGGAGAAGAAGGACAAGGATGCCTTCTGGGAGGGATCCCCTAGCACATATCCAGAGGCAATTCTGCAGGAGCTGTTAGTGGAGGCTTTCTGGGTCCACCCCAGGAAATCTAGGCTATGGGATGCAAATATCTCATGGTCCCCAGCGGTTTGTTGAGAACAGCTGCCTGTTCTGCCTGTCTCTAGAATCAGCCCTGCTTATCGTAGAACAACTCTGCAAGGAGAGCTGTGGCTGAGAGAACCTGTGTGCACACACCCTGAGTACTTGCCGAAGCCCACCCACGGTATCGCTGCGGTGCAGCTCACCTCAGCTGCCCTGCTGGAAGAGACATGCCCTGAATGGTGTCATAAACAAGGTTAAGCCAGGGCCCTGGCACTGACACCCACTGCTACCAAACTGCCCTTGTACAATCTCCCTGCTCCCCACAAAAACCATATCCCAGACTGCTGCACATGATTCTTAATGCTGCATACATGCTGGCTTTGCAGACTTTTATGTTATCCACAGAAAGAGAGTAATCAGCATCAGCCACCGCACTTGTAAATTCAGACACTGGCCATCTGGACCCTGTGGAATAACCTTTGCTTTCACAACTGATAACATACTTCTGGAATAAAAAGGCTGAATGTCTTGTACACCAGTGCAATTAATGTTTGAAGATGCTAAATGAGCATCTGGCCACCTGTGGGTAAGACAAGAGTAAAAGGAGCTGCATCATCTGCACTTGTGGGAAGATGGACACTGTTGAGCAAAGATGTCCAGAAAAGGGCAAGGAGAGGGCTGAAAACTATTTCAGAGATAGACTTCGAAATATATTAAAGCTGGGTACAATTTCAGGCTTATTAATGTCCAGCATTTGAGAAAGCTTTCTCTTGTCTAAGTTCTAAACATCATATTCAACTACTAACGTAGTGAAACTAATCTTCTTTCTGTGAATCAGATAGGAAAGTAAAGTAGTGAGTAATTTTGTTTTTTTCACTTCTCCAAACTCCTAGCAGATCCAGCAGCAGTGCATTTATTCAGGGCAGCACTTTTTTTACCAGAGGATACCTTTTATGTGCATGTTTATGAGACCAGGAGAACTGTAAGGTGCTGTGCACACATGCTATGAGAAATGACCCTCTCAGAGGCCAGAGAGCATAAGTCAGAAACTGAAAAGAAGTTTTGGAATTATGCTTTGAGTGAATTAATGGAGCTGACTGTGTTCCTTTATTATTAACATAAATCCAAAGTGCCACATACTACCAGTGTCAACATAATGCAGAACATTTTGGCATTACTGATTTTAATTGCTTACAGACAAAATATTTTTCTGAAATTGTTACCTTTAAGTATCGAATAGATATGGGACCACCAACACATTTTTTTTCAGGATGATCTTCAAAAGTTTTCAGGAATTAGTCGAGGTTCTCACAGTATCATTGACATAAATGTGAATTAATACAAACTCAAAGACAGAAGCTAGAGAAGACTGGCAAATGGCAGGGGTGAGAAGGTGTGAGTAAATTTTACCTCAGCAAGCCTCTCCCCTTCTTTGTGATGCAGGAGCTAAATTTAACCAGACAAGTTTTCAGATTTCTGGTTGTGGTGGGTCTTTAAAAAAGAGAAAAAGTACCTGCTTTGCCCATGAATCAATGACAGCCCAGTTTTGTGAGCCTGCCTGAAGATTCCTTTCTTCCTCTCTCATCACAGGTTTCAGCAGCCCTCTACTCCTGACTTATTCTTGAGCTGTACCATGTTTTTCCACCTGTAGAAGAAGGAAGACCACCTAAGGGCGGTAGCAGGAGCGGGGGAAAAAAAGTCACTAAAATGAATGAGCTGGTGTAGCCCTGTTATTTGTGATACATTAAAAGTGATACATAAATGTGATACATAAAAGAAGTGCACTGGCCACTTCTGCAGAAGAAGAGAACTGTTTCATGTGAATTCTCATCCACCTGTTCCCTTTTAATTTCTGTTGTCTGCATGACATAAGGCACCTGGTTGTTTTGAACACCTCCAGTGAAATAAAATTCCATCTGTGAATTTCAGAGCTTTACAAGAATTCAAGATCAGGACTTCCACCAGTCACCTGGTTTTGCTAATGAGGTTTCTGTGGGTTGGGGAGGTGGCGAAAGGTATAGGACACAACAGCCACTTTAAGATGTTCACAAACCAAGGGAAAAAAGTCTTGTTATTATTCAAGACTTCAAAAAACCATAGTCTTGAAGTTCTATGATTTTTTAGTACGCTTGCTGTTAAGTTCTGACACGTCTTTGGTGGGTACTGTGAATTTTCCTAATCATTCTAAGGAAAAACTGTCATTTGACTGATTTTTCTTTCTTATGGTTATAAAAGGATAATGGCATTACTCTGCAAAGCTTTCACATCGTGGCCTGAATTCTCAAAATACTTAATCCCTACTCAGAATATAAATGTGCTGCTTCTAGGTTTCACTCTTTGTGCTAATGACTTGAACCATGATTCATAGCTTCCCCCAATTTTGATTCACAGAACTGAGCATTCTGCTTGCCTTCTGCTATATCAAGCCATCTGTTTGCTTTAAGGCAACGTAGACTCATTATTTGTGAATGACTTTTACTAAGAACAGAGACAGAATTAAGACTAACAGGAGAAAACTGGAGAAAACATGATGCTAAATGTGCTCAGATATTTAGGGGTCAGACAAGCAGTATCTGTCAGGCCATCTTACACATTCCATCTGATATAATAATTTCAGTGTGAAGAAAGAACATGTTTTGCAAATCTTTTGCTATACAGGCAGTAACATAGTTAAGTATCATCTTTGGTTCTTCTGCATGTAAAACTAACTATACAGGGCAATGTGAATTCAGACAAGGCAAACCTTCCTAATCAAAGCTATGGCTCATCTCCATAGCTGGAGATATTCACACAAATGATACAAGTCAGCAGTACAAATAAACCTGTCAGGAAACTGGTAGAGCATAGCCAGGTCACCCTGAACTGAAACTTCTACCTCAACACTTACGCATTGGAGAGGGTGTGTTAATGATATTCTTCTATCTCTATTGACTTCTTACATCCACCAATTGTATGTCAGTAGTTATCTCCATTTAGTTCAAGAATATTACTGCTGCTGAAACAGAGGAATCGGGAACTGTAATGTCTTCCACTGTTTATGGCACAAACAAAGGAGTTACACAGTGAGAATATGAAAGAATTCTAAACTCATATGAGGACAATCTTAAGTTGAGTCTTCAAAGACTGAAGTCCTTCTGTTCCTTGAGAAATGATAGACAAAGGAAAGAATGATGAGCTGACTCAGCTAAGCAGTTTTGCAAACCTCATGTTAACTCATATGACAAAATTCAGCTTCACAGACTTCAGTTTCAAATGTGGCATTTCAGCTGGAAATTTCCCATACTACATTTTGGAACCAATTTTACACCATTGGCACAAAGGACAGCTTGCAACTGGAAATGTTGCTGTTCACTTTCAGCTACACACTAAAAGAAATGACTACTTGTTTTCATTTGTGTATACTAGCTAATCCTGTTGAGAACACCAATGAAGCAAACATTTTTCTCTACTACATCAGTATTAAAATGCTGTGTTTAGGACAATTTGCTGGCAAATTTTCTCTTTATCTGTATATTTGTTAACGTTTTTTAGGCAGAATTTTCCATCTACCTGTATCAAAAGCTTTTCCCTCCTTTAAAGTAATACTTGTTGTACAAGTGAGGTCTTTTTGCATGGAAAAATTGGTTAATTTTATTAATTCTTAACTCATAGTTCACATATAAAAAGAGAAACTGCAAAATTTTAATTTTTTTTTCTTTTTTTTAGATAATTTTATACTTGTGGTAAAAAAGATTCCAGTTTTTCTGCTGGGGTTCTAGCCAATGCCTCACTTTTTTTCATCAATAAATGAAACGCAGTGATAATTTTTGCAACTCTGGGCATTTTCTTCAAGATGTTGATTAACAGTTTTCTCAAGGAATCAGTAAAAACCTTGACTCAGAAGGATTAATCACACATGTGGTGTTGGGTCGGACAATGCTTGTTCCTGAGGGCTTTTAAAAATCCAGTTGCCAGAGATCCAGCACCTGACTTTTTCTCCACTAACAACAGACAGAGCTTTCTCATTCTGGGATTTTCTAACTGGTATTCTGGGATACATTCACTGGTATAGTTCTTTCAGTAGCATAATTCAGTTGACTTTGATTACTGATATGAATTATTATAAAATGAACTGAAGTATTTTTTTGAGTGGTTAATTTTTTATTCCCACTATTTAAGCTTCCTGACCTTCAGTCCACTAGTTACTGTAAGTATGCTTTCTTTTTACATTTTGTAAAACTCTTTCTTCCAAAATCACACGATGTCCATTTCTAGGACCATTGTGTTACCATCAGAAGAATATAGTTGGCTCGATAAATATGGATTTACTTTCTGGTATTATCATCTCCAGCAATCTCTAGTAAATTTATGACTCCATGTACTTCCTACTTTTTCATGTACAGTAGCATTATTCATTATGCCAGAAAAGTGAAGTTATTTACAGAAGAATATATATTGGAATCTTTTAAACAGAATAATTATATTGCTAGAGGAATACCAGTACAATTTTCCATCATGTGCACTCTCATTCCAAAATAAAAACGTCTATATCAGCAGTTACGTTGTCAAAGTTATACTTGTATAATTGCACAATTAAAAATATACGACTGTTGTTAATAAGGGAATTGACTTTATTAACCTCAGCAGAAAGGCTAAAATGAGTTTGGTTCTTCATATGTATGTACCAATACATTTATTCTCTACTATTTAAAAATCACCCCAATAAATACTTTTCACATAAGCATGCAACAGATGCTAACTAACTGCTGCTGCACCAAACTCAACAAGATTGAGAAAACTCTTTTCTATCAGCAGTCTACCGGGCCACTCTCAATCCAGCTGCCAGTCGCTCCCTTATGCAAGGGATGAGACACCTCCAGCCTGGGATCAAAGGAGCAAATTCCTGCCAGGAAGGGCAGAATCATTCCCAGTACTCTCCAAGAATATTTAAGTATTAAAAATTGAATGCAGCACGTGTTTATAATGACATCCAGCATTTAAAGGTATCAGAGCTGGCCTTTGACAAGCTGGTGGAACTGGCAGATTGTTGGTCTTGCCTTATTTGTCTTTGAAGGGCATGCTCAGCACACACGACCCAGATCTGCCCTTTGTGGGAGAAGGGTGTTGGGAGGAGCGTGACCCCGTGTTCAGCACAGAGCATGCTCAGGACCTGCACAGAGGCACTTAGGCAGTGGGCTGCTTCTACATGCTGTCCTCAGGGAGAAACTCACCTGGCACACTGCAAAACGTGTTGAGGCCTTTCACAGTGCTGATGTGCTGATTTTTCCTCAACTGCATCCAGTCCGTCTGTGAATCAGAGAATAGCCTAACATGCTAGGCAGAAATGGACAATTTCAGAAACAATTTGCATTTGGACAGCCAATTTCCATTTCTGATCCATTTGCATCTTCCTAGGGCTGAAGGAAAAATGAGGTCATATAGAGCACAGAAGAGTCATTACAGCATTTGAGCAGAGGGGCTATGTGTGCTTTAAAAATAACTGTTTAGGAGAAACCAATTTATTTCTAGTGAAATTAAAAAATCCTTGAGCCCCTCAGAACCTACTCAAAAAGAGCCTGTGATGAATTGCTGTGACAATTTACTTCCTCCTCACACCATCCCGGCTCCTATTCATTACCTGAAGATTTACATTTGTGCTACAGTAGAAACCTGCTAAATGCATAACCGTGTCTATAAATTAATTCACTTAGAACATCTCTGTCTATCACAGGAGATTTTTTATAGGGCTGTATTACCGAAATAGTTATGCTTTCTTGTGTATCAAATGTTGTGGCTATCCAGTACAGCTCTTTATAATGGAGGTTAATTTTTCCTGGTGTTTATTTTACACAGAAACTAGGAATCAAACAGTCTTATGCAGCAAAATTTTGGTGAAGAAGATTTACGCTGGAGCCAAATGAAGCACCTACATCCCTTGCAAAGAGGACAGTATGTGATTCTCTCTTAACAGGACAGCCTTTTCAGAAACCAGAGCCTTCATAGCAGAAGCTATTACAGCAGCTTTTCACAATGGCATATTAGACAAATGCAAATGCCAGTGTCATGTAGACTAAATCACTTAGACAGCAGTGCACGCTTTTCCTTTCAGAAGCCTACGCACCTGCTCTGGCCGTACTGCCAGAAACAATATCGTGCTGTTCTTCTCTACATCTCTGGGTTTGAAGTTTTACATTAAGCAGCAAACACTGCCAAGATACTGAAGAAATATGGCAATATTAAGAAGAATGTATTCATTCTAAAACTCAAAGGAAAGAGGCACAAACTGGAAATGCATCAGCTTTGCTTTTGAATAACTTTGTACAAGCTGGCTGATTTTAGTAACTCAAAACTTTGTCTTCTTTTAACTTATTTTCCCGTCATTGTAATTAAGAAAATTTTATATGTTCAGTCTTTCGTAAATCTTAGAAATCTATCTAGATATTACCTTAGAAATTCTCCTAGATATTTTAAGCTAAGAGGTAGAATGTTAAATATTTACAACAGTTACTACTGCCCCTTTAACAATAAGCCAAATAACATACATCAGACTATTTCGTTTTGCAGTGTCACAATGAGCTATTTTGGTTTACACTTGACTTTTCCATAGTTCAGAGCTTTATTTCCCGCCCCCCCACCCCCCACCCCACCCCCCCTTCTAGACTTTGATCTGACATTTCCAAGCAACTCTTTGGGAGTGCAGCGAAGAATACAGGAAGGCAGCAGGAACAGCAAACTTATCATTAGAAGACAGCAAGAGTCAACGAGCCTGGAAAAACAGCTGTTCATACATGTTGTAACTTAACAACTCAGAAGTCATTTGTCAAGCATGGCTAATACGCAAATATCTGACAGAACAGTGAGCCACAAGGTCACCTTTGAAAAGAAGAATTTGAAAGACCACTGCAGCTAGTAGCCTCTTAGGTAGGATGCTCAAAAAAATGAAGTAAAATTGCATATGGAAAGATGGTTGAGTAAGAAAAAATGGGGAAAATAGGGTATTATGAAGAAACTGGATTAACAAGGAAATCCTACATGACCTATAATAATTTGTGCCAATCTTCAGAGATTTTGAACATAAACCTTCAGAACTGTAATTTTACAGATTGAACTGGATTATTGTTCTTTCTCCATCTTGTTTCTATTTGATATTCTTGCAGTATCAGGGCTTGTTTCATTGTGATGTCCAGGTAATGAATCTGAGATCTGAATAGCAATGTCTGTATCTGGCATTAACAGACAGAAAGGCTTACTAAATGTATCTTGTAATCTCTGTCTTTCAATTTACACTTTCCAAATGGTGTGCTGTCATCATTAGTTACGTTAAAAAATAAATACAAATGTTTTGCCATAATAAAATAATATACATCTCAAATAACTATCTGATCAAACTCATCTTATTACTTGTCACTCATTACTTTTACCTCTCTTCTGAAAAGGATAAACTGTGCCTGTCAAAATCAGCTGAAAATAACTTGCTTTCAGGCTTCTAAGAGAAAAAAATAATTTACATGTAACTGTAAAAAGTATGAGCCATTGAAAAAATTTGAAATTGTCCTTTAGCGTTTATTTCCCTCTATCAAATCACTGAATAATGTTAACAGGAAGCAGATTTTCAGTTAATGCCCTGAAGAACTTTAATCTTAAAAGACACATCCAGAAAGCATAGAGATGGCAGAGAGACACTGACAGATACCCCATTTTCTTTCCACAGGAGGAAAGGATAAATGAGATGAGGAATAGGAAGCTCTCTAAATAACTGAGTATTTATGCAAAAGTGATAGGTGCCCTTAACACTTAAAATAAATGTACAGCGGACCATGCATAACATTGGAAACTCAGCATTAGCCAAAGTAATTTCACTCTTTTGGTATTAAAAATGAAAATCTGTAGCTTTCCCAATTTCTTTAATCCATGCTCTGAAAAATGTTTGGAAAAAGTAAGTTTGCCCGCAGGAAGAAGCGCTGTGAAAGATATGCTTGTAGTTGTGTGTGCCAGGAATATCTTTGCAGCCCACTTGAACACTCTTGAAGCTGTTGCACTCTGCTCTCTCTGCTAAGGGCTGGACTCAGGAGTTTCTCCAAACCCCTTTTGTGCCAGGCACCTAAACACCTCTAAACATAAACCGCATACGCCCTAGATAATTCAGGAGCTAGCTAGTAGAACTGATTTTAAAATTCCTGTTGGAATTTCACATGAATTTTGTTTCCTAATCAGATGAATCCAGAATAATAGTTTAGGACCAATATTCAGCCTAATTTAGAATACTACAGCAAGGTCTAGACACCTGATTTTTACGAGATTCCCTCTACAATTCTCCTTCCCGTCTTCCTATTTTTGTCCTAATATCAAAAGTAAAAAATTCCCCCTAATTCTTTATATGGATCTGTTCCAGACCTTCAACATCAGCCTGAGAAAGTCTTCTGTGGGTCTAAAGTACTCAGCATAGATGCCTTTGATAATACCATCAACATGAGAAATAAATAAATATATTATTGCCATGATAACATGGACTTAAACTTCAGTTAGACTTTGCTGTGGCCCTTTGAAAAGGAAGAAGTCTCAAACAGCAGAAAGCAAAGACAAGCTATAAGTAGACAGGTGTTTTCATACTAACATTTCGAGGATTGAACATGGTGCTAAACTCAAAGTAGCTCAATAATGTGTGAACAAAGAACGGAGGCTACATTCATCATATAACTTGGTGTGAAGGACTAATGTGCGAACATTTAAAACCGAGACTTGGAAGCTTTCTCTGATTTTCAGCTGGCACAGTTCCTGCTTTTAATATAGTTGTATATAAATAGAGAGGGACAGGGAAGTAATGTAATGGCTATCTGGAGATCAGACAAAATTTCTTTAGAGAAAGGAGACACAATGTCATGAATCTCTGGAGTTTGCATTTACCAGATAGAGACTGGAAGAGGGAATCTGGTGCTTCCTGGGTAAATGAAAGGTTTCCTAGCTGCCTAGTATTATAGTCTGAAAGAGCAGATAGCAGGCTGAAAAGAAAGAATGCCATTCAGCAGTCCCTCAGCTGATCACTAGGCTGGAAAATAAACACTGTAATGCAGCAGCTATCTGTGGGAAAAGATAATGTCGAGGAGGAACAAAAGCCACAGGAGCAAAATTCTTGTATTTTTAATAGGTAGGTGGACAGAAGAATCTTCAGAAGACTTTGGCCATGCTCAGTGTAACTCCTGGGACATGAGTGCCTTAAATGTGTGGACAAGGGGCATAATAAAATGCAGAAGCAGCAGTTCCTGAAGGACAAGTTGTCCCTCTGTGGAACTGAGTTTCCCTTCGCTGCAAGCTGTCAGTTTACCTCTGCTGCCTTGCAGCTCTCAAGTCTACTGCCTTCTGGGACATGTCAAAATAAGTTTTATGGGAAACTTAAGGGTTCACTGCTATTTCATCATACTATGGGTTCCACCATGGGAAAGTGTGGCCCAGCCCATTGTATCTTCATATGTATGTGTGTGCTGCTCTGTAAGTAGTACCTGGAGTGTTAAAACAGCCTCTTTGCTGTTTATGTTTGCAAACATAGATATGAGGTACTCAAATAATGTAGGTTGGTCTAGATGCTGGTCATGGTGAGGTTTTGCACAGGTGTTACCCAGCATGACACTTCTCACACCCTTACAAGACATCTCACAGTTGTTATCATTCTTAGGATCCCATGCTGCACGTAACTGCCCTTCTCAGCCTCTGAGCAGCTGATCTTGGCTGCTCTAACAGATCTCCATAGACATTAGCAGGTTTTGGTAAAAATAACCCACCACTCAGCCTCAGTAGAAGTCAGTCACTGGTTAAACAATGGGAATGTGGTTCCTGGTGACCTGGTTTCATCTGGGATAGAGTTAATTTTCTTCTTAGTAGTTAGTACAGTGCTGTGTTTTGGCTCTGATGTGAGAACAATGTTGGTAGGACACTGATGTTTTAGTTGTTGCTGGGTGATGTTTATACTAAATCAAGGACTTTTCAGTTCCTTGGGCCCTGCCAGCCAGAGGGCTGGAGGGACATGGGGAATTGGGAGGGGACACAGCCAGGACAGGTGACCCAAGCTACCTAAAGGGATATTCCATACCATATGACAACATGCTGAGTACATAAGCTGGGGGAAGAAGAAAGAAGGGGGTGACATTTGGCATTATGGCGTTTGTCTTCCTGAGTAACCATTACATGTGACGGAGCCCGGCTTCCCTGGGGATGGCTGAGCACCTGCCTGCCCATGGGAAGCGGTGAATGAATCCCTTGCTTTGCTTTCCTTGCATGTGTGGCTTTTGCTTTACCTATTAAATTGCTCTTATCTCAGCCCCTGAGTTTTACATTCCTTTCCAATTCTCCTCCCCATCCCTCCGGGTGGGGGGGAGTGAGCGAGCGGCTGTGAGGTGCTGAGTTGCCAGCCGGGGTTAAACCACGACACTGGTTAAACAATGCAAATAGCTGTTTCATCTCCTGTACGTGTCCTGGCATAATGATTCAACCACTGCATACCAGTTGAAACCAAGTCACTCAAACAAACAAAATAAAATGTCAGCTATTTAGAACTAAACTTAGGGGACATAACAATAATGCTACTTAGGTATGCTGCTTTATAGAGCCTCAAAAGAAGATACTACAAACTGTGCCAGAGATGCAAGAACATCTGTCTCAGATCACAGGTATCAGGCTGTTCAGAGTTAAATGGCAGACAATTTTCATCTAGAAATTACTTTCCATCCAAAAAGTCTGAGAACACTTTAACAGAGAGGATAAGAAGAAAACTAAACAAAACAAAGCAACAGCAGCAAGAATTAAAAGAAAGTGGCCAAAGCACAGAAAAGAAATTAAGGCAGTGGGGAATAGCTTTTTGATAACTTACTTGCTGGCAACTTGGGCCAGACCAAGGATCTAGCTCATGGCATCTGGCTGTCCTTCCCTGCATTTTGGAGAGTGAGGTTAAAGGAGACAACCTGATCATTTAGTCTGAGTTTCTGTAATACGTATTCCATCATAAAACCTTGCATCAGGCCCAAAGACTATAGAGCAAATGATTTACTCTTAAAACACAGCCAGAAAACAAGGTAAGAAGAGAAGGTACCAGTGCCAGAGACCAAGGAAGTGACAGTCAGAAAGGCAGAGGAAGCCAAACCCTTTGGCAGAAAAAAACCCCCAAACAACCCTAAACCTAACAGCTGCATGAATGTATTAAAGTTTAGCCTTGGTGTATTCTCAGAGGATGCACTTTATGATACCCAGAATTTTCTGTGAGAAAGGCAACATTTTTTACAGGTCTGATACGAGGTTTGGACATACATGTTGAATTAAACAATATTCTGTCTTAAGTAATTATGGCTTTTATCTCTAAGAAAAACAAACTAAAATAATAGATGTGCTATTTTTGATTATAAATTGCCAAAACTTCTCTGTTGCTAATGTTTTCTGTGCTTCAGCCTGTGAAATAGTGAATGCTATCAACTGCGTGTTCAGTCCCTCACCCTCATAGGATAAACACTGAAGCCAGACAGAATCCTGCATTAGCTCTTTTTAGCAAAGCTAGTCTTAGAAGTATTGGATAGCATGATGTGCTACATAGCAAGCACAACAAAACAATCACCTTATATCCCTGTCCCATAAGAAGTCATTCTGCTAAAATAAATGAAAATAAATAAATAATAATAATTAAAAAATAATAATTAAAAAAAGCCACAACAAAACCCCCAAAACAAAAGCCTTCTAGTCAGCTGTGTGTCTGTAAATGAGGTGCTAGAAAATGCATTTTGAAGATGTTCTCTGGTCTAACTTTCAAAGTGACATGAGAATTTCAGGGTTTCTTGCATGTTTATTTCAGGTAACACATGTTGCTTTAGTTGTAGTACTTATCTGGTTAGAAAGCTCTTCCTGTAGGTAAATGCCTGTGTTGAGACCTAAGTGTCAGCAGGTCTTCCAGCTCTTGTCAGCTAAAAAAAAGCTCTGAGAATAAACATCCATCTTCTACAGGATATTATAACAAGTAGTAAGTGAGTTACACTGATCTAACTCTGGTACAAATCCTTTCCTATTCCCTGAGCTATCCTGCAGAACATCACCTCATACACACAGAAAATATTTTAAGAATAAGTATTTAGTTAAAAATCACCAGTTTTAACAGCCATGTTATCATCAATACTGCACAACTGAAACTGTTTGCAACACACTCCTAGTATTACGGCATTCATGAGGAGGAGTTCAAAGAAACGGTGAACTGGATTCCCTACACATGCCAGTGGGAGGCCTCTGACTGGTGCTTGGCAGCCAGGGTCTCCTCCCTGCATGGGCAACCACAGCAGGGGCGACCAGAAGAAAGAAGGCTCCAATAAAGCCTTCTTCAGAGACTGGTGGTGAGAAATGCAGCTGCTATTACTGCAATGCACTATTTGTTGATGTACAGAACGAACATGAAATGGACACCAATAGATATCTTTAGTGGCTTAAACTGTATCTATGAATGCATTCAACTTGTGGTGTTGCAGTTCAGACTGAATAACTTAATTTTGAAATGACCACTTTATTATTTAGATATCCATGCATGGCAATATGTACATTGTCCTGAGCAGAGCAGAAAACACTAGTTCTACATATGTGCAGTACAACATTGAGATGACAGAAATGACTGTCTTGCTCAGAAGGGAATTCCTTCAAAGTATACATTGAAAATATAAATGAGAATGCTAATTTATAATTCTTGTGAGGAAGTGATTTGTAGAAAACTACTCAAAACTACACAGCACTGAAAATTAGCTGTGATACCTGCAGATATTTTAGTAGGGTATTCGATAGGGCATATAATGGCATGTTTTTGAGATAATACAGAAAAAATAATAATTACATCATTTTAGATGACCCAGTAGCTTTTTGGTATGTACGTTTACCTGTTCCTTGAGCCACTACAGAACACCACCATTCTGATGTTCACATTTAAGCGTTTTAAAGGGTTTGACTTAGATGTAGTTCTAGGAGAGACCATCTGGGCTGCTGAGTCAATCTCCTGCTACCCACACATATTCACATCACTTATCACTTGTTAATAATTTGCTTAAAGCTTGACATGCCTGTCTCATCGCATGCCCTCTTAATGCAGATAAGATACTTCAAACTATTTTGTATATATTTGCAGGGAAGGAACATGCATGCAAGTAGGACTGTTCACAGCTGTGCTGCTGACTCTATGCATTCCTATGCCACCGCCACAGCCTGAGGTCAGTGAACTAGATCCTTCCTATTCTGTCCTGTGCATCAATAGTTAAGGCTGCTTAGACACAGAGGTGAGCAGAATTTGCCCCGTGCAATATCTGCATTAGTGAGAAAGATGCAGAAAGCAGATGGATCTCAGCAGGACCTCAGTGTTCAGACTATGGTTGAGGAGTCAGACATTAAAGCATGAAAAAAAAATTATCATAAATTCAGCAAATGCTGTAGAATTAACAAATCACTGAGCCTCAGACTCTCAAACTTTTAGTGCCCTTTCAGAAGGTATCAGTACTATCATAGCTACAGTGTGTTTCAACATACCTAGAAAAAATGCAGTATGTACAATTCAAAGTATTGGCAAAAGGACTGTTCTCTCAGGAATTTCCCAGAGTGTGTGGGACTGACTCTTAACCCTCACACTGAAACAGTCCCTGGAGGGTTCCGTGAATTCAGTCCATGTCAGCTGCTCCCCTGCGCATCCTGCCATCACTGGATGAGGTCCAGAGCACATGTTCCTCAGTTCATACTTCCATCTGGGACGTGTCGAACACATCCTGCTTTTCCTTGGTAGCTCAGTAAGAGCCCTTTCTGACCTCTCCTATAATCCCTTCCTATCTGTAGTTCCGTTCCTCCCTGACTTTTTTCAAACCATAATTATTTTCCTAAATATGAATTAATAAGACAGCCACCTCCACAATCACTACATGCACATGTACTCTTTATGATTTTTAGTGGTCTTTAAAGCGAACAATACTATACTATCTGCTCTGTTGAAGTCAGGTTCAGCCTACACACTCCTTGAGTCAGACTGGGGCAGTGGCAACTTTTCTGCACTTTGCCCTTTGGTGTTGTGCAAGTGGCCTGGGTCAGGAGATGAGGGACTCGGTGTAGAAACAAGGTACCCACCAATTTCCCCATTCCTCATTCACAGAAAACGGAGGCAAAATCAGTTCTTCTAACACATCAATGTAATGAATGTAAACCACTCTTTTTGGAAGGGGGTGAGGGGACAGGCATAAGAAGGTTGTTATTTTAAAGAATCAAACAGAATCAACTGACTGATTAAAAAATGCTGTCCTTCCAGATGTCCCACATTTGCCTCCATGGTGCTCTCTTCAATACGTATAAAAGAATTTCTACTCTGTGATACCCAGGCATTAGCTCGAGCACATTAATTTTCTACTGTCTCTTTGTCTGTGCTCTACAATTAAAGGAGTAATTTTATCTTTACTGTTGAATGCTTCCTTTCTTTGAAAAAAAAAAAAAGCTAAATTGTCCTTCATTGTTAGTGCTGTAGGCTTAATTTCTTTTAGAAACTGAGCATAGAAACTGAAAGGATTTATTTTTCTATTATAGATTACTGCTTCCGTCAGATTTTTCCAGGGCTTCACTCGTCAGGAATTATTTCACTACACAGATATCTTCATGCTGCCACTCCGTGGCAGTGAAGAGATAAGTAAATCGCTAATGTCCATGTTTATGTTGCCCTTAAAAATCTCTTGGAATAATTCTTAAGTTAAATGAAGTAGTGTACACATGTTTTCTGACTGCAGAACAAGAATTCATGCATATAGTAAAACTGCTTAAGTCCTCACCAGGCATGTAAAGGCAGTGGTTGCAATGATAATACTCCAGATTTCCCAGATATTACAGATACTCAAGAGTAGAATTTAGTTCTCCTTATTTCTTTGGGGGCATTTAGGGCACCATTATTGTATACAATATATAGAATAACTTGAAAGCCTTCCTCCCAGGTCCACTGGAGGTTTTGAGTCGGTTTCCTCCTTGCTTTGCTAGTATAAATTCTGAGTGAAGCAGGCAACTCCTTGTATTCTGCTGCAAGTGCAACAGAACAAACAGTTTTTCTGGCCCAGGCAGCCGGTCCAACGACACTTAGCTTTCTGCTTCCCTGGAGCCCTTATATCTCTGTCAGGGCCAAAACATCCCCAGTCCCAACAGCAGCTTTACTGCAGTAGAATTTACAGAAATTCAAAAGAGGCAACAGAAAAGTGTTGATCTCAGGCAGAGAGGCAGCTGGCAGGCCTCCGTAATTAAATTCCTGGCAGTCTTTGTATGTTTTTATAATTTTCCCCCAGTCAGCAGATAAAATTAAGTGTGCCAACTCCCAGAACTCACTTTTTTTAAAATATCACCACACACTTGCAGGTCACTGCTCACCCAGGCTCCCACAGTTTTCCATTTACAAATCTAATCATTAATTGTTTTTGAAGTATCAAACCACACACGATTTCAGGCCTGCCTGCTCCCTCTCGGACATGGGCAAACCAGCTGATCCTGCCCACAGCCAGGACCCTCCTGCTCAGATCATGACTTGGCAGTATTTCATACACCTCTGTGCTTTCAAAATTATCCTTGGTGACAAAGTTTTCAATTAAAAAGCACCAAGCAAAGGTTACAGTGAAAAGAAACAATTTTATTTTCCTAACAGTTTAACCAAAGAGTCCATTCCTGTCCTACAACATATCTAATCTCCACAAAATTTCTGGGTGGCCTTGAATCACTACATGGTTAGGTGAATTAAATGGTGATATGACTCATTTCCTATTCCCCACAGTCCCTTGATGCCCCAATACTTCAGGTACCTACCCAACACTTCTTTTATATTTTGTTTTTCTATGCTGTGTTATGGGATAATCTGTACTGGTTCCTAGCATTTTCCAGTGTGTTTAGAACATTCTAAGATGATTTTGGGGGAAAAAAAATAAATCAGTCCATAGTCAATGTTCCCTGTTCTGCTGATGACAGATTTTTATAAATTCATTGAAATAACATTTAAATAAATAATAAAAAAGCCCCAACTCTTCAAAGAGAGCTAGAAGAATACGAAACCTAGATGTGGTATAAGGATACCAAACTCTAAAGACAGAGGTCCTCAGCAGAAAGCTACCTGCATAGAGGCATGGAAAGCTGATCCCAGGCAAATGAGCAACAGCAAAGATCTTGAGTTCCCTCATTTTCTGTTTCAGCTCATCTTTGTACAGCTGTTCCATTTCAGTGCACCAGGGTCACAGTGAGGCAGCTATCTTTTTTCAGCTTGCTGCTGATGAAGGATCTTCAAGCCACCAAACATGAGCTATGGTCACATTACAGTGTCATGCAGCTTGTCATCTCATGGGATCATGGGGCTAAGCCTCTTAACCTCAGAGGAAAATCTGTCTCAACACTACAACATTTCTTCCATGACAAGGGTAATCAGGTAAGACCCTGGATTAAAATGGCCAGTATCACAAAACAAGTTTTTTAGAGCTGCATTAAAGTGTTTATACTTCTGTAACACGGCTTGCAGGGTGCCTTACAGGTCCTACCAGTATCTTGTTCCTGCAGCACTGGCAGCTTTCTAAGCCAGCATTCATTCACATGTGCCCTTATAAAAGACCAGCAGTTGGGCTAGGGCCTAAATTAATCTAAACTTCTCAGTCATAAATGAAAAGTAATAATCTGCTCCAGCATTGTTGCTTTCTAGATTTGCCTCCAGGATGTAAGCCTGGGAGGCAAACACAATTCCAAAGAACAACCCAGGCCCATAAATAAGGAACTGTAGTGCACCTGTGAAATTTATTGTCAGGCTTTGCTATTGCAATAGCAAAATTTTCCCGGAATGTGTACCTTAAAGTGATGAACTTTTATTTTGGTGTCAGATGTTGCTTTAGTTTATACTGTCTGTTTTGAAAGCAGAGGAAAGTCATGAATAAATGCTAAAGTGCAGGAAATTTTAATGACCACACCACCTCTGAGGTAAACCTTAAGAATATTTGTATAATTGGCTCAAGTGGCCAAGTGATACTGCAGCAACTTGCATGACTCCTTCTCTGACTTCTATACCAGGAAGGATGCACTGTGCATACAGTACAGAGATCAACAGTCTGTCAAAGAAGTCGATGTTGTGTGTGGTCAAATGTACCTGAAATTAAGGAACACCGGCTACCTTAATTTGCACTTCAATTTACACCTGTTCATATGAGCAATGTACCATTTTGTTCCCACAAGTCTAGAGACAAGCTTTTTTACTGTTGGATAGTAGTAACAATTCCCTGCTGATTAAAAAAGTCTGTTCTTGTGAGGTAAGATAACACTCGCATTGATGCCTTCATTTGCTATATCTAACAAGCCTTTGTTTAAAGATGCAATGCTCTTTGAAACCAAGCAAAAAACCTGGAATTACCCAGGCTGTTGATTTATTCAAATCTCTATTGTTTTCTTCAAATCTACCACCCATCAGGCACCTTTTTATACCCTGGCCCCTTTCTCACTTATTTGCTTACAGCTTCATAACAAGTACTGGAGACATTTACTTATTTTCCAATACATATTCCAATTATACAGAAAGAAAACAGAGGATTGTCAGTAATCCCTTTGACACTTCAAAGCATTAGGTTTGCGCTTGCTCTGCTGTATCCCAGATAGCACAGGGCTAAAACATCCGTAGGTATTCTGGCAGAATAGCCTACAATAAGTACAAGAGGAAAAACACTTCTTTTTGCCACAGAGGACAGCTGAGAACCAAGCATTACTGCTGTAGATGGTTGTGCAAGATGCCCAGGGCAGACCATACCCTATAAACACTGCCAATCCCCTGCCTAACCTGCTACAACAGGTACTCTGTGCAATCTCAAGGAAGTTCATAGACGAAGCTCTTCTATAATCTTTTTTCTGATCATCCTAATTTCAAAAATCAAGTAGGTATTCAGACTTTATGAACACCTAATTGGAAATTCCATGTTCAGTAAAAAATTTACTTCCAGTCTGTTTATATGATAAATGCCTTTCCCATCATTTTTAAGTAATTCAACCAGCTTAGATAACACGAGGACAACACAGTGTACCAGTGTAACCTTTGTAACTTATGTCGCAATCTCCAAAGTGACCAGGAAGATGTAGTGATTCTAATTATCATGTCACGATACAGGCAGCAACATTTATGAAAGCTTCACACCAGAGGACTAGAGACCAGGGGAATGCTGCAGCGTATTGCTGCAAATGAGCAAACGCAGTGCTGATGCTTGATAGATCCATTTTCACAAGGTAATTAGTGAGGACAGTAAGCAGTTTGCAATATAGCCCCTAATTGTAGGCTAAACATAGTAGGGTGCTGTTATGAGGATTAATTGGTTAACGTCTGTATAAGTTTTTAAGCATGGAGCCATGCAAATTCTAAGTGGTATTATTATTTTAATAGAGGAAAGGATGAGACATATATTTTCATTTTTCTTTGCCATGAGCAGCTACAGAAGACCTGCTTTCTGTACAGCAATAAAACCAGTTGTGAGTTATGAGCTCAAACCTGTAACATGGTGAACAACCGGAGCTGTAATTTTCTGTTTAAAAAACATAATTCATATCTGGAAGTCACTGCCACAAGACATTGCAGAGACAAAAAATAGATTAAAGAAATGAGATTATATATTTGTTGACTTTTCTTCAGAAATAACTAATATGATATTCCTCACAATTAAATTCACAAAGTTAGAGACTCCTTGAAATGATTGGATTATCAGAAAAGAGATAATCAGCATTTTTCTATTTGACAGGACCATGTCAAGTACTCCAGAATGTCCCCCAGCAACCTCCAAAATGACTTCCTAATAAGGAAAATATATATTCATAAAAATCAAGCACGGTTGCAGCTGCTTAAAGATAATAAAAATATATAAGGGCTTTCACCACAGTGCTTCACGATTTAAGACCACCACCAGCTGCCCAGGATCAAATCAAACTTCCTTTTGCAATGCTGCAAAACTGTGGAGATTTTATTTCTTCCTCATAGCCTGATGGGGAAGAAATAATAAAACGTGTTTTTGGACTGCTGGCCTGAACAACTGCTGAAGTTAGGTACAATGTCTTTCATGATGCAAAGCTCTTAGAGTTAAGACACATCAGCAAAGGAAACACACTGCCCAGCAACTTGATGGTTCAGCTCAACGGGCATGCCACAACTAATGTGGGAACAAGTGGGGGCTGCACCAGCTTTTCCCACTGGAGCAGCAGGGCAGAAAACCCAACTACTTTTAAGCTCAGCCTTTGCATATTTATGGCAGAACTATGAAATGTGATCCAGAATCCCTTCCTATTTTACCAGCTAAGTATTAAAGGAGGCACCACCTTTGCCCCCATAGCTGCCAGACAGGTGAAACCTTAATGCAACACTGAACTGCAGTCTAGTGAACCTAAACTAGGGTTTCTTACAGCAATTTGTTGACTTCTCTTTTTTTCAGGAATGACTAAATATGACAGAAGTCCTCAGAGCCTTTGTGAAAGATCACCATCCAGCAATCCACATGCATGACAGAGAAGACCATTTAGGACAGTATCTATTATAAACAGTGAAGAAGCAGTTACATTTCTTTCTTAATCGAAAGTTAGTTAAAATAATTTTGCTCTATTATCACGTCAGTTTTAGAATATACCTTCCCACTTGCAACATTGTTATTGAAATGGCTTCTCTCCTGTTGCATTTAAAGTATCTCTCTCATTACATTGTTATCATAGAATTGAAAAACCAATATAAAGAATTTCTAACAAGAGCAAGTACTTTAATATTATCTACCACAGCAAGACACTAAAAATCACACTTCACAATGATTTTTTTAATGTTTCTAGTCATGCTTGCTCCACAGATTCTGTAACCCATAGGCACAGGCTTTTTGTGAATTGGCTATAAAATTACCTGTGGCAATACTAAAGGAATAATGCTTATAAGGGACAGCACTGCTCCACAGCTGCTACTGCCAGCCTTGAGCTCACTTGTTAACAATTATATGCCATTAATAAAAAGCTTCTGAAAGTCACAAAAAAATCCCTAATGTCTAGATGAAAAAAATGTACAAGCAAAGAGATTTGAATGAGGAAGATGGGAAAGAAGAAAGGAAGAAACCATAAGAAAGCACTGTTCTATGGTACAGTGGGAAATACTGCAAAGACACCACTCCTTTTTCTTGCTTTGTTCACTAAAGGCATTGTGATGAGCCAACACAGTGGGCAGACCCTTAGTAGAATTCAGCTTCAGCCATAAGTTACTTGTTGGAAGACCCTGAGAAAGATAGTTTTTTCAGGACACTGTACTCTGGTGTTGGCTACTCCTGGTGTATTTCCACAGCCAGAATTCCACCTTTTATAACTATGTGATCACAATAGGATACATATCACAAAGGGGAATACAAAATCTGTTTACATAAGTGTTGTAAAAAGCATTCTCAGAACACAAAAAAAAAGTCCCTGGGGACTATGTTCTGCCCAAAGGAAAAGGGTTTGGATAATTTGTTCTGACTTTAAGTAAAAAAAAAAAAATAATAAAACAAAATTTTTAAAAAATATTAAAAGGGAAAAATAATCTCTATACATACCTTGACTTAACATTTTAACATGTAATAAATTCTAAATTTGTAAAATTTATAAGGGTTTCAGATATCATTAATAAAAGGGAAGAGGGAGTCAAGAAACAAGTGTTATCCTTTTAGTCCAGTGAATGGGTCATGCCTCCAGTTTACAGGAAATCTGAGACTGAGTCTCAGCTCTGCTGTATTCCTAGCCAGGTTCTTCAGATGAGCACCCAGAGAATGTCCTAGATGCCATCTTATAATGATGCTGGCACCACTGTCTCTTTTTCCCTGGTTTTGTGAAAGGCTCCTAAGACCCCCAATGGCTTAAAGCCCAGCTTCATTAAAAATGAAGAAATTACAATCCCAACTAGGAAGTGGTAGTCAAAATACTTTTTTTGGATTGAAGTTCTCACTCCAGAGAAGTGCCCACAAGCAGATTTTTTTATAACTTTCAAAGACACAGTTTTTTGGTGTTTTTTTTTTACATCAGCAGCTGACATGAAAAAAGTCACTAGTGACGCAAAATCTCTTTTCCATTTGAGGTATAGAAAAATGATGCTGGTCTAGGAACTAAGCTGTATAAATAATTTATTTTTTGTTCAAATTAAATACCAACATATTTAAAAGCATTCCACTTGTAATATATTTCAATAATAATAATAATGGTTTGAATGATTTTTAAGAACACATTTTCTTCAAGCTAATTATTTTGTTTAGGTTTACCTCTCCAATAAAATAAGAAAACCTCTTTAAATGAAAAACCAGCCTTTAAATTTTAAAAGTTTCTGTGTGGAAAGCATAGATCAACCAGAATGACTGATAAAATTCACACTGGTTTTGGCTAACAGTTAAAGACAATAGCAGTTAAATTCATACTTTTATTGTTTCTTGCCTCCTACCCATTTCAGGTCATCTTGAAGGTCCTCTCTGAGGACAGAAGGAAAAATAGCAATACCTTTAAACGGTTTTGATAGTGGAATGAACTCAAGAAACCCAGATTAGAAAGGAGGAATACAGCAGAAGGCATGAAATTTTTCCATATATACAAGATCTCCATGCATCTGGTATATACATCAACATACAACTGGAAAACTAATTCAATTATGTAATTCTGGCCTCAGGAACTGCCTTTAAAAGATATATTGTTTCATTAAGGGGAAGTGCTGTTTTAGTTTTGGGTTTTTAGAGGTTCATAACATCTCTTTGGCCTCATCCACAAGTCTCATTTCCTTTTATTCTCTTCTACAAGCACTGAAGCGTTGACACTTTCTCCAATCTGCCTCTACACTTGCAAAGCTGAACAGGCAGCTGATCTGGACATCAGTTACTGCTGAAGTACAGGAATCAAGAGGGTTGAAGCTGGAGCCTGTACACAGCTCCTCTGAGAAAGGAGCAAGGAAAAAACTGGTGGGGCAGGCTGCAAACATTCAGCGTGAAGTCAGAGGAACCTGAAATATATTCACAGATATTGGATAGAAAGCTCAGTAGTATTTGTAAAAAACTTATGCTTAAATTTATTTTTGAAGACAACAAACACTTTGGCAATTAATGAAAAAAGAGAAAGGAGAGTTAATGTGCAACATGAATTTTTAACCTTATTTTTCAATGCTTTCTGAAGTCATCTCCCATAGCAAACAAAGGGTTAACTTTTCCCCTCTGGGCAGGAAATGATGGTTCACATGGTGTGCAAAAAGACAATTTCTGGTAGGAGGCCATGGTCTCTGATGTCCCTTAAGCCATATTGGTGGCTTCCCTCATACAGACCAAAAGGTTGAGTTCAACACATAGCAAGGAAACAAATGACACATTACTTTCTCTGCTGTCCTTGGTACAGGATTTAATGGCATTATATTACACTGTGGAATAGCACCTCATTGATATGGGTGGTAAAGGAGAAAGAAGTGCTAGAAGTGTGCACCCCAAGATGCTCTAGGTCTGACTCTGAGCTGTAAGATGGCTTGATTAATTATATTGGAACAGCACAAAAAACCTAAAAATAAAACACAGGACACAATCCAAGCTATCACTGCTGTTAAATTAATCTTTCTGTTTCTGCCAGATGGAAGGAGCCTATTTATCAAAGTGAAACTTCAACCTCATTTAATATAATAAAAAATGAGCTTTCAATGCAATTTAATGAGATTTCAAAATGTATCAGGTATCAGTACACTCTCCTGTTTTGGGATAACTGTGTTTTTAAAAGTCATTCTTTCCTAGGCAATTTGAGCTCTGACTGAATGACAAGGATGTAACTATCAGTCTTCACAGGCACCATAATGACTGGGCTTTCCTTGCTCTTTATGCTTTGTATCAATTGAAAAATAAAGGAAAATAATCTTCTAATTTCTAACTGTTAGAGAAACTTCATTACATGGGGTTTTTTTGTTTCTTTGTTTGGCTGGTGCAAATCTGATCAGGAAGCGTAGATACTTTTTTTTTTTTTAAATACCTGAGTTTTTCAGGAAATATCTGAATGAGCTGACATCATCTTCTGAGAGACATATATGTACTTGAAATGCATCTGCATGATGAGCTGTAAGTTCAAATTGTCAGTGTCACCTGACACTTTACAACTCTGACAAGGGCAAGAGGCTCCCCTGTTTTATTTTTCCACCAAAACAGTGGAAATGACAATAAAGGTTAAACTTAGATTATTTATCCCTTAGAAATCCATCCTGGTCATTCAACACAAGGATTCTGTCATCAAGGTTTGTCTTTCACATTTGTCAGTACTGTTCCCAGGTTTCTTACCATGAAAACAACCATCAAAACTCCAGTTTTACTCAGGTTTTTACTATCCTGGATGCACCTAAAGGTGCAGGAGGAGCGTGTGGGGGGGGGGGCATCTCATTAGACTTTTGCCTACGAAGGAGCAGCCTAGAGCAAGAAGCATGCATCCAGAGATTACTCATACCTCCACTCTCCCTGGCTTCAACCCTGGACTGCAGGAGCCAAGCATCTAACAGGCATTTTGTCAGTTGTCCTCAAACCATATGCAAACTCCAGAAACTAGCAAACATGTTTATCTGACCTCCTGCCTGGCTGCAGTGGGTTAGTACCAACCCTACGAAGCCTATGGTTGGCTTAACTGCTGACTTCCTTAAAAATTAGCATTTTAGGTCCAGATCCCAATGCACAACCTTGGTGTCCTGAAGAGAAATACAGGGCACATAACCATCTGAGATCTGCAGCCACTCTGAATTTAACAGTTACCTTAGCTCCTTACCACACTGACTACAGGGAGGAAGAGTAACACTGTCTATAACACTACAGGTCCTTAAGACATCCACTTATGCCATGCACCCCCAGTGGTGGTCTAAAGCTGCTTTCAAATACTTTCACGACATCAAGTCTGTCCATTAACTTCACAGTGGGAGAGTTTTGTATTATTTACACCAGTTCCTACCTCATCTGCTTAATATTTCATCACTGGAAATTACTAAAGAAAAAGCAGCACATATGCCTCAAAGCAAAGAGGCAGGCAAACATACTGAAGATGAAATACACCACAGAAGGCAGGCTATAGGTCTTCAGCATTAAATTAAATTTCACTCTGATGTTTCCAGATGCATGACAAAGGCTATTAAAAGAGATTGTTTTCTCAGAAGTAAAGAACTGGAGGAACATCCCATTACCGGTCATACATACAACTTGTTTCTAAGTAGATTACTTCAAGCTGCTAACATCAATCAGATTCAGTGATGGAATAATTATTATTTAACTGCTGTGTGAATGACAAACTATAACCCAATAACTGTGAAGTAAATCAGTTCCTGTAGTCCCACTGATTTGCTTTTACCAAGAGGAAATTTCTTTCAGTGCCATGCCGGATATAATTCCTCCCACAAATACAGGCATCACTATCCTTTCCACCTGGCTGCTACCCATATTTATGATGTTGCAGGCAGCTGCTTCCCCTGGGGAAGAGAGAAACTTGCGAAAACCTCTGCTAGCACACAGCACAGCAGGGGAAGGTCTTCCTGCTCCCCAAGCTCCCAGACAGACCTTCCTTCTGGGGACAGAGCTCCCGATGCCAGCCCACAGCGGTTTCAGCACTGGAAAGGTTACACACATATCACTACTGCTGAAAAACGTCAGCTCTGAAAATCTTGCACGGTTTCCAGCATCATCTATAGCAGGCTCAGAACAGTAATTAAGATCACCCTTGCACTCTGCACGTTTGGTACAGTGTAACTAACCTAAAGCAAAATACCTCCTAAGAGGGGTATCTTCCCTTCCCTTCAGGTGAACAGGAAACTGCTCCCATGCCTTTGCTTTAGCAAGAGACCATGTGCAAATAGAAATGCATTTTCTCACTCACTCTCACCCTGCAACATCTTCTTAATGAAAGTCAGGTATTGATTGCAAGCTCATTTCTAATTCTTGAAATTTTACAGCAAATAAATCTTCATTAGATTTAGTACTGAAAAAATCCATCTCCTTGAAAAGTCATGAAGTATGATTTTAGCATCACAGAGTTCTACACAGCAAAATATTTTCCCCATATGCATACAGGAAATGAACACCTCAATATAGCTAGATTACAGATTTATAATCAGTAAAGCAGTATTAAGAGAAATATTCACATAGCTTGTTGTTCATACCTTGCAAAACAGTACAAAGAGCAAGAAACCAGAGTGAGTTTTTAATTCAGAAAAATGCAAAGACAATGTATCCTGTCACTTTAATGAAAAAGGAAACCCCAAATTTAATGTCTTCCATTTTCTAGTTCATGTATATTTATATAGAGTTGGAAGAAATATCATATATGTAAAGCCACCAAGCTTTTTCCTACTTGTTCAGATTTGACAGATACTTTAGCCAATAAATGAGACAGTCATTGACTGATGGCTATTTGTAGATATTTGAATACACTGCACAAAGACATTTTTAAAATTTTTTTTATTAAATGAAATGTTCAGAATTAACCTAAAGATACTCCTTCCACATGATCAGTGTAAGAAACAGATTACACACAAACCTGTTTCCCTAATTCATAGTGTCTCTATAATCTCATATTAAACATGTATCTAAGTGTATAATATATGTTTGAGGTGTTCTTTACAACACCCATTACTAGCTGTAATACTGTGCATAATTTGGACACCTAATTTTTTTTGCCTGATTTTTGTAATGATTTTTATTTTTACACACAGACTGGTGTCACACAGTCTTACATAAAGGCAAGTAGCCTCTTTGACATTAATAACAGCTATTACAAATATTCCACTGAATTCTTACATTGAAGTGGAAGACAGTTTTCCTCATACAGCTGAGGCTGAACAACAATAAACCTTTTACCATCTATGACTCGATTCTTCTTTGTCATATGCAAGTCAAGGAAAATCAAGTTTTAAGATAAATTTGTCATCATAGTAGTAATACTGCTGTATTTGTGACAGTCTAAGGATATAAGCAAGTTAAGGTTTTCAGGGAGAGGTATTATGTATCTTAACTAACCTGACAGAACTGAAAAATAATCTGCTAAGTCCCCTTTTTGGGTCATATTTGCCTGTTAATGTTTTCCCTGGCCTTTACTCTATATTTGCATAGGTGTACTGACTTCAGGAAGCATTGCTATTTTCAAATGATCTCTAGACAATCCATTTTATGGAAAACAGACTTGTGAAGAAGCTATATATTGTGGATTAACAATATGAAGAAGGAAGGGAAGAAACTAAAAGGAGTATTTATCTATAACAAGGTTCAACCATGGAATCTGAAAATGTACGAGGCATCCAGAAGTGAATCAATATGTCTGAATTACCCAACCACCACATAATTCAGCAGTTAATCAAATCAAGTTTGAGATGGTCAGAGTGCTCCTGTCCAAATCTCAAATCTTTCTCTGTTCATTATCTGCACTGTCTGTCCTGGTAAAAGAGGCACAAAACACCAGTCACTGCTGGAGGTGTGGAAGAGACAGATTTTCTTCTCAACCATACTTGTGAGGGACATAGAAGTAACAGACAACAATCATGGGACATGGGAAGTCACTTTCCAGTGAGTGCTAAGCCCAATTAGTATTACAGCACTGATAAAACTGTCCTCCAAGGTTATACAGCTGACCTAGCAAGTCTTTTACTACCTCTTCCCTCTGAGTAGTCTGTTCTTTAGGATGGAGCTTAAGAATCAGACCTATTATATGAACATGTTGCTTTCAGTTAGGCATAAATGTGCTTTTGCTGCATGGAAGAAAATCTTTATCTATCTACAAGGACGCAGTATCTCCCTATATAGAAAAAAATAATTAAGCACAGTTAATTATGCTGTGACAGTGCAGGACTTCACACCCACCATCTGTTCTGCTCTGGTTTTAGGGTCATTACTGGGAATAAAATCAGGGATCATTGCTCCTAAACACTGCTTCCTATGGTTTGGATTAAACTAAAATCTCCATTAGTACTGCCTCTATTACCATCTCAGTGCAAGAGTTAGGAAGACTAGGTCCTTTCCACTGTCTTCAAAACTGACCGGGACCTGGTGGATAAACCAAGCAAGACAAGGTACCTTTACCAAAAGAGAAGCATGCCTGCTGTCAGCACCTCATTATTCGGTAGTATCTCTGCAGATAACCACGGCATCTCTCATGTATATTCTTTTCTACATTGCACGCTCTTATATATCTTGGCCTATGGATTTGGGAAAAAGGAACACAAGGGCCCAACCCTCTTTCATCCAATGGAGAACAAAGGGCACCCGCACAGGGCTCTGCCCCAGAGGAAGCTGGTGCTCATCTTCACTGCTTGCCCAGTATTACACAGGGGAGAAACAGGGCAAAAACATGTTGCACAAGCACCAGAGGAGTTTGTTTAAATTTTTATTTTCTTGTTCAAGGTCACTAAGTCTTTCTACAGTTAATGAAATTAATTCTACAAATATGAAAATTTAGCTAACACCTTCTCTCTTCCTTCCCTCATCATCCCAAATATCAGCTCCCTCCCTCAACAGGATGGTACACCACAATCCTACCTGCATATGCAGCAAAACATATTCCTAGGCATAACCGAGGACTGAGCATGAGGTAAGCAATTCTCACAGCAGCTGATACAGAGCAGGACATCACCTAGAACAGTAATCTTAAACCATTCTTCTCCCTCACTCACTACAGCATAAACAAATGTCAATTTCCAGTTATCTGGCAACTGCCACCCAAAGATCTTTAATGCTAATCCTATAAGCCTCTAAAATCCCTCCCCAGTATGAAGTATTCTGCTGATGTGGACACTAAAGAAAGCTGAGGTTTTAAAAATCTCTTTAGTTACATGAGGAGAAAAGGTCCATGGAAATCCTTAAGTCACACTGGAAATCTACTGTGGAAATCAAGTGTATTCCTTCTCTCATAATACATTAATCATTGTATATTTTCTTCATTTCCCAAGAAGATTGGTTTTGTGTAGTCGGCAGAGTTAAAAGATATATAAATCAATGTCAATTAATAAAAAAAGAACATAAAACCACAGCTGAGCCACTTCTTATTTCTACCTTTTAAAGTTCTCTGTCTGTGCTCGCTTTCTTTTTATTCTGTCTTTAGACTGTGCTCCAGTACAGACAAGGTATGCATATGCAGTGGATGATGAGCAATGCACACAGGGAAATTCTGGAGGAACACAACTGTGGCTAGGAATATATCTGGCTTTGTGAAAACTTTCATTATTAAAGGACATAAGTACAAAAATAACAATTGGTAATTGACATGAAACTAAATTGGACTTTGCACACATTCCTTTAAAAATATATATTCATGCAATATCTGTCTGAATGAGAATTTCCTAGTCAATAAACAGTTTTTCTTTTCCAATGAATTATTTTATGGTGTATTACGGTAATGACTTACAACACTGTCTTTCTATTCTTATCATTATATAGGCTTGGCTATTCTCTCTGTTAATGAAGGAACTCTATTAATTTCTATAGAGAGATGTGAACCTTCTTAATCTTTGATACTTATCCTAACCTTCAGTGAGCAAAGTGTAAAAAATAATTCTCAGTATATTAAAATAATGCCATATAGGTTTTATCTTTATGCCACATACCATGACTAATTAGATAAAGAATTTGATTATAAATAAAAGCCTTGATTTTATGAGTGCTAGTTATAGCTGTCTGTTAGGAGCTCGCAGTAATCAAGTTGTAGCTTAATATATGACAATTTGAAAATAAAATGTGAACAGTAATTTAACAACAAAATACAGACAACAGACAAAACCACTTTGTTCTTTCAAACACCTCTGAAAAATACATGGATCTAAATAAACCTGGTCCAGATGCTTTTCAATAGAAGCACCTGAAAGAAATGGAAGTTCATGACTGATTACCTGCAAACTTTACAACTATCTGCTTCCATGGCTGCTTTTTGGGACAGAAACACTCGTGTATGGGTGTTGATTTATGTGTCCCCATGCACAATGATGGGAGTGGTGTCTGAAAAGCAGAATCATCACTATTCTGTAGGTTAGTGCTGTCTTAATTTTGAGACAGCCTTTGAAATAAGATATGCGTAAATACCAGGAAAGCCAAATTATTAAAACTTTCCTTGTTAAAACACTTAATATTATTTTCACTCATTAACCCAGCAATAAACCCTCTTTCATGACATAACTATAATAATATTTATTTTTATGCCTGAATAATTTATAATGTAAAAATTCAGTCAAGATTAATAACAAAAGCTTGCTTCTGTCATGTGTAGCCAGCCATTTCAAATAAATACTTTGCCCAGAGGTTCTGCTGATAGTGTACACTGGAACTGTATTCAAAGCCTGGGCTAAAATGTCAAGAAGATAAGCTGCACTGGGGAGCAATCACTCTGCTTGCTGAGCACAGCATTGTACAGCTGGCAAGCACTGACTCCCTCAGAAGATGTCACAGCTGCCAATAAGCATCAGACCTGCAGTTTCAGGAGCACAAAGGAAATGATACAGCTTCTAAAAGACCAAACACCACTTTTAAACATTGCAGCTGATGCCTAACTGGTAGTTCTCTGCAGGTTCCTGTTTTGAAGTGACAAAACTGTTTACTGCTTATGTTAGTTTTTACTGTGGTTGAAGTTCTGCAAGGACCTTTGGTAAGACAAAAAGATCTCTGCTTCTTAGGACATTTCAGTTTATATGCATTAACAGGTATAAATGCTAAAGACACATGAAATGGCCTTGTTTTCCCCATGCGTATGAAATTCACCTAAAAATATGAGTGTCTCACCATCTGAGAGTAAGTTTAAGTTTAGCATGTGTAACTGTATTAAAGTATTAAAATTCAGTTCTGCTTTCTGAATATTACTATCTTTCAAATGTCTGAGTTACCAAGGTATGTGGCAAATAGAGGATACAACTGCAAAGATTTAGCTTTTTTGCTAGTCCCCATATTTTGTTATTTTGCAACCAAAATACAGTGGTGCATGAAATAAACCAGAATACTACTTAAATTTATTATAATAGAGTTTATCACAAGCATAAGAAATTGGAAATGCATTCTCTCAAAATAGTTCTGTATTTCATGTTTCATCTTTTGTCATCACTGTATTTCCCCAATAACAGCAATACCTGTGAATAAACTTCATTCATGACCTGTGGTGCAGAATTGCAACTGCTGCAGAAATCATGACAAATTCTGTGAGGTCAGGGTGGAGCAGTGCATGGTGCATGCTTGCATGTGAAAGACTACCACAAGCTCTCCACACAATAAAGACTGTCCATCAGGAGATGCCTGAGGTAGAGATACTCAGTGAAGCTATGACTAGCATCCTCAAAGTGCCACATGCATATAGAGTACAGTCCACTGCAGACTTATGGCTGCAATGAGAAGGTGAAGTCTGTCCCTCTCACTGCTACAGGCTCTTCCTTCATACATTTTTTACCTAATTTAGTGCTGACAAACTTATAGCTAATAGTAGTGCTGGGATTACATTGTATTGCTGAGCACAGGGCTCTGATGGTTATGATCTGAGTTACAAAATTGTAAAATCTATATAGTAAAGATATCCTGTAACCTAACTGTGGGCCTCACTTAACTGCAGTTCAATGTGAAGTTCAACAAGAAGTTCTGGGTCCTGCCCTTGGGTCACACCAGCCGCACGCAGCGCTACAGGCTGGGGCAGAGCGGCTGGAAAGGGCCTGGTGGGAAAGGGCCTGGGGGTGCTGGGTGACGGCCGGCTGGGCAGGAGCCAGCAGTGTGCCCAGGGGGCCCAGGCGGCCAGCAGCACCCTGGCCTGTGTCCCCAGCAGTGTGGCCAGCAGGACCAGGGCAGTGACCGTCCCCCTGCCCTGGGCACTGCTGAGGCCGCCCCTCGAACCCTGTGTTCAGGTCTGGGCCCCTCACTGCAAGGGGGACATTGAGGGGCTGGAGCGTGTCCAGAGACGGGCAGCGGGGCTGGGGAAGGGGCTGGAGCACAGGGCTGATGAGGAGCGGCTGAGGGGGCTGGGGGTGTTTAGTCTGAAGAAAATCAGACTTGGGGGGACCTTACTGCTCTCTGCAGCTCCCTGACAGGAGGCTGTAGGCAGGTGGGGGTCGGTCTCTTCTGCCAGATGACAAGTGATACGACAAGACGAAACAGCCTCAAGTTACACCAGGGGAGGTTTACATTGGCTATTAGGAAATTTTCTTCTTCACCGAAAGGGTTGTCAAGCATTGGAACAGGCTGCCCAGGGAGGTGGTGGAATCATCATCCCTGGAACTGTTTGAAAACGAAGTAGATGCGGTGCTTAGGGACATGGTTTAATGATGAACTTGGCAGTCCTGGGTTAATGGTAGGTCTTGATGAAGTTTTTTGACTTAATTTTTCCAACCTAAATGATTCTATGATTCCATGAAACTGTGGGGCTTTTGAGTAGATGTTGTCATCAACCGTTCTAATATCCCTGGAGTTTTCTCTTGCTTTAACAGGTATATATTTAATGGTTTAAGGCTGTAAGCCAAATGAAGTTTTGAGTACACAGTTTGTAAGTCAGGAACAGTGGTCAACATAGTTTAATTTCACAGAATATAGATTCATTATCAGAGGGCAGATGATCTAAGCATGCAAATAAAAATAGGAATGGGATCCACAATATAAACCACCTGAACAATAAAAATAAGCAGTAAAAACTGCAAAGCAGGAGTTTCATTGTAGCACATTGTGAGTAATGCTGGTCATGTTTAAGAGTTCAGATTAGAAGATGGTGGTTTTTGTTGGGTTTTTTTTTTTGCACATACACACATGCTACTGCCTCACTTCTGCTGACTTCTACATAGAGTTGAATTTTGCTGCCTACATAAGCACATGATTTAGCATGTAACATAAGAAGCTTTTCATACAGCTAGACAGATATACAAATGTTGAAAAGTGCACTCCATAACAAAGATTGCACGTCTGCTTTTTGCATGCTGCTTACCCCTTACACTGAGCTACTAGAATGATAAACTACACTGTGAGTGCTCCCATCTATCTATTGTCAGCCCTTTACAAGTATTGGTAACTGTGATGTAATTCATGCTAGGTACCAAATGAAAAGATTTTCACTTTGACAACAAGGTAAATAATTTTTAGCAGACAGAATGGGAACAAAAGATGACAAAGAATTGCTGCAGTATCACAGACAGTAGGAACAATGAGTTATTCATAACCTCCAATGCTGGAAGGGCAGGAAGCATTCAATTTCACCACAAAAGACCAAACATGTTCTTTTATAATGAAATTCCTCTTTCACAGACCCTTTTCTGCTTTATACATCCCACAGGCTGCTTGTCTTAGTCACAATAAAAGGCATACTTTGGAAAGAATATGCCACAAGTCACCCTCTTTGTCACAGAGTTCTACAAATAGATCATCTGAAAAATACTTTCTATTATTTTCCTGTTGTTCTGTACTGGGAAAAGTGCACCTAAACGAACTTAGCAAGCACACAGCATCTCTGTAATCTGGTAAACAAGCAATCTACAGCCATTTTTCTTTGTTTCTTTCTTTTCCCCACCTTTTCTCCTTATTAGTATGCAAAGCAAGTCAAAAGGGAGTTTCTTGTTCACTAGCTGCAGGGTTATTCCACTGCTGTTCTATTTATAGATCTGCTTTCAGCTGCAGTGGGGAACTACCATTTGCTGTTCAGTATTTTATGCTCAGCTAGCCTTCTGGGGACACAGCATTTTCATAAATTCTATGAATGGCACCAATGCTGCCTCTAATATTCCATCTGCCTTTCTATTTCACAAGTGCAATCTCATCCTACCACCATTTTCTAAGTTAAAAGAATGTCCTCATTAATTTCATAATAGAAATGAAAGGGAGGCAAACCAAGCTTGCTTCTGTGGAAAGATTTTTGTACAGGTTTTTTGATAGCACTACCTATTACCGCCTTGCAGAAAAACTACCGCTGAAATATTGCAAGCCCAAGTTAAGGAATGTGATGCTAAATTTATTCATAATAAAAGATGACTCACTTGATAGGATATCGTCACCTGGCATAACATCACCGTAAAGAAAAAGAGACACAGATCCATCTGTGTTATAAATGGCAACCTCAGTTCTTGGGTGCAGATGTTCATTTGGTGCTGCTGCAATAAATCCCAGGCACAGTGTCCTACTACAGTGGGCAAATTCAGTCTTTCACCTCTCCCTCTTCCCTGTTCATGTACTACTCCAGCAACGCAGAGAGATCTGAACCGGACACTTAGAGGCCAAGTGTGACTTCCCTCGGAGCAACCAAGTTCAGGCTGCCATAAACAGTGTGCACAAAACCTAGCACAGCAGGGAAAATGCCGGGTATTGAAAAGACTGGGGAGAATATGTCCGCAGTGTCCCTATAATAACAGGAATCTGGGACTGCAGATGGGCCCACCAACCAGTCTGTGGAAAATGTCCCCAGGTAGAGCTGATTTCCTGTGGCATTGGTTTTCTCTTTGCTGCTTCTGGTCCTCCACAAGCCTTTTGCCCACAACACGCTGCATCACAAAAGAGGACAGTGAATGATGCCAGCTACAAAGTGCTGGGCAATAGCACTTGCACATGAGACTCCACTGCTCTTGAGTGTGGCAACCAAAACACAAAATCACACCTTCAAAGGGCAGACAGAGGATCCTCACAAATAGTCTTACATCTTTGGGGGAATTTTTATTATACCCCTTAAGGTGAATTAAACATGTTTGTGCTTACACAGTAATTAGTGAACGATGCATTGGGCTGAGTCCTACCACCCTAAGTGGTTCTACAAGGAGTCTGAATAGAAAAATCATGCCATTTTTCTGTATATACTTGCACCAGCACCAGTCCTCAGGATGGCCTTGGGTTCATCCCCCAGCCCAGTTGTCCTGCCCAGAGGTTGGCACCATTCCAGGTTAGCTGCTAGACAACTTCTTATCTCATCACTAAGGGAAACTTCCCTCCTTTACTGGGAGTCCTTCTGTCTCTGGCATCCCTGCCTCCAGCCGGTTTAACGCCATCTGCAGCTGGGCCTTCTTGCCCTGAATCCCAGGTCACTTCTTGGTGATAAATCACCACTGCTGAGCAGTTAAAATTTGAATTTCCCCTCCACATCTTTCAGGATACACACTATCCACTCTTTTCTCCAGCTGTGGGCATTAACCTGCAGCCTGCTCCTGCTGAAGGCAGCAGCAGCATTTGCAGGGTGTGAGCATGAGCTCTGGAAGACACGCGGCAGCAGTCACAGCGCAGAGGAGCCAGGCAACTTGCAGTAAGGGCTCCCCTGTTGAAAATAAACTTGCCATGGGGCACCTAAGGAAGCACCAGAGGGAAATCTTTCAAACCACCTCCACCTTTTAGAGAAGGGCCATGTTCAGCCCTTCATGCTGGTACACAAAGACTCTCTGAGGGAAGATACACCAAGGGAAGATATTTCCCACGCTGAAAATCCTTATGCCTCGAAGCATGAGAGGTTTCCACTTAAAAGAAAAGTAGAAATAAAGAAGATTTTATTTGCATGCCAGCAAAACATGTAGTTTTTTACTGCATGCTGATGAGCACCCAGGGCATTTTCCTACTAGCTTTGCTCGCATAGTTGAAGCCACCTAACCCTTCCATTTGTCTTTCTGCTTTTCTAATCTATGGGTAAAAAAAGGAAGGAACACTTGCAAACTGACTGATTTGGTTCACCATAATGACTAGGGACAATATTAAAAATCATGATTCTGCCCCTGATCGCTTCTATCTGTAAGCAACACAGGTGGACCCCTGTATCTGTGCTTGCATCTCTAAATTAGAAGAGAGAACTGAACTGTAATTCTGGCCCGATTTACAGTCTGCATTCATGTTTTACAGTTTCAGCCCAGCCCAGTATTTGGACCGCTGGGTCAAGAATTCAGCTGTGCTTCCACTGATTACACTGTGAGTAGAAGCTGCTTCCTAAAAACCCAGTCTCATTGTTCTAATGCAGGGCACTATTCACAAGCATTAAAAGGTAGAATCAAGCCCTCAGTACCAAAAACAAAACAAACTCCAAAGCCAAAACCAAAACAGTGTATTTGCAAATAAGAAATTAACAAAGGTTTTGATAATTTTATAAGATCTAAAAATTATCTATGTTACCATTACTTCTTTGATTTCTGTAACAGAAGAACACAAAACTGTTTCAGTTGTCAAGCAACTAATATGTCCCGAGGAAGGAAGAGCAGTGAAACCACAAGTGCTGGCATTCTCTAACATGAGGAATCGTTACCATATAACTCAGTGTCCTGGAACCCTTTACAGGGAAATGAAATCTAAGTATTCTTTTGAATTATTGGTATCCAATAGAAAATTTAGCCTTCACATTTGATAACATACCATTATAGTTTACACAGAAAAGGGGTTGATCAAGTGATAGGCTGGGCCTGTCAGAACAAATCCAAAATGCATCTAAAATATTGACAATTTGAACAACATAGAGTACAAATACTAGCAGGTGATGATCATCATATCTCAGCTTTGCGTTATGTTTAATTCATGATTTTTCACATACTGAGGCTTTTCTGTACATAAACATCCAATAAATGGCAGAGCAGCTTATGTTCTCATGCCCTCTGTTTTAACTGAATTTGAAAGAAAAAGCCGAGGCATAAGTGCTAATTTATGGGTTTACGTAGTAAAAATATATCCCCTTACATGTTCACCAGTGTTATCCTTCTCTTTGTCACTCCATGCTGTAGTCTGCATTTGGCTTTGGCAGGCAATCATGCCATGCTGGAAAATGAAAGGAAGCACAATACAATGATTGGAGGGACAGCAAAAGCCTTGGGAGATCATGTCCTTACCCTGATACATATTTCCAGTATGTCCATAGGTCTTTGGTTTTCTTATAATAATGTCATGTTATCTCAGCTTTGAAAACAGACTCACAGGTTACCCCTAGCCCTTATTATATGGGTGTCTCTCTGCCTGCAGTGCAGAACATGCTGCCATAGCAAGATTATCTGATGTCCTACTCAGACAAAGCCTGCAGGAGGTAACCAGGAGCCTGCTGACAACACTGTGAGCTTCCATCTCCATTCACTGAAGGGTCAGCCTTAGCCACATGTGAGCAGCACCAGTTCTGCAACTGCTGAGGTTGTGGATGTTCTTTCCTGACCAAGGTGTTTGCTTTGTTAGCTACTAACACACAGACAGGTAAAGGGGAAAGTCTCTCCATTTCTAGGCAAAAAAATGCTAGCGTGGGGTATGAAAGATGGAAACTGCTCTGCCTTGTCAGAGGGACTCAGGAGGAGGAATGCAAGAAGGAGCACAGGCAGACAAAATGGAAAGCAAGATGAAACGCTATGTTCCGATGCTGAAAGGGAAAATTAGCACCAAAAAGATGGATGAAGAGTGAAAATTCAAAGAAAATATCCTATCACCTCACACAACAATTCGCAAATTTAAAGACAAACAATTGTAATGCATGCTTAGTGAAAGCATTCAGGCTGACGCTGACTCAGGAATAAAGACAATTTACAGTCCTCCAGTGCTCCACATAATAATGTGAGGAAATGGGCTAGTGTCTTCAGTGGATAACGGCTCTGCATTTCCCTACCATTTTAATTTCACCATTGCAAATATTCCAGCTCCTAGATCCATTAAAAAAAAGTAATTGCATGCATTCTGTCACTACTGTTACATGATATAAATGTTTCCTTCTTCAACCACCCATAGGAAAGTACTAAAAGAGGCGGCAGAGATGTTCTGTCCACACAGCATTAGAGAAAAAATTGAACACTATATTTCCAGAAGCTTAGGATTCTGAGAAATCTGTTCAGACTGAAGCATTCCAAATTACTAATAGCAGGTAGGAACTGGAAGCAAACCACTTAACTTGTAAAAATAATTATAAATTAATTAACACAGCTTGAGACAACAAATACAAACAAAAACAAAAACAAAAACAAACCCAAAAGTTTGTCCAGAGCAGTACTGGCATGTCCACCATTGCAGATTTTCAAAACTGAGCTGGACCAGGCCTTGCACAAGCCAAGATGGCTTTAAAATTTACTGCCTTCTGCACAGAGGGTCAGACTACACAGCTAACATCTAACTGAATTTTTTCTATGATTGCATTTTAATAATATTTAAACTATAATATATTTAAGTATAGAACCAAACCAGAAAGCCAAAGTAACAAATTAATTTTTCCCAGAATAAATCTTTTTTCACACCATAAAAGTAGAAACAAGAAGTAAGTTCATGTGAAGTATACAATGGTGCAAATAATTTCTGCTCCAAAATGCATGATTGATAAACACTGAAAAACACATGAAGGATCTAGTATTAACTTATACAAAGCATTATTTACAGAAATATGTAAATATATGGGATTAGCAGCAGGTACACAAATGATATAGAATAATGCACTAACAGCATTTCTTTTGTATTACTTCACCTTATCCTAGTACAAAAATTTTAGTAAAACAAAATTTTTAAAATTTCAAAAAAAACTTCAGAAGTAAACTCATCCTTCCTGTTATTGTCCCTCCATACTTTACACAGTAGTGCAATTTCCACTGACAGTCAAAAAACTGTTTTCCATTTTACATTTTAAAAAGATTGAAAATCAAAACTATCTTGTACAACTGGAAGAAATGACCTTCAGGAATATGGCGTCACAGAAAAAGGATGAATGCAAAATTCTGAATATGGGCATGAATAAATAGCTATGTAATTACATGAAACACAGGTTTGACACTGCAGGAGGAAAACACCAAAAGTTTAGTATGTGTCAAAAAACTTTCTTGGAGGTATAAACAGAGTCAAATCTGCATGACTTATGAAGCAATACTTTTGCTCCACTCGGTGTTGGTAAAGCCTCTTTTGGTAGCCTCTGCATTAACAGAGAACAAGAAAGTAGCATAAAAATCTGGAAAATATGACTCATGAGGAAGATCAAATTAATTGGGTTTGTTCAGATGGACAGAAATAGATCAAGAACACGTTTTTAACTGACAATTAGTTGTCCTTTTATCAGTGAAATTATGATAATTAGTTTACAATAACTAAAGAAATTGCTGAACATTTCTACAGGTGAGGAATTTTCTCAAGCACAAAGAGGCTTACAAGGCACATAGTGTGGATTTTTTGGAGACAGATGGTAACAAAATTAATATGATATATATTATCTCAAATGTTACAGAAATGCTAAATTTTTTTAATGTTTTTTTATTTTTGGTTGTCCAAAATTGAAATTATAACAGTAAAAATCTGCAGATGTGTGTTTATTATATACCTAGCTCTGCAAATGAATTTCAGAGTTAGAACAAGAATATGTGGGTGCCAATAAGGAAGGGCAGAGATCTGTGATAGGTTCCTTCCTTCATTTCTTAAGGGCTACACTTTTAATATTTTATAGCCTACATTAACCCTAATATTGAACTGAAGGTATTTTTTGTAGCCCTTCAAAACTTCAAAAATGAACAAAATTTACATTCTCACAAAGGAAAAATTCTATAAACATCCCTTTTTCTAATGAAGCCTTATCTTAGAGAGCATAAACAGCAGGACTAGCAAAGGAGTATTTTCAGATTTATGGTTTAATAAGATATGGTGCAAGACTGCAAAGAAAATCAACTTTAGTATAGAGAACACATGCATCCTGATTTATATGTAGTAAAGCAATACTAATAGTCTTATAAAGTCAGGCTTTACTTCTTATGTATTCATGAATTTAGTTTGGTCTTTCAAACTGCAGTGTGTAGAGAAAGAAAAAAACCCAAAACCTAAATAATCTTCTCCTCCATGTAGGACAAATAATTTAGAAACAAGTATGTAAAGCTGGCAGATTGTGTGGTCACCACAAACGTATGGAGAAAAAAATATGTCACATTTTCTTGAGGGTGTAATTTCTGCAGATATTCTTTGATACTAAACTAAGCACCTACCAATTAGACTGAAATCAAAAGACTTAGAGGAATCAGCAAACTCTGAGAATGTTAATTTTTAAGTTTATTTCTTCTGTACTTCTCAAATTTCAGTGCAATACTGCACAAATGTTGTGGCAGATTTTAATTACACAGATCATAGCTAGAATTCCAGTCTGAAGTGTTTCATATCAAGGAAGGACTCTTTGGACTGGGTCCCTGGTTCCTTACCAACGCATCCAGTACTAGCACAAAAAATGGTGGTTTTCATATGACAGACAGCACTTGCAGTTACTGTATCTAGCACTTTCTTATGCATACATCTCTAATCATATCCTGTCTTTAATTAATTAATGTATGCATTTTGCCTAAGTTGGAAATTTATGGGAATCACTTCACAAATGCTTTACTAAAAAAATATTTTCGCATTTGCATTATAACATCAATGAACTACAGCACATCTGCTCAGGAGGAAATGAAACCCAAGTATTTCAGCCCTTTGAAACTGTATGGATATGTCAAAATGAACAAAGGTCTTGATCAAAGCACTATAGTTAGCCTCCACATTTTGCACAACGTGTTAGAAGTTCAATGTTAGGTCAACAGTAATGTTCTCCTGACTGATACGGAGTCACAGTTTAATCCTGACTTTTGCAATGGATCCAGAGAACTATTTTATTCCCAAACATACAACTTCTGTTTGACTATCAAGAGTCAATTCAAATTGTTCTCACACGTCCTGTGTTGGTTATTTCAGTTCTTACCCTCTAAAGGAAATAGATTAAAAGGTTGATACTATGAACTGTGCGAGTTTGCCAAATGCCTATGGAGGACTGCCTTATATGAAAGCTTTGAACAAACACTACACTTGAAGAATTCTGATACTTTATTTGATGTTTATCTCTAGAAGCAATGGGGAAGAGAAGAAAGCTCAATTTGATTGAAATTTACACTTCCAATTAATTTCCACTGAGCTCTGAAAGCCAGAGCAGATCCAACCCCAGCACTCTGCTCTCAGTCACAGTGCTTGTACAAAGACGTGGACCCAGCCTGCTTGGTTTTGCATTTATACAAGCAAACCAAAAGTCAGTCTGCACATCTACCTCTTTTCTCTGAAGTGTGTAAGGTACTGTTACAGACACAGTCAACATAGTCTTATTTTTTTCCAGAACATCCTTACAGCAGTATTGTAATGGTGTGCTCCCTGCCCCTCATCCTGACCTTTGTTTCCATGACTATGCTCAAGTGATAACCGCCAGTGGCAGCTGCAATGGATACACCTGGTTGTGATGGCTCAATCTGACTCCAACTGAATCCAGGGGAGACAGATAACATCATAGCCAAGGGCTAGTTTGAATGATGTGCCCACCTAACAGTGCTGGTAAAGGTCAGACTCAAGCCAAATTTGAAAGAAACTAACTTCTGTGGTTGGTATGCAAGTATGCCTATGAGTCACTTGTCTTATTCCATAAATAGTGGACAGGCCAGGGTCTACTGAACCATCCTGCATGGCAGTGGGCTGCAGTAGGGATGCCACTCAAGGTTACTTCTCAAGGCTGGGAGATTCCTTGCCGCAACAGATTCTCAGTAAGTGATTAATAGCATGCTAAATTTTGAAATCTTAGCTAACTGGTATGAAGAATTGATTGTGCACATATAATCCTTTAGATATAAACTGTTGATCAAGTCTGAGACTAGGTTGGATCTAGCCACACCTAAACTTCCCTCTGAGAAGGAGTTTAGAAAGCCAGGGCGACCCTTCTGAACCTCATGACTCAGTGGGAGGGGTTGACAATTTGTTTTGTCAAGTCAGTTTTGTCCGACCCTGTCCACTGTGCAGTAAATAACCAAGTGTACCTTGCCATCAAATCTTGTCAAAACACCATGGCACTTACTACCAAACTTTGTTAAATTGCTGTTTCCTGTCAACATATTGCTACTTCCCTCTTATGAGTGAAGTGTGTCATTCTATCCATGACAAGTGTTACAGAAATACTTGCACTAAAGATATCCATAAAGGTATTGAGACCGATACTAAGTGTTAAAACCACCCCATCATGGACTTCACTACCTGAAAACATTAAAATTCTACCAGAAGCTCAGAACAGACAAACAGTGCCAAGTAGAACAGCACAGAAAGCTCTTACCATTGCTAAACAACAAAACAATCCTGTTTTTCTGAGACAATCAGAAGAGGAATGCTGTTGAACAAAAATGTCGTTTGTTACAAATATCCTGCTGATGAAAATTTTAAACTTCAGTGAAAGAGAACAGCAACTATATATGAAAACCATATACGCTTTTTTTACAAGCCAGATGCAGCGGGGAATAAGGTTACTACAATTTGTAGTTCAGAACATTTCAAAAATCACACTGCAGTTTCAGTTCCAACTGGAGAAAAGTAATACCTTATTTTCAGATCCATATTTTAATTCATTATGCCCATGACTAGTCAGACAGGACAGTCCAGAATGATGTATGTTGCTCAGAGCACACGAGTGGTACAAAAGCCACAAACTATGGACTCTGAAGACATGCAGGACTAGAAACACTGTTCTGATCAACGCTTGCTCAGCTATTGGAAAAAAGCCAGCAGACCCCTCACAGAGATCACCACCATTTGCCTTGAAAGATATTTCATTTTTCATTTTCATACAGCAAAGCATCACAAAGATGTGTTGCAGACAGAAGTATTTGGAAAACTGTATGCAGAGGGAACTGTAAGACATGAAACCTTACACTTGGAGGAAATTTACTCTTTGAAAGCATCATTAAACTGCACAAACAATACACTAGTCTCTAGCAGACAAGTCCATTAGACAATCCCATGAATGTGCTGTGTACTTAAGAACACTGGAGTGTTTCTGATCCAGTCCTCCTTTTCCAGGAACACCATTTTGCCAAGGGATCACAGTTTGACAAACATCTGCCAGGCATCTTAGCTAGTCCCAACCACCTGAATATATTTGGCATTCCCATATGTTCAAGACAGCTTCTTTTAAGTAGATTTTCTCAGGCAAGAATCTCAAATGCTTTGTAGCTATCAGTTCAGCCTTATGCTACCCTTGAAGCATACTGGGTACTCAAAAGAGTGAACTGCAGGCAGGGAAACACAACAGCACAGAAGTCCTTATCTGCCCGAGCCAGCAGAGCTGTGCACACTGTCCTCTGTGACTGACATGGAAAGGAGACGTTAGGAACTGGGACAGGCTACCCTTGATGCTGCTCTAAATCCCAAATGGAAATGAACTTGTCCTAGGACAGCTCTGAAAGGAACAAAGCAAGCACACAAAGGCTCTGGTCTCATCTCTGCTGGGTGCTCTGCCTTCTGTCCTGAGCAAAGAAACTGCACATATTATTTAGTGAATAACCTTCTGTTGTCCTATCTAATGGCAACTATTGAGAGAGGCTACTTTGCGTTAAGTATTTTTCTGTAAATTTAACCCCAAGACTGTCAATTGAAGGCATCCATGTTAATAAATTGAAAGTAGCAATTTTTTGGTCATACGGGAGCAGAAAGGTATTTCAGTCCTCTAGAGCCTTTGCTGTAATCAGTATATGCAATTTCTTCCAATCAGATACCTAAGGTCATAATTTAATCATGTCAGTACTCTGATTCCATCCCATTTCTTGTGGAAATGAGGAATAAACCCAAGTATCTTAATATTCAGCAGTGGCAAGAAGTCAAACATGCAAATTACAACTTAATGAAAACTGAAGAATTATTCATTTGGTTCTGTAAGCTTTAAAAACACACAAATAGAAGCAGGATAGAAATAATCAGAGATGATTGATAGAGCATACAGGAGCTTTTTGTTCCAGTCAGTTGTTTCATGGCCAAAAAAACCCACCAAAAAACAGATCCTGTCACTGACGGCTTTTGTCGTCAGCACACTGGGAACTGTGATTATCATGTTGGTACTGTAACTCAGTATTATTCTTATTTGCTCTGCAAGATTATGAACCTTCAAAGGAAATACCTCCTCTAATCATTTATAAAGACAAGTTGTGCAACCAGATGCTTTGCACTTCTTACAGTGCTCTAGTCACTGGCACTTTCTTTGATGCCACTATTCTCTGATAACGCAGTCTTGATTTTGTACTTTCTAAGGCAGAAAACATATATCCCTTGGAGTAGTTTTCTGTCTTCATCTCACAGAAACCTTTAGATAACAAAGCTTCTTTGACAGAGGTGCAATTAATTAACACAGGACTATGTAGGAAAGCTTTCTATGGGAAAAAACTTTGAGTTCTTGGATCCAAAAAAGTGCAAAATTTAAATTAGCTTGCTATATGTACCATTCAAACTCATTGTAGCTCATCCCTGTTACAGCTTTCCAACAACAGTGGAAATAAAACAGCAACAACGAAGTGACGCCAATATTCCTGCCATTCCCCAGAAAGAGGTACCAAAGATGCTCTGATGCTTACCAGCCATCTTTACTTTCCTCACAACAAAACATGGTGAAAGGGTATCTTTCAAACTGCTTTCAGATGACCTTTCTGGGCACCTGCAAAACCACAGTTTGGGGTATTGGTTACTGTATAGTGAACTGTGTATACACACAGATACATAGATATACACATATTCAGTGAATCCCGACACAAACCTAGTTATGATGTCACATTTAAATACTCCTATTTGACAGTTACAAGTCCAACACAGGAAACCAATGATTTTTCCTAAACTCCCAGACTTATAAAGAGATTTTCTATTACTTAACCACTGTTAACATAATTAACACTCAATTATATCAGCATGTGAAGTACCTTAGTTAAGAATGAAATTCTATTATTTCAGGTATGTATCAGACAAGTAACAGCAGGAATTTGCCACAGATTTCAGAGCAAGCAACTGATAATTTATAGGGGGGAGGGAGGGGGGCAAAGACCTCATTTAACAGGGATGATAAACAAGAAAGCTATGAAGGATTTAAACCCAAACTGAATAAGTTTTAGTCTACTCTTCACCAGGCCAGTATTACATGGAATAACAACAGACAAAGAAAGGTAGTGTTTAAGAAGAGATTTTAAAGATTATCTTTACAAGATTTTTAGAATTTTGATAAGCATTCCAACTTCTTCAGTGAAACACAAAAGTGCAAAGTAATAATTTATAATAATATACAGAGGATAGTAGGGAAAGAATGGCAACTGATGTTAAGGGAAAATGTTATTGTATTTGGTGTGAAATGAATGAGAAAAATTCAAGACATAACCTTGGAACGATTTTAAGAAAATTTAGGAACAGATATAAATGCTGTTCACCTTTCCAACTGTGGTAGATCCCACTGCCTTGGCACCACTGTTCAGAAGTTTTTAAGCTGGTTAATGAAACCAGCATTGGTCTCTACTTGTACTTCAGTTTACAGCAGTGTACAAAAAGGTGACTTGCAAACCTTCCCCTATAATCCACTCCAATAACTTGTCTGCACTGCTGGCAGATGCAGGCATTTTGGAAGTGATCATTAAAGAATATTATTCACAAGGTGATGAAGGGTGCACAGCACAACCAGAAAGTCACCTGAGAAACTAACTTTCCCTGATCCTCCAAATGGTAGCACACACTGATTTTCACAATTAGCATTTCATTGACTGAGACATGCACTGCCCAGCACCAAAGAAACTGCAGGCTGGCTACATGTTGGACCAATGGTACTCTCACAAAAAGCATGTCTCAAAACTGTGCTACTTCATTAGACACAAGAAGAGCTAGATGTCAAGTCACGTATCAAAAATTGTTGTGTAAAAAGCTGTAAAGCATGAGAATATTTGCTTTAATATAAAAACCCAAAAGTACATAGATGGTCTTCTTTCAGCTCTCTTATATTACTGTGAACAGAGCTGGATTTGAGGGTGTGTGAGGTGAACAGCCATCTCCCAGTGACAGTAAAAAAAATTTGAAAATGCTAAGAGTCAAAAATTCTCCATAAATATTAGTTTCCTGTTAAAACTGGGAAAGTGACAAACTGCTCAACGTCATTCACTTTGTGCTTTATCACTGAACAGTGAAGTCAACTGGAAAAAAAATAAATTTGCCTGGCAAAGTTGAAGCAAACAGGTATGCAGATTTGATTCCAATGCTAAAAGAGTTTGAGAGTACAGAAGAGTTCTCATAAAAATACTTGAACTTAAATTAGTGTATAAAATGCCTAGATTCAATGTCAGACAATGTTGAACTGAAGTGTACTAGCTTTATGATCACATATGCAATGATGAGGAATAAATCAGCTGGGAAAAAAAGACTTAAGTATCACCTAGATCTCATGCTGGGGATCAGCTCAGTACTGAATTTTGTTTTATGGAAAGTATTCCTAGAGGTCAGTCCACTGTCATAAGCAGGATTGAGAACTGTATTTATAAAGAGAACTTTAGATATTATCATAGAATGTAGGGTTTGATTTTATACTATATGTGTCCTATCAGAAAGCTGCAGTTACTAATTCCACTAATCCAGGCAGACAAAAGAAGAGGTTTTGCCAAAATACTAGTATATGTATATACATACTATATATGTATATACAAAAAGAATTTGGAGTTAGCAGATTAAAAGCCTTCAAAACTGCCTGATCATTGTTGATTTTCATAGAAAAGTAGAATAAATAATGACATGACTCATGTCTTTCGTTGAGTGAATACTCATAGCTTTCCTCTCCACCCTGGTTCTTTACTGGCAATCGGTCATACAGCTCCACTTTTCAGAAAGCATCAGCCTTACATCCAACTACCATCATTCTTCCTCTTGCCATCCTTTGGAAGCAAGGGACAAGCATTAAAGGCATAATAGAAGAAAGCAGGATGTTCTACAATACTGCTAAGAAGAAAAGAAAAAAAAAAAAGAAGCAAGCTTAAAATCACCCGTGGTTAGAAAAAAGCAGAAGGTACAAAAGCTTTTTGACAAACCAGCAAGAGAAAAGAGTGCTCTGGGGCACCCATCTCTAAGTGCTTCAATTAGTAAACATTTCACACTTCAGGAACCAAAAGTATTTTGAGTCCAACTGTGAATCCAAATGCAAAAGGGAAATTACTCTTGTACTGGCCAGAGAACCATCTGTCCTCCAGGACTCTTGTTTGGATAGCACCAGGAAAACTTAAACCCAGCTTCCTTTGCTGGGACAGTAACTGAGTAACAATTCTGGCAGACTTCCAAGCAGTCTGAATATGAACTAAAAGAAGGTAATTTAAATTAGCTGTGTTTGGTTTGAGTCCATCAGTAATTCAATGCCAGCAGAGTTCTACTCAAGAGATTCTAAACAATCCAATTGCTAGGCTCAGAAAGCACTCAGTCCAAAGCTGTGTCAGATAAAATCAGCACAAAGCAATTTTACACATGAATAAGTTCATGAGGCAGTTTACGTGTTTATTTGGTTTGAAAAATGGATATTTTCCCAAAGAATTTCACAGATAATGCATCTCATTTTACTTCTGTGAGCTGGAGAAAAGTGTAATGTTGTATTTAAGAGTATTTCACGTCTCTGGCCTTTAAATAATAGCAGTAAGAGGCAATTATAAGCAAAGCCTGGAAAATCACTTCCATCTAATGCATTGGCAGTCTCTGCATCCTGGAAAAAAGATTCTTTGGCACAGTCCTTCACCACTTGCATTAGAGAGGTTAAGCTGGGGAAATCGGAGTGTGCCTATACTGAAAGTTTCATAAGTATTTTTCTACCCCAGCATAGTTCTGAGGAATCTCTAGTACAGAAAGGGCACAATGCAAATAAAGCCAGTCCCAGGTGTCTTCAGTTTCCAAACTTTGTAGAACTGCTGGAACTGAACTGGTGTTTACCAGTGTCTCAAGACATTTGTACCTGAAGACACTTAGCATTAACAGTGTTTACAATAGAAAACAGCCCACAGAAGGGGACCATGTTTACAGTCCTTCAGCATCTGGAGTAACAAAGGAACAGACTGTTTTAAGACTCACAGCAAGAAAACACTTCTCCTGGAGTACATTAAAGCCTGGAATTATTTTCAAGTGGTGGAGAAGACCCAGGAGAACAGAAGACAGACAAGATACATCAATTGGAAATACAGATTAGAAAAGTAGAAGTGATATGAAATCAATACCTTTTACCATCACATCCTGAAAAACACACGGATCCAGGTAACAGCATAGCTCTCTGGCTCCACAGAAGCACTAGCTGAAGCATTAGCTCCCTGAACAATACTTTCCCTGCTAGTACCTCTGGACATAGTGAAAGAAGTTCTGCTTATTTACTCTGGCTAATAATTGGATCCCGTCTTCCTTAAAGCATGAATAATAAAAGCCTATCTGTTATTTAATTCTGCCTACACCTACCTTGCAGCTGCTTAAAACACAGTAAAATATATATTCCCTGATAAGTAACCGGTGCTGCTTTTTAAGTGCTAACAATGTCCCTGTAAGTGTGAAGACAGGTCAGTCAGACCAGAGCAAACACAGTACTGAGTTGTGTCAATCCCACCCAAAACATTTGGAGGTAAATGGTGTCATAATCTGACATCAGAGTTCAAGCATCTTCTCGCTTTCCATGTCCTGTCTGTTCTATTTCTGAATGAAAATCTTTGCCTGGCCAGATGCTGGAGGATATTATTCCCTAAAGGGTAGAGATAAGGAAAGGAAGTGAGAACAAGCCTACACAGCCCTCTTAAACAGCCTATGAAGAAATCCTTACCTCTGCTCTCTTGCTTCCATTTTTTAGAGAAATAACAATGCTGTAAAAGAAACAGTGATGCATGTCAGGTTAATATTTGCTAAAACTTCCTCAAGCAATGCTGGATTGCAGGTGTGCTCTGTGGAACTACATACACCCAATGGGACATGCTTAAAATTTCAACATATCCAACAGTCAGGAGTGTCCAGGAAAACTGAATAAATGCTCCATATTCTCAAATGCCACCAAGAAATATTTTCCAGGTGGAAAAGAAGGTATGTTTACAGAAAAAAAATGGTGTGTCTTTGTATTTACAAATTAATGAAACTCTATTTCAAAGACAACTTCTTTTTGCTCAACATAGTTTCTGAATTCAATTATAATGTTAATTTGGATTTAAGTTTTCCCATGCAAAGAAAGTATTACAGACCACTAATATCACTGGGGTTTTTAGTGAACTTTATATTTTTGGAACCTAGGTTTGGCCAAGTAAGTTCACTGCAACTCTCTATAAAATGTAACACTTTAACATTTGGAAAGTATTTGCTTTTTTTTTTTTTTTTAATGTCTATATACTCATGTGCAATAATATTTCATAGCTGTTAAAATTACATGCTTACAACTGCAAGTTCAAATTAGAAAATGACTGACAGTAAAAGCTTTATTATAGCTTGTTCAAGGAAACTTCTTAATTTTCAGGTAATTTACTATGGTGGCCTCCTCACTGCAGCTGACAGACACTGTTCTTGTATCTGTAAAAGGCTGTAATGCATCTACTTTTGTACATAGACCAGTACAGAAAAAGAAAGTATAATATAGTCACCACCTTTTGTAGAGAGATGCAGACTGACTCCTTCCAACCCCAAACCACTAGGCTATGAATGTGTTCTGCAGTGGTGTTAGCTACAGCTAATAAACCACTGCTCCTTAGTCGGAGAAAAAAAACCCCAGAGCTCTTCCAGAAACATGAGTACTGGGAGGCTGGTCTTGGGCTTGCTACAGCATGTTCTGGTTATTCCTTTAGCACTCACCACAAAACACACGAAGTATCAGTATGTGTTTTCTTTACAAACCCTGTATTTTGAGATCCAGACAGAGCTCAGCTCCTTAACTCAAGCCTACAGGGTTTAACTGAGTGTGCCCAAACAATGTTTGTAACTTTGACTCCCTAACATATTAGCACAGTAGTTCAAACACAGTGGAAGAAAACCATTTTCCAAGAAGAAACTTCTCCATTTCAGGAAGCTAGCTTTGCTTACATAGCATTGCAAAACAAAAACTTTAAAAAAATCCAAACCAAAACAACTTTAACTTTTGTTCTTTCCAACTGTATCTCAAATCAATTGTCCTTTCTGTTGAATTAATTTACTTTGTGCCCAGATAGACAAAATTGAAAATCTAATAAATACAAAAAACTTGTTTGACACATCTTGGGTGATAATGGCCGATGTTTTTTTCTCTCATGTGTGTAGGTTTTTTTCTTTTTTTTTTTTTTTCAGAGCTGTTATTTTTTGTGTGAAGAGCTGTAACAATAATACTAATAATATACAGAAAGCTGCCAAACCATACCAGAACCACACCTGCCAGGTACAGTTCAGTGGCAGAGTAGCATTCTAAAACAAAGGGAAAGAGAAAATAAAGGATGGAAAGTACATCTTAGAGTACAGCTTGCCTGTAGGCACTCTTCTGATAAAATGCTATTTGATTACCTCCCAATAATAAAGAGAGGCTTATGTAAGGACTAATGGCACCTTATTATTTACTGCAAGGTATACGTAATGCTCCTGCAAGCATTAAAGGAAAAAGAAAAAAAAAAAAAAAAAAAAGAAAAAGAAAAGCAAAGTACAAAGACAATCCACATTTGCCAGCCCCACTCAGCCAGTCAACTTCAGATCTACTTTAAGGTGAACTTCTAAAATATAAACTGATTTTCCTTCCAGGAATCTTCACTCAACACTTTCTTAAAAATCCTAGTAATGAAAAAGCTTCTGTATCATGGGCAAACATCGCATTTGGGCTACTATATTTGGCTACTAAAGTTCTCTGGTGCTCACAAATGTCCTGTTATCAGTACCTTTTCCACACAAAGATGAGGGTTCAGTTATAGCGGTAAAATTGCTGTGCTACTATGTCACAAGGAAAAAGGCAACCCCACAGGCAGGTTTATGATTCAGTGGGAAGATAGAAAAGGAGGTTATGTATCTGTAAGCCTGGCATCTGTAAATATCTTCATCACTGAAGAGGGAAAAAGTACAATGAGAAAATAAACTAAACATTTGGCAGACACTACAGCCTTTCTCAAAAGGCATGACAGCTGCAGCTGAAGATGACAATACCACATTTTTATCACACTTTCTTAATAGCATAGAATTTACTCATTATATAAATGTACATATATATCATATGTATAACTAACCATTACTAATTACTCAACCCATTATCTCTATATAGTACATATACAGTACATATACATACTACATTATATACACATGTATGGTGTATGTACACATATTAGATATGTATGTACCATGTAAATGTATGTAGCACTCTCAGATTTTAGGATGGTATGGATCTACCTCATCTAACTTCAGGTATCTATAAAATAGACATCCACAACTAAGCTATTTGCTCTTGGCCTCCTGCACAGTCAACTGAGGCAGAGAACAACTGCTAGCACCCAAGTCATCTGCATTTAATTCCACTTCACAGAGACGTATACCTGGAGTAACAGCACTTCCACAACTGGAGTGGAGGAACATGAAGTCACACCACTAACCCTCACTCTTCCATGACTCCCCAGCCCAGCCCTTGGTTTCCAAGCTATTTCAGCTGCCACAGGACATTTAAATCAGAATTAAATGGAGCAGAACAGGACATTCTTGAGTCTTATTTTGTCTGTGCATCTCTAGCAAATAGTAAGGTCTCTCTTCCATATGGATTGTGTGAGGATCAGTTAAGCACAAAAATGTTAACCGGATTCAGTACCCTGACTGCAAATAATACCATTAGAAGTGACAACACGTATTATTTTTGCTTATTTATTTGCTGCACTGTATTTTTAAGGACCTGAGTGTAATTAACATGCTTCTTAACCTTAACTTTTAAAAGTGTTTAGTCATTTTACCACTATTTTTATTTGAATAAAATTTTCCAGTTACTGCAGTCAGAAAGTCTCAGAGACTTCCAATTTTTCTTCATAAACCTCTTACAAGCCATTAAATCTTTGTCAGAGTAATTTTTAGAAGTACAGAAAGCCTCTGGGAAACTACTGTTTTGAAGATCATAGTAAGCAGTGTATCATTATGGAGGATTTTATTTCCCAGAATGTTGATTCTCTAAGATGATCAATAGCTGGCTCCTCCTACACCTTGTGATTATTTTCTTCAATAGACAATCCCTGTTTTTAGCTTTATTACTTTGTTTTGTGGGGGGTTTTTTGTGGGGTTTTTGTTTGTTTGTTTGTTTTCCATCTCTAAAGCTCTCTGAATACTCCTTAATCCAGCCAAAAGTCTAAACACTGTTGGATAGAACAGGCACTTGCTCCAGAGACTTGAAATTTATTCTGCCACCAGAAAGCCTGGGGTATTTACACTCTATGTCGATACCCCACTGAAGCACGCTCCCACAGCCCAGAACTAGGGAAATCCAGGCCCACTACCTCCTGCTGACTGGGAATCCTTTTAGGTCCATTAGGTATTCTCCCCTTCCCAGTATAAACCAGAGACTCTAAAAGACCTGGGAAGTGTCAGTATCCTTGTGATCTGTCCTATTTCTTGTGAAGAACTGCACTGGAGTAGGAAACTTCCTGCCTTCACGGAGAATTCAGTCTTCAGTGCACAGAGTAATGCTTTAAGGGCTCCGTACTTAAATAAAATACACACATCCACATAGTGGGAGGACTATTGCTTAGAGGAGCTCAGTTTGCAGCAAAGCAGCCTACACATTAAACTGTAAGTAAAGATTATCTGCCATACTCCTATGCTCTATAAAGCTGGATGCCCAGAAAGGAAACTACTTAATGTATGAACAAAACCTCTTATAGAATTGTTGAATGTTCATCTGGAAGAGCCACTGAGTGATTACACCCCAATGGAGGTCCAAAATAATTATGTAAAAAATCAATCAAAGCCAAGATGATGAAGGATGGGCAGCTTCTCTTTGATTAACAGACACAGCAGGGGACAAAATGGAAAATCAGTGTTGCTAATATATGTAAAAAAAAATAAACAGCCAACACCAAGGAGCTTACATAAGTGTGCCATTAAAAAACCCTGTAGTGGTTTTGTAGTGCTTCCATCTTGAACAGTGGAAAAGGATTAATTTCGTGGAGGTGAGTTGCTCCCTAAAAGCAGCTGCTCCTGACTTCTTCAAGAAGCATTAAGAAATACTTGTAGGAAGAACATCTCTTCCTTGAGATCACTACATCAGGGAGAGATCAGGAGAGATATCCTCACACAGGGGTACTGGCATAACCCTTCCAAGTCCCCTAGCCTGAGTTACTTCAAAAAAAGAAACAGTAATGCCAGCAGCTTTCTCTCACCATCTTATAAAAACTCCCCAAAAGTCAACTCTGAAGAGGCTTTCATCTTATTTTGGTAACACCCAGGAATCTTCATCTCCTCCCCTGATCCACAGTATGCAAGTAATTGTGTGCTCTGTGTTTTTACTCTTTATTCTGACATGACTGCCTTATTCTGGTATTTTATTCTAGCTAGTATGAGAGTTCGAGAAAATTGGAAATTCGGTCAAGTACTCATTCAATACTATGGAAATTTTTAAATGTGTGTGTTCCCATGGAAGAGAACGTGGAAACCCCAAAATCATTAGATAAGACATTCTTATAATACTACTTTTGCTAAACAAATGTAAGAAAGCTTTCTAATTCTGCAGACTGATTATGAAGGGTCTAAAAGTCAGAGGTAGTTCAGACAACAAAATGAAAAGTACAGAATTGATTTACCTCATTTATTTACATAGTTACCAGTAAATCTAGCTCACAGCAAACTGCAGAGTTTTCCAATGAGTTAGTCTATTTATGTGGAGGAACATATGGTTCAGCAAAACTGGAACAGAAAACTTCTGACTAACCTAATGGTGGGGTTGTTAATGTAACTGCTATTAAAGCTCTCTGACACTTCCCTTTCTTCAGTTTTCTAAACCCTTGCCAAATGTTAACCATTTTCACTGCAACGCAGATAGAGACCCCCAGGGCAGTACTGAACTGTCATAACTACTAGATCATATTTTCTCTTCCTGCTATTCCCTGCCTTGTCTGTGACACATCTTCCAGATTGTGCAATAAATGAGACAGCAGTTCAACAGACAACAGTGTCTTTTGCAAAAGAATCTTAATTAAGCCTCAGAGCAGCCTTTTTTCTCCACAGAAGGAAACAATCATTCTGAGGAAAAATAGTACTTTGCCATTTAGTCAAGGGCTTAATAACAATGCCTCCTAACTTTTATAAAAGTAATACATTCTTTCCAACATCACTTTTAGGTATAATTACTCACGTCTTACTGGGGGTGCCATTTTGCAGACAAAATGGGTATCACTACCTTGAAAAAGCAAGGTGAAAAATGCTTTCAATATGCAGTTGCAGGAAACAAGTTTTAAAATGTATTTTACATACACAATGATCAATAATCCCTGTTTAGCTCCCCTCCTATCCATGACATCACCAACATCTCACTAATATTCATTTCCCTGGGAGACTGTGTATTACCGTTGATGCTTTGGGGATTTTCCAACATTCCCTGTTTGCTTTCTGAGGAACAAAAGGCTTACAAGAAATCTGCTTTTTAATATCACAGCATGGAATACATTTTAAGTCTGGGTTCAGCAAAGCGATCAGCAGTAGAGTGAAGGGGGAAAGAAGAAGGAAATAAAACTTAACCTCAGACAACTGTTATCTTACAAAAATATAGGGTGCTGTACGGTCACATCCTTTTTATGTTCTGGGGATTGACTTTTACTTGCAATTTTTCCCCCCCATTATTAACAACCATTTCATTTTCAATGTCTTGTTACTCTTTTAAAAAGCCTGACATATAGACTCAGCATAAATTATGAGTTTTTCATTGTTACATTCATAGGCATATGTTTTTATTATATAGATAAAAGAAAAAAGTTATGTATGATACAAAATTGAATTGCAAATTCTTCATCACCTTTGCAACTTCTGGAAATTGTTTGTGGGTCTAAGAATTATTTTCAACTGCATCCTGACATACTTTCCCATTTAACGGTTTAGGTTTCAGAGTGGATCACTACTCAGTGATTCTTACAGATTTATTAATCAAAGGTGGATTTTTGACACCTGCTTCCAGAAATGATGGAACAGTTTGAAGCACTGCAGAGGGGAGGTCGGTGTCCCTATGCTTTCACTCTTCTAGGAAGGCAGCCAAAGGAGATACCAGGTGTTTAGGGGGTGGCAGAACTGACAGACCAAACAAGGGCAATCTATAATGCTTTTGTGAGCTGTACAGTTTTTCTGTTGTCAAGTCAAAACAAGCCCCCCAGCATGTCATTTCTGGCTGCAGGCAATGGTTTTGAAAAACCTGAGAGAAACAAACAGCAGTTCTCTCCCAAGAAAAGCCCACACACACACTTGAAAAGACTCAGGGAGGTGAGAAGACAGTGTGGACTGATGGCATTGCAGTTTCTACACACTGACAAGCATTCAGGAATTCTTGCCACATCTCTGACTAACAATGTACAGTGCAAAGTGCATCCACGCCAGGGATCCCCACAGAACTCTCCAAACCACTCATAACATATGTGTATCACACAAGAGGTATGATGTCCAATGAACACCTTGGCTAACACCAGAGCATCCCCTGAGGAAGTGTTTGGTGCAAGGCATTCCCACCTTTCACCTGGGGAATCAAAGCAGAGCAGCTTGTGCCTCTGCTCCTTCCTGGGCCTGAGCCTCACATGATCTCCTGTCCTCACCCCCCCGCAGTGCAAGGTCGCAGTAGCCCCAGTGGGTGCAGCTGCACCCCAGCTCTTGAGTCCTGCAACCCAGGAACATGGCCCTGCCATTGCTAGTAGAAGGGCACATGCTCTGTACTAAGTTTGCAAGACTGACTAAAAGCACACCAGATTCCTAGCTGAAGCTTTCTTTTCACATGCAGCAAGGGAAATGGAAGGCTCAGTGGAAGGAAAGCTTTGGCATGGCCAGCAAAAATGCATTAACATCAACACTAGGTGCTCCACCTCTGCAATCCCTGCTGGATGTTTATATTTAATGTTACGCTAGAGAAAAGACTTCAACTTCACCCACAGTTCTCTCTACACACTCTTATAAATTGCTCCTGAGTTGTAGAGGAATAAAACACACTCACAATTAAGGAAATAATACTCATTTTATTAGAACTAAATTTTTGAACAGGAGGCAGAATATGATTGTTGAGGAACTTGGTCTGATCACTCAGCAAGGTCTGCTGTGTCTTAAAAGAAAAAACTACTTGCCTGTACTGGAGTAAGACATGGGCCAGATGGCACATTTCTCCCTTGTTACAGTGGTATTTGGCTCAGAAACACTGAAGAAAACATCAGTATGTAAGAAGCACAGCATTTTCTGAATGACTAAAGAAACCGGAGAAAAGGCTTCAAGAACTTCCAAGGAAGCAACATGCAAGAGAGAGAAAGAAACATCAGATGGAAAGGAAATGGGAATGGAAAAGGATATAAAAGAGAAATGGAAAAAAAGGAGCCCTATAGATGTGAAATTCATCTCAGTTAATTTCAGGTGTTTACCATGTACATTTCCACACCTGAGTTGTCTGTCTTCCCCGTACAGTGAAGGGAGAGATGCTATGGTCACAATCCCACCCAGCCTAGGGTGTGGTTCACCAGGCCAGTGTGGGGCTCCACGTTAGGATGAGATGAACCACACAAAATTTTCACTGCCAACACTGGCTACCTCTCCACTGATGAGAAAGCATGACCTGTTCAGACACCAACACAGCATCTTACTGCTCATTCTAACACAAAGGTTAATTCTGAAATTCTTTCTGACTCTCCCAAGAATGTAGAAAAAGAAATTAGACTATATATACTAAAATAATCACTGGCTAAAAGCATACTACATTATCAACTTTGCTTCAAGTATCATCTGAAAAAAAATATTCAAAAAGTACCCACTATTTTTTATAGTTTCTTAGACACTGAAAACTTTTTTTTGTTGCCACTTTGAGTAGACTGAACTGAAAAAAATGCAAAAATGTAAGGAATTATAATCCTCATCTCATTTAAGTACGCTGCCCTAAATGACCCTGTCAGTTTTCTTTCCTATCTAAGAAGTGTCTACATTGTGCAATGCAGTATTGTGCAAACATATTTGCATTAGGTATACGTCTGTATGCCCATGCAGCATAGGGCAGCACAATGCCAAGAACCTGGAAGCAGGAAAGATGTACTACTGCTGCACTCTGCCTGGGATAATCTCAATGAGATGTATCAATCACCTGAAATGGAGGATTGTCTTAGAGCAGCTAAATTGCTTCAGGCTCCAGATGAAGTGGTTTGGAGTCATCTTGGGTGCATCTACACATGATGCATTGGATACAGACCCTCACTTCCAACAAAGAAAGATGGGTTGATCAATCTTCTTCTAAGCAAAGTTGCTTCATAATACTGTGATTTTAAAGTCTTTCCATACCTGACTTGATGATGTTTTTGCTGCAGCATATGAAGAATAACTGCATGATTGTTCTCCAGATTGGAGAAACACATAACCTTAAGTTGTTATTCTACTAAAGGAGCTCTCTGTCACCCAAGGAGTTCTCCATCATCCATTTACTGACAAACTATTATTCCTCTCTGTCACCAAGAGGGCCCTGAAACGTAGGAGCTCAGTTTAAAACCTGCTTAGCACAACATGACAGTCTCCACCCAGAATTGTCAATGTTAAAAGCTAAGTGTTGAAATTTAACACTTCAAGACTTTCCTCTGGAAAATCACATTGTCTAAATCAGTATTTTTGTGGACAATGTCAACAAAAAATAGTTTTTAAATGAAACTTCCTATTTCAAACAATTGTTTCTAAATGTATTGTCCTGAAATAACTTTTTTTGTTTGAAATAAAGTCTGAAGTATTCATTTAGACATTCTTTATTCAAAACTTCTTTCTTCTGTGAAGCTTTCTGATAATCTGCTTTTCCCTTCCAATTTGAAAGAGAGATGAAATGTCAGCATTTCCCAAATGGTTAAAAAACATTGCTTTCCCAGTCCACTCGATTTAGTACAATTAACCAAAACCAATTCTTTCCATATCAAGGTCAGGTCTTTTAAACAATAAGAATGAAAATCTCACCACTTTTAGTTCCAAAGAAACTGGGTCAGGAAAATTACTGTAAGCAATTTTAAATAATGTACAGAGAGCAGCCAACACGTCCAAAACCAGAATGCCAAATGGCTGACTTTAATTTTATCTGTGCTAACCAAAAGATCAAGAAATGGATCCTTTCACAAGCTGCTGGGAGAAATGTAAACCAGCCTTTGTACTGGCACTTGTACCACTGAGTTGCACAGCAGATGGTGCCATGATTCATGCACAGAATGAACAAAATAGGCATGAAAGGAAAGGTACTCTTAGTTTTGTTCCATCTGTGCCAAAACCTGAATACCCATGATGCTGTCTGGTGGTTCCAACTATTTTATTAGCAAAAATAAAATTTGCTTTCATACCCAATGTCCAGAAGGGACAGGGTCTTTGGGTTGAGTCCCCCATGGTCACAGGCAAGCATGCCATGGATAAGGTTCAAAAGAGTCAGCACATTCTACAACTTTATCTTCCTCATTACCATTGTTTTATACATTTTTCCTTTCAGTTAAAAAAAAAAAAAAAAGAGGTGTTTCACCAATATCTTTGATTACATGTCTACTTCAGAAGTAACCATATATTTCTCTTGAACAGCTATTGTCTTAAAGATAAATGAAACTTCCACTGGAATTCTTCAAATTGTTTCTAGGCTTGTATACTTTATACCTTTGTGGCATGTTCCACTAAGCACTAAGCATGAAAAAATACCACAGCTGATTATCAACTATAGAAGAATCTCAGGGAGTTATTTTGGTAAGATTCAAAAGGTTTGGCTGCTTCAGGATAATCCTGTAGCCTACAAACCTCTTCTGGAAGGCCATGTTATTTCCAGTAGGTCCTTAATATACCCAACAGCTCTTCTTAGGGAAATAGAACTTCCCTTTCTAAGTCCCACAAGCCAAGAGAAACAGTCAGTCCCCAATAAAAAAGAGATTAAGAAGATCTATAAATTATTTTTTCTTCATCTACATTGAATCAGATTACCTCAAAGACCATTGTGTACCTCAAAACAAATTCTGGAGCATCGTATACAGCTTGTGCTGCCCTCCCATTGTTCGACAGCTTGCAAGAAAAAGCTGGATGACCAAGATCTTAAAACAACAATCTATAAAACAACTGCTGCCCTTAACTGATATCTCCTTTCTGGACTTCTCAGACAGCTCTGGCAATGGGACACCGGGAGGAAGATCACTTTTGTTATCTACTACTGATGCAGTCATGAAGGGAGAGGGAGGAAAAGCAAGAACCCACTGGCTGCAAACTCAACAGCCACTGCTGTTCCTTGCTCCTGCCTATCTGTCCTGGGCTGAGAAAATGGGGCTGAAGTGCCAGCCCTATGCAAGGGAAAGAGACAAAACACAGGTTACTCCTACAAACTAGGCCAGTCTTCAAACCTTCAGAGCCCCACTGTGAGACAGCAAATGGACTTCATCACGTTGTAAAAAAAATTTAAAAAGATACCTTCATGGGAAGAGGTTATGTGAATATGTGTTTTAAAACTTTATTGCAAAGAAGCATTAAACAGTGCATTTCAACAGTACATGCAGCAACAGTGAAACAACCGACAACAAATCGGACATCCAGCAGAGGTAACTGATTCATGTAGTAACAGTTTCAGAAAATGATAACAAACTATGCACTGACAATAGTTGACTGCATCTTTGAAACCACATATTTTTGCAGCAATTTGCTATTAACCTTCTTCAATTTGTGGTTACACAGTTAACTTTCACTTCATCAGAAGTACACATAGCAGCACCTTCCTTTCCAAATGAAAATACTAGCAGTGAATACAGATCTTTTAATTCTCTGAGTTGCTGTGATTTAACACTAGTATGTTCAAATAAGAAGTGACAATGCTATCTGCTAAACAGTGGGAATGAATGATGTTTTCAGCAATGCTAGCTGGCAGTAAGGAAGAGGAGCAACACAGTTTACCTTTAAAATCCCTTCATCCAGAGCCGGCTTCTGAAAGCTGGATTTGGCTCTTTGAAAATAACAAGGATCCAGCAAACCTGGGGACTTAAATACAGTTAATTTACTGTAGTTGTTAGAAAACTGGCTCTACTGACAAGTCAGCTCAATCTGCAGACAGTGCAGGGCTTTCCTACCACTTTTACATGATTTTTCATGCAGGTTACCCAGCTAGACTATGCAACAGCAACAGGTTCACAAGCTCCACTAAAACCATAAACCAAAATAAAGAGAATAAAACATTCAGTGATACAGGCAGGAACACAGTGCAGGCATTTTAAAAGCATTCAGGAGGAGCATAATTCTGATGCTGCTAAAACCAAACGTGAAGTCACTGACAGGTAAGACAGTAAAGTTAGATTTGCTCTTGGCTCCTTAGAAGAAACACACTATTATCCCAGTACTTTAGGGGCTAAATATACCCAAAGAAAGCCTTTAATAAATTCCAATTAGCCAGAACATATTTTCCTAGATAATTTATATAAAACTTTATTTGTAAAATTACTTTTCTCACAAGGAAAATTTTTTCTCCATGCTGAATTATTTTTGCATATAAGTATTTTCAGAACTGAATTCTTAAGCCTAGGACAGGAAGAATTATGCAGCCAGACAATTTTATATTAATTATTTGACTTTAATATGCAGAGACAGTACTAACCAAGTATCAACATCCATATTTAATGATTCCTATTAAACTATGGAATTAAGGACATTGTATCAATCTAAGATTGGTAATTAGTTTTTCAGAATTCACAAAAAAAGTCCTGGCATTTGTCGTAGTTTAACCATGGCTGATAATTAAGCTCACTCCCCCTCACCCAGAGGGACGGGGAGGAGAATCAGAAAGGAATATAAAACTCAGGGGTTGAGATAAGAACAATTTCATTATTGAAATAAAATAAAAATGAAAGAGCAATAATAATAGTAAAATAACTTATAATGAAAAGGAGGTAGAGGGAGGGAGAGGAATGAAATACAAAGGGAAACAAGGAAAGAAAGCAAGTGATGCACAGCACAACTGCTCACCACCCGCTGACTGATGCCCAGTCAGCGCCTGAGCAATGGTCGGCAGCCCTGGCCAACCCCCCCAGTTTATATACTCAGCGTGACGCCCCATGGTGTGGAATATCCCTTTGGGTAGTTCGGGCCAGCTGTCCCGGCTGTGTCCCCTCCCAGCTCCCCGTGCCCCCCCAGCCCTCTCGCTGGCTGGGTCTGAGGCATTGAAAAATCCTTGACTGAGTATAAACATCACCCAGCAACTACCAAAAGCACCAATGTGTACCAACATTATTCTCACACCAAATCCAAAGCACAGCACTGCACCAGCTGCTAATAAGAAAATTAACTATCCCAGCCAAAACCAGGACAGCATGCCATTAAGAAAGGCATGAAAACACAAACTTTCTTCATGGAAACAATTTTCATAAAAAAACATTTCCTTATTTCTATTCAAAATGGTTCATAAAACTGTCCTTGATTTGTTAGGCCTTCAAAGATCAATTATGTTTTGTGCTTTGGTAAGTTTTCACATTTCTACAGGGAAAAAACTCTTCAGTGAAGATGTATTCTCATTTTTTTATACATGGCAAACAACTATTATTTTGTTTCTAATGTGTGGTCTCAATCTACAATAATTTATCTTTATAATCCAGAAATGCTTGACAATACAAGATGCTATTAATCATGATTTCAAACTGTCAGACAATTTCACACTTACAGTGAGCTTCAGCAAACAAAGAATATCTCATTACTACCAGTTTTATGATGGATGTTACTGCTTCTCTTAATTACCTTAATTTTATTAATATCTAAAGTTAACAGTCTGTTTAGAACTCTGGTTTTGAGTTTTAAAAAATATTTTAAAATGGTATATTTACTTAAATATAATAATCAGTTACTAAATACTTCACTTTCTGTAAATGACTGGCTGCCTTACTCTTTGTCCACACTAAAATGTATACCTATATACATGCACAAATATCTCCTTGGTTTTGTCACTGTAAAGAAAAAAATCCTATTTAACCCACTTCTTAAAATTGCCATATATTCTTTCTTTCCAACAGATCACATACTGCGCTAAGCAACTTGGAATTTGGGGAAAGCTGAAACAGAAACTGAACTTTGCAGTAGGAGTCTATATTTAATGTTGTATATGAGTACTCTGTAAACAGTAATAGCTAAAAACCTACCTTAGAAGGAAAGCATTTGTTAAAAGTTGAAGTGACCCATTGCACACAGGAATAGGAACACTGACGATTCTGTAGCAACCAAGACACTTCCCGAGTCATTTCGGGGCAGCATCAACCACACAACAGACTCCAGCAGGATCACCCTTGTTATTAAAGAAACGCAAGGATAGACACAGAATCACAGAATCATAGAACCATTTAGGTTGGAAAAGACCTTTGAGGTCACCAAGTCCAATTGTTAACCCAGGACCGCCAAGTCCACCACTAAACCATGTCACTAAGCACCGCATCTAACTCCAGGGATGGTGACCACCACTGGGAAGCCTATTCCAGTGCTTCAACACCCTTCCAGTGAAGAATTTTTTTTCCCAATATCGAATCTAAACCTCCCCTGGTGTAACTTGAGGCTGTTTCTCTTGTCCTGTCACTTGTTATCTGGCAGAAGAGACCGACCCCCACCTGCCTACAGCCTCCTGTCAGGGAGCTGCAGAGAGCAGTAAGGTCCCCCCAAGTCTGATTTTCTTCAGACTTAACACCCCCAGTTCCCTCAGCCACTGCTCATAGAACTTGTGCCCCAGCCCCTTCCCCAGCCCCGCTGCCCGTCTCTGGACACGCTGCAGCCCCTCAATGTCCCCCTTGCAGTGAGGGGCCCAGACCTGAACACAGGGTTCGAGGGGCGGCCTCAGCAGTGCCCAGGGCAGGGGGACGGTCACTGCCCTGGTCCTGCTGGCCACACTGCTGGGGACACAGGCCAGGGTGCTGCTGGCCGCCTGGGCCCCCTGGGCACACTGCTGGCTCCTGCCCAGCCGGCCGTCACCCAGCACCCCCAGGCCCTTTCCCACCAGGCCCTTTCCAGCCGCTCTGCCCCAGCCTGTAGCGCTGCGTGGGGCTGGTGTGACCCAAGGGCAGGACCCGGCACTGAGCCCTGCTGAACCTCATACAGTTGGCCTCAGCCCATCAGTCCACCTGCCCAGATCCTCCCTGCCCTCAAGCAGATCAATGCTCCCCACCCAATTTGCTGTCTGCACGTTCACTGAGGGCGCACTGGATGCCCTCATCCAGATCATCAAAGATATTAAACAGGACTGGCCCCAGTACTGAGCCCTGGGGAACACCACTTGTGACTGGCCACCAGCAGGATGTAACTCCATTTACTGCCACCCTTTGGGTTCAGTTGTCCAGCCAGCTTTTTACCCATTGTACAGTGCACCCATCCAAGCCATGAGCAGCCAGTTTCTCCAGGAGAATGCTGCAGGAGATGGTGTCAAAGGCTTTACTAAGGTCCAGGTAGACAACATCCACAGCCTTTCCCTCATCCACTAGGTGGGTCATCTTATCATAAGATCAGGTTTGTCAAGCAGGACCTGCCTGTCATAACCCCCTGCTGGCTGAGCCTGATCCCCTGGTTGTCCTGCACATGCTGGATGCACATGCAGGATGATCTGCTCCATCACCTTCCACAGCACTGAGGTCAGGCTGACATGTCTGTAGTTTCCTGGATCCTCCTTCCTGCCCTTCATGTAGATGGGCATCACACTGGTCAACCTCCAGTCTTCCGGGACCTCCACAGTTTGCTAATTTGCTGATGTTTTCATTGCAATTAGTTAAATCTTCTGAGCTTGGTCCATTTGCAAGCAATTTCTTTGCATATGTGAGTGCATCTGTCTGTGCATTTTTAATATTGCAAACATTCATGTCAAAATTCCATTTAGTATAGACAAATTTTCCCCAAATGCACATAGCACTCAGAATGTGAACAGCTGAAGGCTTCAAATACAGTTTTGTGCACAGTCTGACACTGACTTGCAGTCAGCCTTGCAGTGGGCCACAGAATATAAACTCATGTTTTATATATAAATATATATATAGATGAACTCATACATAAGTATATCCAAACCCATGTTTATGTTCCTGTATATAAACCATGTTTATATTCAAGCCAACTCTGCTTTTATTGAAGTCAAGTCAAGAGAAGTATAATTTCTCTATAAATTCAAAGCTAATGCCAGCTTTCAATACAGGTTTTGTATAAATTAGAATCTCATAGAAATATACCACCGTTCATTTTTTATTTACATATGACTAGTCTGTGTTCTTGCATCAAAAATTCAAGTAATTGACGATTCAGATTTTCTAGTTTGAGAGAGAGATCGGAGTTTTGATTAGCTTAACTTTTTTTGAGGTATTTCAGTAATAGCTAAAATTAACAGAAAATGCAGCAGAACAAACACTGGATGAATCGCAGGAGAAAACTATTGTTAGGATTAAAACTGATTTGCAAAAAACTGTGCGCCCCAGTACTACAAAATAAGTGTTGTGATGATATTGTACCTTAAATCTCTTTCATTCCTCAGACAGAGATGGAAATCTGGTGAAGGGCATGTTGAATACTATATCTTGTTAATTGTCCAGGAAGTTTCCAGAAATATTGAAATGCTATCCTCGTAATTCTTAGTAATTTTTACAGTTTTGTTAAGACATTAGGAATAATGTGATAACTGAAGTGAGTTACAGGTAAGATACACAAAAATATGTATCTGCTGTCTCTCATTCAAAATATGCAAGAGTCTAGGGAAAGATACATAGTGCTGCTTGAGTTAACTTCACCTATGTCCTTTATATATGTGGAAGTTACATGCAGTGAGTACAATAGGAAGTTATTATTGATTTGGTTTTTAAAATTACCATTTTGCTTCCTTTAGTAGCAACCTTTATTTTGCACTAATGTTAAAATTCTTCAAAAAGCTCCTTCAGGAATTCAGGCACAGCAATTTGTATACAAATGCCACCTACACAGTTCATAAGAGATTGCAATATTTCCTTCCTTAAGCTTTCAAAAAATGGATGCCCTTTCAGCATTGGTTTTGTGCTTCTACCCAGTCAAGACAGAACAGCAGCAGTGAATGAATGATTTACAGACCTGAGACTGAAAATTCACAGTTTGGGGCTTGTAGGGGCAACAGGCATGAAAATAGAAATTATTGTTTTTTATGATTGTGAATATTTTTTAATGAAAATATAATGTAACTAGCTTGCAGCAGGCCAGGTTCTCTCTGAGAACCTATCTGTCAGTAAGGTACTTAGACACAATATCAGGTGGTACATTAATTTACATCTCCAGCCCTTGATATTTCTCTTTAAAGGTTAAAATTTAAAGGATCTGTAAGTTAAAAAAAAGTGAAGGGGAAGAAGAGAGGGGGTTTTGATAGTCTGGAACAAGGCAAATGAAAACAGAAAGCATAAACAACCTCTTTTAAAGGTTTGTTTGATGTCTTGCTGATTATGCCAGGATCTTCTGATCAGAGTTCTTCAGTACCCACTAAATTCATTATTATTTAAATTTGAATAGCGCAGGAGAAATACAGATGCTGTATCTTGGGTTCAGGGTGTTCAAGATCCTTTGTGTAGGCAAAATATTACTGATGTCAAGGATCCAGCCCATTGTTTTTGTTGTGAATTTGATGTACATTTTATTTTAGCACTGAAGGGAGTAAGCTCAAATGTTCAGCTGTGCACTGTTCATACAGTGATGAGCTACTGAGTTTTTTTCTGTTCTATTTTTGTTCTAAGCAGATCAGTACATTCCTATTTATTTCTATTTTAGAAGTCACCAGTTAATTTGGATACCTTTTTTGGACAATGACCCATTTGGTTGGCTTGCTTGTGAAGCAGGAATGGAAACAGTTCAGTTTTTTGTCCTTGATTTTTAGCAGTAGATGTGAATCAACCATGCAGCATCTTCTTTAAGGTTATTGATATACTGCAGCTGCAAAAGTCCTTGAGGTAAACGTATGGAGATGGCGCTCAAAAGACCAAAGGATGAAATTATAAGAGAAGAGAGATGGGAAATGAATGCTAGTCAAAGTGAAAGCCTACATTAAGAAATGTTCCAACAGCAGGACAAAATAAATCTAAGATCCTGAATACTATTTGTGGATTAAATATTGAGATTAAGACATTAGAGACATAAATGAGGCTTTGGTGGTGGTTACAGTTGTGTGCATAGCTAATTCTGCATGCCTTGAAACAACTCTGCTGAGTGCAAAGCCTGGGATGGTCTGTCCCAGAGCTGTTTCAGAGCAGACAGTGCTTGCAAAACCCCTCTGGTGTGCGGTTCCTCTGTTGCATCCACCCTGTACTCCAGGTGCTTGACTCCTCTTGACGTTTAGTTGCTCTCAGGAAGCTGTGGGAAGAGGTAATCACCTGAGTGTGTTTGGGGGTTGTAGGTTGGTGCTGCCATCTGTGATGATGGTATGGGAGGTGCCATGGACCCACCTGTGCCACTTGTCTGCATGCTGGGCTGTGAGGCCAGGTAGGTGGAGGAGAGCTCTGCCTTTCCCTCCCAGTAAAGAAACATGCTATGTTCTGGTTTGTGGCCCGAAGCCCATTTACAACCTGCTTTTTAATTTCATGCATATAAGGGATTTTTTAAAATATAACCCTATTGATATATTATGTAAAATCGGTGCATGTGTATCTATGTATCAGTGTTTGCAATACTAGATGCTTGGCTTGTAAACATGCTAGAAAGTGGAAGAACAAATATTAATTGTGCAGATAATATAGTTTAAAACAACTCTGGATGGACTATCAAAGGCAAACAACCTTTAGAAATGGCATTCAGCCATACTGACGGTACCAGCACTCCACTGCCATTCTGATTGCAACATGGTGTTGCTGTTCATTGAAGTTCTACTCTACCGGTCACATTTTGCACCTTCTAAAAATAGGGAGCCCTCAAAATCAATTAGCAGAAATAGAATTTATTAAAATCATAAGAGCAAGAAAAGTCAATGGCAGTAGAAAACAAATACAAATCCTAATCTACCAAATGCTGTTATGTCAAATAACTGTCAGTTAAAATGAATATAGGGGCTATACACTTTCTTGAGACAAAACACAAACAGGAGGGTAAGGTCTATTTCTTATTATAAAACTTCTTAGAGTGACAAGAAAATTACTTAAAAAAGAATGGATGCTGGTCATTAATAGTCTATTTCATATTTACCTCAGGATCTTAAATAAGACATATGAGATATTTGATTAGTATAAATATATATTTTAGAGGTTTCCTGAGCTATCATTATAACAATGATGTGATTCTTTATTAGATTTTGTAATGTGATTCAGATTTTCCTACCTTCTATTCAATTGTATGTATATATACTGCAATACTTCATGAGGGTTCTAGACAAATGGCAGAATTACTTGTAATTTGTAATTGTAGCTTGTACTTACAGAGTGCCCAGAGCTTGCAAGGTAAAATTTTTGAGCTTCTGTATTTTGAATTTAATCACTGCTTATCTTTCAGCTTGCTAGGAAATGCTAGTGGAACTAGTTCTGAGTCCCACTAAGAACCAGGGAACCCAAATATCACTGCTAAAGTTGTATGTTATTGAGATATCATGCCAAAGTTACAAATGGTGAGAAAATACGCAAAGAAGTAATACTGGTTATATTATAAAATCAGACCAAGAAATGACGTGTAAAGTTATGCTTGGCTGAATCATCCAGGAACTTGTTAACATCAGGAAACTGATGGAGTATATCAAATGACTATGATATCATACGGTAGTTTTAAACAGGGATATTAATTCCTGGTTATATAGTTTTCACTTTTAGTTGGGCTCACATATGGATGCTATGTCTGAATATAACTGTCTCATTAGTTACCCCAAATGGCTCTGCCAATCATTTTTCCTGTGCTGAGAAATTCATTAGGGCTATTGACTCTCACAGCTGCTTCCAGCTCATCGTAGTGCTAGTTCTACCAGACTGTAAGTCAAAGGCATTACAGCAAAAGAATGTTTGCGCTTCAGTCCCGTTTTCTCATCATAGGCCCCCATTTGTCTCTTCAAGCCTCGATTTTTCCGTAATCCTTAACTCTTTGAATCAGCTGTTCTTTTCCACATTTTCCTTCTCAAATAAGTACTAGTAACACAAAGACTTACCAAAGGAGAAAAGCAGCTGAAGAGAAGGCATCTTCACTTGAGAATTTCAAGGCCATTTCTCTTAAGAGTGTTTAAGTTGTTCCAGATCTAACACCTATCATTTTCAATTGAGAGTTTTTGTGAATTCAGAGAAACTTCAAAGAAGTCTGTATGGGTATAACATGACCATTGAGAAGACCACAAGAAAGAGCAGAGCCCTCAATCCAAAACTGTCCTGAGACTTGTGCTTCAGTGTTCTTCAACTTGCAGGTTGCCAAAATGTTCTCAATGAAACTGCAAATTCTTCATACAGCAAACACAAACATGTTAATAATCATCTTGATTCTCATGGCTTTCTTCTATACACCTTCCAACAGTAGTCCTAGTGACTTCATCTCCCTGACTGTAGAGTCAGAGTTGCGTATCAGCAGCCTCTCCCTGCTACTGGAGGCTCAGCTACCTGAGAAGGGAGCCAGCTCCGACAGATCCCTGACCAGGGATCTCCCTTCCCTTCTCTTGGGATCTTCTTTTGAGCTGAGCTCTCATCCTTGGACTCTGTCTGAGCTACGTTACAGGGACACTGTGCCTGGTCCCATACTGCCTTGACTCTGACTTGACGACTTGGGTCCCTGTTTCGTCACCAGGGCTAGTGTGGCAGACACAGGTCCTCTAGCCACCCAGGTCACTATCCTGACCCCACACTGCTGTCCTCATTCAGATGTGGTAGACCTGTGCCCTTGTCAGGGGGTGACGGCCTCTGCCATCATTGTGATGCTTGGTCCTGTTTCACCTTCCCTTGCAGAGCTGCTTGCTTTTACTGATTCATATGTATGTAGAAAACTGCCAATGAGAACAAATTACTCTAAAGTGGTCAGTGTTGCCTAGAAGAAGCAGAAGTGCTTATTAATGCATTCTGTCCAAGCATGCAGTCAAGAGAAGCAAAAGGGCAGAAGAACAAGCTACAAGTTATTTTTCTGTTGGTTCTCTGTTAGTACCTGGCAAATGAAGCATGTATATCTTGAAATAATTTAATTTAATTTCTGATATTTTTTGTCATGTAGGGTTTCTTTCCCCTCTGGAAAGATGATTTGGAGACCTAGCTATTAAATAAAAAATAAAGTGAACTTTTTGTTTGGGCTTTTTCTTTAAATATTGCATTTTCCCTCAGCTGAAGCTTCTAGAAGGTAGAGAAGAACCATTATACATGGAATATGCAAACTGAAATGTCATCTCTCATTTGAATTTAAGCTTTGACATTTCCCTTTGAAAGAGGATGTGCTTCAATATTAACACATGTTGACAGAGGTCTGCAGTAATTGATATGTACAAGAGAAGTTGCTAACAAAACAAAAAAGGGAATAGGTTGCAAGTATTAAACTCAAAAAGGCCTTTGATATAACCGTTGATGACAACTGCTGTTTACATACAGGAAAGATGCATAACCACTGTTGAAGGAAAGAGTGGGACTAGATTTTTCTTAATTTCTTAATTCAAATTATTTTAAAATATAAGGAAACTTGAATTCTACCCTTGCTACACTCTGAGTTTAGTAATCAAAATTAATGTCTGCAGATATTAAGCCTGAGGGCAGAAGAGGGTTCTAGCAATTCCTTTTACTCCAGAGTTTCTGCTGAAGGTTTGTTGAGATGGTATAGGGTACACATGGATGCAGCATCAGGTTACCAGAAAGCTGAGATCCCAGGAAAGGCAGTGTGGCACCTCTGTTACAATGTACTCTGGCATGGCACTTTGGTAGGGAAAATCTGTGGAGGGGGAAGGGAAGGAGACTTGCTCATATGTGTGGTGGCCACCCATACTAGAAATGCCCACGTCAGCTTTGCACAGATATCAAGGGTCTTAAATCCTTCCCAATGTCTTTTCATGTTTACTTTGGTTTTTGCCTAACTCAAATCATATGCACATACATGCATATTTGTTTGCACATCTGACGGAAATAAGATATTTCTGTGTCTGTCAGCAGATTGCACGGATAACGTTTCATTTAACCACAGTGCAATGTCATCTTCTGTGTATCCTCCTCATCTCCGGAATGCTAATGGATGGTAAGAATCATGGGAACAAAATAATGTATGCCGTATAGGCACAAAGTCCACTAAACTTGGAGTCTTTCCTTGGTTCTCGGTGTCTTTGGATTTTGATGACTAATTTCTATCTACTATAGATCTGAGAAACAAATTGAGAGACTGAGGCAAAATATTAAGATAGGCTGTGTTGGAAAGAACCACATGCACAGCTGAGGCTGGCATAGCCTGAGCAGTGAAGCTGTCTGCAGTCCATGTGTGTCTTCAGCAGAATGATAAGGAAGGTTTAACACCTACACAGCCACTGATCCTCCTTCCCTTTCCACACAGTCTCTTTGCAACTGGATCTGCTTTACTTAATTCTTTAGTCTCACCATAACCTTCATGTCTGATTTTTAACTTCTTCAGCAGAACTGTGTGAGAGTTATCTAAGATAAGCTGAGATTTACCCTGTGGCTGTCATCCATGTGATACCTGTAATGAGATGGCTGCTAGTAGAATGACTGGGAAACAAACCTAGAAGGCTTTTTCTTGTGTTCTTTGGATAAAATTAGCTATGCAGTTATCTATTAAACTATCTGTGAGTAAAATAGATGTCAGTTTTAGATGGGGACTGTAATGATAGACATGACAACAGTTGTTCGATTGCCTGAATATACCATTAATTTAAAGACAAAGCAATTTTTTGGCAGCCCCCAAATGATCTGAAAACAGATTGTTTTCTGACCTTCAAAAAATTATATAACACCATCAAAACTATTCATAATCTTTAATAAGGGTTCTTGCTACCAGAACTAATTTAAAATTAATTTCTAAGCCCTTTATCCATTTTGAAATGTGTAATTATTATGCATGATTTAAGTTGATAAGGGATCTATATTTCTGTTTTGGGACTGTTTTGTACTTGGCAGATTTCTCTAATATACGCCCCCTTCCCCACGGGAATACAAAAATAACTAGCAAATTTATGTATGGATCAAAGTTCTACTGATCAGCCTACCCAGTCCAGCAAGAATAAACAGCAAGAGTAAGAAAACTCTTAGGTGCCCTGGCCTATTCCAAAATGACTGATGCTCTCAGTGAGACTATTAGAAATATTTAGGTCCACAAGCTACTCTCGGTATGGTTACAAGGATGAAATATGAACAGCAATGACCCCCTTAAAGAGAAGTCTGGATATTTATGCATTTAGAACTCCTCACAGCTCAACATTAAAAGTGCATGTTCAATCCTGAGTGCCAAAGCATTGTTTCATTAACTTAGTTATGTCTGTAATCATTTGACTTACAGCTGAACTTGGTCAGCTAAACTGTACGGTGGTATTGATCTAAAAGGGGATCTTCAGATTACACTGATCATTTTCGAAAGAGATCTTGAGGAGATATTGAAAGTGTGTCTATTATTATTATGTCTTCTGCTGTTTCCCTTCTGCTGAAATCACACTCAGATTGGGGACACAAATGTCTCAAATGATTTAGACTCTGTCTGTGTCTTTACAAGTTCAGTAATAATACTCTACTGTGCAGGAGTGTAGGCATGGGGATATGTTCTTGTGTGTCCTTCCTGTAAGGAAATAACTGCTCAGGGGCACAGGAATGTAGAAAACAAAGCCAAACAGATTTTGCATATTTTTCAAATGGGCTGCAGCAGAATTATCTGCTATTTTTGCAGTTGTAGTTCCTTTCTGAACAATTATTTCCTTTTCCTCTTTTTTGGAATGTGAACCTCACCTTTGTTTTCTAGTTCTGACTCAGCTAATACAGGACTATGCCGGGTAAGTAAAACAATGAGGAAATAAGGAATAGATCACTGCAGGATTAGTTTTACGTTTTAAATACAGACTGATTTTAGAATTACTATTATTGTTGGGTCAGAGGTACTTGGAAATACAAACAAGAGCCTTAAGTGAAGAAACTGTAAAGATGTTAGGACTTAAGTGTTGCTGCTTAGTTTGAGCCTCCAATACAAACTATAAACTTCTAACATGGGTTGTAAGGAAGAGTATTATTTTCCTGGTCAATAATTAGTTGATCAAAAGGAGTACCTGGTAATCCCAAATTTATTATTTATTATAATGGCAATATCCTTAATTTTCTGAATGGCACAGAAAAGTTAGAGCTCAGTCCATCAAAGTATGTAAGCAGATTGGCTTAATGCTTTAGACTGATGACATGCTTAAAACCTCTCCTGGACTGGCAGTAGATGTTTTACTCAAAGCACAGAAACTGCTATTAAGAGTTGTAACTCTGGGATTCAGCAAAGGGGGCTGGAAAGTAGTGGTGGAAGAAGTATGACTGCTCCTAGGTGAAATGGCTGGCGTAATCTGGCTGTTTTTCTTGGTTGTTGCTTTTGCAGTGTTCAAGTACCTCTAGTGATGATCATTTCCATGGCACGTAACTGCGGTCATATGGAAGTATTTCATCAGTTGAAAAGGTGTATTAATGTAATGCCTTAGACCCTCATTGAAAATTCATCATTCGTGTCCTCCTGCTGAGAAGAAAATAAAGAGGTGGTATAGGTAAGAGGTATTTTCAGTTTCTTTTCTTGGCTTCAAGGTATGACCAAAGGTTTCTGTCTGGTGATAAATATTGGCTGATATTCACAGATGCTTTTCTTGCACTGCTGACTGTCTTGAATACAGTCATCAACTCAGGAGTTGTGGGGATTTCAGTCTGATGTCACAGCATGTACTGGCTACTTTTTTTTTTTGGTAAAAAGTTATCCATGACCCCTTAAAATTATATTTTTCCTGAAAAATAATTTACCCATAATGCTGTTTCTTTCCTAAAGCCATTCGGGTTCTACAGTTCAGTTGTCAGAGGTTTTCCTTTGTTTCAGATTTCAACCTTCAGTTTGGAAGAGAAAAGAAATAAGGATATGAGACCTGAAGACATGCAAGTGGAAAGCAGGCAGGGGAATGTGATGGAGTGATGTTGACAGCAAGGCCTGTCCCTGCTGCCCCAGCTTTTTAAGAGCCTTCTGGCCACTGAGATTTTGGTTTCATGTCCTTTTGCCACTGGACCTAGCCTTGCCTCCACATGATATCCCGGGAGTCGTGTTCCCAGCTGTTGCACCCTTCTTTTCTTGATTAACCTCTGGGCAGCAGACAGTGAAAATGGCACAGAATGTATTTGCTAAATGAATGTGAAAAAAATCTGTCAGGCTGATGGCTTTCTTGGCACAGTACCCCTCAGTAGCAGTACATCAGCAGAGAGGATGGCTAGGCTTTAAAATGGCTGAGTTCTCTAGTCTGTTCTCTCTGCCAGTGCTGTGCTGGTGGGATTGAGCTGAGAGTCTGTGTAGGAGTCAGGACATTTCAGACTCCTACTCTCTCACATGTCTTGACACACTTTTATTGTACCCTGACAGCTGCTTTCATGATACGTTATCTGTCACAATGTCTTGTACTTTTTATACTTTTTTACTATATTGCTTTTATACTACAGGATCTGACCATAAATGTTCTCTCTTTGGTTTTGCCACTCTTAGCTGCAGTGCAAAGTGGTTGGGTCTAGGGAAAGGTCATTTTTGGGACTCGGATCCTGTAACACCATTCTGCCTCTTAGGCTTCATAAGGTGATGGAGAAACTGTGCTAATAGGCACTTGGTACCCTACTGCACTGCCAAGGTTTCCCTGGCACTGCTCTGCCCAGTTTCAGGTGTGGTGCTTAAAGGAAGGCATTGACATGTTAAGGAGGGCACAGGCAGAGGAGATCCAGGCCAGGAGTGAGCATTGGTGATGATCACCTCTCTGGCAGACATGAGCTCTGAGGATCAGTTAAATGAAGTGCAGGAGCTCAGAGGACATGGTCTTTCTGTATGTATTGATGGCTGCAAAAAACAATCACACATTTTCTGGCTGCAGGACAAGGTGTAATGGGATGAAACCTGTGGCAAGGACCATTCAGACTAGGTGGTAAGAAAAAATTTTCTGCTGGCAAAATGAGGGAGTGTTAGATTGGTGAGGTTGGCCAGATGTAGTGGGTTGACCTTGACTGGATGCCAGATGCCCACTAAGCTGCTCTGTCACTCCCCTCCTCAACTGGACAAGGGAGAGAAAACAAAACAAAAAGCTCATGGGTCAGGATAAGGACAGGGAGATCACTCAGCAGTTACCATCAGGGCAAAACAGACAACTTTGGGAAATCAGTTTAATTTATTACAATCCAAATTAGAGTAGAATAATGAGAAATAAACCCAAAACTTAAAAACACCTTTCCCCCAACCCTCTCTTCTTCCTGGACCTAACTTTACTCCAGCCCAGATATCTCCCCCTCCTCCCCTTGAGCAGCGCAGGCGGATGGGGAATGGGGGCTGTGGTCAGTCCATCACACATTGTCTCTGCTGCTCCTTCCTCCTCAGGTGGAAGACTCCTTACACTCTTCCCCTGCTCTAGCATGGAGTCCCCCCCTTCGGCAGACAGGCCTCCGTGAACCTCTCCAACACGGGTCCTTCCCACAGGCTGCAGTTCTTTACCCACTGCTCTAGTGTGGGTCCTTTCCACAGTGTGCAGCATGGGTCCTTTCCACGGTGTGCAGCATGGGTCCCTTCCACGGTCCTTCAGGAACAGGCAGCTCCAGCGTGGGTCCCCCACGGGGTCACAGGTCCTGCCTGCAAACCTGCTCCAGCCTGGGCTCCTCTCTCCATAGGGCCACAGGTCCTGCCAGGAACAGACTGCTCCAGCACAGGCTGCCCATGGGTCACAATCTCCTTCAGGCATCCCCCTGCCCCACCGTGTGCCTCCATGGGCTGAGGGGCACAGCCTGCCTCACCGTGGGCTTCACCACGGGCTGGGGGGAATCTCTGCTGCGGCCCCTGGAGCCCCCCCTGCCCCTGCTGCGGCGCTGGCCTGGGGGGCTGCAGAGCTGTTCCACTCACATGGTCTCAGTCCTCTCTCCCACCTGCAGTTTTGTTGCAGATTCTTTTCACCTTCTTAAATACATTATCCCAGAGGCGCTCCCACCATCACTGATGGGCTCGGTTTTGGTCAGCGGCAGGTCCATCTTGGAGCTATCTGGCTTTGGGTCCATTGGACATGGGGGAAGCTTCTGGCTTCTTCTCACGGAAGCCACCCCTGTATCCCACCACTACCAAAACCTTATCATGCAAACTCAACACACCAGTGTCTCTGTTTTTGGGAACCTATGAGAACAGTTGAACAAGTGCCTGCAGAGACAGACACAGTAATAACCCTGGACCTCAGGAGGTCACCCTGTCCTGCCCACGCTTTTTTTATAAAGTCCAGTAGAAAGTGCCATGAGGGGAAGACTATGACTGTACCTCCTTTTCACAAAGTACTGGCTAGAAGCAGGATGGATAAATGGTAGCCACATTTGGTATTAGTCATGGGCTATGAAGGCATATACTTATATTTTACATCTGCAGCTGAGCGCATAGAAATTCCCAGTTTCCCAGGTACTTTTGAATTTGAAAGAGAGCATCTGACACCAGCCTTCTCTCTGACCCAAATTAGGGCACATGTCAGAGATACTGAAGACTTCTCATCCTGAGCCGCCTTGGAAAGGAAATATATACTGACACAGAGGAACGAACACCTTTGACAGGCAATAGCAAGAGTTACCTAACCCAGCACAAGTCTGGCAATAAAAGTATTGCTCCTGCAGGCACTGGCTGCATGACAAAGCAGGCAGTTGAATGAACATGATCAAATGTTGTTGATAAGTGTTGTAACTAACCAGCAATTACTTTTTCTGATCTCATTTATTCTTTTTTACCGTTGTTGTTTTCATGTTTGTTTCCAGTTTTCATTTCTTCTCAGAAAAACCACTGACATCTTGCTGATGCACAACGGGAAATGTTTTGGTTTTGGGGACTAGGAAGCAGCTTTCACACTCATCTACTGCCACAATTTATAGCCTGTACATACAGAATTTTTTCATTTGTGTTGATGCTTCCATGTTGTCATATTTTCCTAGTTTTTTTTAAAAAAAATGCTAACTTTGGTATATTTGAATTTTGAAGGCTTGCAGTGGACAGAAATACTGCAACACCTTTAGCTTTGCTACACCATTACACATTTGTGAGTACTGTTTTTAGAACAGCGCTTATCAGCTGTTGCCTTTTTTTGAAAAAAATACCTCAACATACTAAGTTCAATTAAATCCAAAAAGGAGGCAGTAGAAAAAAAAGCTGAGGGTTGTGTGTTCCAGAAAAACACCACAGTAGCATGCAACAGATAGAAGGACATGTATAGGGTTATGGTTGCAATGGAATACAATTGCCATTCTGGACTAGATGAATAATTCATCCAATCTAGTATTGTTTTTAATAGCAGCTACTATCACTGTTTCAGGGAAAATTGCCAGAGATTACATAATGGGCAGTTACTGGAATAACCATTTGTCTTGAAAAACAGGGGTTCAAACCTGCTCCCATTTTGTTTGCAAACGAACCCTACGATGTTCTCATTAGTTACATTGTAAAGACTTTCCAAGTCCCAAGTGCTGTTTTCTGCAGTCTTGCGGTCTGTAAGCCCAAACATGGACTAAGATGTAGGAAAAAGTTTATTTTTATCTGTTTTGCAGTACACTTGACTGTCTTGTCCCAGTCATTCACTGCTTTTACACCCATTCTTGTTCCTTTCTCTAATTTAACAGTTCCACTTTATTCCAGTCTATTCTCATGTGTCTTTGCCTTCAGCTGGACTAGGTCTGGTTGTGCCTCCTGCGATCTGTAGCTTAACTGTGCTTTCCCCTCTCTTTATGTCTCCTTTTCAGAGAAATGTTGCTAGATTTGGACAACCACACTGAATTGCTTCATATCAGACTCTACAGGGTAATATTTTCAGTATTTTACCTTTCTTTGTTTAGTTGAATGTTTTGTTTCCTTGTTTTCATTTCTTTTCATTACTGAACAGAGATGTTTTCATTCACTTATCAATAAACCTGCACTGTTTTGCCTGATAGGTTAATTTAGAACACAGCAATATGAATAAAGCTTTTTTTTTTTTTTTTTTTTCCTGTGCTATTTTTGTCTGAAATAAATTTCTTCTGGCATTTTGGTATCTGCTTTCCTATATTTATTACATTCATAGTTTTTTTCTCAAAATAGTCTCTAATCCTAAATAAAAATTGTAATGGACAATTTTATACTGTCCCTGGCCATGTCCTGCTGTTCCATTCTGTCATTCCCAGTGATTGTTCCACTAAGGCTAGCAGGACTGGAGTACTATCTCTTGTCACAAAACATGCCATTACCTCCAGAATACCCCAGACACTATCTGGCCACTGTCAAGAGCATCTCCATTGCTCCTGCTGCATGACTTTCCATTCCCTTGTGTTTTCCCTAGCAGTGGAGCACATCTGCACTCTGTGGCCCCACATAATGTCTGGTGCTTAGGACTCTCACTGCCTGTCAGTTGCCACAGTAGATGTGCCACAGGAGCATTTTCTGATGAACTTTGAGGTTAGAAAAGAACAATGAAGTTCCAGAGGGCTGTGGGTGAAATGGTAGGGATTTCCCCAGTGCCAGAAGTCCCTTGTGTTACCTAGCCTCTGACATCTCACCCTTTTTTTGGAGCTGACAAGGGCTGGATGCTCCTCAGCAAGGTGCCGTTGCTCCCAGGTTTGTTGTAGCTACCATTTACCCTTTCCATGAAGACAGTGTACACTCCACTGTTTGGATTAATGCTGGAGGAGGGATCATGAGAGTTGGTGAGGCTTTCTCTTTGAAAATAATCTGTCTCTTGCTCTTCATGTAAGTCTTTAGTAATTAATTTTCTAATCTTGCTAAATTCCAGCCTCTGGTGGGTGACCGAGAAATGCTTGCCAACATGCTGTTTACTGCTGAGGCCATGCAGTCTTGACTCCTGCAACAGTAATGACTGTGGGGACAGGATGCAATTGCAGTCCAGGTCTCTCTCTTCACTGGCACAGGGATTGGTGGTTACCTGCAGATGCTTATCAAAATATCTATTACCAAAAGAAAACTGGCTCTTAGTCTACATGTGTTTCTAGCTAATGAGGAACTACCTGCTTGTATCTTTTCCCTCAGTAATGCAAATTTGATTTATTTTTCCCAATTAATGCACAGCTTTTTCGATTAAAGTGGCTTTTCCCCCTGCCAAGTACTTAAAATACTAATTAGTGAGGCCTCTTAGGACTTAGTTCTTTTCTACCGGCTGCCATTATTCCACAAAAATCTGTACTATGGTCAAGAATAGACTGTGTTCTTTGTTCAAGACTTTTAAGAACACTTTGTTCGTAAAGCAAGATAACTTTTGTCACCCTCATCTCTGGCATTTATTCCTCTTTTTGGACTTCATGATAGCCCCTTCAGCTTATTCAGTCTGATTCAATGCTGGCCCATGATCTATGCGTTTCCTACCTGGTGCACCCCAACACTGATCTATGTCTAGATACATTTCAGGTGTTCTTGTCAAACCTGTACCTCTGTGTGTACTCCTACCCCATGCAGAGATGAGCATGATGATGGTTTTTGCACAACTGCTGTCACCAGTTACTGGTGCATGCTCTTTGTTACAAAAGATACGCTGACTTGGGGGTGGGAAGGAGAAAACATTTTGGATGAGACCTCAAGGGAACTGAGTGCAATATATCATGGTGATGATCTGGGCGTGCAGTGGGAAGTTTAGCTTATTTTCAGGGGGTGTCTGGGATTTCAGGTTATGCAGATTACTGATTTGGAGGGTAACTAGGAGGCACTGGGAGCTTGGGGTGCCTTCCTGGGTTTCATTCCTCAGGGACTGCCAGGATTCACTGGAAAGAAACCTAGTGGTTTGACAGCATGGACAAACAGGAACTTTGGCGAGGAGCAGGACAAATTAGTTGTTTCTCAGAGCACTGGGGTAACAAGACCTTGAACCTACAGCCGTAATCCAATGCCTACCATGGTATACCACGGGTAAATGAATAAATGAATTAGCACTCCCCCACAAATCCAAATCAATATTCTCCTTTTAAAGCAGTAAATTATCTTCCATACAGGCTGCTGGCAATTGTCTACAGAGTATGAGAGTGGGATACATTGTACCGTAATTATTTTGTCAGCAAAGGAAACCTGAAAATATTGATCTATGGGTTAAAAAGAACACTACTTTGATTTTCAGTGCAGTCAATCATCTACTCCTATCATTAAGCTAATTTAATGTGTACTATCCAGGCAACCTTTTCAGCTTCTTTCCTTGGTAAACAATTGATAGTCCAGAATGAAGTGGTATGTTTGTACTGACAGTTTCGTAGAAACATAAGGCATTTCTGCCAAGGTGATCTATTTTTACTTACTTTTTGGGGACAAAAAAAAAAAAAGAAGTTAATTTTTAAAGACATGGAATTATTAAAGACATGGAATATTATAGTACTTGGTAAGGCTGAAGATTACCGTCTTTTAATTTCAACTTTATTCAATAAGAACACACTTGCTGCTGCACATTAAAAGGAAAAAAGAGATCAGCATCATGGATTAACTGCAGAGAACATTTTGCTACAGCACTATACCACCTCTGAAAGTGTCACCTCTACAACAGGAGAAAAAAAAAGATAATTTTCTCAGTTTAGACTATTTAGCCAGTTCATGAAAAATTCTGCTTGCTCTTTTATTACAAAATGCAATGCCTAAGAACAACAACTTTAATTCTTTAACTACAAGTATTATTTCTGTTGTTAATCAATGAGTTTCAATACAAAAGATATTTTGATAATGTTTCTTTTTCCCTTACATATCTGGTACACTTCAGGTGGCTTTGCTTAGCTAACATTTACTTAAAATATAGGTCTTTGCATTTTTAATTAACTTACAGCTTCTATCTACATATACTTTCAAAGAAACCACAAGTTAAACAGTTCCTTTGTATACTTTTATTAACACAAAGATATCCCTGAATTAAGCAAAGAAAGTTATTTTGTAAAATTGGCTGACAACCAAAATGCAAGATACGCGCTAATAAAGCAGCAACTTCTCTAGATGTAAACCAAGTAACGTAGATAAGCCCAAAGCCAAATGCAAAGCAGCAAAGGTGAAAAACAAGCACTTAAAGAAAATTCAGTGCAATGCAGAAATAAGTGAGAATGAAGACTAAGTGTGATGAAACAAATTCACAACATAGTAACAGAGAATGACATAGAAACAGATTACCCGGACTAAAGTTAGCTTGACAGCAGTTAATATTAGCAAATTTTGACCTTCTGACAGTAGAAGCCCTTTGCCAAATTCCTAGAGGTAGAAATCCCCACAGTCTGTGGACAATAGTATTTTGCATGCATCTTTTCAAAACCTGCACTTGTAGAATGGAAAAGTATCACCACAGATTCAAGACAAAGAAAGAAAAAGGGCCTGGTTTTGAGCTATGCTGCTGCTGGCTCACTGTTTCCAGAAGGCTCCTTACTAAGCCCCTGGTATTTAACAAGCTGACAGCTGTGGTGTTCCCCTTGTCCTTGCCCAGCTACTGCAGCTGGTGAAGTCAGGGAAAAGCAGGGAAGCGGCCCCAGGGGTGCCAGGGAGGCAGGTGGTGTGGGGACCCACAGCTGAGCCAAAGTGGGCTGGCAGCCGAGCAACACAAGATCAAGGGAGACAGTCTTTCCCTGGCACTCATGGGGAAGGCATGAAGTTTGTCCATTGAAACTTGGTGAGTGGAAAATCATAGTTAATCAACTTGGTACTTTCTGTTCAGCTGCCCTACATGTGTGTATATTTATATATAGATGATGATGAGCTTTTTTTTTTGGATTTAGTATGCTTTTTAATATTTGACAGCTATGGCAACTCAGATGTGTAAACAGTCCATTACTAAATCAGATATCTACAGTAACCTTTAACAGTAAAATACCAACCACCAATGACAGTCGCAATCCTGCAGCATTTCTTTTTTTCTGCTCATTAAAGGCAATGGCACGTATACTTACTAACTGTGGGAAATCTATTATTTTCTTTCGCTGATTAGGTAACTAATAATTAGTTATCTAATAAGTTTGATCACAACAGTGACATAATATTTAGCCTTTTGAGTAGGAGAAACTAGAAAAGTACTGGCTGGTCAGCCTAGCTCTGATCCTTGGAAAGATCTGACAAAAGAGTTAATTAAATTTGTTAAAACCTCGGGTGTAAATTATGTGACAGATAAATTCAATTAGCCAATTTTAAAAGTCAACAATCCAAAAAAAGCCATCATGAATAATTTAAAGATCTGATAGTCAAGTTGATACGATTTTCTTCTTTGTCAAAGCAGTTGGCTTAAGGAAGAAGGTGAAGCAAGACTTACCTTCATACCAAGGCCAAGAGTATTCTGCAAGGCAGTGTTAACAGTAATGTAATGAAATTTTATCTAAACATAATGAGTTAGAAAACATTGTCTGTGTTATTGTCATGGTTTGGTATCAAACTGAAAAAGCTTGAGGTGCTTTTGGTGATCTCCCGCAGGCCTTGTTTAACTGGATATTGCTATTAGTGATTTCAGTTGCTGATCGGAGGACACTCGTAAGGCAGACAAGAACACAAATCGACAACATGACGCCAGCCTTAAAAAGGCAAACACTCTTCTGTGGTGTTTCACTGGGGGGGTATAAGGAAGGAGGGGAAATAACAGTGCTGATATGTTTGGCACTACTCAAGTTCAGCTGTAGGGCATGCTCCTTTTTGAAGAAAAACACTGCAGAGAGTCATGAGGAGAGCAGCAGGAAGATTGTTTGGGCAATACTGCCCGAGGCACAGAAGGTGTGCAGGGAACGGTTCCCTAAGTCCTCTGTGGGAAAGGACTGGAAGAAACTAACACAATCTCCAAGGAAGGACTTACATTTTATAACTGGAGCTGCTTTCTAACTATGGGTGTTGTTGACTTTATATGAATAGGCAGGTTAGGCAAAATGCTCTCTGAAGCAGTCTGATTGTGTGAATTTTGCATAGAAAACCAGGTAGTTCTTCAGGCAAACTGTTTTTCTCTGCTCATTTCTTTCACTCTTTATTAAATTCCCTTTAGTAGAATAGTTACTTCTATAAGCCTACCACTTTGGTTTTAGTTCTTTTACTTTGCCTTCCATGCATCACTTACCCTATATAATGAATAAGCAGAACGGTACTTCATAAATACTTTGAATTTAAGCTATTTTATCTGGAAAGAACTGTGATGTCAAAAGCATTTACAAGAAATGCAGTGCATCATTTGGCAATGTGATTTCAAGGGAGTTAATACAGGTACTGCATTGTCTCTAAAATAACTTGAGATTCTTCTTTAGGTATCTTGTTCATCAGATTGCTTACTTGGGTGTGCTGGTTTCGGCTGTGATAGAGTTAATTTTCTTCCTAGCAGCTGGTACAGTGTTGTGTTTTGGATTTAGGATAATAATGTTGATAAAACACTGATGTTTTGTTTGTTGCTGAGCAGTGCTCATACTAAGTCAAGGACTTTTCAGCTTCGTTTACTGCCCTGCTGGTGAGGAGGTTGGGGGAGCACAAGAAGCTGGAGTCAAACTGGCCAAATGACATCATGCTGAACAATCAAACTGGGCTGAATGGGTTGGGGAGTGTCAGCCCACTGCTCAGGGGCTGGCTGGGCATCAGTCAGCAGGTGCTGAGCAATTGCATTGTGCATCACTTGTTTTGTATGTTCTTTTATCGTTATTATTATTTTCCCTTTGCTTTGTGTCCTATCAAACTGTCTTTATTTCAACCCATGAGTTTTACCTTTTTTTCCCAATCCTCTCCTCCATTCCACTGTGGGGGGCAGTGAACGAATGGCTGTGTGCTGTTTAGCTGCCTGATGGGTTAAGCTACAACAGTGGGATATCCTCTGACTAATGTTTTTATATCATACTCCCTTCAGTCCTGTCATATCTGGAGATTCTGGACTACCAAGCTGCTTTTTGTCAGTATTTGTACCTGGAGAATTACATATTCCAAATATCTACTCCAAAGTATATTTACATTGTAAAATATAACTCTTGAAGCAGCATCATAAGATATAAACCACATTTTTTATTCCTTATTTGCACTTGCAGCTTCTGTGTTCACCTGTGATGTCCATCTCCCCTCACAGTTATGTCAACCTATTAATTCTTTAACAGCATCAGGCCATCATCCCACTTGATAATAAAGATGTGTGCAGAGACATGAAATTGAGCATGTTCTGAATGACCAGTACTCTTTCAGACAGTGATTGGATGCAATTAAGAAACAGGCAAAGCTACATAAAGAGTTAGATGAGGCTGATCTTATAAAACCAGTGATTGATTCTCGTACTGGAAAAACTGTACCCTCAGAGATGGCACACAATTTGTTGTTCTAAAAATATACAGAAAATTGACTGGAGTCAAGGAGAAATTAATCTATGAATTAAGATGGCACACAATTTGTTGTTCTAAAAATATACAGAAAATTGACCGGAGTCAAGGAGAAATTAATCTATGAATTACTGTGGGAAATAAAACTTATGGTCATTAAAAGTAAAAAAAAGCCTGTGTGGCTTATTGAAATACAGAGCTTTAAAGCAGTATTTTGTTAACAGGTTTTTCCACTGGGAGGTTGACTTTTGTCTTATCTGAAAAGTAATGGCAGTCAGCTTCGCACAACACTGACAGGGTCTGACTTCACACTAAGTACTTCAAAGTGAACAGGGACATTACAAAAGTCAGTGAAATCCAGAACAATCTGTATTGTTTACTTGGTAAGGAAGTCAAGAACCAACTGATTATTTTTTTTTTTTGATTTATTTTCCTTGTCCATCCTGCTGACTTTGTAGCTATAGCTGATTAAGAGAAGACTGTGTTTCTGCTTGATCAGTTGAACATGGGATAAATGGCAGGCTGGTCTCTGGACCTCAAGCCAACATTTTCCCCTAGCTTTAAGTAACTGAATAACTACATACAGCCATACTCTGCATAGCTTACACTACCTGCCCACTGAGGATTTCCATTGATTAAGCACCCCCACTAAAATCAGTGAGGACACTTAACATGAGAAGGGTGATAAAGAATGATAAAACCTGTCCCTTACTAAATAGTACTGATATTCAGGGTCACAATGCCTTTCTGATTGACCTTTTTCCAATGAAAGTGACAGAAATGCAGGATTACCCAAAAGCAAGTTAAATTTTTTTTCCAAAAGCAAAAGGAAAAGTTTCATAGTTAAATGATCTGTTCTTTTGTAAAACCAAAATAATTAAAAACTCGGTGTTCTTTGTGACATGTAAAATACGATCGTAATCCTCAAATACAGAAGCAGGGAGCATAGCAAAACTATACCTAGCAAAACTAACCTAGCCTGTTTGTTGGAGCTGGATTAAAAGGCAAGTAGACATCATCTCTTGAGGGCATGAAGACAACTAACTGTGCATTATTTTTGTATCCAGGTGTCCCTTTCACTGTGCAAAAGAAAGAAAGGGAATCAAAAAGAAAATGGCACTCCAGGCTGTTAGTCATGCAAATGTTTCTGTAGCCTGTCCCCTCCTCTTCAATAAGCTGATTTCCTGCCAGATACATCCCCTTAAGCCCAGATACCTCCCCTGTAAGCCTAGAAGTTCCTCTCTTCTTTTTCCCAATTTCTCTCAGCAGTACAGGCTGGTTGACTCTGAAAGCGGATGTTTTATGTCTTGGAGGACTTTATCAAGATTTCTTTTTAAACTTTCCGCCTCATGTACAAATGATCATTTTCTTCTTCACCTGCTGCTTTTTCCACCTTAAGGGTGTGAAACTTGAAGTGGCAGGGTAGTGCCTCAGCTGGAAATGGAAAGTGAGTGAAATAAACCCACAGTCTTGCCCCTCTTGCACTCCCTCCCACAAGGAACTGTTGCAGTGACATAGGCACAGGCAAGCAAGAAGACTGAGTGGCTGAGGAGGTCACAGCCTATGGTCGGTCATCACATCCTAGGAGCAAGATCCCTTTGGGGACAGTCTCACTGATCCCAGCAGCTGAAAGACGAGGTGTCAGAACAGGACCTCTCTGAGCCGACAGAGAGACACAACAGGTAAGCTCAGAAATTCTTTTGTGCTTAGGGAAAGAGAATTTGCCAGTTAGGTGCTTTTAGCAGCTGTGATGTTTTTTAGGCAAAAACTTCAAACAAGAGAGAACCAGATTATGTAATTTGATTCAGATCTCTCTCTACAATTTTTTAGTATCAAGAAATCCATTTTTCTTTAAGTTTCTACAGCTCCTCAGCTAGCTGATGTTCACTTAATTTGAGCATGCTTTACTTGAGAATACCAGTCTTTCCTTTTCCAAATCTGTGTTTCTGCTCCACAACGAGGTGAGCGGGGCTAATTAGGTTGCAGGGTGCTATTCCATACAAGTAAAAAAATTGGTCTGGAGCTTTACTGGGTCAACAGCACCTCTCAAACCTTAGAAATGTATTGCTTAATTTCCAAATAATTAACAGGGTTTATATCATAGCTCTACTTCGGGATAATGTCACATCTGAATTCACAGTATAATCTCACGAAACACAAGTGGCAAATGGAACACATTGCCCTTTATTTTGTATTCCCCCATGTAACTTATGTTTTACTCAAATAAGCAAAGATGGCAACTTTGATTTTTTCCACCCTCACAATTTTGCTTGTGAAGAGCAAGAATGAAACATCACCTGTTAGGAACTGTTATGAGTAAAATCAAAAGAGCAGCATGCATTTGCTAGAGGTGTTTGGGCAATGAATATTGTTTGTTTTAAATCCAAAACTAGGTAACATTGTTATCACTGGATTACTTATGGAGTCTTTCCTTCCACTTTTACTGTAAAAACTTTATCGCCATTGATCTTAGATCTTGTCCAACTCATTAGCATATAGTGCAACATTATTATCTTTCCTAATTTTTGGCTATGAACACTGTCTTGTAGACTCAGCACAAGCTTATCATGACCAAAGTTATTTTGATTCTGTTGCCACTTTTCTATGGCCCATTCTAATTCACAGCTCTTAGATATCAGTATAAAATCAAAGACTTTCTATAGCCTGAGGATTCAAACAAAATCAAAGCTTTAAGATTAAGTTTGTGTTTGTTAGTCTGCTGAGAATGCATTTTACAATATTTAATTTGTAAGAGTGATTACATGTCCTGATTACATGTCCCAGTATACATCCACAGAAATACGTCAACATCTTAATCTTTGTTGGCATAGTACAGTGTGGTACAAAGCACAGCATGCCTCTATGATGCTAACCTGATCAAGAATTTTTTTGGTAATAACCTTGCATGGCAAGTGATTGTTATAGAAATACCTTTGTAAAAAGTTTACTGGTCATTTTTTTTGGGGGGGGGGGGAAGAAAACGTGCAAAACTTCTCAAGTGTTATATTGTAATACATATTATTACTTTTGTAAGCAGCCTTGAAAATGCTGAAGTTGCATGAGGTAGAAGTACTGAAGCAGTTGATTACTTTGGCTTTGTCTCATAAATGTGCAACTTTAATCCATGAATATATTTTTTTTACATTACTGTCTGCTTTGGGTGAATTGCTGTCACTTGTATGCCTTGACAAAATGTTCAAGCGTTTATGCCCTAATACTAAGCCACAACACACATGCTAAAACAAAGAGATTCTGAAATTACAGGACATTTGGAATAAATGCCTGACAACTTGCTTAGGAGAATAACTGGCTTTACTTCTTCTCCCAGGGAAATATAAAAAATGCTAAGACAATTGATGTGGTCATTGACAATTGGCAGTTTTGTGCCCTAGTAGATTCATGCTTGCTCTGTCCTAGTTCTTGTTCTCATCAGATCAAAAAGCCTTTTGACAAGAATGACTTTCCATGCCACTGTGATTATTACCAGTCCTTCTAGCAAGCTCTGTGTGTATCCATATATAAAAGATGGTGATTTGGGTATTTTATGGATTTTTTTGTCAGTGTATTGAACTGGGACAGAGCCAATTAGCATGGCACTAGAGCAGATGAAAAAAAAATATTGGTTTTTTTTCTGAATAGAAATGGGATATTTTCCAATATAAATAGGAATTTTTCCAAAATCCAGTATAAATATGAAGGTTACTTTCACAAAAGTACTTACTGTAGATGTTAGTGAAATTCCATTATGGTAAATTTAAATATACTTTAAATATACAAATATACCTTGACTGTGGTTTATTTTCCACCTCTTCTGATCCAGATAGAAACTTTTTCATCTGTATTTCATAAAGGTTAAAAACGTCTGTATCTTAAGTCAGAGGTGATTAAGAGGTGGTGGTTTAGAAGGCACGTGAAAATTTGAATAGAAAAAAAAATATTTACGGAGTTTTGCTTTTCCTTTACTGTCTTGTGTAAGGTTTTCCTTCTACAACAGCTAGTTCTTTAAAGCAAACTGCAGATCATAAATCTGAGTGTAAAAATAACATAATGTTATTCTGACATGACTTCTTGACACTCTGCAGACGCTATTTGCACAAAATGTTTCTGATGTGGCTAGTGCCAAAAGCACTTACTGAAATCAACTGTAAGGCCTTTCAAGCCCCAGCCATACTGTGCCAATGCAATGTTTCCTTTGCAGTTTGTTGGGATGCCCAGAGTCATGGATTAGTCACAGCCTCAAGGCTTTTGTTGGCTCCTCTCTGTACCTTGCTGAGGTTTCCTGTGTATGTCTACATGAACTGGGTTGTCCTCCTGCAGTTGTATCAGGGGAAGGTGAGACAGCTGGCTAACAATAACATACACTGGATTGGGAAGCCAGAGAACTAGTTTTTGTTCTTGGTTTTGCATTGTCTTTGTGGTGGGTTAGCCTTGGTATGCGACCATACTCCCACCCAGCTGCTCTCTCTACCCCACTGCAGTGGGGCGGGGGGAGAAAATAGGATGGGGAAGGTCATAGGTCAAGGTGAAGACAGGGAGATCACTTACCAATTACTGGCTTGGGCCAAACAGATTCAACTTGCAGAAAATTAATTTAATTTATTGCTAAGTAAAAGTAGAATAGGGTGGTGAGAAACAAAGATAAAAATGAAAACATTTTCCCTCAACCAGTTTTCCAGGCTGAACTTCACTCTTCTACCTCTCTTCCCTGCCAGCCAGTGCAGCGGGGCACGGAATGGGCGTTGTGGTGTCTGTAACAGTTCCTCTTTGCCTCTCCTTTGTCCTCACATCATTGCCCTGCTCCAGCATGGGTCCTTCCCATGGGATACAGTCCTTCATGAACTGCTACACCATGGGCTGCAGTGTGGACATCTGCTCTACCATGGGGCATCTCCTCCTACCCCTCCTTCTCAGACTTAGTGTTCATGATGCTGTTTTACACTTTCCACCACACCCCCAACCCGAGTGTTTTTGTGCTTTCTTAGATATTCCCACTGCCAACGTCCACCACAGTCATGTACCTGCTTTTGCTTTGCTGCATTATTCCTCACCCATTTATGCTTCCATTCTTTGTAAAATGTTTGTAAAGCAGCTGACAGAGCACCTTGTGCTAGTGTTGTTTTATTCTATGACTGTTGTAAATTAAGTTGAAAGGTGTTATTTTATTTCATTTCATTTTATTGAGAGCCACAGGTACTCTCTGAAATGGAAATCTTCTAATTTTGGAAAGAAGCTGTGGGAAGTTATAAACTCTCCTTTAGTCAGAAATAATTCAGGACTGATCATTTATAAAAACAACACTGAACATGTTGTGCAATGTAATTTGTCATACAAGTACTTGCAGCTGCAGGCTTGCCTTCACCAGGGCAAATGATAATGGTATTTAAGTTCCTTTTTTCAAAGTTTTAATAACTACCTAAAATGCTACTCATCAGAAAATGACATCCAAGTGGGGTTCGGATCCAGTGCCCTGCTCTGCTGCACTCTGGCTGAGCAGTCTACGACAAATTGCTTAAGGTCATGGCAAATGTCTTCAGGTTTTGGCAGTGCAGAAGGGTGTCTGCATGTGGGCATAGTCCTGTTCACTCTCTTGCATCCCTGTGTTCTGTCTGGGAGCAGCGCTGGTCTCTGGGTGCGAAAGGAAGGCAATTGAACAGGGAGCAAATTGAAGCCTGAATGCCTGAAGCTGCAAAGCTAGTTCAGTGTAGAAAAAACCTAACATACGTAATATAGTGGCCAAGCGTACAACACACAGGATCATGCAGGTGTCCTTTGTAGTAGATCCCTAATCAAAATACAACTTGTTTTTAAATTCTACAACTTCTAGGAAGTGTTAGGGTTGTTGAAATCATGTTGCTGTTTTCATTTGAATCAGTGCTAGGGTAGCTTTATATCTTGATAGAGATCCTTAAAACTAAAAACAGCTGAGACAATAGAAGTCTTTAAATACCATGAATTTACTCTGCATTGCTAAAATTCATCCAGAATTTGAAAACTAATACATATTACAGCAACTTGGGTGTTTCTCCCAGCGGGGAGATAAGGACTTTTCCCAGCAGGGTAAAGGTGAGCTGGAAACTAATGGACTTCCTCTTATTGCAATTCTTGGCAGTAATTTAGAGCCTTAAAAATGAGCTAACTGGTACCAAAAATTATGTTGGCTTACTACTGGATGTAAATCACCTTTAAGTGCTATAGCTGATGTAAATTATAATTATGGTAGATTTTTAAGAGTAAACACCTGCCACTTTCTACTTCCCCCCCTTCCCCCAATACATTAATGTGGTATTGCACTTTCTCCAGAGACATTATTGCTGCTGTTGGCTCAGACAAATACAATAGTCCAATCTTTGCTCTAACAAGGAAATTTCATTACCGTAAAACCAGACACTCTTAGGGGGAATGCCAATTCTCTGGGTGTGAAACTTCATCTCCTCTTGATCTCAGTGACAAAACTTTCACTGGCCTTAGGGAATCTTAGATACCATCATTGGAAGCTACTGACTTTACTGCAAACTGCTTTTTGGAGGAATTATTGCCTGTGCTTCTTGTTCAGTGAGTGATCCTCATGTTTTGTTTATTTCTAGTCACCTAGCTTTCACATTTATCCACTGAATTTTGAACCATTCCATGGACTTCTTTTTTCTGTCTTACTCAGTTACTTAGTCATTTTCCAGGTATCCTTCTAACAAAAAAATATGCTTTGACTGTGAGCATGATATCCTCTAACTTTTTGTTATGCTCAGCAATGGCATGGGTATGCCAAAAGCTTTCCCTTAGGCTCAGGATGCTAATTTATCTAGCATGTTGGCTGAATGGAGTGTTGGACCTGGCAGAAGATTCGAAAGGTACCTATGATACTTTAATGTTGAAGTGTAAGTGAGGTGCAGTGGGGAGGGAAAAGGTCTGTGTAGGGGAAAGTAACAAACTTCACTGAGACATCTGACAGATCTTTTGACTTTAGTTCTTGGCACGTAGGGGGCACCACTGTTGCAGGTAAAAAACCTCAGCTCTGATATAATATTTATATTATTTTATACTACCATCTTTGAAAGAAATCCAAACAAATATATTTATTGTCACATTGATGGGCATTGGATAAAGCAATCATTGGAGCTGCCAAGGGCTTTTCAGAAAGAGATATGCCCACCGATTTTCTGACCTCTCTTGCTACATATAAAGTATTTTCAATCTCAATTTTCAGACATTCATTTGGAGCACTAGGCTACTGGTTTCAGTAAGTCTTCTGCGGCAGCTCCAACTCCTGTGCTGTATACCCAGTATTTCTCACAATACTTCAGCTTATTTCATAAAAGTATCAGTTGCAGAATTGGAGGAAGGACAACAGCTCTGCCTCTGTCCTTAAGCTTGCAAAGTTTTCTTTGAGGGAAGGCCACTGGAGAGCTAGGTCTCTAAGAAGCAATTTCTGAATGGTTAAGTAAAAGCTAAGCCTGAAATTATTTTTTATATCTTAATAATTATTAATCTGAATGTAACTGTGAAGTTTTATCTAGTCACTAGAGCTATGTTCTTCAAACACCTGATGTAAAACATGAAATAAAGTGATTATCTACATACTTTTTGTTATTGTCAGTATTCAGGGGCTTTCTCTGGTGGAGAAAGGATTGCCTCTGTGTCAGCCCTAAACAGTGTGAGCATGGTATAGTAGAATCTAAGGACATCCTGAAAATCCCTTGATATTCTTCCGGTTTTGTACTGACAGATAATAAGATAAAATTTCTATTGAGTTTGTTTTGCACCTTATCGTCCCTGTTTATTTCCAGGTGTAAATGGTGAATACGGTATTGGTCTGTAAGCCAGCTTCAATTAAATAGAAGCTAGTGTTGGCTAAAATCTCTCTTATTTGTTAAAGTCTGAAGGGATGTCTTTGTTTTTGCCCCTTCTCATCCACTTGTCTTTTCCCTTCCTTTTGCAATGGTCAGGTATGTTTGTCAGTAAGAAATTCTCTGTCAAAGTGCTTGAGTCTAAATATGAAATTTTATAAACATTTATAGAAATTATTTGGCTTCTTGTCACATTCATGTGGTCTTAACATAAACTATTTTTTTTTATTATTTTATTTTAAGAACACTCTCCTTCTTGAAAAAAGAAAGACCTGTCCTTAAGGCAATTAAAGTAAAAGCAACCCATACTTCAGGATGAACTCAAGTCACTTTCACATCTGGAGTTTGCAGAACAAAGATGACAGAATGGTACAGATGATCTTAAATGTATTTTATTCAGGAACCTCTGTTCTGCTATGTCAAACCTTTTTTTCCTGTTGACCATAAGCTTGCAGCCTGTAATTTTTTGTTAGGCTTAGTGGTGGGGCACCTGCACCATGTGTCCTTAACAGCACAGGGAGTTACTCCCTATGGAGCACTGGCCAAGCTAAATGCCTGACATTACTAAAGAAAAACCTGTGATAAAGACTTGGTAGCAAGTAATAAGAGATGTACTAAAAAGGAACCAACTGCAGGGAAACAAAAAGTGTATGGCAAGTTATACTACATCAGGATGCCAGTGAGGTTCCTGACTTCACCAGCTTGCTCTGTAACTTTGGACAGGTCAGTGTTGGCCACCCCCTTGACCCAGGGGAACTGAACTGCCGTCTGCAGGGTAGAACGCTACTAATTCTGTAATATGGGTGAAGGAGTATGCTCCTCTCATTTGTCTTTGCATTTAAAACATAAAAATAGTGTAGACTTTCCTTTTTCTGAAGCATTTTTCAGCTCTTTGGATAAAATGGGAAAATGTGAATTACCAAATTACCAAACAGCTTCATCTATCTTTGTAATCCTTCGCTATCAACACACACGTTTGCCCACAAGCACAGCAGCATTGCTTTGTTTCTTGCCATATTCACTATAAGTGTTTTTAGCTAAAAGTTAGCATCTTATTATGTTAGCATTGATAACCGTGTAATCATCTGTATATACATGCTACTAAAATACCATGATTTTATCTGCAAATCTTCTGTAAAAACTAGAGAAGTTTTTAACATAAGCATCCACTATTGTGTTAGTAATCCTCAGGGAAGGGAGCAAGCGACATGAGAAACAGTGGTCACCTATTGGTTTGCTTAGGCTGTCTTGTCCTTCCCCTCTTCCAGGCTTCCAAGGAGTGTTTGACGAGGAGGAACTGTGGCCACCCTCACCTACTAAGGCAGTGGTAACACAGGATCTGGGTGGGAACAAATCCTTATCCCTGCTGGTATTCACACTTACTCATAGCACATCTCTTTCTGGGGAGCTTAGATGAAAATAAGAGTGAAAAAGGTTTACTGGGCCACAGGGTCTCATTTACTGTATTCACAGTGAGGTATTTCATATAAACCCTTCAAAAATATGATCAAGCTCCATCTTTGAGCTGGCTAGAAATAGTGACAACAGCAACCTCTGGGATGCTTTCTACTTCTGACACCTTTATGGGTTACAAGTCTTTTTTTGATCTCTAGTTTAAATGTATTCACGGCCAATTTATCCTGCCTTTCCTCTCTCTCCCCCTGTGGTTTGGACAAGACAGTGCTCTGAGTTGTTTTCGTGGTAACGCTAATTTCCTGTGACCTTTCAGTCCCCTCGGTGCTATTGCTGATGTGTAGCAGCAAAGACAACTTTTCCTTCTGTAAGGAAGCTCTGTTAATGAGTCCATTTTTAAAATTTTCTGAGTGCTTCCAAGAGGAATAGAATATTGCTTAAGGTCAAAGAAAAGATTCTCAGTAATGTAGTTATGCCACCAGAGGTGCAGTCGTCTCTTGTTATGTTACACTTTGGCTGTCTATGCTCATAAGGAGTGTGACCTGTTAGGAGCTGACAAGCTTAGTGCTACAGTACTGCTGTTTAATGTTTTTTGGAGGTGGGATGGAGTTGTTTCAAAGAAGGGCTAATCTGGTCCTCTGATCTGAGTGCCCATTAGTGATTGGACTGCATTAGGCAGGTCCCTGGACAGCATTTACCTCCCCAGCATCATCCAAAAGGCATATAGCCTTTATGGCCTGAGTCTGCTCTGTGGCATGAACCCACACAGGTGGAGGTGATTGGGAAATTCTCTTCAAAAGCACTATCCCCATCTAGCCTACAATGCTAATGTGTCTATGTCCTTAATTCTTCTCACTGTGGAAGATAACAGGCAAATTGCTAAAATGACCCTCCCCTGATGCAGGCTTGGGGTGATGCCCCCAGAGTACCTGAGACTGCTTGTATTTCAGCGAGCGGAAGCCCCAGGCGTATGAGGTTTAAATGTAATCAGTTTGGGGACATGTTAGTATTTCTTTCAGCATAAAATGAAACTGTGAAACTGTGTCTGCTGGTTGCTTCCTCAACCCAGAGTCTGAACTCGATATTTTTAATGGGCCTATTGATAGGTTTGGTTCTCTGTGGATTTTTCTTTTTTCTTCTCCTTTTCCTTTTTTTCCCACCCTCAGGCTGCGCTGTGACCTACAGAGTTTATAATTGGAGTCAAACTGAAATAGCACCACTGGAGACTGCAGCAATGATCTCATTAAAAAGTCAATATTTGTTAATAGAGAAAAACTGACGTTGAAAATGCCTTTAGGTGGAAAATCACAAGTCGGCCTCTCTATAATGATCACTTACATACCTATTAAGGTTGCATTTCCTTTGGAGAATTCATCAGTTTATTCTAGAAATGCTGAATGAAGATGTAATTTATTTTATGATATGTTATTGAGGAGTAGACTAAGATACCATTATTTGCCAGAAAAATGAAGAGCTGAACTTTTTTCCATACTGCAGTTAACATTGTTGCAGTTTGACTGTCCAATATCTGTTTTATGTTGTTTATTGTGCAACCTGTTTTAGTTGAATTTAAAAAAATAATAATAATTGAAAAATTACCATCTGGCAAGTAAGAAGGTTTAATGAAGACTTACAATATTTCAAGTATTTGCAAAAAAGGAGTGACAATTTCTGCTTGGCTTCATGTGGGACTTCAGATTTCAAGGCACCTGGAAGTGTTTAGGTGATGGTCATTAGCTCTTAATAACCATCCTCCTCAGGCAGTTGATTGAAAGGGTTGTTCTTAGCTGCTACTCTGTAGCACCCAAAATGGTTAATGAAATAACTTTAAAACCAAATCAGAGTTTCTTATTAGGTTAATTAAAAGTGAAAAAACTCCTCTATGCTGTTTGTGGTTTCCATGAAAGATGGGCATAAGTCTCCATGGGACTGACTGCGGTTGTCAAACCCAGCAAAGCAGTTCACTTTCAGCATATAAGTAATGCATACATTCATATAGGCTGAACTGCACTGTATTTCTCACGCCCCAAGCTAGACATGTCAGTTGAGGACATTGTGAGACAGAGATCTAATGGATCAGAGGAGAAATATTGCAAGTGGTCAAGGTTACCAGGAAAAAGCAGTGAATTTGGGATTGGAGTAAAAGACCAATAAAATAATACAGTCGCAGAGGAGAAATTATATTTGATACAGCCTTGAAATAGCAGGTCTTTTGAGATAACACAGAAGGACTGCAAGTATCAGGGAGAGGAGATATAGCATTGGAGAGTGAATGAATGTGGAATGAGATGCGCAAACCTTGCTCTTACCGTTTTGAGTCTTGATGCAGAGTGTTCTGTGTAGGAAAGTAATATCCTGTTGTATGACTTAAACCTATCAGCAAGAAGTCATAGAACTGCAGAATTACAGAATGGTTTGGATTGGAATGGACATCTAGTCCAACGTTCCTGCCATGGGCAGGGACGTTCTTCACTAGATCAAGTTGCTCAAAGCTCTGTCCAATCTGACTTTGAACATTTCCAAGGATGGGACATCCACAGCTTCTGTGGGCAACCTGTTCTGGTGCCTCACCACCCTCATGGGATATATAAAAACATATATCCTTATATCCAAGCTAAATCTACCCTCTTTCAGTTTAAAACCATTTATCCTTGTCCTGTCTCTACAGGCCTTGGTAAAATGTCTTTCTCTACCTTTCCTTTAAGCCCTCTTTGTATGTTGAAAGGCCACAACGAAAGCCTCCTGAAGCCTTCTCCAGGCTGAATAACTCAAATTATCTCAGGCTACCAGAAGTGTTTCAGCCCTCTGGTCATTTTTGTGGCCCTCCTCTGGACCTGCTTTAACAGGGGACAAAAAACAGTTCTGCTGGGGACCCCAGAGCTGGATGCAGTACTCCAGGAGGGGCCTCACCAGTGCAGAGGGGCAGAATCGCCTCCCTTGACCTGCTGGCCACACTTCTTTTGATGGAGCCCAGGAAACATTTGACTTTCTGGACTGCTGACAGCAAGTGCACATTGCCACTCATGTCCAGTTTTTCACCCATCAAGATCCCCAAGTCCTTCTCTCGTCTCAGTTCATCCATCCCCCAGGCTGTATTGACACTGGGGATTGCTTGGGCCCAGGTGCAGGACCTTGCACCTGGCCTAAGGAAAATGCAATAAATTTATAATGAAAGATTTTGTATTGAATTAATCTTTCTCAGTTTTAATGTTTACTTCCTTGTTATTGGCTTACTCCTCAGAATATAAAGAAATAGATTGCGTAAGAGTTTAAGAGGGAGAGGGACCATCCCTGGTGAAGAGAACCTGCTTAACATAGATGAAGTGTTTATGTAGATACGTAAATGATTCTCTGAAAATACATTCCTGAAATAGATTAAAAGAAAAAGACTGGCTGTGAGAAAAAAAAAAAAAGTTACAATAAAACAAAATTTAAAAAGTGGGCAATATTTAGGCAGTATTTAGCACTGGGAATTATTTTGCAAAGGTGAGATTTTATTTGGGTGGGAGGAAAAATGTTTCAGACCTTAGAGCAGTAGTTTGGCTGGGTGTTCAAATATGAATTTCTAAATGATGGTGTAAGAAATCTTTTCCACAGTGTCATACTTGTCAAAATCCCCACTTGCATCAGGAAGTCCAGGATTTTATTTGGTTTGTTTGCTTCTGTGCTGGTTTTTAGACATTCAGCTAGTAATAAGTCAGACAATAAGTTCAGATTTTCCTTTGGCTTTCCTCCTTCATAATGGAGTTCTATGTTTCGGGTGGCATCCATTGCAGTTTTGCAGGAAGAGGAAGTTAATAGTCAGTAGTCAGTCTAAATCTCCTAAACTGATGTCCTCTAGAGACTGAGGGTGAGACAAGACTTTCCTGGTGGGAACAAGATGACAGAAACCTTCAATTACTCTATCATTGCACCTGAGTGAATGGAACAAAGCAAGGTGAACTTGTAGAAAATAACAAGAAACAAAATCTTTCTGCAACAGAAATGCTGTGAAAGCATCCATCATACTACCATAGGAGGAAGTAAGTAAACCAAAATGGGTTCATTCGGTATATGTGTCAAAGAATAGTTTCTATACATCATTTAGTAGGAATAATAGAAATTCTAGGCTTTTCTTCATAATGAAGGAAACATTCGAGGTACAGTGCACAAATAACTAATGTATCAAGGAAGACAGTCTTAAGAATATGAAGAAAGAGTGTGAGATGACTGGAAAAGTGACATAGTGACATTCAGTCAAACTTCTGGTGTCTCATTCAAAGCCTACTGAAATGAATGCTTTCTGTAGTTTTCTATATTTAGCCTTTCAGAGGGTGAAATATTTTTAACCAAGGAAAAATTACTTTATAGATTTGAGAGGCCAGCCCTATATTGTTGTAGATGGCCCCAGTTTCATAAAATGTAGGTAGTAGCTGCCTCTTGAAATCAGTTGAACTTCTTGTCATCACTGTTCACATTGGAGGGATTCTGTGCAGAATTATTCCTAATGGTACTTCAGAAAACACCTCATTCCCTCCTTGTACTTATTTCCTAACTGGGAAAGATATTTTTATTAAACAAAAAAAGAACCAACTTGTCTAGATATGAAGCAGCTTGAATCCTTAATTTATGTAATTAATGCAAACTGAAATCACTAGCTGAAACTTTCACAGACTCAAGTTCAATCTGGATGTAAGCTGATCACCACTTTTTCCAAAGAACCAACATTTATTTACAATTTGGTTTAGAAAAACTAAATATTTGTTTAAGCTGCTGTTGCACTTCGCACAGATGTATGAGTTTTTTGAAGTGTCATAGTACATAGTACTTATTCAAAAGGTCTGGATTTTAGTGGGGAGTTTTGGTGGGTTTTTTTCTGTTTTGTTTTCTTTAATTGTGAGTGACATACGGGGAATTGGGAATTTCTGGGCTACTTTGGTCAACTATTTTCCGTAATCAATGACTAACAACTAGCATCTTCCTCTGGGTAAGACACAGAAGGGGACCCTTTAACATGCAGCATGTTTTTGATCAAAGAAACTTTGAAGTGCACACAAGATGTGTACCAGAGCTCCTTCACTTTAGTATGAAAATGAATCTGTTTCAGCTGCTTTCTATAGATTCAAATTTGGGAGTTCAACACTGGAGGTAGAGAATACAGTAGCATGGAGAAGAAGCTAAGGTTTGTAGGAGGGGACTTGTGGAAACATTCAGTCTCCTCTGTGTCTGTTCTGCATCTGGACCACAGCAGATTTCACTGAGTAATTTCCTAGTTATAGACTTTTGAAATAACGTGGGTTTAGAGTGGTGGTTTTAGCAGATCAGTAGAAATTGGCGAAAAGGTTATTTCTGTGCTATTCCCTGCTAAAAAGCACGTCTTCTGTGGACCAAACCTACTCTTACTATAAAGGGAAAGGGCTACTTCCCCCTCTCTCTGCTTTTTTTTCCCTCTGCAGCTCCCATTTCACCCCAACTAACCCCCTCCCCATACCATATGATCTCCTTGTAAGACTGGGTTCTGGCTCTGAGGGAGCTTCACCTTGCAGTGTCAGGGCAGGGACCGTGATCTTGGTGCCTGGTGCACAGCTGGCTCTGTTGGGACCTTCTCTCCCACTTTATCACTGTTGCAGTGTGCCCTAACCAATCTCTCTCTGCTATTACTTACGTCAGAGCTGAAAAAATGAACTAGATAGGGTCCGTATATCATATATACACTCTTCTCTCCCTCCTTGCACAGGTGGTAAGTGTGAAAAGAGAGCCCCTACTTGCTGACTCCCAATATCGCAAATCTTCAGCTTGGTATCCACTCTCCAGGCACATAAAGGGTGAAAACCCAGAAGCTGTGGTAGAACAACTCTGTTAACAATTTCTCCTTATGTTATTGAAAGGATCCTCTGGAGCAGGCTGCCAGGGATAATGTGGATGAGGGGAAGGGATATCTCATCCGTCTTAATGTTGCTGTGAATGAGTTGGTGTTTTCTGTCAGAGTCATGGTAAGACACTGAGGGTGTAGGTGACTGCTAGCCGCAGAGGGCACATGGCACGGCAGGGCACCCGAGCACCCTGGCTGGGGCAGTGGCATGGCCCTGGGTGGCACTGCCCAGCTGCACCACCCAGGAGCCCCTGCTGCTCCCAGTACCCCTCCAGCCTGCACTGAGCCCTGACGTTGCTGCTCAGTCTCACCCAGATTTGATTTTGCTGCAGTGCAATTGCAGAAGTGCACTGGTGTAACTGGAAGAACAAATTAGACTAGCCTAGGCAAACATCAAAAAGTGCATAATCCCAAAGATAAAACCAACACGTGTGACTGAGCAATGCACATAAATACAATTCCAAACATATAAAATGTTCAACAAACTAGAAATTGATAGTGCCTTTTTGTTGCTAGGATTTCTTCTGTTGCTATCATTGGAAGACATTTTAATAACAAAATCAGGTCACACTGGTAACATTTTGTACAAAAAGGAATAAAACTGCTAAGTCTAACTGATCTGAAATGAAAACAGCTTCTTACAAGCCCTCTCCTTATTCTTCCCTGCACTGAATCCACTTTTCTGCGGTTTGTGATTGGTTTGTAGCTATCTGAAACCTTAAAGTCCAAGTATAATCTAGAACCTCCAAAAAGTTACAGACACTTTAGAAACCTTGTTTAACTACTTAAATTTTTTACAATTCAAAGTCCAGAGAACAACAGCAGTATTTTTTTGCTGTTTACTGAAGGAGTCACGCCTGCTGCATCACCTACATGTTCTTTCGAAATCATTATTTTTTCATGAATATACCGGGTAAATTGCCAATCTTAGCATGCATAGACATTCTTGAAAAGTGCAGTAAGGGAAGACAAGACCTTCTGGACATGCCATAGCAATAAAAATGTATTTTTAGAGGCTTGTGTGCATCAGCATTTCAAAAACCACTTCTATGATGCATTATCACATTCTACAAATCATGTTATCACTGATAGTCTTATTAGGCAGTTTCCATTTCAAAGAGCTTCCTCTTATCCCACCACTAAATCCTTCACAGGAAAAAGTTAAAGAAAATTTATTTTGAAACAAAAGATAAAGTGACCCAGTGCTACTTTTAATAATGCACTTTCATATACAAGAAGTCAGGTGGGTAAAAAATTATTTAGAATATTTCTCGAAAGTCATAGCTTCATCTCTTAAAAATACCTTTATTTTGTTACTGTTCATAGTCCTGGAAGCAATTGACTGTTTTGCTGCAATGTGTTACATAATGAATCAAAAACCACCCAGTCTTTACAGACATCTCTGGTTGTGGGTGAGATTTTGGTCTCATTTAACACTTTTTACGCTACTGTGTTCTGCTTTTCTTTGTGGTATTTTCTCTGGCTTAAATTTTGTACCATGGACCAGGAGCACACCCTAAAACCTCCACAGAGGCCCATGATGTCCTGTAGTGATGCCTTTTTTCACAAGGAGGGCTATGTTTTAAAAATTATGTGCTTAGGTATTTTTAGAAGTGTTTAAGCCTGAAATTTAGATACTTAGAAGCATTCTGCTCAGTTTTCTCTTAGACTGCAGGCACTGAGGCTTTTAACATTCTTCAGCCACCAAACCTCTGTGCAGACAGCATTCAGCAGTGGGGGTCCTCCTTTGCTTAAGCCCCTTTGGGTGCTTTTTGCATCAATCTTTTCCAAAACAACCAGAAAAGAAGCTGGTGGTCTTCTCTCCTCTCATCAAGCAGCTTAGGGTGCATAGTCTTTCTTTTACCCATGAAGTGATTTCACCCCACATCTCCTATCAAGTTGCTTTACCTCCTGAGTTATGATATACTCTCTGGTAGAACTCCTTGCTCACTCCTGTTGAAGCCGTTCCTTTCAATGCCCAGCCTGCAGCAGGAGTCCCTGCTCTAAAGTACCTTTCAAACAGCCGTCATGACAGCAGTGCTGTGTCTGCAAGTGTGCAAGCACGGACTCATTGGGCTTGGATAGATCTCTGAGATCTTTCTAAAAGGTGTATTCAAATTTCACCTAATCGTTGGTATTGCTGCTTGTACTGTAGTTGATAGTCCTTCTGTTTACATTACTGTCATTTCAGCCACTCATGCTTGAAGTAGCATTAGTTAGTCTACACAATCTTGGCTAGCTTTCATCTAGTGGAGTTATTTAGCAATAAAGTTCTTTGTTACTCGTTGCTAGACACGTCTGTGAGCAACTGAGAGTGAGGCCTTATTATGCTGGCTCTGATCAATAAACAATCTAAAACCCCAAATCCCCCAAAAATGTGGGGAAAGAGAGAGAGCTTGCAAGCAGAGTTTGTTGGCTGATGACAGCATGGGTAGTTTTTGCAGTGGTTTCTCTTGGTTGGATTTGCCATCTGGCATCTCCTTCTATTTCCCCTCCCCTGAGGCACTGTGGGTGCTTGTGCACTTGTGTCAGAAGGTACCATCTAATCTTGGCTCTGACTGGGCACGAGACCCATGCAGACATGTGGTCTGGCTTGCAGCAGTGGCCCTTTTCTTTATTCCTCCCAGTGCAGCTGTTGCTGCTTTAGCTGTTTCTGTCATTTCTCACCCACCAGACTGTTGTGCTGTTGCTTTACAACACAATGCACATTTCTCCTTGAAATTTCTCCTTAGGTGCCACAGAAAGCACCTAAGCAAACACAGGACAAGTCCACTTACATGTTCAGCTCATTTGATCCAGTAATTTACAAAGTGTTCACATTTTAAATAAGGACCCAGAAGTGTTCCTTTTCCTTGTTTAGAATATACAAATGGAACAGCTGATCCCTACAACAGAGATTCATTTTAAGTTGCATACACACATTGTACAGCAGAAAACGAAGACCTACAGACTGAGCTGTCCAATGGAAGAATATAGCACAAATGCTTATGTTGATGTTGGGTTTTTTTGTTTGTTTGTTTTTAAGTAAATGAGTTGTGTTAAGACTAATCAAAAGGAAGCAGCTGCTTTTTGTCTGTGTACTGATTCTTAAGTGTATTGAAAAGTAACAGTAAAAGAGAGCTGAATAATAAAGCAGGGACATTTTAATAAGTCATGGTTTGGTTCTGTTTAAAACAGAAAGATGTATTTGTTTCTAGTGGTTGGAAACTGAACTGTGGTGTTATTACCACACTAACACTGTGGTGTTAGTACTCACTTCTTGTTTTCTGTGGGTGGGCCACTTCCAATCAAAATAGTCTGTGTAGCCAAAGGTCTGGGCTGCTTCCACTTAGGTAACTGTGATGAGTTTCCCTGCTCATTTAAGCCTACTTTCAGAGCAAGTCATAGCATTTTCACTAGAACAAGAGAGATAAGGATTAGAGGACCTCTGTTTTCTATTCGCTTACAGAGGCTCAAACACTGAAGAGCACGTATGTGGCTCCCCAGTATCACTTCTTATGCTTGTGGCATTGACAGGACTGTCAACAGTTTCCCTTGCTTTGCCCATGTCCTTTCACGTTTTCTTTCCCTGAGGAAGGCTGAGTGGACCGTCATTCAGACTGTTTCTGCTGCTTCTTAGACAACTTCTCTCTCCTGAAATCCACCAAGTGAAGTGTGCTCTTCTGTCTACTGGCTCTCTCCATAGGGTAAAAATTACAGTGATGAAGAAATTGAAGTTACACCTCAAGTGACCCAAGATAGCACATGGCACCAAAAGATTGTTCAGTGTCTTAACTTCTGCCTCCAGACACCTGCACTAGGAGCTGAGCCATCCTGTGTTAGGCACTATCCACACACGACACCGAAACTGCCTTTGCGCAGGAGAATTACTCAAATGTAACCTGAAGAAGCGAGCAGATGCAAGAAACAGGAGGAAGGATATGAAACAACAGTGGAATAAAATTGGTTGGTAAAATAAACAATGGTCAAAGCACACCATCTGCTTTTCTGCAGAGCCTACAAATCACTGAACAATGGCTGGAGTGGGTTTGAAAGCAGTTGAGAAAAAATAATTGCTCTTGCTGAGGTTTCTGAGCATTTGGGAAAGAATAGATTCCAATTGTATCCACATCTTTTTCAATAACTCACAGAGCATTACAGTCCAAGCCTATTTTGTTCAAAAGTGTTTATATTTTTGAACCAAATATCTGGTGGCCAAAGCAGCAGCTATGTTTACAATTCAGAGGCACAGCTCAGCTGTCAAAGCTCCAGGAAAAGCAGCTGTGTTGGAAAACTTTCTTTTAGCCATAGGAAATGCCTTTGTTTTCTGAAGAAGCATGACTCAAAACTGCTGCGACTTGTGATTTTGCTTTTCTTTCTTAAAAAACCTGGAAAAATTGCTACCTTCAAGCAGGTGGTTGTATGTTAAATGGAAATAATGTTCATTGATAGGCACATCATTGGAAATTTACCTACATGAGAATAATGTGTCTCTGCTTCTTCTGGGAGTTTTGGTGTGAGTGGGATTTGGATTGGACAAAGAATCGTTGCTGCCTTTTGCTAATGGAAAATTATTGTTCTTTTATAGCAGAGGTATGATAATATGATAGGTACCATGAAGTACTCCCTTTCTTCCCAAATGTGTTAATGGCCCAGAACTTGGATGCAAAATAAAACTGCCACTGTGATTATCAAGATCTGCCACACATTACCAACATGATGCCAAAATCTACTGCATACTGTATATATCAGATGTAATCAGTTCTCTCTGAACTGTGGGCCTAGCAGTAGATACAATTTCCCCCCCACACACACACTGGGATTTTATACCATGAATACTAGAAAATTGCAGTCCTGCTGGTTTTTTATTGTCACTAAGGGCAAGGCACTTGTACAGGTCTTATATTCTTAAAATAGGATTGCTTTTGATCACTAGTAAATTGCTTTTGTCACATATGACTCTCAGTTACAAACAGTAGAGATTAGAACTCGAAGTAAAAGTATGATTTCCTGCTGTTCCCCTCCTGACACTCCGTGTTCAGGTACCACTGAGCTTTAGTGACTCTGTTCTTTATGTCCATCCCTCCCATCAAGCCCTCTTCTAAGCGCATTTCTTCAGTTATCTCGAGAAAACCCTCTTTTTTTTTTTTTTAATATTTCCCTAAGCCTTTTAAAATCAAAGATTGTAATAATCAAAATACTGGAAAGCTACTACATGTCCCACAGACAGAATTGTAACAGAGGAAAGTGGGAATATGCAGAAATGCTGAAGATTTAGGGCTTTCAGCACTGGAAGCTAAGTTTTATCCTCTAATCTCTGTCAAACTGTAAATCTTCAGGCTAGATTATAATAGATATTGAAGGTAATAACCATCAAGGGACCAGTTTAAATTTTGCCCACCTGCTTTTGCAATGTATCAGCAAATATTTGGGTACTCAGTAATATTTTGTGGGTGTTCTTGTTGTTAGTTTGGTAGGCTTTACCGTTGAATTATATCCTAAGGGATCACCTGCTTATCAGTTTCCCACTAGCTAGCAGGAGTAGTGTGGACAATGTGCTATTATGCCACGACATTAGCTCTGTAAGAACCTCATACTTTATCACTTCTGTTGCAGCCTAATGAGATGTAAGACTCTTACTTTTCTGTAACAACAATTTATCGCTTTTTGAGAGAGTGTGATGTTAAAACAAATATGTTTTTCTTACACATGCATACCTCAGAAGGGCCACATTCCCACCCTTTACTAGCATCTTCTATTACAGTACACCTCAGATGATGATTTGGACTTGCAGGAGTAGTTAAAAAAGGTAATTTATATAGAGGATGTTACATCTATTATGTTTTATAACAATTTTAAAGCAATAAAAGGTGAATAAAATTTGCAGAGTGATTATTTTCTTCTAGGAAGCCTAAAATCTATGACGTGAAATGTAAACATACTAAGTGTTGTTCTTGGTTTTCATACAGGGAGTCTGAAACACTGAATTTTTGTATATATATTTATTTATTCTAATTGTGAGAGTGAGGAGAAAGTATTTGTGAAGGCGAGAAGTATGACTTCTGCCAAATTATTGAACATTAGCAATCTCTTAATGAATTAGAAAAATTAAAAATTGCTGCCTGAGCCGTGGCTTATTTTTTGCCTTAGATCCACAATTTAACATACTTATAAAAGAATAATAAAACGCTATTCTAAGCAATATTTTCATTCTCCAAAAGCTTGTGACAATTTACTCTCTGAGCTCTTTGGAGAAAAAACTGATCTTGTACATAGGAGTGTGCTTGGACTGGGGAGAAATCAAAGCTGTTTCATTACACCCCCCCTGCTTCTACCCCAGTTGTGTGGCATAACTCTATAGGATATGTAAAGTGAGGGGAAAATCTATGAGAGAAAGAAACTCATAACACTTAAATTTAACCCTGGTTCAAGAGAAAGTCTCTACCAACTACAGTTGAGTCCTAGACCTTTATTTCCCATATTGCAGACAAATGCCAAAAGTTTTTCAGATGAATGTATATGTGTTCTGACAGAAGATTCATCCTGGACCTATAGGAATTTTCACTGTTAATGACTGACATAATTTGTGAAGTGATTTTTATTTATCTTACTATGGAAAGGAAATCATGAAAGTTCTTTGTCAGCAAGAAGAGAAAAACTCTGTTCTTTCTCTAGGAAATAACAGCCATTGGGAATATTCCACAGGGGTAGGCAAGTTAGGTGCCAGTCTAGGCACTACAGTTTCTGCAGCCTTGCAGGGGCTGTCAAGATTTGGAAGTTTAATTGCTTTGTCACTCCTTAAGGCTATTGGAATTACAAATGCATCCAACTTTCATCAGAAAATTCTGTAGCCTGGTTTAAATTAATGTGTTACTATTGAAAAAAATGTATTACTTACTGCAGTGGATTCATTGCTAATAAACTGAACACTCCTTTCCATGCAACTCAGGTAGCCCTGGAACAAAATCACCAGTTTTCATAAAAGTCCAGAGCGAGATGAATACATTGAATGTGTGACTAACCAAGAACTCATTTCTCATAGTAACACTAACTGCTTGACAATCCTTAAACTTAGCATCCTATAGGATCTGTGAAGAATATCAGCATTACTGTTTTTGCATTGCTGCTGCACTAAAACTATCCTACCCCAAGATGGGAGCTCCACTGTGCTGATAAAGTAGGAACACGTGACAATATATGCAGTTCTTTGGGACACAATTTTGTGAATTGAGGAAAAGATAATTAATGATGAGCAATAGGAGAGCTTTGTAGCTAGCCATGTGCACAGTGTGATGAGCATTTATTTATCATAAGTCCAGGTTTTTCCCCTCCCTGCCAACTTGTGGCACCCTGTGCCTTCCTAGCATTTCTTTGAGCTCCCACTGTGGCTGCAAGGGTTATACCTGTAAATTCTGACTCTGCCTTTCCTCTCATCTGTTTTGCTACTTCAGTTTGGTGGTTTGACAGAACTTGTCCTGCACTTCTCCTGGGAAAAGGCTTCTTTCCACAGGGTGTCTTCAGGCACCTTTGCGCTCATGGTAGCTGATGTGCTGTCTGGCAGGCTGTGTCAGGCTTTGGGCCGCACCACATCTTTACCATCCTGGAAATAAAGATCTAGTCAATGAAGATAACCTGTACAAAAAAAACCCCTACCCACTCAACCGAAAAACCTATCAAGCCTTTTTGCATAGACTAGACTTGTGTGTATTACTCACTAAAATGCACATAAACATCTCCTATATATTCTTACCCTGGCTGGAGATGTACAGGTGTTTTTCAGACCCTGTTCTTCTCGCTCTTCCTTGCAGAATGCTTCCCAACTGCGCACAGAAAAAAAACCCAAACCCAAACAAAAAAGAAAAAAAATTGTAAACAAATCTGGAGCCAACTTTAAAACAAACCTAGGCCTAGTATCTAATCAAATCAAGCCAGATGTCAAATCATCTTGGACTCTTTCCTGTTTACAGGGAAAAAATCAAATGAAATTCAGCAGAAGTTTGCTAACTAGTGGATACAAATATTACCATTATTTTTAATTGACTACTGATTACTAGAAGGATTTTTTTTGAATCATTTAACTCTCACAGATAAGTATGTCCATGTTTTAGGACCCTCTTGGAATTAAAACCTTAATAAAAAAAATAAAATGCCAAAAGTAAAGCATGTTAACTTGCTACATAAGAATAGAGATATGTTTAAAATTGCCCAAAAGCTATAAAGTTTCCGTCTAAGGTTTGATAATTCTCTCTTATTTGGGGCTTTCAAAAGAAGCTGTAAGGACAGCATGACTTGGAATCTTTTGCTTTCATTAGCTAGTTGATTTTGTGGCCAATATTGCTGCAATAACTTCATGCAAACTTTTTTTTTGAGATTTTTTAATACGTATATTTACTTTTATGGATCTAATTGACTGTTAATAAAACACAAACTAACTTTGAAGTTTTCATTTGTGAGGCCAGTCCAGTTTTATTCCTCTAGCTTTTCAAAGTATAATTTATTTCTCTTATCATTAAGACTAACCTGTGGTTTTTTATGTGTTTTATGTAATGAACTGCTAGCGTATCTCCATTTCCAACAGCACTGTTGTTAAAAACCCTCAGTGTTCAGTGGCCACCATTTAATTTGCCCAGTTTAGAGTTGTGATGTGACAATGTGAGAGCAGTCAGGTTCCTCCACTTCCAGCTGAGCATTTAGCTGTAAGACCTGCCCGAAAGTGTTTTAGCAGGTGGTCAATGTAGCAGGTGTTAGCTGTAGAAGCACATCAAGAAATACCTTATATGCAGGTTCCATGTACAGTCAGACCCTCTACCACTGCAGTATGTGTGCCCAGTAACATCACTCCCCTTTTTCTGTTTGTTTGGGGTTTTTTTGTCATGTCCTGGTAGGATTTGTACTCATCACCAGGTCAATTATATCTGATACTTATCAGTAAAAGTAAATAAATAAACCTTAGCAATGGTGTCAAATTCAGATTTCAGATTTGGTTTCCTTGTATACAGTATATTGCCCATAGACCTGGGGCACTCCATGCTGTTGCTCTGTAGGAGGTGGATGTCTGTACACTATTCTGCTGTATGACCCAAACCCCATAATTAAGGGAGATTAGATCTCCTTGTACCCTTCCTCTGCTACACTGGGGATGGGCAGCAGCTGGAGGTGTCTTTGGGTCCCTGATAATGTTGGCTTGAGGCAGTAGCATGGAACTACCTTAAAGTAAAGTAATGGAATACAAGCTGTGTGGCTCAGTGCCATGTGTCCCCAGCAAACATTAAACATGCTCTGTCTCTTCAGGACAGGGAGTGCAATAAGCACAGAAGGTGGCTGTATGGCTTATTAGATCTAGGCTGGCGAGCACTGCTGTTGCTTTTTCAATTAATTTTCAAGCCCAGACCTTTGGCTTGCTCAAATCCACTGTTTCATGTTCACTAAAGAAAGGAGTTTGTGTGCTGGAAAGTTTGGTCCATTAAGTCGCATTTATTGTTAATGTAACATCGTTCAGCATTCATGTTAGATTAAGCTTTGGATGGGTTACCAAAGATAAAAGGAGCCCACAACCTTGTGTTGCGTGTGCATGGCTTTGTAACAGTCTGTGGAAAGCAGGCCACAGCTCATAGAGAAAAAGAAAAAGGATTAGTCTGCAGCATGCTTCATTAGTATGCTGCTAAAAGCCCCTCTAGGTGGTTGTGTTTTTATGATTTAGATGGTAGAATTAAAACAGTTAAAAATTTATCAAGCCTCACTTAGGCGTTCACTTCAGAAATACAGGGGATTAAAAAGCTATTTTCCTAGGATTGTTTGCTACTGTCTCTTTGCCAGAACTTAAAACAAATGGATGGAAAGGATCCTTCCAATGTTCATCATTACCTTTAGGACAACCCCCCCCACATTAACCTAACCAAGTTGCTGACCTCTCTCTGAGAAGGAGGAAGAGCATGATTCATCCCACTGGGTTGGGCTTAGGAACCGAGCTCTCACTTTGGGCAATAACATCTTAAACCATTGCAGCAATTGCTTCAGTGACCATCAGTCTCTGGTTCCCATCCTGTTTTGATGGAAGTATATGAGGCAAGGCTGAAAGATGTTGTTTACAACCTGTTATTCTGATATTAATTTTGATATATTGGTAAATTATTTTCTAACAACCTTAATTTACTCTCTACATGCAGTAATAGCAAATGAACAAACAATAAAATTCGATTTATTTTGCTTGGAGTAGGAAGGTGTTAGCAGTTCTTAATAATTCCCATATTTTGACAATTTTCCCTCAGAAATTTTTGTAAGAACTTTCCCATTTGTGGGAAACATCAACATTTTGTGATCTGATTTGGGACAGATAGATTTAGAAATGTCAGTAAAGTAGGGTGATTTCCTGCTAGCTCTGCTGAATATGTAGGTTGTATGAAATATAACATGTATTAATTCATTCAAAACTAAAGTTTTGAACTGAAGTCTCAAAATGCTGTGATATAACATTTCTGACTTTTCTTAGTGGAAGTATGTTTAGGTTATTTTCATGAGTCTTATTCTAATAAACCAGAAAGATTTATCTCATGCTTTTAATGTAGCTATATATATAAGAATTAACACTTCCATTGTCCTGTTGGTAGAAAGAGGTATTTTGGGTTTGGTTTTTTTGGTTATGCTATTCTTTCCCCTTATGTTTCTTGCTCCACTCCTTAAACTTGTTTGAATTAGGTGCAGTTGTTTGTCAGGCCAGATTTCAAACAAAAATATGTATGATATGTAACTAGGTCCCTGTTCATAAGATTCAGATATTGATACTTGTGTTTGATGCAATAAGAGAACTTCCCTGTTTTAAGAACTATAAAAGGTAAAACCCCCAAATACAGACCCCCTAAGTAAATCCTTTTTCTATAGCCTCTGAGAATAAACCCTTCCCCTGGCTTTATTCTTTCTGCAATTTCTTCTCCTACCTGTGTCATTTATTCACTGCTGCTGCTCTCTTCATTTTGCATCATGCATGGACCCTGTTTCAAGTGGCTGTAATGCAAGATGCTTAGATTGCCTGGTGACTGTGACACCATATGATGTTCATGTTTTATATCAAATTGTAAAGTGATAGGGAAGTATCATCAGATTGTTTCCAACAATGAAGGTACATTGCTTGATAGGCTTTTGAATAGGAGACTAATGAGATAGATCTGCTCAGATCTTCTTCTTATAGGGAACTCTCAATGGAAGACCAAATAACTTTTAAGATCAGAAAACCACATTTTTAATTGAAAAAGCTAGAATGTAACTCTTGAAACAAAGAAAAGACAAAACAACAAATTAAGGCAGAACAGAAGTAGAAAGGGTCTGCATAAGACTTACTGTTCACTGCTCTCTTGCCAGCCAAATGATGTTGTTGCTGTAACATCTGCCCCCTGAGATGGCACTTAACCTCGAAGCAGAAGGGCAAAGTCCTCTCCTTTGCTGTGCCTCTAGGGTACTCCGCCTGCCTTAGTCTTCTTGAAAGATAATATCGATCCAAGGCAAGAGCACAATAGATACTCTCTGTCACAAGCAAAATGATCACATGGTTTTCTTGTGTGTTCCCTCTAATTTTGGGGCAGAGAAGGCCTGTGGATGGAGGTGGTTTTTCCACAACAGTAGTAAAAGATCAAGTACTAAGCTCTCATGCAGCAAAGCTGCAAGTGATAATTGGTTTTATACAGATTTCCTTTCATAAGATATGAAGATATACTAGCATTTTAATTCCTACTTTGGTTGCTGACAGATGCATGCAAATAATTAATTAAAATACTCGACTGACTGAAATGATAACTTGGTAAAAAACAAAACAAAAGAAAAAGAAAGAAAGAAAAGAAAAGAAAGAGGCATTATGATCCAAGAACAACAGTGCCTCCTGCTCATAACAAAGAGGAAGTATTTTCAAGGCAGCTGAAATGTCACTCAGGAGTGTTGAAAATAAATGAAGAAAAGTTTTGGCAGAGAGATTTCAATTCTTGCTTTAAACTGCTCAAGAGAGACATTAGTGTACAGGCACCCCAACTGTGAACAAAATTAATGCTCTGCAGCTATGCAAATTTTAAACATCCATAGAAGGATAATCATATGATAACTTAGATACCATGCATTGAGATACTGACAGTGACTGTTGGATCAAAGAAAATGTAAAAATTTGGTTATGTGTATCACGTTATGATAATGAATCTATTAATTAGCACATACTTTTGTGTGCCAACATGTTCATAGATTATGCAGCTCACAGGAGTGACACAAGAGGTCTGGAACACTGATGTATGTTCAGAATTTGGTTTTGAATTACTGAATGAGTGGTTATCCAGAGTGTTAATCTCTATTAAGAAAATTCTATAACATCTGTCACCTAAACAATATCCTAGCAAACTGGATTTGCAGGTCAAGAATGTCTGGTGGACTGAAAGGAGCTTTAGTCTTTATTCCATGCTTGTACAGAAGAATCTACCTGAGGGAGATTGCGTAGCATATGGCTTTTTCTTTCCCCTTCCATGGTTATGGTCAGGAGAACTTCTACAGGGAACATTCTGCAATGTGGAAGAGTGAAGTTGCCACTTGCAAGAATTCAATCCATGAGGGCCTCAAAGAGAAGCGTTATTCTCTCAGCTTCTCACTTGCTTCTCTTGTGGCCTTTGCCTTGCTTCAGAGGAGCACAGCAATTTTAGAGGACTCCTGGAGAGGGATGTACCTCTGGAGTAACCATGTCTTTGAAAATCTGCAGTGAAAACAAACTAGAGCCTCCCATAGACAAGCTGAGATAGACTTTGGCATGTCACATGATAACCAAACTATTTCTACATTTTTATTCATTCTTAGATGCATATGCTTTTCATATAAAATGTTTACCACAGTCCTGGATAGAGAAGATAGGTAGCAAGATCACTGCAGCCAGGTTCTCGTCTTTCAGGAGGGGCAGTTTCTAGTGAGCTGGAGATACAAAGGGGCAGTTGTGCCGTTAGTACCAACCCACCACCTTGATTTAGTGATCTGTTAAGTTTCACTCCACTTTGGTAAATCAAGAGGATTTGAGATGTGCATGTAAGATTGTATTCCAGTCAGGGTTTTTAGGTAATCTGTCTTCTGATATATATTACTCCAGGCTTGCCTGGTATCTGCAAGCTGAAGGCTGATTTCAGATGTCTGAATTTAGTTTTCATTACTTTTTGAATGCCTTGCTGAAGAAGTGAGGTTGAAGATTCAACAGTAACTGGAGAAATTTCTGTATCTAGTATTGCTGTGAAAATCAGAGGATGACAAGCCTGAGATTTGAAAGAAGTTTGCCAGCAGTGGACACTGTCATTCCCTAAGCCAAAGTATAGAACATTCTCGTAAATTAGGACCAGAACTTGTTCTCAGCAATATTATGCAATTTCCCATGGAGGGGGAAAAAGCCTGTGTTATTGCAGATAATTCTGCGATGACAGCAGGGAGAGGAGGAGGATTTAAGTGTTTTTTCATCAGACAGATTACCTACACCATATTTAAAGTATTTGCATCTTAAAGCTGTTTTTTTGCAGCAAAAACAGAGAAGAAAGGGTGAACACACAGCTTTGTTTTCTGTGGGTATCAGTCCAACTCTATTACCAGAACTATAGTTGAAATAAATAAAAATCATTTGTTACTCTAAATTAGAAACAAGGAAAAAAAAAAAAGAAATCTATTGTTCTGATACATTGATGCATTTAGCTCAAGGGGTTACTGCCATCAGCAGACAAAAGCTGACACATGGCATTGTGCTGCACTGCGCATTGTGCTCCAACAGGCATGTGAACACAGTGTTGCTCACATTTGCATCGTACAGCATTGGCATAATAGCAGAGTGCTGAAACGTTCAGTAAGGAGAACTATCTGTATTTGTGTGCCAATAAATGGAACATGAAATTGTGTCACCACCACAGAGCCACTGATTAAAAAAAAAACAACGAAAAAAAACCCCAAAAAACACAGCTGGAGCATTACTGGAAGTTTTTATTAAATAAATGTTGATCAAAAGCCAAACAGCTATGGGTTTGGAAAAAGAATCCACTCTCCAGTAATGTGTGAGAGAGACAAACACAAGGTAGGTCAGGAAATAAGGCTTTAGATGGTGGTCCTGGAGAGCTGAGTGAGAGAGAGCAGTATTGACTGTGGTAAGAATGGTATGCATTGTGTAGATGAGCTCCTCAGCAGGAAATTCATGACCTAAGCTGGTGAGCCATTATATACGTTGGGCCAAGAATATGTCATGATGTTTTCTAAAACTAGCTGAGAACAGCAGCTGGATGCTAAGCTCTTATAGATAGAACAAAGAATATGGCTAGAAGGGACTTTTAAGATTATCTAGTTCATTCCCAGCCTCAGGAACTCTGCCTGAAAGTTTCGTAACAAAAGATTTTTTTCTAGAAGATGCTATAATGTTTCCTAAATAATCCATGCTTTTAACCACCCACACAACCAAAGACATCTAATCTATGCAGTCCAGGATTATTGCTTCTCCTCCTACATCCAGAAGACACAGGGAAATATTTATTAATTTTCTCACTGCAGTGCAGGCTGTAATCTAAATAATCTAAATAAACTAAATATCCTTGTCATTCTGACCCCCTCACCCATGCCACCCCTTATGTTTCTAGTTGTCAAGTCTCCATTAGAAGCTTTCCACTAATACAGTAGTTTCTAAACTGTGTTACTTAGAGCAGAGTATCCTTGTTAGTAAAGGTTTTACTCATGGGTGTTCCTTAGTCGGTCTTGACTACTGATAGTCTTATTAATACCTCAGGTGATGCCATATTGCAAAAGTGAGTTGGTAAAGCCTCTCTGGTCTGTGAGTCATCACATCCCCAGCTCCCTTCCTGCAAAGTTGCTGCATAGATGTTCTCCAAGTTGAACTTCCGTAGCTGATTTTTGCCACAGAAACACAATACTGTGCACAGATTATTTCGTTGACTTGTCAAGATAATTTTAAATGCTCTATCTGCCAAAGTGAGTGCAATCTTTTCCACTTCATACACACATGAACTTATTAAGTACACTGTCTACTCAAGGATTTGGATCATTAATGTGAAAAGCCATTTGATATATTTTTACAGTTTGATGGTGCAACATTAAGAATTACTCTGATTTTTCTAATCAATTCTATGTTTGTTTCACAGTAGCTCCCACCTGGACTGTATTTCTGCAGCACACTTACTCTGTGTGTGTGTGAAAGATCATGATAGACACTCAACACCTCCCTAAAGTAGAAGATACTGCATCTACTGTCTTTTGTCTGTCTACAAAGCTTGCTAAGATTTTTTAGCCTTTGAGGAGATTGCCTTGGAGGGCAATGTATTTTTCCTTACTTGTGGGTTTTAGGTTAGACAAACTGGTGTCAGGAATGCCAGAAAGGAATTGCCTAAGGGAACTGACTGGATGACATCTTGAGGTCTATTTCATTCCAGCTTTCTGTGATGGAAAGGCAGTCCTAGCTAGATGTTTCTTTGGCACTCTGCTAGCTTTATATAAGCCTGATGAATACAGCCTACAGAGAGTTATCACATAAAACTCAATTATATGTGCTCCAGGAAAGAGCTGGAGCAAAGAGATATTCTAGGTTATTAGGAAAAAAATATTTCGGAAGATGGAAAGAGGTTATTCAGTAATATATCTAATCCTTAAGTAAGGATTGATCCCATAGTTAAATATTAGTGGAGCCTCTGCTTTCATATCTTCTTGATAGTTGTATATTTTATGCTCTACCAATATGAATAACTTCCAGTTTGCACTGGACTCCCCTAGCTCCCGTCTGCTCTGCTGTCATTTTCTACTGGCAAAGCCACCAAGTTTCAAGGGCTTTGACAATGAAGTTTTGAAACCAATACACTTTAAAGCAGCCTCCATGGAGTTACAGGACTTACTCGCACATCTTTGGCTCAAACCCAAGTTTGTGTCCACCTCTCTTTTTGCAGAGCTGAGGTGTGATATAATTCTGTGTGTTGTTTCAGAAAGAACAATCAGCTGAAAAGGAAGACCCGTGAGCCATGTTTTGAAGACAAGTGCTTTGAGATGCATTGAAAAGAGATATAATGACTGTTTCTGTTCATCGCTGTCAGGGTAAAGAAATGCTGGGAAAGGAGTATAAAGGGTATAAACAGGTTTTGTTTTCCATTTTACCTGCTTATGATAACCTTCTGTTGATGTCAGAGTTGTCTCCAGCCCCAGCCATGATTTGTATTCATCTAGCCCTATTGTGATTACTATGCTGCCAGTACAACAGCTTAGTACTACTTAATACATGCAGTTTAGAAGCTGGAATTTTCAAAAATTCAGTTTTCCATCAAGCAAGAATTACATAACAATGCTTTTAGTGTTTCTGTTTGTTTGATTGTTTGTTTGTCTGGCCCTGCTATAGCACAGGTAGTGATGGCTAACATCTTATTTCCCTGTTTCCCATTCCACAAACACATTAAACATGCATATAAAACCTACACGACAGTTATCTTAATATTTCCATGAAGCTCAGGCAGTAAGACTGGGTTGCACAGAAGGTGGGCAGAGGCAGAACTGTTGTTCTGGGTGTGCCATTTCTGAAAGCTGAGTATTTTTTTAACCATGTACTTGTCAAACCTGGTTTCTTCTTTCAGTGAATTTGAATGAATACATGATTTGTATCTCTCTTGTAGAAGGAAAATGGCAATTCTTATGTTTTAGTAAATGTGAATTGTAGAATTTGTTACACTATTTTGTAATCAACAAACAAACCAGCCATTTTGTTTTGACTTGGTGAATTTTCTGGCATAATCTTAAGAAGATGGCTTTTTTGGTTGTTTCTAATGTTTCTTTGTTGCCCAAATGGTCTCTTAAGTTTTTCTAACTTCCTCAAGAACTTTTGTCTTAAGAGAAAGGTATTCTGGATTCTGTCTGGAATATTAAAAATAGGCTGAGATTTGATTTGTAAACACTTTGTAAACTCTCATCCATTATTCTGCAGATACAAACAAATGTACTGAAAACATTTGGGCTACAGATGTGAGTGTTCAAACACTTGTAATTAACAACACAAGTACGGGCAAATAAGTAAACTCATTGTGGATAATCTTACACTGATTTTTTATAAAAAGCTGCATTTCTGCCCTTTTCTCCTTTTCCTTCTTTTTTCACCCACTCCTTCCAAATACAAAAAATGTGCAAATCCTTGCTGCATCTAAATGAAAAAGTTTCTTTAATGAGGTAAGGAATAACATGATTTTATTAATAATTTTTAAATAAATACATTAGGGTTTTCACCACTCTCATGTAGACAGTCACTTACCCTGGAGCTATGCAGCTGGCTTGTTTGACTTCTAGGAAGAAATCAGGTCAAGTGACCTCAAAACTGAGTGATGCCTTTCTTGCTACTATTCCCAGGTCTAGGCTGCTGTGCTTCTAGTCTGACCTCTGGCCACAAGGAAGCCAATTTGCAAGAAGAGCCTGAGATACTGTACTAATAAAAATACTTAGGGTTAGACCTTGGCCTGAATTTTTTTTCCACCTATGGCCTTATTCAAATCACAGTATAATAAGAACGCTTAAATACAGCTGACTGAAACTCCTGCTCACTGAAGTATTTCTGCTGTGTTCCGTTTTTGAGCTAGAGACACAGCCTGTTTTCCAGTCTGTTGTTCAATTTAAATAATATGGTGCATCTCTTGGAAGAGTACTAGGGAATGCCACACACCTTTTGTTCACTGAGTTACAGGGTTCTCCGGCAGCAAAAGCCCTTTGTGAAGGCTAGACTCTTCTGTGAGTTCCCAGCTCTGAAAAGACTGCACTATCTGCATGAAACAACACCTTTAACAATAAACAGAACCTGTCCCAGGCCTTTACTTGTTTTCTAAAATATTTGGCAGCCACATTGCAACATTCTTAAAACTGAATGATCATCTTTAGGAATCTTACATGAAGTGAGAACATTTTTCTGTTCTTAACTTGTGTGAAATGAGGTAATGTTATAGAACATGCAGAAATGCTTCTGAGTCAAAGCAACATGGTAGTCTCTTTAGCTTAAAGTTTCATGAATGCAAAATTGCTCAAGGACTACATTAGATCAACTCTAGAAAAAAATGCAAATCTAACAGTGTCAGAGCCAGCTTCAGGTGTCAAATCCCTCTCAAGTCTAGTGCCAATTGGAGTATCTTGTTTAAAAGCGCTGGGGGAGAAAGGTAAAGTGTGTGCAGGTGGAGACATGAATATTCAGAATGTTCAGTCTGGCCCAACATTAAATGCAAATCCTAATCCACTTCCTATAGTCATGTGGTGTGAGATGTGACTATCCCCAGAACCTTACAAGGGCAAGTATGTATTGGGTTTTCCTGTTTGGATGAGGGCTTCCAGTATGATGTATTATGACAAGCTTGACTTTGATGTATAACAGCTGTGTTTTGGGGCTTTTTTAAAAAATAAAAAATATTTTTTTAAGAAAAAGAATCAAGCATAGTACCTATACGTTGTATCAGACACTGTTTTAGTGTTCACCGACTTAAGAAATTTCTCAGAATATCATTAAAGGGCAGTGCCTGTGTAATGATTTGAATCTTCCTGCTAGGATGGCTACCATGCTTTCAATTATGCTAATAGTTCCATTCTATGTTAATATTATGTCACTTATCTATCAACAGGTAATATGAAGATTTCCGTAGCTTCATGTGTGCTTGCATTTAATGCTTTGTATGGTTGAATATGAAGTGACAGGGTGACTAATGTTACAGTAATAAATAATGAAAGCTGAGACCCATACCATTTAAATGCACAGATATCTGAGAAAACAGAATGATGCCTCTTAAAAATGAAATCTTTAATTGTAAAAAATGCACCCAGAAGCTCAGGGAAGTTCTGGAAGCTTGGCAGGATGTGACCTGCCTGCAGAAGGGAGCTTGCTATGTTTTGAATTTCAGCTTTGCTATGTGTTGCAAGTTTTGACTTTTTGCTTCTGATCAGGCACAGCCTCGTTATATTGAATGGCAAAGGAATGACAGTTGTAGAGCCCTGTGTTTGTCTATTTGGAAATATTTATTCTTTTCACTGTTATAAGATTAAATTCCAAACCATTTCCTTTTCACCTCAGAAGGGTACCAAAAACTAACTGAGGGGTAAGAGTGTTTCATTTTTATTACTTCACAGTGGTTTAGGGGAATGGTTGACAACAATTACAATTCACATCTTAAATATTTATCTGTCTTGGGGTCTACAACTTGGATGATACTGAGTTTAATCTATTTACAATTTAGTTTATTTTAAAAGGCAAATATTTAGGGTCAAACCCAGCCTTACTCATGGAAGTTACTGAACTCCATAGCTTAAATCAACGTGAACTATGAATACTGACTGTATCAAGACGTAATGAATTATTATTTCACGTGTTTAGTCCTTCTCAAGGTTTAGCTCATAATGTGATTAATGACATAGGTAGGACAGGCAGGATTTCAACCATAACATCCTCACTGATATCTAAGTATGTGCAAATAAGGATCTTTGCAGGCTGAAAAGTGGCTTCCTAACCTTCAGTAACTTCTATTCTAGTCAATTTACTGTAGATGGTAAAGAGGGAGTAGACCAGGGGTCCTCACACTGTTTAACCAGGGGCCGGCGCGGATGCAGTGGCAGGCAGCCATCTGCGGCTGCTTGGTTTCCCCCCCCCCAACCCCCGGCGGGGGGGGGGGGGGCGGGGGGTCTGTAAATACCGGGGGCCGGATTGAGGACCCTGGGGGGCCGTATCCAGCCCGTGGGCCGTAGTTTGAGGACCTCTGGAGTAGACTGTCTACATACTGGCGTAGCTGAACTCTGCTTTCTGATGTGCTAGGCCTGTATGTTGCTCTAGGAACAAGCCACCAAGTCTCGAGACATAAGCAATGTAATCGCACTGCTTTTGCAGCTTACAGATTGTAAACCATGATGTTACTTGGAGTGGGACGGGACTGGTTCACATATGGAAAGATGCCTGGCTGTGCTAATGTAGCTAAAGGAAAAATGGAAACTACAACGCTCTTAAGCACAATGTAAAAACATCCCCATTTTCACAAATCAAAGGGGAACATAGCTCAGAAGAAAGTATTCCTGTGTGAATAACAGGTGAAGGTCCACGGTTATGGCACATACAGCACACGTCTTGTTCTGGCTGTTTATCCAAGAGTTTATCTAAGAGACTTGGTACAGAGAGGAGTGCTGAGAAATCACAGAATAAGGAAGCACAGGAAAGCATAGTTCTTAATAAATTCATTCTTCCCTTTGAGCTTGTCTAGGGCATGCCAGAAAATGCAGAAAATATAAACAGAAAGATAACAAAGTTACCCTTGAGCAGTCAAAGGTGTATACAGAAGAAGAGAAATTTCACCTCATCAGTGTCTGTCTTAATGTCTAGCAAAATTTCTTTTGCTAAATCACTCCACTGAGATGCACATCTCTGCTGTGGCAACTGCTACACTACCATCCTCCGCACATTGTAAATGCCTGCATTTCTAGCCTTTGTTTTGCAGCTCTGTTAACCTGTATCACCAGTGCTTCTTGCAAAGAACTGCACAGATAAAATATCCAGCTGATGCTCCAATTTTTTACATACTTCTGTCAGTTCCTAAAGCTTTATTAAGTAAACATTTTCTTTGGCTTCCTCGTTATTTTTAATGACACATATCTGCCTGTGGTAGTGGCACCCCTGTGACTACACAGCAGAAGTCACGAAAACTATACAGAATAGGAAACAGGAAACACTTTGTCAGGTTGGTGATGATGATAAGGTTCAACTCTTTTAACAACAGGAAGTAAGTGATATCTACAGCTGATAATATATACTGCATGTAGTCAATTTCAGTAACTGCTAATATGTGTATTTGAGCTGGTATTCTTCATCTACTGAAAATTTTAAATGCATTTGCTGTAATTGCTTATATAACAAAGCTCAAGGAAATCTTAACTCATTCTGGTCCAGTGAATTTTGCTTTTCTTACAAACTGTGGCCTAACTTCAGGAGGAAGGCCTGAGGGTGACACCTGTCCCAAAGACCAGCGTGGAGCAGGGTGACCTGGCTTCTCCCTGAGAATTACCTTAAGCAGAGGAGGCATTGAATTCAAGTTCTGGAAAAAAATGTTCCAAGCTGCATTTTCATATCTATTCTTATCAGCTCTATTTGGTTTTGGGTGGTTTGGTTGTTTTGTTTTGTTTTGGTTTTGTTTTTTTTTTCTCCAAAAGAAGACAGGCAACTCCAAACCATGAATCACAAATGACTGGAGGATGATGCTTGATTAAGATAGGAGCCTTGGTGAGCAGTGAGACTTCAGGCATTTTTACACTAATGGTAGGCTTGCTTCCTTCTACAGCTCACCTTGTGACCGTAAGTCCAAGGAACAAAGCTGTGGGACATACCTGATTTGGTGGGACAAGAAGTTTGTGCTTCCTAGCTCAAGGTAATGTGCTCTCAATAGTTTTGCTTATTCAATTTGTATCTATTGCATTAACAGATCTACAACTTTCATGAGGAACAAACAAACAAACAAACAAAAAAAGCAGTTAGAAGGATGGATATAGTCAAATACACATAAACACTTCAAGTTCAACCCTGAGGGTATTACACCAGCAAAGACAGAATCATAGAATCATTTAGGTCAGAACAGACCTTTAAGATCATCAAGCCCAATCGTAAACCTAACACTGCCAAATCCACCACCATTAAACCAAATCCCTAGGTGCCACATCCATGCCTCTTTTCAAAACCTCCAGGAATGGTGACTCAACACTTCCCTAGACAGCCTGTTCCAATGCTTGACAAAGTTTCTGGTGAAGAACTTTTTCCCAATATTTAATGAAAACCTCCCCTGGCACAACTTCCTTTTGTCCTATCACTTGTTACTCAGGACAAGAGACCAACTCCCACCTCTCTACAGCCTCCTCTCAGGTAGTTGTAGTGTGTGATAAGGTCTCCTTTTCTCCGGGCTGAACAGCCCCAGTTCCCTCAGCTGCTTCTCATAAGGCTTGTGCTCCAAACCCTTCACCAGCTTCATTGACCTTCTCTAGACATGTTCCAGCACCTCAATGTCTTTCTTGAAGTGAGAGGCCCAAACCCGAACACATTATTTGAGGTGCGGCCTCACCAGTACCGAGTACAGGGGGCTGAATGATCACTTCCCTTGCCTTGCTGGCTTAGCCATCTTGCTTGAGTTCAACAAAGTTATTTTCACAAAATCCTAAAGCTTTTGCAAATGAATCACAAATAACAGACCTCAAATGAACCACGGATATTTTGTCTTTTCTTTCTTATTAGGGACCAGTCACATGGGAAATATAAGTAGACTCTGAATCACTGGAGCATTGCAGGCGTGCCGAGAAATGGTAACAAAAGAGAGCTCAAGACTGCAGCTGTGCTTTGATGCTGTGTTGATACATAGATACATAAGATGAGAGGCTTTTTTATACCCTCTCTTTGTCCACTTGAAAGCAACCAGCAAAATATGATAAGTATTCACAAAGACTACCTTTCATCTGGAAGGTCTCCAGGTGTCTGTTCAGTGGTAATCCACAGGACCTAATCCACAATCATTTTAGCTTCTTCTGCCTTTAAATATCTCCTATACCAAGAAGCATTGTCTTATCTTTGCTGAACACTTAACACATAATCTCACTTTGGCACAGAAATTAGATGTCACTACATCAGTCTTTCATACATCATCAGGCTTTCATACAGCACACATTGTGCAAAATCTAGAGGACTGTACTTTTCATGAAATACAACCACATGAAATATAACCACAGACGTTGCATTCTTTAAAACATAGCTAGAAAAGGAGGTGGAAGTCAAGCTTTGGACTGGTATAGGACAAGTATCAGCATCTTGAACATCAGGAATCCTGGTCTCACTGAATGATGGAGCCTGTAGGCTCCTTTTCTTTTTCTTCCTAAAATACTTTGTTCGATGCTTTGGCAGGAGAGAGATACAAACAGTAAAATATTAGTCTGGCAGAGTTTCCAGAAGGTAGGATATGAGTTTGCATTCCCGAAACTATGATGTAGGAGGGAAGATGCTGCTGGATTGCTTTTATACTGATGTGTGTTAGGAGATGTTTCAGGCTCTGAATTCAAAGGGGAGAAAGGTGCTCACGTCTAATGCTTACTGACCTGGGGAACAGGCCACATATAAAGTACATTTTTACACTTGTGTTTGCCTATTAGCTAGCTAGGTCTTGCGGATGCTGTTTGGAAACCCCTCTTCCCTCTGCACAGGGAGTCTAGGTACTTGAGGCTGGCTCCACTACCTGGAAGTTAGGTTTTTGCAATGCTCAGCACTTGACACCACAGCAGCTTCGCGATGTAGTGTGCTAAATGTGACAGATAAAGAGAGGGTAGAGTGGAGGATATTACTGTACATAGAGGTTTGATCCAGCATCTATTGAAATCAATATCTTTTCACTTACTCTCATAGGCATTTGATCCTACTTCCTACTAAATATTTGATTTTGAGGTGAGGAATTTGGCTTACATACTTGAGAAAACAGAGGACTAAAAAGTAGGCTCGAACACAATTCTCCTAGGGGTTTATACAGGGATTGATACTTCTCCTTGCATCAGCTGCAGTCACATAGGGCAGGTAGTAAGACCAAGACTTTCACAAGCCTGCAATGACATTGGAACCACTGCTTTCAGTGCCCAGCCTCATATATTTACAAGGCCTGATACTTGAGACTGACTCAGTAACTTCTGAAGCTCAGGCCTTTTTAAAGTGGCAATTATATCTATAAAGAATTAAGACAGCCAAATTTTAAAGCCATTTTGGGGGGTGGGTGGGGGCTGGGTGGGAAAGAGGTTTAAAAGATACAAAAAGATTATGTTCTTTAGCAAAGCACTTATCAGGAACCAGACCAATGAATTAAGCGAATGAATGTAAGGTATGGTTAGACGTATTACGGGATAACAACCCATACTGTGTCATACAGATCTCAACTCAATTTATTAAGAGATCTAGAAGGATTATCCAGTTCTCTGATGCCTCAGTAATTTTCAATTTCTTTCCCCCAAATTAAAATCAAAGCTTTTGTAACTCATCTACAAAGTATAAATATTATGCAAAGCAGTTTTGAAGTAGAAAGCTGTGTTTCTTGCAATACTGAGTACTGCAAAACCTGTAACTAAAATAGATCCTTTTTTTGCACTTGGCTTAGCCATGTGAGGGAGTACAATAAAACAAAAGGGGTACAAAAAAAGTCCTATATATTTATAGATTGGATATAAATAGTCCAGCTACCAATGTTGAAGCTCAATTTTTTAATTTCTCCTTTATTTTTCTTACATTTACAAGGTTACAAGCATGATTATTTCTGCATAGAATTGCTAATGCTATTCCAACTAGATGAAAGACAGAGAATTCAAAGAAGAAATTAATATACAAAGAGGATTTGGCTCATCCTTCATTAACCAAGTATCTCTACTACAGCAGGACTTCTGTTTTAGTAAGATCAGGATTTCTCAACACCGTTACTCTTTTCCTTTTTCTCTTTCAATAATTCTATATCTTCCCTTTTCATGTAATTGAAATCAATATTGTCAACTAAAACTGCTTCCAAAACCCAGTTTACTGAAGGAGATAGATAGATAGATAGATAGATAGATAGACAGATAGATAGATAGAGTGCAATGGAAAAAGAATAAGATCCTAAAACTTGAAACTTCTTTTTTCTCCCCATGACAAACAAATGTTAGGCATAAGATTCCCTTTAAGAAGGTGAAGAAAAATGTTGTATGAAAAGTACTGAGCAGCTGTCAGTTTAAAAGTGACTTAAGGACCCTACTTCCCACCCCACCCACCTTGTTTGTTTTGTTTTAATTAAATCAGTCTGCAATTTTATATAGTTATGTAAAAAAGTCAGTCTATGGCCAGTATAGGCACACAGGGTGGCAGTAAAAGGGAGAAAAAAACCACACAGTACAGAGGAGGAGGGGAAATCCTTCTGTACATCATCTTTGATGAAACTATCACTTTTGATAAAAGACAATTTATGTTTCACTTTAAAATCTAATTGTTCTGATCATCCAGCCAACTCAGTCATGTGAATAGTCTTCCTCTAAAATGAGAGCAAAAAAGCTTTTTCTGGATTTAGCTCCCTGAATGGCTTGCTGATGGAGTCTCTTTCTTTGCCCACTGACCAGTACCTAGCCAACTGAGCAGGGGTATTCCTGCCACATGGCTCACACCTTCACAAGAGGTAAAATAAAGGTATGCTGTATTTTAATGCAAAGTTTATTCATATTCAGCTGTCATTTTCCATTGTTTTATTTATTTTCAGTAGGGCCTTGGTGGAAGAGCAGTAAGATTGTCAGGGCTGCTATGCAATCCTCTTGGTACTTACAAATATAATCTTAAAGTGTGTATGCAGAAAGGAAAAAAACAACTCACTGTTAGAATTAATGGGTTTGAAATGTTTTGATGAAGTGCCTTGCTATTCTGCCTCAGTAAATGAAAAGACTTAGTAAATTTCAGTGGTGTGGCCTTGCCACATAACTGCCTATTTTAATATTTAACAAAGATTATACAAGGGGTGAGGGGTGGGGTGGGGTGGGAATCAATGATTATTTACTGCAAATACAACTTCATTTCAGGGTCCTACTAAACTGCCTTTTGAAAATCCAAGTGTATTAAATGGTTCTCCATTGTTAACACAACTATGTTGAGTTCTTCAAGGAAATACATCAAATTTTCAGATAGGGCCCTTCCTAAAGAGGAAGAAAAACAATCTGCTTCTTTCCCAAAATTGTATTGATTCATGTGTGTATTAGTTTTATCTTTTTTACAGTTCTTACTCAGTTTAGCACTCCTGACATCAGGTTTACTGGTTTGTAGTATCATGTATATTACCAGGAACCTTGGCACCATACTGGCCATTTGCCAGCTGTCTGCTCTTGATGTAGTCTTAAACAAGAGGTTATATATTCTGCAGTTAGTAATTGAACTATTCCGTGTTGAATCACCAAATTCCAGTACTCCCTTCTTTATTTGTTTGTCCCATATCCTCTTTTACTGAAAAATCAACATAGAATAGGTATTCAAATAATTCATCTGGATCTCTTCTTTGTGGGGGACTTGTTGAAAGATTTAAGATCAGGACTTGAGACTTTGAAGCCTTCATCACATCTGCCACTTAATTATACAGATATTTTCCCTTCTATTAGTCAAATTCTCAAGTTACTTAGTTTTATGGATGCCCAGGACTAAAATCTTGCATGTAATGATCAGCTAATCGCCCAGCCCACGTCTATGTCTGCCCAGAATCTCAAGTATTTCTTCTATATCTCTCACCACCACAGCCAGCTCCAGAAGGCTTTTTTGCAACTGGCTATATAGTTCCTTTCCTTCTCTCACCACCCTTTCCAAAACAGAGGTGCAGCCACCTGTTCCCACAAATTCACTTATCAAATTAGGGACTGTCCCCTAGCATGTGAGAGACCATGCTGTATATCCTGTGTAATAAACTCTTAAATCCCCCTGAGCTGGATTCTCCAATTGCCAGAATATAGGGTAGGGTTTTCTCAATTACTCTCACTGTTGAACAGAATAATTAAATAGCCATTGCAAAGCTCTACAGATTAATGGCTGAGGAAGTCATCTGGGACTTGGAAACCTGGATTCCAGTCCCTGTGCTAATGAGTGTTTAAAGTGTATTCTATTGAGAGTCTCATTTCAGAAAACCTTCTAGGTTAGTGGCTAAAGCATTGAGCTAAGAGATGTACATTAAAGCTCATCAAACAGAGGAAGATATTGACCCTATTTGTTCTCCATCTTGGGCATCTGCTGAGCAAGTGAAACATGGCACAGGCACCACTGCATCCTCTTATTCCTTATTCCATCTCTCCATTTTGCAGGGGGCGGTGACAAATACTGTGCCCCAAGAAACAGTTTGGATCTGGGAGTCTTATGTTGTGTACTGTATGGTAGCATCTTACTTCCACGAAGTGCCATCCTCCCTCAGATGGCAGTTGTCTACTGGCTAGATCAGGTTCATATGTTGCTTCCTAATTCCATAATTAGACGACTAACTCTTCCCATGAACTGTGTAAGGTTTCAAGCTGTAATTGCCAAGTAAATGTTCTGGATTATATTAGTGGCTAGATACCCAAGAACTGTTGCAGTGCTGAGAAATACAGCACTTATTACTACTGCTGATGTGGTGCAGAGCTTTTGAACCTCTAGTTCTTGTCACAGAGGTTAAGTGATGCTCTGTGAAGCTGAGTTGGTATTCAGTAGTGAGGAGTTTCACTGGCTAAATGCTTTAAAGTTATGTCATTTATGTTCTGGTGTAATAGAGTTCATCATTGTTGTAAAGATATGCTTGCCTGAGAGATAGTTAATATAAACAAACCATGATTAAGAAATCCATCTACTAGGAAATTTTCTGGAATGAAGAACTGAAAATATGCAAGTTACTGAGCAGCTCTTCAAAACAAGTGAATCTTGAAATGAGAGAGGTTGTTCTAGAATACATAATATTTATATACTTTAAATGATCACCTTTCCAAATTAATTTCTAAAATTAAGAAAATACAGTTTCAAAGATAAGGTTGTCAGCTACTGCCAGGATCTTAATCTGGATACTTTTCTAATAATTTCTTCTTTTGCCAATGGCCTTCTGTACTTCACTAACCCTGTATCATTTCCCAAGTACCAGGATTATGAAACATCTTCATCCCGGTTTGGTCATGTACTTAGTGCTCAACTGGATCACTGGAAAAAGCTGTGGCCAAACATTACCCGCTGAAAAGTTCACTCTTGAGATGCTCAGGGAATGCAGGTATTCAGAGAAAATTAAGACAATGCAAAAGGATTTTTTTAAGAGAAGTTACAAAAATGCTGATATTCCCCTTGCCAAAGGAGAAAAATTTTACTTAGTTTACTTAGGAAGAAGTGGATGTTTACATCCATGATGGACTAGAAATGGTGCAGAGTTGTGGTGAAAGAAATGCTAGTGAGCAATTCATGTTTATTCATTATTAGTAACTATTTGGAGTTAAATGCCTATTGTTGTTAAACATCTTAAAATGCATCAGCGACCTTATCCTTTCATTTTTCTTCAGTTAGCCAAAGTAAGAGGGATTCTCTTTAGTAAAATAGATGTAAAAGGATGACTGTTTGCATAGGAAACTTACAGAATTATACAAAATGCTTATCGAGTAATTCTATTTTTGGAGATTCTTAAGAGGCTGTATTATGCCAGGCAACTATATAAACGTAAATTAAGGCTTTGCTTTCTGGTAAAAAGTGGAGACAGTGATCTGCTTTGAATCTTCTTGCCTGTTTCATTCATTCATATATAGATGAATAACATATACAAGAATATGTTCATGAAATATTCATATAGTTCCCTCCTCCCTGAATTAGCATATTTCCAGTAATCTACTTTTACTATGATGTCTATATTTATTTAATACTCTATAGCTTCAAAAGAATGAATGCCTTGATGAAAAATAGCTGTCCTAAATCAAAACTACTGATTAGCCTAATATTTTCTTCTCAGATGGTTCACTAAGCTCATATTCAGTACCCATTTTCTCTATAACCTTATGAAAGACCCTGTATTGTTTATATTATTTTAGAAGAAGTCTTTACATCTAAGGAAATCACCTGTGTTTTCACTGTGCCACTGTTTTCTTTAGGCCTGGAATACTTGCACCCTTCTTGAACTGCCTAGTATTTAAAAGTAAACGCTTGTACTAGAATTAAGAATTAGTACTAAATCTGTTAGTATCATGGCAATTGGCTTAATTTTCAGAATTGGTAAGCACCTGATCTATTTGTCAGTTTTGCAAAATACATCAGCTAAGAAGTTCCAAAAGATCTGCTCAAGATTTTGATATAACTTGCTGGGTGCCTGAGCCACGCTCTTCACAGGTATAGCAGAGACAAATCTGTCCCCTTGTCTGCACTGCTCTGTTACATGAACATTTAGAAAAACTTGAACATTTATAAGTTACTGAACAGTAACCTGGGTTAATCTTTGCACACGTCTTAACAGGATAAAGGATGTTAGGGTGGGCTGGTCATTACTACTCGTGCGTTCTTTGCTTGGACTGTGTAGATAAGCTTTCCTTCAACAAATGAGAGCTGGGAACCTTAGGAAACTACTGCTTTAATGTCGCAATAAATGAACAATTTTTAGCCTTCTTTTACAAAGTCACCTGAGGTAGGAATATTACTTGTCACTGCAGGTAGCTCACTGAAAAGCTTCAGTATGCAGTCACAGCCACAGATGCATACACAAGTAATAGGATGCAGAATAACAAGAATAGCTTAATAACTTTGAAGGCAATGTGGTAGCTGCCTTCTCTAAAGTGCTGTACTGGACATTCCCTTTCAAGAAGGGCACCTCTGTGCTAGAGAAGGCTGAGAAAGTGACCATTGCATTGGCAACGCATAGAAAACACCTGTTGAAAAAACGTACTACATGCACTCCTCACTTCCTAGCTTTTTTGAGTGGTCTTCTAAACACCTGTGCTCCAAAAAGTAATAAGAACAGTGTTTTAAATAAAAGGGCCTAAAAGTAATATTCATATTACAGAAAAACAGAACAGGACCTGTGTCTTCGCTCTCTTATCAGAAAAGTTAGCAGCAAGTAAATGAACTACTAGAAACGGGAATATTCAAAATTTATAATAGGATTCTTTTTTCATAAAGTGTGAACCTTTGCAAATTACTGTTCTTGGTAAGAGCTCAGAGAGATTAGAAGGCAGCTGGGGTATCAATTTAGATTTATGTCTAGATTTTCAAATAAGAGTCCTTGGAAGACAGACCCAACCTGCTATCCCATAGCTATCACTGCCAAAACTGCTACAGGGCAAAGCTGAGACCAGACAGGCATGACCACCCTGACAGCCCGCTGAATGATGGAGATGCCCTGGAAAAGGTCTCCTACCAGCAGCAGAGCTATGCTTGTCCCTTCCTCCACATGGGCTGATCTTTCCACTCCAGTCACCAGGCTTCTGTCATCCACGTCATTTAAAGTCAACCTGAATGCGCCCCCGTTCTCCTGCCCTTGTAAACACTAGCAACAGGAATGGATTTTCACCATATCTACTTCAAAGTCCTCAGTTGTCTCTGCCTAACAAATCTCTGATGAGCTCCAATCAGGGACAGGATACTCACCTAAACTTGGAGCCTGGACACTGCCTTCTCCCCACAGATTAGAAAGAAGGGCAGTCCTGGTGCCTGTGGGCCTTATCTGCCCTCTACAGCTGAGCATGAAGGGAGGGACATGTCAGCCATCTCCTCCATCTGCTAAGGACCTAGATCAAGTTTGTAAAGATGACAAGAGCTTTTCACTGGTAGAAATGTTCTTAAAAGAGCACGTGTCTTACATCAGCAAGCCAACTTCCATTGTTCAGGACTTAGGTCAAAATGATATTTGTATTCTACATGCACGAAATGTGTTCCCAGAATTTATCACTGGCATTTAATTACTGACATTCTTGCATTTTAAGAAATTCAGTGCTGATGACACATCAAATTTAGACAATTTCTTTTATATGTATATTGTATTTCAGGCCAAAACATCACATCTCACTTTTGTAATTATACTTTCCAATCCCCATGTCTCAGATTATTTTTTTTAAACATCTGCTGTCACATCTATTTTGGAATTGCAGCTTTTTGTTACCCCTCATTATCCTTCTTTCCACCTCACATAGTTCATCTCTACAGTTCCAGTATTCCTTTATAGTGACTGCTGTCTTTTCATTTCTAGCTCTGCTGCCATGAGTTACTTTTATATGACAGATCAGAGACCAATAACCAATACTGATCCACTTGAATGGCTTTCATCCACTTACAAAGGAATTGCTTATGAGCATACCAGGGGGCATTTTCATGCAGGTTCATGCTTTGCCTCATAATAAGCAGAAGTACCACTCTTCCCTCCAGTGTGGGAACTGTGCATCCATTTCCAGTGCTTTAGCACCTAACTTCCCAGTCTGCTTGCAGCCCTGAAGTTGTACAGGTACATCTGTAGATGTAAATGTATTGACAGAGTTTGTGCCTACCATACAGTGGCGACATTTCTGCAGATGTAAGCCATTACATGTCATTAGAAAATGACACCTATAATTGTATGGCTTTTTATTAATGCTTCCTTTATCTCACTTACTGTAGATTTATCATCCTGACCTGGATTCCACAATTACATCTGCCACTATCTTCTAGGACAGTTTTCAAAAGCAAACATTCAGACTATGTCTACAAAATATACATTTACATCTGCAAAGGATACTTTTGTAGAAAGACATGAGCAAACATCCACTGGCACACACATTTGGTCTGTGTAAATACTTGCCTGTAGAAATGAAAGCACTACACTTGAAAAAGAGTACAAAGTTATAAGGAGTAAAACTGTGAGTAATTTATCGCTCAGCAGGGTTATTAGGAAGTTTAGATTCACATAAAATGAAATTTAGGGGTTCTTTTTCAACCCTGATGAAACCAGAAACTTTCAACATGTAGCAACATGTAATTAAAAAAAAAAAAGGGGTGGGTGGGTGGGTAGTTGTTGCAATAAAAAGAAAATACATGAACACATAATTTGTAATTTCACAGTAGGTGGCATTGGCATTATTTGGCATTATTATTTCCCTTATTCAGTAGTCCTATTGTCAGACTAAGCCACCCAGGACACTGCAGACTCCCAATCCTCTTCAGTGGCTTTGCCTGGAGGATCCAGCCTCACAGGACAGCACAAGGTGTTCTAATCAGAGACGTTCTTTTGTCACCCTTTTGGTACTTTTCTGTATTGGATAGATAGCTATTCATTGGTGCAGGAGCAGAAATGCTGGTGTTCACCTTCAAGTCTTAGCTGCCAGACTTCAAAGGCATGACGTCATTCTGTGACTTTTTTTGTTTAACATTAAATGTAACACCCTCAGAAGGAGAAATACAAAAACTTCTGTTCTAATCTCCTCATGCACAGAAGGGAACATGAAAAGGGTGTGAACAGGGATCATTGAGTAATAGCTGATTATTTAAAAAAGCAGAGGTAGGCTTTACAGATGTATTTTTACCAACAAAATTTCAGATTAGTTACTTCTGTCACGTAACAGCTTGGGAACAGGCACCCTTTTTTTGTAGAAAATGTTCTATCTGTCGGGGGGGTGTGTGTGTGTGTGTGTGGAATTACAAATGATCATCCAGCTCTGGGGGAACTTAAGTTTCAACCAGATATGTGAAATGGTGATTTCATTCTAACTTGCATTGCATACGTGTTTAGCAGTATGTCATTTTTATTCTTCACCATAACTACTTCTAGACTTTACGGAATTGTCACAGCACATAGTTTTGCAATCTTGCGTACTTTTCTTGATACTGCTTTTGTTTGCATGGTAGCACTGACTAATTTAATAGGCAAATACAACCGTACTTTCTGCAAAGTCATGCCATTTAATAGTAAATTAGATATTCTGTCTGTGTTCATGGCAGTCAAAAAATAAAACAAAGTAGAACCAAACTCCTATATTCTGTAAAACTGGCCACTAGGTATGGAAGACAGGAATACTTCAGAGGGACAGTTGTGGTGTTTCCTTTTAGCTACCACTGAATACTGATTTGGTAAGTTTTCTTCAGGAGTTTAAAAAGTAAATTTCTGGTAGATCAGAGTAAAAACAGTCTAGGCTATTTTTGTGAATAAACGTAGCCAAACCTTTCATTAATGTTACATTTCACATATTATAAATAAAATTGTGGTTATTTTATGTAAAAGATGAAGTATTTTTTTCTATTTTTTGTTATGCAAAACACGATTATAAAGCATAAATCATAAAAAACTTTGGTGAAGTTGAAAATTAAATTGCCAAAGCTGAGGTGGCTCTCCAGAGCTAGTAAAGAGCACATGCAGACACTTAAAATCACTTTAAACTAGCAGTCATGTAGCAGCTTCACCTCTTGGAATGACAATCCTGTCAGTTACGTACCATATGCATGGGAAGGGCAGCAGGACAAAAATCTACCCAAACTGACAAGTGTATGTTAACTAAGTGACATTACCTTGTCTTTTCCCTACATATTTAACAGGAGAGATGAAACACTGAATTTCACACTCAAGAACAGCAATGACTGCAGTTTGGGATATTGTAAAGTGTGATTCTTGAATGTCAGAATAAACACAGATTGTTAGAAATTCCTAGCACACGCCCCTAGAAGCCTCGAGACTTCAGGCTTATCCTGAAAGCAGCTTTAGGATCTGGGGTTCAAGGTGCTGCATGTTCCCCTGAGCATTCAACACTGTTACTGCACTGAAATGGATGTAGAAGCCTGATCATGAGAAAGTCTGGAGGTGGCCAGCCAGCTCCTGCGGCTTCTCCAAAGGGAACAGCGGTAGATGTTGTGGCAGCTTTGTGGGTATTTGTGTGCTGCTCTTGGAGACGAGTCTGCAAAAGGATGTCTTTTCATGTCTTAAGAGTGGTATTCCTGTTACTACTCCAAAGACAGTGACTGTTTTTTTGCTAGATCCATGTGTCTTGGGTACTCCCATTCTGTCTGACCCCAACGAATCATCTCACATTTCATGAGTACACAACTGTAAGGGGGGGGACTGGTTGTTCCCTCCTTCAGCTATAATACAGCTTGATTCTCAGGACCTGCTCTCTGAGATGGAGTATGTGTGTGAGTCCATTCAGACTGGCAGAAAGGAAACCAATTTTTTCTTCCCCACTGTGTTTTTTGTGGAGAAGAAACACCCAGACCCATCTAGCTTACATTTAACCAACATAAGCCATTTTGTTCTCCTCTTAAAAGACAATGCTTAGGCTCCTACCCCATCAGGAGAGCATTCTCCAGAACAGCAGAGTCATCGGTTAAGTGTTGGTCTTGAGGTTGAGTCCCTGTCCTCAGTTCATACTCCTGACTAGCTCAAGCTCTGCACACTGTGTTGCTAACCCCTCTAATCCATGTGCTTGAGCTCTGCAATGCAGATCAGGTGCCTAGAAATGAAGTGCATGGAGATGCAGGTGGATGGTGCACCTACACTCTTCCGAGAACATGGTTGGCTGAATATTATAGTACTCTGGCCTAAAAAAGAAATTGCATTATCTCTCAGCACTGCCTGACATCTGCATTGGTGTCTTCTGAGGCGGTGTGGGAAGATCTCTTACCTAGGTGCCTTGTTAGTTCTGCTGTAATGACTGCAAAGGGGAAATGGATTCCTACCATGCCCTATGGGTGGCTTTTTTCTCCAGAGGATAGGCTTCTGTGAGACAGAAAAACTAGTTTTATTCAGACCAGCTTGAACACTGATACATTTTTAATATTGGGAAAATTACTCTGAGAAAGAACTTCTAGGACATACTTCATAATAGTTACAGCAGAGATTTCATAAAGCTGTAAGATCTTTTCCATTTCACACTTGGTTTTGATCTTCTCAAAAGGTCAAGAACCTAAAACGCTGGTCAGGAGTGAAGAAACCTTACAGTCCATATATTTCCCATTTCTGCATCAGACTAATGTGAAATATATTTTGAATGTATGAAGTTGTAGACAGAATAATAATTAAAAAATATACTTTTCCTCTGAGAAATAGCCTGGTTATCCTAACTTTTTAAAGCAGTCTACAGTGTTATATGTATTTTTAAATTGTATTTGCTAATACAAGAGCTACTAACCTGATATATTGGGCTGCAGAGATGGCTTTTACCCAGCTGGAAGGAATTAATTTTAATTCTATAGAAATTCTATAGAAATGTTTTCTGAAAGGAATACAATTTTATGGGCTATGCGAAAAGGCTTAAGCCCTTTCTCCTTAAACTTAGTTTCAACAATTAAAACAGCCTAGTCCTTCCCTCAAAAACACAGTCAATTTTTGGTTGAGTAGTATGAAAACAAGAGGGATAAAGGAGAGAGGTGAGAGGAATTGTACTTCAGAGAATGAAAATTTTATAAAATTTCCCAACACTTTCTGGAATATTGTTTCAAATAGTTGCTCAGTTGCTGAGCTTATCAAGCCAGAGCCAGCTTGAACACAGATCACTTGAGAAACTCCCTGCTTTGAAAAAAGCTGAGCCACAGAACTCTTCCCTGTCTTCCACCACCTGACCCAGAGGTGCTTTCAGGTACCAGAAGAGTAAGTGTCCTGTCTCCTCTGCAGTAGGGAAGGTTGAGAAGGAGGGGTAATGTGAACAGGAGGCGAGTGGAGAAAAGAAGGTGCTGCTCACAGATCTATCTAGGAAGGAAGAAGTGAGATGCTCTTCTCTCAGTGACTGCCCCATTCCTCTGTCCCAAACTCCTTTCTCAAGTTAGCCATCTCATAAAGTAGAAAAACAAATTCACAAATACAGTTAAGTGTGTATCAAGTAGAAAGTGGGACTGCAGGTAACATAAAACGACATTGGCTTTCATCTTTTCCCTGCTTCAATTTGTTCTGCAAATGTATAAATTTTCAAGATTTGTTACAGATGATTTCTGCAAACAGGTCCACAACATACACTGACATTTGTGTGTGTTATGAATGTACCCAAAAGGCTTTAGGTATGATCATGACAGCAAGAAACAAACAGAATTCCATGACATGGGATTCGAATGTGCTGTGGAAGTTGTAGAGTCTTTCAGGGTATCAGGACTGCAGAAACAAATCAAAAAGCCCCAGTAAACTCAACCAACGAAGCAACCTCACAATTTATACATGTTTTGAGTTAGGCAGGCTACCGACTGGGAGAGCCTACAATGCATTTAACATTTGAAAGCCATCATACACACCTCGTATTTGTTACCTGATAAAAGCACAGCCCATCTTTCAAGTTTTACAGCCTAGTAAGGGACCATGTTATTAAGAAACTTAGAATGAATTGTTCAAATACAGAAATGCCAGTGAAAATCTATAGTAACTATGTTCGGATGGTAAAATGGAAGCGCTGATGGTAAAGTACCAGTGGAAAAAAGTACTTATTTTTCAAACACTGGCAAATGGAATTTTATTACTTAGAATCAATTGCTACATGAATCAGAAATGCCATATTTTATGGAGAGGAAAAGTGCTGCTAACATTTGTTTGTGCACTGCCAACTTTGCAGGTATGATCTTACATTTAGATGTAAACACTATCTCACTGGACTCAGCAGATCAAAATTCTTCACATACTACATTCTACAAAGTTAAAAGTAAGGTGTCACACTTGATAACCCCACACACACTCAAAGTCACTCTGTGCTTTTGCCTAAGCTGAAATAGAAATAAGGCATGATGTTATTGTTTCAGTAGCTGTACTGAGTTACAGTTCTTAACTAAACTGCACCAGTTTGTGAGAACAATTAAAAGCTAGTCTGACTGAACATGATGTAACAGTCACCTGCTGAGCACCCACATTGGCTGGGCAAAATAGTATTAATTCTAAAGCAATTAGCTAGCCAAGAAATTCCTTGTAGGTGGCAGTATCCTTTGATAATGATAAAAAAGTAGTGGCAAGAAAGGAAGTCATTAAGTTTCTGTGATCCCTGATTCATATAAAGATATACATCAAAGATGGAAAAGTGAATTAAAGGAAAAAATTTATTTCCCAGCTGTTTTGTGGACCCCATTCAATATTTTCAACATGCTTCATAGTAATAAAAATGGTCATTAGCAAAAAAATTGAAAAAAACTCCACCCCTTGAGAAGGCCCATCGACTGGAGGAAAAGCGTGCAGCAATTCTAGGTATTTCTTAAGATGCCACCCCATGTCTCATGACATTCCCAATTTTGAAATCTTTGGTTACTGTTTTAGAGCTGTCAGTCCAGTGTCCTTATCTTTTGTACCCTACATGTCCCAGATAATAGATGAAGTTTTTGAACCGGAGTGAATCTGCATTTTCATTGGTGATATGCTGGAGAAGTAGAAGAAAGTACAGATTAGTGGAACAGTATAAAATCAAACATAGAAACAGTTAAGTATGTCTCCTTTTAATATGTAGCTACACTATCTGCACAGAGTTGTTACCTGGTATTTATTCTTCTTCCCCCACTGCGGCGAATGAAGAGACGGGACGCAGCTTGATGCAAGCAAGTTGTCCCTTTATTAGTGACTTTCTTACAATTATATACGTTTCTATCTTCTGCATATTACACACTGATTGGCTAAATCTTAAGCGTAAAAAACACTGATTGGTTGACATTTAAGGCACACCGTTAAAACAATAGGAACTGATTAGTTTACCTTGTCATAGCAACAATTTCTATTCTAAGATTAGGGGGTTTCTTCCTACTTGACTTTCTTAATAAATAAAGTTCCTTATCGGCACTATCCGTTCCCTTATCTGGCTACTTGTTCCTCTTTGTCCGTCTGGTTGCCGTCTCAACTGCAACGGCTCAAGAGTCTGCAGTTAGCTTGCTCCTTTGTTCCCAGGGCTTGTGCCCTACAAGTTCTAACATGTCTCTATTCATCAGGCTAACAGTACTTGGACTCTTGTCCTTGAGGCCTTGTCCTGCATCTCCCCCTTCCCGTTGCACAAAAAGAACCCTTGAAATGGAACGAGTTGTTAATTTTCGTAAGCATTGTAAAAGACAAGGTATAAGTAATAGAACAAACAAAAAAGCAACTAAAGCATATATAATCATCTTCACTAAACTTCTTAACCATCCTGAAATAACCCAACCACTAAACGGTTTATCTAACCAATCCCAAGTATCACTTTGTTGAAGATGAGAAACTCCATCCTTCAATCTTTGGATGCTAGCATGAATTGATTCCGAATGATCTGAAAGGTTCAGGCAACACATCCCTTCAAACTCTTCACAACCATGACCTTGTGCCAGAAGCAAAAAATCTATTGCAGCTCTATTTTGTAATGTCGCGTGGCGAACACTATCAACATCTAATAAAAGACCAGACAGGGCACTGCTTGTGGCATTAGTTTGTTTGGCAAGCCAACAGCCAAGCTTATCTAATGTTGCCAGAGCATTTCCTGCAGCAGCTCCAGGCAACAAAAGAGATGCAGTAAAGCGTTGGCCAAAGGACCAAAATTGCATGTTATCATCACAATCGGAGGCAAATGCATGAGTGCCACGCTTTGTCCTTCGAGAGTAGCAATGTTGTAAAATCATAGATGTGTTAGGAGTCAGGACGGAAAGTCGCCCTAAACTACACGGACCTCCTTTTATATGAGAAGGAATGACAGGCCATGCTCGATCCCCACAAATAAAAAATACTCCACCAGGTAGTGAGAGCAGAGCATTGCTAGATTTAGACAAGTTGTTAGCAGTGTAATTACACCAGATACTTGCATTTCTAAAAACAGGATGAATAGGGGAAACATCCCATGCCCTAGATTGATTCTTTCCCGTGTAGTTAAATTTTACACAAAAATCCATTTTTACAGAACCAAGGAGTTCAATTTCCTGTGGTTCCAAAGTGGCCAGTGGGAGATGGGGTGTCCATACATCCCAATTGTCTGTCACATTTTTTGATACGTTTTTGGGTGGAAAAAGACTTTGAAGGTCCCTAGGTATAGGCCATTCATCTAATGGTAAGCCCACAAGACATGTGGAAAAAGGCTGATCCGGAGCGGCCGTAGCAAGACACAGAGTATCCTGTCCAGTCAAGCTCGCCAACGTAACCCAAACATTTACCTTTGGTAGAAAAGGGGGATAAGAGCTACCTCCAATAGGCCAAGGTCCAGATGTGAACATCATTATCCATATTAATGACAACGCTTGTTTCTTCTTTTCTTTTTCCATCGTCATTTTACAACCAGCCATTCTTCTGGTCATACTGTCCGTGACCGAGGCACTGCAATTGATTCTCCACACTCTAATCCTATAATAATGTTCTTGTTAATAATATAAATTCTGCTTGCTAATATAATATATTGAAACAATAACCATGCAATAGCCCGTACTTCTAGGCTTTCAATCAATGATAAAAAATTTACAAAAACTAAGTTTGGCAAAATCTCAGAACCTAACCCTATAACTCCCTCTATTTCCAAAAGAGGTTTTCCCATAAAACATTCAGCCCACTGTATCTGATTAAACCTTAATATTTGATTGTTACACCCAGAACACATCCAATGACCCCATCTGTCCCTTAGTCTTACAACTCGCCAGCGATCCTGATCACAGAGTTCACAATGAATCTTGATCCACAGTCGACAGAATGGTCCATGTTCATAGCAACATAACTGTAGAACTGAGACGCTGTCCAACCTGGTTTGTGACAGTATCGTTGAAAGTCGATGTAAGGGAAGATAATATCTGCTAGCGGTGCCGTCAGTGCGCTGGGGATCTGGTCTGGTCCAAACGTATTACCTTTGTTAAGTGGTTTGATCCAGGGTGATAGTGTTCGTTCTAGGCGCTGTAAAAAGAGAAATCTATATGTCCTGATTTTGGGTATCTGACGTTAATGCAAAACAGAAATCCTCACGCAGTTTTTATTTCATTCTGTAGGGTCGGTGTCGGTATCAGTTGTCTGCGGTAAAGGTTCACGGAAAGGTCTTACATTCTTCGCTGGGATCCATCTGGGTCCTTTTTCTGTGGAGACACAAGCATAACCTTTTCCCCATGTAACAAGAGCATATGGTCCCATAATTTTACCTGTTTCTGGATCTCGGACCAATACTGGGGCTTTAACCCGTGCCTCGAAGGAGGTATTTGCAGTAAAATGTCGAACTATCGGTGGGTTGTTATCTATTAAAGAGCAATTTAAAAAATTAAAAACATACAATGCTTTCTGTAATCGTTCCTCCGGAATAGCCATTCCCATTCCCCCTTTTTGTTGTTGTAATAGACGTTTTAGAGACTGATGAGACCGTTCAATGAGAGATTGACCGGTGGGGGAATGAGGAATGCCAGCAATATGAGTTATACCCCATAGGGCAAAAAAGGTTTTTATAGTTGTTGAAACATAAGCTGGACCATTATCTGTCTTCATCTTTGAGGGAATACCCAAAGTAGCAAAAGCACACATTAAATATCTACGAACATCTCGTGCCTTTTCTCCTGTGTGACAAGAGGCAAACAAGGCACCTGAAAAGGTATCAATAGAAGAGTGGATATATTTAAGGTTACCAAATTCAGAATAATGTGTAACATCTGTTTGCCATAACTGTAGGCTTTGTAATCCTCTAGGGTTAACTCCTGCAGCAATTGATGGGAAAGAATGTTTTTGACAATCAGGACAGACAGCAATAATATTTGACGCTTGTTGAGAAGTAAGGTCAAACTGTCGCTTAAGAGCTCCAGCATTTTGATGGAAAAAAGAGTGACTTAGTTTAGCTTGTGCGATACGGTCTGGCAGTACTTGAACTGGTAACATCAATAGATCAGCTCGTCAATTGCCTTCTGCAAGAAAACCAGGTAGTGAGGTGTGAGACCTAATATGCATAACAAAATAAGGCGCAGATCGAGAGTCCAAAAGGAAAATAAGTTCCTGTAACAGGGTAAAAAGTTGTGAATGTGAAACATTCCGCAGCACAGAAGCTTCGGCTCGTGTAACAATACCTGCAACATAAGCGGAATCAGTAACAAGGTTGAGTGGTACATTCCATTTTCGGAAAACGCAAACAACTGCATTCAGTTCTACTATTTGAGGTGAACCGAAGACTGTCTCTATGCCTGAGTCCCATCGTCTCCGTTGATCATCCCACCACAGAAGAACAGATTTATGTGATTTGCCTGATCCATCTGTAAACACAGTAAGTGCCTGTAAGGGTTGTTTGCTTCTTTTGGGTTTTAACATCAGACGAAAGTCAATGTTAAACAGTTTGTGTGAAGGTGGATGGGAAGTTATTTGACCTGTATAGTTGGCAAGTGCCATAACAAAGGTGTCTGATTGCTGATAAAGCCATTGTACGTATACTGTTGTTATTGGTAGACAAATACAGACAAAATCCTTCCCTGATAAGGTTAACAGGCGTGATCTAGCTTTAACAATCAGAGAGGCAAACATTTCATGTTGTGTCAAAATAGTTTTTGTAGACTGGTTAGGTAAAAAGATCCATTCAATAATTAACAAGGGGTCTGAGTTCTGAAGGTCCCATTGAAATATCAGGGCATGAGGCTGTCGTGCAGGGTTTAAAATAATCAAGTAAAAAGGTAGTTCAGGGGCCCACCGGTGGGCCTGTCGAGAAGCAATAGCTGAGGCAACCTTTTGTAAAGATGTATCTGCTTCAGAGTTAAGATTACGTGGAGAGCAAAGATTAGTGTCCCGTTTTAGTAGTTCAAACAGAGGACCCAAGTCTGTATTAGAAATTCCCAATAGTGGTCAAACCCAATTTATTGTTCCCAGTAATTTTTGTGCATCATGCAGGTTTCTTACATTGGTATTGATCTGCAATGGTTGAGGAACAATAGTTTGTGCTTTTATTCGCCAGCCCAGATATTTCCAAGGGGGAAACTTTTGGACCTTTTCTGGTGCTATACAGAGACCTGCCGAATTCACGGCATCTGTGACAAGGGCTACAGCTTTCTCCATGACTTCGTGATGTTGTGCTGCCACTAAAAGGTCATCCATATAATGATACAATAACACAGTAGGCATAGCATTTCGGACAGGACTGAGTATTTTCACAACATACCATTGACACATTGTAGGGCTATTTTTCATACCTTGTGGCAGTACAACCCACTGATATCTCTGCAACGGAGCTTGCATGTTGATGCTTGGAATTGAAAAAGCAAATTTTTGGGCATCATCTGGATGCAACGGGATACTGAAAAAACAATCTTTAAGATCTATGACAGTTAGATGCCAGTGTCGAGGGATCATAGTTGGGGATGGGAGCCCGGGTTGGAGGGCTCCCATATCTTCCACAGCATCATTAATTTTTCTGAGATCATGGTGCAAGCACCACTTGCCAGTTTGTTTTTAATAACAAAACCAGGTGAATTCCATGGGCTAGTAGAAGGTACAATGTGTCCTTTGGACAGTTGTTCTGAGACTAAGTTTTGAAGTGCGCGAAGTTTTTCCAAAGGAAGGGGCCATTGATCCACCCAAATAGGAACACCAGTTTTCCAGGTTATTTTTAGGGTGTCGTGCACTTCAATGGCCCCATCTAAAAATGTGTACGGATAGACATTCCCCATTGTGACAATACATCACGTAACCACAAGACCATAGGGACAGGTAGCACAAAAGGTTTAACAGAAGCCACATGTCCCTCTGGTCCTTGAATTCGAATTAGTTCCAAGCTCTGACGACTGTTACCGGTCCCCCCTATCCCAGCCACTGTCTGAGAGACATTAGTCAGTGGCCATTGCGGAGGCCATTTAGCTTGAGAAATTACTGTGACATCAGCTCCAGTGTCAATGACTCCATTTAGTGCTATTTGTTGGTCATTGTAAATAAGGGTACACTGATACATAGGTCGCTGTGGAGAAATGGATTGTACCCACAAAATATGAGGTAACCCTGTGGATCCAAAACCTCCTCTCCTCTGCGGAGGGTGATCGGTGGTAAGAGAGCTTACCCTTGCCGGAATCAGAATCAATTGCGCTATTCGACTACCCTGAGGTATCGTACAAGGTGGAAATGGAGTCCATGCCATAATTTTGATTTCGTCCACACTGTCAGAGTCAATAACACCTGGTAAAACAAATAGATCAGACAATGTTGTGGAAGATCTACCAACTAATAGAGCTTGTGTATCAGGGGGTAATGGTCCTTTGACATTTGTTGATAATAAATGAACCGAGGAATTGAGCAACGTTACTGTGTGTGAGGTTGCCAGGTCCAATCCGGCGCTGCCTGAGGTTGCTGGACAGGGACTTGAGGTGTCGGTACTTCTCTCCAAGCTTTTTGAAAAATGTCAGTTGTGGCACTTGTGTCTGCGCGCGTCACTGCCCCGCGCTCCGTGGTCGGGTTTCCCTGTATCGGTTGTCCCTGGAAGTCATACTTAGATTGACATTGATTAGCATAATGGCGTTCTTTCCGACTTTTCGGACAAACTCCAGGCCCAGGAGGTTGTTGTATATTCCCCGCAGCCCGCGCAAGACAATTTCTCTTTAGATGACCAGGCTTACCACAACCATAGCAATTTCCCACACCACGCATCAATGCAAAAGCAGCGGCCATAGCTTCAAACTTGTGGTCAACCATACCAATTCGGTTACAAGCTTCCACCATTTCCACCAGAGTTGGGTTTGGGTTGGGAAGAGACTTCAATAGCCTTTTACAATCAGCATTAGCATTTTCAACAGCTAGTTTTGTTAGCAATATATCCCGAGCTTCCGCATTATCTACTTGACGTTCCAAAGCCTGTTTTAGTCTATCAATAAACTGCATATAAGGTTCTCGAGACTCCTGAGTGATGTTAGTAAAAGCCTTTTGTGGCTTTTGTAAGTCAGGGACCTGGAAAAAAGCCTTTTTCGCCTCTTCTCTAATTGCCTCGAGAGCCGCACAGGGGCAGTTTTGAGCCTGCACTACAGGATCAGCGTGTGCACCGATGCCCGTAAGACGTTCTATTGTTAGTGCAGCTAATGCAGCATCATTATGATTAACATACATGAGTAGGAGTGCTTGCAGTCCTCCTCTCCAATGTGATTCCCATAACGTGTACTGAGTCGGGGTTAGTAACAATCGTGCTAAAGATTTCAAATCACGAGGAGTCATGATATAAGGGTCAAACACAGAAGATAACAGGGTTATAAAATAGGGAGAAGAAATACCATGTTCTGTAACTGTGCGGTGCGGTTCTTTAATGACCGAAAAAGAAAGAGCCTCCCATCGTGCTCCTCCTGCCCGACCCTGAGTATACAAGACCGGAGCAACTATAGTTTTAGCCATTTCCAAATCCCCCTCCATTAAGGCTTGTTTCTTTATTTTTGTCCAACATCACGTAGATCAGGAGGGTATACAGGAGGGTATAAATCAGGTACTTTTTCAGGGTCTATCAGTCCTGGGTCAAAGGGATCTTCTTCTGGCGGATACTCCACTGCATTGACACTCAGGGGTCTATAGCACTGTGACTTAGAGGCTGGTAAGGAAAGAGCTATAGGAGCTTGCGATTCCTCCTCCTCTCCTTCCTCTGGCTTTTCTTCCTGTGCTTTCTTAGTCTCAAAAATAACTCTCCATGAAGAGAGCAGACAGTGGGACTCAGTATTGCCTTTTGTCGCAGAATCCCACAATTTCACCCCTGTGTCATCCCAAAGTTCCCGCGTAAAAACTGTAGATGCAGTCACTGCGGGCATATTTACTTGCACACATTTGAGCATTGCTTTAAGGTCTTGCCCAGAAATACTTTTCTTATGTTTATTAAGAAGACCTTTCATAAGCTCATAGATGTCTCTTTCTGGGGACAAAGTCCGATTCCCCATGACGGATTTCCCACAGCTCACCTCTCAGCTCTGGAGGGATTTCAGGCCGGCCGGCTCCCGCTCCCTTTCAGCGCTCCATTCAAAGTTCTGTGGGACTCGCTGCAAGTCGCTCAGATAGGCGATTCGAGATCCCCTCCATGTCAACTCCTTCACCGGATCACGTCGGGGTCACCAATTTGCGGCGAATGAAAAGATGGGATGCAGCTTCATGCAAGCAAGTTGTCCCTTTATTAGTGATTTTCTTACAATTATATACGTTTCTATCTTCTGCATATTACACACTGATTGGCTAAATCTTAAGCGTAAAAAACACTGATTGGTTGACATTTAAGGCACACCGTTAAAACAATAGGAACTGATTAGTTTACCTTGTCATAGCAACAATTTCTATTCTAAGATTAGGGGGTTTCTTCCTACTTGACTTTCTTAATAAATAAAGTTCCTTATCGGCACTATCCGTTCCCTTATCTGGCTACTTGTTCCTCTTTGTCCGTCTGGTTGCCGTCTCAACTGCAACGGCTCAAGAGTCTGCAGTTAGCTTGCTCCTTTGTTCCCAGGGCTTGTGCCCTACAAGTTCTAACATGTCTCTATTCATCAGGCTAACAGTACTTGGACTCTTGTCCTTGAGGCCTTGTCCTGCACCCCACTACTGTGGAACATTATCAAAAGGTCTTTGAAAAAAGCACAGGTCCAGCAGAGGTGGGATTCCAGTTAGGGCATACAAATACTCGGCAACAGAAGCTGCTGGGGTGAACATCAGACATCTGGTGTGTAAAAGCCCTGCCAGATGGTATGTAAAAGGTGATTTGCACATGTGGCTCATATGGTTAGTTTCCATGCCATCGTCTTGGCAGCTGTACTGCCATCATTTGGTGTTGTCTCACAAAGTTTTATTGCTGCAAGGATATCCCTGAATGATCTCGTGACACCCTATTGCTGCTGGTGTTACCTCTGTTCTTATTAATGTGACTCTGCTTTCCCTGAATGGCATCCTTCTGTGTATACACTGAGCTGTGTACCTGGTTGCATTTTTTTATTTTTTTTTTAACTGAACAAGGCTGTTTCCTTTAGTGCTTTCTAGAAACTCCTAGGTCTTGTGCAGATTAAGCTTTGACTTCAAACTACGGTTACAGAATGGAATTTCCTAGGCTTCCCCCCCATTCCTTTTGTTTCCTTTTTGTTACTATCCTTCTGAATTTTTAGACATTTTTATGAACGCAGGGTTTCCAGCGATTTTAACAGGAGTCTGGCATGAGTAGAGGCAATAGGGTAACAGCCAACAGAGCTTTCTAGTAACTTTTATTGTAACCTGTAGGTTGCATCTCCATTGGAGGCTGTTATGTGATTTTTCCAAATGGCTAGCTATTAGCTGTCACTTCAAATATTTCTTAATGTTTTTTTCCTCTCAGAAATCTAATTTTTCCTGTGTCTGTTGAGCTTCCTGTCCTGCTCTTGGTACAGTTTTGCTCAACAGTATTTATCTTGTTCTTGCAATTCGTGGGTTTAGCAAAAGAAAAATCTGTTTTCCAAACATCTCCAGTAATCATAATTGTCAAATGAGACCTGCAGTAACCAACCGTCTCTCTCTGACTTTCTGCAAAGGTGTGCATGCAAAAGTGTGTACACACACACATGCACATACGTGTATGTGTGTGTCAAAACAGCCTCTTTGGCAAAGCAGCAGCAGGACTTCTGACAATTAGTAAGAGCAGTTCCATCCAGTATATAATGAAAGGGTAGGGGAAAAAAAAAGCTCCTGATCCTAAACAGATGTTTGTTTCATAGGGGTTCACTGTTACCAGTTTAGTATGATTTAGCAGTTCTGAGCTGCCGTTGCTAATTATTTGTGATATAAAAGAACATAACAATTCAATTCATGTAAAGAATATATTTTATTTCTGAAAACAAATACACTCATTTTTAAAAGTGAACTTCAAAATTATTATAAAAGGGAAGTCATTAGAATAAATAGCATCTTTTTATTTCAGCTTATTAATCAGTGTCATGGTGAGGAAGGTTGATCTCTTTAGCTGTGTAAATGCAAACTCTCAACATTCTTATTTTAGACCTTGAAACTGTGATGAGATATTCCAGGCTGCACAATGGAACTGAAATAAAACCCTAGCTGATTAGTTTTACAACTTGCTGTGTGATTAGTGTGACCTCTTGTGTTAAACACGGGAATATTCATTTGTTTATTTGCATAATGAAACAATCCAGCAAGTAAATGAAACATCCAAAACAGTAACAGCACTGTCCTTGCCATTTCTACAAATAAACAGGATAGCAGCAGTAAAGGTATTAAAATTGGGACATGTTAATTTTTATATATGAAACAGAAAAATTAACACAATCGTTTTCCCATATAGAATACAGCTATGATACATTTTAGTCTACCAAGACTCTAAAAAGATGAATTTTTTCTTCACAATTCTAACAGAACCTTGCCTGACCGAAGTAGATGAAATTACAGGACAGAGCCTTGGTGACTTCTAAATAAAACATGAAGATTTACAAATTTCTTAAAAAGCCTTTCATGGTAAAGTAGGAAATTTATCTTCTGTTAAGGAGAACACTTAAAAAGAAAGTATCTTTAAGCAAACATTAAGGATACAGCATGAGCCGAAAAAGAAAGATGAAACCTAGGCCTATCTAAATCTTTAACTAGTTCACAAAACATTCATTTGGACCGCATGCTTGTGCAGGACATTTATTTACATAGGGATAAAAGCCTGGGTTCCCTCAGGTTTTCATTTTCTAAGATCCATATGATTCACATCTGTTTGAAAACACAGGTAGAATAGGACCAGTGACAAAGAATTATGGTACTGTGCTTTTCAAACAAACAATGGAAGATCTGAAACTGTGTTAAACAGCCTGTTCATTCTTAAAAATAAAAGCAGCTTTTTTTTCTTGGTCTTTGGTGCTTAGGGGAATTGAGTTCAATGGGAAGCATCCAAATACACTTTAGCATAATTTAAAAACACAGAGTGATCTATTTGGAAAGTGCTTTATCTTGCTTCATGCAAGAATGTGTGTATGGATTTTTATTCAAAACTTGGTTGTTAAATTGTGAATTATCACAAGGCATGATGATATATATCACATATACTCCTATTTACGGGTGCTTTTTCCAAAATAACCTATGCTGTGTAGACGTACTCAGGAATTTTTAATTTTTGGTCACTGTCTAAATCTCTCTCTATTGGACAACTATGATGTTTACTGCATTAGTGAGGGTTGTTTGATTGTGCATACACAATCCCAGTTTGCTTTAAAAGGTACACCTCGGTTAGAAATGAAGGCATTGAAATTTCATAGCAGAGGATATTTAAAAACTTTGCTGATGACAGTGCCTCACTCATATATCTAAAATGCAAGCCACGCAAGGGTGTAGACTTTCAAAGGAAACTGAATGTCGTGAGACACAGAAATTATAAGGAGGTGGCTTTTGTCCTAGAAAGGCTTGGTGAATTTTCTCTTTTAACATTAGTGAGAAGCTGAAGATGTAAGGAAACCTCTCAAACACTCAGATTCAGCAGTTGATTTTTCAAGCGGCAAAGACGGTGCTGCCTGACTTGGGGTTGGGGGGGGGCATAAAAAAAAAATAAACCTCTCTTATAATCTCACCTAGGTGACAAGAACGGCACAGCTGTAACAAGGTAAAACACTTACCATTTTCACGATTATTCGCTATAAAGAATTTCCCCTTAAATATGCGGCAGAAAAGAGACTTTACCTGGAGCAGACGTTACTCTGCCAAAGGCAGCGGTGGGAATGAATTATTCAGCGAGAGTTTGGGAGGGAAAGGAAGGGGAAGAGGCCAAATGGTAGCAGGCGACCAGCTGAAGGACTGGGCTGGCGCTGTGTGCCAGGGAGCCGGCGCCGGAGGGGCGCGCAGCTGCTCGGCGACACGGATCCCCTCGCACGGTAACGCTCCCGCCGACCCCCCGGCGAGGGCCTCCAGCCCCGGAACCGCCGCCGCGGGGCGGCCTCCCACCGCGGCGGCCGGCTGACCGCGCTCCCGCCGAGGGAAGCAGCGGCCGACAGAAGCCGTCGTGTGTCCCCCCACCCCCGTTCGCGACAGGCCCGGGATGGGCCGGGGAGGGCCCCCCGCCAACCGGCCGCGGCCTCCGCCGCTCGCCCCCGGCGGCCCGCAGCGGGCAGGGCCCCAGGCGGCGGCGCGGGCCCGCCGGGGCGGCGGAGGGGAGCGGGCGCGACGCTGTGTTTTGCAGGGCGGCGACGGCGGGCGGGAGGCGCTGCTGGACAGCTCCGGAGCGCGGCGCGGCGCCCATGTTCCGGAGACGGCGCAGATGTGAGCGGCGGCGGGGAGCCGGGGGGCGGGGGAGCCGGGGATTCCCGCCGCGGAGGCCCCTTCCCGGCGGGGGCGATCCCGGCAGCGGGGGCGATCCCGGCAGCGGGCGCGCTCCCCGTCCCCGGGAAGCCCCGGGTTTCCGCGGCGCGGGGCTCCCCGCGGCGGGCGGGGCGGGCGCGGGGGCGCAGGGCGAGGGCAGCCCTTACCTGCGGGCGCGGCGCGGCACGGGCGGGAGGCGGGATCCCCGGGCGGGGCCGGGGCGGGGCGGGGCGGCGGGGGGACCCTGCGCCTCACGCCGCGGCCGGTCCGCCCCCCTCAGGTGACGTGATGCCCGTTGTTTTGGTCCGCCCGACCAATCGGACGCGGCGGCTGGATTCTACGGGAGCCGGGATGGGCCCTTCGTGGCGGCAGCAGGACTCTCCCCTGCCGACCATAACGCATTGCGCAGGGTGCACCACCGCCCGGTCCTCCTGCGGCTTTAACGGCCCCGGCATGGACGCGCCGCGGCAGTTCCCGGCGGGCTTCGGCCCCGAGCAGCAGCAACAGCAGCAGCGGCCGCCGCCGCACTGCCAGCAGCAGCAGCACGGCCAAGACAAGCAGAGCCTCCAGCAGCAGCAGCAGCAGCAGCAGAGCCCATGCCTCCAGTGCAACAACTGCGCCTACTACGGGGCTGCTGCGGCAGCCGCGGGGGATAACCTGCCCCTGCTGCTCCGCGCCTCCTCGCCCCTCTCGGGCGCCTTCCGGACTCACTCCTCCCCACTTTCCTCCGCCGCCTCCTCCCGGCAGGGCAGCCAGCTGAACGTCAGCGAGCTCACCCCCTCCAGCCATGCCGGCGCGTCCAGGCAGCCTCACCAGTACCCTCAGTACCACCAGTGCCACAGCCTGCAGCAGCAGCAGGCAGCGAGCCCCAGCAGCAGTGTCAGCAGCGGCAGCACCCACCACCACCACCACCACCATCACCACCACCACCATCACCAGCAGCAGCAGCAGCGCCGGGAGAGCAACCCCTTCACCGAAATAGCCATGAGCAGCTGCAGGTACAACGGCGGCGTCATGCGGCCGCTCAGCAACCTGAGCTCGTCCCGCAGGAACCTGCACGAGCTGGAGCCCGAGTCGCAGCCGCTCCAGCCGCCGCTCGCCAGCCCCGCCGCCGCCGGCACCCCCGCCGCCCCGGAGATCGTGGTCTCCAAGCCCGAGCACAACAACTCCAACAACCTGGCGCTCTATGGCCCCGCCGGCACCGGCACCGGCCCCGGCCCGGGCAGCGCCAACAACGGCGGGGGCAAGTCCACCAAGAAGAAGAACCAGAACATCGGCTACAAGCTGGGGCACCGCCGGGCGCTCTTCGAGAAGCGCAAGCGCCTCAGCGACTACGCGCTCATCTTCGGCATGTTCGGCATCGTCGTCATGGTCATCGAGACCGAGCTCTCCTGGGGCGCCTACACCAAGGTACCCGCCGCCTCTCGCCTGGCCCGGCCCGGCAGCCGGTCTGATCGTCCCGCGGCCCCGCGGAGCGGCAGTCCCGGCCCCTCGGAGAGCCCAGCGCGGCGGGGCTGCTTGTCCGTCCCGTCGCGTCCCGTCGCGCCCGCGTCCCGAGGAGCGCGTTCCCGCCACGACCTGCGGCGGGGTGCCGCCGGCCCCGAGATGCCGCCGGCCCGTGCCCGGACGGGGCCCTGCCCGGGGCCGGGGCGGTGGGGCGGGAGCGGCCCCTGCGCGCCGGTCCCTGAGCGGCGCCGGTGTCTTTCTCTTGCAGGAGTCGCTGTATTCCCTCGCTCTGAAATGCCTTATTAGCCTCTCCACTATCATCCTGCTCGGGCTCATCATCGTGTACCATGCAAGGGAGATCCAGGTAACGCTTCCTGCTGCGGGTCGGTGAGGGTTGCAGGCACAGCTGGGGGGCGAGGTGCGGGGCGGTCTGCCCCGGGGCGCGGCGGCGGTGAGTGCTTGGCGCTTCCCCTGGTCGGGAAGCAGAAGCGCTGCCTGCATGCCTGCTGAAGTTGGTGAACGGACCGCAGCCCCGGAGAGAAACACGGTGCGCATCGACGTGCCGGGAAGCGCTGCCTGCTAGGGAGTGTTGCCTGCGGTTATTACGCTATAGGATGGCTTAGCCCTGAGGTTGGAACGTGCGTTCCTGGTGACATGCCTGCTGTCTTCTGTAGCAGATGTCCTGCAACTGTCTTTTATTTCCCAATGACTAAATTTCATGCTGTGCACTTTTTCTTAATGGCAAGGTTAATTGTCTTCACTGTGCCAGTGTCTCAGATATGAGTGTACTCTGGGAGAATGCTTAAGAGGAGGGGTAAGACTCATCTTCTGCTGACTTGTTTTATTTAATGCTGCACAGCCATTGGTAATATAACAGAGGAAAACTGTCAAGAAAGGTAGGGCTAAAGGTAGGAGGACTGTAGTGATCAAAGCTGTAGAGTAAGTCTCACAAATACTGTCACAGGTTCTGTTCGAGGGACTTAGTTCTAATTTCAGTTGTATTTTTTTTGACCAAGAAATTAAAATTTCAGCTCAGCTGAAATCTACAAAAGGTAGAATTCAAAGTTTTGAAAAGAAAAATACGTTACTCTTAGGTACGTTGGTGCTTTTGCTTTTTCAAATTAATTAGAGATACCTTGAGCTAAAAGCTGAAAAGTCTGCTTTCAAGGGCAAAGAAGGCTTTTCCAGTCTTCCAGAAGAGTAGTACCAACCATTAAAAAAAATAAATGTAAGAATCGTGTAGTACCCTGCTTCTGTGCCAATGAGTGCTGTAGTTCCAATGTGAAATGGTACCATAGTCTCCTACTTAGAGTAATGTTAGAGAAGTATTATGTTACTGAAGACTCTTTGCCAAATTGGATCCTGTTGTGCAAGTCCCTGCACATGCAAAACTCCTATTCCTGGCTCAGAACCCAGTTTCTCTGCATTAATATCAAAGATATTGAAAGCTATTTAGTGATATTGTACTCAATAAACAAGTGTTCTGGTGAAAGAGCATCTCTGTAAGCTACTGGAGTACTGATGAAGAGGTTTCTTGATCTGTACAAAAATAGATAAGTGGCACTGCAGCAATGTGGGAGCCTTCTTCGCTGGTGTATCTTCCCACAAGTTGTGCTTTGGGCATGAAGAGGAAAGCTGGAAAAAAAATCTCTGTAGAAATTGGAAATTACTCTGTGCATTTTCTAGAAACTTTAAATGGAAAATTTTATTCAAGGTAACCAAATAATTGTATGTCCCTGTATGCATCAGCTTATACTTAGTAGTTACTCCAAGATTCGGCTGGGTTTTTTTCATGCAAAGAGTTACAAATTTTCATTCCTATAGAAGTGTGTTATAAGAAAAAAAATCTTAAAAACCTACAGGTTTAAGTCATTTTGGTTGGGTTTTTATTGATTGTTTTAAACAACTTCCTCATGCATGCAACTACATATGCATACTAATAGGAAGGGTTATGCAATCATGTGACTTAATCAAGGTTAATGTAGTTTTCAGTGCTGCTTGACAGTACAGACAGACACAGGTATACCTGCCTGTAAAACAGCAATACCCTATGCTATAGTCTGGGAGATGCTGAAAACTGCAGTAGTCATGGCAGGGCCTGGAGTGAGCTGCAGCTTCAAGGGGCTCTGTCATTCATCTTGCAAATTAAAAGGAAGTTCTCTTTTTCAAGGAGCTTGTTAGAAGGAAAGGGGCATAGTACCACCCTTAGCTATTAGATATCTGATAGCTTTTTAATTTAGGCATAGTCTGTTTCTGTACAGACACTTGACTTTTAAAAAAATAAGAACACGCAGAGCAAAAATGGTGTCCATCTATGATCATAAATTTATGTTAGATGGCATCTGACAACAAGAAGTACCTTTAAAATACTTTGGTTTAGGAATGTACGGGATCTTCTCCCAGCAAAAGAAAATACTGCATAACCCTGTTAATGTAATGATTTTCCTATAGTCTTTAAAGCTGAGTGTTTTCTGGAGGCACATGCGCCTTTAATTCAAGCAAATAATCTGCTATGTGCAGTAGAATGAATCACATTCTGTAAAATCGTGCCCACAGATGGGTGGTTGTGTGCTGGAGGACTGTTTGCACCAGCTATTTGTCAGTCCTCTTCAAGTTTGAACGTTCCTTTCTGATTCTTATCTGAAGCATACTTAGATTTGAACAGTGGGTATAGTGTAGCAGGTTTCATTGAGAGAAGAAACGCTTTTCTATAGAACAGAACAAGGTTAATGTATTCTGCTTGTTGTGTGGTATCTTTCTTATTCTGGTGGAAGCAAAACAGCCTAAACCTCAACAGATTCTTCTACAAAGCATGAGAGAAAACATGTTGGGAAATACAAAAGCTGACAGTTTAGTAATTGTTGCTGATGCCAGACTTAATAGTTAGAAACTCCTGGTGACTTAGAATACTGGCAAATGGTAATCAGCTTCTTGGTTCTTTTCGGTAGCTGTGACCTTGGTTTATTGGTAGGAATTCCAAACAGCCGTGCTGCTAGCAAGTCTATGGGGCAGTGCCTAGCAGCATAGCAGGTGACTCTGGTCTTTCCATTAAAATGACCTTGCCCGTATGTTTTGCTTTGAGAACAGTCAGGCGGTCAGTAAAACCAAACTCTGTAGAGTTTCCCAACCCCAGACCTGCTGAACTTTGTCAGGGAGTTGGAAGGGAAGTTTTTAAAGACTTGTAGGGATTCTTCCCAAGAGCAGGGAGTCAATATGTCGACGTGAGACAAAGGAGTTTTCTTCTTTTGCCTTTTGGCCCGGGTCAGGCCGTGGCCGATGCGGGCTGGAGGAGGTGGCGCACGCTCGGGGCCGGGGGGGGCGGTGGCGCCTCCGCCGCGCCTGTTCAGCACCGCAGACAGCTCCGCACGTTGCGCCCTGCGGGGCGGCCCGGCGGCACGCGCACCCCGCTGGGCACGTGCTCAGCCGCGCGTTCAAAACCTGGTAGCAACTGTGAATTTGTGTGTGAATTCCCTGGAACTTGCCCAGAGCTCCCTGCATCTGACGGGCCAAAGTCTCCGGATGGGTGTAGCAGCAGTGTGTAGACAAGAATAACAGAATGGATCTGCGTAGTCTTGTGAAATGCTGGAAATGTTAAATAGGTTTTCGGTGATTGCACTGTCTTAATTATTCTGTATAACTCTTAAGCGTGAGCTGTTACTAAACTTAATAAATGTGAGTTAGTGTTAAGACTATAATAAAAGTCACGTGAAACCAGCTGGGTTTAGATGATAATTCATAGCTTACCATATCATTTCAAGAAAAAGAGGATAAAAATTACACCTAAGTTTCTTTCACATCCCTCCTCCTTCTAGGAAAAAAAAAATATGTTAATGAACAATGGTAACAATGTGGGAGTTGAGGATAGTGACAACCCCAAACCTGTGTGTTCTCTTTCTGTCCATTGTTGTGATGCCTATAATGCTGTTAAAATCATCACACTTGGGAGATAATGAAATATGTGTTGCTCTCATCCTGAGGCTGTGTGGTTGTTGATTCAGTTATTCAGAGCAATTGCCGTGTGTTTGGAAGATCGATGGGGAAAATATAATTCATTGTTACCCCAGCCCAGAACAGGTACTTCTCTGACTGTTACTTAGCTGAGCATTTGAAGAGGTGGCAGAGGGAAGAGCTAAGAACATAGCATGATCCAATTATGATAATTATTTTTGATATATAAATTATCCACTTAATGCATGAAGAGTTTGTTACTGTTACTGTTTGTTACACAGTCAAAATTGCAGTTCCTAGATAACTTATTGTTCCATTCCACATTTCTCTAGTGGAATTTGCTGTTAGTTCAATAAATAAAGTGGAATTTAAGAAAGTTTGGTGGCAGTTCACATGATAAAGCTGCAGTTTTTCTGCTTCTATTGAAAAATAGACCTCTCTATCTCTCTTTAGTACTGCTGGAGATAGAAATGCTTTTTAAGTATGCACTCCTGAAGTTCTACTGGAACTTCCTTCTATTACTCAGAGCAAAGGATTAAAATAAAAATTCTCTGAGGTTGCCAGTAGGAGGTCTTCAATGTTTCTTTTTGGGTGTTCCACCACAGCCTGGTATTTCTTGAGAGATGGTGGTCATTGGAGGAATATATTGACTAGGACACTCCTCCTTTGATGTTGGACTGCTTAGTGTATTCATTCTGTAAATAAACATGGTCCTTATATTGCTTGTCCCGAGTAATAGTAACCTGAGTAATACTAACCTGTGCTCTTGTGGACAGAATCTGAACCTCTTTTCCTTCTCCCCAATACAGATGATCTCACTCCTGCAGAAACATGAAAGGTATTTGATAGAAGTGAATAGAAATCTTTTTTTTTCTTGTTTGTGTTTTTTGTTGTGTTTTTTTTTTTCAATGTGAGTTGAGATTTCTAACCACTTCCAAACTGTATTGCTAGTTCATACTTAGGTTAAACACCTGTGGAAAGTCTTGCAAACTCCAAGGTTAAGGTTAAGCCATTACTTTCACAGCAAAGCCTCCCAGGGCTCCAGGGAGAAAGCACCTTCAATCCCTGGTGTTTCTGAAGTGGTGGGAAAACAATATGCTACTGATGGATTTGGAGTTAAACTCATTCCGTTTTCATTAACTTCATTGGAAGTTATCACAGTTGGGAGCCCCCATACCTTGCTGAAGATTCAAGAAACTTTTATTTTCCCTGTTCCTGAAAACTTGAAGAAATGGAACAGGCAGTTTCAGGAAACTGCTAAGAATGGCAATAAATACATATCTTGACCTGTTTATTGTGTAAAGAAATTCCATAATGCATGCTAGTAATAAACAGTATTCACAGAAGTTTCATTATCTTATTGGCATCAGTTGAAAGTTCCGCAGTAAAAATGTTGCACTAATAACAAATAGGAAGTTGAACTCCCTTACAGTTTTCTGTCCTAAGAAACAGGTAAAATAGGTATTCTGCAGGCCAAATTATTTATTTGTTTTTATCTATGTTACTGTTTTGCCTTCACTGGGGTGGTAGGTGTACATCTTACTGGGTGTCTTGGCAATCTGTGACTGTGTTGAGTCTAACTCGCCCTTGCTTAGGTATATTGAAATACCAGTGATTGCCCACACAGACTTAAAACTCCTGCAGAAAAAAAAAAAAAACTAGTTAGATTAAGAGCACAGAGAGCAAATCTGTTGAATAACAAGTGAAAATCTAGAAATAAATGTTGAGTGATAATTTTATTCTGATCTAAAGCCTGTTGAGAATTCATCATTTTTTTTCCTATTTATTTCAACAGGCCTTGGATCAGCCAACAGCAAACTCATTGTATAGCAGTTTTCATCAGGATAAAGTAACTCTCGTTTTTTTATCCTGATTATAAATTAATAATTTACTCCCTTCTACCAGTCAAGTTTAATACACATTCCATGTGTATTGAACAACAGAAAATCATGTAAGGATCCAAGGACACCATATCTATCAAATGAACACCCTATCTGTTGAAGTAACTCTTTAGAGTATTGTGAAATTATTTAGGTTTAATTCCATTCAGTACATTTTTCAATAGATTATATCAGTAGAACCTGTTGCCCTGGGAAAAGTTACAGGTGCCCAGAGTCTCTGAAATACAGTGCTGTTATACATAGGGCATGGAAGGCAGGTTAGAAAATCCTTTAATATTGTATAGCATCCAAAAGGATCTGAGGCCTTTTACATTGAAGTTACACATAGAAGATGCCTTTTTTCCAACAGGCTCCATTAGAACATAGGAGGAGGTTGTACCTGACGGTCAGGGCACTGATGGCTGGCGTGGCCATACCTAGGATTATCTATTCATATGCACCATTGTTCTGAAGCATTTTTTAATGAGGCTATTAGAAGTTTATCAAGACAGAGTAGTGAATAATGAAGTGTGAGAAGGTATGGTTTTGTCCCTGTTGGAGGAGAACATTTGTAACCAGGGTTAGATTCTGGGTTTCTGTAAGTTGTGTAGTTCAGCTGAAATCAACAGAGGTGCTGTTGTCTACGATCTTAGAGGCATTCTGTAGGCACGTCTTAATGTGAAATTATTTTACATGTCAGATCCTTCAGCTGTGGGGCCTTCAGAAAATTCTGTCAGGTACTTGACTACAGCTCTGGTTTGCCTGAGGTTAAGTGAAAGACTGACAAGTGTAGATTAACACTCTTGTGACTCTGGTTCTGGTTTGTATGTGATCTACTAAATGTAGTATTCTGCACTTAGAATTTGATTTGAGACATATTTGTGGTCCATTTTGAGTAAAGATCAGAACAGGAACAGCTGCTGCTTACAACTTGGGCGAACTTTAATTTATAATTAAATAAAAGCTTCATGGAAGCTTCTGTGCAACTTCAATCAGCTGTCTTCACCCTTGATTTTTATGATGGAAGATGTTGTCACACTCCCTTACTAGAGGTAGTATTACTGCTCTGAGCTGTGGAACTCCTTTTAAGACATAAATTACCCCTAAGAGAAGAGGCTGTAATTGATTTTGTAATTAGCTTTCCGGTAAGCTGGATATGTTGGTCATTGTACAGCTTCTTTTTTTTAACTGAAAATAAACTGTAAAGTATGCAGAAAACCAAGTAATTTCATGAGGAAGTTTCCGCAGCTCTATCCTCTGGAAGAGAGAAAAGTCACACATGATGACAACACACAAAAAAAATAGAATTTAAAATAATTTTTCATTCTTTTTATTCATTTTAATAATGTAAACTATATTACACTGGAAAATGTGAGTAGAAAAGCTTCCATTCAAGAATGTGATACGTGAAATACCTGTGTATCAGTGTATTTTTAATGAAGTTTTATAAATTGCTTTGTTCCATTATTATAATAAAAGATAAAATAATTAAATTCTTCTTATAGCTGTCAGAATATCAGAAGAGATTGTCATCAGAAGATGTTTTACAGCTTAGAAAAAGTTCTTAAGTAAAGGGAGTGGTAAAATATGAACATTTTTTGCTGTAAGCTAGTGTTTATGAACCCAGGCCTTTGCAACCAAAAATGTTTAGTTAATATCATACGTAAGTATTTTATATAATACTTTTTTAATGTAGTTGCTGGGTATCATACATTTGTGACTTACTGATTCATTCATCTTTTCCCTCTTGAACAGTCCTTGCAATTGCGCTTCTTCATCTATGTGAAAACAGTTCTTAATAAACATAGTCTTACACTGACATTTTAAACGCAAAAGGATATGAGTGTTAGATATTCCATGAAGGAGTGGAGAAGGATGAATTCTGAAGAGGGATATGTCTATCTTCTAAGGTACTTCCTTCGTTCATTCATTTTGGTGGAGACCAACAGACCTTTCTGAATTAAATTCCTTTTAAGGAAATACTAAAACTTTTCATTACAGGTAGAATACCCCTGTGAATTCCATATAAAGTAAAACCAAAGGGTTGACCTTAAATATCTTTGTGTTTTAGAATTGCTACTCTTAGTCTTTTTAAGAGTAATTTGCTCTGGGTTGGTTTTTTCTGTAAAGAGACATACTTATTAAAAGAAAAACTGCTCTGTCAAAGTGACACTTTCTGAACTTTTATGCATACGAATACTGTAGAGCTAGCCTGATGAATAGGGAAGAGCCGCGTTCTGTGTTTGGTGATTGACCAACAGAATCGTTTCTTGAATTCTAATTGAACACATATCACGGAATTACTGAAGACGGCAGGAGCCATGAGGGTCAAAAATAGAGCGTTAAAAGGCTGTACTGGTGTTAACTCTGAAGTATAGTTTGTCTTGCAAAACCACCACTGCTGGTAAGGATACATCTGTGGTAAGGGACCTAGCTTGATACTGGGTGTGGGTATTCAGAAGAAGATAGAGGAGGCAAAGGAAAAGTTTTTGCTTGTACAAAATATATTTTTGGAATATATTTTATTTGAAATAAAAAATAATTGAGAAATAAATATATGTGGGCTCATATCCACAGACTTTGTCACCTGGGTGAAGAGCTTTCTGGGCTTTCTTACCTGTAGTCTGCAGTAAATACTGCTGCGTCTAGTATTTTAGAGTGTAGCTGTGTCTTCCATAAACAGTTATACATCAGTTCTGTAGTTTGATGAATACGTGTAAGATAAGAAGGAAATGCATGTAAAATAAGCATTTATATGGTAGTTTTCATTGTCAAAGGGAATTACCTGAATGAATCCTCAGTTTTTTCTGTCATTTAGATGACTTTTTTACAGAAGGGAACACTGACATCAGGAATTCAAGTGCTGTGGAAGTAATCTGAGGAAGGCTTCATAACTACATTTAAAGCTCAAGCTTGTCTACCTTGTAGTCTTATGCTCAGATCTGTCATTTGTCATGTAAACAAGACGTTGTTGCCATTCAGCTATGCCTATAATTTTCAAGAATTATTTGCATGCTTTAGCGGATATCCCAAACACGGCAATGTAAAATGAATGCAGTACTCCACGGTATGTTCTAATGGGAATCTGTTGGGAATCTTTATGAAGCATTTTATTCCTATTACAATTTACAGTTTATTCCAGCTTCCATAGCACTGTAGCTTCTGTAGCATTACTACAGGTGTATGCAGACATACATAGCTGGCCTACCCCTGACCTCTGACAGTGGTGTCTTCCACTAATATAATGCATTATGAAGCATTCTTAATTAAATAAAGACTCATCCCAGCTGGTGAGTGGTGTTTCTTGTTTTGTGTTAAGAATAAGATCTGTTGTAGCCAGTGAATAAGCCATGTCTGTAATTAAAAATAAAAATTGCATAGTAGCTTTGATTCAGTCTGTACCATTGCATCCATAAAATTCATATACATAGAACTCTGATTTCAGTCCGGGAAACTAGAGAAAAACTAAATGTTCAGGTGTGGCTACACAGCACAAAATAAATCATTTCCTACCTGAAACAAATAATAAATACAACTAGCAAAAACAATCACTGAGCACTCACTGATAGCACCTAGGTTTAATGGAGTTTTCTTCAACAGTATTCTTGCTGCATTTCTGATAAAACATTAGTTACCATTTTTACACCAGTCATACACATTAGAGGTGTATTTTAACTTCAGAGGGGAATCAGTATTTCTGAGTATCTAAATTAGTGGGATCTTTAGAGCCTTTCAAGTTAGAGCATTCTCATTATATGCTAAGGATTTTATCCTTAACACCTTTGTCATTATTAAAATATCTTTTCAAGAAAACTTGAAAACTCTAGAACAGATTTTGATTCATGAATGAACTAAAGATGCTTTTTACCCACTTTTCCTTTGCCCACAGAGCTGCTGTCTACAACAGTTGTAAAATTCAGTTTTAGACATGCAGCTACTATACCCATATTGTAGTGTTTTCCTTTGGTTATAGATTCCTTTGCAGGGTACTGCCCAAGAGTTGTTCATGGGCTCTGCATAAGTAATGGTCTATGCAACAGAAATTCTTGCCCATCCAGATTCCAGTATAGCTGAAAAGGCACCCCGTGACCACTGGTACTGAGCACAGCCATCATCTGAGTGGTGTCATGAGTAAAGTGACTTCACACTAAGCCCACCTTCTCCTTTTGGTCTCGTTTAGGTTTGGGCTTGTCTCATGGTGAAAGCCAATAATTTGCATTCTGTTGTGATTTCTGCAGTCCGAGAGTTTAAAATAACTAAATCTTTATGTGGTAGGATAGACCAGTGCTGGGCCTGATGTATTGCCAGATTAGCTTCCACATGGTTTTAAGGTAGTTTAATGGCAAAATATGTTTAAGGAAAAAAAATAATAAAGACTACCCATGGCCGGTCTGCTTTCCAAATTTTTCCAAATAGGAAAATGTTTGGTTTTCCATCTTTATGTGCAGCCATGCATGAGCAGACGTTTGCCTACCTTCCAGCAACAGAACGGGATGCAGGAGAGCCAGATGAGAAGTTTACCAGTGTGGCTGTACACTAGCAGATGATTCTTTTCCCCTGCCATTTGGCACTGGAAGGGAAAATAAAAAAAGGTGAACAGGTTTTTTATATATCCAGGCTGTGATCAGAGATGCCAGCTCATCCAAAATTAATAATTCTTGCATTTCACCTGTGACTTTTTATGTATGTTGGGGATGGTATCATCCTGTGTTAACTACTACACATCAGAATTTTTTCTGCCAGGGACTGTCCCACTGAACATAATGGTTTTGAAAATAAAGCTTTCTAAAACATTTTGAATAGCAGTTTTAAGTTTAAACTGTGGAAGATAAGGGGATTGGCAGCACTCAGTGCAAACTTGTTTCTTGTATTTGGTGTGCTTCTTAAAAAAACCACAAAAAACAACTTTGAGGACAGATCATCTTTTAATTGAGAGAGCTGCTATGAACTAGACAGATTTCATGAAGATATAGCATTCAAGTAATTAGTGGGGCAGCCACAAGAACTGTGCTAAGAGGTGTTTGACAGAATGTGCTGGGATTTGGTTTTGGGGGAGGTTTTGTATTAGGTTGTTTTTTTTTCTGATGAAGCAGCTGAAGTCATAATCGGTAGTGATAAGTAAAACAGTATTTTACCTATAAAGAAATACAGTTAAATACCTGTAAAGAAACTGGTGTGTATGTTTAACCTGATGTTGAAAGTTGACCTTCTTAAAAATACTTTAGCTTAATCTTTGAGGCAATTTGAAGACTTTAAATGCCATGTGGTTTAGACAGAAGCCCAGTTTAGGCCTTCAGGAGTAACAGGTGCTAACTAAATAGCTGCTTGATTGCTGCTGCCTCCTAGATTTACTTGCCAGGGTGATTTACAGAGGCGGTTCTTGCAGGAATGCCTCTGTACACTTAGGATTAGTGCATGACTGTTTATTAGAATTCGTAAGTACACAAGTACGTCTAACTCCACTCTGCTTCTTCTGTGGTCCAGTTCTTAGTTTCCTCTACTGAAGTGGTCTTGCTTCAGGACAATGCTTCAGTACTTAGATTTTGCATTTCTGTATTTGGAGTTATATTAAACATATCCTTAAATGAAGTTCCCAGTTCAACTGTGTTTCTGAGACAGTAAAAACACTACAGGGACTTCTTACAATTCCTGTGGTGCTGATGTGTATTCACACATTGTCAGTTAAATAAAAATTTAGCCAGTTTAAAAACAAACATGCAAACTTTCTCATACTTGAAGAATTTGTGTCATAAATAAACACTAAAGGAGGAACTTGGAAGATCGATTCTTGTGCATATGATGTGTTGGTACCAAATACCCCTTAAAAGTTCCTAAGTTTAGAGTCACTGGTGTACTCCTTTGGCAGAATGAATGAATGAGCTCATTTTATCTAGCTTCGGGTTTGGTATTTCTTCCCTTAACTTCTGTTTCTCCTATTCACTTGCAAAAATATTGGCAATTTCTAAAGAAAATTCAGTTTTCCTAGGAGTAATGAAGCTGATCATCTCTGAAGAGAGTGAGGCTTCTCTCACATGGGGAGCAGAGGCAGACGGCAGCCATTGTGGGAGATGGCATTTCTTTGTGCAGTGATCTGTAGAACAAATTATTTTTAGTACTGAAATTTTGAAGAAAAGCAAATCCTAAATGAAGAATTGTAAAATAATAGTTTAGAATTAAAAACGTAAAAAATATTGAAATGTAGGTAGGTCTCCCCAGTGAGTTTTGCTTCTGCAAGAAGAGTGTAAAATCATAGTTACTTTATTTCTGAAGTACTTTAATTGTGGGAAAATATAACCCAGACCACTAGGTTTCTTAAAAAATGCATTCTAAAAATTAGTTCCTTAAAACATCAGTTAGTTTGTGGGAAGATGTGCTGCGTTCTTCTTAGATGAAGTTTTGGAACTGCTGCTTCAGTACAAAACTAAATTCATCCCTGACTTTGAAATGAGTGTTTCCATCCCTGTGCTGACAAGATCAGTGTAGTAGTTGTAGCAGACCTAAAAGACCAGAGGTTTTTAAATATTATTGTTATTGTTATTGTTGTTTTGGGATTATTTAATTTGCATAGTGATTTATTCAGTGTGGTTGTTTGTTTATATTTGTGAAAGTGCAAAAGGAACCTGAGTAATTAATTCAGTATTTCTTTGCAGCTTTCCCTTTTAGATGTAATAAAGCTGGCATAGCTTCTGTCCTGCTGTACTCTCTTAGCAAGTAGAGTGAGCCAGAACAGGCCAGCAGAAGCAAGGGGTGGTGTGGAGTGGTGGCTCATGGAAGCTGAGTTCTGAGTAAGTTGTGATGTGGTTAGGTTAGGTTAGGTTAAGTGCTGAAATGTTTCCCAAGGGCTGGCTACGTCCAGATAACCTTGCTCAGTCCTTGGCTTCTTGGAGAGAAAAGCTCTGGTTGAAACCTATGTGTTTTTTCCATTCCATCTCTGTCAACTGCATGAAGCCACTCTTCTGGATTGCCCTGGGTCACCCAGTATATTGTCTAGTAAATTCATGTTAGGCAGTAATATGCTTATTCTTTTTATTTTCTTTGTTATTTCTTTCCTGCTTTTTAAATAACAAAATTAAAAATTGTATAAAAGAAGACTAATGCTGTTTCAGTGAACTGGTCCCATTTTCCAATTTTGCATGCAGGAGACCTATCTCAACTGTTCCTTCTCTGTTACTCTTCTTTCCCTTAAGCAATATTCAGAGCTTTATTAAGTCACGCTCCTTCTGTATCTGCCTGGAGAACATTTTTGACTGTGAACCCCAGTCACAGGAGCTTTTGGGAGCTGCTGGTGCTGGATTAAGCTGCTTACATGTGGTAACTTAAGGAACTTACTGTGTTTTAAGCAGCTGGAGAGGGGGAAAAATGTAAACTGAAACTCTGGTATAATGAAATAGCTGCTAAAATATGAAGACTGTTAAAATGAAGAAATACCTGTCAACGCACATCGACTTCATAAAAACTCCTGATTCAGTCAGTTTAATTTAGTGACTTACTGGTGGATCTACTGAGTATCTCAAATGAATGTAGTAACCCTGAGTGATGGACTTTTATTTCTGGACCTCTGATTTGGTTCAAAGGCTCATAAAAAATTATATAACTAAATATCTCCTGGTTGATAACAGATCGGAGGAAGCTCAGCTATGATTGTTCCCGCAAGAGTCCAAACTAGATTTAATAGGACATTGCCTTGTGATACATCTTTTTAGTAATGAAAGTGAAAAATCTTTTGTCCTGATATTAATATTTTAATCAGCTCTTTCTACTAATAATAATAAGTTAATTGCCTAATTCTTTGGGGTTTGTTTTAGTTTTACAAGCTTGTGATGATTTCTTAGTTTGACGCTTTCCTGAGGTGGTCCTTCTCCATAGCATTGAGAAAGAAAACCTGATTATCTTGGAATGTACTTTTTTTTTTTTTTTTCTTTGTTGTCCTTGAATTTCAGTTCTTAGCAATCATACCTGCATAGAAAGCTACTGGGTAAAAAGAATGCCATTTTTGGGAGCATCTCACCTTCTTTGTGCCCCTGGAGCACATACATTTATATGGATAACCCTATATGAAAAGAAATTACGTATATCCTAGCAATTGCTGAGTACTATAATGGATTTTTGTTGTTTTAGGCTGTCAGGGGGTTAAGCTATTTCACAGTTGTTTGAGATGAATGATGAAGCTGAAAGTTTGACCAGTAGCATTACAAAATTTTGAATGAGACCTTTGAATATCTTTGCAGAAAGCTAAAAAGAATACTGTCAGTATGTGATTTAAAACAGAAGGGAAATATGGATGGGCAGAATTTAACTGTGTGCTTAGGCAGAATTTAACTCTGTTAGTTTCTGTGATCATAAATGTCCTTTCTGTGTAAAAAATCTCATCGACTATTTGGGGTAGGTTTTTTGTAATGATCTGAGAGACAGAAGTCACAAAAATACATAGACAAATCTGATAAAAGCATTGTTTAACACATCTGTTTTTTTGAAATGGTTGTGGTTATGTGTGGCCTGTCAGAGTAACTAAGATGTATTTTAATGTGAACTTACTGATGCTGCACTTCTGAAAATATGGTTCACAAAGACTGTAAATGGTCTGAGCCTCTTCTGCACATCCCTTCCTAAGATGCTAAGATATAAATGCAGTCTTTGAGAGAAGAGTTTTGAGCTTGCTTAGCTACCAGCATACACTAAGCTTTATTTACATGTATTGACATGCACAATGTTTATAGCAAAACATCAATAACTATGAAAAACTCATTTTGCATGGAGATGCAAAATTTAAATATAATATACTATGCAAATAATCAATTTTGTGCTGAACCTGAGTACCAGACTTTTGAAGTCATCTGTTTAAATTACCATTTTTGTAACTGAGTGTGTGTGTATGCATGTATACATGTACGAGTGATAGAGCAGTCTAGCTTCCCCATTTGGATGAGCTAAGCATGTTTCATTCAGTAGATAGCTATATCCACAACACCTTGTGGATAAATTTCTAAGGACTTACTAGGAACTCTGGATGTGGGAAACATTCTGGATAATGTAAGATAGTCAATCCTTCATGTAGTTTTGTGAAAAACATATTCTTTGCCTTCTGTGCTTTGCATGCAGAAGGTATTTGATGCCTCATGACTTTACTTACAACTTAAACTCACTAAAGTCTCTGCTTTGTGGCGTTGTATTTAGGATGAGGAGTACAGCAGCCCACAGGAACTCCTGCAGGCTCTCCAAGGTCAAGGACAGGGCCTTACATAACTCACAGACCATTTTATTACATGCCTTCTGATGATGGAAAAAAGTCTTTTTCATTCCCCAGTTAGGGGAAACTATGTTAAAAGCTTGAGATATCTATCTCTTACCACCACGTGGTTTAAAATCATTTGTACTTAATGGGGTGCTGTGGGACAACAACTTGGCTGTCTGGAGTACTGTGACAAAAACAGTATAGTCTTCCTCTCTGAGTACCATAATGGTCTTTTTGGTTGTATAAATTATATTCTGGGGACTACAAACTACAGAAAATTGTCTGATGAAAAATTTTAGTAAATCAGCAGCCCCAAAGGTTATATTTTGCTGCTCTGAATCATAGTACCATCCATTCAGTGTAAGGTTTAAGTGACTCCAGTATTTAACAATTTTAAACTTGGATTTTTAAATTAAGCAATTGCACAATATGTTTGTGAGTACAGCTGATTCCCCCTCTGCAAGGAATGCTTCCAGGAGTACAGCTGATGCTACTTTATCACTGTTTATTTTTTCCTTTTTACTCCTGTATTAATGTATCCCCACAGTATCACAGCAAGGTAGTGTGATACAGTTTTCAGATTTATTCTTTTATCTGGATTGTATTTTTAGAAAAGAGCTAGTTTTCTCGTTCTTTGTGTTCACCAACATCCACTGACAGCCTGATATGAACCTGTTTTGATATACTGATGATATACAAAATTAACTTCTCTACTTTTGTTTTAAGTAGTTTCAGGGAGACTCTGATCTGATTTGTCATTGTGTGCAATCTTCTACTTTGAATCTGTTTCTCTTTTTCTCATCTGGTGTTATATAAATTTAACAAAGCATTATGTAAATATACACATACCTATAAATATCTATGGTATATTTATTTTTATGTCTTCAACTGTGTAGCATTACAAATATTATTTGAAGTTAAAGATTTATTTATGTCTTACATTTACATACAATATGCTGGAAATATATTACATAATTGCAGGTGAAAATAACTTCCAAATTTTTCTGAGAGTGCAGACTTAGTAAAGGTATATGAGAGGACTGTATTTGAAGAATGTTGCAGAACACTGATAAAGTACTTGCATTAGATTTCAACGCTGAATAATTATAAGAAATTTGAAAGCTAAGAACAGGCATAACATCTTTGACCTTGGCTGGAATTTGGCTTTCTTTGCAGGACTCAATTCTACATGAAGAGTTTGAACACTGTTTTGTTATGTTCCCTTTTTGTTAGCATCATTCTCCTTTCAAACAGGGAGTAGTATCTTGAAATCAATGCATCAATATTATAATGGGATTGACTGAAAGCAGCAAAGAGGATTATGTGTACCCTTTAAATTATGCTGTTCAGCTGTTCTTTCTGTTCTTCATTCATTTACCTTCCTCACTTTCCAAATAGGAAATGTATCTAGCCAAGCATGCAGGCACACACCTGTGTATTTTCCAAATTTCCAAATTAAAATAGAAAATTGCATTTAGTAGGTTGCATAATTGCAGGTATATAAAATGTACATGAAATCCTGTACTACTTTCTGTGTCATTTCAGTATGTCCCAATTTAATTGTTATTCACAGCCTGTTTTAGAGGCCCATATTTGTTCCAGAGTGTTTGATACCCATCGGTTTGAATTTAGAGACTCAGATTGTAAGGAAGTCTTCCTCATAAATATGATTTTGAAATGTTAATGTTTTTATGAAATAGAAATTTTGTACTGGATCTGTGGTCATTTGTGGCTTCTGGTGTTTTCTACCTTCTGTGTTTTCACCTCCTAAATCTTATTATATGACAGTTGAAGATCTTATTACTTTAAAATATTATTTTCCTTAAAAGAAACTGGCACAGCTGAGGTCAAGGAGAGTTGGTAGGGATCTGTGTCTGCAAACGTAACTATTCCACTGAGCACTACTGAGAAACTTCTTTCTTTTGTAGCATATTAGGATTCCTTCTGCTGACAAATATGTTATCAAGTATGTATTCCATAATGACATCTTAAAGTTTTTTAAAAACTCAGTTATTAAAAAAAAAGCCTTCTATGAAAATCAAAAGATCAAATTTTAATGACTAAGTTTAACATTATTCTATTCTCATCTTTTAAATTTAATCAGTACTTAAGGTATCATTTTTCTTGAATTGCCTTTCTGCATGTAGAATTTTAGAAATCTGTGAAGATGGTAGGTAAAAAGGTAGGACAAAAGACCAGTGTTTTTTTCAGCAGAGTTTGAAACTTTAAAAGGCATTTTAAACTGCTGCCAGTTTGACACCTATTTGCTACTTATCTGAGAACTGAAATATTTAATTCTGTTGTTAATTAATTCTTTTCTTCGGAAACCCACACAGCATTTGAGAGATTTGATATTATCTATCTCTTTTTCAGTTAAGCTGGTTACTATCCATCTGTATTCTGAGTGTTCTGAATACCTCTTCATAACTGTTGTAGCACTTCTGTGATCTGACCAACAGCATTTACAGGCTAGTCACAAGAAGCGAATGCCCTTGAGCCTTACTCTACTTTGAAAGTTTGGCCCTTCATACTGAATAGCATTTGCTAAGTGGAAACCAGCACTTTTTGGTAATACATACATGCGTACATTCATACATAAATTGGCCTTGTAGTATCAATTCACATATTTAACATAAAAAGTTTGCAGAGTGACCACAGGTAAGAGAAAGTTTATGTGCTTATGTTGCATTGACATTGAATTTACTGAGTGTTTTTAGCTTAATTCAGCACTGGGTTTCTTTGGCTTTAATGGTGTCGCAGCAGAGGTAAAAGCTACATGCAAGTGTAGTGGTGGCTTGACCTTGACCAGCAGCCAGACCCCCCACCCAGCTGCTCTCTCACTCTCCCTCCTCAACAGGACAAGGAAAGAAAATAAGATAAAAAAGTTCATGAGTTTGAGATAAAGATGGGCAGATCCCTTACAATTACAAATGGCAAAACAGGCCTAGCTTGGGGAAAATTAATTTAAATCTATTGCCAGCTAAAACTAGAGTAAGATGGTGAGAAACAAAGACAAAAACTAGAACCCCTTGCCCTACTGACCTCTTCCCAGGTTCAACATCTCTCCTTCATTCCTAGCTGCTCTGTCTTCTCCCCTGCGAGTGGCGCGGGGGGTATGGTGGAGGGGAACCTGTCCACAGCGGCTCCTCTCTGCTGCTCCTTCCCCTGCCCGCCTTTCCCCTGTGCCAGTGTGGGCCCTCTCCATGGTCTGCAGCCCTTCAGGCTAAAACTGCTCCGGCATGAATTCTCCGTGGGCATTAGTTCTTGTAAGGAGAATCTGCTCGAGTGTGGGCTGTCTGTAGGTGGCAGTTTCTTCAGGAAATATCCACCTTGCTCTGCTGTGAGGTCCTCCCTGGGCTGTAGTGTAGATATCTGCTCCAGTGTGGTCCTCTCCACGGGCTTAAGGGAAATGCCTCCTTCACCATGGTCCTCTCCATGGGCTGCAGCAAAACCTCTGTTCCAACGCCTGGAGCACCTCCTCCCTGTTCTCTGACCTTAGCATTTCCTGGGTTGTTTCTCACACTTTTTTTCTCTCACTCTTCACTGCTTGGGCAGCATTTTGCCCTTTCTTAAATATGCTTTCACAGAAGCACCGCCATCTTCACTGAAGACCTCAGGTATGCCTTGCAGCGGGTCGATCGCAGAGCAGCCCATGACCTCTTGCAGACACCACCTGTACAGCCCCTCCAGTACCAAAACCTTGTCACAGTCACCCAATACACTAAGATGGAGGGAAGCAACATAAAGGGTTGGAAAACAGTTCTACAAATACAGAAAATTGTCTTGTTTTGTTGTGTTTCTTACTATGGTTAATTTCTCTATTTCTTTTAGCATCAGTTCAGCTACAATAAAGTTTATTTGTGGTTATCACTTTTCTAAACAAAAGACTGGAGCAATGTTCTGAAGAGACAAACAGTGTATTGGGAGGAGGTCTTCAATCTCTAAGAAACATATGCGGAGAAATCGGGCTTGTATTTCTAAATTCTTGAAAGACAGAGAGAGGCAAAGAGCAGTGCACATCAGTAATTGGTTTTTTTGGCTGTGTATATGGTGTGTAGTGTATATGGTGTGTAGTGTGCTGAAAATACTTTTTTTACATGAAAGAGTGCATTCTTTGTGCACATTTCCTTTTCAGCCTTTTTTTTGAATAATCTAATTTTAAAAATCCTGCAAAAGTATTTTTATTTCCTCTTTACGTATATACTGAACAGCCTTGTTTAGCTTTGGACTATAGTTGAGTTGATGAGGAGGTCTTCTGTCCGATGTTGTATCTTCATTGTCATTACAGGTTATGTTCCTTTTAGAAGAGTTGCCTGTTTGCAACTACTGTCTACTAGTGACAAATTAATTAGTCTACTAGTGACTGGTTAATTAAGGTTTTATTTAGTAAAACACCAGGATCAACATTTACTATGAAATGTTTCAGTTCTTTGGTGGCAAACTGAAGGCCTTGCTTGTAAAAGAACCAACGCCTGCATTTAATTTTCAGCTACTAGTAGACATCACCTGTCTGTCTGGGCTACTCTGATATTTGCCAGCCTTTGCTTTTCAATGTTTCACCATGAGAGATCTTGCTGAGTCTTTGTGCAATTTCTCATGTAGTTTTTCATCCTATATTGATCTGTATTGGTGCCTGAAGCTTGAAGAAAGCTTAGATAGTTCTACAGAAGCTGTAATAGCACCCTGGGTGAAGCATCGATATGCTCTAGGGCAGGCTTACATTGCATCTTAGTATTTATAAGTTGTAATTTAGATATCCATTCTGACCACACTTTCTTAGATTTTTTCTCAATTTTATTAACTTAGTGTAAGCAATTGATTTTGAAGGGACAAGGCTTAATTGGTCTGGCATTTTGTTTTATCAGTAATGACAATTAAAGGATATATGAGAAATTCTTAGTAAATAATACACAAAAATTCAGTTCAATGTAAAGTTTTAAAAATAGTGCATGAAAAAATTCTTTTTTTTTGCCTTAACCAGAGATATGTTTCACTTCATAGTGATGTAGTAATGTCATTTTCTGAAATGGCATATTTATTTTCTTTTTGGTGGTCAATGGCAGCTCTGAAAAATATAGCATTTTTAAATGAACTTATAACAAAGTTTGCTAATGACATACTAAAGTTAACCTTATATTTTATTATTTCAGTTGTTCATGGTGGACAATGGAGCAGATGACTGGAGAATAGCCATGACTTATGAGCGTATTTTCTTTATCTGCTTGGAAATACTGGTGTGTGCTATCCATCCCATACCTGGGAACTATACGTTCACATGGACAGCCCGGCTCGCCTTTTCTTATGCTCCATCCACAACAACAGCTGATGTGGATATTATTTTATCTATACCAATGTTCTTAAGACTATATCTTATTGCCAGAGTTATGCTTTTGCATAGCAAACTTTTCACTGATGCCTCATCTAGAAGCATTGGAGCATTAAATAAGATAAACTTCAATACTCGTTTTGTTATGAAGACTCTAATGACAATATGTCCAGGAACTGTACTGTTGGTTTTTAGTATCTCATTATGGATAATTGCTGCATGGACTGTCCGAGCTTGTGAAAGGTAAGGTTGTTTGCTTGTTTAGTTCTTTCTGTCTTTCTATTTTTCTCTCTTGTTTTGCCTCTTAAATTTTGGATTTAGGGGACCTAAATATTTAATGGAATGGGGTTTCCAGTTCCTTGATATTTTGAGTGTTGGTTGGATTGTATTCTGTGCTACAGATTGTCAGAAATGCTTTGCCTTTTATTCTGAAGGAGTTCTGCAGAGGTTTATGCCGTGCTGTTTACTGTGGCATTGTGATTTGATTTCAGTGTCTCGATACAAATTTAGGTATTTTTGCTAAAACACAGTGGACAGATACCATAAAATATCTTTAAGAGTAGTTGTTGATATTCTGCATTGATATCGGCTCTCATTGTTGTAAATTAAATTTATTGAGGATAAGATAGATAAAATAGCCATGTAAAATTCCATTGGAAAATGTTTGGAGTTTTTTTAATTTGAGTTTTATTATGCTGTAAAAGAAAAGGGAGTACAAAGTATTGTTAGGGAGTTGACAAAATCAAAAAGGAGGAACAAGCAGAAAAATTACAGTAATATAACTTTTCTTTCTTCCCCTAAAAATCAGAAAAAGTGCATTTTAGAGGCAGACTTTCATTCATTTCAGCTCGCTTTCCAACCTCCCCCTCCCACAGACTTCAGTGTAGGTGCAGAATAAATGGCTATCAGTGCTGACAGCTTGAAATTCTCTCAAACACAGCTTTAACAGAAAATAACTTAGCTTCTTATTGGATAGGATTGCTTAGGAATATGAGCTAGGTTAACTCCTGAGGAGACAATGAGGATGATTCTCTATGAAACTTTAATGCCTAGGACAGCTCTTTGATCCTGGAAGGAATTTCTCCTTACTTAAACTGGAAGACCTTCAACACAATTAAGGCACTTCTGCTGCAGGTTATTGACCCTTTTATTTTTCCTCTTCCTTTCCATGTCTGCCCATTTTAGAAGGAGTTTAGTGGAGTTATTTGTAACAGCTAGCCGATTTAAATCAGCAGTTAAATTGCACATCAACTGTTATGGTTATGTTACTTTTGGAAGTTAACTCCCTGCATCACTTCTCAATTTGTTACAAAATAAAATAGCTGATCTTATAAAATGAGTGTAGAGATCATGTTGATGTTGTAGGTTTTATTGATAAAATTGCCAGAATCTTAGAATGTAGTTTGTTACAGTAGATGCTTTGTGTCAGTTGTTTCCTCGTGTTACGGCAAAACTAATCATTAAGTGTTCTGAAAATGCCATGTTAACAGTGACATATTATAGTTTCAATATATTCCCCATAGGTGAAGCAGACAGAGCATCCTAGATTCTGACTCGATCTATAATAGTTGTATTTTAATAAGCATGTTCTTGTTTCAGATTTAACTGACTTGTGCAAAGCCTCTGTGTGTCACATTCTTCACCTGTGTTCCCACCAGGTTTTTTTTCCAACAGAATTACTGCTCAGGAATTCCTGAGTGTCTGCATCAGGCATTTCCCAAATTGTCACCTGTGAAGTGGCTCCAAATAACGTCATCATCCATTGTTGTCACTCCATTACATATCACTAGTTAATAATGATATTTTTATGATGTTGTTGTTGTTGTTGTTATTATTATAAAGTAGAATTAGTCATTATTTTATTAACTTTTTAATAGATGCACATTCAAAATAAGCTTATAAAACTTGTGCCTCAGTAAAAATTACTGAAAAATATTAACTACTGTCTGATACACATGTTTGTAAAACATGTATTTGGGTTTTTTATTATTTATAAAAGTTTATTTGTTAGTGTAAAGAAGGCAGGACAAGAGGCTGTAGTGTAGAAGTAATACTAAAGTAAAAGAAACAGACTTCACCTATTTTCCAATCAGGGAGAGTGAAGACAACACTATCATAAGATTTTTATTTTGTGAGTTTGTTTATTTCTACTTAGAAATGGAGGCACTTCTGCTGTGATCCTGGGGGGAAGCTTTTTTGTTTGGTCAGGTACGCTGAACTCAGGATTGCAAAAAAGCACTGAATTTTCTTCAGCTTGCTGCTAAACTAGTCATGGATTTTCCACATTTTAATTTGCAGTTGCTGTCCTTGAAGTGATTGTAATGGTTTGGACAGTAACATGGATAGCCGCTAGGGCCTTCTAAAACCGAAACCAAACACAACTAAAAGCAAGTTAAATATAAGAGTGAACATTAGATTAATATGTCTCTAGCATAATGACCTTCTGTCAGTGGAGTCCAGTCCAAGATTATGTTCCTTCACATTTAACAAAATTGTTAATTTTATAGGTGTTCAAAACAGGGACATATGAAAGAGATATATGGGTGGCAGAGCGCTGGCACAGGCTGCCCGGAGAGGTTGTGGCATCTCCTTCTCTGGAGATGTTAAAAACCCACCTGGGCATGACTCTGTGCAACCTGCTGTAGGTGAACCTGCTTTAGCAGTGGGTTGGATTAGGTGATCTCCAGAGGTCATTTCCAACCACGACCGTTCTGTGATTCTGTGATTTTGGCTTTGGGAATTAGGTATTTATGTCATCCATGCTAGTTGCACAGCCAGTTTTGTGTGTTTTGCCTCAGATTTTCCCTTGAGGGAATATGTAAGTATTTTGCCAAAGGAATGATACTTTGGCTTTGGATTCCAGTTACTAATTAGTCCACCAAAAACCTATAGATCCATAGCCCATAGAGTACAATTTTTTTAAAAAGCTCCTAAAAGAAAATGCCAAACCCCCACACATCAGAATGCTCTGAACACTGCTATCTGAAGCTAGGTATCCCTTTTTGTATAGCTGGAGGCAGATGCAATAACCACTGGTCATGGGAAGGGACAGGTGTGGTGGCTGAATCCATTCTGTGCTGTGTAGTAGTCATAGTCCTCAAAAGATGTCTCCTGAGGTGTTAATGGCTTTGATTTGCTCAGTAGTTAAAAGTTTAGTTAACGCAAATAAAATACATTTCGTTCATCTGCTCTTAAGTTGATTTTTTCCCCCCTCAGTTTTAACTAGAGGGAAACTATTTGTTGGAATAGAGTATTTTATGTACACAAAACAATCCTGAAAATGTATTTTATCTTTAGAAGCATTTTATTCCACCTGATGCTATACATGAAACCCTAATTTAGCAGGAATCAGGATTTAAGGCAGCAGTCAAGTGGGTTTGTTTTGATGAGGGGGGGGTTACATGAATAACATTCGAGGTGTTAAATGGTTCGCAGCATCACTCCAACACCAAGCTCTTTAATTTTTGTTATGTTGTAGTTTTACATAAAACTTCGTACTAGCGGTTTTAGAATTTCTTCAGTGTCTTATTAACTCAGCTGGCCATCCAAATTAGAACAAGATGATGGTGATAAGATTTAATAGATTAAAACATTAAAATTTTGGAATGGAGATGAAACATTCTTATGCTATTCCATGTCCTCAGTGAGGGGGAAAGACACAGGAGACAGCATCCTTACTGTGAAGCTGTGTGTGCTCACCAAAAGCTGTTGCTGGTGAATCACAGCCTGATTTGGAGACTGTTGTTCTGTGTGAAGTCAGATTTTTCTCATTGAAGGCTGGCCTGGGGATGGGAAGAGAGATTTGGAAGCACTGCATTTCATAGCAAGGAAGGTAACATGAAAGAGCATCGTTATCCACATAAGGAAAACCCTATAGAGATAAGTTATGGATTGAAGCAGGTGAGTTGACTGTCTGAATAAAGACTTCACTGCTTTAATGGTCATCTGACTGATCACTTGATATAAACTGAACTAAGGCAGGACATGTGGCTTTCTCAGTGCCTTAATGGCTGTATTGTTAGCTCTTAGAATGCTAATTATAGCAAGTGACACTTCGCATTGGTGAGCAAGGTATTTTCCAGGATTGCAGTTTAAGGTCGTCCATAAGGGCAGAATGTGGTACAGATAATGATGGTGGGCAGCCAGCTGAGTATAAATGGGTTTCTAGGGCTGCAGAGTAATCTGACTGGGGGAGTTTGAGAGCAAAAGATGGGGAAAGTACGAAGTGTTGCTACATACACGATGCCGGAAATTCTTGCTTTTTTATTGCTCAGGTTTTTACATCTGTTTTGAGAGGGAAATTACATTACATAGGTTTTAATATCTGCCTTTTCATTGCCAGCATCAGTGTATTGCTATCTGTCATATGTGGGCTTCATAATGAAAATCTAAATTTTTTATTATGTCTAAGTCAATAGATGTTTGTGTTTATAACGTCTCTGAGGCACACATCTGGAACACTTATGAATACATTATTTTGTATATGAATTATGAGCCCTGTGAGCAGATTACTTTTCTCAGTCTCCCATATTGATCTTGTTACTGAAATAGCTCTCTGCGTGGTCGTCAGTTGCTTATAGCAGTTAAAATAGAAATATTTGGTTTCTCAAAACAAAGTTGGTATGTGTAGTGCTGTGTCATTGAAAAGTCTGACAAACTTGCTTTGCTCTTCTGGAGAAGATCTGCCTCTGCAGTGAGAAGTGTGCTGCTTTTCTGGGTTATGTAGAAGGTAATTACTCCTGGTGATCTTCAGTTTTTTCTGTGCAAAGGGAGAACCTTGTCTTCTGAATGCACACATGGCTATAACGTGCCTGTGTATCAGGGCAACATGAGCCACATGTGCCCATGTTACACTGTTGTACGTCCAGAACAGCTCATATCACATGCCTGGAGTTACTGTGGATTTACAACAGCGGAACTAAGAACAGAAGTGGATTTTCTGGTTCCCCAGAGAACACATTTTTGGCACCATTTTTGGTTCTGTTTGTACCTCTCTAGCTTCTGGCAATGAAGACAGTTCAGACTGAGTGTTTAGTCATCGTTTCTTCCTCCCATCAGCTTCTGCTCTATATACTTTCCTTGCTTTAACAAAAAAACCCCAAACAAACAAAAAACACCAAAAAACCCCACCTCATATGTGAAGGTGAAACCCTTTTCAGCTCTCTGTTCATTCTTGTTTTCTACAGATGAATACCTATCTGTCTTACTTCTTGGAAATACCATGCCATCACAAGGCTTCCAGTAAGCAGCTCATACATGACACTGCTAGACAAATGTGAAGGAGTCATTTGATACAAGCAGGTGGATGCACAGAGACTTTCAGTTGTAATTCATGCAGGAAAAAGATGTTTCTTAGCTATCTAATTTCCTCGCAGTATGTGACTTCTTTGATTGGCTCGAGGACCTTATCTGAGGTTGTACAGTGCATGGGTAATCCCAAGGCCATACTCCACTGGAAACTGCCTTTAGCAGTGTCCGCAGTGCCAGTGTAAAGATTCTTGCTAGTAGTTTAACAGTGATCAAAGATGACATGTCATCATCTTGACTTGAGTCTGTGCTATGAATGAATGATTCTCTTGCCTTCTAGTCTTCATTTCTGGTTTTGCCAACTGAATGCAGATGAACTGCAAACGTTAGGTTACTCTTTTGTAATATTTACATCTCAAAGCAACTAACTCATAACTAAAACCATACGTAACTGGCTGCATTTTTGTTGCAAATGTTTCCAACAGACACCAGGTCTATTGTTTTATCAAACAGTGAAGGCAACAAGGGAGTCCATCACAGAAGTACACCCGTGAATGTCTGATATACATAATTGAGATCCAAAAAAGAGCACGTTATCCAAATAAAAAAATTGGTTTGCTAGGTGTATCCAGAAGGATTAACGGCTAAATGATGTATTCTTTAGCTTCTTGAAAACAAAACTGTTTATGTACATTTAATGGAGGATGCAGAGGCATATTTCTAATGCCTATAGAGTTTGATCACTGTTCTTTTAAATCCATATTTTCCTTCCCTCTGGAACAATGCTGTTTGTGTATTCTCAGCAAAAGAATTTTGAGACTACAAGTAAGAACATATTTATCAGTTTGTTTGGATTTACAGAATTAGCCTTATAGCTATGGAAAGTAACAATAATTGGTGCAGTAACTGAGTGTGTATATTCATTCTTTCACAAAAATGTAGCAAGCCAAGATAGATCAGTGTTTCTCTAGGCCAAAAATAGCAGACCCAACTTGGGGGAATGGAGTGCAAAAGACGAAAAGTTAAATAACAAGCACCAAAAAAATCTCCTTGCTAACTTAAAAAAGGTCTTACATCTCTTTTTTAAGGTCATCTAACTAGAGCAGGAAAACTTTTTTTTTTTAGGTTAAATTCCCTTTTATTTACAAAGGATTTATATGTACAACATGGTATGAGAACAGAATGAAGTGGAAAAGCTCATGTATAGTTCCAAGGTCTCATAAGAATGGTGAGCCAAGAAAACTGTTTCTATAAATGCAAAAGTCTGAAGAGAATGAGAATACTTACAAAGGAGTACTTACCTGCTTCCAAGGACAAATTGTCTTTTCTTTTTTTCCCCCCCATTAATCTTGAATGTGTAAAACTAATTCAGGGAATGATCTTTCTCCTGTTGAGCAAGGATGGTTATACACGCTCCAAATTCTTTCAGATAAGAGGGCACTTTATGGGATTATTTTTTTTTCATTATTTCATCACTGGATCCAAAGATGCATCCTGTGGTTCTTGCATTTTTAAATGTGGTCATTCATTTTTTTTCCTTCCCATTTTAACTAACACCTTAAACTATTCAGAATATTTTACTTCAAAGGGAGTCAAGCCTATTTGTCATAATACCTTAAAAGCAGTCCTTAGAAATTACAATCATAACTGAAGCAGAAATCAATTTCTTATAATTTCAGAATATAATGTTTTGCTCCAATAGCTTAATGTATTTGAAAAATACACCCTGAAATTGGGATTTAGCCTTTACTACTGTTTTATTTTGCTCCTTGAGCTGGATATCAGGCCACAGTGCGGAGTTTGCATCATGATTGTCACTTCAGTGCTAATAAATGCATGATAGGCTGACTATACTCTGACATTAGACATTAAAGAGTTCCTTTTATTTATTTTTTACAATTGAGTCCTAAAATTATAAGTCTAGAAGGTCAATTACAGGAAACAGTTATTGTGTGGGGAATTGCACAGTTTAAAGAAATTAGTGGTTATATGGATGGAAACATCAGAAGGTGCTTTTAAAACATTGTGTGTTCCTTGTTTTCTTTTTCTGTGCTCCTCCCTCTTTTAAATTGTTTTCTCAATACATTTTTTTGCTTGGGTAGTTTTTTGTCTTGAAAAGTTCAAAATCAACTATAGTTTTTGCTACAGCTGTTCTGTAGCTGAGATGGTAAGTGATTTGCAGCAAATCACTCATACATATTGCACAGATATCATGCTAGTGTCCAGCCTATGCTTAGAACTTCTGCTGTGCTATATCCCCATATAGTTAACATATATATGGGGAGTACAGCTCCCCAGGCAAATCTTTACTGCTGGTAGGTCTCATAGCTTTGCATAATTTACAGGTAATTCGGTACTGTTTTGTTTTCAGAGGAGCTGAAAAAGCCTTACATTAAAATGACTTATTCAAAGGATCCCCAACAGTGTACAGCTCTGTGATGTACACAAGCCCCTAATTCCTATGGAAACATTGGATATTTAAACCCTCAACAAAGTTTAACAGCACTTAAAGAGAACCCTAATACTGTGTCATGCTGCAAACCAGTGCCCAGTGAGTGGAAAGGTCCCATCAGCAGCCCTTCTGGAATATTATTGAAATACTACATCAGTCTTAAGTTCAGAAACAGCAGCTTCCTTCTCTTAGCAGGAGTCTGACTTGATCTGTATTGCTGACTGCAGGAAATAAGTGCTGCAGGAAACACACCAAACTGGAGTGATGCTTACAGCGGGGACTAGGGAGATACACCTTGATACGACACCCCTTGGCTCAATCTGTGAGATGGGTGCACTTGTCACACGCAGTTCTCCCCAAAGAGTCAGACCGAAGGCTGCATGTGTTCACCTGCCTTCTGTTCTGAGCAACTCACTCTTAGTATTACTTCTTGAAATGATTTTATGTATTAAAAAAAAAAAAAAGTTAGTCGAAGAAAAAGTAACAGAGTTCTAAAGGGAATGAAATTTTGCCTTCTAAATTCATTGCAAGTGACAAGGCTTTTCCCCATTGTGGCCCCAAACACAGGAATTCTCAAATCCTGATGCTAGTTTTCTGTAAAGCTTCCATGGTATTTCTGGACTGAAATACAGACACCTTTTTCACTTTTATTTATATTGATTTATTTAAAATATTTTTCTAAAAATACCCTACATTCTAACATTTGTAGTATGTTGTAGACATTTGTATTTGGGTGACTGAATCAGAGGGAATACATCATGATTTTTTAAAAAAGAAGCTTGTTCTCCTTTTTCCTCCATCATTGTTGCTGGGGTGTGTTCCTGGGATCTCGGTCTTCTCAGATGTGCAGTGCTCACGAACAATGCATTTGGAGTCAGGGCCATGATACATGACTGACTTTGTTAATTTTTTAACTGTGCAAGTGTTGGTGTATGTTATCATCTACACTCATGCTTCCAAAAACGGTGATGTTAAACTTGTTCAGAGCTTGTAGGCTGATCAATCAAGAACATTCCTGAATTAGAAAATAGAACATGAATCTACTTGCAGTTATTTTTCTCTAAACCAGAGTGATATGCAATTATTTTTTTTAAGCCTTGTTCCGTGTTAAGTGAAATCCATTGGCAAAATTCCTATGGGTTTTCAGAAGACTGGTTCACTGAATTTAAATATGTTAATGGCAAAGTGAAGCTATTAATGCAATGTGAATTGGACAAGTATCTCAGATTATTTAAGCTGCAAGCTTCTGGATCGGGGCTGACTTTGTTCTGTGTTTGTACACTGCTTAGCACAGCCATGTCTGAGAATAACACTTACATACATGATGTTGCAGTACTAATAAAAGCAATTATTTCCAGGTAGAAGAAAAGGGAGCTAAACACTTCTGAAAACCGGTGATGTTCAGATGAAGGTGAATGCTTTCACGTGTTGATACAGCAGTTTAAGACAAACTGTTCAGTTGTGATTGATGCCACCTGTGCTGACAGCTTGCGTGGGGAACGCTGCCTAGGCAGGAGTAACACCCTGCTAGCTGGCTTGTTTTCCCTGCAGAGACTGGCTTCCCAAAGAGGAGAAGGCTGAGGAGAGAGTCTCTGTAGCCTCACTTGAAGAGGGCAAGCTATGTTCATGCCAGTCCTGCAGTGGGACCTTAAAAGCTAGTCAGGTTGGTCAACTGTACTCCTATTACGTGGGTGCAAGCACTGTGTGTAGCAGTGTGCTGCAAACATACGTCAGGTTGTTTTGGAATGGCCCGGCACTAAACCGGGCTATACTTTCATTTATGGCATCTGTGGCACAGTGCTTAACTGTATCTTCTGGTGCCAAGCTTAACAGCAAAAGACACCAGTCCCTGATTGCTGAGAAGGTGCAATGAAGGTAGAAAATACTCCACATGTCCTAGAGTAGCAGCTACCTGAATAGGATAAGAGCAGAAACAGTATCATCACCTCGGAATAACTGTCTCAGTGCGTGTTTGTGTGAGACAGAAATGGAAAGGGAGAAGGACATCTAGCAATAACTATGAATAAAACAGTTGTTTGGGTTTTTTTGTTGTTGTTGTTTCTAAAAGATTTATTTATTCCATTCATTTATTAAATACTTACAAATAACACTGACTTGCAGAAGAGTCAAAAACATATATGTCAAAAATAGCAGTAAAAACCTGTGTATGCTGTCTTTTAAAGAATAAAAACATTGTAATAAAATGTATTATAATACATATACAAGATATATACATATACATTATAATACAAGAAATGACAGAATGAGTAAAGATGTGGCTGCAGGGCAGAAGATTTTTATTAATATTAATGTTAATGTAGTTTTCTGTGGTAATCTTGATCACCTAGAAGTGTAAACAAATGATTCACTTAATATAAACTAATAAAATTCACATTGTGGGTATGCCAGGACTGCAAGGTCCTGTTCCAGTTTTGAGTGCAATGGTGTATTGTTCACCAGTTTTATTTTGTTATGATGGCATAAAAAAGCAGAATGGGATAATGTTAAAGAGTATTGTCAATATTTGTACACTGGCGTAGATACCAGTGTGGTTACATAGCAGTTGTTACGTCTCGTTGGACAGACTGTGTTAAAAACACTTCAAGTTGTAGGCAACTTTGGAGTACAAAGCAGAAAGGTTTTAAAAACCTAGGAGTTGCGAGTTGTGTGGGCTGAACAAATGAACATATTCTGTCAAAGATCAGGATTTTGTATAAGATTAGTATACTAAAAACTAGCTTTTCTGGAGCCATCTCTGCAGTCCAGGTGTTTTCGCTTACTACAGCTGTGCTTTCATTTCCTTGCCTATAATGCTGTGACTCTTCTTTTGGGACATATTTGGGCATCTTCAGCAGGTGCAAAGAGCCTCTGCTAGCAGGGTATGCACAGCTGGAAAGTGCAAGGCAATTATTACTTTCTAAGGCACCCAAAAGCTAGTTGGAATTTCATGAGCTACTAGACTAAACATTAGGACACTCACCAGCACAGTAAGACACCAAAAGACCCTTTCCTGGCCAGGCAGTTGTGAGGGAGGTGGTGAAGGTCTGGCCTCCACAGCTCCCAGAGACAGTCATTTGTGCTGCTGCATTACCACCTCTTGCCAAGCTGCTCGCATTGATGGATGGATGATCCTCCCTGGCTCCAACCAGACCAACCAGTCTGACTTGCCTTCTGTTTTTTTGTTTTAGGACTTTATACCTTTCCATGTTGGGGTTTTGCCTCTTAATCCTTGAGCTACCAACTGTCCTTGTCAAGCAGAGGAGGTGGTGTTTTTTCAAATTAGAGGAAAAATCAGTGATTATGTCCTAAGGCTTATGTATATCCACTTTGGAACACATTCTTCATTTGTAGAAAAACATTTGCATCCTGCTGCTGGAGCAGAGTAGCTGAACTTCATTGTATCTTTTGTTGGGTGTTTCTTTCTTAGGATCAATAGCAGACCCAACAAAGTTATAAAGGACACAGTTTCAAAATAATGTTCTTCTGGTCATTGCACAGTAGAGCAAACAGGTAAGTAGAGATGTGACTAAAAATCTTTAAAAGTTTGGGACTGAGCTGTCAAAGCCTTTGCAGATTCAATCTGTAATCTGGTGATCTCATGCTCTCATAAACTAAGTCAGCTTAAGCCATGAAAATCTGTGTTCAGGAACAGGTACTGATTAAATAACTCGTTCTAAGTTATCTAGGAGTTAACAGTTCTGTAATATGGAAGTGTCATTTTTTTATAAGACTTAAAGCAGTCCCTAATTATTATCTTTAAAGTCCATGATCTTTTTCACAAACATGAGAGACAGTAATATAAAAAAACCTAGTAGAAGCACCTTGTCTTTTTTTGCAAAAACAACTACAAGCCAGTAATGCTTTTCTGCTGTTAGTTTACTGCCTATTAGCTGTCTCATGTTGTCTGGATGTTTCTGAAATGAAACAAAGAAAGAAGGAGTCAAAAGACACTGTTGCCCTAGCTGTTGTTTAAATTTTAAATGGAAGAATTTAATGTAAAAGGAAGAAAAAATATTTTAGTCTCATTACAGCTTGATGCTGTTTGAAGGGAGAGGAGAATTTTGGCTGTGTATTTTTCTTTTTGCCTTGTTTTCTACTGCTGCCACCTCTGGTAGGTATGGGATATATACAGGACATGAGATCTAAAGGGGAAAAGCTGCTCCCTTGATCCAGCTCTAGAGGAGAATATGGAAGACCATGGAAGGTATTTTGGTTAATAATCAGTCATGTCAGAAGGGTCAATGGCTTTGTTTTGGATTAAGTATTTGGCTATGGTACATCTGAGAGGGAAAATTAAACACAGGTTTATAAAACATTGCACACCAACTGCTGGGTTTGCAGTGGCGTGGTGGTAGGAGGATGCTGAGGTTACTCTGAGGCGGGTGCTATTTGGCAAGTGCACCATCAATTCATTGCTTCAGGCTTGCTTTTGGTAGTTGCAGAGGGATGCAGTTAATCTTTGTCACATCTCCTTCAGCCACCGAGTTCATTGTTGTTACTGAATAGCCTAGATTTATCAGTTGTGTAGACAATTTAATTGGTTTGACCTGAGAATTGTCCAGAATGTTTTCCTTTATGACCTTAGTGTCAATCCAGCGAATGGACTGCACATTTCCAGGCATGCAATAGCGTATGTGGAAAACAACTTTGCAAATGGTAATAGTCTTCTAATAAAAATTATTTATCTCTTCATTGAGTTTCAGACAGAATATACTTGATGTTCTAATTCCTTGAGTTAAAGGTGGTCTATTATTTTATACTTTAAAGAATGCGATAGATGCAACCTGAAAACCTTCCCACAATCTGAAATCACAGAGATGCAACATTGCCTGAAATGGAACAGTGAGATTTCAGAACCAGTATTCATGCCCAAATGTCTTTTCCTTTGACTTTGTTTTTAATCATTCATCTTTTCAGAGGATCGTCATACACCTTCAGAGTAATGAGCTTCTAAAATTGAAACCTCAACTGTTTAAACTTTGGTGTTAAATTGCAGTCTTTCACAGTATTTCCAAGGTATTCAAAAGCAAATTATATGTTAATTTAATTATGTTATTTAGTTAATGTAACACCAAAGATGTTTGTCAGCTCTCAGTGATACTTGCAGCACTAATTTTCTTTCTTTTCCAAGCCTACCAGCATTTAACAGAAGTTGTGTGTGATAGTTCTTACTAATACGGCTTTTAGAGTGGCATTTGCTCAAACAGTTGAATCTCCTTGCAAGCAGATCACATCAGTTGCCTTCCTTGCTCTTTGTGTGCTGGGAGGCAGAAAACCAGCTGACGCAATCAGTGTGCCACAGCAGGACACTGTTGTGCTTCAGTGGTTATATTTCTGATGGCAAGCAGTATGATTTCTCTTGATTTTTGGAAAATGAGATCTTAGATCTAGCACAGATAATCAGCCAAGAAGCAGATGCTATGGCCTGATGTTCTGCTGGAAGTGCAACAATATGCACCAGGAGCTACACATTCTATCAGTTAATTTTCTCTTTCTTTCAAAGGAAAATAAAAATTTAGACTAAAATAATGTTAGCATGGTTTTAATAGGATCAGCCCTAAGGCTTTGCTGTTATTCAGGTAACCGGCAGTAGTGTTGTTGGTAGTATAGAACCTTGAAGGAAGGGTTTCAGTATACCAACAAAAATACGCTAAATGTATACAAATAATCTATAAATTCACAAAAGTCTTTAAAAGTGGACAATTTTAGTAAAAAATGCTATTGTTTAATGATACAGAAGATGTTCTGTTTGTTAAAGCACGAAATAGAGAATCCATCCTGCAGCTCTGGTGTGACCTTGAACAAAGTCAGTTAAGCTCATTGTGTCTATTCCATGCAGAGAATTATGTTTACTGTTATTGTTTGGTGTGGTGTCCTTATACTGAATAACAAAATGGTTTGAACTTACTCAGCAAGAAGTCCTATTAAACTGTGATTGCAGTGCTAATGCTTTTACATTTTTTAAAATTACTGTACAGGTAGAGATGCAGTCTAGCTATACCCATTCTGAGGAGCAAGGAGGGTGTGTGTGTGTGTGTGTGTGTGTGAAAGCAGAGGAAATGCTGTTAATTCTGTATGCTTACATTTTGCTTTCTCATGCTTTGAGGAAAGAGATGGAGAAAACATATGCTACCCCCAGCAGAATGCTCTGTGTCTGTACTGCAGCTCCACACCTACTTCTATTCAGTCACAACTCCTGAACCTAAAGGAGAGATTGACTGAAGCTAAGTGGCACAGAGAAGCAGGACTGTAGATCTCATGTATTTTCTAGGGATTTTTAATCCATATAGTTGGACATCTTTGTCCTCTGCCTCTTGGAAGGATTCATGACTAAATTTCTTGAACTCAAAAGTTGCAATCCAGAGAAACCCAAGATTTTTTTTATCTTCTAAAGATTGAAGTTTTACATTTAGTCACATCTTTTCTTGAGCTCTATAAAAGGTAACGCTCAAATGTAGTTAACTCTTATAGGAAGAGTTTTCAGTCTATGTTAAATATGCGTTGTTTATAAATTTTTACAATTAATGTTTTTTAACTGCAGAAATATAGCTTAGATATAAAGTGGTCCCAGCTCTAGCAGAATGACACATGCTTCTTCACTTCAGCGTATAGTCCTCTTCTTCTTCTTCCAAACCAAACATCTTCTGTTGAGTATCTGTGACTTGTTTATTCCTTAATGTCATGGACTTTTGCTAATAGAATATGGTGTCTTTGACCTGTAAGCTGATGGTCATTACTCAATCAAAATGAGGGGCAACACACACCCTCCCCAAAAGAAAAAAAAAAGAAGTCTTTTTTGATTGTCCTTTATGGTGCTTTCAAATTAAAATCTCAGATACTTTTCATGAAGCAGGACAGCTGAAACAGTTAAGATACCAGAAAAATTGTAGCTCTGCAGTCAAGTTTGGAGCTCTACAATACCTGCAACTTTTTAATTTTTTTCAATTGGATTCAGTTTCTGTTGTATATGTAAAATCTTGCAAAGGGTCAGTTCTGCCAAGCAAGTGAAAGGAGAAGGATTAATATCTCCCTAGGGGCAGTATTCTTCTTGCAAGAACTAGAGCTGCTCATGCGTATACACTTCCCTGTGTTTGTCCCATTTATAGGATCAAGAAAGCACGGCAAATTAGATTTCAAGTCTGTTTAACATTTCATCTTCCTGCTTGTACCCTTTGTTGCAATTTAATATGTATTATCTTGACAGCCTTTATGAACCATTCCAGAGTCTGAAAAAGGGAAAATTAAATCTAGTTTTTGTATCAAGCCAGTAGTGACTTGATAACTGACAGCATGGCCAAATTCACATGTTCCCATCCTGTATGTACATCCTTAGGTAAGCATTTTGTGCTTGCCTGCCTAAATCCTGACCAAAGAGTTTAGTATGAAAGTCACATAGATACTCCACACAGCTACTGTATGATTTGCATAGAAGTTACCAACAGAGCAATCAATAGGCATTAGATATTTTCTGTTTTATTAAAGGATTTTTCCATGTTCAACATCAAAACTGCAAGACAAATGCTTTATGCATATATAGTGCAAAAAGTAAGCTCATTTGCTACTCCATCCAGACTTCTCCCCTCCAGCACAACACAGAATGACAATATGTGACTGCTCTTTCTTGCTGAAAAAGTCATGGGCTGAAGTTCCTCCAGAGCATAGAATTTCATTCCTTTCTTCAGTTCTTCACTGAAATCAACACAAATGAAAAGTCTTGAATGAAGGTCAAGACATCAGGCAACAACATGGTCTTGTTAAAAAGAATTTGGCAGCATAAAAAACTGTCATGTGCATGGTTTTTACAGAAAGTACTGCAAGGTCTTTTTTTTTCTTCTTCTTTTCTTTTTTTTGGTAAATGTTGTCATTAAAATGAGGATGGATCCCTTCAGAAGTTGATTCTGTCCTGAAAGCAAACAACACATGAACTTGAAAGTGCAAAATTAGCTGAACAAAAAAGCCTTTTTTTTTTTTTTATTTTTTTTTAATAACAAAGTAGGGAAGACGGTAGAAGGATCAGACTTCTTATAATCTCACACCTCCAGTATAACAGAATTTAGCAGCAACATGCCAAGGCGTAAAACAGAGCGAAGACAACCATAACTGCATCTGGCATTTTTAACATACTATGGTGAAGGTCTGTTAGGCATTTTTTTGTTGGGTGCATTTAGCTGAGCAATACTTCTGTCTTCAAATCTGGCACTGCAGAGGTCTGTATAAGCAAATGAGGATGGTGTTCCTTTATTATCATCACCAGAATTAAACACTGTGTACAGCTGTATTACATATCTGATAGCCTGACTGAAACAATGGTATTCTCTCAACGTGCATTTGCCTTGAGAGGCTTGTGGCAGAAATCCATCCCAAAGCTGATCCACACATGCACTCACTCCACTCACTCCATATGGCACCAGACAGACACAAAAATTTGTCTTCTGTGTAGATACCCTTTCTTGATTCCTAGTAAATGAACGTCTCTAATGACAAAAATTTGCCCTGAAGTATTTTCATAGCTTCTGATCAGTTTGATGAAAAGAACAGAATTAAAAAAGGCAGACCACTTTTTTTAAAAATATTGATGACCTCATGCTGAAGTTTCATACTTAAAAATATAAGTGGGAAATATTTAGGTTACAAGTGCTTTCCTTGTTTTGTTTGCATATAGCAATATATAGTTATGTTTTTATACTCCTTTATGTTTCATAACATTAAAAGTACTAAATGTCCCCAGTACATCACTAACGAACTGCTAGTGAAGTCTGGCACAGCTTTCAGATGACTCTCAAAAGTACACAGACTTTGGGTTTGGAATTGTCTTTATAAATACTCGGTAAAATCTGTGCAGTTTCAAGCAGTGTGACTTACAGGAGCTAAACTCAATATAGCCTTCCCTTTTCATAAAGAAAATTAAAATATATTCAAGGAGTAAGTCAATTTTTGCTTGATTTACGTTAAGCGTATGGGTCCACTAGTGTTCGTGATACAGGGTGTGAACCTAGTCCCAAATCTGAGACAGTCAATGAAATTTTTTGCACTGACCACAGGCTTCCACACTGATCCAAAGTTAGTTGAAAAAAACTTCTGCCTTGATTTTGTAACATGGTTACTTGTCAGGTGCTGTGCTATTTAAAACAGTTTTATTCTCCAGTTTATCTGGAACATATATTTTGATGAATCTGTAAGTTATTTTGTTTCTTACTTCTAAGGAAAATGAAATTGGCTTCCCCGCCCGCCCCCCCCCCCCCCCCCCTTTTTTTTTTTTGTTGACTTTCCAGTGTTCATTACATTAGAGAAAAAGCAGTTTTTGGTAAAATTGTTGATATTCTCATGAAGTTTGGACCAAAACAAAACAGACCTTATGACTGTGAACTTGTACTTCCTTTTTATGGAAGGCAATGCATTCAGCTTCTGCTGTAGAAAACCAAGCCTTTAAAAACCAGTCATTTCCATGATGATAAATTTATTCCATGAGAGAAAAATACCTTCAGAGTGTTTAGTTTATCAGAAGGTCTTCCCTGACAATTCAGCATCGTCTTTGCTGTGTAATTTCCCCTCCTCCTCTTTTCTCCCTCCTGTTCCCACATGCAGCAGCAAAGAATGGCTAACTTTTATCTAGTTCTGCTGGTTTATGTCAGGAAAAAATGGTGGGCTTAACCTTAAGAGCATAATGATTAATTCCATTTCTAATTTCTAAAACCTCTGTTTCTGAAGTTTTTCTTCAGCAAATTACTTCAGATTCTTTAGACATCAGTTGACTCTGATGAACTCAAAATAAGAATAAAATACCAACCTTTCCTCCTTCTGAGGGGGGCTTGTGCGCAAAATGGTAGCAGCGTGTCTCCAGAGAAAATGCAAAACACAAGATAAAGGAAAATTTTAGAAGGAAATTGGTTGCTAGTGCATATAATGAGTTATTCACAGTAGAGCTCATTAAGAAACTCTTGATTTTGAATGATTCATATTTCTAACACAGCTTTAACCAATGCTGTTTTACAGACTTTGAAGATTCAGTCTTACTATATTGTAAATTTCAAACATTATGCTGTGTAAAAAAAATGGCTGTGGACAGTAAATACACATGCGCATATATATTTTAAAACAAGGTATAATAATAAAATATTTTTCCCCTCAAACTTGCTTATGTCACTTCAGTGTGTTTCTATTGTATTAACATGTTATAATATTTTTAAACTGTGCATTTATAGTAGCTTCTTTTACTAATCTTCATTTGGTAAAGGTGATCCACAGAACTGCAGAAAGAGCAGCTCTTGGGATGTTTTGGGGTTTATTTTTATTAGTCAATGTGTTTGTGGTCTCAGTACTTTCCAGATTACTTGTTGAATTTTGCTTTGAAAGCAGAGCTATTTTTTACTCAAAAGAGTGATTTCTTGGGGATTGGAATGGACATGTTCCCTTCTCCAGCTCCTGTCCTAAACCTTGTAGGCAATACTTGTCTCCACTAGATTAAAGAACCATGCTTTCTCCATCCTGAATTCAATTTAAAGTTGAAATAGCTTCAAAAAGATATTCTGAGATACTTTCACAGTCTCTGTCCTAACAGATAGGGCAGTGAGGTGCAGATGTTGATGTGAATCAGGCCTGTGCTTGAGAAGAGACTTAATGCAAGTTTGCTCCCCATCATGAATGGTCTCATCATTAAGCTGCTAAAGTAAAAAAAGGGTATCAACATCTCTTTTTTCCTGTGCCTTGTGGTAAGCTGATCAGTTACTTGTTCCCTAAGAATTTTTTAATCTCTGTTGGTTCATGTATGAATACTGAAGCATTCATTTAAAAGGCTATTTTCCTTCTTTGGGATGTGCCACTCATTTTTGGTAGTGAAGACTTCTAGTGTTATGCAACTTTTGGGTGGCTAATTTAAGAGGTTTATTTTTATATATATGTGCCATTATAGAGGACTTAGAGTTCACTGGGTTTTAGTCAGAGCTTTGACTGTCTGGGCTAATCAAACTGTGAAGTATGGAGCTGAAAGCTCAGGAGGTGAAGACCACCAAAATGATGGTAATATGTAACAAAGATGGCTAACTTCCTGCAGGGAGCCTGTCAGAGAGCTATGAAAAATGAAAACTTGATTTTTTGTTCCCCAAAAATGAGGCAGAAAATTGTATGATAATGAAGTATTTTGTGGTATGGTTGTCCATCCCTGGAGCAGAGCTGTGCTTTGCATTGAAAACTGTACTAGTGTGTTTTTGTGAAAACTAAAAAGTAGCGTATGATTATGAAATTAGGGAGCACATTGTAATACATGCATCAGTGTTCATGAATAAAGATTGTTCCAGACATTACTCTTTCAGTGCCAATTGTTACTCTGGATCCAGCGGCTAACAGCTGTTAGAGCCTGAGTTTGCCTCAGTGCCTGAGTGATATGAGGCATGCTTAGTTTCTCTGCATGGTCTGGGCATGTATATAGGAGTCGGAAAAGGCTAGAGAGCTGAATTTTTAAAATCTGAAGGCAGCCTTGTGAAACTTGAAATCTGTTTTTTGTTGGAGACAGATTAACATCAAATGTAAACAAATTTGAATAGAGCTGGGAAAAGCTGAATCCCTGAGCCTGCTCTACAGCATGAAGAAGCTGAATCTATCCAAAAGATTTTCTAATATAGTAAAATGTATTAGTCCAAATAGTTAACATTGAGCAAAATTTTGCACAAAGGCTAATTAATAAAAATTTTCTGAAACAGGAAGAATCAGGTAACCTTCATGACAGCAGCTGCTGTTAGTCCCAGCTTTCACCTCTGAGAGACAGAAGGGTATTCCTACTGGCCTTAACTTGCTTTTCTATTTCTGTTGTGCATCTTTTTTATTAAAATAAGCCATGTTTAGCCACAATGAGCCTGAATGTTTTTCAAAGCAGTCAGGATATATGTTTAAAAACCCCAGCTGCAGGCAGAGCTCATTCAGGTCTCTATGACTTTGGGTGCAGCTTTCCAAGGTCTTCAGTGTTATTCGTTATTCTACTGAGTCACGGCAACCATGTTGGAAGTAAACATATGCTATGGGTAAATTTAAATCCCCTAAAAAGCATGTAATTTCATTATTATGCTTCTAAATTTTGATGAGGTGAAACATAAATTTTTACATTTTTTTAGTTTAATTAACTTAGCAGTTTTATTAGGCTGTTTCTTGATATAAATAATGATACTCATAGCAACAAAGCTTTATTGGCATCTGAAGTGTGAGTTGAAGACAAAGGCAAAGTAAGAGTTCTGAAATGGAGAAGCATGGAAACACTAAAAGAAGTAATTTTAATGAATGATCAGTGGAAACTAGCAAAAAAAAAAAAAAAGAAATACTGGTCCCACTGAAGTCAATGGGATCTTTGCCACTGACCTCGGTGAAGATAAGGTTTTACTTCATTTATGCCACTGCAGGAACAAAATAGCTTGAAACTGCTGAAAAGAACAGTGGGAGTAAGAATATGATTATATTGGGGGATAAACCCCTATAGTGGGGTTTGGGAGTGGGTGTGTGTGTTTCTTAATCGAGGCAAGAAAAATTTTACCTTGAACGAATGCTCTAAAAACTTTTATAAGTGTTTTATATAGTCTAAGACCTTCTAAAGCCGTAGTTACCACTTTATTCACAGCATTACTTTTTTGTACACTGATACTGAGCACTCCTATCTTTGCCGCTGTTCCTCTTTGCGGATTGCAGTCTGTCACAAATGTAAAGGTTTCCTAATTCCACAGTATTTGCAGAATCGATTCAACAGATTCTCCTTAACACTCCTACAAAATTACTGAATGCAGGTTAAAAAAACAAAACAAAACAACAACCAACCCCCCCAAAAAAGCCTCAAACAACAACAACAACAACAACAACAAAAAAAAAACACAACCAAGGCAGGTAATACTTTCAAGCAGCTTCAGCAACTTTGATACCTTCAGATTATGCTTGTAGCTGAATGTCTTCTCTTGGAAAGTTGGAAAATCCATCTACCATGGCTGCAGACAGGTGTACCGATTTAGCAGATCAGCTCTTCACAGCACAAGGAAAAAAAGACAAGACCTTCACTGGTGGAGGTCAAATAAAAGTTTGGTACCCTTTGAAAAAATGGCAATTTGTTCTTATTTCTCTACTAGCAGGTTACCCGTTGTCCAGGCATTCAAAGGTAGATACCTGACAGCAGCTAGGTGTTGAAATAATTTTATGTCTTCATACTGTTTAACTATGTTATGTTTAAACTGCAATTTATATTCAATGATAATGACAAAATTTCTTAAAACATGCCACCTCACCCTTCTGTTTTTGTGTTGATTTCCCTATCTCCTCTGTCCTCTTGTTTTCTGTTAGGTTATTTTTTCTATCCATCTTAGGTAACATATGCTACTTATGTAACAGTATTTAGCATTTCTCTGTTGAATTTATTAGTTTCCCATAAATAGTCCACACATATTCTTAATAGAAAAATCATGAATGTTTTGATCCCCGTAGAAGCAATCCAGTCTCTACCCCATAGACAGCTTACTGGCATCTATTACTTTTGTTTGAGTTCTGAACTGCTGCTGGTGTGAGACTGTCTATATGAAATCCAGGTGTTTGCTGTGGTGTTTTGCACTTTCATGAAGCAGTTTTTGTGACAGCATTTTTGCTGCTGTTCATAAATACTTGGGGGATGTGAACAGACATGTTAGAAAACAGACAAGGAGCGACATGCACTTTTCGAGGTGCCTTTCTAATCCTGAACCCATCAAAGCAGGCAAAATTTCTTCTGTTGACTTCACAAGACTAGGAACCAGCCCCACCATTCCTTCCAAGTGCTGTTGTGGTTTTCCTTTTTTTCTTCTTTTAAACAGGAGGAAGTGAGAAGGACTAAAAAGACCTGTCTGTTACAGTCACTGTATTAACACATTTAAAGCTGCCAGTAGCTACCATCTAACTAGAGCAAAAAGGCACTTGGCAGCAGAATGGTCTGATACTGTGGGAGAGCTCTAATAGCTGATTAGATCAATCAGTGTCTCAAGCAGAATCTTGATGAGTTTCTGATTTAATAGGCTGAGGCATTTTCCAGCTGTTATTAGTCTAAAAGTTTTTAAGATTTGACAAGACTAAACTCAGCCTGGATTACCATTGTACTGCAGGCCAGGAATTTCTCGGTGATTATAGTAAAAGCAGTCCATTTTCTTCCCTACAAAAGGGTCATGTTTGCAACCGTTTTTTAGTTATTTCATTGACTTGCTCAAGAAAGTAAAACCAAAGATGGCAAAGTTATCAGAGGCTGTCCATGGACGCAAGGTAAACTGAAATGAAGCTGCTAAGTGTAAGTTAATCTGCCAGTGGTCAGACTTAATGTTATACTTTATTTCTTCTTATTCATGACTTTTTAAGATGAATGTGCTTTAGGTGTTAAGATGTCAATGTGTGATAACCTTGTGCAGCTAAAAAGCAGATGTTTTGCCAATTAAATGAAATGTCATCAAATATGAACATAGTTCTGAAGGAAAGAAGTACTGAAAATCACAATATCAGTGCTGAAACCAGAAGAAAAGGAGTGCTGTTTGATAAAGAATCCAGAATATTACTTTGACAATGCAAGCCACTGTATTATTATCAGCTGAGGAATATATTTATGTCTTCCCGAGATGAATGATAAAACTTTCACTCAGTTTGGCTTGGGAAGGAATTGAGCCATGCTATTTTTGCACAAATCTAATTGTTCAGCTTTTTTTGTTTTAAATTATATTCTCAGGATGTATATGTGCTGGTTGGTGAGAACTGGAGAGTGGTATTTCGTGGCATGAGGATTGCCTTGTGGGTAGCATGTTCCAGCTGCAGCACTGCCTGCCTGCTAGCACGTTCCTTATTAGAGGAGAGGAAAAGTGATAAATAATACTTATGCCTGTGTGACTTCAGCCAAGGACTTTCCTACCTCATTGGAATACACAGCTATTCTAAATGACCCTTTATTCTGCTGCCGTGTGGGTCTGGATGTGATTCAGAAAATCAGCCTGTTTATAGCTGCAGTTTTAATACAATTAGATACTAGCTCTTCAAGTGGCTCACTGTGGTTTTAGGGCAAGTTTTTATTGACTAACAGTAGTGGGCTTTAAACATTCAAATAAATATTTGTGTAGGGATTAAAATTTTAAAAATAAAAATATTTATAAAAATAAAAAGCTTTATCAAGCTAAAGATTAATGAAAAAGAGCTTGTGTTTTTTAATTTGGTTTGTAATGACTGGATTTTGCTTTGTGTGGAACTTACTGCTGAAAGGAGATCTATGTTTCTTTTTCTTCCTGAGCTTTTGGGTTTCTGAGCTGTTCATGGTACAATATTATACCATGTATAGATATGGTACATATGTGAAATTCAGATTTCAGACCTCTCAGATACAGAGTGAAAGGACAGTTTAGGAAAACTGCAGTTGAATTCTGGAGTGTGTTACATCCAAGCCATCTCTCTCAGTCCAGCGGGAATGAGGAGATGTTTGTAGTGGCTGGTGATGACTGACAATGTGGGAGACAGCTTTGCTCCAGCTGTTGGTGTGGATGACTTCTCCTCACTATAATGTCCGTTTCAATTGAGTCTGCTGGAGATAATCTCAATAGCGATGTGAAAAATGATGGAAATGGCTTTTCTCATGTTTTCTAGTGACTTCAGTGCAACACGTTAGAGGTGTGCTGATGGAAAAACATGGGAAAGTTTAACTTCTGCTGTGTTCGTTTTACTGTTCCCTGCATAAATGGTGAAGTTCAGTCTTTAGGGCTGTGGTAACTCTGAAAGCAAATCAAAAAGGCAATGAGTAGATTTCTTTCCCCCTCCTCAAAACAAAGCAATTTAAATGCCTCCAGTGCTCATTTGCAGCATTCCCATGGCTGTACAAATAAGATGTTGCAATTCCTACTTTTTTAAGAAATTGCTTTTCCTGTTTTGATAGAGATGTAGTAATTTGCTACCTGCTTGTGGGCACAGGGTAGCCAGAGACTCCTCTGGCTTTGCTTGTGCAGGCATGAATTCCAAATCATGGTGGTGCTTAATGGCATAGCAGAGCACTTGGAAGCGTATGCTGGCGCAACTCTAATCTCATGAAAATCAGAACGGTGTAGGCATGTACTGGACTTACTAACCACAGAGATTCAAAAATCATGAGTGATGTTGCAAAAAAACAAGACAAAACCAATCTACCTTCCTATAAACCTGGCACAGAAATGATGGGATTACCAAGACAGTGACCCCTGCTTTGAGATTGTCTGTGTTTTACTTAACAGATTCTTAATTTGAGAAGTCAATCCTGCAACTTTCCTTGTACAGTTGCGAGAGAAAGAATTTTTTGGTTTTGTCGAAAGATGAAATTAGCTTGTAATTTGTGTGCTTTGCCATGCTTGAGCAGCTGAGCCCATAGAGAGGGTACAAAGTGTCCTTTGTTTCTCACAGTAAAGTCGTAAGTATTGATGATGATTTTTAAATTAAGTGTGCACCATTTGGTTGCTGAACTATAACCTTAAAATCACAACCAAGTGAAATATTAAGAGCAGGAAGTCCAAGAGGGCTGAGCTAACAAGTTAAAAACACTTGAACAGGTCCTTGAAGTGTGCTACTAAATATGGATGCAAATGGCTTTAATGAATATTTCATCTAGGGGACCTTACTAATTAAAATCCACGTCTCCAATGAAAGCTGAAAACCTACTGTTGTGGGTTTTAAAGTTTAACTCTATGTCACCTTTATTAAATGATCAATGGGTGGATTGTTTTTTGTGTTTCCTGGAATGGGTGAAGGAGGATAAATGGATAAAGGCAGCATTAACATTTCCCTGTATCACTCAAGGTTTAAGAGAGAGGTTTTGACATTCTTTATGTGAAACTGGTGTTTCAGGGACTTACTGGGTTGTATTTGAATGTTCTGTTTTCAGTCATATCAAGATTTCTATAATTATCACCATGTAGGGCTGAAATTTTGTAAGGATGTAACCATTTGGATAAAATGTAGAAAAAACCCAAAAACATTGCATTGCATTTTCGTCTTCATTGGAAAACTTTTTTCTGTGTGAAGTAGAGAAATGGCCAGGTTCAAAACCCAAAGAGAGGCATTAAAGAAATGTATTATAAAGATGTATGTGAACATTTACTGGTATTTAACTAAGTTGCTGGCCTTAGAATATGTGTTGTGGCTTTAGCACACTTCTGTGAACCTCATTCAAAGGTTATGGGTCATATCACTTACATATACTGTGTAGGGACTTGCATGATCACGTAGGCTTTCTTCTTACCTCCTGAATGGGATGAATATGTCTCTCCCTGCATCCATATATTTCACAGCTGTTACTTGCAAAGTTTGGTAAGTGGAGACTAAAATCCATCATATTTACGGCAGACTGGCAAAAAAGCAATGTCAGATCTCTTTTTTTGTTGTGCAGAGCTCTGTGGTCTTGAGTTAAATCAAGTTTGCTGTTTACTTTTTTTACTGCTGTTGTTGCTGTTCTGGTTATTTTTTGTGTCACTGTCATCCTTAGGACCTCCAAATGTGGGCTTTTACTGCATTGTGCTAGGTGCAGAACAAAAAACCTTCAAAAGCTTGTATGAAGTATGTGAGAAAGACAATGCTGACAACAGGAGAGAGTACAGGTGGAATGTGGAACAGACATGTTTGGAGTGGTTGCTGTAGTCTCTGGCTGTCAGAGAGTTTTTAGGTTGTTGTAACCATCAGGGCATAGGTGGGACTTTGAAGAAGACATTTTGCAATTATTTATAGTGGATATCTTGCAAGTGAGAAAATAGGGAATTTTCCAAGAGTGCCTTTGTGCTCACTCTGCATTCCTGCTTTGTCATGGAGACTGCGGTCCACAATGGAAGAAAACTAAAGCAATTAATTTCAGTTGTGGAAAGCAGGCAGCTTACAGATTTGTAAACTAATTTCCTAATGGCCCTCTGTGACCCACTGTGAGACATGGATTTAGGCACTGTCTAAAATAATACCCTTGAGGATCCAGCAGCATAGATAGCTCACCTGAGGCTTCACAGCAGCTGCAGGGGTTATTGCAACCTTGAGGCTGCAGTGGCTGCTACAGAGAGTAGAGTGTTGCAGAATTACGCTGTTTGAGGAGCAGAATTCCAACTATGTTAGACTATTAGGAATTTTGCCCCTCCAAAGTGAGTTGTGACAACAGGTCGTAGTCCTAAAAGGTGTTTTTATGGCTTCCCAGTTGATTAGGGATGCATGTCATGTGAAAATGGGATTATTCACCTCAACTTGTTTGATTTGAAGGAGAAAATGAACATATTCTACTAGAATATTAAAACTAAGACAACAAATTTAAGGTAAAGATGTTTTGATAGAAAGAAATACAATGTAATACTTTTCTATTTATCTTGAATATGTAGAAGGAGAGATGTTAGGTTGTCCAGGTCAGCATTTACATGGTAGTTCACGCTTAATTTTCTGATCACGGACTTGCCTGTAGGCCAAGGAGATGGAGATGTGCTCTGCTGTCTGCTTGCCCTTTCCTGACTTTTGTATTTGCCTCAGACAACAGCAACTGTAGTGAACTAGTGCCTTATTCCACTGCAGAGGATTGGCAGGACTTGTACTCCTGATGACGAGAATCTATTAAAAAACAAAAGGTTTCTGCTATTTTAATAGTAATAACAGAATACTGAGTTATAAACCATCCTGAGTATCTCTACTACTGGTGCTATTGTTGTATCTTCTGTTTCTTTACTGCTGATGTATTTGAGTTTTATTTAATTCCTTATAGCTACTTTTAAAAAGGAAGTAACTGTAGAGTACAAGAATGGTTGTATGACTAGTGAATGTGATTTCTTTCTGACAGCACAAAAGTCTAACAAAAGTTTTAATGATAAAGAAATTGTTTTCTTTTTCTTTTCAGGTACCATGATCAACAGGATGTTACTAGCAACTTCCTCGGAGCAATGTGGTTGATTTCAATAACCTTTCTATCCATTGGGTATGGTGACATGGTACCTAATACATACTGTGGGAAAGGAGTCTGTTTACTCACTGGAATCATGGTGAGTGTTTCTGAATTTATTCATTGGGTAGGAGATTCCGTTTGCTGCAGTTAATCCCAAAACCTGTGGCAGTCATAAAGAGATATTTATTTGCTGGCTTGCATAGTGTATATATATTTACTTGCGCCATCCCTATGGCCTTTCAGTCCTGGTGATGGAATGGAGGGTTTTCTTCTTCTTTAGGTAAAATCAACAGCAGTGTGATGAAATACAGAGAAGCAAATCCCAATCTGACATAATCTCAATACAGTCTTTCATTACATGTTAAGGTATCATATAATCTTTATTATCTTCAGACATATGTAATTGGAGCAGTACTAATAACGAATCTTGAGTTCTGACTTTGTTTCTTATATTTAAGTTACTCACAATGAAATGTGATGGTGGCTAACCTTCTAAAACATTTTGCTTGAACATAGTTTTCTACTCTTATTTTTTTATAAGTCTACCCATAGCATTCCATGGCTTTAATTGAATTTAGGTAGTGCAGTTTTCACTGTTAACAGTTTTTGTTACTGTTGATACAATGCAGCAATTGTTAGTCCATGCATATTCAGTATATATTTATTAACTGTACTTATGTCTGGTTTTCATTTTTCTGTGTTGCACCATTTGGTCAAAGTTAGGCAGGGAGTAAGGCAATGTATGGGAAATTTACATGTATCTACAGTAAATTAGAAGTAAAAGCTTTCCAGACTCTGCCACCTTTACTTGTATCAACTCCTATGTAGAAGTCTCTGTGAATGAGAAAGGTAGAATGAGCATTATATATATATAGTATATAACAGTAAGATACATACTTGCTTCTGAATTTTTGCCATTGATTATAAGTAATGCATCTCCAATATCTTCCTCTGTTAAAACAGGTATGTTGGAATTATGGCTGAAACCAAATGGTATCAAATGGTTGCCCCTTTTGAACAGGTGTTTTGGTAAAATTTTCCATTATAAGGGTGCATTTTATGTTCAAAGAGTAAAATAGATCAGTCCATTTTTGTAATGTTTAAGAATTTTTGCAAAATGCTTAAAACAAAACAAAAAAAACCCAAAACAAAACAAAACAAAAAAAAAAAAAGGAAACCATCTGAATGGGTTGAGGTCGTTGATCTCCAGATTAACTGGAAGAAAGACTTCCAGCACATTTTGCTGGTGATGGCAAATGCATGTCTCCTTAAAAGCAGAGTTTGCGATGTAGTTGGAAGGTACAGGCTGAAAGCAGAGGAATGCCTCAGAAGGCTTTTTTAAAGGCTGTTGGCTAAGCTCAAATCTGCCATCTTCTGGGGTATTTGCCTTTGCGCCTCTTTCTGAGCTGGATTTTGATGCCAGAGAGAATAAAATGTGGTCATAAATTCATTAGGGGAAAAGGAGGGCAAGCAGTAGATATTGCCATGTGGATATGCAGAATAGGGACAGAACCCTGTTATAACACTTTTATTCTTCCCAGGCACTGTTTATAAATAAGAAGCAAATACTTGAAGATGCAGGTATCAGATCATTTTGTTCACTCAAATTCTTCAACACTTTTCAGCATTTCATTACAAAAAAACTTATTCTAACAGAAATCTAAGAACTTAAAAGCCCTGCAGAAGTGCAGTGAGAATACTAGTATCAATACTAATAATCTACGGACTTCACACTGATGTTGCATTTATGCTAGTGCAAAGGATAGTAGCATCTATCCTTGGTGGCTAATCTCCTAAAGCATTTTGCTTGAGCAGGATTTTCTACTCTATTTTTTATAAGTCTAATAGCATAGCTGTATAAAGAAAACAATTTCTTCATCATGAAAACTTTTGTTAGATTTTTGTGCTGTCAGAAAGAAATCACATTCACTAATAACATGGACTTATTTTGAATAGCTGTGGGTAGGCTTATGATTTTGTTATGATTAAAAAAAGGTAAAAATAATATCAGAAAAACGGAGTCCAGATTATTGCAAATGTTATTCTATACAGCTGTGAATGAACCACACAGAAGCTGAAATTATGAGACATTTGTCATTTTGCTTATGAAAGCACTGTTTGGATTAAGATGTAAAATTATTTATTGCAATTTTTTCCATTGCTTTGGTGAAAAACTAAAGTACTTTATGATATAAATATATAAATTATATAAAATATATATCATTTGCACACATAGCATTTTTTTTTCACAACTAGGACAAGATTACATTGAAAATTAGACTTATGAAATGTATGGATGATACTCACCTTCATGTCTTTGATTGTTTTTTTATGATTAAAAATTCTGCAGCTGCTTTGGAAGCACAAAGGCTTCAATCAGAATCTCATGGTAATAAGTTTGGCATAAATACCTCCAGAGACAGAAAGCATTCTTAACCAAAAAACAAGCCAGGTGGCTAGTGTGTGATGACAGGTAAAACAATACTTAAAGTCTGACTTCCAGTTACATTTTTAAGGACATCATCAATATGACTTTGACAAATGTTAACTTTTAGAAAAAAATTAGATAGCAATGGGAGAAAGTCAAATGTTGAAATTACTCTTTTATTTCTTTTCTTTTTTTTTTTTTTAATGAAGGGCCTGAAAGATACAAAGTATGAAATACTGGACATAATAATGACCTATCTTCCAGCCTGACCTGCAATACCAAAAAACTATAGGTCTTGAATAAAAATCTTTAAAACCAGCTACTCTTCTGAAACTTGTACAGTAACTAATTAGTGTTTGTTGTGCTAAAGATAAGATTGAGATCCTAAAAGAACAGACTTACTGATTTTTATTTCAATAGAGGTGATGGTCTAATTAGAAGATACACCAGGATAATTTTTGATTGAGTGTAACAAATGAAATGAAACCATGTATGTGACTTTAAAAGGGAAAATGTAATTACTTAGCATCTGAAGTAGCAAATACATTGTTGGATTAGTGTGACCAATACCAAATACCACTGAGGTTTTGCTTTTGAATAAGGTCCCTGTTAAAAGGAGTGGAAGGGAGAATAAACAGAAATACTTGTGAATACAAGAGTAGTTACACAGACCACGGAAGAGTTGGTATTGGCTTTGCATAACTGGCAGCCTGTGGAGGGCTCCTTTGGTGTCTTGACCCCAATGAAGGGAGAGCACAGGTGCCCTGGCTGTCCTCCCACTTCTTCTTCAGGAATTGGTTTTTGTGCGGTGGAAATTGGACAGCTCAGGCTGAAGCCTGTGCTGTGCTCCAGCCTGGGAAGTAAACTTCGTGCAGTCTACTGGTGGCACCGAGTTATGCTGGCTGTTGAAACTGCACATTTGAGGTACTGGCTCAAGCAACGTCTTTTAAATTGTGCATATTCACACTGCTGGAAAATAGGAATATTTTTACATTTATTCACGTTATACCAAAAAGGAAAAATGCCTTGAGAATCGTTAAGAGTAAGCCAGCAAGGAAATCTGATTCATGTATTAAAAAATAAAGTAAGAAACAAAGTGAACAAAGAAGGAAAATAGTGAAAAAATGTGTACTGTCATATTGAAAAATTTACTTTTTGATCCTGGAAAGCACTTAAATATGTGCAACTTTAATGAAAATACTGACACAGCATGGTATAGTTCATGCCAAGTAAGTGCATCTGAACCTGGTATCTCAATTACCTATCAATCTTTTTCCAATGAGAGTTCACTGGGCAGCAGCAGCAGACTGTGGGCCAGGTGGATATGTATGTGTGTGTGTGTGTGTGTGTATCGGTGTGTGTATATATATATATATGAATTTGATAGCAAGTGTGTCCTCTGCCCTCGGTATACATCAGGTAGGTCTGCAAGAGCACGATGGGTGGATAGAAATATGAGTGCTGTCACTGTTATCAGAAGAGGATATAGAGGAGATGGGGAGGCCTGTGGTATCTTCACCATGCCACGCGGTTTGTCTGCCCACTGAAGGTGCCATCCATGGTTTTCAGTGCACACCCCCGCAGATCTCTCAGATCCTGGTCAGCAGGCTGAGCCCAGCTGCAGGTGGAGCACTTTTGTTTCTGTGGTGCTAACTGGAACTGCATACACAGGCAGCAATTTCACCTCCTTAATGGCTTTTTGGAGTTAGGGCCTTGGAGTCATTTGCCAAATTTTCCTTGCTTTATGAGGAGTATAATAAAGTTAGCAATAATTTAAAGAAGAGAAGTAGAAATTAGTGGAAGTAGAAGGAGGGGACAGGTGTGAGGAAGATACGGAAGATGCATAATTACTGACTGTGGGGTAGATAACTTTTACAGATCTTTATAAGCTTGTGTACCTATGCAAGACAAAATAATGGCAATCCATTCTTCCAATTCCAAATGCAAGGTTCTGTTGCAAGGTTTGAGGAGTCTTTTCCTTTTACATCCAGCATTATGTGATGAACTAGTGCATTTATTATATGATGCAAAGCTGAGGATGCAGAATCTTCTGCAGAACCAACTGCCAACAGTTAGAAGCAGACATGCAGAACTAGCAGGTCAAACCTATGTTGCTACAATAAAATGGATGATTGTAGTTGTCCTGTCATGTGATGCACAGGATGGTTGCCTATAGCTTGTATGAAAATTGCTTTAAATTAAATAGCTGTTATTTCAGTGTCTGCCTCTAATGCTGAAAGTGCTGCTTAAATGCTTCTGTTATTGAAATGAACTCCAAAGAGATCATTAAGCCGATGGAAGAACCAAATAAATTAGGGAAGTTTTCTTAAATTTACATCATAAAGGTGGACAAGATTAGATGTTGCTCTTGGAAATGTTTTAAGTAGCACCTTTTAACTACAGGATTTGAACACCACTCATGTAGCTGAATTTTTGGCGTGGTCACGATGCAGTCAATGGGTACAATATGGCCTTAGGGATAGTAGTTTTCTTAGTTCTAAATCATGAATCAAAAATGAATCAGATCTGATTTTAAAGCTTGTCATGCTGCCGCTTTTAATGTCCTTGTGGAAGTCTGCACATAGTTACTACATTGTAAGAAAAAGTAAAGAGTTGCAGAAACATGTAATTGTTTATGAAACACAGAAATGTATTTTGAATTACACTCGAAGAGCTGAAAAGGTGTGTTTAATAGGCTGCTTTGTGGGCAGATAGGTATGGTTGACTGGCAGAAGCAACTCATTTTTTTGTAATAACAGTAAAAGAATAATAGATTGTATTCCTGTTTAAAGGTTTACCTAGAACATTTTGCATATTGATCAAGAATCTATAATATTTCTATCATTTCTAATATCTGGCGGTAAAAGGTCAGAGCAATGTGGTAAATAGTTTTCTGAATAAGAAGCTTACCAGAGGAATTTCACAAATCTAGAACACAGCGCAATTTTTACTTCCCTGAGGGTACAGGAAAATCTGAAAAGCTTTTCATGCAAATTGGCAGCATTTGGGTCCATGTCTCAGATATATGGTAGAATTTAATTCAGCTGGTTCTGAGAATTCAATAATAAGTGGCATCAGGATTCATAACAGATTGTGTTTATTCCTTCTACCACAATACAATGTAACTGGACAGTGTATCAAGCAGAGATGTAGTATGAAGAAGGCAGTTAATGATGCTTGAATTATTAAGAGTTGAAACTGTTAGAAGCTGGGCTTCTCAGAAATTCTTCAGCTCCTCTACTATTGTTGTTCCAGCACACCAGATTGCCAAAATGGAAACTTTCAGAAGGAGCACATTTTGGGATTATTTTATGGCGGTCGCTTGTTGGGGTGAAATTTCTAATGTAAAGACAAATAAATTATCAAAATCAAGTTGGGAAGCTCCAGAGAATGGTCCATGAAGTAGTGGTGCTTAGGGCAGCGATCTGAAATGTGAGAGAATGGCAGAGGCTCTACCTCAATTTGAGTAACTGGAATCTCCTGGCAGGTGTAACCCTCTTTTTAGCATTAGAAAAATTAAGAAAAAAGCCTCCCTTGGGAAGGTCTTCAGTTCATACCAGTAGAGCAGGGAAGTTTTTGAAGCATCAGAGGACAGGGGAACTGTTTCCCACTTAGGTCTAGCTGGGAGTTACAGATGCATTTCAGCAAGTTGAAGGGCAGTTACTGGCTGGAATGAACAGCAATAGTCGTGTGATAACTTTTTTGACAGAGATATGACCATTACTGACAACTGTTACAGCAAAACTTCTGCTTTTTTTAAAAAAACAAAAAACCCCAAAAAAACCAGATGTAATAACTTTAGATTGAATACAGCAATTTTAATACACTTTTACACATATTCTCATGGAACTTTTGTATTTACAACACAAGTGTTGGACAAGAACATCATCGGTAGCTTTCATCTTGAATTACTAAAGTAACATTTCCCCTCAGCCTTGTAGGCTTGGACCTCCTTGGTTAGTGAAATCAGATCTCACCTCCTCTCACAGCAAAAGTTTTTTTGCACATTGGCAGAAACTGTTGATCTCCAGGGGGGTTCTAGCTGTTACAACCACTGATAGTTTTCCAGAAGCCCAGCCACCAAGGTGCATTAAATTCTTGGGCTTCTCTGAGTTAACACTACTATCATTTATAGGTTCCCCTGTAGAAGAGAGATTGTCTTCATTTGTAAATCGTTTTCTGTGCTCTCCCAGAAGCCTTCCCTAGTACCCAGCTTGCATTACTCAAGAATTAAGTTTACTTCACCTCCACTACAACTACCTATTACTGTGCCTGAGAGTATATAACCAATTTCATATTTGTATATTACATTCAGTGCTCTTAGTAATTTTCATTTTTGCAACATTGCTAAAAACCTTATGGACTAATTAGAAGTAAAGGAATCTTCTCATCTGCTGTTGTATAGATTAGAAGCAATATAGATAGATAGATAGATAGATTAGAAGCAATATATATACATATATATATATATATGCAATAAAATTCTAACTGTGGTACAGACACAGTACTCCACTGAAGACTCCACTGAACTCCACTGAAGACAACCGTAGCCAAGCATATATTGAATATATGAAAGTATAAATAATGCAAAACTATTTTAGGGTAGCTTTTTGCCTGAGATGGCATAGTTGTTGTCCTGTTACTCACCCTGTTTTGTTTCAGTGTTGCGAGGTTACACATCTCTCCCAGTAAGCAATGACAAATGCAAAGCCACATTGACACACCACCATTTCCCCAGCCTCTGTTTGTCTCGTGGATGGATTCCTCCCTCAACTTTTGCATTGCTTGTTTTGGTGAGGGTTTTTTTTACTTCAAGCAAGATTTATTTTTTTTCCTCCCCCTCCCCTGGTGGTCCTGTAAGTCCACCTTCTAGAGAGCCTAATGAACAAAATACCTGTTTAAATTCTTACAGGATTTTCATTTTATGCAGAGCAGCAGGAGGAATGCTGTGCCCTTCTGGTGCAGAGCTAAATTTCCCACCAGAACCATATGTCTGCAAAGCGGACCTTCTCTCTCCCTCAGTGGATCCCAAGGGAAGTGAGCAAGAAATGTGGCAACAGCCTTCTTTCAGCTACAGGCAAGTATAGCAGGACATTTTTGTGACAACTACAGCACTAAAGACTGCATTTCACTTCCAGTCCAGTAAACCAAAGCTGCCAGGCGACTTTCAGCTGAGACACTGATACACAGTGTTGCTTCCTTTGTCACCAGTAGTACCCCCCCAGGTACATGTATGACCTCCAGGCAGGTGCAGAAATAGCTTAATTCATTGTTGACCTTTAAAGGTGTTTTGGAACCTTGCCGAAGAAAGAACCAAGTGGAAATGCCAGAGCTGTTTACTTAGAGGAGTACAGGACTTCTCTGCGGACCTAGTGCTGATTACAGTGCAGCGTATCAGCCAGGGCTAACCATTCTTTGCCTTAGATAACTTTAGTTAAAGAGTTGCAAGCACCTCTATTTGATTATCATTGAAACTGGACCTTTACCAGAATGATGGAGCTAAATGCCAGGCTTCACTGAAGCCTGACCCTGCAGTTTTGCAGTCAGTGTGTGTTGCACCAGTGGGAACCCTCAGCCTTAGCATTTAGTAGGAAAGGCATGGTCTTGATTCAAACTTCATAGCCTCACCCTCATCAGATACGCTGGGCAACACCAGCTTTCTTACCTAGCTACCATGGCTATATCTGCTGTGGTTTACCATTATGTAAAATTCTCTGTGGTAGCTTTATGTTAGTCGGATTTCTTCTGGTGATTCTGGTGATAACAGCAGAAGGCTCAGGGTGGGCTGCATTGGTGAAGAGGACAGAGGGCTGGGATTAGACTGTTAAAGGCATCTCAGCGGGTATTAGTATGTAGTAAGTATAATTGATGCGTAGCCACAGGAAGGGTTGGAGGAGAAAAAAGGCAGAGTCGGGTCTAGTACTGTGATCTGCACAGTATCATTGGTTAGTACAGACCTACCATCTATATTTATTGTTACTTATATTCCTGTAGCACTTCAGGACTCTTAACACCTGATCCTATTGATACTAGTGCTGTATAAAGAGAGTAGAAATATATAGTGTGACATTCCTGAAGAGTTGGCCATCTACATATAGCTCAGAGAGTGGGGAACAAGGAGGCATTAGGTAGGATCAAAACAAGTGATCTTGGCACACCAGAATCTTAAGTACCTTCACTGGTTTTGCTATGCTTTGTAGTAAGTAATATCCTAAAGGGGAAGAATTTGAAAGAAAACTATAAATTAGTTTAGTACATGTTTCCAGAGAGCTTTTCCTCAGTCAAGAGAAGATGCAAAGGAATCACCATCCCTGGAGGTGTTTAAAAAACATGTAGATGTGGCACTTAGGGACATGGTTTAGTGATGGACTTGTCAGTCCAGGCTTAATGGTTGGACTTGATCTTAAAGGTCTTATCCAACCTAAATGCTTCTGTGATTCTGTAGTTCTATGATACTTTTTTGGCATAGAAGAGCTTGAACCCATGAGATGGAAGAGCCTGAAGTCATAAAATACTGCAACTGAGAGAAAATATTCTATATGTAATGCCACAAAGAAGGGAATAGATGGATGCAAAGCAGAGTGACATAGTAAAAATGACAGGCAAAGAAAATCACCTTTGCACCAATCTCTGATACCGCTAAAAGCTTTCATTGCTTTGTTAAAGTCGATGAAAGGAAGCTTGCAATAGTGCAGAACTAAGTGCCAAGAAGAGACACTGTGCAGACAGGTAGGGAAAGTTGCAGTTTATGGTGCCTAAGGGTAAAGGGAAAGATAACACCAAGTAATAGTTATTTTGTTCTGGAGTGTATGTTTAAACATTTTGTTTGGTTGCTAACTTTAAAGTATAACTTAAAATACAATGAATTTAACCTTTCTTCTCTGGCTGTTTTTAAATAGTGTGGCTTTGATGTCAAAAAGCCGTTTTATCTTTTCACTCAACTTAGTCCATTCATCCATTCATTTTTCTAATATCGGTCATTGTTTAGGCTTGTATAACAGAGAAAATAATTAGCCTACTAGTGTTTAACAAGTACCCACATACATGTGTGATTCAAATACCCACATACACTTATATCTACCAGGGAAACTCAGAGACTACATCAAAGAGGGTACCGAAGGAAGGCTTCCATGGACTATTGCTTACATGCGTGAGCATTTGCACTTAAGGTGTGATTCTTTGTCCTGAACAGGAGCAGCATGTTTAGAATTAAAGATATGAGGAATGTCCTAAAGTTGTTTGCAGATACATCAGAGTGTTTTCATACAGGACAGCAGCTAAACAGTTAAGGGAAGTTCTGTCCAGTGTAAATGGCTGTAAACCTTACACTTCAAGACTGTACTGCTCACAAATGCAAGTTTTACCTCACCATCAGAGATCTGATGCCACTGTACAGTCCAGTGTTTGTTGCTTTGCCCATTTAAAAGACTGAGGATGTGTCATATGTTTGTTTGCAGACTTTTTACTTTTACTGCAGACTAATACACACATCATATCAAGCAAGAAATACTGTGCATTCAGGATAAGATTTATGTGCTTCATCTTCACGTCTTTGCAAATAGGAAATAGGCATTGCTGAGCTAATCAGCAGAGTCCTTGTCTTGTTTTAGAGAAGCCTATTTTTAAATCTCTGATCTTTAAGGGCTTCTCCCGGTTTAGTAGGTAAGTTTGTTCAGCCTGTACATGCTTTCTGGAAAACAGAAAAATTGAAGTAGGTCAGCTTTTTTGCGTCTGAACTGTCCGCAGAGCTTATAACTGTTTAATGCTTCATTTCATGTGAACACACCAAACTTTTCTGGATAGAAAAAGAATTATGTAACCTTGAGAAACTGTGAAAGCAGAATTGTCTGTTTTCCCAGTTTACCTGAAATCAACTGAAAATCTGAATAGTCAGCATAAATTAATTAAATTCATTAGCCACTTTTCCCCTTTCTTGTGAAACCTTTAGGTTCTGATGTACATAGTTATGAACATTTGCTAACTAGCACAAACTGGTAATTTTTTAATTCATTGAAATATGACATTTGCTTTTCCATCTTTGACTGTATCCACACCTTGAATGGACTATTCAATAGGGTGGAGGTTGGTGGCTTTCATACCTGTCTTTCTCTCTCTCTAGCTAAAGCTGCAGTGGACTGATGAGGGAACGTTGTGAATACTCTTTCATTCTCTTTTTTTCCTCAAATTTTGACATACTGGAAGTCATAAGTGCCTTTAAAATCAGGCTGCTTTCCAAGCCAAAATACACTACAATAACTCTGTAATGCAAGAGGTGGACAGGGGGCTGACCGAGGAGTGCAAATTCCAAATAGAATTAATTACTGCCTTGATACTTGAAAACATATACATTCCTGCCTTTTTCATTTTCTTTGCATTATATTGTCGTGTTTTAACCCCAGCTGGCAACTAAGTACCACACAACTACTTGCTCATTTCCCGCTCCACCCTCCAGTGGCATGGGGAGGAGAACTGGAAGAAGTTAAAAGCTGTGGGTTGAGATAAGAACAGTTTAATAATTGAAATAACAATAATAATTGTAATGAAGAGTGGAGGGAGAGAGAGAGATAAAACCCAAGGTAAAAAGAAAAAAAAGGTGGTGCACAATACAATTGCTCACCACGCACTGACAGATGCCCAGCCTGCCCCTGAGCAGTGATTAGCAGCTTCTGGCCAACTCCCCCCAGTTTATATACTGAACATGACATTCTATGGTATGGAATATCCCCTTGGCTAGTTCAGGCAGCTGTCCTGGCTCTGCTCCCTCCTGGCTTCTTGTGCACCTGCTCACTGGCAGAGCACGGGAAACTGAAAAGTCCTTGATTTAGAGTAAGCACAACTTAGCAACAACTCAAACATCAGTGTGTTACCAACATTATTCTCATACCAAGTCCAAAACACAGCACTGTACCAGCTACTAAAAAGAAAATTAACTCTATCCCAGCCAAAACCAGGATGTAGATATCATTACCCTGGCAGTTAAGCAAGAACTTGAAGTAGTGATTTAGTTTATTATTTACTTCAAAATAGGATAAAAAGAATAATGCTGGAAATTATAAAATGCGGTAATGAAATACAAGAGGGTTTAGAATTTCATTCTCAAAAGGGCCCATCATGCAGTTGAAATAATTATGGTGCTTTTGCTTAGTGTAAGTCTTTTTAATAAAGAAGTGGCTGCTGCATTATGCAGTATTGATATAAGAAAAAAACCTGACCTACCGATTTTCATGTGAATCAGGATATGCATGGCATAATATGATGCTTACAATGTTACCATTTTAAAGTAACTGTATTGCCTCTATTTCATTTCTGCAGTTTGCATAATTCTCACTTTGTTAGTATTCTTACGGATGCTGAGATCTTTAGGGGAGCCATATAATAGTGCAGAGCACTGTAACATAAAATATTAATTATCATCATGTACTTCAAGTGGAATTTCAGTCTCATTTCTGTAAGCTGTTAGTTGTTTAAGGAATGAGCGTAATTTGTTTTCCTTCAAGGTACTGTGAAATGTAAACATGCAGATAGTATAATACTTCCTTCTTTTGCAGAAACGCTAAAAGACCTCATTTTTTGTATCTGGAGATCCCATCAGATCCCACAACTGGAGATCCCATCAGATCCCACAAAGCCAACAGGGATAACCTGAATCTAGAACACATTGCTGTTGCAGTAAGCTGGCCTGGAGATAAGGAAGACAGGAGTGCATATACACCATAGAGGTGGTTGTCATAGCTTGCCAGTGACAGTCCTCTGCTGCTGCAGGCAGCGTCTGTTGTGTGAGATAAAAGCTACTGGTTTTGACAGCGTTTGGCCCTCATAACTGCTGTGCCACTCTGAAAAAAAGCATGGAAGTTAATTGCAAAGACTGGAATAATTTCAGCTCAAACCAACTCCTTTTGTCTGTCAGCATTTATTTAGCCTTTTCTGTGAGGGCATGGAAGGGGATCTATATTTCTCCCCCCTGGTAACTTGGCTTATGTATCAGTTTTGCGCCACTGTGCCAGTGGTGTCTGTATTAATAATCTCATTACGTTTTAGCGTTCTTGCTGTAAGCGGGCAGAACTCAAGGTATGTCATTAAATCAATGTCTGACCCCAGCTATGCTGACATACTGAGCCAAAAGCTGTCTGCTTTTCTCTTCGTGTTCTTGTTATTGTATGGGGTCATCATTTCTTTGTTTATTTGCCCTCAGAGAAGTCTTCTGCCTATTAGCACTTCCCTCCTTCCCTCCTTCGCAGGAAGGAGACCAAAGGAAAGCTGTCTGTTTTCAGGGGAGGTAGGGCATATGGTAGAGCATCTCCTTCGTAGCAGTCCTCAGAAGGCTTGGAGGATATCTGAAGTGCTTAGCCTTAGGCTGCATTGGCTGTCTTCTTCCCTTTTAACTCTCAGCAGGATCTGGAGAAGCAAAGGAACTTGTAGCCCCATTTTGATTCATGTTATGGAGAGTGCAAGGCTTTAAGTAAATTTCCACAAACTTCTATCAACACAGGGCTGGAGAGCAGAGGGAGAAAGAACAGCAAAACTGGAAAGCTTTAGTATTGAGGACAGGAGAGAAGAGGAAGTGCAGCAAAATTACAGTGGACTCATGCAAAGGAATGTTGAGGGCTGTTGGGGATAGGACCTTTGATAGGTGAGAACTAACTGTAGAGAATTAGATGTTTTGTGAGGGACCAGGTGTATTTTTTTGAACAATATACCAGGGAAATGGAGAATTAATTTATGTGAGACACTTCCAAAATTCATTGGGTCTCTCAGTAGGTAAGCAGAGAGAGCAGATTCATCTTTTTGAGAACACTATGTGAATAAGAGTTTTCAATGAGTGAATTTATTTTGCAGTCTTTATGTGTTTATTGATGGAATTTGTATTTTGGAAGCTAGATTCAGAGATTTGTTCTGGATTTTTCTGAAGAGAGTAAGGCAATTGAAGGTGGGGGGTGGAGAGAGAATTAATTAATGGGAGAAATACAGAAAGAGTGGAAGAAAGCCTTGCAAATGTAAATTAAATGTAAGCTTCAGTGTGCAACAGGAGATTGCTTTATACTGGAGGGTAACTGACAGGTGCAATTTGGGTGAAATTGCAAGAAACACAGCCTCATATAATGTTTTTAATGTTACTTTTTATTTAATGGGGGTTTTTTAGATTTTATGTTATTTTTGTTATTTAATGGGTTTTTTTAGAAAGGACTTGTAAAGATTTGGGCTTTTTTTTGAAAAAGACTAAGGTAACATAATTTATAAATAGTGTAAACTAAGCTATACCTCTAGATGTGCATAATAGACACTCCTGCTCATTACGTGGTTTTCTTTCCTCCCCGCCACTAAGAGTCTCAATTTGTGATGCTGATAAAGGCAGTGTTGTTTCAGAGGGACAGGCACATACTGGCTTTGGCCTGATGTGAACACGCGTGTCTGTATATGTACATGCATATGCATACATACACACAGCACAGATGAGAAAATTGGTATTTTCTCCATCCACGTTTTGAAGAAATGTTCTTGTGTATGTGTGCTGTTTTAAAAGGTAATAAGACAAGAAGAAATACTATAGGAAAAGATCATTGAAGGACTTGGAGAACAACAGGGAAGTATACTAAAGTGATTAAATACTAAACTTATTATTATTTTTAGGCCCTACAGAAACTCCTAAGATTTTTTTTCTTTTTTTTCTGTATGCTAAATACTAATCTAATCTTATTTCCTCTTTAGCACTTGCTGTAACCTTGAGACACTAGTTAAGAACAGGTACTCTGCATTTATTTGCTAATATTCTGGAGTTTAAAAGTTGTTTTGATCACCCCCTTTGTTTATGCACTAGAAATGGGATGTGTTCAAATTTTCAGCCCCTGCAGAAAAAAAGCAGAACTTTTAAATGTTGCTGCTCACTAATTATTTTGACGCCTTGACAGTTTACCAGCCTGTAATTACTAACTTTTCCTATTACTCTGAACTGAAATAGCTGTAACGTGTTCACTCTATTTACCAGGGATGAATCACCTGATGCCTGTCAGACTTCTACAGCAAAGGAGAAACTTCCGCTAAAAACTCTGCAAAGTGCAGCAGTAACATCTTGAGGGTTTATTTTATTGTTTTCAGGGTGCTGGGTGCACTGCACTGGTGGTAGCTGTGGTGGCAAGGAAGTTAGAACTTACCAAAGCTGAAAAACATGTGCATAATTTCATGATGGACACCCAGCTAACTAAAAGAGTAAGTCACACTTTATATTTGCAACTGAAAAGGAAATGTGTGTTAATTTATTTCTGTATTTGTTTTAAATAGTCTCTTGCTCTGATCTACTGAACATTTTCCACGGGTGTGATTTTGCAAGGAGAAGGAGTCGAATGCCTTGAGCTTTTCTCTGAATTGAGGCAACCATGAATTCTCAACAGATTTGGAGGATTGGAATATTCTTCTATGAGGGGCCCTTACAGCTGGAAGATAATTGATATAACCAACAGCTAAATGCTGTGAAACTAAAGACTATTATATTAAACTACAAAAACTTTCATGCAGCACGTGAGAAGAACATATGACATTTTTGTACCTAAATTGTTGAAATGCCTGTTATACACAAGAATTTAAAGCTATGAAGGACATTCTTAAGAAAAAGACTTTCATAGTTTCTGAGTGAGACAGGTTTTTTAATTGCTTTGTGTACTCAACACGAGGATCACTTAGTGGCACACAGTACTGAAGTGCCTTGGAAGATCTATGTAGATAATATTTTTAGAAGAGATTATTTCAAAACCTTTTTATAAATCATTGGAATTCATAAAATGTATTTTTTAAAAGTCCATATGAAATATAATTTAAATTGTAATAACATCTTGGAAAATGAAATAATGCAGCAAACAAGGCAATAAAAATCCTTTATTGAAATAAACAGGTCAGTGTTGAGGGAACAAGCAAATGAGTAGGAGCTACACAATCCTCTCAACTTCTTCACTCTTCGATATTGAGAAGAGCCAGTATGGGGGGGAAGGTCCTTACACAGGACCTCAGCAGAGCCTGTCCTTGCTGACACGAGGAGAGGGATGTTGATGCCTGAGCTGGAAGCCATGGTTCTGCTCCAGAAGGAAGGAGGTTGGCTGCCTCGGTACAGCTCTGCGCAGTGGTGTGCTGCCACAGGTCCTCTGCTGTGGAAAGCCATGTCACGTCTCTATGCGCTGGTGTCCAGGACACATCAGTACACCGCTATGGTTGTGCTGGCTCCCTCGTCTCTGTGCTGGTCACCACTAACAGGTTGTACCTCCCCTAAGCAGTCAGAGTGGGGAAAGACTAAGGATGAGTGGGAAGGCAGTTCTTATAAAGCTATAAAAGGTGACTTGAGATGTCTATCTAAGCTTGTATATCTACACTCCTATTATAGTCAGTTAAGGTCTTGTTGATAGTAGACCGTAGACAACAATTTGTTCCTTCCTAACACAGGCACTTTTCTAGTTTAATCTGACAGCTGAGCTCAGAATGTCTTTCAGGATCGAAAAAAGTTTTGTAAACATTGGCCAGGTTTTGAGTCTAGTGTACATTTGTGTCTTTTAAAGGTTACTTTATTTAGTTATCCTTCATCTAAATCTAAATATCAGTCTAATACTGTATCCAAGTGCTGCTTTGGTAGGTTCAAAGCCATGAAACTCAAATCACATGAAGAGCAAACAAGCAAACAAATCTGAGATGCATGTTAGGTCACAAATTAGTTACACAGATACTAGAGAGGTTTCCCACAGCTTGATGATAGCCATACCTTGCGGAAATGCAAGCACTGGGTAGAGATTGTGTGGAGGTCTCTAAAATGCGATTGTGCTTCCACTGAAGTCAGAACCAACGTTCTCCAACAATTCTACAGGTACAAGGTGGGGACCGCTTTCTGGGAAGAGCTACTGCATGACATTCCTGCGATGCCTTTACCTAGACATTGACTTAGCTCCGACACTACAGTGACTGGCATGATATAAAGTCAGAGAGAGAGAAAATAAAGACGAATAATAAGGACAGTTTTCCTTTGCAAGTAACCTAGTTGTTCTGTCATTAATCAACCTTGCATTGAAATTCTTTGTCAGTTGTTTTCAAGCATTCTTGAAAATTTTAGAGGGCCTAAGAAGGAACTGTAGGTACTCTAACCTTTAACAATGTAGGGAAAACCTCATTTCAAAAAAAAAATTCAAAGCAGTTACGAAATAGAACACAGGCCACATTAATTGACAATTTTTTTTTTATCTTCTCAGAGAACGGTAAAAAATAAACAAGAATAAAAATTCAAAGAAAAATGAAAGTATGTTCGAACAGCTCTGGAAATTTAAAGTCTGTTAAATGGCTAAGAGAAGAGGTACCAATCATCAAACAAGAATGAAAGAAATGTTATGATCCTATTAAATACATATAATTAATTATCATACAGATAATGCACTGGTGTTTCCTAACTGTAATTTATATTGCCATAAACACCAAATGGTGCTAACTGTTTAAAGAGGGACAAATTATTCCCCAATGCAAAGAGAGCTGGTCCCAGTGTCACATTTATAAGTAACACAGAAATTGCTCAGCAGTCCCCTTGGTCCATTTATTGCTTTCTGCCCTCAGTGCCGCAGGTTCCTGATGTACCCAATTCCCACAGTTACGCAAGGCTGTTAAGTGCTTCAGCAAGAGTTTATACCAGAAAAGAGAAAACATGGCACAATGGTACTTTTGTCAGCCTGGTGTTTTTCTTTCATTAAACAGGTGAAAAATGCAGCGGCCAATGTACTCAGGGAAACATGGTTAATTTATAAAAACACAAAGCTGGTTAAAAAGATAGACCATGCGAAAGTAAGGAAACATCAACGCAAATTCTTGCAAGCTATTCATCAGTAAGTACTATTTTGCTGTGGTTTTCCTCTCCAGGTGTTTTCTCTCTCTTAGTTTCCCTCTCCCGCATAGTTACTCTTAGTCCCTGTGTTGCATCCTGCCCTCTCCCTTGTCCCCCCACCTCCCCTGCTTCATAGAACATTGCTCTGGAGGTTGATTTTTCTCTAAGGCAAAGCTGTAGTTTTACTCTGTTACCTGTTTGTGGAAAAATAAAGAAGTGTACTGGCTGTGTATGTCCAGTATGGGGTAAATAAAACTTTTTTTGTCTTTTTTTTTAGAAGTTTCCCACACTTCTTGAATTATGTAAGACTATTCTTGTCTTTTGCCACTGAGACTGTCCTTTGTTGTTACAGGTAGTAAGTTACAAGCTACAACAGACAGAAGAAAATGAAAAAGTTTCATTTGTAGTAGTTGTTTTAATAAATTAATTTATACATTTTTATATAATTTGTATAAGCATTAATAGATTTATTTTAATACTTTAAATTAATTAAATAAAATAATTATGTGATATAAGAGAGCCTATGAGTATGTATGTAGTGTTTAATGAAAAGAATATGCATCAAGTGTGATTGTACAGGCCAACAGCCATTGGTTGCCTCTCTCTACCACATATTCTCAGTGCATAAAATTGAATGTTGGTTTTGACCCCTGGCATCCATCCTAGAAAATGAGAGTATATGCCAACAGTCTGTGTGTGACCTTTGAGCACCTCTAGCGTGATTGAGATGGGTTCTTCCCATCTACTGAAACCTTAAGGAATTGAAAACAAGCCAGATAACTGTAACCAGTGTTAGGATTAAGTTGAATTACAGTACTGCCAGACAATAAGTATTTATCTAAAATTCATAATACATATTTGCCATAAAGTACATCAAAACCAGCAGAGTTGCACAATGATTCAGTTACCCTTCTTTAGACTACATGGAGAAAAAAAGAGACTTCTGTTCCCAGGAACCACAAATTCTTCTTGAAGAATAGTCAGGACCCATGCCACTATTTGTCTGCTATATTCGATGTCCCCATCCAGCCTGAGGCAGCTGTTTGTGCAGTCTATGAAATTAGTTCCCACGAGATGCTGGGGAGATGTAGATAAACTGAGTAAGTTTAATTTCAAACTGATGTCTTGATAGCTTTTGAGTGTGGGTCTGTGTCTGATCCAACCTGTGGGAGATGCAAGGGAAGCATCCATCATGAAAAAAGAAACCTATGTGTCATCTTGAAGGAAAAATGGGAAGGAAAGGTCAGGTTATCATGTTTCCTATTAATAAATCTAGGCTAACAGTCATTGTTTCTCTGTTTCATAGCAATGTTTTAAAGCAATGGGCAGCTAAGTTTAAGATATGAAGTAGTCTATAAACCTTTATCACTATATTGTATTTAGCAAAATTGCAGGATTAAATGTTACTGTGATATTGCAGAAATACTTGAAGGAATATAAAGATGACAAAAGTTAAGGCATTTTTATGTGATTATATGAAGTATGTTTTCCCAGTTTGGTCATCCTGCTTAGATTAAAACATTGGGAGGCAGAGAGGAGTGGCAGGGGTTCTGGGATAGAGGATGGCACGTCCTGTGCATCCTTTGCTGGACTTGAATCCTTGATTGCAAAGGTTATTCCTTAATATTTTAACTTTGCTATTTATTTTGTGTGTCTGTGTGTGTTTGTGTGCGTGCACATGTTCAGAGAAGAATCTAAAAAGCACAGCAGGCTCGATCTGCAGCTTTATATATCAGTCAAGACCAGAAGAGCTTCACGGGATAGGAAGTGTTACTCTGCACCTGCCTTAAAAATTCACTAATGAGCAGGGGTGAAGAAGGTGGCAGCAGTAATTTTTTCCTAGCTGTGCCAGCCAAAATTTGAACAGCTATGTTAATAATGCATTTCCCTCTGTTCTTTAGCACTTTGCATCCCATTCCCAAAACTTTTGTGTGTAATAAAAAGAAGAAAAGAAAAAAAAAGGATAATTTTCTCAATATGCTGAAGAATGTGCCATGGGTGAAAACATTGCTCTAGCAGTTTGCTTTCTCCTGGCTGTAGTGGAGTAGATGAGTGCAAATGATTTTCTTCTCCCTTTACATCTTCGAACTTTACTCAAGTGACTCATGGTAGTATACAGCTCATTTCTATCCTTCTGGATTCTTAGGTTTTTATTGTTTCCCCTCCTTTCACCTTTCCAACTATTTCACTAAAGACCGAAATAAAAAGAGTGAAGTTTCAGGGACAGTTTCATACAAGAAGCCAGAGCAGATCATGGTAGCACTCTCAAACTCACGGTCACAGCTCTAAACTGCCTTCAGCTGGTCTGGGTCTTTTTTGTTTCTCATGCACACCAAGTAAGATGAAGGTGAAATCATCACTCTGAATGATACTATTAAAAGGCCTTTTGTGTATTGTATGAATAAGAAAATCTACAGATAATAGTTAATGGAAAGGTTTGCAGCTATTACAGGTTTCTTCATCATGAATGCGAGTTAGACTCCACCTCAAAGAAGTAGCAATTCCCTAGGACTTTCCACTTGCTGAATCGAGCCCACTGTGCTCATTTGGTTGTTTTAGTATATTTTACAGTTTCTTTTCTTTTGTTTTGTCTTTTTATTTCAACAAAATGAAAATAGAGCTCGGAAGTAAGTTGTATAAGCTGTTCCTTTCTAAATTTGCAGAATTTACCACTGTCTGCATGCAATAAATAGTCTTTATTTGTGAACTTCAGTGGTCTGATTGCTGCCATGGAAACACGATCCAGAATCATGATCTTTTGCTGTGATAAGTGAAGTTCATAAAATCAAGATGTTTCATATTTTCTCTTAATGAATTTAGGAATGAAAGTCTGACAGCTTTTGTTAAATCTGGCTGCTGCAGCTAAAGACTTGCCATTACCTAGAGATACATTTTTACAGTCTGTGATAGGTATTGGGTTGATTAACATGGGGCATTATCATGTTGATGTCACTGGTACTTGTGTTGCTACAATAACAATGGATTTCTTGAAATTTTAAAATTCAAATACTAACTGGCAAACAGATGAGTCAGTGAATCTTCAGAAAAGCAGAAAACACATATTCTGCAAATTACTTGAGAGTTGCGCACCAAAACACTAGGGTTATCATTCCTCAGTCAAATTATTTCATGCTTACCTTTGAGTAATTATTCTGTTCTGAGACTGTAATGATATAGCTCCATACCTGGGAGACACCTCCATACTTTTTACTTCAGAATAGCTGCAGCTCATAGCCCCTGAAAGCACCATTCTTGCAGTCCGCATTTATGTTGTGGTTTGAAGGAAGTCTCTAGGGGAAGAAGAGCATATGACGCTCCAGTAACAAGCCACCAGCATGTCATTTTTATGTGAACAATTGATTTCTACCTTAACAGAGTTAATTCCATGTGTGTTAAAAGCTATTTCACTCTTCACAATTTACTTTCTCATGGTGTTTAGACTAGATACAAAAGGAAATGCTTGGTATCTAAAGGCAGGAACAAAAACTTCCTGATTTTGGAATATCTTCAAGAAGACTTTCTTTAAACTAGTTTTCTAAGTAACACCATCCCTGAAAAACAGGCAGTGTATGCATTCGCAATCCACCTGCCACAAAATGCTGCCAAACTTATTTTCATTTGACTGCTAACCAAATGGTTGGTTTGGTTGGCCCTACATGCTAGTAGGCTGCATGGCATCTCATCACACATAGCTTAAAACTGATATGTTGGTTTTGAAAAATGCTATTTCCTGCTTAGAACAGCCACAGGAAAAGTCATTGGAATTCCAAGTATTCCTCTGTTGGGAAATGTTGAACAAATAACTTGCACTTAAGGGAGAAATCGCTTGTTTGTGAACATTGCATCTACAAACCACCCCTTTAGTAGTTAACCTGAAAAACATGGGCTTTGTTTCAGGGAACATGTAAGAAGGGTCATGTATATATCTTTCAAAGAATGCACATAACTAATAATGATGCAGACAGATAGGCTTGAAAGAGAAAAACATACCCTTGTTGCTGCTTCATAGTTTTTCAATGTTGTAATTTAAATCATGCATTGAAAAGGAATGTCTAATGTAAGTTTAAAATGTAATCATATTTAGATTCACGATTATGTAAGAAAATCAAATGTATTGGCAAGTAAGTTGGTTATTTAGCTGCTGGTCAGATGGAAGTTCTATTTAAAATAATGAGAAACTCACTTATCACTGTATTTCCATCAGGTTCAAACACCTGCTAACCCAGTCCATTTCCGACAGAACAGGGCTAATACCTGTATCTAGTCATGTAGGCATGGGAAGATTCTTGATTGATACAACATTAATGACAAAAATCAGTTGTTCTATGTTTCTTCCTATATCTACTTGTCACGATACTGAGGCTTTGAGGAATGTTTTGGCTTTCTTTCATATAGCCTGGATAAATTGTTACCTCCCTTTTTGAATTCAACTTTGACCACGGCAAGTGGTATTCTCAAGGACATCACATTTCCTTGCTCTTTCTTTATTGCGGTGTTGAAGAAGCATGCTTCTCATTGTAGCAGGCACATAACCAATTCTGACTTTACACAAAGTACTCAAGGCATTGTCCATGCAGTATTTGCTCTTATAAGTTTTGTGCATGCTTTTTAGAAATGCTAAGATGACACATACACCAAAAAAATCTGACTTAAAATTGCACTTTTTAGATTAAGAAGTGTAAAAATGGAACAAAGGAAACTGAACGATCAAGCCAACACTTTGGTGGACCTGGCAAAGGTTAGTAGAAAATTACTGTTACTTTTAACATGCATCCTTTCAAAATGAAGAGTTTGTAAGTGAAGTTGTTATGCATTATACATGCAAATATTGTTAACGAGTTTGTTATTTGTAGAAAATGAAAAGATGTGTGTGTTTTGTGGTAAAACCTACTAAATAAACCATCTTGTTTATGGCTCTGGCCAGAGTTTGAATGCACTGTATTTTGGGGGTTTGTTTGGTGGGGTTTTTTTGTACAACTGAAGAATTCAGAGGCTGATTCTGAGAGCTCCTGAAGTGACTGCAGTGGTGTTGGTAAATGCTGAACTGCGAGTGGGCTGTAGTAGTGTAGTGCTGCATAGTGAAGAGATTTCCCGTCCGGCGTCAGTGACTGTGCCATGAGGGACCATAGTACACAGGCTCTCATGCAGACTGGAATTAGAGGTTCTGGTTTTCTATTCCTGTTGTCTTATGTAGCAGTGACTTTGAACAAGTAGGTTTAGGTCTGCATTTGTTTAAATTTTTTAAATGAACAATAGCTGCCTACTTTGCCAGTACATAATAAGACTTTATGGATCTTTTTTAAGACAATTGAGATGAGGTAAGAGGCTGTTCAGTTGCAAACGGCTTGTCTGTTGTTGCTGGGATTTTTTATTAATATAAAAGAGTAACTAGAGAGTTAGAGGGCTGAGCTGATAGCATTCCAGGTTTCACATTAGACCTCAGTATATGACAGTTACTTTGATTAGCATTCTTACTACATTAGAGGCATTAATGGACTTTTCCTAAGGGTTTCTTGTACACCTCTTCATGTACCTAAAACCCCTCCTCAATTAAAAGTGTATCAAGGCAAAGATTAAATTATTCAGTGTTCATTCCCCTTTTGCTTTAAAGAACCACCTGACAACCACAGTTGCTGAAAATACATTTCAGTCTAATGCTCCTGGCAACTGGTAAGGACTTTTCAGATACTATTAAATGTAGACTGCTTTGCTATCAAGGGCTATGCTAGCATCTTGAAACAGTGGGCAGAGAAATGGGTTATCGACACTCATCTGATGCTGAAGTGCTTGACACTGCAGGCAGTCAGTCATTCAATTAATTTTCATTGCCTTTGGATAGTTTATAAACTTCAACCAGTTATTCTACTGATTTACATCCAGTTTTAATTTGTTTGTCTAATCTGAAGTCTCAGTCTATCAGAGGAAGAAATTGAGTCATTATTTGTAACCAGTTTCAAGTCGCAACGGAATAACACGTTTCGGATTACATTTTTACTGACCACTATGGCATTTTAAAGTACACCCTATATACTTGCTGTAGCCAAATACTGTTTTATGGAGGGCAGACAGACTGGGGAATGCAGAAGCAGAGAAGCACACAACTGAGCTTTTACTCTTTGCACTACATTTCAAAAACAATCCACCCAACTACTCTTAATACAGCCAGTTTAAGAAAACCTAGTCAGTTTAAGGAGAAAGCAAATGAACATTTGTGTTCTGCTTAGAAGAATGAAGGTATTTAAAACCAGAGGAAATACAGGGGAGTCAAGGCTGTCATGGCTTTGGAGGCTTTGGTCTGCTGGTGGCTTACACAACTGACTGTTCACAAAGTGCATTTCTAAGCACCTTGACTTCTAGAAGAGGTCTTGTCTTTTGTCTAATCCATTTAGACCTTGACAGCTAAGGTGCTACTCAAAATATATTACATTTCTGCTCAACAAATTTAGTAGAAAGTTTATTCTGAGTCTACAATGAAAACTAGTTCACAAGACTAGATATTGTTATAATATTCATATTCTTGGGGATTTTTGCGAAGCACAAAACCATTTACAAACCTTTGTAGAGTTATGCTGCTTGTTACAATATTTGTAAGATCTCTCTAAACCTTTGTTTACATCCTTCTACTTTCAGACTCAAAACATCATGTATGACATGATTTCTGACTTAAATGAAAGAAGCGAAGATTTTGAGAAGAGAATTGTCACTCTAGAAACTAAACTGGAAACGTTAATCGGTAGCATTCAAGCTCTCCCTGGACTGATTAGCCAGACAATCAGCCAGCAACAGAGGGATTTCCTTGAGGCTCAGATACAAAATTATGATAAGCATGTTGCCTACAGTGCTGAACGATCACGATCTTTGTCAAGAAGAAGGAGATCATCCTCCACAGCACCACCAACTTCATCAGAGAGTAGCTAGAAGAGAATAAGTTAACCACAAAATAAAAACTTTTTGCCATCATATGGTCAATATTTTAGCTTTTATTGTAAAGCCCTATCGTTCTAACCAGTGTTATCTGGGTTCTGATGTCAGAATCCTGGAAACCTGATCACATTTTAGGCCAAAATGGTGAAAAAGTTCTTTTTTTCCCCCTCCTCCTCTCAGATGCACAGTGAATGCACCTATTATTGCTACATTAGATTGTTCCTCCTGTAATTTCACTAACTTTTTATTCATGCACTTCAAACAAACTTTACTACTGCAGTATATAATATAATAAAAAGGTTAATTTCTGCACATAGTTGCTCGGTTACTTGGACTTAACTAAAAAAAAAAGCTCACAATCAAAAGGCCTAATTATAAACTTTTAGGAAACAAAATTGAAGCTTAATTATTTCTCACTATGAAAACTAATTCTCTAAACTTTGCTTGCAGTGGAGGGGGAAAAAAATCAATGTTCATCTAACAGTGTGCTGTATATGTATAGTCATTTTAAAAGGTCACTGACAGCTTCAATTTCTAAAGTGAATAATTAAAAATATAGTTTATCCTAGAAAACAAGTTATAAAGTATGATACGGGTTTTTTAAATCTTCTTGGGGCTTTTGTTTAACATGTGTTTGTATACACATACATAGATAACATATATACATATATACCTATGTATATAAAATTATTTATGCAGTGCCCATGGCAAAGATCTTTTAAACTGACTATTTGTAAAGCTACTGGCATGCCCAAAGCACAGGTAAAGTCCCGTTCATTTATTCAGAGTCTCAAAGTTATGCCAGGTAAGGATGTCCAGATGGAAGCATCACTTTCAAGCTGGAAGTCTCCCATTAATGATGATTGGGTTTTGAAAGTCTTGGGTTGCTACTCTTTCTCCAGTCCCTTTTTGGTGTTTCGTGTTTCTGGAGTGAATGACTGGCACACAGGGTTGTGGTGTACACAATTGTGTGATGGCAGCAGTGTTCTGTATATACTACGTTTGGGTATTCCCCATGATTTCTGCTATGCAGTCGAGCGTAGCAAGACACTTTTAGCAATATTTCCCAAAACTGTTGTAAAAAAACCTGCTGTAGATTACAATTATGGCAGTGGGGTATCTCTGGTACTTTCATGCACAAATAATGTCTCCTGCTTTCTTAAAAAAAAAACAAAAAAACCACAAAGCATAGTGTACACATTTGTGAAAAAGTTCTGGCTGACTTTTCTCCTGGTTTATATTCCAGAGTAGCAAAACTAAGTAAGCTTCAATGCTCAGCACACACAACTTGCATTCACAATTCCTAATTATAAACAGGAAATTATTTGACTTTATGAAATATCTTACAGTACTTGCTATTTATGAAACATACCAGTCACCCCCTCCAATTTCCAGACAAGGGTGAAACTTTAGCTAAGTTTAACAAGCTGACTGTTTTGGAGGAATACTAATATGTACTAAATACATATTGAAAGAAATGTCAATTGCTCCATGAGACACTGTGAGTTCTGATCAGTAGTGGCAGGCAGGGAAGATACTAGTCCTAGTATCTAATACTATGTAATACTAAAGTCAGGGATGAGCCATGCTGGACAAAACAGAAGAGCTGTTCTCCCCAGCACCCAAAATTCCCCAAACCAAAAACCAAATACATAATCTGAAAAACAGCAGACACTTCAGGTCTACTTAAAATAAAGCATCTGCCTTTTTTGGGGATACAAAATGTGTAACTGATTAATATCAGTTACATTTAGAGGCATTGCTTGTTTATGAAAAGGTCAGGAGTGTCTCTAACAATTTTCACCTCCTTGAGACAGGTGGTGAGTTTGCAGTATTTTTCCCCCTAGGTGAGCAGGAGAGTTGCATGCCTTTGGAGTGCCTTGTTTACAGACTGTGGTATTTTGTGACTGGAAATAATGAGCACTATGTATATGCGGTTCTGCTTTTGTTTTTGTGAATTTCATTTTGTAAGGAAAGCATGGATATTGTACAATGCTAATACTGTGCTGGTCCAGTCCTAAGCTAGACGAGATTTTGAGTGGTCATGAGGACACGCACTTTACATTATTTGCAGGATTAGAAGTAGTGATTAATAATATTGGAATTTAATAGTCAACTTTCAGAATTCTTTTTTTGAAGCTTTTTTTTTGTTCATTCTCCCATTTTTTGTGTTGAATTTAGAATATTTTTCTTATCATTGTGTGTGAAATACACTTGCTGTAGCATGAATACATTCCTTTTTGTCCCGTCAGCTTGAACAAGCACTTTCACGCTTTACAATACCTTTTTTTTTATTTGTAAGAGCCTTTTTTTAGCTCCACATTGAAAATCCTTGCCAGTCTGTCTGTTTGGATTAAGATCTGTCTGGTTTGAATTCTGATGTGAAAGAGCAACTGTCATCCTTAACCTCTCAATTTCTTGTATACAGTAGGACTCAGGAGCCTGAAACTGCTGAATTCTTGCAGCAGCTTTGTGCAAGCAGGGTTGTGAGCACTATCCCTGTCAGTAGGGTTCTGTCACAAGCTGGTAAATTCTTCTGAATTCCTTTCTTTGATTTTAAAGCAAACAACCAATAATGACACCATGGAATACTCCAGTTCAATTTCTTAATTCACTTTAAAGCTCACTACAAATATTTATCTGCATTTTTTGTAGTAATGATCCTTTTCTTCTAATACCTGGTTTTGAAAAGCAGTTAAGCACAACACATGAATCCAGTCGAAGACAAATACAAACTTCTATTCAGGAGAGCACAAAGCAACATGGCTTTGATTTTCTTACTCCTGATGCAAAATTCCTTTTAATCTTTCCTTGTTTGAGTTTTGTAGTACCACAAATTCCATTACTGATTTTTTATTTCCAAAACTTAAACTTCTTCACTGTTCTCAGCATATGTGCTCACCAAAAGGAAAAAGTAGCATTATAGCAAATCTCTGAAACTGCTTGTGTAGTTGAACGTAGATTTTTCTTTGAAAGATTGTTTACAAATGAAAAGGAATCTTTCTGATAGCATACAGTATAGTTCCCATGTTACAGTTTAAAAGCTTCATGTGCTTCTTGCTTTAGTCTCACTGATAGGAAAATTCAGCTTTCAGTTGCTATTGAATTTCTCCTTTTCACTGCATTCCAGACGCCGATTCTGTTTATCAGTTACTTTGGAGTCTTGTTGCTAATCCCTGCATTTTTAATGACATTTAGCAAAGATCCCCTGCCTGAAATGTAAGATCACAAATAGGCCTATTCACTATGCTTAAAACTAAGTACATTGATTTAAATAGTAATTTTTAGTTGCATTGAAGTTTTTGCAGGATCAGAATAATACATTCACAGATATTGTACTTGCAAACGCTCTAGCTCCGCAAATCATTATCTGCTGTAAGCCTGCAGATCTACCCAGACAGACTTCTGCAACTCAGCCTTTCTTTACCTCCTGCTGCTGCATAAGGATGGATCTGATATGGAAAGAGCTTCACTATCTGAAAGTTAAGCATCCGGCTTAGGAGCTCTAAATGCCTTTTGGAAATCCATACCTTTCCTTCTGAGCTATTTAAAAAACATGGCTCCCCAGACTGAGTCTGAATCACTGTCGTCATTACAAGTCAAAGATAAGTAATAGGCATACAGTTTTCCTGCCACTTAGTTTGTAAGACTCCTTCCATGTCAGATCATATGTGGACAGTCAAATTGATAGACTGCACACTTAAAAGCGTATCTAAGCATAAAAGAATAAATGGTTTAAATATGAATGTCTAATATTCAGAATAAAACCTATTACCCATATCAGTACTACAAATGGATATTGTCTGAAAGCTCTTTTCCCCTAACCGAAAGTAATGAAAAATTCTTAGTTTTATCTGTGGAAGAAAAATTTTCTGATTAGTAAGTCTGTTCTCTTGTGAGCTCTATCTACGGAAGGAAGATTTTCTGATTAGTATGTCTCTTCTCTTCATCTGCCAAATTTTTTTGTGGCTCATATTGTTTCTTTAAAAGGAAGTCCTTAAAGTCCTTTTGCCTTTTTGGTCCACGCCTCTCAAAATTATTAATTGGTGAGAAGCAGTCAAATAAAGAGGGGAAGGGAGGAAAGAGCTAACAGCGCTGTCTCACTTTCAGCAGCTTACCCCTGCATCAGCATGTTTTATGTGCTCTGATAGGAACTGTCACAAATTTCCTCCAACATCACTCCTGGCTACCTAGGTACAAGCCAGCTGTAGCCCAGGAAGAGCACTGCCCTATCAGTACAGTCCCGAGGTGGATCTTACCCACACTCAGAGCCAACCATTTATGATGTGGAACTTTATGTATGCATAATGAAACTAACCTACCTCTGTCAATCAGGGTTTATGTTTCTGATCCTATACCTGTTAGCACAGGTGCAGAGAAGACTGAGCTGTAACATCTGTTTGCCTTTCTTCTCCAAACCGTGTATCTATAAGGATCTTTGCCCCCTCCATGACTGAGAGAATAAAGAAAAAGAGATGCTTAGGAGACACTGTGGTCCGGTGTGCACACGTGTAGCTCTGACCCACCTGAGTGCCTCACCATCTGCATGTCAACCCTGGCCCAGAAACCACAAGTGTCACTCACTATAGAGTGAGTTTGCACAGCACTGAGCAAATAAGCCATGTCTCTCAGGAACATCCTGATGCACAGGATGATTGCAATAAACAGGAGAGTTCTGTTAATTTATGCAACTGCTCCAGACTTGTGGCTTAGTGTAGCACTGAGCCTAATGCAGACACTTGACTCCCCGCCAAGAATGGCTTGCAGCTGGGCAGTGCAACACAGAGATGGAGCAGGTGCAGCATAGTCTGGGCTAGGGTGTGTAGACATGCCTTGAGAAAGCTAAAATGGAGGCAGTTGCCAGAATTAGCATGACCATATTGCTGTATGTTAGACTTTATTATAGTGATACAGTTGAAGGTCCATAAGGTCAATAATTTTCAGGGTTTTATTTGAAGCAGATTCTGCTGCAGAGGACTGCAAAGCCTTTCTGCATAATGGAGGGTATGGAACACACCTGCAGTGCAAGAAAATCTCTGATCCACAAACACGAACATGTTGCAATCTAGTGTGGCAAGTGACCAAATCTGATGGAGAAGTGAAGCACAACATATTTTATGCTGACTTTCCTTGTACTCAGATTCACTTAAACCCATTAATATCTTCAAATATTTAGGACCGTCTAGACGATTTTCAGTTATACATGAAACAAGCAACAAGCTTTTAGTTAGAATAAAACATTCTAGTTTAATGTGATGCCTATTCTAACCTCTTGTTGCCTTCCAAACCTGCATTTCCAAGTATCTTGAGTCTAAAGAGGAGCCACATGTTCTGCAGTGTGGTGACAATAAAGCAGGTCTGTGAGTGGAAAAGCATCTGCAGTCCAGATAAATGGTCAAGCATCATGTGACACCAGGAATAATAATGAAGCTAAAACTTTCAAGTAGGTGAACTGACCAGCTACTAGCCTCAGAGCTTAGAAAAATTTTAAGTGAAGCCTCACTCCATGTGTGAAAGTCATGGGTACCAGTGAACTGTAAGAGACAGTGCAATTACATTTCCTGACAATGAACAGTAGGGACACACTATTACAGAGTATGAGGGTGGCTTATCACACAGAAATAAAAGAAGATATCTTTTATTAAAGAACTCCAAACTCTGTAACAGAAAGGAGAAAACCTGAAAGAGCTTGTGCTAGATTATTGTCTCAAAAGACAGGCATCTAGCCTCCAGAAAATTTGCGAGAGATGAGGTTTCAACCTCAGAAGCAGTTTTGCACACTCAGAATTGCCCTTAAAAAAAATTAAAAAAAATTACAATGTGCTGAGTAGCCCAAATCTGTGCAAAATGAGGTGTGGGAGTGCTCTGCCTCTCCAAAGTGACTGAGTCTAGATTCCTGTTGGAGAGGTTAGAAATGTCCAGTGTTCAGCACATGAACCTGACATGCGTGTAGGAGAACAAGAAATCTACCTTAAGACTCACTTCTAAACTTAACCTCCAGGTTCAAATAGTTGTGGCAAATTCATTAACATTGCAGTAATGATCAGAGCTCCAATATTTTATTTTCGCAAACATCACTTACAGCGCACATGCACATGCGCGCTTTGGTTAAAAGGTGTCTCAACAGTCTGTGCCACCCGCACTCTGTCCATCACTCCTGCCCACCTCAGCCCTTTGCTCTATGCGTTTTCCTCCAGCATCTGCTGAGCACTGGGGGCCATAGCTGCTGCTGTCAGCACCCCTGGAATGGAGCCACCAGTACTGATCTGGAAGGCAAGGTGGCCCCGAGGCACTTCAGAGGCCACTGGCCCAGTGCAGGTCACTGGAGAGAGCAGACAGCAAGACCAGCCTAAAGGCAGTCACAGCCCCTCATCAGGGCATGCAGCTGCTGTTCTCCCTACCACATCACTGCATTCTTCTATTTCTTAAATGGTCTTATGGACCAAAAAATGTTTTTCCTGTCACATCTCAGGTGTGATAAGATCTCGCTCATTTTGACAGGCTGTACTGCTGCTGTGAGGAAGGCACAAGGTCACTGCTCCACTGTGAGCAGCTCTCCATGGTGGAGATGGAAACAGGCAGCACTCCACCAGCACCAGCTACCAAGAGCCAAGGGGAACAAACCTCAGGAAGATGTTCTGTCTGGGCATTGAGATTCAGGAGCTTAGCTTCTAAGTGGTTAAAGTCTACTTCCAAAAAAAATGAGGGGGGGGGGGGGGGGGGGGAATGGTGCAAGGAGAGATGTCAGTTAGCCTTTCTTGATGTCTGCGTTGGCTGGAATTCAGTCTCACTTGTGCTGTGTGACAGTGTGACAAAAGACCTGCAGATTCACTCCTGAGCGTGCTAGTTCAGAAAACAGTCCCAAGGCTGAAATGTGCTAGCAAGACACCTAGCTTCGTTAACTCCCTTTGAAACAGAGCCTTCAGTCCATTTGGCTGGTAACAGTTGATCATACACATTGCATTATCTGTGGTTTCAACACGCTTCGAAAGTGCCTCCTGCTGCTAGTCCTCAGGACCCTCTGAGGAGTGTATTGACTTCAAGCAGCGCAGCTGGAACCACTGCTGGGCCATTTCCACAGGCATGCTGGGAAGTGTCTATGCCCACTGAATTCACCTGGTCAGCAGGTGCTGTAGCACCTTTTACTGGCTGCTCAGCACATCACCTGTGATTAGGTCTGGAGAGAAGAAGCTTTCCCATAATTTCCCAAGGTACTTCGGAAGATAATGCAGGAATAGCTGGAAGGGTTTCTGTTCTTTGAGGCTCTTTAGTTACAATCTACATACAGAGGAAGCTAATCAGGGACCAAAAGTGCAGCGGTAGGAAATTAGGCCATACTTATTTCAGTTATCAAGTGCATGAAAAGAAACATAAAAATGGTACATAAGAAATAGACTGCTTTTCCAGAACTCCCGTATTCAGGGTTGCATTTCCAGCCTTGCTACCCTGTTTTCTTCAGCCTGTAAAATGTATTTAGTGGTCCAGCTATATTTATTTGCAATTTGAAGCAACTGCTGTAATACCGCAGTTGACATATGTGCATTTCCGGAATTACAGACACTCTTTTCAGCAGAAGGGAAACAGAATAGAGATGGGTAAGTAGCAGGTAAGGTTTCCAAATAAGTGTTGCAACAAATTTCAGAGAGGTAGAAATGGGACAGAGAAAGGGTTTGATCTCCAGCTGGCACAGCCTGCAGCCTCTGTTGGTGGTCAATGAATAGTTCTGAATTGTGCTTTGGAGGCCGTGTCCACATCTGCCATGGAGAAGATAATGGGTGATCTCTACAGACAACGTAGACATGGTCTAGTGCCTGGTGGCAGCACAAAAGCATCTGTAGCCCATATGAACGTCTACTTCCCCTGCCAGCTTTCTGCTCAAAGATGTCCAAAGGCAGCATACAATATTCAAACAGGACTAGCCACAAAACAAAACAAAACAAAAAACCCCCAGGCAGCTAGACTGCTACCACAGAAAATACTTGCTTTTAACTGTTTAACATTTGCTTTCTTTTTCTTCTGCATTAAAAAGATTAAAAAGGAAGAAATGTGAAGAACAGTATTGGTTTTATTCGGTCGAAACAGCTTGTTTCCATGACATTTATACATTAAGCTTTTTCTAAATGACAAGCAGATTGGCAAAGTCTCCCTCCTTTTTATTTTAAAAGTTGTCTTCCCCCGCCCCCCCCTTTCATCTTTGGTTAATGGATATTAAAAAGACATTGTCAGGTGCCGAGGCCTTTTGTAATCTTCTAAATTGGGGGAAAAAATGTCTCTTACGTGTGTATGAAATAGCCAGACATTAGCTGGTGGCACTTGTTTGCACGATTCAGGGTATGAAGTTCCACTTGCGCTGACTGACACTGCTCTGCAAGGGGCTGCAGCATAGCACACCTCACACCACTTCACAAGATGTTTCACAATTGTTTGAACAGTTCTGGCTCAGTTCAGCTGAGTGCATGATAAATTGGCTGTGCACCAAGGCTAGGTGCAAGGCAAGTGCGCAAAGGAGCCCAGCAGAGGATATGGCAATTTCTGTTTTGTGAATGAAGAAGCACTGTCCTACCGCTCTGCTTAGTTCACTTAAATAGACCCACAAGCTTCCCTGAAGCTGCATGTGTATTATTGCTCCAAGCAATCTGCAAGATGACTGTGAGAAAATCTTGATGGCAAATAAATTAATTTCTGTTGCAAGACCTGACATTTCCGCTAGATAACTTTCCCATGGAAGGGAAGTCACTGAGAAAAACAAAGTTATCTATCCAAAGTGATGTATAGGAAATAGCACTCCTTTCCCTGAGACTTGATTTCTAACCGCTCAGGGATGGATGTACATCACCCAGACCTGTAAATATTCTTGGAGTTCGGTGCTTCTGAAAAAAAAAAAAAAAAAAAAAAAAGATTTCCTTTGCTTTTATTTCTTTTTTTTTTAATTTTTTTTAGGAAAATCATTTAAGTTAATCCAAAGGCAGAGTAGAAATGACACTCATAGGCAAAAAAATATTTTTCATTTCTGCAAAGTGCATTTTCTGAACCACAGATTTCAGCTGTCTAATTTTCTGTACATGCTCAGATGACTTAAATGTAACGATACTTATTAGAGCAAGAATTGGCACTCAGATTTCTTCTTCTGCTCCTTCCCAGGTGCATGCTGTGATGACTATCCATCAGCTTCATTCTCCCTGTGACAGGATATTCTCCCCTAGAAAGCTGGAAGGATGGGCTCAGATTACCATAGCAAGTACAAAGTACTTATTTTCTTTTTCTTGTCGTGTTGGCTGGGAGGAAGCCCTGGCTTTGCTCCTTCCTCTTTGGAATCAGAGGCAATCTGAAGTTTTACATCAGGCAACACTGTGCAAGTGTAATATGAAAAATAATGAAGCTGTTTCTGGTATGATTTGGAAGCAAAACAGACAGGTAGCAGCTCAATGATGCAAATGCCAGAAACACTCTGAGAACTAATGCTGTGGTTAAATGCCTTTTGTGAAGTTAGCCCTAGGCTTTTTCTATTCCCAACTCGGTTTTGTGAGGAAGATTTTAAAAAAATGGACCAAAAAAACCCCACCAACCTACAGCATTTTTAAAAACCAAAGCAGAAAGATAATTCTCATCATAAGTTCTTCTAAAACAGAATGAATGAAGACTTTTTTATTTTTTTTTTATTTTTTTCCCAGAAATAAATGATTCTGCACTTTGGAGACTAATCCCATAGGGAGCCAGCAGTGACGACAGGCAGATTCACAGGTTGCCCTATCAAATTCAGTGCTTTTGCTTTCTAATAGCTGCATTACCCTGTTAGCATTCAGAAACACTTATAGCACCTCCAGCGCAGTAGGTTACCAATACTTTTGGCTTTATGAGGAAAATAGGAGCCAACACCCAGTTAGATTGCTGTTTACCTGTCCAAGCACTATATTTGAGCACAGCAATATTGCGCAAATGAACGCTAACAAATGTAACTCACCAGCCAGGCGATCATCGGAGCAGAAACTTCTGCCTGGCTGGCGTTTGTATGACGCTTGGACACACAATGCTGCTCCCTAACTGTAGCTGGCAGTACCTGGCCAGCCTGCTGCCCTGCCTGCTTGCGCTTCCTATAGCATTCTTGCAGCCTTGAGAGGCACCAGGCATGTCCTATCTTAGAATCAGGCTCATCAGCCATTTTTCTATTACAGTCTTAGATAATGAGTGAAGATTGTGTTAACACAAGCAGACGCCTAAACTCCAGATTTCTGTACTGTAATCATAAACTTTTTTTATGAAACACTCCCACAGTAAAGAAATACAGGTATTTATATGAATCAGCAAGGAGAATGTGCCATGCGGTACATTTTGCTGCTTTAGGAAAACAGATTATATTAAAAGGTCCCAGAGCTGCTTAAAATTCTACTAAAGAGTGTTGACTTTAATAATAAAGGATATGTTTATATTTTTATTGAATGTTGTTCCATATATGGCAATAAGTGAACGGGAAGACAATGTTAAAAGTTTTTTACTATTCTATTGATGCCACGTGGGCCAAACCTAGCAAGCTGGTTAAAGTAAGACCATATGCTATTTGAGTCATGGTTATAGAAAAGCTTAGTCTGATCAAGGTTAAAATTGCTTAGACATGAAAATGTACAGAGCAGTACAGCAACTGAGTTATTAAACTCAGAGATTAAGGGCATTAATTACCATTTTAGTGCTGATTTCTTATAGAAGGATTTGAGTACCTGTTGTCCTATAAGTGTTTTCTCTTCAGCTATGATTTAAGAGAGCAGCTGAATGTAACAAGAGAAAGCTTAACTCCAAGAGTTGAGTGATACACCCAATTAAGGAGAAGTACTTCCTGGAAAATGTCTACATTCTTTCCCCTCACCCCAATTCCCCTCACTCCAATTCACCTGCTCATCTTAGTGTATCACGACATTTTAATTCTAACCATCTTTCCTAGGTAACCCCCAGAACAAGCTGACCCACTACATCTTTTTACGATGACTTAGTTCTCCCTGTTATATTCCAAGATGCTTTGGATGCCAAATCCAGGTCTGAGTATTCCACTAGACAGCTTGACTATCTTGGGAGGAGGTATGTGAAATACAAGTTGAGCAGCACCCAAACTCTTTTGAAAGCCCTGGTTATAAAATATTATTTAAAATATTTTTTAAATCTTATTTCCCCTTAGTTAAATGGGATCTCTCTAAATTCCTAGAGTATAACATAGAGGCATAATATAGGAATTTCTGTAGTAGACACACAAACAATAGTGCTAGAATACTTGGTTATGCATTAAATGAAAGGGGAAAGCTAAACCAGCAGTGTTATTGCTGATATTTTTCACTTAAAACATTGCAAGAATTTAATGCTTTGTAAAATGCTCTAAGTGATTTCTTTTACAAGAGGTTCAATGGTTTCAGAGGTAATTTGTAACATGCAACAATTTGGGTGTTAACAAGTCACTGAAAAACAATCACATCAGGTTTTGCTGATGAAATATTTATGCAGCATCCCTGTTTTCAACTATGCTAGACTATAAAAGAAGTACATGGGATAAATTGACATGTTCAAGGGCTTTTCCCTTCTTTCAGTTTTGCATTATTTCAGTATTCCTTGAATTACTGACAAGAGATGAGTGCTGTGGTTTGAAGAAAAAAGCCCATGCTGCGTTTTAAGGTTTCTTTTAAAACATGGGTGCTCTTTTCAAACCTTATGCAAAAAATGGCTGTTGCTTCATTGTTGATGACCTGCTTTCCTTTGGACTTCCACACACTTTTCGTTTGTCTTTTCTTTAATGACAAACACACAGAAGTCTAGCATGGGTACCTGTGGCACACCAACTGACCTGGAGTCATGTTTTTGTTACTCAACACCTCACTCCTCCTCCCAGGCAACAAAGTTCAAAATTCATTGGACTACAGAAAATTTACATTCATCTAACTTCAGCCAGTTCCTATCAGTTCTATAACAAAGACAACCAGAGGAAAAATATCCATTATGCTAATAACAGGGAATGGATAGGGAAAAAAAAAAAAACAAACCCATAGAAGTATTTTGGAAACACAGTCAGTCTAGATTAATGATGGCCTTTTAAACAGGTTTCAACAGGCTTTAGACAAAGCCTTTAGTGGTTTAATAGGATCAGAAAGAATAAATACTACATCTCACCTCTTGGTCAGATGCTGAGACCCAGTGCTGTTCTACCCGTAGCAGCTTCAGCCTTTCAACTCTGAATATATTTTCTAGGTTCTGTGAAATAGTCTGTTCAATTCTTAATGAACAACAGCATCTGCTCTCAGTTCTGCTGGGAGTTCTGTTCACACAACTATTGTCAGCGCTCTACAACTGAAGTCCTCCTTCGCTCCTCTTTCGAAGGGACTCTCTTGTTTCCACAAGTTGTAAAGGGTTAACTTTAGCAGCAGCTGCCACTTGCTAGTTAGAAATCCTCCCGATGGATTCTCAACTGGTTGTAACTAACTTCTGAGGAAGCGAGATAATGCCAGGAGAAAACTAGAACATCAAATAACTGGCACCCTATATAACTGTGGTTAATTGTGAGCTTTATCATATTACAGGCAAAGAGAATGTAACCATTCCCTGACACTAGTGGAGAGAAAACAAGTTAAAATTAATGGAGTATGGCGCACCCAAACCTCAATTTTTATATAATTTTATATATACACACACACACACACACACAGTCATATATAAATCAGTCAAGAATTAATATGTCAAGGAATAAATAATTCTAATTTAAGATTTAACTTTCTCAGGCACCTGTAATTGACGTAAGATTAATACACCTCCATTACTACATAAATTCATCTTCTTGGCTAGCATTAACAATTTCTTCCTGTAAAAATTTTACGTATTTGCACAGTAGATCTTCATGACCTGTTAAATCTTCCAAAAGAAAGAAGGTATTTTGCTGCAGTTTGTTTCCCATGAGTACAGAAGGAAGTCCACTACTATGGCAGCTTCTAGCAAGCAACAGCCATCAAGGAAAAGCAATTCAAAGCAGTGGCTGTTGTGTGGTTCCCCAGCAGCAGGGGATGGCTCAGAGCCCCTTCCACCTTGCTGCTGCAGTCCCTGGGAGCTGTGAAGCCATCTAACTGCAGAGGTCTTGAGGACAGTGAAAAATAGTTCAGCACCACGTCAGCTTTTAACACTTGGGTTTGTTCTGTATGGGAACCAAGACAAAACAAAAAATGAATGAAGCCTTTCAAAAGTATTCATGGTAAATAAAATGGTTCTACAGTACACTGGATACACAGGATTGGGGTATTCCTGGAGATGATGGCTGAGTCCCTGCTTTGCAGCACTCATAAGACTAACATTTTCCTGCACATCAAATAATGGTAGTTTATACTTTCATTGGACATGTCAGCCACATACTCATTTGCAGTTCAGCAAAAGGCTCCCTCAATTTATTTAAGTCATGAATGAGAACAACACTTCTGCATTAAATAATTCACCCTCAATGAAAAAACTAATTTCTCTGAAAACACATTTGACCAGCTTCCCCCTAGAGAGCATGTGCCTCTTCCCACACCAGTTTGGTCAACAGAATCTGTGTGGAGCAATATTTACTTCTAGGTAGGCTAAATTAGAAAGGTAGGACACTATAGACTCCTAGCATTTGTAGATAAAGTCAGACCCATCATACAAACTTCCAAGTATGATTAATTTGCTCCTAGCTATAGATTAGTTGTGACACTCATTAAACTCGGTTTTTTGTTTTTTGGGTTTTTTTGAGAAAAGGAAGTAAATGGCAGTACTAATCATACCAGCAGGTTTTGTTAGTGAGGAGATGGGAATATAGTTCATAGGGCAAAAAGGTGCTCAGCATTTTTTTCCTCACCCCCCTAGAAAAGTTACCACCTTACTCTGTCAGTTATGTTGTTTAAAAGCCCAGAGCCTTTCAATCTAATAATGCATCTTTTTACAGTTAAGTACAGCTTAGAGTATTTTTTCCCTTAAGGTATAATTCTTTTTTCACTTAATGGAGGTGCCTATACATTATTCATTTGTTTTCCTTCACTTCAGCAACAGGAGAGTACTTCCTTGGCTTTTATTCGAGGTTCACATAATTGTATTTGTTTATACAAATCTGTTCATCTTCACAGTTAACTTACTTTTCTCCAGGCTGTTGGACATCTACCAGAGCACTAAACAGAAAGCAGCGTAGTAAAGCAACAGGTTCCTGAAATGGATAGGTGTGATCATCAGATACAATCCAACCTCACGTCCTTGAAAGTATGTGCTACCTTCTGTTTCATTTTTTTTAAATACTAGGATTTTGGATTATTTATATTGACAATAGGGCAGGGTAAGTTTGTTCTGGTTAGCAGCAAGTGGGTTTGTTTTGTGTTTTCGGTGTCACTTTAGGCAGTGAGGTTACCCCTACCCTCTCCCAAAGGCATCTAAATCTATTCAGGTTTAAAAGCATGAGGGAAACTCATCCACCAAGTTTGCCCTGTGAAACCATGGCAGAATTTGGAGGTTTCAATCAAGACTGGACCCCTAAGCTCATAAGGCCATCTGCTGCTCTACCAGCGTTTCCACCAGCAAGCTGTTGGCAGCTCTCTGGAATTTGCATATCATGTTTCAAAAGACATAACCTTTCAGATACACAGCCTGCAAATCCTTGACACCTAACTTTGGCAGTCAGGGTCACACAGGATAAACAAGGAAACGCACAGCTCTCACAAGACAGAGGCTTTCATTATGCCAGATCCTGATATTTTTTTAAAGGGCTGATATTGTCAGTGTATCCATTTGCTTAGTACCACTTTTACCCTATATTGAGATGGCCCAAGGAATCTTTTGTCCGAAGTAACCTTTTAGACCCTAGCTAGTGATAGTGCAGAAAATCTAAACCCTTTTGGTAAGGCTTTGGATTTTTGTGCTGCTGTTTATGTAGTTTCCCTTTCAGTTTTCATTTTACGTTGGTTTCAGGGTTTGAAGTCTGCCTACAAATGCACTGCAACTTCCTTGGTTATGGCAACTAACTTGGAAGGTTACCAAATGCCATAAGCATTTGGAGACTGCTGTCTATCCAAAATTAAGAAAGCTAAATAAAAAGGTAAGATTTTAGACAACCCAGCTGCAAGAATTAAGATGAAAAAACATGTTTCTAAAATGAATGTACTAGCATATTTCATCTTTGGTATTTTCTTTCTGTTCCTTATTTCCTGTCAATTTCTGCAGTTTCTCTCTTTGATTTGAAACTCTTGCCCATGAACTTCAGCCCTTACAGCCTTGCACAGCTGTTTCCCCCTGAGGGAAGGTAGCCAGAGACCAAACAAGCTGCAAGCCTCCCTGGGGAATTCAACAAAGCCCAAACCAAAAATGCTTGTAGCAACAGATGAAGCTGTGAAAGGAAAGACGGAGGTCCACGCTAATTAAAAGAGTGTTGCCAGTTAGACAAGAATAACACTGGGAAACCCTTTCACGATCTCTGGGCTTTCCTTACAAAAACTTGCAAGTTTTAATACAGCTGTAAGAGCAGAAAGAGGGTCCCTGACCATAGTTGAGTCTTTCGGATGAACAGGCACAATCATATGACAGGAGACAGCAGACAGCTGAATGTCAACTTAATCAAACTGGAGCTGTCATGGATGATTGTAAACCTCGATACCTTTTCTGCTCATGTGTGGTGGATCTACACAGCTATTAACTTTGCTATCAAACTCCAGAGAGGTGGTTTTAACATGGTTGTCACAAACTGGTCTAGAAGAGATGACTGAAATGTGTCTGCTGTTGCAAAAAAGACAGTGTAGGATTCCAGACCAGTCAGGTTGATATCATCACTTCCTTAGAAAAAAAAAAGCGAACTACCAACAACAAAAAGAACCCTCCTTCCTTCTCCAAACCCATCACTCAATACCCTCAATACCCTCTATGTAATTCACAAAGACTCACAGGTAAGCAGTTCCATGAGTGGAGGTACCATGGCTAAGGGTCCAGCTCTTGTATGGATACTGCCATGCCACAGCCCTTCCACCAGCAGTACAGTAATAGATCTTCTCCTCCCCAAGATGCTAAGGTCCTAGAAGTTTTGTAAAAAATGTTTGGGCTTACTCTTCTACTCCACTGTTATTTTTTACTGAAATTAGCCAACTGTTTCAAGAGGAATGAAGGGACTAATTGGTTGCACAATCCTGCATGCCTTGCTACTTTAGGAAGCCAGGTCAAAGTACTTTATATACTCCCACAGAAGTACTAAGCTCTACCAAAACTAGATAGATAGATAGCTATTGCACAGTCATTGGTAACTCAGAACTAACTTGGAATCACTGCCTGAGTCACAAAATCTCATCCCTCTACAGCTGCAGAGAATCCTGAAATGGATGTCTAGCTCAGACATCTCCACAAGACTCCTTTCATACACAGGTATTTGTTAATTAAATCTCCTGGCTGAGCCGTGGCAATGACATGCATGTCACCTTTCAGAGACAGCTAGGGGGTGGAGGTGTAGGAGGTGCAGAAGAAAAGAAATTTTTGCTTATAGGCTCCTAACATACACTTCATACACTAACTACAGGACTACTCAGAAAGCATTGGCAATTTCTAGGAGCTGAAGTTCATATTTGAATACCTCAAGCCCTCAGTACCTTACAACACAGCTTTTTAGGCCAGAACAATCTAGCCGTGTATATATTAAAGCACACCAATGTTTGCTCATATACACGTAAAGAAATCTACCTTCTGGTCTGAGCCCATATTTACCACTGACGTTTTCTATTTCTCCTCAACATAACATTATATTAGCTATCAGTTCTATTTTTCAGTGTTCTTATGTTCACTGTTATGGCAGGACACCTCATCCCACCTGAGCTAAAGATCTTAAGATGTGAAGGCTAGGTAGTGAAAGGGAAATAAGTTGTGCAGTTGTCTTTAGCCCGTCAACAAAGCTGAAGATTTTCATTCCCTCCTTCCTCATCTCCCCTCTACCAGATACCCCAGACTTGTGCTTTCATGGGAGAAGAAAGCCCACCACCACAGCGGTGCCTTCCTAAACACACATACAATAAACTCCTCTTCATCTTTGGGATGTGTTCCACTACACATGCAAAACTAGCAAAAATTTACAGGTATTCCTACCAATTCTGAACTTTTTGTGCACATCTTGGCAGTCATGTCCAAGACTGACACCTTTTCAGTGTAAGCCTATAGTTCTGAAGATACTAATCATGTGTAACTCCAGTGCACAGGATGTACATTGCATTCATACATGCAAGAACTAAACTAGACCAAAATTATTCTCCCAAGAAACAATTAACATTAACTCATCACTGGGAATAAACGTCTTTCAAATACCACTTTGGCACATCAATTACCAAGTTTCCTTTTTAGGACACTTTTTCCTCATGAGTTTTAACTAAGTGCCCAGTTTATTAAATCTGAACATCTGTCTAGCTTCTATTTGCTCCATACATGACAGCACAACGCTATGTGAAAAATAACTGTAGAGAAAAAAGATGTCAAGAAATAAACCAAATGCTTGGTGTACTACAAGGTAAAGCTTGATTTTCCTAAACAAAGTAAATAAACTTCAAAGTTTTAATGCTGTTAGCAGGACTTAATATGAGCCTTTACACAGTTACATGGTCACGCATTTCTGGGTGAACAAGTTTGTGCAGAAATACTGATTTCTTCATGTTGGCCTTAAAATGGTCTACATATAGCCCCTAAATATATGTGACAGTACATAAATAACCAGCTTAATTTTAGAGCTTGGAGAATGGATTAGCTTCTATCAAATTTCCTGATGCCTCACATATTGTAATACTTGGATAGTAGTTTGCATCCCTAAACAACAGCATACGCTCCTAAATTTTGAAAATCTTGTCCTTTTAAAGTAGTCTTTTTATGTATTCTGTGAATAAATGAAACTGCTGCCTGCAATGTAAACAAAAACACATTGTCTAATTTGATCCGCCAAGTACATCTTTGACTGCACCCTTCAAACTACTGAATTTTAACTGTATTTGAATCATCTGCTGCTGTTGCTGCAGATACTGTCCCCATTCTCTCATTTAAGTTGATTTTTAGTTGAGACCCTCTATCCAGCTCAAGGAGTTTTTCTGAATCTTTCAAATTTCAGTAGAGATTTAGTGAAGAAAACAGAAAAGGCTAGGGAGGATATTGCATTTTTTTCTTTTCCAAAGCAAATCTAGCAATGTAGGACAAAGGGTTTCTTAGCACAAGAGCACATAAAGAAAATGTGTCCTCCTGCACAACCTCTTGAAATGGAAGGTTTCTGTTGTCTACTAACCAAATTAGTTGCAGAAAGAACAAAGATTGGCTGTCCTTCCAGTCACTTCAATGAATCATGGAGGTAAATGGCTGACCGGACAGTAACAGAAAATGGAAAGAAAAACCAAGACCTTAGCAATAAAATGAAAAGAAATAGTTCTGCCTTAATTACTGTATTCTCTGACAGAGAAATGGAGTTTCTCTCAAACATGTGTTTGAAAGCCAAAATGATATAATCAAATCTACTGCAGTTGCTGCACAACTGTTTTCTTGAAGCTAATACTAAAAGGAAAAATTGAATTTAATATTAAGTACATATTAAGTAAGAATGTTAAGTATCATGTTGCAAAATAAGTTTAAGTATCATATTGCAAAATAAATCTTAACTGCAGTCTCGTCTGTAGACAGCAGCCCTCTACTTCTTCTCATATGAAGCATTTCCTTGGCAGCTGGAGAGTAAGATACAATGCTGACTACAAGCAAGAATTAAAGTGAGGATGCGGTGGGGCAAACGTAACAGGGAACAACTGCACTTATTTCTCCTGTGGCCTCTCGTTCCCTAATACATAATTGGCAAAGGCAGCCTTAGCAAGCACTGCGTATATCCAAAGATACTCCACCTAAGCTCCTTAGCGTCTGATACCAACAGGGAATGCGGTATCACAGACAGATTTCTTTGAAAATTTTATGAACTCACACAAAAACTTCACTTACATTTAGGGAAATCCCATTTAGGGTGAAAAGCAGTGTTGAGTTCCTAAACAGTCTGCTTCAGAAGAGACGTGGACCAAGAGCTTTACACAGGTCTTCCTTTTCTTTTGTGCTTCCTATGTAAGACAAAGAAGGAAAAGGTAGCTGAGTGCTTTCAGGTGTGTGACCTTTGTGAGAGGGAGGGAGGGAACAGGAAGAGGGCAGAACTAGAGCAGGTTCATCTTAGCACTGCACTTCCAGAATTGCACCTCGAGAACTGTAGGTCAGAGAAACTACATTTCTTGAGAAGGTTCTAAAATCACAGTTTTAAAAGATATCATCATTACTGAATGATGTTGTATCTTCCTGAGCAAATAACTACCCAAGTCTAAACTTGTCTAGGCAATGGTATTTCTGACCATGATTACACTAGAATAATAATTGATTCCTTGCTACACTGGAAGTAAATTCCTTTGTGGATTTTCTTCTAGCATAAAATAGACTTCGTATTTTTCCAGGACCACTCAATAGTGGAGGGTGTCTGTGCAGAAGTGAGCCTTACACACTCACACTGGCTCTGTCCATCCTTAGCACAGAGCAGTAAAAAAGAAAGAGGCTTTCAGCCCTATGCAATGTTGTCTTGCTGCTTTGCAGTCCCGGCCAGAGGCTGATGCAACTAATACCTTTGGCTTAGGCTTACTGCAGTCACTAAAAAAGACAAGGTTCAGGACTCTGCAAGAGTACTGCATGTGAATGCATACATGCATACGGACATGTCTGTCCAACAGCAACTGGAAATATGGCAGGGACAAGTTAAGTATATAACTGGGTTTTGTTACCCTGTTTCTGGCCTGGACTGCATCTTCACAGGAAGACGTGGAAGCTCTCTACAGATGTGAGACTTTGGTGGTTACCTGTGCCAAGCACTGCATCTGCTGGCGCTGGAGATGCCTAACAAATACAGCTTCCACACAGGTAAGCCACCTCATGGCATGAATCCTAGCCAAAACCCAGAAGTTTTGTTTCAGCTGCAGCACTCAGCATTATTTCTCCCATAAGCCACAGAATCAGAATTAAGGACCACTTGACTGGATAGTTAAAGGAAAATTTCTAAAGAGGATCAAGAGTTTGGCGACTACCGTTGAATCATTGACAATGGCCACTTCACTCTCCTTTAAGAATGTAAAAGCACTCGAGAAAATGGAATAAAAGAGCATGACTGCTGTTTTAGGACAGATAACACTGAACAGCTGTAAAGAATTTTTTTTATTATTTAATAAAAACCTGTCTCTTTTCACCCAAAATACTGAACAATCTGGAATTTTTTTGTTTTCCCACCTCAAAAGTTCTTTTATAACTTTGTGAAGAGTCTGTGAAAATTTCCTGCTTTATGACTAAGATCATCCAGCATCAACAGGACTTATTTTTCTGAAACTACGCTTGCAGCTAGAAGGTAACCAGTCGTTGAAAAGGCATGGTGTGGCATGAGCTAATGAAGAGACTCATTAACAAGATGCAGATGATGACACTGTGACCAGCTTCTGAACTGTCTTCAATCATTGACAGGGAATCCTGTTGACCAAGTATCACTTCAGCTTTTCTTTTACCTACTGGCAAGTGTTGGCTACAATCAAAAAGATGAGAGCACAAGCATGATATCTCAAATCAGCATGTATATCAAAGAAAAATAATTTTTAAAGAGGTTACGGGAGAAGGTAGGTGGAGATGGGTAGTGAGGGGATGCTTATAATCATGAGGTGCAAAAACTTGCCCTGCTGCTCACAGCTCCCAAGAGAAGAAACCTGTCATTTAAATATTATAACAACTAAAAATTGCTTTTGAACTTCACAAATCCATAGACCTATAGCACATATTAATTTCTGCCAACAGACTGAAGATCAGAGCAGTTAAACATAAGCAAATTGATTAGTAAAGGAGAAAAGCAAACACTACTGCCAGTTCACCAACTGAACTGTGGGCAGCACAAGGCTGTCTTCCAGCAGCTGGCTAAATACCACCTGCAATAGCCTTCTAGACCAGAAAACTGAGCCTGCTGGGAGATCCAAGTACTTCTTTAAACTTAATATTAACAACATATCCATTTGGGGAAGTGAAAACTTAAATTAGGTTGCTATAAATACTGTCAATCCCAGTGTCATAAGAGGGAAGCTCAATTAGCTCAGACTGGTCCCAAAAATCATATTCTGAAAATGAGATCATGATGAAACACCATGTGTGTGGGTTTTTGGTTGGTTGGTTTTTTTTTTAAATTAGCTGTTCTGTCAGTAGCTCAGAGGGAAAGATAGGCCATGTCAGAAACCAGGAGTCTTTTCCATTAAAATGCAGCAGCTGTTTGTAAGGGCTTGTCGAAAATCACCATGAAACTCGAACTGTACTGGAGGCAAGACTGAAACAAAATACCCTGTGAAGAGCAGCTGTGTCTGAGGAGTTCAGCTTCAGTGCTTTTAAACTGTGAGCTCCTTACAGAAAGCTTTTTCCAGCCTTAGGAAAAAAATTCTTTTGATACCAGGGTCAGAGGAACTTAAAACCTCCCTGGGTCAGAAAGCACATTTATCTGTTTTGATTTCTTGCTAATACCAACACACCAGACTTACAAGAACACATACTTATCCTTTCACTGGTAAATGACTGAAGCAGCCAACTCACTACCAGGGAGACAACACTTGACCTTGTGTATTTAAAAAACAAAAATAAAAAATCTATTATTATTTAGTGTGCAAATGAAACCACCTTATATTCCCTCTCCTCTGCTACAGAAAACAGAGTGTGGTAAGCTCCTAAATGTTGCTTTTCCCCTAATGAGGTAAAAAATAGATGACTATAAGCATTGTAAAGGGATTTCCAAATCCAAAACCTCTGAGCCATTTTTCTGAGCATCTATATATTTAAAAAGAATCGCAGCACACATTACAGAAGTTTCCAGATACACAATTAATATGAACAGGAGGCTTTGTTATACACAGACCATAGCATCAGCTTTGTAATACTAGCAGGCAAAATTCACTTCTATAAAACCTTGTGCAAAACCTAAACCAGAGGGAATGAGGAAAGGAGGTGAGAACTCCTTGATGAGATATCTTCAGAGACACAACACACCCAGATTCCAGGAAGAGACACTGGAGAGCAGCAGTTGCACTCTGCACAGTATCTAGCCCATCTGCCACAGCTTCCCTCTGCAACTGCTGGCATGCATAGGGCAGGAGTAGATGCATACCCAGTTAAAAAAACACCTGGAGAGTATAAAGCCATTCAGAGTACAAACAACAGTTCTTTGCACAGATACCAGAAACCACATGGGTGTATAAAGGCTGCACAAATTTTGCAATATTTGCAATAAGCGAGGTTTGTTTTGAATGGATAAGGCAAACTGCCAGTCTGGGGCCCAACCCTGATTCAGGGTGTTCGAGAAGCATAGCACTTGCCTCCAGGGCTCTAGCATTAGCCTTCTCTCTACCTTTATCCAGCTCTGAGCTCAAAACAACAGCTTGCGGATGGAATAAGGGAGCAAAGAAACACTGTGAGGGTGCTTAGCTATCTCTCTTCATTAGACCCCAAGCTTCCCAGCCCTCTCATCCCATTGTCCAGAAAAGGGGCACTCAACTGGATTAGCAGTGCTCATCAAAGAAGAGGTTGGCTTGCCATCTGCAGCCCTGTTTGCAGTCTCATGCCTGTCGTTTGCCACAAAATGAGACAGGACAAGGGCTGGCTCCCTAACACGAGGGTTGCATCTGCTCCTGGGTGGATTTATAGGAAGAAAGCATTTAGACAGGTCTTTCAGAAACCAGCCTTAGTTTGTAACAGCACCCAAAGCTGAAAATAGTCAACATCAAATAATAATAGGTGGCATGTTTACACAGTAAAAGAAGAGGAACATTTTTTTCCTGACCAATTCAAATCAAACCTGATTTCACTCTCACAAATACAGAGCTGTCAGTGTAGTATGCCCCCAGAATCTGACCTTACTAGGTTCTTGGTGATTTTGGTACTACTACAGGTCAAAAGGGGAGAAGAGGAGAGAGGAAACTGAAGGATAAGAATTTGTTCTAGGAACTGTCAAGCTCATGTGAGTATAAGCAGTCCTTGCCCCCGTAACTTAAGTGATATTTTCCCCATTTATAACATGCTCCCTCTGAACACTTCACAGCATTTCACACTCGGTTCTCACAACATTGCACATATCTGCCAATGTGGGCATCTCAGACTCACATAGTAACAGAGGTAGCACAACAGCACAGTATTAGGGTCAAGGCTGAGCAAAGGCTTGCCTCTTTCACACGCCCACACAAAGCCTCCATACTCATTACTGCAGCTGCTCTGTCACATCCTTTTCTGCCACTTGGTTTGCTAGAAGAAGTAATGCTAGAAGAAAGTTTGGAATGAAGGGTTCAGAGGAGGCTGTGTGGCTGCCACTTTCATTTGTGGAACTGGAGAGCAGACTCAGCAGGAATGGGAGCAGGGAATCACAGATCTCTGTTGGCATGTTCTGCAAGCAAGGCAGTCAGCTAAGACAAGGCTAAGAGTTTTCCATTTCTAATACTAGCTGCAGTTGCAACCTCCTGTGGAGGGGAGCAAGGCAGAAGAATATAATTTCATAATACATGTTAATTCTGCTTACTGGCAAATGGCGTTTGAAGGAAACCAAGTTTATTAGCATGCCTGATACGTTGCTATTTGCAGTATGTTTTCCAGGTCCATAATCTGCAGTGCAATGGCTTGAAAGATGAGTATTAACAGAGAATCCATGAAATATCATACTACCATGAGGATGGAGCTGTTCAAATTTAAAAATTAAGTGAAGTGAGAGGAAGGTCTTAAAAATGCTGCAGCATAGCAGGACCCTAAGTGAGAAGGGGAGACTCTGCAGTCATGCTGTCCTGCTCCTCAGGGTTTAGCTGCCTGTGTTGAGGGTTGACTTTGCCACAATGCGTCCATGCAACCTTGGATGAAATTAATTGCCATCATGGAAACACAGTGGGATAAGTTTCATGACTGGGGTGTTGCAATGGGTGGTTACAAACTCGTTGGAAGGGATAGGCAAGGAAGGAGAGATGGTGGGGTAGCTCTTGTATGTCAGGTGTTTTTCTGACTGCCAGGAGCCGAATGATGGTGACAACAGGGTTGCATGTTTATGGGTAAGAATCAGAGGGAGGACCAGCAGCGCAGATATCCTGGTGGGAGTCTGTTACAGACCACCCAACCAGGATAAAGGCAGATGAAACATTCTGCAAGCAGCTGGGGAAGTCTCAAGGTCGCTAGCCTTGTTCTCAGGAGAAACTTCAGCCTACTGGATGTCTGCTGGAAATGCAACACAGTGGAGAGAAAACAGTCCAGGAGGTCTCTGGAGTGTGTGGAAGACAGCTTCCCGACACAGCTGGTCAGTGCCCAGCCAGGGGAGATGCCCCACTGGGCCTGGTGTTTACAAACAGGGAAGGACTGCTGGGTGATGTGGTGGTTGGAGGAGATCTTGGGCACAGCGATCACGAGGTGACAGAGTTTTTATTCCCAGAGAAGTAAAGGGAGGGGTCAGCAGTACCATTACCTTGGACTTCTGGAGGGCTGATTTTGGCCTGTTTAGGAGCCTGGTTGACAGAGCCCCTTGGCAGACAGCCCTGAAGGGCCAAGGGTCCAGGAAGGCTGGACACTGCTCAAGAAGGCAGTCTTAAGGTGCAGGAGCAGGCTGTCCCCATGTGCCAAAAGATGAGCCAGTGGGGGAGAAGACTGGCCTGGCTGAACAGAGAGCTTTGGCTGGACCTCAGGGGGAAAAGGAGAGTTTCCCACCTTTGGAAGAAGGGGCAGGCAGCTCTGGGGGACTAAGGAAGTTGTCAGGTTATGCAGGGTAAAGATTAGAGAGGTGAAAGTCCAGTTATAGCTCAGACTGGCCATTGCCATGTTTTTACAAATATATTAGAAGCAAAAGGAGGTCCAAGGAGAATCTCCATCCTTTACTGGATGCAGCAGGGAACATTGTCACAAAGGATGAGGAAAAGGCTGAGGTACTTAATGTTTTCTTTGCCTCAGTCGTTAATAGTAAGACCATTTGTTCTCTGGATACTCAGCCCCCTGAGCTGGAAGGCGAGTATGAGGAGGAGCAGAAAGAACTCACCACAGTCCAGGAGGAAACAGTTAGTCACCTGCTGCTCTAATTAGATGTCCACAGGTCTATGGAGCAGGATGGGATCCACCCAAGTGTGCTGAGGGAGCTGGTGGAGGAACTCGCCATACCACTCTCCATCATTTATCAAGAGTCTTGGCACACTGGGGAGATCCCAGTTAACTGGAGGTTATCCAGTGTGATGCCCATCTACAAGAAGGGCAGGAAGGAGGATGTGGGGAACTACAGGCCTGTCAGCCTGACCTCAGTGCCAAGGAAAATTATGGAGCAGATCATCCTGAGTGCCATCATGCAGCATGTGCAGGACAACCAGGGGATCAGGTCCAGCCAGCAGGGGGTTATGACAGGCAGGTCCTGCTTGACAGACCTGATCTCCTTCTATGACAAGATGACCTGCCTAGTGGATGAGGGAAAGGCTGTGGGTGTTGTCTACCTGGACCTTAGTAAAGTCTTTGACACCATCTCCTACAGCATTCTCCTGGAGAAACTGGCTGCTTATGGCTTGGATGGGTGTACTATACACTGGGTAAAAAGCTGGCTGGACAGCCGAGCCCAAAGGGTGGCAGTAAATGGAGTTACATCCAGCTGGTGGCCTGTAACAAGTGGTGTCCCCCAGGGTTCAGTACTGGGGCCAGTCCTGTTTAATATCTTTGATGATCTGGATGAGGGCATCCAGTGCACCCTCAGTAGGTTTACATATGACACCAAGCTGGGTGGGAGTGCTGACCTGCCTGAGGGCAGGAGGCTCTGCAGAGGGACCTGGTCAGGCTGGAGTGATGGGCCCAGGCCAGTTGTATGAGGTTCAGCAGGGCTCAGTGCCGGGTCCTGCCCTTGGGTCACACCAGCCCCACGCAGCGCTACAGGCTGGGGCAGAGCGGCTGGAAAGGGCCTGGTGGGAAAGGGCCTGGGGGTGCTGGGTGACGGCCGGCTGGGCAGGAGCCAGCAGTGTGCCCAGGGGGCCCAGGCGGCCAGCAGCACCCTGGCCTGTGTCCCCAGCAGTGTGGCCAGCAGGACCAGGGCAGTGACCGTCCCCCTGCCCTGGGCACTGCTGAGGCCGCCCCTCGAACCCTGTGTTCAGGTCTGGGCCCCTCACTGCAAGGGGGACATTGAGGGGCTGCAGCGTGTCCAGAGACGGGCAGCGGGGCTGGGGAAGGGGCTGGAGCACAAGTTGTATGAGCAGTGGCTGAGGGAACTGGGGTTCTTCAGTCTTGAGAAGAGGAGGAGCCTCAGAGGGAACTTATTGCTTTCTACAGCTCCCTGACAGGAGGCTGTAGGTAGGTGGGGGTTGGTCTTTTCTCCCAGGTAGCAAGTGGTAGGACAAGAGGAAACAGCCTCAAGTTACACCAGGGGAGGTTTAGATTGGGTATTGGGAAAAAAATTCTTCACTGAAAGGGCAATCAAGCATTGGAACAGGCTGCCCAGGGAGGTGGTGGAATCACCATCCATGGAGCTGTTTAAAAACTAGGGACAGGGTTTAGTGATGGACTTAGCAGTCCTAGATTAATGGTTGGACTTGATCTTTCAGATCTTTTCCCTCCTAAATGATTCTATAATTCTATGAAACCGCTTTGAAAACCGCTATGTTGTGAGAAAGAGCTGTGAGATGTGTCATGGAGCACCTCTTCTTCCTTGCCTCAGGAGCTGCATTTAAGCTCAGGCTCTTGCTTCTTGGTCCTTGCCTGAACCATCTTGCAGATATGCACTTCCTGGTCTTGCACCTTGCTGACCCTGGTCTTCTGACTCAGGTCCCTGGCTTGAACTCCTACTAGCTTCGTTGGTGGGGCTAGTGCAGTGGCCATAGGTTTTGGCTGCCTATCCTCACTGTCTCAGCCTTTTGCAGGTCTCCTTGTTGGGGTGCTGTCGTCTGGTATTCTTGTCAGTGAGGGCATGGGTCTGCCTGCCTCTCTGTCACCTTTGGCTCCCAGCACTTGTTGAGCAGCAGGTTCCTGGCAAAGGGTGTCTTAAAAATAAAAGAACTTTGAACCGAAGAGAGACATCATGTATCGGCATCACAAACTTACCTGGAGGATGTATCAGGCTATCACTTCCTCGGATGCCCTCCCTGGAGTGTTCTGAGCAGCTGCTATCCTGCCCTCCCCTGCCTACTTTCTTTCACCAGGCTAACAAGCAGCCACCCTGCCAGGGGCAGAAAGCAGGACAGACTGGTGGATTCCTTCAGAATTTTTTTATGTGTAAGTGTGGGTGGCAGGTGGTGAAATCCATGAAGAGCAGATCTTCCTTCTCACCCTCCCTGTAAAACTGTATGCCAATCAGCCTGCAGAGCCTGCGTGGGATCCCAGGGGTTCTCCAAAACAGAAATCAGGATGAATTCTCAAATTATTTCTGCTTCAGGGAACGGCTATTCCCTCTCACATATTTGTTCAGCTCCGCTGCACTGCAGCCCCTAGGCATCAAATCAACTAACAATTTTGGTTCTGTTTTCAGAACGTGTCAGAAATCTCTGAAGACACTCACTGAGAACCGGTTGCAATAATTCCAGTGAATTAACTGCCCATTAGGGGACTTCCATTTCTTTAACTTGTGAGGTTTGTGCAGGAGAGTTAGTCTAATCTAAAGCACTTATGAAGTTGATTTTGATCAACTCCAGTACATCAGGCACTTGCTACTTGGCTATTCACTTTCATACAGCAAAACAGAAAAACCTAAGTGCTGTCTGGGTCACCAAATCTTTGCATTTTTTGTGATCCTGAGAAATATTTTTTTACTGAAGAGGAAGAACAGAAAATGGTCTCATTCCTTTTTTCTCACTCAAAAACTGTACTTAGGTGCTGGGAATTGTATCTTTAAACAATTTCCACAAAATCTTTACAAATATATAAGATTGCATTGCCAAGCCATGTGTGGCAGGTCCTTGAGCAAGTTGCCACTTACCTGTTTAGCATGTGAACTATGTAGTTAAAAGGTTGTTATGGTAAACATGTAGGTTTTTTGCTTTTCAAAAAATGCAGGATCATATTCCATAATCACAGAAACTTCTGCGAATTGCTGGCATGCAAACACTGCTAATCTGAGCTATCTCATCTTTCAAATTCAACTTCTTTTCCTTGTTTTATTCTGATTTTCTTCAGGAACAGAAATTTTTACCATGCAACACTAAATTTTCAAACAATACAGCTGTTAATGCATCAGCATCGAGTTGCCGAGACACCACTCACACTTGCTTCCCAAAAGAAAACTGTTTAATATGTTTCAGCCATGCAATTGGTAGGATTATACTTGTTTAATAGTACATGTTACAGTCTTGTTTTGTTGTATGTATCAACTTTTTCCCATGTTTGGGGCAAGAGTCTGTCTTCAGCAACTGCAAAATATTGACAGGAGTGCAGCTGGCAGCAGCGCTGGACCCTATGGCCTGTTAGTACTGCCTCTCATCTCAAGTCACTCACCATTATTAAAAGCAGTTCTTAGTTTGACAGTCTCTCTATTCTTCCCCACCCCATCACATCCATTTTCATTTAACAAAATCGTCTCATCTAGTCTAGCGCTCTACTCCGTCCCAGCTGACCTTCATTGTCAGCAAATTATTTTAGAAAGCAACTACCACTATGCAGAGGGAGAGGAATACATTTCCAGAGCTTTTGAACATGTCCCAAATACTCTTCTATGTCTGAGAACTGCTGTGCTTCCATAGAAGCCTCTGGCAAAATGTAGTTATTCCATTGCATTCTCAGCTTCCTTTGCATACTTACATCATGAACTAGACTGCAAAGAAGCCATTGCTCTGTACTTATTGACATCTCTGTACACATACCAAAGACAGTGGCCTGTAGCTGATGGAGCAATACACTCTGTGTTTGGAAAGGAACACAGTAAACCATGGAAGCACAGAAGCATATCTTTTTTCATTATTTTTTTTCTGTCTTGTGAAAGACTTCACAACTTTTCTTTGTTTTCTTCTGGCAGAACATAAGTTTTCCATTATCAGAATTTGGTTATGCTCATTTGGTGAAAGTCCATTACATAGTGCAACACAAGTTCTAGACTTTACTGTTGACATTACGTCAAGGACTTGAGAAGGTAGTACAAACTCATATGAAGGACACTGAAGTGCTTGTGCTTTGTATGTCTTGACATACCTGACCAGACATTGCTGCTTTTGGAAGAGCAGACAGAGTACAACCCTTCTCCAGTTCATTTACATATTTCATATTTATTCCTTAGCTGGTTCTATTTTGTGTGATCTTTCTGACACAGAGAGTTCCTGTTAATGTTTCAGGTTTGCTGATCTGGAGAACTCAAACCTATCTTTCTCCTGGAACAGAGATGCAACCTATGAATATATATAAACAATTACAGCTTTGAGCATGCCTGAGATTAATTAATCCTGGAAAAGCTTCAAAAAATACCCAAAACTGCCTTTCCTCACCTCTGCTATCAAGTCTTTCATATGCTGTATTGACCACAGACTAGATACCAGATATAATTTTTATTTTCAGATAACCTAGCAGGATAAGCAAGAGTTTTTCTCTGGATGTTTTGAAATCAAGACAGTGATCATATAGCAAGAGAATTTGGCACTGGTCCTGTCCCAGACCTTTGCAGATAAAAAATTTTTATGTTCCTGAATGAGACCTCAAGTCACCATGAGGATTTTGCAACACTGCACATTTCAGCCTCATGCAGATTCAGAGAGGAAAGATCACATGTACTAAAAATATCCGCCAAAATGATTAAGACAGCAATGCCGGCAAATTCTCCTATTTGTTAATATTGCTGAGCACAGCTATTACATAGTCTTCTGAAAATCTTTGTTACAATCTAAGGTCAACCAAGTGACTGCAGAACTAAACCAGATATCCCTCTATTACACTGAAGTGTTGCCTTTTTTCACTATAAGTAGCCCAAAAGCTTTCATAGTGAGACAAGATAAATAATATAAGTAGAACTAAACTGCTGACAAAGTTTATTCAACAAGCAAATAAAGCAGAGTTGAATACAGCATGAAAGGCTTGAGGAAACAAGCATTTAAGAAAGGCTTTTCTCTCCCATTCCTCACCCTACATTTAAAAAAAAAACCCCAAACCAAAAACAAACCAAAAAACAGAACAAACAAACAAACAAAAAAGAAAAAGGAGACAGATCAGAGCCAAGGATATTTTTTGCTAAACTGCTGCACACAGAATATGGTTGCAGAGAGCAATCTACTTCTTGGAGCAACAGTGGGGCAGTTTTTTCCAAAGTTTCTCCAGTTTTCCTGAATTATTTCAGACCCTCAGAACTACTGTGAGTGCTTTCCTGGTCAGACTCCCTGTGGGATACATGCCAAAAGAAGTGAGGCACCTGGAAGCTTAAGACTTGGGAATGATTTTCTACCAGCAAATTAGGAGGACATCTATTCTTTAGCAAACTATTTCTTGAAGATACATCATTTAACTTTGAGATCTGCCACCATCAGGCTTCTTCCCTAGGAGAAAAACGAACAGAACAAAAAACTCAGAAGCATTTTCCTCCACAGCTATATAGTTTCTACTAATTCTTTTAAATACTTGCTACTCTTCTTCTCTGTAATCATACTGTACTTTCATAAATTTCCATCAGAAGTTACTGTTGCCTTTGGAGAACAGAATTCCCAAGGAGACAGGGAACGAGAAAAGGGAAGAGCAATTATCTGACATGGTCACACACTTTAGTATCAAGAACAGAAGGCTGGTTTTATGTTTCAGAAGGTGAAAATATGTGCAACAGTGACTTACTCAGGCACTACTTGTCTCCACTCTCTCTCTAATTCCAGCAGATACCGAATACAATCTTCCTGCCCTTAACATTTATTGTTGAAAAAGGGAACATCTGATTATAAAAGCTGTGGGTTGAGATGAGTAAAGATAACATAATTCTGAAGGTGCCAGAAGCCTGAGGTACATCAGTAGGACTCCACATTCATCTTCTGATTCTGTTAAGCTAGTAGGGTGTTTCGTCTCCTTTCAGCATTACCGAAATTAAAAGAGAGACAGATAAAGGAAGACTGGGAGAGGCTCAGCCAACAAGGGAGGCAAAATAATGATCAGCTGAGGATTTTCACTTCATGTTTTTGTGATCCATATGCCTGTGGTCCTCCACTAAAGTTACAAACAAAGCACCTATGGAGTGGGAAGGCACAGGTAACCCCTTTATGACATTATATAAAGAAAGCATGCAATGTTTTGATATTGTTTGAGCAACTTCCTTAATCTACCTATAAGAAATTTCAACCAAAGCAATTTCCTTCATAAGTTTGATAGCAAGGACCTACTTACTTGCTTGCTACTCACTAGTATATAAGGCTGGTTTAATTTCTGTGTGTGTTTACCTTCAATTACCTTGCTGTGCAACAACAAGTCTGCCTCTGTACTTCAGCACCTGACACCAGTAAGACAGAAGTAACATGTGTACACAGAATTTGATACACAAGCAAATCAGCAATGTTAAGCCAGCTTCGAAGCACAAAACCCTAAGACTATGCATGCACATGGAGTTCCTTTCAGTTTTCTGCTTTTGCGGAGATGTGCAGGCTTATGCCTCAAGGAGGCAATTCTTCCTTAAGGCTTGGTAATAGTAACAACCCCCACGCTGAGTTTCATCAGCTCAGCAAGAAACAACCCCAGGTCTTGGGTCCTTGTCATACACTCCTATACAAACAGTTTCTCAGTGTGCACTGTCTGGTACAAATTCACCCTTTGCAGAGATTAACACTGATATTTTCCCAGTTCAGTTTCTAGTCTGCACTGAAAAACTGTTTAGAATTGTTTATAGCCCCCTAGATGTTAAAACGGAGGTACTTTCATCTTGAAACCTTTATCTTTTCATACAGTTTGAAATATAAATGCCAATACAAAGAACTCAGCATTTCAGGATGTTTCCTGCTTCACACCTTCAGAGGTATGAACATTAACAGGTCTTTTTGCAGCCTGGGCTTCTGCTGTGCTTGAAGGCTACTTAGTTTATAAGTACAGATTTCCACCCCTCTGAACAGCGTCTTTAGTTTTGCATATTACATTGGTTGCAACCTACATAAAATGTGAGAATAGCTCAAATAGAAGGTATTTCTTATGCTGGGATACAGTCATCATTGTGGAGACCACACAGGTTGTTAGGTTCATGGTTTCATGAAAGGATCCTACAGCATCCTTTCAAATTAATGGTTCATAAAAGGTTTGAAATCTCACTAAATTCAGACAAGATAAAAATTTAAAAAAAAAAAAGACATGATTGAAAGGAACATATTCTTTAAAAAACAAATTCATACTAATATACTAGAAGCAGCTCAGTTTCTAACCCCATGAAAGAGCAATATTTCACCTCTGCTCTAAATTTCTAATACATTTCACATTTGCACAAGAGTAACTGCATTATCTCTTTCAAAGCAGGGTGAAGTACATGTGTAAACATCAGGCTTGACTGAGAAGATATAGATGTGATTCTGGTGGCATCAAATCCATGATTAACTATGGGTTTAATGCTGCACTGCTGGGAACACAGTGCCTTTAGCTCTTGGGCTCCCAGTGCTGGACCAGAAGATGCTGCAGACATGTAGTGCACAGCCCTGATGTGGTATGCACCAGCGTGGGTACATTACATTTTCACAGGAAAATCAATCTTGCATAAGCAGGCTTCAAGCTAGTTTTATGCTGGCTAACGAAAGAAAAAACAGATTTTCTCTTATCTGTTTTTCTTTACCGCACTCTTTGTCAAGTTCTACAGAAATATGATCATATGTCATGTCCGATTCAGGTCAGATTTTTATCACTGAGTGGTACTTGGTACTGCACTGATCCAGTTTTATGATTGTGGAAGCAGCAGCTGAAAACAGCAGAGGTTTATAATACAACAAACCTTACACTTCTGAATAAATTAAATTCCATGTGTAACACGTTAAGAGCTACAGGACTTAAACAACTCCATCATCTTCATTAAATATCCCTTTACATGTTTTTGTTTTTGTAACTGTATCAGTTCTTTTCTCGCAGGTCTTCTGCATTAATGTTAGATAACACAGGACTGTATTACTTTATACTCACAAGAAACTGACAACAGCTCCATGGGCTGACGTTTTTAGTCAGCATCTGTCACTCAACACAGCAGCAGGCTCAAATGCTTTGCCCTTGTGCCACCAGCATTTAGCTGTCTGCATTCAAGGTCAGGTCTGCCAAGGTGTAGCCTTGGAAAAACCACTGGTGCAACAGCTGTGTTGTGATAAAGAGATGTGAGATGACTCAATGAGCACCTCTCCCTCCCCAGCTCGGAGCTGCGTGTCAGCTCAGGCCCTTGCCCCTTGCTGTCCCTGACCTGCTGACTTGGCTGACTATAGACCTGCCTCATAAGTGGTGCTGCTGCAGTGGTGACAGGTCCCTGGGCCAGCCCTGGCCACTGTCCCAGACCTGCACCACTCTCCTTGTTGAGGTGTGGTGGGTCACTACCCTGGCTGATGCAAACATATTCCTGCTGGCCTCCCTACTACCCTCAGCTCTCACTCCTGGCTCTTGCAGAGTGTTTGCTCCCTGACGATATCCTGGACTTGCCAATCTCATTTTCTACCCTAGAGTTATCCAGTGCTTCTGGGTTTATTTCAGCTATTTTCAGCTTTTAGATTGTGCCCTTCTGTAGCCCTTTTTAATCTATGTTCCAGGAGTCTTAGGGGAGGTTGTCTTTTTTTATTAGATGTTCTAAATAAATTAGCATTTTGCACTACTTCCAACAGTAGTAACAGACTTTTTCCAGGTTTTTTTCTAGCTAGGGAGTTAAAGTAACACAGTATCTTTGCACGAAAACTTTTCCCCCTCTAACTGGACACTGACAATCACCTAAAGACAAAAACCTCCATATGCTTCCCAGTTAATTTTTTTCATAGTGGATACTGTATTTCTCCTGCACCACACTGAGTGATTTATGACAGCTTTTAACCTTCCTGATGACAATTTTCTTTTGATGTTATGACTTGTAGCATATCTTAAATTCAGATATCATGAGGACAAATTTTACTGTAATGAATTTGAAATGCCTGGTTTTCCAGTGCTGCAACCTGGCAATGAGCACCACTCAAATCCCACATTCTTCCTTTTTCTTTAATTTGGCTTGTACCACAGTATTATTTTAATCTGCATGGAAGTTGAAGGTCTTTAAAGTCACCATAATAACACAGAGTAACAAAAAGTAGCACTGAAATTCAGGATCCAGCACTTAAGTGCTGCAATTGCACAGTTCATCCTGACTTAGGATTCAACAGTCATAAAATGATTGTAGGAAGATCTGAGAAATGACATCTTGGCATTTCCTAGTAACAAATTATTGAATGTATCAGAAATATGCCAGCAACGAAGATGAAATTATCATCCTTTTTCCATTTACATCTTCAAAGGTGCAAGGGAAGTATAAGAGGAACTAGATGTTCCCATAGACCAGGTCACTTATTCCATAGGCATACTAGTGCCTTTTCAACACCTACCCTTGTAAGCTTCAGAGTCTTCAGCACTCATTCAGATATTCTTTGTGCAATCTGGCTCTCCATCCACGAGTTAAGGTGCTTAAAACTGGTCCCATGTGTTCCTTCCTTCTCAGTCTTGGTCATCCCTTTGCATTGGACACTTGCCTGATGGGGCTGACGTTGGACATAAGTTGCAGCCAGCTGAAGGTGACAATTCCCTAGGCTGTAGATGATTCCAAGTCACTTTCTTCTTTGCTGACCATTTCTTCTGCCCCACACACCAACAAATTCTTATCCCTGACATTGTCTAGCTGAATAACAGATTAACTTAAATTTTAATTCACTTTAAATTTGCTGTTTCAGAAGAGCATGTGTGATGAAAAATGTCTTTTCCATGCCCAGCAGCTACGTCATCTGGTTGAACTGATTACTTTAAGGCCGTACTTCCATATCTGCACCTACATTTATTCATACATGGTTCTTTCCACCCCACCCATGCCACCACTCTGTGTCATGGATTTCACAAATCTCAGGAAAAAGTTGTCTTGCAATTCAAAGTGCTCACCTAGATTCTAGCAGGACTGTGGGTTATCACATCTCTTATAGTCTTTCCTCAGGTGTAAGGGTTTCCACCCCTTCTCAGTGAGATAATTCAAAATTTCGCTTTGAGGACTGTAGATAGGCCAAACTGGTGACGTCAGTCATGGTGCACATTTCCCCTAGTCACCTTGTATTTCCTTTGTTCATTCATCTAGATATAAGGATGATTACAGCTCCCAAAACCATCACAAGGTCCCACTGCAGAACACAGTAACATCCCTTGAGACATCAGCTGAAATCCTGATCTTCTGCCTGATTATAATTCATAGTTCTTCTATAAAGAACTTGTGTTATTTTGTTCCTACCTGAAACTCTCGAGCTGGATTCATAAAGATCCTGTGCCTTTTCTTAAGTCATGTGTAGGACAACACTGTAGAGAAGCAGACCACCAATGTAACAAGAAAATCAAATTGTAGGTATTACAGTAGGAAGAGATTTCTTTAAGGCTTTGCTTAAGTTCTCCAGCAATAAGTATCCCTGAAGATCTGCAGGATACTTATTTTGGCTACATAAAAAGAAGATGAAACTCTAAGAGCATACAAACATCTAAGAAAAGGGGAAACGCATACAAATTACTGAGCTAGGAGGTCTTCACCATGCAGAAACCATGAGTACAAAGGATGGGAGATCACAAAGCATTTTTATTTTTTTTAAAAAACAACAGGGTACCTATCCTCATATAAAGACTACTGAAAGTTCTAGAAATAGGTGATCAATAAATAAAATGTTCAGATACTTCTCTGATTTTTTAAAAAAATGTATTAGTCAAATGATGTACCTGTAGAAGCTGAGGAGGTAGAAAATTCTGAATTTCAAAATAGTAATGCTACTTGGATAGTTCTGGAAGACTTAACAAGCTGAAACCAAAGTAAAAAGGGAAGAAGAAATGCTGTAAATTGAAGAGAGTACAGATATGAAATTGTTTTCCTTGCTACCCATAATAAGAATCCTTTTCTCAATAAGGCTCAAGGAAGAAGATGTTGAAAAAGTCAGGAGTACACCTGGGCAGTAATGCAGCTAAAAAAATTATTGTGACTGCAGTGGTAAATTGCAAATGCATGCATGTGCAAGGCTACAGGGTATTGTAAGAAGTGAAGCACGGTTTCAATTTCCATACAGAGGAAAAGGAAGTCACAAATTCTGTCTAAGCAGCCTTACTCTGGGCATTTGTGAAATAAAACATTTATCTATCGAATGCTGCCTTAAAGGAAAATACAGGCAAACTGGAGCAATTAAGAAAGCAAACTATACTGCCTACACACACAAAACAAAATCAATAATGTAGAAGAACAGGTTTAACAAGAGCTTTAAGGAAAAGTTGATCTAACAGAAAAATGAGAAAAAACTGCTAATTCAGAAATATGTATAGATATAAAGGTGCAGGGGGTGGGGTGGGGGGGGGTAGGGGTGGAATCAGCCATACCACTATAAAAGCACTTGACTCTACCACTTTCCTTCCATTCTCCTCTAAAAAGTCCTGTTGTCACAAAACTGACAAGCAGCCCAGGCTTCAGTCCTGCACTGTCATTTCCATGGCAGCTGCTGCGGTGAAGGGTGCAGGGCTGGGCACCCAGAGAGTGAGACAAAAAGGAGGAAACACACAGGCTTTGTCTCTGTTGTCCCACAGGTTATGCCACATGTCCAAGCTCAGACAACCATTCCTCTGCTCTCTCTTCCTCCATATCCTGTTATTTGCACAGACTGCTCTTTCTCTTTAAATCTAGCTGCTATCAACATCATCCTCAGCATTTTGATTTTCTTAACACTTCTCACATTGCAGGTAGATCTATGTATCAAACATTTGCTTAGAGTGAAACTGACCGCTAGCATGCTACTACATCTTTGGGGTATAAAAAAGTTTCACTTGCTTTTTATTATTTTCTGTACAATGAAGCATTGGACCACAGGAATGACAAGAGATGGAGTGCATATCACAAGTCATATGGCAGTAAAACAGGAATGTGGGATCCTGTGCTTGGGGATTTAAAATTAGGTTGTACAGAACACTACTTATACACAGTAAAAAAACACTTTGTACTGCAAGGGTAATAAACCAAATGACCTCTAAAGTCTTTTTTTCTGAGGTTGTTGGGATCTTTTGACCCTTTTTCAAGGACCTGTTCTTTGGTGTGCTCTACAGGCTATACATCTAACAGGAAAAAATCTGAATGGGTTTAGCAAACCTATTACTACATACGCAGTATCCAGTTGCTTTTTGGATGTCCTTCATGCCACCAAGGAATTCAAAGAAATCCTTAATATAGGAGGAAGTCATTACAGGAAAATCCAAAAGTCATTAACTTTTCTGTTCTAAGTTTCATGACAAAATAACCAGAGGTCCAATAATTTTATTTAAAAATAACATCCTGAAGCAAATAAGTGAATTTGAAGCTTTAGTGTTTGTATGGTGGAAAGGGAATAAATAATTTATGAAATATTAAGCCCCAGATTAAAGCCAAGAGTCATATCCTCAAGCGTTTTAAAGGAAAGACTGAGAGGGAGATTGTTACCCTAGGAGTTCATCAGTGGGTGAGCTCACACCAGCCTCAGCAAGACCAAACTTTGACCCTCCTGGATAGCCAGCAAGACTTGCCTAGCAAGCCTGGCACTAAATCAAATATTCTACATGCATTTTCTGGAGCACAATAGCTAGGAATCTCTCAGCATTATGTTTCTGAAGTATTTCCTACTGGGAAAATAACTATGCCACTTCCTTACAGGAAACCTCTGTGCCAGTTAGGAGCATTATAGCAATCTGCCATTAATGCTCATCTTTGTCCTTAATAGAAGTTCACAGTACAGCTTCTTCATTTCCTCTTCCTTCAAGACTATATCACATCTATAATTATATTTGGAAAGAAAACCCCAAATTCTTGTGTTTACCGCATTTAAGAACAATTTCCAGCACACAGCCACAGTTACTGGCATATTACTTAAAGGAAAGCAGGAACTATACCACCCACCAGTCATGTTCTGACTACTGTGGTGAGCTTGATTATCTCAGCAGGTGGCAGGGCATGGGCTGGTGTGAGAACTCTGCTGCATTGCACAGCAATACGCGGCACTTGGACCGCAGAGCCCATGCCTGCAATCGCAGTGCCTCAAGATTTTCAGATCACTGCTTACAGAGGGACTGATACAGTATTCTCTGCACACAAACAAGAAACCCACAGACCTCCAACTGGTATATAGATTATACAAGATAACTGTTGTGAAGAAAGAGTGATAAACTTCTAAATGCTAGAAAAAATATCACAAGCTTTCTGTAGTTAAAAGATACCAGTTTGGCTTAATTCAGTAGAATGTCAAATGGACACCCACATAACAAAGAGAAGTTTAAATATGTGCTGAACAGAGGCAGGAATAGAGAAGAGCAGGCTTTTGAATTTTTATTTGAAACACTGGACAGTCATGCACTTCACCGAGTAGTTGTATTGCTCCTTTTAAATCAAGTTCAACACTCGATACAAACCCACTATATTTAAATTGACTGTTCAGTTAATTTGTATTTTTAATTCCCCTTTAAAGATCCACTAAAATGTAGCCAATGTGAATGACTTTTAAAGGATGTCAACTCTAAAGATTTAGATCCTCTGATCAAGAAATCAAACAGACCTTGACAAGCAAGATCTGACCCCTTAGCAGAGCAAGTAAGATTTGAAAGAGACCGTAACAGGCTGGATGAATGGGCTGACTGGAACCTCGTGCAGTTCAGCAAGGGGAAGCACAAAGTCCGGCAGATGGGCAGGAACAACCCCCGGCACCAGTACGCGCTGGGGGCTGCCCAACTGGAAAGCAGCTCAGCAGAAAAGGCCCTGGGGGTCCTGGTGGGCACCAAGGTGAACACAGGCCAGCAGTGTGGCCTTGCTGCAAATAAGACCAAGAGTGTCCTGGGCTGCACAAGGAGGAGGGTTGCCAGCAGGTCAGAGGAGGTCATCCTGCTGCGCTACTCAGCACTGGTGAGGCCACACCTGGAGCGCTGGGTCCAGAGCTGGGCTCCCCTGTATGACAAAGACATGGGCACAATGGAGAGAGTCAAGTGAAGGACCACAAAGATGAGGAAGGACCTGGAGCATCTCTCCTGTGAAGAAAGGTTGAGAGAGTTGGGATTGTTCAGCCTGGAGAAGAGAAGATTCAGGGAGATGTCATCAGTGTATATAAATACATGAAGGGAGGATGGAAAGATGGAGCCAGGCTCTTTTCAGTGGTGCCCAGTGACAAGACTGGAGTCAATAGTCCACACTGAAACACAGGAAGTTCCCTCTGAACATCAGGAAACACTTTTTCACTGTGAGGGTGACGAAGGAGGGTGAAGTGACCCAGGGAGGGTGAGAAGTTTTCATCCCTGGAGATGTTCATGAGTTTTCTGAACAAGGTCCTGGGCACTTGGCTTTAGGCGGCCCTGCTTGAGCAGGGCGTTGGACCAGGTGACCTCCAGAGGTCCCTGCCAGCCTGAACCATTCCTTGATTCCTAAACAATTTGCATTACTAGCCTCTAAACAGAATTAGGATGGAAATACATCTTTTTTTTCTTTTTTTGTCCTAAGTTTTTTGCAGGAAGCCTAGGTACTATTTAAAAGTACTAAAAGATCTTAGTGCCCAAATAATCATAATAAACTGGGCAAACATTAAATAGACTACAAGCAGTTGAAGAACCAAATCAAGCACAGGTTTAGAAAATTTTATCTCCAAATTGGTCATTTTTGTTGCATGACCACTGAACTACCGAGGGGACAGTTTTGTGTTTGTAACATCTTGCATTTACTGATTCTTACTTTTAATGTTACTAACTGTAAAGAAGCAAGAACCAGTGAATAAGCAATCTAAACATAAGCTTCAGGAAGGTCCAGATTGAAATAAATGAACTGAAAAGGAGATTTTTTTTTTCAAAAGAGTTCTTACTGAAGAGAAACAAAGTCACTTCAAAACAAGAATTTCTCCACTGATGAAGTCAGGCAGACTTCTTATAGTAAAGTTTCAGGGAGGGATATAGGAATCTCAAGAAGCTTCAGTTATCAAGTATTCTCTTCATAGAATTTTTTCTGCAGGCCGACATTAAACCTCTCCTGTTCTTACAACATGTAATATTTTGATTATCCCATAATTAAGGTTTGGTAGATAGGACAAAGCAAAAAGTCTTTATTCTGTTCTTTATTAGGTCACAGAAATATGTTTTTCAAAAATCTTCACTTACACTTGTATTTATGGAGTAAAACGTAACTTTCTACTCAGACAACAAATTAATAAATTAGATGCTTTCCATCCCCTGAATTCAAAGTAACAGGAAATAAAAGGCATCTGTTTTCTACTGCTTTGTTTTCAGGAATTATGGCTGTGAATCACATTCCCATCTGTCAGAATTTCGCTGCTTAGGATACAAACAATAATTCAATATATCAAGAGAATAGTATTATAAAACTATTTTAAGCTCAGCATAAATCCTTTTACCCACCTGGCAATGAGAACAAGATCTTCTGAATGCTTCAGGAGTATCTGACTCAGACACCGGCAACTAGAAATCTGTGGGGGTTAATCATGTTTAACCAGATGGCTGTAGTCTTGAGTAGAAGTAAGCTTCTGGAACTCAAATTTGCATCCTTCCAATGAGAAAGGAAAAATGTCTCCTTTTGCACAATACCATAATAGGAGCTCAGATGTGAAATAACAGAAGTGTTTGAGGTCAGTTACTCATCCAGAAGACTTCACTGTGATACAGCTGTACTGTACAATTTTACCTCTAGCTGTAAAAATATGCTTTTCACTTACAGTGGTAAAATAAAGGGCATTAATTATATTTTTTTAGCCATTCACTCATACAGGATTGTGTTCGTTCTTTGATAGCATTCTAGATACGCATGTATTGCTCAAAATTGCTGTCACAGACTAATCCTTGCATTTGCCCCTGATTTGGTCTCACAGATATGGGAAGGAGGATGGGATGAAGAATAAAACAGTCTAGTCTCCATGATTAATTACAGCATCCTCATCATTGTTTTCATTCATATACAGATGTATCTTGGCCCTTCCAGTCTCTTCTGGTTGCAAGAGAATACTAGAATACATAGGTGCTTGACTGTAGTCCCTTTTACCAAGGAATATACTTGCCATTAAGACAATAGCTGTGAAAGGAATATATAGGGAGATACCTATCTATCTATCTATCTATCTATCTATCTATCTATCTATCTATCTATCTATCTATCTATCTGTCTATCTATCTGTCTGTCTGTCTGTCTGTCTATATTATAAACTGGAAGAATTTCTTGGCACCTTATTCACCTGTATCTGATTAGAGGTGATGATCTGATTAGAGGCAGGTGATACATGTATCCCAGGTGTTATTATAGGTATACAAAGTGTACAAGTGTCCATGTAGAAGCTGGTAAGAACTTTAAATCTGAATTCACTAAAAAACAATGACTGATCTGATACTGCAAATAAATTCCAAGATTGTACTGCACATGCAGAAACTGAAATCAAACTGCACATTTTGCACTCAGAAATAGTTTCTAAAACAACTTTTAGAAAGCTTTTAACCAATAATTCATTGTAATTAGAAAAAGGTCTTGAGATTAATCCTATTACTGCATGTTCAGCAAATTTAAAAAGTGATATTGTGGATGATAGTCAGGAAGTTAAATTCACTTTTAAAGAAAATGAACGATTGTCCAAAAGTGCTATCTTCATAATAAAATCTTCCTTTAAAAATCAGCTGAATGTTAAAAAAATGCAGAAAAAGCACTACCGTCCTTCATTTATCATTAAGAGGGAAGAAGAAATAAAGGGTGAGCCAGATATTCACAAAATCTTCCTTTTCAAATAGTTTCTTTTTATATTATTAGAAAATACAATTTCACCTTAGTTAAGCGCTTGATGAGAGAAAGTGCTTTAATGTATGCCTCTATCCTGCCAATTCATAGCTGGTAGCAGAGAGGGATAGTGCTCCACTTTGCTGCTGCCTTGCCAGTGCTGTGCTGCCCTGTGAGTGCATAGCATTCCCCTTGTCTGAATGAGAAATGAGAAAAAGGCTGTAGACTGTGCAATACCATCCTTGATGGTGTTACTGAATAGTTTCTATTAGGCAGCCAATGTCTGCAGGACGTTTTGCTCTGGTTTTTCTCTAATTGTTCCCAAAGAAAAAAAGGCTTTAAAGTATTTAATGAGTTAATCATATTTGAAAGGTTATACTTCTGACATGGGGACATATCCCACTGTTCTTCATAGAACCACTGATCACATGCTTTCAAAAACTGTCAGTTGAGGGAGGTTGAAAAGGCAAGGCTTTCCAATGTGGACAAGTACTTTAAGGGAGACAAGGTTCGCAGTGGTTCAGTTGCTTGTCAATGTTTCACTCGGATTTTTAATACCGTAAGTCTCACACACTATTTTTCACCTCAAGGACAGAGAATTATTCTACGTGTACTGATCATAAGACATCTGACTTTCATCTTTTCCCATTTCTTTCTCTCTCACTCTCAGCTCGGCAATCCTAATAATTCCTTTCTGTTACAAAACAAGCCAATCTTCTTCTCCTCAGGCCCTTCAGGCATCATCCTGAAAGATAAGCCTTCCTTTGCAGGGAACACAAACCCGCAGCTGGCATTGGTGGGATTCCCAGGCTGCTGATGGAGGCCATGCTGCCAAGTCGGGGAAGTAGGATTCAGAAAGTCAGAGAGCAGCAGTAGCTGCAGCAAGGCAGACCTGGGCTGAAAAGGAGATGTAACTACTGTGCATTACCTTGTGCAGGGTACCAAAACCACACCTGCAATCCTGTTAAACCAAAGACAAAACCTGACAAAGACACAAATCGCTTTGCTTCTTTTAAAAGGAAGGGATTCCCTTTGCCTGTAGCTGCTACACTCACAGTAAATCATGCTACTTGTATGCCTAATAGGCTAGGTCATCAGGTGGCACGAGTGAACATCAAACTCTTGTTATCTGTAGAGCGATGTTGGTCTGCACTGTCAGAGGACTTGACTTTTCTGCTTTTTTCACCAGTTTGTTAGGAGAGTATTGTGGAAGGGGTTTCTGATGCCTGACTCCTTTTGGTCTCAATCACGTTATGACTGGAAAGGACAGATCTGACAGTGAATGGAACCTCTTTATGTGATTAGGAAATCATGCCTGGACTCACTTTGTGTCCTCCTGGTTCTGGATGACTCTGGTGCATTTCTATTTTTGTTTTATGAAACTGTACTTTGTTGTAAGTACTCAGATGTCATTGCAATAGCCAATGTATAAGCTCCTAAGATACACAGAGCAATAGATCACCCATACGTTTTATCTTATAATTCAGTTTGACACTGTCCAACCCTGATTGCAGTGCAATGACTGTGTAAATTTTGCAGTGAATCTAGGTTTGCAATACAAATAGTTAGATGCTACCATCACTACGTGCTTTTCTGGATGTGACTAGTGAAAAAAAAAAAAAAAGAATAATGCTCTGTAATTTTCTCAGAGATCAAACAGGAATAGTATTTCATCATATCCAGAAATGATAGAATGCAATACATTTGTCCACTGGATACAGTTAACTTTTTTAAAATATAAGCGTATCATAAAAAATAGCACATTAAATGTGCTTAATATGTGTGTCCATTATTACTTCAAAGGAATTATTCACTTGACTCACCGCTGAGTCAAAGCATAACTATTAACTGTAACAATGCAGAAGTATTCAAGCAGGTCATATTTAGGACAACCACGTATAGATTACAGCCATTATGGTTTTATAAAAGGCAGAACATGAAAATAGTGAATTTATTTTTATGAATAAAATATAGGTATTATCAAAAAACTGTGGAAGAAGTTTGGTTTAACATAAAATTCTCAGGGTTTGATATTTAAGAGGTTAGAACTTTGGCAATTCTCCATGCCTACTTTTTTGCTTCAGCAATAAAACATCACTGAGTAGGCTTTCGTGCACTGCAGCTGAATGCTCAGGATAATAACATTCAGACATACAAAGTCTCTGATGTAATCCTGCTATGCATATTGTAGATTAAGTACTGCTTACTAACATCAAACTTCCTCAGAGAAATGTAAAAGGCATTTTGGTGAAAAAAAATCCTAAATTACTTAATACACCTGTCCACTTCAAAAGTCATTCTTACCCACTGCTACTTTTATTAAGTAAATTTAGTTGGGACTGCAGCATTACACAAGAACTGTGGACTAGAGCCCACCATGCTTGCCACTGTAAACCACAGATACAAAAAGAATCTCTGTCCCAAAGAATTAGAAGATAAGCTTTTTTTCACTATTCTGATGGGCAAAGTTGCCCATTATTCCTCAGATCTACTCATCTGAGAATTGCTTAGACTGTAAAAATGGACACAAAATTAGAGCAATATAGAGGAATTTATTTACAAGGCATTAGCTCAGCTGAAATAGGGAAAAGAGTATAAGACACACAGGGAATAGCTCATGACAATACATTACCTTACACATGGAATACAATCCCAAGGAATAAGGCAGAACTTCAAAACTAAACAAAATGTAATACTGGATAATGAATTGTGCAGAGTCAGGTATGGCACAAGTTCAGAGGCAAAAGAGATACTCTAATATTGTAGGTCATTTCCATGGTAATACATTTCAACTCATCTGCAAAAATAGGCAGTGCATGTTAGCCAGTATATTCAAAGCCCTATTGTTGCACAGATAGACTGCAAGCTTCTGTGGACTCTTTCCAAATGAAAGATATTGTAGTCAAATTATAAATGCTTAAATATGACTCACCCTACAACTCTGTGGTGGCAAATCGAAGAGGCTTTAAATTGTGTGTAGTGGTAAGTCTAACATGTTGCTTAAAGGAAGTTAAGGATTTCAGAGGCATAGCTTGAAGCTCTGTGATTGCACTCAAATGTCAGGGCATGATTGTTTCTTGGGTTTGTCAGATAATAGTTCTTAGGAAAGTGAGATGAAAGAGAACAAGGATTCTTAGGTCAAAACCTTTCACCACGTACTTCTGTTTAGCTATGAACCTTAGGTGATAAAAGCCTTTAAAAGGTATTTAGAAACTGAAGACTGACCTTGTATGTTGCTGAAAAAATAGTAAACTTACTATTAACTTGTTAGTATTATGTTATTAACTTTGTCGTGACTCTTACAAGATTTCCATGTGCATTTCATAAAATAGCTAAAACTACTTTTTTAAGCATTTCTTTTTCTGAAGCTGAAGGCATAAAAAAACTTAGCAAAGAGTAAGGACTGCTGTTCTTAGACCTGTCTGTGAAGGGTTGGAAGTGTAAAATACAAACGGAGATACAGAAGCAAAGAATGACTAAAAGGAAATGTTTAGACCCACAGGAACACCTACTTTGCACAGGTCACAGTTTCTGCTGGTCTGAGTGCAGTTCTCTGGTGATATCTATGGCATTTATGTGTCAGATCTGGATTAGAGAAGACTGAGAAATTTAAAAATAAAAACACCACAATAATGTACAATTTTATTTTTTTTTTGCAAAGTGTCTTAAATATATTCTTTAGGACATATCATGCCTTAATGCCACATACATACTTGTTATAAATTATCTCTATAAAGAGTATTATTTCGTGCATTTCACAATTGCTAAAATATGTGACTAGAAGCAAAACAATTTCGTACCATTAATAATGAAAATACATGATGAACAAAGAAAACCAAAAAAGGTGAATTTTATGTGATGACTGTGTAGCAAAGAAGCCAAAGGGCTCATAAAACTTTTAAATTTGCATATGCCATTAGTTAGCTCTTTGAAGCTGCATTTTTGGATTTAACTACTTCTTCTATGACAAAGAAGTACACTACAACAGGCTGTATTTTTTGCCAAGGCCTCCATTGACGCTGCATGTGATCTAGAAATTTCATTAACATTAATAAGAATCATCAATTTGGAAATACTGCAATAGAGAGCAAATTAGGCCACGAAGATGCATTTATTGCTGTAACTGAGTACAATATTTATTAGTATTAGCAGATGCAATATTTATTGTACAAGAAATGGAACTACAGTGAACATGAAGTCATTAGATTGCATTAAAAATAGAAATCAGCATAACCTGAAAAATTTGGCATTTAAAAACTTAAATATTAGTAATGTCTTGCTGCCAGACTTTGGTCTGGCTCTCTATAAAGGGTTCTTTAACAAGACTTTATCATGTTTTTTGATTCAAAGCACTGGCCAGATTTTACAGCTTGCAGATGATCGGAAAAACAGGTAGAAATAGGGACAGCAATGCGTATGTCATAATTTTTGAGTTTTAGTCCAGGCTAGATCTATTCTTATGGATGTCATTGAGAGATAGGCCCAGTCTCAGGACTGTTCACGTAAGGCTTCAAGTGATAAAATAGCTCGGTAGAAGTAACGTTATACCCATAACTCCCAGTGAAAGTTTTCCAGATCTGACATTGGTAAAGCACTGTGAAACAGCATTCTTTTAAATTACTTCTATGTGTTTTATATGATTCTCAAGAAAATATCAAAGGCAGTATGACATACTAGATAATTTTCTATTTAACTAGTAGCTGGTTAGGAAGCAGGGCTGGTTAGTAATGAGCATGTTGCCTGGGGAAGCCACAGGAACACACATCATTTCCAGAGTCTCAGGGGGACAATTTCAGTTCATTCTCTGAGCATGGTCATTTTCCCCAGCTTGCCCATCCAGGACACTGCTTTTCCAAAGTAATGGAAGTACTATATAAGAGAAAAAAAATCGTATCCATTTCCTGATATCTTTCTTACTTCTTTGGATATTTTCTCTACTAGTTTTTACTCAGAATTAGTTCGGTACCCTTGTTAGCATAAGGTCATTTAATCCAAGGTCATTTAATCCAAGCCAGAGAATAGAAGAAGGTTTTTCCCTAATTAAATATTTACTGCTAACATCCATGACTATGGTGTAATTCCTGTTATGTCTTTTTTAAAGTCTGCTTCAGAAATCATATCTTCACTTTGGCTCCCTAAATTGGAGGCATTTCATACTGCAATTGAAATAGTTGTATAACCAAAACCAAACGTCCATCTATTTCTTGAAAATACTTCCTTTATATAAGGAAGATTTAGGTTCAGTCAGGCTGCTGAAGAATAAACAGTATGTTCTCTGTCACGGAAATCACATAATTGTTCTTGGAAATCAGATAATTGTTCTTCGCTGGCTTTCCTCGAATGGGGATAAAAACTGTTCACATATTAAAATAAAAAATGCATGTTTTGTTTCCTAGGTATGCAGAAATGCTTATGATCCATATAAAATGGGTTATGAAATATGTGAAGTACATAATTCTTCAAGGGACTTTCCAAGGAGAAAAGGACTTGACAATATATATCATCTACTCTTCAAAAGGCATATAAGATATCTTCAGATGCTATTTTCTTTCTGGTTTAGATAAAAAATGGGAGGTAAAATCTTCACCTCCTTTATGTTTTAAATGTTTATATGTACCTTGACTATTTTTATCACTTTCTATAATTTCTTTTTCCATTTCTTTGCCCTAGAAATCAATCTATGTTTACCTTTAATTTGGAATAAAAATGATAAATGATAAATGATAAATGAACATTTATAGTGTCCTTTACGAAGTTAAATACACCTTCCTTATTTGTCATTCATGATGACACTTCCCTAAAAGTTGGTGGCTACTGCTAAGATTTAAAAATGGAGGTTATTTGACTTTTTATCCAACCCTGCAAAATAATGCTAGTGCAGAAAAAAACAGACACCAAAACTCACACTGCATTGTGTGTTCAAGCACATTAACCATGTATCTCTCAGCATGTTTTTCCGTGAAGGATCTTTTCAGTCTTTCTTCCTTATCCAGTCTTTGGACCAAAATCAACTCCCTGAGTCTTCTGAGATCAAATCCACACGCTGTGGCTCTTTTTTTTCCCTGTCATTGGAAAAAGGACTTTATCAGAAGAATTTTCTCAAGGAATTCTTACTCATCAGTGGTCACTGTCACAAGATGCTTCAGATTTAAAAGCTTTGACGTGAGACATACAGTGCAACTGCACTTGCTGCATTGTCTCAGCAGGCCAGACATCTCACAAAGATTAGCAAGGCAGAGTGACCATCGTGGGCAGAAGCCTGTGGCAGAAGGAGTCAAAAGCAAAATGTTCTTTTTCGGTCACACTTTGTCCAACAGGAAGTGAAAGTAAAATGGAAAAAAAAAGGAAGTATAACCTTTTCACAGATGCTGCGGGTGCCAACATTAGGAAAAATGGGATAAAAATGTACTGTATTTGTGCCTTTTTGGTTGTTCCTCTCAACTGAAAATGGCTGGATCTCTCACTTCACCATCAGAAGATCTCCCACTAATGACACACTTGGATATTTCTGAGGAGCTTTCCAAATCAGGTATGCTTGAGCAATGACATTTTCAGTTCTTCAGGCTAGCTGCACTCATTTTGGTAACGTTTCAGGCTTGTTTGTGCATCATTGTTAACACCACAATGGAACTGTAAAATAAAAAACTTCCTCATGCCTGTGCCCTCACTTCTAATTGTGAAACCCCTGTTAACAACCCATCTCACATTCTGAACAGGATGTTTCAACTCAGGACCATACAGAAGGAAGTTTCTCACAATCTTATTTTCAGGAGAGCACAAAAGAAAGAGGATTTTATTTAGAAGAAATCTATATTTATCACCTAGCAGGGACTACAGTGTTCAGAATGTTAAAAATCAGTGATTATTTTGTGCATAGACCCGTATTTCTATGAATATGGATATCTATGGATATAAGAACTGAACCTGCATCTTTCTTGGGAGTGCAGAATACTGATTTCAGGGCAACCAATTTCTGTGAACAAAAATTTTATTTCATAGATGGTTTTGTAAAACCATCACCTGTTTTTTGCAAACAAGCAGCAAATCCAAAGGGGGCTCTTCAGAAAAACTTTAATTTCTACCATTATTTAATGTCGCTGAAAACCGTTTCGTCAGGAATAATGATTAACATGTTCAGAAATCTGTCTGCAGGATATATGCTGCTCTAAACAAAAGAAGTCAGACTTGTCCATAACCTGTCTCTACTGGTTGCACACGAAGAAGGTTTGCTACCTATTTCTACCCCAAATTATTATACGTTTGCCTTAATCTGATGGTGTCTTCAAGATAGTACAAAACATTTAGAAAGTATGATATATGTATTCAGTGGATTTATTACACTCAGTATGAATAGATGCCTTGCAAGCAAGAAGAAAATAAAGAGGTGAGATTGGCAGAAATTACGATACTTTGCTTGCTGTGAGTTTGTGTATGTTACACCAAGAAGCACCTTAATTTTAGAACCCTTTCAACGTTTAATTTTTTTCCTTCCATTTCAGACTCTGACTAATTTCCTGATGGAGTTACATTCTTTATTTTCAAAGAATGGTTTGTATTGCTATTTCAAGATTAACTTCTGTTGATTGGTGGTGTGTTTTTTAAAAAAAATATGTTAATCAACTGTGTAGTGTGCAGATTACTTTAAGGTCATCATTTAATGCAAAATAAAATCATCTACTCATGTACGCTCTGAGAGCAGAAAATACACCCTAATCCAAGGGGTTGGGGAGAAAAGAGGGAAAGGTGTACCAGACACCCTTTGTGGAAAGACAGCTTGCCAGCTAATTGATTCTTGTGGGTTTTCCTTTGTATGGCAACATATATCCCTGGCTTCATTACATTTACACGTACTATGTAAAGCTTGATTTTCATAATTGCGCATAATTGTAACCTTTTGGGGATTATATACACTAGAAAAAAACAATTTCCCTTTCTTTCCCTCTCCAGATGATTTACCCTCTGATTACCTTATCAGTGAGGATGGCTTAAGAAAAAACAGCTGACAGAATTTCAGGTTAGTGTGGTGACAATACTTAGAACATTTATGAACCTGACACCAATAATCACATTCTATGATAAGAGCTGACACCCAGTCTCATTGGCTATGATGTAGTCATTAAATTTCATCAGGGCACCCATCAGGCTTGTAACATTTCCAGCCTCCCAAGCACAAAACAGCACACCAAAGAGCAGAAGACAGCACCAAGGAGCAAGATCTCAACTTTGGAGTTGGGGTGGGGGCAGACAGATGGACCATTTCTTAGACCGACTCATATGGGTTGTGAAATCTCAGCCTGTGCCTCCACTTGCATGCGTTTCTCACTGTCCTTATGTTGCAGAGTTCTCCAGTGAGCAGAAGATAAAATGCATGCAGGTGAGAGGAGACTAAGATACTGACCCATTTTATGTAAATGGAGACAGTGAAAAGAAATAGATCTTGCTGGAGCTCATCTTTCAAGTTTCCAGCCAGCCCCAATGTACTCCAGAGGAAGCCAATGGCATTAAATTATGCTATGCAGGTAGCTGAGCAGGACAACACATTTTTGTAACTAGATATAGACTTGTGTGAGATTATGATCACTGCATATGAATTCAGAGTTGCTGTGATAAGCAATGGTTTGAACATAAACAATTGTTTATTTAGTTACTAAAAAATTAGTAAATATTCAAAAGTAATGTTTTTACAGTGTCTGTTGCAGGGCTGTTGCCTAACTGTGATTATAATCTGAATAACTTTCTAAATTAAAAACCTAAATGAAAGACAGGATTTCATTCAGCTGAGAATTTTATTCATCTCAAGGACTGTACGTAACACACATCTGGAGTAAGCACATACATATTTAAAATATTATAATCTTCTGTGAATCAGTCACATGTCGTAGTTCTTCCATCTTTTCCTCTTTAAATGTCACACAGGTAGGGATGCCTTCCCACAGCCTGGGATTTGAGTGTGTGTGGGGTGGGGGAAGCTGACATTAAAGAAAGAAAGCAAAGCATCTTATGCCAAAAATTGCACTTCTGAGCAAAAGTAGCATATGGCATCCATGAATTATTCTGACTGAAGTCCATGTGAAACCTGCCGGTTTCTGCAACTGTTGGAGGCACTGCAGCAGCATGACAACTTGGAGGGTAAAGTCTAATTGATTACCTGGTTTTGGCAACAATGGGGAGACCTTCCACAGTCTAGATTAGAAACACATTTAAATAAGTTAATTAAATTCCTTGGAGCTTTTCACAGAAAGAGAAATAGGCAGAACCCAAACTTTGTGAAGTCAGAAAGTGGGTGTAACAACACAAAACCACTATAAAGATGTCATGAGAAATCTGGGGCTAATATGCTAAGTGACATACTGAGTTTATTGTACTGAAGGAAAGAAGACCAGAAACGTAGTCTGGGCAATAAAGCAGTTTAGGCAATTACAGACTTAAGTCTTCTGTTTCAGTAAATCTAATCATAAGGATCTCTAGAGCTATTATACATACATTGATGGTACTTGAGTCACATCAGTTTAAAACGTGTCCCACCCAGAAAAGCACTTAAGAGGTGTTCAAACACGTGAACACTTTCATTGTAGTCAGTGGAATTACTGAGTGCTTGCTGTCAAGCAGATGTTCAAGTCCCATGTTGAATCAGAGTTTTCTCATTGCTTTTTAGTGTGTGACACAGAACTGCATTTTTGAAAAAACATCAACAAAACCCAACTGCATGGTTGAGTTAACAAACAATGAGAGTTTCGGATGCCAGTGACACAGCTTTTCTTAGTTTTAACAAACAGAATACCATGGGACTTATAGTGCTTGCAATGAATCCCTTAGCAACTTAGTATTACTAACACAACTGGAGTATCAGATCTTAACTTGACAGTTTACCCAGAAGACAGGAAACAAAGTTTTGTAATTGAACATAAGGAAAGGAAGACATACACATATTCAGTTTTTCATATTAGCTTTAGTGATGCAGCCTACACAATTTACAGACAGTGATGGACCAATAAAACCAGAGAATCATAGAATCAATTAGGTTGGAGAAGACCCTTAAGATCATCGACTCCAACTGTAAACTTAACACTGCCAAGCCCACCACTAAACCATGCCCCTAAGCACCACATATATGCATTCTTTTAGATACCTCCAGGGATGGTGACCCAACCACTTCCCTGGACAGCCGTGACTGTTTTAACCTGTTCAAAACATTAAATGGAAAACAGAGCTCTAAAATTGTGGCAAGTGCCTTAAAGGAAAGAGGGGCAATTTGTAAAGAAACAGTGGAAAAAAAACTTTCTCTGCAACACCAGTGCTAAAGAGATTTAATGAGCCCACGAAGCTAAAGTGACTGTTCTGAACTACTGTTACTTTGAATATAATAACCTCAGCACAGTAAAGAAATGTAGGGAATGAAGGCAGTGGGTTGATTGACATTGATAATATGCAACTGTGGCCTTGTTTTGACAATGTACAGCTGTGATCCTACAGCAAAGTGTTTAAATAGCCCTGAGGAGTCGAGTCTGTCTTGGCCTGGCCTCTGGAGGATGGAGAAACAGCATGGACAGTAGAGTTTGACCAATGGTAAAGCTTTTTGCTGCTTGCTAGTTTATTTGTGTTATGTTATTTTCCTGACTGCTGTAACTCGAATTGCAACAAAGAAATGTCTTCTCCAAAAGTGAACCTATAAGTCTTCCACATCAATACACTGTTCAGCAAGAGTTCAGCATTCCTTTGGCCTATCTGTCACATGTTTAACTTTGTGTGATGGCCAACAGGTATCTGATAGAAATGGTGGCTATAAACTCACAGTTATATTATGTGTAGCCTCAGAATCTAAAATACTTATTGTAAAGGCTTTCTGTACAGACAGCCTCATGGTATAAATGAGACAGAAACAGTAAGAAAAATATTCCTTGTAAAACAAAATAATAATCTTCTTATTAGGTACTCATACAATAATCTGCTGTTTCAGAAATCTTCCCTGCTGCTTAATGTGCCTGTCCTATGAATGTCCATATGGTTATTTACCGTCCCACAGTAGCTGATGAGAGGCTACCTGACAGCAACGCGTCCTCTCAGCTGGAGGTAAAGGAAGAAGGGAAAAATTCAGAAAGGGCTTCCACTGTCTATGCAGGGATTTCCTATCTGCTGGCAAGAAACAAAACAAAAAAAAAAAAAAAAAAGAAGTAATAGCGGGCATCCGAGGAGAAATAAGTGAGGATAAATCTATCTACTGGTTTTGTGAGTGTATTGACTCTTTCACCATTCCACTGGAAGCAGAGGGTAGTATTTAACACAGGGTGTTACTTCTGCATCATGAATGCAACTCATGCAGTTATCTGTCATGGTGTATATAGCAGAAAAAACAAAACACATTTGAGGATACCCACTTAGCTTTAAATAAGGACATCTGCTCTAATGATCTCTGCAGCTATACCATTTTTAAGAATTTATTTTAAAAGGAGAGCCTGATGACAGAGGTGTAAATCTGAGGATGGGAAAAATAAAGACTGTTATAAAAGAAACTAGGGAATCAAGAAAACTACTTCTGAGATACCCAAACTCTTAAGCTTCCAAATGAAAATGTGAATTGCCATGAACAATATCGTCTAAACTGTACTCAGAGGTATACCTATTTCCAATATGTGCGTGTTAGCAAGTAATGCAGCATCTTAACATAACGTGTAGTTGCTGAATTGTGCTGTTGACATGGATATTGAGTGTAAGACTAAGTAATGATGCAGTAGAACTGTACAGATCTGCTGACTGCATGTCGGCACATTCAGCTACAGAGGGGCAGTGGAAGGAAAGTGAATAATAAAAGAACTTTTACCAAATGATCAGTGATTAAACCTGGCTGCTTTCCAACTGCTTTGTGATAGCATGTATTCAATTGTACAAAACTTCTTTTTACTAGCAGTATCTCAGTCTGGTAGCACTTTAAGTGATGGGTTAGACCCTGTCTAAAGACTACATGAATATCCAAGGCTCAAAAGACATTTCTTCCTCACTTTATTCTTTCAAAAGGTGTAAGAATCATTTTCATACTGCCATTGTCAAAAACTCTTCTGGGTTCTGAGGGGAAATAGTTAATTTCCAGGAAAAAAACATTTTCACCAAGTAACTTCATAATGAACCAAACTGTATTTCTCATGGAAAACACTAGATAGGAATGGCCCAGTCATTCAGAGTTTATATGTAAATCATTTCACAAAAACGTTAAACACAATCCCTAGCAAAAGACAATGCAAACTAACAAACTGGAGAGCTATGATTACTTCTGTTTTACAGGCTCTTTATATTCACTGTTATTTTCACTGCTTCCCTGACCACCTTTCAGCCTCCTTTGTCTTCCACTTGTTATATGCAGCTGTTTAGAAATAGGTCTAGTAATAGTCAAGTGCAGGCAGAACTTCTATTCCACCTGCACCCAGGCTGGCCGGATTGAAGTCGGCTCTTGTGCAGAAGCTGTGTAGTTACACTAATGACTGAATATATGCTAATGTACTGTGACTGTGACACATGCTCTGTCTCTCAGCAAGCCAGATGAGCTACCCAGCTTCCAAACCAGGCCGGGCAAGCGCAACCAGCAATGGGCTGGCAGAAGTTAAAATCTCCTCTTGCATGAGCCCATGGGCTGCTCCTCAACATTTCTTCTTGGGCTGTGGGTTCAGACCAACCGTTTCTCTGACACAGTTTTAAATCTAATCCTGGGCAGCTCTCTGCTGTTTTCATTACTTCCATGCCCAGGCTGGCCAAACTTCCCCCATCAGCCCAGGTCTGTGTCTGACTAAGGGTAAGTGTGGACCAGCTGTTCCTGATGTACTCTGATGCTGAGAGGGCAAGTGCTGCTGAGCACCTCTGATAAAGCTCAAAAATTCCTCTCATGACTGGAGACTGGTACCCAGAGTCGGTTCTCCATACAGCTTGCCAGGACAGTTAGCACCTCAGAGCAGTGAAAAGACCACGTTAGGAGTGTTCCACAGGTAAGCAATGGAGAGCACTCACAGACTGGCATCAGCCTGGGCTTCCATCTCCCTCAGGAGCTTGGATACCTCCATCCATTTCAGATCTCCTGACTACACACTTACCAAAAAGACAGCCTTTTAAAGGAATGAGCAGGTCATACCAGATTTCATTTCAAATGTAGCCAGAAGAAGACACAGTGGTGTTCAGCTTTTAGATAATAACTTTATTACCTACACCTCCTTGGCTCATAGCTCTCTTTTGAGTTATATAGTCCCTCCTTCCTAAGCTGTCTGCCTGCAAGAGCTTTCCTTTGGGTAGTACCCTTTTGTTTTGGTACTCCTGCCTTCTAATGAAAGCAATTGGTGTGGTTTTGAGCCATGCACAGACTTCTTGCCTTAACTTCTATTAGGAGAGAACTCTGCAATTGGAGGGCCTATTGTACCTGCATTATGCTATTTCATCCATAGACAAAATCCGTTTTAAAAAGAGACAATCGGAGCAAAGCAAAAGGAAGAGTTTGCTTAACACATTTCATCTACTCACCTGGGTGCGGTACTATTTCAGGATTAGATTAATTCAGCATGTCCAGAGGAACATTTGATCATCAGGTCCCTACAGAATAATTGCTTGTCCTCATGTGAAGACTGCTAATCTTCTAATCTCTTCCTCCTTGCCTCTAGCCCCTAGTATTTCAAAATTCCTCTTGTGCTCAGAAGAATGCTCGCACCAATCAAGGTGATCGGCCTGCAGACCGTATTGCCACAGTTCCTTGGGGAAGGAATTAGATCATGCTTTCTTGCCATAGGCATCCAGTTGCTACCTCTGCTGACCTCAGCTATTGTCATGATCTGCCTAATAAAATCAAAGCAATTTTTATGTGAGAAAGCTTTGCAGTTAGACAGAGATTAAACATACCCTTAGCAATGTCTCCAAATTAAATTTTCAGATCATAACTCTTCAGCCCCAGGCCATTCCCTAGTAAACATACTGGGCCAAATTAGATTTCTGAATGCACTGTTCAGAATTGGATTTTTAGTATCATAAATATTAATTCTTTTATTCCTTATGCCAATTCTAAGAAGCCACAGTGAAAAGTATGTTTCAGCACTATGCATCAGCATGGCACTTCAAGCATCAATTACCTATAACAGAAAAATCTGTTTAAGCAATATCAGAATGGCTCCATAAGTTTAACAAGGGGAAAATGCAACAGAAATGGTACAGTGAAGCACTGAGTGAATCATCTACTGTACAAGAAGCCCTTTTATAACACAAGAGAAGGGGGTGCACACCAAGTAAATGTTTATTTCTGAAAAGAAATAATATTGAGAAACCATGTTTAGAGAGGCTGCATGGCAAATAGCAAGCAGTTCTGTAATCAAAGTACACGTTCATAGCAGTCTGTAGTGATGATAAACTGAGGACAAAAATCCAGCCAGAAAAAACACTTTATGGACTGTGATTAAGAAGAATAAACCTTGATGTAAGAAAGATTGGAACTAGCAGCACAACATAGCAGAAATGGTTCAGTGACAAAAAAAGACTGGGGGAAAGAACCACAAATGAAAACTGGATGCCACATTTGTGAAGCTTCATTTTCTTAAGAAAGAAAAAGGGATCTATAATGAAACATAGGAGTTGCTAGCTTCAGTATGGAGCGTAAGAACGTGCATGAATCCTAGCAGAAAGGACAGAATTTGCAGGGTAGAAAAGTCTGGGATAACACAAAATGTTACTCCATATGACTGGAATGAAAACTCCAGTTGCAGCAATTGTGTAACAATTTCTTTTGAAGATTTGTATTGGTCTAAATATGTGGTGTCTTCTTGTCTCCTTAACCAAACACCCTTATCCCTCTTCAGCCTCCTACCAAATCAACTTGAAATGGAACGAAACACAGTAAAGGGAGAGAAAGTAACATGTCCCTGCAGACACCTGCATGGAACCTCCTGTCACCTTTAATTCATAGTGCAGGAGCACTGCTACTAAAATCTAAAGGACCAATGGATAATTACCAATACCTTCTCCTACTCAAACAAAGCCATTAACAAACATTAAGAAGCATTTCAATTTGCCTGCTTAAGCACCAAGGACTGTTAAATTTGTTTCTGAGATGCCCAAGATGTCACACAAACCTCTGGGTTTCCCTTTTGGGATACATCAGGATCAGTGTTATCTGGAAAAAGGAAATCAATAACTTGTAGCTGTATATATAGCCTGTGGTTTAGCCCTCATCTGCTATCCATAAATGATTTTCAAAGGGAAAAAGAAATGGGAAAAAAGAGCAGATATGGGGCTGGTATTTCCCTTCTCCTTGAAATTTTAAGAAGGTTCCTTGCTCCACTGCAAAAAATGATGGACTACCTGTGTGACAAGGTCAGAGTGGGACAGGCTTTGTCCTAGTAACACCCTGCTCTCCGCGAACATGGTGGGCACACTGTGCTTCTCAGGAGCCAACAGCAGCTGTCAGGATGACAAATCAGGTTGAGTTTGTTGTTCTGCCTTTACAGTCTATATGTAAAAGTTCCCAGTGATGCTAACATCTACTTCGAAAGATAGGAATATGATAGGAATATTCATAACTTTTGAGAACTAGTTCTTCACTGGTGCCACTCAAGCAGTACTGAATATGGGAAATAAAATATGCAGGCTCTCTTTGGTGTGGGTGTTCAACAAAGTTTCCTAAAAACATACAATAATAGAGGTAATGAGAATGTACATTTGTGAATTTCAATGCATACTCCCCTGCAAAATACTTGCAGGCATGCCCATTAATTCATTATTAGACTTCCCTATGCCAAGCACACAAGCTCTAACATAAAATCCAATATGTAAAATTACAGGGAAGTGAGCACAGTAACAAAAGACAAGTACTGAGATTATTCTTTTTTCAGTTGGTACCAAAAAAAATCTATGCATACTTTGCTCTAAGGGAACATTTTTTTTCTTTAACATCAGCATCTACTCTTGGACTTTATTTGCTTGTATTTTCTGGCATATGTAATAAGCCTTAAGAGTTCTTTTGGTAGTGTTTTTGTCTGAAAGCTTACACATTTATTTCTTCACAGCCTTTTCAAACTCAAACCAGGCATTTTATAATACACTGTTTTCTGTAGCATGTTCATACTCCTTAAAGTTTAGTACTGGGAGCTCTGCATCAGCAGATTATCATGTTTTAGCCTACGCTGACAGAGCCCAGCAGTGCTAATTATCGTAATTTCTGCTAGGTCTCACCTTCAGCTGTTGCTCTGACAGTCACAGTCTAGATATTATCTGAAGAAAACAGCTCCTTATCAGAATGATGTTGTCCTGGTTCCGGCTGGGGTGCAGTTAACTTCCTTCTCGGCAGCGGGTGCAGCTGTGCTGTGGCTGTGCTGTGCGAGCAATGCTGACAGCACACGGGTGGGTTTGGCTGTGCCCGGGTGGTGTCTATCCTCAGTCAGGGACTTCTCAGTGTCTCAGGCCCGGCCAGCGAGAGGGCTGGGGGGGCACGGGGAGCTGGGAGGGGACACAGCCGGGACAGCTGGCCTGGGCTGCCCAAAGGGATATTCCACACCATGGGGTGCCGTGCTGAGTATATAAACTGGGGGAAGAAGCAGGAAGGGGGGACTTTTGGCATTATGGTGTTTATCTTCCCAAGTAACCTACACATGGAGCCCTACTTCCCTGGGAATGGCTGGAAACCTGCCTGCCCATGGGAAATGATGAATGAATTCCTTGTTTTGCTTTGCTTGCGTGCGTGGCTTTTCCTTTACCTGTTAAACTGTCTTTATCTCAGCCCTTGAGTTTTCCCACTTTCAGTCTTCTGATCCTCTCCCCCATCCCTCCTGGTGGGGCGAGTGAGCGTGCAGCTGCGTGGGGCTTAGTCACTGGCCAGAGTTAAACCATGACAGATCTATAAAAAACCTGCAATCATAGAGGAAGTAGGGAAGACAGTCATAATAAATAAATTTAGCACAATTCTATGTTTTATGAAAAGATTCTGTAATAAACTATTTGTATGTGTATATAACTCCTTCAATTATAAGTCTCTTTTCCTTCTCTATTTTGCACCTTTCTTCGGATGACCACAGGATTGCAACTCTGTAAATAACAAAAATGTTCTTATTTCTTGCCATTTGGAATTCAATTCCAATTCAATACATGAGTAGGTACTGGCATGTTACACTGCAGAGTCATTAATTGCATTTGCTCTGTAGTATTATGCGATTGGGATGCTAGCCTCTTTGCACTATGAGCATGTGTAACTCCTATTAATGTTAATGACGTTAACTTAGACAAAGGAAACTCAAGCTCTCTGAGAAGGGAATATGCCACCCTTGGGTTTCCTTCTACTTTCCTCTGTTGTCACAACTTCACATAGGCACTTTCTAAATGTACCCTTACACACCAACTTATTTTTCCTCCTTTGCAACCAATGCAGTTACAGGATGTTAAGCAGTAACACAAAGCAACCAGGTTTTTAGGAGGGGAAAAATAAAGCATTTTCTGTATGTACAGCATTCTACAGGAACTGATATAATTTCACACTGATCTCTCATTACTTGTGATTAGGGCCTTCACACCAAACACCCCCAGCAAGCCAACCTTGCACTGTTCGTAATAATAGTAATTAATCAACATTTAGCACTTACACAGCACTTCTTACCCATACATATAAAAGTGTTACAAAAAAGGCACGAGAAGCAAGGTTGTACAGTGGGGCTAACACCAAAGTTCAGTGAAAATCAAAGCTCTGACTGCTTACCTTTAGGTTGCTCTACATCTCCCATTATGTATATACATAATAAAAGAGGAAGAAGCACCAGTCAGTGGTGCTAAAGCCAAGTGGCAAGTGGTGTTAAAACTAATGTTGATGCTGCTTTAGAGCTTACTACCCCTAGAAGAGATGTATCTTTGAACGACTCCATTTGAATGGTTCAAAAGAGCCAGGGAGTGAAATAACAATGAAATGTTGTGATAATCTCATCACCAAGTGCTGTAACCAGTCCCCTGGACCTCGTTGTCAGCCATGTTGGTGCATCCTTCTCTTTTGATATCTCTCACTTGACATAGTTATCCCTACTGATAACCTCCAAGCCTACTTGTCCCTACTGATAACCTCCAGCCTCCTAAGAGAAATAGGCTATCCATTTAACATAATTTATTGTAAAGATAAAAGTTTTTCTCATTTCTTAAACACCTTCCCAATCTTTGAGATTCCTTTGTAATATTATTATTTGGAGCCGTGTCATTTTCATTTAAGAGAGACTCATCTCTACTGCTAGTTGGAAGAAAGCAACCAAATAATGAAAAAAACTGGTCAAAAATTTCACCAAGGGAAAAAAAAATGGAAGTAGTCCAGACTGTTAGAGAACATTCTGCATCTTAGTGAAGTCTCACTCTGCATTGTAACAAAACACAGAAAATTCTGAGATGCTCATACTAAATCATGGGATAAGAAGTTATGGTAAATGTATTATGTCAATGATTTTGAAAAAAACCCAGCATTTTTCAATTTCAGGATCCCCTTCCAAATATTTCATAAGCAGTACGTGAAACACAACTAGATGAATATATTGCTCATTATGATTTGTTTGACTGTCTTAGTAAAGCAATTAACTCCACCTTTAAACTCAATAATAACAAAGAAATTATTTACTGACTTTGTTCTCATTCTATCAGGTTATATTCAACACTTCTTTCTGCTACCTAGAAAATGGTAACACTGCAGTTTTTTATATTAACCTTCATTTTTCTTGCTGAGTTCACAGAAGAAAGGAAACTGTCAGTATTTTTTTCTGTTTTGAGGTATTCTGATGCCTTTTAGTTTTCATAGCAAGAAGTCTTTCTTGGTGAGACTTGTAAGCTTAGCAATCAGATTCATGCATGAAGAAAAATCAAAGGAGCTGTCTGATAATGGGTTGTGGCTATTGTGAAACCAGGTCAAATCTTCACACACAGCAACAAAGGTGGTAGTATCATGCTTTGTCTTTGTAAACCTTGCCTGACATTGGATTAAATCTACTCAAGAAACACTTCAAAGACATTTCAGAAGCCACAGCTGACAGTTGCCTTCCACAACAGGACAGACTCTGAAGCCTGGCTCAGCCAGTCTTCATTTGGTGTATAGGATAGGAAAAAGTAAATCAAGCTGTTTTCACCATTTTCCTGCAGCCGGTTGGATGCCACTTTTGCCTCTCAGTTTACTCAGGGGTGACCTAATAGGAGACCAGCCTGACAAATAGTTGAAAGTGTTCCAGGAGTTTAACAGGCCTGATACTTCTACACTGCATAGCATCGTGGCAAAAGGTCCTTTAAAACTGATTTTAACTTGGTGCTCTTACCACCCCACCTTCCTTTCAAGAAAGAGCAATTGCGACGAGCGAGGGGAAGCAAGCAGCCGACTCAATGTGAGTGATAAAGCAAGCTCCGATTTATTACGGCGCGATTATGTCTTTTATACAATTCCAGTTAATTATGCCTACTAGTCATATGTTGATTGGCTAAGCCCTAAAGCTTACATTTTCATACGACCTCCTACTTGCGGTTTCTGCGGTTAACTTGTCACGTAGCTCAGCTCCGTGATCTACCTGACTTCCTCAAAGTTAGTTGCTACATCTTCTGCAAGCTCAGCATGACCTTTTCCTTCTGCAAGCTCAGCATGACCTTTTCCTTATCTTCCTTGTCCATTGTCCATTAACTCAGTAATTTTTTCTCTGCGGCCTAGTCTGGTTCACTCCAAACTCATGTCAAATGCTGTGTCACACAGTCCTTGCATGGATCCGTGGCCGTTTTCTCTCATCCATTCTGCAACAATTCCCCCTTTTTCTTTTTGGACAAGGAAAGATTGGGTAACACGTTCAAACAATTTTCGAATACAAGAAAAAATACAAGGTAACAAAAGCAACAATAAAACAATAAACAACAATACAGATAAACCCTGTTTTAACAAGTCTCTTAACCATCCATTTATGCCCAGAGAAGCAAACCACGAATCTATGCCTGATGAACCTTCTTTAACTTGATGTATACGATCTCTTAACTTCTCCAGCTGTCGATGAATACTTTGTGGCAGGTTGAAGGTGGGCATCGTTGGTTGTTGGCTGGCATGTTGGCTGGGGACAGCCATTGATGTGCAGGTTGCTGGAGCCGCTATTGGGGTCGGTGCGCCGCGGCTCCTGGCGCTCCGCTTCCCGTTTCCCGAATGTTGGCAGGCTGCAGTATTATGATTGTCCATTTGACAATTTTTGCACCATAGGTGGCGCTCTCGACATTGACGACGTGTATGTCCAGGACGCCCACAACGAAAGCAAATAAAGTCTTTTCGAGGTGGTTTCTTACTTTGCCGTTCATCTAACGTCTTTAAAGGAGCGAGGGCTGCAAAAGCTTGTTGCTGAGTTTTAACTAAATTGTCTCCTACCTCTTTAAGCGTTTCGACTAACAAAGCTTGAGGTCCTACAGGCACTCGGCTCATTCTTTCTAACATAGTTTCAACAGAAGCATCCAGGGGAAGGGTAACTAAAATGCCTTTTGTATAAGTGTTACAATTTTCTAATATACACTGCCTCAATAACGGTCCCTTCATAAAATCCATCATATCTGCTCGATTGATCGCATCAGTGACTCTGTCTACAAAAGAGGCAAAAGACTCATCCCTGCCTTGTTTAACTGACATATATGAAGGTGTAGCAGGGGTTGTTCTTACTTTCTGCAAGGCTTCTCGCGCCAGTTTCATAGATTCTAACAGTACATCAGGACCAGTTTGCATCTGCATTTCTATTGAGGCAAAAGGTCCAGACCCCATCAATTGTTCTACCGTTACTCCTGCTAATCGGTCACGCGACGCATGTACAGATAGTTCACAAAGCCTTTGCCAATGAGCTTGCCACAACAATTGTTGTGATTGTTTTAAAATAAGTCTCATTATATTTTTTACATCTTCCGGACACAATATTCCACTCCCCCAAATATAGTTTAACATTTGTCGGGTAGGTTCACCATGTAAACCTGAGTCATTAACTGTACTTCGCAGTTGATTTAAAATTTTCCAATCTAAAGTATGATGTTCTCCTGTCATTACTCCCGCATTATCGATAGTATAAATCATGGGATAAGCTTGACAATTAATTTGAGTTACAGCATCAAAATCTTTCTGCTCCATTGCCTCTCGGACTATTTTGTCCCAACTGACTCGAATTAACTGTGGGTGCGGGGGTGAGTTAAACGGTTTACTAAATGTTTTATCTTTTAACTGTCCCCTTGTCGTTTTTCCCTCAGTCTCAGTAGACTCCTCCTCTGAATTGTTACTTTGTGAGCCATCCTGCACCTGATCTTGAGACGGTGCCGAAGGACACACTTCTTTCTCTGTATGAGGAGGAGGAGGTGGTTGATTTGAGGGCTGACGAACAACAGGGACAGGAATTCCTGAAGCAGGAGGACTGAAATAATCTCCTCCTGCTGTAAAACGCCCCGCTGTTGAATCAGTTTTTTCGAGTCGATTAGTGGCAGCTGTGGCCATTTGTTTTTCAACTTTGTAACGTTTTAAACAGTTAATGACCTCTCTCCAAGGTTTCATTAACTTTTTAGCAACTTTATCATCGTCAATCACTAAATCCCATAAACAGTCCCCATAATTACGCCATTCTTCTACTTCAAACATACTTTCAGGATCTTTAAAGTAACCTTTTGCCTTGCCTAACGTAATTAGCCCAGCTAAATCTTTCAAAGGGCTTACCCCCCGCTTTTCTAAAAAGCGTTGTAAAAGAGCGAGTGCTACCTCTTTTTCCATAGCGCGCTTTAAACAATTCTTTTCCTTGATTAAGATGCAGCCTTTTCTCTGGGTAGACTCTCACGGACGGCGAACCTTTCCCTTGATTAACGTGGTTCAAGCACAGATCGAGGTACGATGCCAGCATCAGTCGATCTTTGCTCCCTGGTCGCTGCTACCAGTGCTTCTCCGTCCTCGCTGTCTGGTGAAGAACAGGGATCGGGGGTCCCTGTTCGGGCGCCACTTGCGACGAGCGAGGGGAAGCAAGCAGCCGACTCAATGTGAGTGATAAAGCAAGCTCCGATTTATTACGGCGCGATTATGTCTTTTATACAATTCCAGTTAATTATGCCTACTAGTCATATGTTGATTGGCTAAGCCCTAAAGGTTACATTTTCATACGACCTCCTACTTGCGGTTTCTGCGGTTAACTTGTCATGTAGCTCAGCTCCGTGATCTACGTGACTTCCTCAAAGTTAGTTGCTACATCTTCTGCAAGCTCAGCATGACCTTTTCCTTATCTTCCTTGTCCATTGTCCATTAACTCAGTAATTTTTTCTCTGCGGCCTAGTCTGGTTCACTCCAAACTCATGTCAAATGCTGTGTCACACAGTCCTTCCATGGATCCGTGGCCGTTTTCTCTCATCCATTCTGCAACAAGCAATGAAAAAGAAAATAATAAAAATGAGGGAAAAAATAATCAACATGATGTCTTTATGTTAGCTCATTTATTGTCTGTCCAGAGAGTGGTGAAGACTTGCTTTCTTAGAACAACTTAGAAAATGCCAGGATGCAGAAGTCAACACATTTCTCTCCCCTGCAATGGACTCCTGAAAGAGCATGAACACCAGCACTGCATGGTGGTTCCCTGCAGTGGCTGGAGTGCGATCACGGGAAAACACAGCTCATGTACAATGTAGGGTAACTCAGATTTTACTTTTTGTGTTCCCCAGCTTGGGGTTTTGTAAGAGATTGTTCATTCTTTTCTTCATTAAGAGAAAAATAAATCACCATTTGTAACCGCAAGGCCATTTTGACACCTCTGCATGTGCTTACAGTTGCAGATGTTGTGTAGGGGACACAACAAGTGACAAATAAAATGACAGCTTTGTGGGCTGAAAAGATTCATATTCCACAATGAGATACCACTGCTTAATATTCTGCTCCAAAGCTTAGACTGCTGTTAGCTACAGGGAGTAGCTGTTAACCATTTTCACACATGGAAGAAAATGCTTTAGGTTACAAAGGTTTTCAGAATTGCTACAGCTGGTACAAAATAATCTTAGACTTTATTTCTCTTTTTTTTTTCTAGAAAGCAAACAGAGAAGAACATTTACAAACATGCATGATTCTGCTGAGCTGCTCCTGAGGGCAATGGGAGGAAGAGGGCAAGGTTCCTGACATGAGTTCTTAAGTAGATAAAGGAAACAGAAGAGTTGTTCCACAATTTCCAAAATATTTTGCATAAAGATGAGCCTTTCTTTAGTTACAGAAAATTTGCAACTTGTAAACTTTTGAAGATTTACCCATTACAAAACCTGCTCAAATTTAAACACCTTACTTTTAAGAATGAATTTTTTTCTGTACTTTTGCATTCAGCTTTCTAATACTTCACTGTGTAGTACAATTAGTCTATTCTGTTGATACTCATAGACTATTAAATCCAGCTTGTTTTTTTTGCCTTGTAACAGATTGGTATGTGTATTGTTTGGTTTGGTGTTTGGTTTTTTTGGCATCCTTTCATTTTATAGCATAATAGCATTCATTTTGATTTTTTTGACTGATCCCATTGGCCTAGACACACTTACCTGTTTTCTGTAGACTTATCTAGTGAAACAAACAGCTGCATTGAAAAGGAAAACTCAAAAGTCAGGGCAAGATAAACAACTAAATGTTCATATCTCATGAGTCTGCAAAACAATGTGAGAGATCTTAATAGAAAATGTTTTCTGAGGTCTTTGGGATTTCAAATATAATTAGGTGGTTTATGTTTCAGCTGAACCTTGAGAGCAAACTGAACTTTGTTTTTTTTCATTTTATACTAAATATTTCACATCTCAGTCAAAAAGATACTCAGCATTTGATTATAACATCTGCTTTAGTAGAATAGTGTCAATACAGTCCTTGAAACTGTGCACACAAGTTGTAACAAAAAGTAGAATTATTATTAATTTTTAAATTCTGGATGAAATAAAGGTAAAAATCTGTCATCCATTGTTCCTCAAATACATATCAAGAGCCAATTCTTCCATATGGTGAAAACAGATACAAACCAAACTAAAGCAAAGGAGTTGATACCAGTTCAGGATCTAGGGTCCAGGATATAAAACAGTATGTTCTATTGAACACTTTCAAAACATAAGAAGAAATGTGCTCAAGCAACTGACTCTTCAAATAATTCTATTTAAAGTAAAAACTTACATAATTCTAACTTATCTCTATTACTTATCAACATCTTCATTACCTATATGGATCTGAGAAAAGTCCACTTGTCAAAGCCATTACAGCATATTATGCCCACACAGATAATATCTAATTAAAGGGATGCATTGTTGAGAGCCATGGCCCTGGGCCTGTTTCACAAGCAAAACATATTTTAAACCTTTAGCTGAAGATGAAATATGATAGAACTGTCAGAGAGATGTGTCAACTCTTCTTTTATTTCAGTGTTTTATTGCATTTTTAAATTGATTTAGTCTTCAGGTCTAACCATCTTTCGTTACTTGCTTCCTCAGAAAGAAACGATGCTTTTACAGCACACAATGCATTTTACCATTTTAATGCTGATATTCCACTTCTACAACCCTAAGATGACATTCCCCAGATCCTCCAGTTCACTTGACATCAATTTTCTGGGTGGAAACCCTGATCTGAAAGGCGTGCCATGACACAAGCAAGACTTTAAAGAATCCTAAAACACATTCCATGAAGACTCTTTTTACTAAATACAGTTAACGTGCATGAGCACATCATGTGAAGTAAAAGCAATAACTGCTATTTGTATAACGTATGTTACAGATGTTTATTAGAAAACAAATGGAGAAAACATTTGAGCAAGATTATTACAAATAAATGTGGCATCTAGGAGCTCTGCATTTAGAATCAGGCTAGGGTTCCTACTTAACGGGATCTGTGAGGCTCAGCATGCTGAAGGAAGTTGCCAACTTTGTGGATAAGAGGCATGAATAACCTGCCTCTGAGGACATCCAGCATTTCTTTTCTACACAGCTCACCTAATCAAAGGAAACATGTTCTAAATGCAGACACACACACACACAAAAAAAAAAAAAGAAAAAAAATAGCAAGGGAAAATGCCTTTGAAGTCTGCCTACACATTCAGAATTATGAATTTTATGTACTGAGATGAAGTTCTGAATGTTCCAAAGTCAACTTAGTCCTGCCTATGTCTATATGGCTTTAAGAACTTTGCATAGAATCATAGGATCACGGAATAGTTTGGGTTGGAAGGGACCTTTGAAGGTCATCTCATCCATCTTCCTTGCAATGAGCAGGGACAACTTCAACTAGATCAGGTTGCTCAAAGACCCATCCAGCCTAACCTTGAATGTTTCCAGGAATGTGGTATCTACAAGCAATCTGGGCAACCTGTTCCAGTGTTTCACCATCCTCATTGTAAAAAAAATTCTTTTATATCTAGTCTGAATCCACCCTCTTTTAGTTTAAAGCCATTACCCCTTGTCCTATCACTACAGACCCTACTAAATTGTCTGTCCCCATCTTCCTTATAAGCTCCCTTTAAGTATTGAAAGGCCACAGTAAGGTGTCCCCAGAGCCTTCTGTCTTCCAGGCTAAATGACCTCAACGCTCTCAGCCTTTCCTCACAAGAGAGGTGTTCCACACCTCTGATCATTTTTGTGGCCCTCCTCTGGACATGCTCCAACAGGTCCATGTCTTTATTGTAATGAGGACTTCAGAGCTCAATGCAGTGCTCCAGGTGGGGTCTCACCAGTGTGGAGTAAAAGGGCAGAATCTCCTTCCTCGGCTTGCTGGCCATGCTTCTTTTGATGCAGCCCAGGATACAGTTGGCTTTTTAGCCACATTGCTGGCTCATGTCCGGACAGTGGGACCATCCCTCACCTCAATTTGTTCTAAGCAGCTTGTCTGGGAGCTCCAGAATTTGGACCAGACTGCTGTCAGAAGTGTGGAAAACACGATGATGCTACTGATATTACCATGCAAGAGAGGTGACAAAGGGTGCCCTTACTAGTATTCTCATGGTGGAGACAAGATCTTACAATCGTGGGATCAGGTCCCACTACCGGTATCAGGCAGTACTCAGTGATCAACTATGGATAGCAAACTTCATAAACTGGAGGGAAGTCTTCAGAACTCTTCCTAAAGAGCTGGTCTTTGAGAACAAGGGTTGGCAAGTCATTTTCCAGCATCCCTTACTGGAGGAGGAAGCATTGTTTGTGCTGCTGTGCAACAGAGTCTTATCACCTCCAGGTCTCATCAGGCAACCAGTATGAGCTAGGTAAGTCCAAAAAGATCCTTGATCAACAATGTACAGCAGGACCTCCCCTACTGCACAGGGGCAGTTGCTGGCATTCCCTTCCCATGGTGTGGCTCCTATCTGCACACCAGCGGCAAGTGCTACCACTCTGCAGGCCTACAAGTCCCACGAAGCATTTGGGGACACGATTATCAATGACATGAGGTGCACTGGGTCTTCTTCAACTCCATTCTCTGCTATTAGAGCCAGTCTGGGACCATTCTCCTGCTTGTGGTTCCTCAGCCCAAGAGGGATCTGAATGGCCGGTACCATTCACTACCTCCTGCCTTGAGTCATTTGGCCATGGCTAAAAGCACACTGTGGTTCATTGTTGTGGCCCCTAGCACTGACTCTGGCAGTAAGTCAGGCTTACTGCTGCCACCCCACACTCTTTACATCCTAGCCTAGGGATCCCCCAGCCAGCCTGCTGTAACTACTGAGAGCCTGTTCATCCATTAATTAGCAGAATCTGGGAAAAGGGACTGGTAGGAGGTTAGATGTCATAAAGATATGTCAATCTCCATGTGATCCCTACTATATCAGCCCCCATTTTTATTACAGAAATGTAATTTTAAAGTTATAGACACATATATCCTGCAATGCCAATGCATCTACATAGAAAAGCTTCTCTTGTTTAGCTGCAACCCTAGCTTTAGTGTGTCCCAGTGTCAGGGAAGTTAGCTCTAGTCCAACTACTTTGGGCCCCGGGTCAGTCATTCAAGAAAGACCAGCACTCAAGGGGATGATTTGCTGCTGGGGCTCTGCCTACTGGGATCTGGGAGCAGGAGCACCAGAAATAGAATGGGGCTCAGAAACCCAGAGTAGATGCTGATGCCCCTACAGACCTGGTCTGTTATCTTGTGCTCCTGGAACAGCATGTTCATCTGTCCCTGAAACATGCAGTCTTTCTTCTTGCTAGCAGTTCAAAGCCTCCACAGAGTCCATTTATCTCCTGATGACCTCTGTTATTGTTTACAGTATTTTATGTTTCTCTGATCCTGGATATTTTAAGAAGAAAAAGAAATGTGAAGCCATCCCTGATCAGATGTTCCCTTCACTTTTTCTTCTTCCTCTGACTGCCTGTCTGTGGGACAGCATATTGTAAGCTGACTGCATCCCTGCTGAGCTTGGCAAAGCTACCTGGTGGGAATATGGCAGTTGTAGGCCAGACAAAGACCAAACAGCTACCCAAAACAAGACATTGGCTGGGGTCAAGAAACAACTACGCTGTTTTGGAGGACATGTCCAGACACGACAACCTCAACCTGCTGAGGCACGTGCAGTCCATGACAAAGGACCATGCAGCTGTCACATGTGCCCCTCAGAACCAGTGTGCCAAGATGGGGAGCATGTGCGAACGTGTGGTACGTGATGTTGTCAGGGAAATGGTCTCCCTGAATACCCTATAAAAGACTGCACCACTGTACAGTAAAGCACGCAATCCGGAGACCCCCACCACTGACGGACAAGGAAACTACAGACCAATGGGACACTGCTGGATCCATGGTGGTGACTAGCTCTGTCCTGACTGCTTAGTAGGTTTCCTTTCTTTCTATCCTTTCTTCCTTTTCCTATCACTCTTTTCTTATCAACACTTTGCTTCAATAAACCTTCCTGATTGGTGGCATTTGACCTTGTTTGCATCTTCATCTCACTCAGGGTGTAACATCAAATCTCTCTGCCTCGGGCTGTCCCAGACCAGAGCACTATCCCTAGCTACTAGCTGAATGATGCAAGAGTACTCAGACCAGAGCTGACTCCTAGAGAAAAACTTGAATTCAGCATGATTCAGGAAATGAACCAGATGTTATGTAGTCATTAGGGACAAAAGCTTACAAGATAGATCACAGATCTACTCATTCCTGTTTGAGCTATTCATGGTAGCTTTTTAAATTGTGGCAAATGTAGCATATGCCTATTGAGTCCTAGAGGACTCTGTGTATTGATGGAGAAGGAGGTTTTGGAGTATGTGTTGATTACCATTATGCTTATTGAAAAATGGCAGGGAGAATAAAAAGGAGAAACAGTTCTGTAGATGGTTTCCTGGCATTTTGGGAACCAGCAAGGACATTTGTAAAGGAAAGGTAGTTCTTTGTCCTGAAATGATGTAAATCTGAGACATCCCTTATAAAGATTAAAAATTACTGGGGTTTGGGCAGTTCTTAATTCTTATGAGCTACTTAATCTTTTTTTCAACATCCTTGTTTGTTTTATATCTTCTTGAAGTCTCATTTCCTCTTTTGCAGAAGTACTCTACTGAATACAAATGAAACAGGAAATTGCAAAAGTAGAACTAATATCCGTGCTCAGATTCATTAGTCCTACTCCCACTGCTTCTGTAACATCAAGATTGGCAAAGAATTAGAGAGGATTCATGATTCTTGCAGTTGCATTCCATTCAGTAAGGAACTGCTAACTATGCAATACTGCAATATTACATCTATTGCTTTCTTAGAATATGCCTTTAATCTTTTCCATGTTTTCCCTCTTTCTATCCTGACAATGGTGTTCAACTTAAACATGAGTCAATTGGTTGGGCAAGTCACTCTTGTAACAGACATTGTTCTCCTCTCTGCTGCAAATACTGTAAAACTGTTTGTGGAGTAAGACCTGGTTTCATATGACTGTTTTTCGTTACATGGTGCGAGAGTAATCCGTTGTGTTTCACATTGGGCAGGTGACTTTTTGCTTTTTTGTAGTGGGAATAAGTAAGCAAAATCCCTTAAGAATTTTTTTTCTGAGAAAACTAAAAGCTTGTCTCCATTTTAGGAAACTTCCAGCCTCATTTGTATAGCTTGCACTAAAATAAAATTATCCAAAGTTTGGAACTTGTTGTGCTTAGACCTTACAGTGGACCACAGCTGAGACCCACAAATCAGCCTTGATTCTGCATTGCTCAGTACTTCAGCACTGAGGAATTAGACAGCTGCCCTAAAGAACCTGATTTGAAATCACCACACAGCTTTGCCAAGCATATGAAGGACACTTAAATACATTCAGCAATCATGCAGATTTTTACAGATTAAAAGTAGCATGATGGGAGAATTTAAAATTTCAAAAAGTGTGCGATGATTGAGAAATATGCTCAGAAATTTTTTTCAATGTTTTACACAAACTTAATGGACTACCTTCATACTCTTCCTTCTTAGATTAAGGACAGCATGCTCAGGAAATAATGTCAATCAAGGGAACATAGAATCCTAATAGTCATGTAAGATTTCTGATTATTCTGATAAGTTTTTAAAAGAGACACAAGTTTATGATGACCTTACATACAGGGAATAAAAATCTTCAGTTTTCTGCACCAGTATAGGTAGGAAAGTGAACACACATATCTTAAACTTTTCAGCTGAAATAAATTCAAGATAAACTGCAGGGCCAGTATATGTCTATAGGTCTTGCACTGCTGCCAAAAATAAACCCAGAGCTTTCCAAATAATAACTGCAATGTAATAGAAGAATAATATTTAGTGATCAGATCTCTAGCTGTTCCATTCACAGCAATGTGAATCTGGAAATGAACACATTATGCTAAATCAAAAGTCCATGTAGCTATGTATCCTGTCTCCAGCAGTGGCCATAGGCAATTGAGATAAATGTAAAAGACTAAAGTCTGACCTTTTGTTACAAATTTTTCCCTTTAAAATTCATTGCAGGCAAATACTTAAGAGGTACAGATTTGCAATACCGTCAATCCATATTGGAATGCTTGATTCAGAAGGATGACATGTCAGACTACCTTCTACTAGAAAGTAAATCTTACTATTCTTACATCCAATAGTTTAAGTTTTTTTAATCATTGTAAATTGTTAACTGCCATTTTGTAAATTTTTTTCAGTATCCTAGTGTAGCCAACATATAAAGAATATAAAAACCTTTTATCAGTCAGATTTCTTCCAGCAACCTATGCTGAACATTCAAAACATCTGATGTGCAAAATTTCCCTAATGTTTTCACACAACTTAGTTAATGAAGATTTAATTAAAACAGTGTTTCAAAAGCAATTTTAAAGTTAATTCCCTTCAGCAGAGTTTAAAACAGCTTGCATGTAAAGAAATATTGGAATTGTAAATTGTAAAATTGTAAATTTAACTTTATTGTAGCTAAAATTACTCTTTATTATCCTAAAATATACAGTAACTTAGAGTAAAAAATCTTATGATACCTTAAATAGAAAATGTTTCAGATGTTGATTTGTGTTAAAGAACTTTTAACAGGAATATTTATCCATTCTACTTGTTATTCAAAAAAAACCCTAAACTAAGCAGGATAAAAGTATATTAAGTCAATGACAACATATTTTTGATGCATAACATGTTGAACTGAGACCTAGAAGCCATAACAGTTAGAGCTTGTCAAACTCTAGTGCTGATTTTTTGCTGAAGTGGTACTGAGACTCAGCAGGTAAATGCAGATGGAATAGGCAGCTGACTTGGTTTGGAAATGCATTATGTTTAGGGTTAAAAGTAGGAAAAGAGAATGCAGTGCAGTTAAATAAATCATCCAGACTAAACCAAGGCTAGAATTTACACCCTTCTTATGTTTGTTTTCTGTATTTAGTGATTACTGAACTAGACCTCAACATAGGACTGAATTTACCATCTTGGGGATGTAAGGGAACTATATGGTATGGTAGAGCAGCAGTGTATGTAGGTACCTGGTGGGCTGCAGAGTTCATTTTAAGTTTAGGCTTAGTCTATTGTTTAGGAGAAACTAAGTGACTTTAATGCAATAATGCAAATAAGCCATAAAGAAGTTCCAGAGTATTGGAGTCCATTAGCCCCCTTCATCCCTAGCACAACTGTAATCGGCTGAAAAAACATGGCTGTAGCTCTGTACCTCTGACCCCATCTGTTACTGTGGTCTAGCAATCTCTGTCACCGTAAGATGAAACCAAGCCTGCAAACGTAAGCTTCATTAAAGCCCTGTCCTAACTATTTCTCAAACATCCTTCTTCTGTGTAATGGGTGTTATGTGTTGACCAGCAGCATAGCTCCCTCTAAGACTTGGTTTAAACTTCGGCCGTTGCTGCAGTCATTGATGAACCAGAATTCTCATTTTGCCTAGAAATACACAAAACTACAAAGTACCAAAAAGTATGTTAACAGCTTGGCTTTTCCATGTAATTGGTAACCTTATGCAAGGTCATAAATTTCACTAATGCAATTTCAGAGGAGCTATGACAACCTGTATGATGTCTCTTAGCGAACTACCACTTTTGGACAGAATAAGACTGTTTGGCACACTTCTCGACAGAGGTGTTTGGTTTCTAGCCAACAAAGGTGAGGGGAGGGTGTAGTGCCTAGCTTCAGAGTGTGATGCCAAGCTATGTTTTGGGGTTCATATAAACAAAGACCATGTTTACATTTAAACTAGGGGGGGTTTGGAGTATATGAGTAAGACAGAGGTTTGGATTTGTGTAAAAGTGAGGTTGATGCTCAGGATACAACAACAACAACAAAAAAATGAAGACACCTGAAAATGATTGAAAGGTGCAGCAAGACACAGCAGTGCACAGAGACCAGCTTGGTGCTTAAGCACCATCTTGTGTGAGGCCAAGAGGGACCACAATGTTGGCATCAGAGTACAGACATGGCTGCAGATTTGCAGACAACACAGAGCAACTACTTAGAGTAACAAGCAGCTTGTTGAGGGGCTGCCAGGAAAACTTAATGGCTTGTGCCATCAAGAACTTCTGACAACATTTGTGCAAAAAAGAGAGAAGCTTTTAAAATACTGAAGTTGTATTCGTTTTCCTTGGTTTATTAGCACAAAATTATATTAAGGCTTTACTTCTCAAGCTGCTTGGCAGGTTTGCTTATAATAATAAAGAATTCTGTTACTATTAGAAGTTTACCTTCTGCTTTCCCATTTGCAGTAACTCAACTGATGTCCACAAAAATACACCAACACTGTACCTTGACAGCAGTTTCCATGCTATTAGAACCCCTCATGTTTTCTGTATGGACTGTATTTCTTGTACTCTTCACTATGTCAAGAGTAATTAAGACTCAAAGGAAAACAGCATGGAATTGAGCAAGAGCTGGGCAATCCAAATGGAAAAAGTAGCCAAGTAATCAATTTAACAGTATAAAACTGCCTTTAAAAACAAAATATGCATGATTATGTAGACGTCAAAACAGGCTGACAGAGGCACAATGCTACTTTAATATTTTTGTTATTTGGCACCTGTGTTTAGTTGGACTAACAGGCATTTTAATTTTATGAATGTAACTGACATCAGAGAGATGGTCTTGTGATGGAAACAATGACTGAGTCCAATTTGGTCACTAAATTTCTGAAATCCTAGGCAAAACTAGGCAAAAGCTTGGCTTTCTTAGAAGAGAGGCAGAATATAGAATAATTAACGTCTTATACAAGAAAACTAAACACTTCTGAAATGCAGAACTAGTACTGTATACCATAATGCTAATTATCATATAAGCCTAGTAAGAATATTTCTTTGTAACAGAGATAATAATAAATAAGCTTTTGACATGTTATTAAAAAGCCACAATAAGATAGGAGCATCATTGCTTGTAGCACTGCCTAAACTTTGAGAAACACTCTCAGTCTCATACAGTTTATATTCTATAGTGTATTATAAACAAAGATAATTTTCAGGGGTTTGACTTACTCTAAACTTTTTAAATGCAATCAGTATTCTTGACACAACTAAAAGTCTTCCAAGCCACAGGACAACTGAAATATTTTGTCCCTTAGAATGGGATTCACTTAGATACAACCAAATTGAGCAGAGGATAAAACATGTATATAGTCAGTTACTAGGAAAGATGTTTTAAACAAACCAAACTGTTGGTTCAATATGCTACACTTCTAGGACAGAAGGAGATTTAGCCACTTGGAAGGAATGGTGGGGAAAAGGTTAAATCATTGACACAAAGCAGATAGTAATTTTTATCTCATTTCTATTATCATATATGTGTTATGAAAAATCAAGATCTTAAGAAAAATCAGAAAACCTCCTTTGGTCACTCTTTTTCATTAATTATTTTGTGATGTGAGATTCAGAAAGTAAACTGAATTATGGAAGTATCCATGAGATTCACTTTTTGGACTATGGAAAAATACTCTATGCTTTTCTGCCTATAGAAAATCATTCTTTATGCTTTTGTGCCTGTCTATACATTTACTCAGTTTAAAGATAGATTTCCTGCTGAGGGAATTCCACTGGTTAAGTGACTTTCTCTCTGCCACAGGCAAACAAGAAAATCTGGTGATTTGATTAGTTTACTGTAGATGTTTAAGTATTTAGCAACAATATTCTAGTTTTGAATCTGATTAGTAAGCACAGAAACATCTCTGAAGGCTTGCTATACAGGATTCTAATGAATTGAAAACTGCATTGAAATCACAACCAGAAATAAAGATTATGTCAATAATTATGTCTTGCCTTAGTTCTTAAATGTTTAATTAAAATGGTTTAAAGAAAAAAGCTAACTAAAAACTCATTGTATAGTGTTTTCTTGAGTCATAATTATATAGGAATAGACCTCCTTCCTTTTCAGCTCAGTAGAAAAGTAATCTTCTGTGAATTCATATTTACAAACAACTTGCAATTGTATTCTAGTAATTGCTCAGAGAAGAAAGACCAAATCCAAAGTATGAGAGCCAAAGCATGGGGACTATCAACCCAATTCCTATGTCAGTCTGTGAGGAATCTCATCAAAACCAGGCAGCCACATAAACACTTGTTGGTGACTAAGTCATCTGGGTGCTTCAGTTTTACTGATCAGATCTGAAGAGGTCCGTGTCTATGCAGTGTGCTGACCGTCTGCCTTCTGAACACAGATCCCTTTGAAATGTGGCAAGCTAGGTCTTCCACAAGGGTTTTAAAAATATCTTGTTTACAAAAAGTTTCAGTTGTGCTAGACCTAGCTGCAACACATATTTTAATATTCCATATAATCATTTGTAGGGCAAGAAGTGCTTCTTCCCCTGTTTGTTGCTTCTGGCTGTCTCTCTGATGTGTAGTTTCCCCCAGTGAGCAACCACACGCATCCTGTGTTCCCCTGCTAAACTTTATTTTTAGGACCATGTTCAGTAAATGGTTTAGAAAGTGCCCCAATTCAAAGCACTGTTAGAAGCATCTCTGGACTGTGTCAGTCTCACATTTGTCTCTCAGCATAAATGTGTTCTGAGTTTGCTGTTTTCTGTCATTACATTTTGCAATACTCCCTTTGACTGGTGATTTCCTCCAATTCTTTCTAAGCTGTTGGCAATTTTGCTTTGTTTGCTGCTGCAACTCAATCAGAATTTTCCTAGCTTTTGCAGGCTTGCTAAAATAATCACATTATATATCCTTTCTGTCACTTAATTTACAAGCAAGGAAAGAATCTCCAATGCACACACACACAAAAAAAAAAAAAAAAAAAAAAAAAAAAAGCACAATCCCATTCCTGAAGTAGTTAGCACCATTACTTGATAGCTGAAAACCGGAACTTGAGGGTAAAATTCAAACCTGAATTTTTCCAAATTAAAACAATCAGTTTGAATCTATAACATCCTTTGCGTGAATAACTTTGTTCCACAGTGTATTTCCTGATACTATGTGGCAGTCACACAAACCAATCCAGTGGTCTGGTTTATGGATGTTAAAACTACCACATTTCCACTACATGGCAGAATATATAATTTCTCAGAGTCATTAAAACAAGTTGGCTCTGTGGTCAATAACATGGGAAGAAATGGAGCATGGCGCAATATGTCCCATATCAATAATTTTCTGCATTTTCTTAACAGAATAGCAATTAACAGCTTAGATATCTGAGGAGTCATTAAGGTATTGTTGTGCAGTTTGTACATCATTCGGTGTGGATGAAATTTGTCTCTGTAAGCCAGCACATGAGCTTATATAAAAACAACTATGAATTCTTACCTGATACATACACTGCATTCCTCCTCTCTGACCAGAGGTGAATTTCATTTGCATAACTCTTCTGGAACACAAAAACTTACTTTCTTGAGCTCATGTCCCAGGCACACAGACAAAAAATGTTTTAAACTGTGTGCTTGTAATATAGAAGTCATAAAAATGTGTATCTGTATTTACTCAGTGCTATGCATTAAGGTATCACTTAGGTAATTACATAAGTAAGGTAACAATATGTCCTTGTTTTGGCTGGGATGCAGTTAACTTCCTTCTCGGCAGCGGGTGCAGCTGTGCTGTGGCTGTGCTGTGCGAGCAATGCTGACAGCACACGGGTGGGTTTGGCTGTGCCCGGGTGGTGTCTATCCTCAGTCAGGGACTTCTCGGTGTCTCAGGCCCGGCCAGCGAGAGGGCTGGGGGGGCACGGGGAGCTGGGAGGGGACACAGCCGGGACAGCTGGCCTGGGCTGCCCAAAGGGATATTCCACACCATGGGGCGTCACGCCCAGTATGTAACTGGGGGGCTTGTCTGGGGCTGCCGACCATTGCTCAGGCGCTGGCTGGGCATCGGTCAGCGGGTGGTGAGCAGTTGTGCTGTGCATCACTTGTTTTCTTTCCTCCCTTCCCTTTGGATTTCATTCTTTTCTCACTCTCCCTCCTTTTCATTATAGCAGTTATTGTTACCATTATTATTGCTTTTCCGTTTTTATTTTATTTCAATTATGAAATTGTTCTTATCTCAACCCTTGAGTTTTACATTCCTTTTCGATGCTCCTCCCCATCCCTCTGGGTGAGAGGGAGTGAGCAAGCGGCTGCCTGAGGCTTGGCTGCTGGCCGGGGTTAAACCACGACATATTTCTGAAGTAATTACATTAGTAAAGTATTACTATAAGTATAAACAATAATATGATTATTGAAAGTCCCTGAATCACTAATATTTAGAAAATCAACTAGAATTTACTCCAAGAGTGTATAAATCTAAACCAAAATGGGACTGCAAAACCAGAAAACTGGAAAAAACATTGAACAGTTCAATAAAAAGCACTTCTCAAGAGCTCTTGGAAGTCATCTTCTCCAAGGTCCCTATCTTTGATGCATCGAACACCTCATTTCACTAACTAGGAAGTGCAGAGATCAAAACAAAAGTAAAAATTTACTGTTTTCCAAACCCACAAGAGGGTTGGAACCTAAAAGCTTGCCTTTTTATAACGATAATTTTTGATCTAAAAGTTGTTACCTCTTCCTGCAAACCATGACTCACCGGAAGACAAAATATTTCTGAGGTGGGAGAGCTTCACATGCTAACAGCCAATGCTGGACAAACCAGCAGAGAATTTTTTCTAGGTAGCAATCTAGATGATTTGTATTATGTCAGATTAGAATAATGTTACATTTTAGTGAAAAACTAGATAAGCTTTTGGTTTTATTTAAGTTTTTTTCCCTCCAGAATGCTTTTGTTAAGAGACACATGTTGTTCCAGGGAGATTACTAGTTGGTCAACAAGTGAGTTTATTAGTCTCAGAGTTAACGGGAATGGTTTTTTGGACCAGCATATCCTGAAGTAAAAAGAAATGACTGACCGCCCTGTTCTGAGGGCTGTGGTATATTTAGTTCTCAGATCCTTCCTTTTTGGTGTGTGAACAGGTGCAGATTTATATAAGAAACGGAAAATTACACATGGTTTTTAAAAACTTTGCAGGTATTTTTCATAATAATATGTTGTTTAAATATGACCTGTTGCTGCGCTTTACCCACCTTATTGTTTGGTCGATCAACTAGCAGCTGCAAGCGTACGGACAGCTGCTTTTCACGTCCCCAGGTTAGCAACTGAGAAGCGGGGCTGTGTGCTGCTGTGTAGGTGTAGCCATAGGTACGCTCCTCCCTAACAGGGGCTACAAATCAACTGCCAAAGGAAAAAATGCAAGCTCTTGGTGGTCAGACATGGACCTCTAAATGAAACGCCAGGCAGTGGCTTGTTCTGGCTCCACACACAAAAAGGGTGTCTGTCTCAACGGGGTCACTTGGTCAGGGTAGCTGCCCTCTGGGCCCCCTCATCACCCACTGCTCCAGCCAGGGACAAACAGAAGTTACAAACTTCTTACCTGGCAGCAGGAGGCAAGAGCTGTAGAGACAGCGTGACTCCATGTGCACCCAACACAAACCACTGCTGGCAAGAGATCAAAGACCACTCTCGACTTTGGATGTAAAAATACTTGAAAAGTTCTCAAGATGGAGTGTGATGCATTATTGCAAAACATGACAGTAATATGCTGGATGCAGATTAAGATAACACCACCTAGTAGAATCCAAGAATGACATTGTGATTTGAATAAATGTCTCAACAAAGCCTGCAATTTCCCTAAAAATCTGCCTAGGTTTTGCAGCAGGAAGGGTTGGCATCAGTTATATCTTCACTACCAATTTTCTGTTTATACTGTGATGCAGCTGTATTGAAAGTGCTAGGGCTTATCTACTTGTTTGTGAGTTGCTCTTCTAGTTGCTCAAATAATTTCTTACAAATGACTGGCAAATACTTTTTTCTTCAGCAGCTAACTTATCCCATAAAATATTTTTAAAACAAAAAAAAACCCTACTCTTTCCTTCTTCCCCTTTAACTGCATGAATTTGTCTCCAAGTCTCCTTTTCCTGAGACTAATGTTAGTCCTTGCTTTCTAATGCTCACTCTTTTTTAAGAATTTAATTTGATATTTATCTTCATGGTTTTGTTAGTATTAACATCCTTTTCTTTATCTAACTCATTTTCCACCTTCTTGAAAATGAGAGGTGGAGTCCCTGTTACAGAATGGTGTCCATCATCAGGTAAACTGACTGCGAGGAACTAAAATCTGTTTTAATACCATTAAATGTAAAGGTATATACCTCATAATAAAATAAACAAGGCATACAAGATAAAGGAACGCTATCTTGGGAAGAATTAATTTAAAATCACAGAGGGATTATACTAGTCTAACATTACAGTTGAAAGGGGTAATATCAAACAAGAGTTGTACTGTTATATGACGAGGACTAAGTCCTTGAGAAGGATCTGAAAAACAAATAACAATAATGAGATGACATTTCCCTGGAAAATTCCAGCGTAGGACTGAAAAGGGGAATGTAAAGTGATGTAAAGTTTGATGGAAAACCAAGAGGTACTGCCAAACCCATCTTTAATTGAAATACTATCTGTGGATCAAAGGCAGATTCAGACACTGCCAGTGTCCTCAAGCTTTGATCCGGCACTGTAATAAATACCCATCAAGATACCTGCACTTCTTGCCAAATGAGTGCCAAAGAAGGAGTGTGAAGATGACAAGCAGACACTACAGGATTTCACTTCCTTTGTATTAGTCAAGTATCAATCAGACGAGGAAAGGGGAAAAGGCTGAGAGGAAGAAAGTAAAAATGAGAATAAATAATCGGCAGAATAAACTTTTGCACTGATGCCTGTAGCAAGTAGTTGTGTGAATCCACATGCATCATCTGTTGGTGACTGCCCTTGTGCAGTTCACAATTAGTGTCTCCCCACCTGTCTTGAAAATTCAATCTCAGCTATAAAGGTCAAGTTGGGCTTTTCACTCTTACACATCACGACTCAAGAAAGGGTTCAGATTACTGCCTGTCAGGTATGCTCATGTGCCTTTGCTCATGTGTTGCTGACCGATTTTGTAAAGGACCAGTTCGGTCTGTGACTAATTAGAAGGAATAGATTACATCTCACTCCTGCTTCTGCTTGACCTTCAAGAGAAACATGAGTAAAATGAGGGGGTGGGGGTGGGGGTGAATGATGCTAGGCAGAACTCCAGACACATACACACACACACATGCACACACACACGTGTATGAGCACATTGTTGTGTACATGACAGTATTTAATTTAAGATTAAGGTTTAAATTAAGATTTAAGATTAAATTAAGATTTAGGCATTCCTTATTCCACACTTGCATAATAGTAATCAGCGTATTTCCAGTAGCTTTTTTGCTAGGCAGCATCACAGTATTTGTTAAATATTGCTTCACCATTATGAAGAGAACTGGCGTGGCTTCTCTCATCTCTGAAATTACCCTACAAGTGCCTTGAGAAACAAAATGCTTTTGTAGCCAGGCTGGGGAGGGGTGAGGAGAGCAGGGACTGTCTTTCTAATGTATGGTTACCTTTGGATTGTTGAATAACCCTTATGTAACCGGTATACAAAAAAAGAAGAGAGTAATTTAAATACAATATAAGGATTATCTTAATTACAACAGCAAAACAAGAGCTAGTATTGGCTCTCCCATGAAGGGCTAAGAACATTTCTTTGGCTCCGCACAACCTTTGAATCAGAAATGGACATTTGTTATGTTCTTCTGATACAGCTCTGTGTTGGCCAGAGCTTTATGACAGACCTGCCTGCACCTTTTCTTTAAAATGTACTCAACACGAGATCTTCAAAACTCCCTTCTCGTTTCATTAGAACAGGGGAAATTTAACTAGAAGGAGTCCTAGATCTTCCCAGTGGAACAAAGGACTAAGGTAACTAAAAAAATCTCTACCCTACCCACTCTGCCCATTCAAGACAGGCCATTTCTTTCATGCTTGATCCCAGTCCAGCATTTTCCAGTGACTTCCTGAGCTGCTACAGACTTTCCGGGTCCCTTTCTTTCCACCCTCTCTGATATCTGCCTTGTTGCCTCCGCTCTGTTCCACTCAGCGGGTCTGGACCAGTTCTTCAGTTGTTTCCTAGCTGTACCTCTCTTCACCTGGCCTGACCCTGCACACTAGAAAGACGCTCCCAGCTGAAAGTATCCAGTTACTTCCAGAGATTTTTCACATCGCCCAGCATGCAATAGCCAAGACAAGACTATCCAGAAATACATTTTTAGTGAAGCACAGGGCATAGCATGCATATATGTTGGCAAACAAAGAGAATCATGCCCTCTGTCACAATCTGTCTTATACCTCAATGCTACATGTAAGGGTTCATGACATCTAGAAGGTACTCATTGCAGAGTTTAGGATCTAATAGGAGTCACATTTAGGGAATGAGATTTCAGTTCTTTGCCAGTGTAATGAGATTTTCATTGTGAGGGAAGCAACTATTTCCTAAGGCTGAAGGCTTCACTTTTTTTGGTTTCACTGATCTACATTTGTCTTCCAGGCACCTTTCAAACAACAAAACTTTTTCTTCTCCAAACTCACCCACTGCCATTTCCCAGAAGGTATACCTATGCTCACCGGACTGTTCAGTAAACAGGCACATTCAGAGCACAGATATACAGGAATGATTGTGCACAGTTCACTGAATGGTCATCATGTCTCTACGTTTTATCACAGGTAGACTTTCCACTGTTGTTTCTGTAGTCACAGCACAGGTACTCAGACAAACTTTCAGAGAGCAGGAGGGGATACACAAGGCAGTCAAAGAAAGAGCTAAAGCAATGGCAAGAAAAAAATACATATTTGGCAGCATCTGTCTAGCCATTCAGATTTAACATCTAAGATTTTCTGAACCCTGTACTTCAAGGGTTGGTCCATCCACAGGAGCATAAGCTTTCAGTACTTTCAGAATTAATATCAGTCCTTTGCTAAGTGCTGGACCAATCTGCACATTTCTGTATTGCAAACTTTAAAGTACATAAATCAAAGCTGATAACCTAAAAACATTATTACTGAAGCTTTTAAAATCCATAATGCTCTCATTTCAATGCCTCAACAGACACCCTTTCCAGATTTGATTGAAAGACTGCTCTATAGCTCTATGACTCTAGTCTGAAAAGCCGATGCATCACAGTAGGACTGACAGGATATGATTAATGTTGTTAAAAATGTACCAGCATGTATCAGGGCAAACTTTGAGTACCAATCGAGGCCAATCAAATTCTCCATTATCAAATGAGGTAAGAAAAATAAGGGGCTTTCATTGTCACATTCATATTTTCCAGTTACATTTGGGTTTGCAACATCATTTGCTATTCCCTGTTACATTTCTTCAGAACTTATTTGCTCTCTGAAGCATGAAAATATCAGTCATGTAGAGGAAAAAAACCAGAACTTGTGCATAAAGCTGGATGTCAGAAAGAACAGAACACTATCCTTTAACAAAAATGTTCCTCTTTGAAATGTCTCTACTCTGCCTGCTGATGCACCAGGTAGTTGAAACACTGTCCTCCGCAAATGTTCCATTTTCCATCAGCTACCTCTAGAAGGCCCATCAGCTGCAACTAGACAAATTATCACGGGTATTAGTACTGTTAAAGATTTATCTTGTTTGATTTAGGCAGTCAGATTATCCTTCTGTTTTGCACTCTGCCCTCTCATGCCATTCTGTGAGCAGACGCACACAGAATTGCTGCACCTGAGATATATTTGCCTTGACGGGAGAAAGATGGTCAAAGGTGTAGAGAGTTCGAAGTCCCTGATGTAAGTATGTGTGTTAACCAAATTTAACTGTAAAAGAAGCGATTAGGTCCTGGAGATAAATTAAAATTACCTTGAAAAGGAGACATTTGCAGAAACCAGGCACCAAGCACTAAAAAAAGCCTAAGTATGAGCCAGCTGTGGTGATGTGTGTTGACTGGGACACAGTCAATTTACAAAGAAAGTGTGGATCACCATGAAAAAAGAAATTGCTGTTGGCATGAACTAAAAATGAACCACAGATAAAGACATGGACATGTGACATTTTGCTAACCCTTTTCATGTTAACACCTTATAGTTTGGATCCCCCCAAAGATTCTTATGTGAGAGCTGTCTGTTTCCAGGGGAATGTTCTCAACATGTAAAGCTGAGTCTCTGGAAGGTCATGGCCTTTGAGAACAACATATCTGAATGTTAATGCTTTACTGAAATATAATAAATTTAAAATAACAAGTATCATAAATTCTGTGATGGATGAATGTACCGTTTTGAAACATTGTCAAGAAAATTGTTTAATAGCAATTGACCCTGCGACATGGATTTTCCTTCCTGGACATAAGAAAGTTTGTTTCAGGTAAAAATTCCTATATGAAAATTGGTCTAGAACTGAAGACTGCTGTGCTGGGTTATGATACACCATTAGCAGATGGCTGCAGTTTGAAAATAAGCTTCCGTTTCAGGCTTGCTGAAACTGCAGACATGTCTGTAATCAAAATTCCTTTGAATATTTATACTGCATTTCCTTTTCTTGCGTCTGTTTTTCAGACCAATCTATCAGATTTTGTCTAGATTTATATTTCAGTGACCTTCTACAAGAATATGTGAATTTTGGTTTAAGCTTCTTTTGCACTTCTTCTCAGACAAAATTAATGCTGTCTTTTATGTTCTTTGACACTTGGCTTTGCTGTCTGGACAAATTTTGTTGTGAAGTTTCTGTGTTTGGAAGTAAAATTAATGGAATCTGTGTGTATACGTGTCCATATATTTCAAACCAGTTCAAGATAAGAACTCCAGGTATGATACTCTCTGGAGACTGCTGACAATTTTCCAGGTGAGTTCTCTGTTGTGCTACCACATAGTTGTTTGCACAAAAAATTAATGTAGAAGCACTGAGTCTCAAACTTTTTTGCTATGTAGGACAAACAGTAGTCAGATCTATGTGTTGTTCTACTACACTGTTTCAGTAGGAGACTGACTTTAGAAAACCTGATGAAGTTAGGAACATACTGCTTTGTGGTACTGTGCAGTGATGGTTGTGAATACACAGTTACTCTCTGTTATGTTCATAACATTAAGGAATACGATGGCAGAGTAAAAGAATTACTCCTTCTCCTTAGAGATTTTCTTTGTAGATCCTAGAGTCAATGGATCTCTTCCACCATAGCTTTAACAGCCACTAAACAAAGTTCTTGTAATAATATACCATGGAATCAGTTGGATACCAGTTGATACAACTGCAAGCTTTCTGTAAAACTTCATTGAGATTGATACTGTAGTAGAGAAAAACATACGAGAACATTGCAGTCAGAGAGAGAATAGAAGAAAACTGGAATCAAAAATTATGCGATTCCCAGTAATCCCATTAGATTAAGCAGAGAAAGGATAAAGATGGGGGAATGCAGGTCTGAGAAACATTCATCTCCCTTCTTTCAACTGAAATGAGTGGAAGAGTCTTTGTCCCTATGGACTTATCTCACCCTAATTTACAGTCTCATTTCAGAACCACTGTAGCATGAGTTATACAAAGAGAAACATAGCCTCCTACTTTTACATATGAAGAATCTGTCAATGAAATTCTACAAATACATGTCCTTCTGCTGGAAGAAAGACTGTCATCACTGTTCCAAGCACCTCACTGTCTCAAAGTTATAAATATAAAATACCAAAATGAAAAAAAGAAGGTAAATTTTCAGCTTTTCTGGGAAAAAAAATAATTCTGTGCTAAGTCCTTTATGTCTCAAACCTCCAAGAATTTTTGTTTAAAGGGGGTGGATAGCTGCCACCGGTGTTTTTCTCAGCATTGCAATGACTACTCCTTATTCACTCTTGCTGAGCAGTGATTTTGTTGCTATTTTAATTGTCTTTATCAAGGAGAGCCCGATTTATTATTCAAAATAAGCATAAACTAACAAGTAGGTGTATGTTCCACTGGTTTCAGAAGGGCAGAGCAAGATTCTCAGTACCAAGTGAAGGCAGAGCAGGACAGGACAGGATGTGGTGGAATGTCCTAGTGATTTATTAGAACAGAACATTCTTCGTGGATAAAAACAGTGCAATTTCTGAGCAATGTTGGCCAAGTTTCAAACAGTGAAGGCCAGCCTGAACAGCAGCTGAGGTTATTTTTGCGTTTGTTTATATGGTTTTAAAATTCAGACAATTTGGGGCTCTCCAGTTGTGCAATAGTTAAGCAGTATAAGTGCACGGTTTGATTTTTCACTACCACCACAACTCTCCTTTTTGTTGGTGAACCTCAGATTATCTTACTACAGATTCTTCTACCACCTCCTTAAATCACAGACAAATTTTTCCCTATGACAGGGCAGACAATATTGTCTCCAGCACAAGGGGGCCTTCATGTCTACCTGGGATCTAATGCCAGACAAACATTAAACCACTTAATAAAAACTGATGGGAAAATTTGCAACAGATCCAACCAGGAGAAGAATAAAATTTGGTCAAAGATACTGAAACTGAATGACAGAACAGTGAAAAATCTTATTATTTTAATGTGCTTATGTCTAATTATATCACTAAATTTATATCCAGAAGAGCTGAAATGATGCTGTATCTGACCTCAGTAATTCACTTGCTAGTAACCACCAGCTTCTGTCTGCAGTATCAACATATGGTCATCTGCAGCCCTGACAGCACCTCTCCATCTGTAGAGCTTGTATGGGAAGCCAGGTTTGAAAATTGCTTCTGTAACCCTGATTTCTGAAAGGGATTCTTATCTATATTTTCCTCTTGGCAAGTGTAATACAAAAATAATATATAACTTTTTGAATGGAGACCTGTTTGGCATTGATGTGAAATGTTAGGGGAAAGGGTTACTTTGCTGGGTTGCTTGCAATGGTATGTTAATGCTGTTGAAGCACTTCTTTTCAATCTGCTTTGCTTTCCTGAGTTTAATGTAAAATGTTGTGCATTAGAATGATAAATTAGGTATGTAGAAGGAAGAAGATAAATGTGATCAATGAAGATTTACACACTTAGTTTCTATCCCAAAAATAGCAGAGATTTTTCAGTTCAGTCACACTCTTGCAAATCCACAATATGCATACAAAGTTCCATGCCTAATCTGCAAATGCATTCACCAATGCCGTGTGTCCTGAATATATAACCATATTTAGAAGTTGCTAGTTGATATTGGTGTATTTCCTTACCCTAGAGATAACTGACTCCTTAGTTATGATTTCCCCACTGCTCAAAAAAGCCCAAATATTTATACATAAGGAGCTTGCTAACTTCCTTCATGAGTTTGTATGACCTGGTTGCCCAAAATAAGAGGGTGAGCAGCATCAGTAGTGCAGGAAATCTTTCCCAGTTCAATGACTTTAAGTGTTTAAGCTATCTGGCCTTCCTAAGACCTCAAGAAAAGCTAAAATTTATATGCCCTTTGAGGCTTTGCTGTATAAGAGCTAAAGGTTGCATAATGGTTTGTTTGCCAAGCGGCACCACAGAGCTATTATATTAATAAAGCGAAGAGTGCTTTCCAAGACTGACAAATTTATCTGAACATCTGAAGACAGGTAGGAAAACAATGGTTATTTTCATTTTACTGACTTTCATGGGGTACTGCAGGGTATAAGTGAAACATGAAACAGATTGATTGGGTAGGGAAGGTCAGCACAGCCATGGCTCCACTCTGTCTTGTGGTCTGCAGCATGTACACGAAAGTATCTCTTTTGGCACGCCTGTTGAGGGTTGAAATTGCACCATCACTTTCCCCATGTTTTACACTTCTGGAATTTATCTTGGGCAAGAAACACTTGAATCTTTATTTAAAAATAAATAAATAAATAAAATCTGTTACTGAAAATTAAAAGAACCAGAAAAGCCCAAGAACGCTCTAGCAAACAGTGCCAGGTCACCCTCCAGCACGGACCTGCCCCCTTACAGCCTGGGGGCCAGGGGTCCTGTGGCATCTACTGCTGTCCCTCAGAGGAGGGGTTGCTGCACAGCCTGACCATCTTTTAAAATGGATCTTTTAACCTCCTGTCTTGTGACGTTTCAAGCATATGAAAAACTCATTGCAGCTCAGCACATCAGGGCAGGTTTCAGGTGACCTAACAGGTTTTTTTATATAGCAAATAGGCATATAATTAATAACAGAAAACTGAATAGATTTCATTCACAGTATCCTGGCTGTCACTGCTCTGTCTCCTTAAAGACCTGTTTCTGATGCCACGATGTGGTGTACCACCCCAGCTACTTTGGCCATGACTGCTTTCCCAGGCATTTGTTTAAAGTCTGGTGGGTTCACAGGAGTTACTGCTGATGCACGTTAGCTACCGAGGAGCTGGCAACAGTCTGTGTCTATAAACGCATGTTTTTACATTCATTGCCTCTTGAGTATAACCTATATAAAAATGTGTAGGGCTTCTCCCTTTATATTTTCTTTATTAATGCTTAGGTAACTGTACAGATGAAATAAATTTTTAAAAATACTCTCGTCCTTACAATGGAAGACAATGGGAAACTCAGTGATGATGCATCAAATAATTCGAGATCTGCATAGTTAATTGCTTAAACATTTACTTTTACAAAAAACTTTGATTTAATAAGTACGTCACAGTAGGTGCACACATAACAAAAGCTGATAAAGGATTATAAGAAAGGAGGTGAATAAGGACAGTCAGGGGGCTAGGCAGACATGAAGGGGTATTGCAGGGCTGGAGAGCAATAGGTGTGATAATGTATAGTAGCGGACAACATTGGTGACAACTTATTCCAACAGGAAAACTGTATGGGTTATGGAGGATTGGAGTCAGACAGAAATGGACAGAAGTGATGGGCGGAGCAGCAGTTATTTAGCAAAGCCGTTTAGCTCAGTCAGAGAAAGTTTAAGTGAATGGAGACAATAGCGGTTCTCACTCTCCAAAATGAGCAAATGTTAGAAAGTGAAATTTTTAGTATAATTTTGCATGTAATTGCATACATTGGCTCATGAAAATCAGATGTAGATGATATAGCTTTTTGTTATGCTTTTCTAAGAAGCTGGCTCTGGAAAAACTCATAGATCATGCAGCTCTACAAAATGCCGTCTAACACTCTGACTCCAAATATTTACTTTCATTAAACAAACAAACAAAAAAGAAGGAGAAAATCTTATCCTTTCCTTGTACTGGACTAGATCAAGAACATCTCCAGGAGAATCCATGGAATCACACTTACTCAAAACTACAGTATCATATTCTGAATCTTTGGCTGTTACGATTTATGAGGATCATTCCAGTTCAGTGTGAAATTGTTCAGTGATGATTTCAGTGCTGTACCCTGTAGAAGGCTACCGGGCTAAGTGGTATATACAGTAAGTATCCATTTCAGTGAAACAGAAGGCAGAGGAGCAACATGTCTAAAGTCAGAACTGCCCTTCCCACAGGATTAGGGAAAATCTACTTTCTCAAGTCTCAGTTGTACATCAGTTCCCAAATTTAAACATTTTCTAGTATACCAAAACTTCAAACTGTGAACTCAGAAGGAAAAGGATCTATTTTCCTTTCAGGCAACTTCCCCAAAGTAATTAACTAACAGAAATATCTGCAGCAAAATGAAAATGGAAAATTTTGGAAATTATAAATATGAATGTAAATAATCCCAGATAACTTGCTTTTCAAATGAACCTTTCAGGTTTCCTGTTCTGCCATGTCATTGCACCAAGAAGGTCTCACCAATACACTACAGGGACAGACTAATTTGAATGGGTTAACTTGAATGTAATGCGTTCTCTGCTGTCCCACATGCTGACTTTCCACAAGTTGTATGCTGTCCTTTAGCTGTCCTCTAGATTTGTCAAAATGAAACCACCCTGCATAAAGAATGACATTGATGTGCAAGCTTTGCAGTCATTTCTGTGTGATAGTGCAGTGTTTGTAGCTGTTTTGAAAATATAGCTTCATAATACAGACAGCTTTGCTTTTGTAGTAGAAAAGGCCAAACTGTTTTCCATTGCCTGATACAACAGTTCTAAAATTTCATTTCTAATTAGTATTGCAGCGTTATTGGGAAAAGAAATAGACTTATGATTCTTTCTTCTATTCTGATAACAATTACAAATATATTTTGTATTTTATAAAGAAAACCCATTTTTATAGGCTGCATCGATATAGTACATATAAAGAGGTTCAGAAGTCAAGCACTTTAGCTATGTGTTCTATAAACTCACTTTGCTTGACCTTCAATGAGAAAATAAAGCTGTGAAAACATGAAAACCTGGTTTTGATGCTGATTGCTTTGAGTATGTAATGTCTGTGGGACAGCAGGTTGCTGAAAAGCTGTGGAATTCCCTTAAAAACAGCCCCCTTACTCTTACCCTACCTTATTTCTTTCTGTCCTCACAAAACTGATTAAACTGTTGACTAGAATCTACTTTTTGTTATTTCCTTAACTGCAGCTAAAAGTAAATATTATATTAACTAAACAATGGACTAGAACTCTTAATTCATGATTTTAGATCTGCAGGCTGAGGCTACTAATTTTTTCATGGGAAAATAATTGCAAATTGCACAAAAGTTATGTTTATACCAAAAAAACCTGGAAGTTTTTACCTCTAAAAGTCTATTTTATAATATTTTCCCCTTGTGATCCTCAAGGTTCATTTTGGGAGTTTTCCATCGTCTTCATAATGTGAAATTTATACTAAAATATGCAAAAAGGGAGAAAAGAATAGAAATTCTGAGGATTGCTTTATCCCCTTGAATCAAAGTAATTAAAAAATTATTTTCCTTTTGAGGTGACTATAACTCACCAGTCCATGCATTTCATGTGTTCTTTGCTGTATTTGGCTCATAAAGGTTACACCCCCTATTTCTTTCAAGTGGATAAGACACTTTCAGTTCCCCAGGTCACTTTGGTCAGGTCAGTTTGTAGTGTCCAGCAGGACAACAGCTGTCCCAGAAAGACAGCTGATGGCACAGACTATCCAAGCCCAGGGAGGGAAGCCTCACAGGCTCGGAGAAAACTGACCACCTTCACACATCAGTAACAACTCCTCACTGCGGAGTCTGCACTCCTTTTCGTTCTCAGGCCTCCCGGTTTACTATAGAGCCAAGGGCTATTGAACAGCAACAGCTCACTCTGATAACTATGGATGGCCTTGGTTTAATCTTGGTGCCCATAAAGGCAATATAACGGATATACTAAAATGGACTAATGTCCAGTTAATAACACTGATATTTCATATCCTAGCAGTCAGAAAGGAGACTCCAAAGGCTTATGTTTGAAATACAAAGTCAGATTACCATCTATTTAGACGCTCAAGTACATACAGAGCAGAAGATCTCAGGGATATCATGACTCCATGCTTGAGCTCTAAATGATTTTCTACGTTGGTAAGTATGACACAGTGGATAAGATCTCTTTACAAGAATAGTTCATAGCAAGTGGATGAGGCATAGATGAAATACCAGCAGCTTGCTAAAACAGGCAGAGAGCCACGAGAGCAAGCAGGCACATATTTCTTGTGCTGCATAAGAGACAAAAACTAGCTGTAAGTTTACTGTAGCCCTACTCCAGTGCACATTCTTCCCCTTCCCAGTTACTCAACAACTGCCATACATGCCGCACAGACGTACTTCTTGTGCCAGTTTAAAGATTCATTTAAAGATAATAATGGCTATAAGTACTGGTCCACTTTCTTTACACTGTCTATATTAAATAGTTCAGATTTCTGCTATGAAAAATAGTGGTATAATTAGTTGTTATTCAGGAGCAATAGATTTCGGGGTTCTCCATATTACTCCACTTTTATACCAGCACAGAAACAATGAAAACAAGGGAATTGCATTAGCATAAAACTGGCAGTGGAAAGCTGAATCAAACCTACCAATTAGACCAGTTCAGCTTTAGGAAAATGATAATGGTTGCTCTGGCATCGCTCAAGAGGACAATGAAGTTGGGATTCTTCTATTAAAGGTATCATTGCCACCTGCAAATCTCTATTCCCATCAAAGGTCATATAGTAATATAGCCACTATCTGTTCTTATTTTACCTCAGCACTATAAACACCCGTTTCTGCAGTGCAGTTATATTTAGTTTTGAAGCTGAACATTGTACATGCAAAAAACTCTGAATACACACCAAATACTCTGTTTACTTCACCTCTGAATCTAGATGCCCGGATTTCAGGTTACTGAGCTGGAATGTGCCAAGCATACAGCCAGGTACAAAATTTTCCACTGAAGGAAGTGAATACCCATTTAAACTTCTAAATTACCTTAGGAATGTAAAGTACATGTTTGAGTTTGCATGTACAGTACGTGAGCTGCATATATTGAATACGTGTAGAACAAGAAACAGATACTGTATATATTGCAAAAAAAAGAGACTACACTTTTGTTCACAAGTTCAAAATCCTGGGACCACTGCACTGCCTCAGAAGATTCTAAGCTGCTCTTGGAAGGTCCTTTCCAAGGACAGATAATAGGAGACAATACTGCCTGTGGAAGCAGCCACTGAACGGCATTATTGCACTTGTTAAATTCTTCTAGTCTACTCCATGCTTTTCTAATTCACACCCTCACCTCAGTTGTACCTGGGGTTCTTCCAAGAGCACCCTATGCAATATGAATTACATCTATGACAAACTGTTCATTATTTTTTCCTCTCCCATAAGATATAAAAAATCTACAAGACTGTTAAAAGGGGGGGGAACGGCAATTGGAGGGTAATATGCATAAACACTAGATGCTACCATTTGCTCCTGTGAAACTTGAAGAAAATGTCATTGTTTTCTTTTGGGCTTGTCAAAGACAGGCAAAGCACTGATGCAAATTAAGCTGTCATGCAAAATAATAAATAATCATACAACTACAATAAGTAACAATAATTATAGGACTTGTTATCTTTAATTCATAAAGACCCTTGGCACATTAGGAATTAAAAAAAAAACCACAAAAAATTTTACTCAGCAGTAACATATGGTAAAATGAAAGCATTCACTATAGAGGACTAATTTATAAAGAGCTTTGAGACACACTGTGAGCACTGACATGATTCCACGCTGCTTCACTTGGCTGACATGACTTCCATGGAAAGGAGCCATAAAAGGGCAGAGCTGCACAGCTTTTCTGGGGAGGACAAACCCTTGTTCTTGGGATTTACAGTAACTACCTTACTGGGAAGCAAAACATGTATGTGTGGATGAGAATGGTAGGGGAGTAGTAATCTATATGTATTTGTTCATCATTAATTTTTTTTTAAGAAAGAAAGGTGAAAATGGACTTTGGAAAGTTGATCTGGAAAAAAGAAAGCAAAAGCTGACTTTAAAAAGCATTTCATCAAAAATCAAGGAGTGCATTTTGTAAACATTGCTGCTATGGTCGGGTCTAGAAAAGGAATACTCTCACTAGAAATATGCCAAAATTTCACTTCAGAAGTCTTGATCTGAATTTGGACTGAGACATGAGACTTTGGAAACATATTTTTCCCATACATTTGAAGCTAACTTTCAGGGAGAGATTGCATACCATTTTTACAGGGGATACCTTCCTGAACTTTAGTGCTATTGCCTGCAATCTGCAGCCATTTAGGTAAGCATCTGATGCCAATTCTTCCCAAAATTAGAACACACTTGCAATTAAAGTCAGTAGATTCCCCATTTCAGAAGGAAAGCTTTCCAGTTAGACTTGAAAAGTGACTTCCCTTTTTCCTCCGTAAGTCACAGCAGTAGCAGGCTTCTCTCAGTTTCTATAAGGCCTCACTCAGAAAAAGTGCACTTGCTTGGCCGTGCACTTTTCAGATAAGATTCCTGAATTGAAGCCAAGGAAGATGTCACTTTGGGTATCCTGCAAAGACAACAGACAGCCTGACTTAGCAATGCATTTACCTGAAAAATCAGAGGTCTCTCTCTTAAAGAGGAAGATTCATTCCCTATGGCATTAGCAACTCAGAGTCACATGTTTTGCAGAATTTGCTGAACAGAGAAAACAGAACAATAAACCATATTGTTCTTCAATAAAGCATATGATATTATGTTACTTAAAGAGACACTAATCCTTGTTCTTACTAAGCATCCTCAAAAGTCCTCTGACACTAAATAGAATATTCTTACAGATTTTTGGATCATCCTAATAATTCTTTTGAAAAAAATCTTAATTGAAACTGCCACAGAAAGGATTAGTATAAAGTAAAAAAGTCAGTCACTGTAAAAACCCTCCTCAAAATTCTTTTCCCTTTTAGGCTGCATGGACACCACTAATAAATGTATCATTAATGTAAGTTAGACAAGGTATTAAAATGTAAGTGCAGATAACACAACTATTTTTCTTATGCAAATTATAAGAGGTGGGTCCTAGGAGGTCTGGAGATTAATCTGGTTTATTTAAATTGTTGGTGTATTTCTCTCATTTATTTTTCCGAAAGATCTGTCTAATGTTCTTTCCTTCCCTCCTAAACATGCCTAAAGTTTAATGAATTATCCCTCTGGAACATTTAAGGCCTTTGTTTTGCCCCGCCAAAACTACATATATGTGTGTTTCAAGTGATAAAATGAATTCAGATTTTCTCCTCCTTGATTTTGATGGACTTGTCAGAACTTTCACAGAGGTGTGTTCAAGATCTGTCTTGAGAGGCCATTGCTGAAATGCTGCCAAAGCCATCTTTGCACCCAAGTGACAATTCAAGCTTTGGGACAAACAGTTATTAACGAAAGAGAAAAAATAACAAAGTATTCACAAGTCTGATAAAAAAATCAGTCCGTTCTTGGCTGTCCATCTTTGAGCCATTTCTTTCTTTCAAAACCATCACTTCAATTCTTCAGTCACCACTTATTCTTACTATTCGTATGTTGCATAAACCATTAATGTATAAAGGAAAAGCAACATTTTGAGAGACCACCTTCAAGCCTGCAGTTTGCCTTATAAGGACGCATAAACAGACATAAGCCTATTTTTCCTTTTCTTTTCTTTTTTTTGTCCTTTATGAACTATTTACTAGCACATGAGGTAGTTGCCTGAGACAAAACTCCAGAATAAAACTTATTATAATACTAAAAATTTGCAAAGGTTATTTTCATGCAGGTGTTTCAGCAGTTTTCTTCCACCGGGCTGCAGGTAGATTTATGGTAACAATTGATAGCATGCCAAAATCTTTGCAGGAACCCTACTGATCTCCTGAGGTAACCAAACACTGAGAAGACCATGCAGATGATTAACTTCTAGCAGCAAATTCTATCCATCAGCCTTGGCATCTAAACTAGGGCACACAAAAAGCTGCATATATTTCAGACATAAGAACTAGGGAGGAAGTAAAAGTGAAAAATGCCACTGCCAAAACTGTAACAGTTACAATTCCTCTGCTAATTGTTATCCCTCTATAGGACTAAGCTCATGATGTAAACAAATAGAGAGTAATGGTACCAATGAACCCAAAGTACACTAGCTAGGAAGGACAACTATGTCATTCTTGCAGATAGAGTTAAAAGCACAGGATGACCAGCTAGCAAGATATGGTCTAACCCATAACATCTTTTAAATGGCCAAGCTGAAAAAGAAGGGGTATTGAAGAATAGTAAGACCATCCAGGAATGTTTCACTACAATGTGTCTTTACAACAGCTGTTCTAAAGTTTCACAGAAATCGAAGCATTTTAAGGCATGCTAATATTTTTATTCAAGAGGTCACATTTAGAGGATGTAATCCTATGGAAGTTACATGCTCCCAGCTGGCATTCAACAAGGTGCAGCCAGTCTTCTCTCAATTAGCCAGCTAAGGTTTTCCACTGGAGAAAGCCTCCATTCCCACATGTCCCTCAGTGGACGTCATGCATCTGGGGAGAAACTCTGCTCTTTTTTGGAGCAGAGGGTAGAAAGCTATTCTGAAGAAAATATTAATGCTGGTTTTGTTGGGCACTTTCTGGCAGTGCCTTGGAAGCAGCCACTTACCTTTCTGTGTGTCCACTCTCTGTATCGTGTGTGGGAATACATATCCCCTGTTTATTGCCAGGTTCATAGACTGATACCACCTGCCTCATTTACAGCAGTAAGTGAAATCTTCTGGAGGACACAACTGCCCTGCTTGTGGAGGAATATGCTCCTTAGATTTGTTGCTATTACTGCAGCTTTAAGGAAGCATGAATACCTGATGATGAACGCGAACTCCTTCCACATCAGAGTAAGGTAGAATGTAAAGTATGAAAATGGGTATTTAGTAGGACTGTGTGTGTATATTGGACAGCAAATCCTACAGGGAAAGCCAAATACCACCTGCTTGCCTCAGTGAGGCTTACAGAACTGTTGTAAAGCAGTAAATAATGCTACTTCTTCTGGAATTAAATCAGCTATTCATTCCCGATAACTGCATATTTAACAGCCATGGTGCAGTGCTTGCATTCACTAGCACTGGGGGAGTACAGAATTCAAACCAGTTTACAACCCTCCCTTCTGCCTGGTCTTGTTATCTGCAGTTCTCTGTTGGGCTGCTGCCCAAGGAGTTCTTAGTTAATTGAAGATAATTATGCTGCATCCTACTCTCAAATGCTAATGCAGTTTCACCTCTCCTTGTAATACAATACAGATGAAAGCCCCAACTGCGGTCTGGTACATTTAATTCTTTCCTCTTCAATACGTTCACCTCCACAATAATGCAGCAGTTTGCTGGGTGTTGTTGATCTTTAACTGTAATGTACAATGATAAGTAAATTAGTAATGAAAGGTAGTTAAAAGTATTCTTTTAAAACTTAGATTGTTCTTCACTGAAAGATGAATTTTATAAGCATTCAACACTACACTTTCTGTCATTACTCATCAATAAATTAACAAGGCAGTCAATTAACATGTTCATCTTCACCTCAGATTGACAAGCTGTAGAAAGCAGGGAGGCAGTGGAGGATGCTTTGTCACTGAAGGAGAGTCCTCAAATATCAATAAATATCTGTCAGGGTTGAGGGAGCTCTTAATCAGTTTGGAACATCTAGATGGCCAGTCAGTGTTGCATTGCCTCCAAAGAAGTCTTCTGTGTCATTGTAAAAGAGGCAGGTTTGGTTTTAGTTTGGTTTGGGGGTGTTTTTTCTTTACTTTTCTTTTTTCAACCAGACTGGAAAATATGTTTCAACTTAAGGGTGTTCTGCAAGATAATGCTACAAATGCCTTACACATAAGTTAACAGGTTTGGTCAGAAAACTCACCCACACCCCACCTCCTTTTTTTAATCTTGAGGAAAAAAATGAGGTTTCAGGAGACGAATTTTTCTAATTTGAGATAATCAATCAAAATTTCTTTTTTTTTTATCTATCAGCAGTGCTTCTAGGCCTTCTGAAAGGTTTCCTTTGAAGTACAGTCCTTTCAAAATACATTTGGAAATGGAAAAGTAATTCTTAAACACTGTTTACCATAAAGATAGTCTTCAGAATGTTTGAAACAATTTTTTAGTAAAATACGATTTTAAACAAAGGAGTGTGGTAGTGTTTCAATACATACACCGTTTCAATTGAAACTTTCTGACCAGTTTTGCCAATTAATCGTGGATACCAACAAGCACATGAAATAGTTCTTCAGATAGTCTGTTCTGAAGTATACTGGGGAAGATATTTATTAAAAATGCGTATGCAAGCAATTCTTGACTCTAATGGAAATCAAAGTTATTGTCAAATGCACCTAATTCAAGACTTTTAGGAATACCTGGGAAATGCTTCTTCCAACTTAGAAATGCCATAGTGCATTAAAGACACTTTCATTTTTTCATTTTTGTTGTCTGTATTTGCTGTATAATGGGATATACAGGAATATAAAAAGAAGACATTCTTTTTTTCAATAATTTTGAACATCCAGCTCCTTGTAGATGTTGAGTTCAGCACTGAGTGGATAGATCTCAGATAATATGTTTAATTTTAAGCATGTAGACATTTCAAAGATAAGTATGTTTATGGGTTCTTGAGGATTAAGGTCTAAAAATAGCAGACATTATATGGACAGCTTGATCTGGCAAAATGAGCTGTGGTGCTTCACCTCCAAAACCCAGCTCAAAAAACAGCATACTAGCTTACATCACTAACCGAAATGTGATTTTGAATTAAGACACCAGAGTATCAATGTGAGTGGCTGTGGCATGGGCACATTGCCCAGTCTGCCTGCTCTCCGAGGGGTCAGTAGCCTCTCCAAAAAAGGTTGTAATGAACAGCCAGTAAAAAGGAAACCTCTTAGCTTGCTGCAGCTGTTTCCTTGGTTGTCACAGTGGCATTGATATGGGGTGGCCACAAGAACTGACCTACACCCCCAGTGACATATAATCTAAAATATATTTGCTCAGCAGTATGGGCATAGGGGGTGGATGGTGGTTTCTGATCTAAAACTTCTGTCTTGCAACACACCCATGCCCAGTCCCTCTGGGCCAGTTTAGACTGGGAGCAGGACACTGTCACAAAAGAAGTGGTTTAGGTCAGGTCGTTTAAAGAATCACCACCAACAGGGTTTGAGTGAAATAGATTTAACATGAATTTGTGGAAGTACGACTGCACAAGATTCAATGGCAAGGTTCACTCTTCTACTTATTACATGGAGTAAATGCACAGAGGTAAATGAAGTTAAAACTGAGCCAGAACGGAGTTGAAAATAGTTCATAATGATCAAAGGCATAAGAGAGTAGGGAGATCCTCCTGCTGAGTCAGGAGTTTAGAGTGGATTGGTTTCTAAACTCTCACAGAGTTTAGGTGTGGCTGAATCTATCCCTAGCCTCAGACTTGGACAATGGCTTAGATCTAGAGAAATATAAAGAGCGAGAGGAATTCTACCACTGAGTCATGAGTTCAGAATAGACTCCCTTGCTTCCTAAACTCTCATAGAGTTTAAGTGCAGCTAGGTCCAATCTTAGTCTCAGACTTGGACAACGGTTTGTATCTAAAGGGCAGAGACAGCAAGAGAGAGAATTTGTTCACAATTCAAGATTATCCGTAGGATTTTGGCAGCAAAGCAAATCAATACAATTTGGCTTAAATCACAAAAATTACAGAATTAACCTAACTACTTCAAGCTTACAATGCATATTACAACAAAGGTATACCTGTTACAGGTTCCCCTCGAGTTCAGTCTCATAAATATTCACATCTGATGCCTTTGCATTCCTCAACAGGCAAAGGGTTGAGCCTCGAGGAGCAGGGGTATCAGCCAGCCCTGTTGTCGGCTTCCCATGACGGTCCCAGTAGTATCACAGACTTGGTGGTTTGTGAGCTCTGAGCGGTGTCCCACTCAGAGGGAGATGCTGGTCGCAGCCTGCTGCAGTCCAGGAGAGCTCAAGGGGTCCCACTTTAGGACCGCTGTTGTGAGATGACTGGCTTTAGTCATCAGTAAATTTCCATCCTGGCCACAACCCAAGCTGGTACATTTTCAAAAATTCTAAGAACAATGGCATCACTCCACTCAGGTTGCCAGTTGGGCTATGATCTGGGAAGGAGCATCCCAGGGTTGTCAGGGAATAACTGATTGTCTCCTTTCTTTTTCCCCGATTCGACCATTCATTGGGAGCTCCAGCACAAGCAGGGCCATTCTCTGCCTTAGCTGAGTAAGAGTCATTGCTACAGTCCAGGGCGCTGCTTGACTGGCCAACTCATTACTCAAGGTGCCAAGGCTTAGTCAGCATCTCCTGGGGTCATAGAACAGCCCAGGGGACAAGTGGGGAGAAGTGCACCACCACAGGTACTCATTCCCACTGCTTGACCGGACAGGTCCTGGCTGGCCACCCAGTCCCTGCATGAAGCACTTCCTCCTCCTTAGCCTTTGACATGGTGTTGGATGCCCATGGAGGTTTTCCCCCTAGGCATGGCCTACTATGCTAGCTATTTCTCACTTGATATAGTAGAATGCTGGGATATGCTGTCAATGGCCTCACTGATGATTTAGTCCAAGGCCAGTCTGTTTGACCTCCTCCTGTCAGCCAGGTTGTCTTTTCATTCTCTGATCATCCGTTCCAAATGTATTACACAAGTGTGAAGTCATCAGCATTTACATAACAAAGTTCATCGATTGTTTCTATTGTCCAGCCCATATCAGATTATTAAAATAATCTGATAAAGGTAGGCAAAAGTAGTCAAGTTTTCAGTACTCTGAGCACTGCCTTGGCATAGGCGTCACTCCCTGGTGGTTGGTTCAGTGGACATCTACCAGGAATCTGAGGAAGGACAGATTAATTGGGTAAATCCAGATACAATAGATTAGTGAAGTATCAGTGACTCTGTTGGGATAATAGTCAGCTCTTCCATTTTCCACTTAAACAAAAATAAGCACTGAGGCTCATTTTTTGTTTTGATAATCTCAAGTTAAAGGGTGTAAATTCAACTTTTTGGTGGTATTTGGTGGTAAAATTTTGGTAGTAAATCCACCACCTTGTGTGTCATTAGAAGTCACTTTAATAGGGAATAAAAAATATGCTCCTGACACATGCCTGTATAGTTTCTGTGGCAAAATAGGAGAGAACGCTGTGGCTTCTATGTAAGTAATCAACAGGCACTCAATGAAAACACAACTGCAGTGAGAGAAGAATACTTTGTAACCTTCTATCTTCTTAGTTACTTTATTTGACCACTTTCCTTCCTGTGCATCACAGCCGGTCTGTGGTGTTACCAAGCTCTACCTACTTTTATTGCTCCCTACGCATGTAGCCTGCCATATAGCCTTATTCTCTAGATACAGTCTTATATCCCTTACAGAGGACCTCAACCAAAATCATGAGGTACTTAGAATCATTTATATATCTTTCTGCCAAAATAGAGCCAAAACCATCTTTTCCTGTTTCACTTGGTCATTACTCTTAAGTGCTAATTCCTTCTTATTTGGATTAAGACAGCACTAAGTGTCAGTCCCCAAACCCCACAGTTTGATAAGGTGATATGCTGGATAGTCTCAAAGTCACGCTGACTAGACAGAACCATAGAAGTCAGGAAACCTAAATCCCTTTGTCTGTATTTGAAAGACAGAAGTTTCCCCTGCATCTCACTTTGTCTTTGCAAAGCAGGTACAGAAATGTGTAATGGCAGAAATTCAATCCACATCAAAATGAACACCATTTCACTTGATGAGTTTCTGCCTCATGAATGGAAAGAGGAGATAAGGCTTAAAGACTATTGACTTACTTAGTCTTGCTGTCTTTTTCTTTTGCAGCTGCCTTTTCTGAATGGTTTACTGTCCAAGTAAGGGTTGCTTGAGACAGTTCATCACCAGTTCCTTATGCCCTGGGTAAGTTCTGGTTCCTAACACTTCGTTTACAAAACTTGTACCTATTTGTGTCTAAGCAATGCTCTCTTACTGATATCTGTCACTTTGTAGTTCCTTTCCCAGATTTATGAACACTCAGGAATATTCCATTAATTAGGACATGTTGCAAACTGGGGAAAACAGACAAGAACATTTAGAGCTGCTTGTGTTTTCCTATGTCGTCTGTCCCACCCTCTTTTTTTTTTTTTTTAATGTGGATGTTCTTTTCATTTCTGTCCTTTTTCCCACCTCTAATACAATTAAAAAGTTCTTTGCACCTACTTCTTATTGAGTCAAGATTACAGGAAATACAGACAACAAAAAATAGGGTTGTAATAACAATAATAGCTTATTACTGACTGCCTGAAGCTGCTATTAAAAAGAGGCTGCTGCTATTGCACTGCATGTATAGAAAGCAGAGCACCAAGAGACACTTTAAATAGAAAAATACTTGTTAATTAACTTCAGGAATAAAAATAATCAATCCCCTCTGCTTGTGGGATGCCAAGCGTACACATTTGGTGTTAACTTCAGTACTGTGAAGGAGTTCGTCGAGATGTCTCTGTAAATTGAAAGCTTACACATGATACTGTAATTACTGACCATTTCCTAGTGGCATTAGGTGGTTTGCCACTGAGAACTGGCATTCATTGTGCTGCTGACACTCTCAGATGATCCAAACTAGGTCTGTCATGTATAGACATAAATCAATTTGGTCACAAAATTTGAACTATTACTTGAACAATGAGTTTATAATGAGAGCAAGCAAATTTTGATGCAAATAATGAGAACATGATAATCCCTATGTCTCCAGCATTCCTTTAACTGAATTTACAACATAAATTTTAGTTAAGAGAGCAGTCCGTGAACTAAAGCTCCACATGCTTTGACTCACATTCCTTTCTGCCACATATAGTATAGATCTGGTAGCTATTATCCAGACAACTGTGCATGCAAATGTTGAGGGTAGCTCCTTAATAGTGTCAAAATATGATTTGCACTGCTAAATGTTGAAGACCTCTGTCCAAACTATAACTCAGATTTTGTTCCTATCCAGGTATCTTTCTAGCCATAAGCATTTGCAGCTTGACTTAAATGGTGCTTTAATACGGAGCTTGGTGGCCATTTGGTGAAACTGCCTTTAAAGTCTTGCTTACATCTGAACTAGTAATGAAAGGGGGATAAAGTAGCTCAAATTACAACACTGCTAAACAGAAGATGCATGTGCAGCTTTCCAGCTACTTACGCAATTACCCTGCTAAGAAACTACCTTCTACTGTTCTATTGCTGCTCTGCATCATGGCCATTGTCATTCTTCTCTCCCTGGAAAGAGGCTGCCTTGAAGGAATAATTCAGATATGTTAATTTATGCTCACTTTTGTAATGAAGACAAACCTCAGTTCATAACCACTGTAAGAGTTTGTTGTATTTTCCATCTGTGTCAGGTGCAGGTCAAAAAGGTGAAAGATGCACATATCATATGTCTTACTTTGAAGGTTTATGATCAGATTCATGTTTATACAAATATAAGCCTGAAAGGAACCTTCTAAATTCATCATCTGTTTCAAGGCAGGAACAAGCATGCCTCGACCGCTGAAGATAATGCTTTTTTTTTTAGCATTTCTGGAAAACCTTTCAGTGATGGGTATTCTACAACTTTCCTAAGCAGCATATTCCATTGCTTGTCTATTCAGTTAGTAAGAACTATTGAATACCTAGCAACAGTCTCCTTTCATAACTTTAAAGCTGTTTTGTCTTACCCTAATGTCTTGCTTTATTCCAGCCTAGGCAAGCCACATTTTTTCAGCTTCCTGGGTTTTGCTGTCCTCTTCTAGACGCAGGGTGATCCACTTGCTCTTGAAATGTGTACTATACTCAAGATGCCACCTCACCAGCAAAGAGTACAACAGCTCATATTTGCAGTTGCAAAGTAAACTGTTCAATCCCCTGCTTGGAGAGTGCTTAAAACAGAAATAACTGGGACATTATCCACTAAAAATCACCAAAACTATACACTGTGCTTCTGCTGATGGTAATTTTTGCCCAAGGATCTAAAACCTGACAAAATTTAAGGGTAGAAAAAATGCATTTCTGACATGAAGAGCAAGTCCTTGCCAAACAGAAAGCTGTAATGCCCAATACGCTAGAAGTTTCAAGTACTGGGTCTTAACATTTCCACTTTCCTCCCATGAATGCACCTATTTTGAGTGTCATTCTCTAATGTCAGACTTTGCAAGCAACCAGCTTGAAACAAAGACCTGATCAGAAAATACCAGTCCAAAGTACTGAAATTCTGTAGACTTGAAAGAACGCAAAACAGGCAGTGGGAAAGCATTAGACGTTCTGGCCATAGCCCATTCAAAATCATGTTTGTTTACTTTTAAATAAACCTCTTAGTACGTACACAGAAAAAGAAAGGAACCTGTCAACCAAATCAACAAGCAGGCATAGGAAAAATGAACACAGAATATAATTTTACTTTAATTAAAGAGTTTCCTTTGAATTTCTGTAAGGCAGCAGAAACCTGAGAAAACAATTGAGTCTTGGTAATTAAATCTCTGTTTCATCCCTTCACATTTTGATATAGCAAAGAATATTTATGCCAATCTTTCAGAAAATGTAATGCCTTTGGAAGTAGTTGGATGAATGTCTGTCAGTATTGATAGATCTAGAATTCCAAATCCGTAATCTGAAAATGTATTGAAAGATTAAAAGCTTAACCAGAACAGAAACAATATTATCACCATACTGGAATGTCAGTAACATTGGATAACAAAATTTAATAACCAAGCTGAGGTACTCAATAACACACTTTATAAAACTGTACCTGATCAAAATGGTCAGGGAGCAGATAATTTCAGTAGAACACCTGTGGCAAAACCAGAGAGGCAGTGGTCTTAAGAATTCTAGGCTTTGTTATTGAGTTCTGGGGAATGATTCATGCAGCGTTAACTAATAAAAGCATTGCTATCTGTATTTTAAGATTTCGGCTCTGAAGTAATTTCTCGCTTTTGCAACAAGTAACATTTACATAGTAACACTACAAAATGCTCCTGTCTTGCCCACAGTGCTTTTTAAACATTTAAACAGTAAAATATTTTCAGTAAGTATTCTTCTCTTCCTAGAACAGCCACTCTTTTGTTTTTATAAAAAAAGAACTCATAAATTTTCTGCTTTAAAATACCTGCATTCCAAAATCAAAAAGTATTCAAAGTTAGTCTGGAATTTTGGAATTTCTTGAAACTATAGCTTGAACTAAACACACAATGCAAGCTGGAGTGGGGGCAGGGAGTGGGCAGAGGCAGCTGGGGAATGACTGTGTATGAGGGTACTCATATGTCCTCTTGTAAAGACAACTTGCAAGCAATCTCTTCCCCCAACAAATGCTGGTGGTGAAATGATGATAATGTTCACCTCTCTCTAAAATTTCATAGGGAAAACACTGCAGAAGATTGCTGGAGCTTGTACCCATTTCAGCTGGTTTATCTACTCTTCTTATGAGGACAGTTCCTACAACGCCTTGGAGTTTGCACAACAAGGCTGTTCTTTCAGTGGAGAAGTTGATTGAGGGAGCCAGCTACTGGAACAAAGAAGGAATATGAGGTGAAAGAATAAGCAACAAGGTTCCAGCTGCTCCAGAAGCTAAAAAAAATTCTGGCAAAGATGGAGAATTACATGTTCCCTCACTTTAGGAAGTAAGATAATGCTCTTCCAAAGAAGAGAGAGTTCAGCACTGGCACAGCAGATTGGCCATTCTTTAGCTGTAGGAGGGTAACAAAGGGCAGGAAAATTATAGAGTCAACACATGCTTGATTATTTTTTTTAATAATCTGATATGGGGTATTTGTATATGCGTGTTGCAGAGGAAGGGTCCTCCCAAAATCCCTTGCACTGTATGGAAGCCCTAAAACTGCTTACAAAATACTTAAGCTTAGAGCTTAAGTTGGTTATGAGATAGCGCTGAGGAAAGAGATGGCATGTTAGCTCCCAGCTGTAAGTCTTTCATAGCTCAGGAGGAAACCCTGTGTAGCCACAACAACTGATCGAAATCACCCTTCTGAGCAGGACCTCTGCAGTAAGTTTCCCTTGGCATTGCTGTGGCAGGTACATATATCATTCAATCGCTCTTCCCAGACACTCCATTTTATTTTTAAAACTCCCTAGAGATACCAAGACTGCAGGACTCTCTCCCATACACCTGAAAACTGTGGTTCACCTGCCAGATCAGTGGGAAATATGGTGCTAGTTTTAAATGATGTGGAAGTTTTAGGGGATCAGATGAGAATGTGCATGTGGATGATTCTGTTGCCTTTTTTTTCTTCGCACTATCTACTGACCTATGACTATTCTTTAAAATAATGAAAACATATGGATATTCTGGATGTTCTTCACTGAGTTTTTTGCTCTGTGGAAACAGACCTGAAGTTACATACTACTTAAAATACCAATCAGAACCTGTACTGTACCCTTAGTGACTGGGAAAGGCAGATGATTTTCCTGTGTTTCAGAGCTTTTAGATCAGCAAGGTTAAAGAAACCATTTTGTTTTGGCTGTGATTTGTTGGGAGCAGAACCCATCTTTGTAATTGCAGTCAGTTTTGTTCGACTTCATGCTGCATGTAACAACTGTACATAAAAAGGATCTTTTGGTCTTGGAGCCTCATAAATTGAGTGAAGAACTTAACAAGGAGCTGTTGCCTTCTAGCTTTATAGCCCATTTTTAATGGGCACATTAAATGTTTGGCCACAGCTTAGTAACAGGATAAAAAAATTAAAGGTTATAAAATGGTCTAAATGAAACTGCTAAACATAACCTGTAGGAAGACCCATTAAAAGCAAATGCCTATTTAATAGGATGATCAGGCATATGTTTTTTAATGTCATTTAAGTGATTGATCGGACATGAAAATGACTATAAACGAGCACACATTGTACAATCCAGCCTGTAGAATTCTTTATTATTTGGTTGAATTAATCTTGGGAAGATGCAACAATGATTTATAGCTGATGTTAGAGGAAATCAAATACTTGTACACTTGATAATCTTCATTACAAATTGAAAAGCTAAAGACATCCTAACTGAGTAAAAAGCACCTCAGGAGTTTCATTTATTCTTTGTAGAGCAAAGCTGGCTATCCTCTCCCCCTTCCGACTTCATTTCTGGTTTTTGGAACACTTGTATACAGCCAATAAAATGCCTTAATTAGCAGGGCAGAGTTATTAAAGAGACCTTCCTGGAAAACTTCAAACCACAAAGTATATATTATTTTTCTGTAGATTCTTGTTTACAAGCAGAATAAGACTGCAAGAATTTATGTCAGTGAAAAAAATTATTTACTAAAGCAGAAAAATATTAAGGTTGTGTCTCTTGATGTCTCTTGGTGGTGGTGTTTTCTTTTTTTTCATATGGATAGTATTGGTTGAGGTTAGAGAGCAGTCATTCTTTGTACTAAAGCTAACTAGGGGCAAAATGAGGTCGCTCATTGCAAAGTGGTTGGAATCCCTAAACCCATGCAATACTCCATCAGACAACTTGCTTTAAGACTTGGCTTAGTCAGGAAACTGTTTTAACATGGTAGCTTCATGTTTGGGAAAGAACTAAAAAATCCCTGAAGATTAATTTTTTCAGCTTTTAACATCATTGAATTGTCTAGAATATTGTCTTAATAGGAATTAATTGAATCCATACTAATGCTATAATGGCAATGTCTGAAATGGTACACTTTTACCAGCATTCAACAACCAGGAGAAGAATTACCATCAGCCTTTTGTGCAGTTTGTCATCTTCTGACCCTTCCTTTCATACATCAGCCCTTGCAGTTCTTCTGACAAGGCCACAGGGAGAAGGATTTGGTTATTTTATTTTTGTGGTTTTGTGTTGCTCCCTGTCCAGTCAGAATTTTCCTGTTGTTTTGAAGTTTTCTTAAACAGAAAGAAAAATTACAAATCCCTATAGAACAAAGAAAATCAAACTGTCACGAATCTTACTTCACTCAGATCCTAGCCTACAACTCTAGACCTTTACTCTTGACACTCAAGGCAGCTCCTATTTATATTTTCCTACTTTTTACAATGTAAATGTCACATAAATGCATAAACAAAACTCCTGTATTTCTAGATTGCTTTATAATTAAATAATATCTTAGGGTGTTGGGCCAATAGACCTTTTCTTACACTTTGATTGATAGAGATGCAAGACTAATATCTGCTTGGAAATATTAGGATCAATGTGTCGGTAAATGTTCATAACAGCAAAATAGGCTGAACTCTAAAAAAAACCATGTTTTACCTATGGAGTAGATGGTGTTTAATTTAAATCAGTGTCACTGGAAGATTTGCCTTTTAGAAATGAATCTGGATTGCACAGTAACATGAAGACTATTCCAATGTATAATAAATGTGTGTATTCAGTCAGGAATGTGCCCATGTAAGATCTCTCCCACCTATCTGCCTTACCTACACCATACATATTATTTTGCCTCTTCTCATTCTCATGCATTCATAAAGTCCTCTGAATTAACTACTAATGTCAAAAAGATTAATGAAAAACAAATGGGTTTCAACACCTTCTGCAAAAAGTATCAAACATTCTGCTTTTTTAAAACTAGTTTCAGTAACAAATGCAAAAAAGAATAAATGCTCAGAAGTCACCGTGACTCCATGTACATTTGGACAACAAGCCATTCCTGTGCAGCAGCATCTCAGAACAAACCTAATTTTCAGAAGCCAGCAAGCTTTTTTCAGAAGCTCCTGAATGATAGTCAAGCACCAGCTATTTGTCCATGTGAAAACTACAGAATTTGGTATACGCTATCTCCGGGATTAGTGAAATTCAAGAAAATTGGTGCTAAGGAATGAAAATGTTATCACAAGTGCGATTGGCCTGTTGTTTGTGAAGTGTCAATATTCTCAGCTTGATTTTAAAATAATATTATTTTACTTTAATATTTTGGGGCTTTATTCTCTAAATTGGACACCATTAAATAAACACTTTTTCAGCATCATTATATGAAAAGTCCAATAATGCTGAGCTAGTTCATCAATACATCAGATAGACAGTCTCAAGCACCTGTGATAAAGTCACATGTGACTGAAATATGTTTCTAGGAACAAAAAGACAGGATGCAGCCTTTATAAAAGGCATCAAGAACTATTTCTGTCATAATATCTTTCTCTAAAATGAAAGGTTTAAAGACCATCTTTCAGGTAGTTGTGTCCTCTTTCTGCTCCCTTTGGAAGGCCCACTGCTCTGATCTTGCTTCTACTTCAGCTCTATGCATATATAGCTGTCCTGGTTCCAGCTGGGGTGCAGTTAACTTCCTTCTCGGCAGCGGGTGCAGCTGTGCTGTGGCTGTGCTGTGCGAGCAATGCTGACAGCACACGGGTGGGTTTGGCTGTGCCCGGGTGGTGTCTATCCTCAGTCAGGGACTTCTCGGTGTCTCAGGCCCGGCCAGCGAGAGGGCTGGGGGGGCACGGGGAGCTGGGAGGGGACACAGCCGGGACAGCTGGCCCGAACTACCCAAAGGGATATTCCACACCATGGGGTGCCGTGCTGAGTATATAAACTGGGGGGGCTTGTCTGGGGCTGCCGACCATTGCTCAGGCGCTGGCTGGGCATCGGTCAGCGGGTGGTGAGCAGGTGTGCTGTGCATCACTTGTTTGGTTTTTTCCCTTCCCTTTGGATTTCATTCCTCTCCCACTCTTCCTCCTTTTCATTATAGCAGGTACTGTTATTAGTATTATTGCTTTTTGATTTTTATTTTATTTCAATTATGAAATTGTTCTTATCTCAACCCTTGAGTTTTACATTCCTTTCCAATTCTCCTCCCCATCCCTCCGGCTGCCTGGCACCTAAATACAGGCCAGGGTTAAACCATGACAATAGCAATCAGCATCTCTCCCTGCTTTAATGTAAGAATATGGAAAAGTCATGCCTTTCGAGTTGCTCCCCGGATCATCTCTGTATATCTGATGCATTTATTTCAGTTTGAGCCCACCTTTCCAAAGCATCCCTGACCAGCACCGTCTCTGAGATTCCCAGCAAAATTTATCACTGTGGCCTTGTGCTAGAATGCTGTGTGTCTCCTTCTGTTGGAAATCACTTGCCTAACATTTCATGCTTATTTTTCTCATAGCCAAGTCAAATCTAAAGTAATGTTGCGGTGATTGAATTCAATGAGGTTAGCCACATTTTCCTTTGTTTTCAATGAATAAAAACCCAGATTATCAACTGTACTTTTACTATTAACTCCTGATTACAGGCAATATTGCATTTTGGATATTTACATTTTAAACCAACATTCTACCATTCCAGTTATCAAGCTGACCCTTGTAAGAAATATAAGAAATATTTTGCATCTTGAACCTTCAAAGACTTCCAAGAACCTTCTGTCATGTTAAGTCCACTTCCACTACAGATGGGAACTGCCCTGGATTGCAGACTCTGTGTCCACATTCTCCTGGTCCAGACTCTTGAAGAAGGGGCTGTTCCTGGAAAGACTGAATAGATCAATGAATAAACCAATAATGCCAGGTTAGGGGTCACATCTCACCTGGTGCATCTAAGACCATATGTATAGGTTTAGTGGTGAAATATGAATGCAATGAAATAAAATATTTAAACTCATCATGTGGTCACCACCCCTCACCTTGAGGTGGCTTCACAGATCAGACAATGCTGAAGTCCAGGTGCTGAGGACCACATCCACAGTACACAGAACTAACTGCTCATAACCATCTGTGGAAATGTTCACTGGTGGAAAAAAACCTTGAAACAAGGGTCAAGTGTATATCAAGTGTGACAGGGGAACCAACAGGACAGGGTGCACAGCAAAGTGTCCCCCAGGGGGCAGACAGCATCCCTCCCCACCCTGCCTCTGGGGCAATCACAAGTCTCCAGTGCCCAGGGCTTTCAACGTGCACAAGCTGGCTTTCCCCATGCATCACAAGCATCTCCCAGTCTGCTTTCAGATACAAGGTGAGGAATGCATCCATCATGCCTCTCAGGAGGTCTCATCAGTGGGTTTAGCAGTAGTCAGGAAGGTATTTTCCTGAACAGCAGTGATGAGCTCAGACTTCGGTTTTGCTTTCTTTATACACCCGTCTAGAAGGAGACACAGGGCTGGCATGCATTTATGCACTGCTGTTGCAGCCTTACCCTCAGCTCCACAGAGAAGGCAGTTTCTTGCAGTAATAAACACTAGTAAGCAGCCTGCAGGGTACTGGCAAGGCTGGCACGCAGGCAGTTTTATCTGGATGTGGGTTTGTGTCCTGAGAGTTTTGGGAATAAGGGTAGGAACATATCAACTGTGATGAAACCCAGCTTTCTGGTTTATACAGCATAGTTCTTAATCAAGTCAAGTAATTTTGATATCTCCCACCTATAAGTGATATGGTAGGAAGGAGGATACAGTTTGCATCTGGAAAACACATGACTGAACCAAATTTACAGCCTTGCTTTTGAATGCAGTCACTATAGTAAGTATGTCACCTATCGTTTCACTTGTTAGGTTAAATCCATTTGTAGCACGAACAGGTCCCTCTCAGAAGGTTAGTGGTAGGAGGGTCAAGTCTGCAGTCCAGCACATACCATTTTGTAAAGACTCTGGAGATTATATTTCTCTGGTGGCAAGTCACTGGTGACATCTTAGGTCCTAAAGCTGATCCTACTGGTTTCCTATAGACCAAAGCTACAATGGAATTGTCAGCCAACCTGCACTTTGCATACTCCCAGGTGCTTTAGGTTCCTTACGATAAGTCAAATTCAATGAAATGGACTTGTATATTTCCTTCCTATAACTTGCAGTCCTTTTTTAAACCAGGGAAATAAATAATTATTTTATTATAATTAGTAATAGATGTATTTATATTATTTATACATCTGTAAAAATATAAAAAAAATAAAAATTACAAAATTATCTATGGCTTCTATAATAAAGAAGTTGTCAGGGATGGGTGTTGAATCTGCTGTATATATTTCTCTTTCTAACCTGAAAATTAGGTATTTTGAGAATTCTGAATAGACATTTCCTGTCATAGTACCTCTACAAAATCAATGTTTCTTTCAGACAATCTTTGTACTAGTTAGTTGAAAATATAATCAAATTACAAAAAATTGAAATTATCTGAAATCATACAGAATTCTGTAGGATGGTTCAAAAATAATCTTTTCTAGTTGCAGGATAATCGAGGTGAGGAAGAAGGGGCTGAATCAGTCATGCACTGTCTGCAAACAACTACATTTGAGGGTGAAAAAACCTCCCTCCCAGAAATCAAATGTTTTATTCTGTCAAATATTTACTCCAAATCTTAGCTTCACATAGAGACATTTACATATATAATGTCTACGAACATAATCCCTAAGTCTACAATTAAGAAAAACCATGTACTTTAGCATCTATATTATATAAATGGGATTGTTCTTCAGGAGTTGACTTTCTATGGAAAACATTGTTTGAGCTTTATTCTGTAACCCATATGACATAATTTGAGAGTTAATCAGTGTTTGTCCATCTCACAAACACAGTACATAACTTCCCAGCTGGTAGCTAAGCCATGATTGGCATTGATCTGAGAAAGTAACCTGAGAAATACAATGCCCAACAATGATAATTAGTGGAAGCTCTGTACCTGTTGTGATCCCATGTGATCCAGAAAACCTGGGATACAGAGAGACACACTGTCCCAAGCTACCAGATGATTTTCATAAAGAACATCAATGTTCGAAAATGATTACAACTGGATTGCTGTAATGACAGCACCAAACTCAACTATTAGCCCATAATAAGGTTTCCTAATAGTTTTGAGATGTTCAGTATTATATTTCCGAAGTTTTCCCTTGATGTGTCAGAGAAATATATAAACTAAAATTTCTCTCAACTTCTTGAAAGGCACTCTCTATTCTTTTAATTAATTCCCTTGATCCTTTTGAAATAATTTATGCCTTTTATTGCCCTATATTTTGAATGCTTATCTGATTCATCTGAAAACCCCAGAGGACAGAACATCAGCCACAGCCATCCCAAAAATAATTCAAAATAGTGCCTAGGTCATGAGAAATTGCTAGCCATCTATCTAAGATAATTCTTGAGAGAAGTGTTAATGGGTCCCAGGATGGAAGTTACTCATATAGATACATTTCATGTCCTTGTACTTTGCCTGTATTAATTTTATAGCTCAAGCCAATATCTCTTAGAGGAAATTCCCTTTTCTCATTAAGTCTGTATTTCACACAAACAGCAGTGAAGTAATTTGAAATGGGAGTTTTCTGAAAAAGATTTTTCCTTAAAAAAATACAAAACAAACCAACAAATGGAATCTGATTCTAAGTACTTTACTACTTCTTCCAAGACCTATTCTGTCAAGCCTACTGCAAACCTGAAAAGTATTCTAAATGGTGTGTGCTGACATTAGGGATTTCTAATGCCTTCTTTGCACTTTATTTACCAGAATTTGAAGAGTATTTAATGCACTGAGGAACCCTTTAGAACCGTTGTTTTTCCAAATCAGCACTGAGTAAGGGTAACTGCAACAAAATATAGTTGGTAAAATAATGTAATTCAAATTTCTCCATGGTGGAGTGTATCGATGGCTGTTACAGTTTTTGCTATAGGATTTACAGCCATATGAAACCTTCAGTTGACAGACCGCTTAACAGCATATGCCTCACCTATTCCTAAGTTAACTCTGAAACACATTAAATAGTGTGTATGTACCAACAAAGGAATGACAGAATGAAGAAGGGCTTTGGCAAAACCTGTCTTTGAATCTTTTATTCCTGGCACATAGAGACCTCTTGGTGGACTGTCTTCTTGGGGTGAGGGAGGGGTGGGGGAAGAAGCTTTTTTCTTAACAAATTTTTAAATACTGTGTTAACACATAATTCCGCAGTACAATAGACATAACGTTAGGCTCTTATCTACTCAGTGAAATGTAAGAAAACTTGAACATAGGAAGAAAAATGTTTTTATTTCTATGGCACAGAAATACTGTTTCAATTGCTTTGGGTTTGCATTTTTAACATGGAATATTTCTGATTTCAGAGATGAATGAACTTGAAGATCTAACTTCAAAATTGCTTTAAAATTATTGTCACTGAACACCTAATTTATGAAACTATTTTACTTCTGTAATCTCTGGAAGCAACATCTTCCTATTTTCTCTTCCATGGAAGTTTACAGTCAGGTAAGTCAGACTGCTGATATGCAGTGACAAGCTGTGAATTGTCTGGGGGAGTTCTTGTGTCAGTGGTAACAAACAGAGCAGCACAAGGCAAGGAGCTCTTACCTAAACACCACTCTGGGGGCAGTGCTCCCCCACGGACCTCCCAGGAACAAGGTTTTCCGAGGATGGCCTTTTGTTCTCAATGTGCACTTCACCTGTATGTGTGCAAAGCCCATTTGCTGAGGGAAGGAATAAACGTAAGACTTCGAGTCTGATCCTCAAATCTCATCCTGGCTGTGCCACTAACTCTACAGAATACAGTACACAAGTAATTTTGTCACTCTCTCCACAAACAGCATCCTTTCCAAATGGCTTTACTGGTATCTTCCAGCTACGCCATCGAAGAAATATAGCAATGTTACAGAGGCCTCAGTCGGTGAGGTAATTATGTTCTACTGGCATTATAAAGCTTATGTATGCATTTGCAGAATCAGAGTGTTATGGCCTGTGCTGCATTCTGATATGCCAAGCTATAATGTAATTATTATTTAAAAAATAATTTAAAATTTTAAATTTAAAATGTTAATTTTAATTTTTAAAATCATTAAAAAATATTAATGTAATTATTACATCTATTTTCATAATGTCTGAATGCTCCAATCAGGGGTCAATGCCCAGTGGTACCAGGCATTACCCAGAAATTTTTAATACAGGACAGATTTTTCCCAGAGTTGCCTTATAGATTATCAGTGTACATGGGTAATACAAGAGCAGAATGAAGATGATTTAGGTCGCCTCGGCAGTACCTTTTCATACTTTTCAGCATTTGCCTCATTTTTATGTTGAACCTTAGATTTAGACTTTCAGATTTGCCAAAGGTTGGTCTGTCTTGTGCTTTGTTTCATATGTAGAGCTCTTCTAAGGCACTTCTGTAAATTTTAACCCTTTTAATGCTTGTTGCATCATGTAGATTTCTTCCTATCCCACTTTTCACTAATGACTATATAGATCAGTCACATACCTTTTTTTCTCTTATTCCACCAAGACCCAGAGCACTTGCTTTCCACTGGATTATCTCCTTGTCCCTTGATTCCTGTGCAGGGGCGAGGCAGAGCACACACAGTCTTTTAAAGCTGTGAACAGACTTTCAGAGTTTCTGGTTTGGTGAAGTGGGGTGTTCACTGGACCTTTTAAGCTAAACAGAGTTTAACTATTTCTCTAATGTTGTGTTCTGTATTTTCTTTTTTTTTTATCTTTGCATATGCAAAAATTTCCTTACAGAGTATGGATATCCAGACCCTAATGGTACATGCCCTTTTGTGCTGGTTTTGATTGAGATAGAGATAAATGTCTTCATAGTAGCTCGTATGGGGCTATGATTTAGATTTGTGCTGGAAACAAGGTTGATAATTCAGGGACATTTTCATTATTGCTGAGCAGTGCTTGCACAGCCCCAAGGCCTTTTCTGATCCTCACCCACCCCACCAGTGAGTGGGCTGGGGGCACAACAGCAGACACAGCTGGGACAGCTGATCCCAACTGACCAAAGGGATATTCCATGGCATATGGTGTCATGCTCAGCAGATAAAGCTGGGGAAAAAAGGAATTGGGGATTTCCAACATTATGGTGTTTGTCTTCCCAAGTAACCATTACACACAATGGAGCTCTGCTTTCCTGGGTGTGGCTGGACACCTGCCTGCCCATGGGAACTGGTGAGTGAATTCCTTGTTTTATCTTGCTTGCATACGCAGCTTTTGCTTTACTTGTCAAACTGTCTTTATTTCATCCCACAAGTTTTCCCACTTCTACTCTTCTGATCCTCTCCCCCAACCCACTGTGGGAGCAGTGTTGTCGGCTGGGGTGAAATCACAATGCCTTGTTGCTACAGTCGGTCTTTGTTTACAGATTAGCTCTTCAAATCAGGAGATTAAAGAAGAATCTGAACTTCTGCTTTTTTGAACTCTTACAATTTGTAAATCACAACAAATATCAGTCAGCATCTAGTGGAATATATATATATATATTCTCCAGGCTGACGTGCTGAGATCTGTGGACTACATGATCCCTTCGCATATTTACTGTCCACAGTTAACGCTTAGAAGGAAAACTTTGAGACAGAGACTAGGAGAAAACATAGGAAATACTGCAGTGGGAACATTTCTGCCATGTACATGAAAAATGTGGGCACACTTCTTCACATCTTCTCAGGGGATCAAAAGTCTGACAGCTTTACGTGGACCTTCCTATCCCCTCATCAGAGAATCTTTTAATTTTGTGGCCAATATATATCATAAAGCCTTCCTCAGTCAGTAGCCATTCCTACCTATCTCCTGAAGAGGGTGTCTTTGATGAACAGTTTGTAAACTGCACTGCAGTTCTTTTATTTCACAGACACTTTCCAACTATGCTGCTCCTTGAGTGTTTTTTCAAGGCCAACGTGCTTGTCTCGCAAGCTAGTTCTCCTTCCCCTGTCTTTTAGCACCAGGACCTTGAACCCACACCTCACCTGTCAGCATATACAGAGGGCTGGCAGGAGCGCCTGCAGCAGCTGTACCACAGCCCGCGAGAAGCATCAGTTGTTCAGATAACCTCAAGCATATTGTGTTAATGATTGGCTTTGTTATTTTTCTGCCAAGGATGAGTGGCAGTTTCTCAATAGATCTGATTGTGAACAAACAGGAGGTTTGAGAAACAGTGGTGTCTCAGCTAGAACACCCAGCATTCCTACCGACAGAAGCAGGGTGGCAAGGGCAGAAAAGGAGGCAGTTATTGTGCATACATTCTCACCACAAAGCCCACAGTTCAGTTTCCTGGTTTTATATGGGGAATTCAATGAAGTCATTATCTACCTTCAGCCCAAACTCCATGGACAGAAATGGATTTGCTTCGAGAGGTGGCATGAACTGGTGGACAGCACCAGTAACTGATCACCCATCTCTGAATTGCAAGTTACGTATTCAGGAACAGTAGGAGACCTGCCCGACGTCTAATCATGCCCACTTACGTCTTTCTCTATGTAACTAGTAGGAGGCTCTTTGTGACTTGTTTACAATAGAGAGAAAGGCTTTTGCAGTCACAAGGTTGCTTGGTTATATTTTTCCATGTACTTGAAATAATGTTTCAAAAGGAAAGTCTGTTGGTTGTGCTGCAGCAAACTGTGAGAACTTTTCAGCAATTACATGATTTAGTAATAGCAGAGCCATCCAGTCGATCAGCTTGAACTCTACCTTAATTTTCAGCTGTAAGTTTTTGCAGCACAAAGATACAGAAGTTATGGGTGAACATCCCTTTTTCAGTAATGTCTTTCCTCTGAAGTTTCTCATAAAACACAGATCAGGCTCTCCCAGCTCACAGCTGGGAATCAGTGGAGACAAGGCAGTTACGTGGCATAGCAAGGACATGTACCTGTCGTGTAATTCACCGTTCTCCCACTAAGAGCTGCAGTCCTAGTGAATGCTTTTTCTAGCTCTGCTGATGTAGAACAGCTAGATTTATTAGCTCACATGTCACCCTGATATGAGATACCAGGGGACTCACTCAAGAGTGTGAGCTAGTATGGCTGGCCCCACTGACATGTCTCATTCCATACCTCTGATTTTTCTGGTGCTGATGGATGGTGAGTGACCAGCAGAATCAAAACAACAGTTTTTGTTGGTCCTGACTTACTGGCTGCTTTTAAAGAAGCAGTACCTGTAGTAACAGCTGTAAAAGATGAGCAGATTTGGTTTAACAGCTTCTCCCATTAGGGTCTCAAGGCCTAGATGCAGATATATGGTACCGGTTTCCAAGGAGAATATTAAAGAAAATGAGTCAGCAGTAAAAAGCTCAGGACCACATTGGCTTACAAAAGAAGATGATGCTCAGGGTTTTACTGAAAGGAGGCAAAAAATTCACAGCAGAATCATCTCCATTTTAGGCTGTGGGTAACAACAGAAGTGTATATTCTCATGCTACTTAACTATGTCTAAATCCCTGTGATTTCTGTGATTAAGATAGTGAAATGCATCTATTACTTTCTCCCTTCTTCACTGCAGTTCTTCTTTTCAGGAGTTATAATGTAAGAAATCTCAGGAGACAAAAATAGCCCTAAAATTAATGGGCATGTACTAGAAGTTTTAATAGACGTGGGACTGTTGTGTTGGCAGATACTAAGCTGGAATGCTTGAAAATAAAGATTCTTTAAATTAGACACAGGAGATGGCATCAGCACAGCAATGACTCACATCATCAGCACAGCGGAGAACAAAGCTGAAGGAAATAAAAATGACCTGTAGTCACCAACACAGTGATATCTTAGCTACCCCACTACCTTTTTACTAAGAAATACCTCAGTTATCCTACCATAATTTGAAACATTAAGCATTGACTCATCATTGGTGACTGTTGTAAACCAAGGTAGCCTGGTAAATATTCTTCATCTACTTAAGAAAATAAAAATATGCTTTCTAAAAAAAAAAAAAAAACCAACGTAGACTGACAATTACTTGAAGTACTTTCCTGTAATTTGCTCAAACAAGACTATGTTCTGAAAGCTGAAATTCATATTCCTTAAAGTTTTGAATGCTGACACTTTGTTTAATCCAAGTAGTTACTGAGTTTAGCGTAAGAAACCCGAGTACTGTGTTCTTTTAAATTCCACTTTGTTTTGGTGTTAATTCAGTGTTTTACAGAGAAAATATTTCATTTAAAAATGGAAGGTAGTTTCTTATATGTTACAGTAAGATTGAAATCAAGAAATGTGAGGCCCAGGACTACACTCATAATTGCATTTTTTTTGTTTTATATAAATGTGAACTTCTTCCAAGCATATCCAGTTAACCACTTCTTTTATTGCCTCCAAGATTTCATGCTGATTTGGCAGCAAACAAACATCAAATATATAGCATGTCAACTTTCATGAATAGCCTCTGAGTTCAGAGCAACTGAGCAGAAATTACAAATTAAAGCAAAATACAAATCAATATTCATTATGGCTTACAGCCCAGCTTTCCTTGAAATCTGCAAGTTCTTACTTGCATGCTATTTTAGAATTAGTATTTTCAGTTATTGTATTTTGGAGGAATCAGAAGACTAGTAGTCTAAGTTTAATCACTTAATCACTTTAATCACTTAAAGATTAGCCATGTTCATCAATAATTTCTTGCTTTTTCTAAGACTCTCAAATAAGAATGACAGGACAGAGTTGCAAAATTATATGTGTTCAACAATACGGTTGATTATTGAAGTCAATGGAGTTACTCTGGATATATACTGTTATAAATCAAAACAATGTGAATCCACAAGGAAGACTCCTTTTTTGGCAGCGATGCCATAATTTAGAGAGACTCCATCTTTGCAGCAGCAGGGGAAAGAAGATTAGGATTTGGGGACTGCTGGTCCTGAATTTCCCTATTCCTTCAGGCTGGTCAGTGCTTCTCCTCACCATGGTACCTGTCCCTGGTCTCTCACATCCCCCAGCAACAGCTAAATGTGCCCACTCCATGTCAGCTGCAGGGACCCAGACTGTGTGGGAGAGGTGCTGGGCTGGCCACCATTGCTAAGCTTAATGGCACGGATGCTGCTGGGAGGACATCACCATACTCTTGTACTCCTGACGGCTCTTCTGACCTAACCCATGGAAATATATACTTCTGTGTCACTCATGACATATTATTAATTACTTCCTCAACAGAAGCAAACTAACTTTCACAGCATTAATTGAAACAATGTTTTTATCATTATCCTTTTGTTATTTTACCTGAGAAAGCATCTTGCCTATTTTAAACTTAATGAAATATACTTCACGAAGAAAGTTTTCTCAAGCTTAAAAATATCAAAGAAGTCTAAACCTGAATAAAAGCAGAAGCAGCAAACCAGAATGAGGGGTTTATTGCTTAGGCTATAAGAAGTGAGCAGGATAGGATGCTAGAATAAAGAGCTCTACCAGTAAAGTCCTTGGATATCTTCCTGCAAGCAAAGTCCTTTTCACTCTAAGATCTAGATCTCTACAGTGGATCTTTGCCAAATGTTTAGCTCTTGTTCTATGCATCCTTTCCCATCTGTGATGCTTACAACCCGGTCAGGTTAATATACACAGTACAGTCTCATCTCATGACCATTTCACAAAGTAGATGTGCTCTCCTAGGAATGAAATTTCCACAAGAGTAGGAGAAAAAATGCTCATTAACTGCAGAAAAAGGGAGAGAAAGCATTTACACCAAGAACAAACACTGTAAGTTAAAAAGTATTATACTTTGATTAACTGCATCTTGCGGAATCATTTATATATGTATGAAGAGGTGTTAAACTTTGTTACCATGAAGTACAGACTTTCAAGTCCTGTTTGCACTTGTACCATCGACCATGAAAAGCACAGAAAAATGGAAAATCATTGAAGAATCAAAACTCCTCTAATTTCATTTTTATCCTTCTTCCTAAGCCTTTGCATACTATGCTGTCTAAGGCTTTGTCTGGACTGTCTTGCTTTTTTCACCATCATTCACCAAATTAAAATAAAATACTTCTACTGTCCTAACATGTACCAGTTTCCTCCTTGGCAATGCTCATAGGCCATGTTGTATCAGGATTTTAATTGGCATGTCAAAACAATTCTTAAAAATTCCAACTTTAACTAGCTTGCTTATGCAAGTATGATTATACATGGAGAGAACACTGCAAGAGTATTAGTGCTCAAGACAGCAGAGGCAAAGTGAGCAGTCCCCCACAAAAGAGGGAGGAAGAAAGAAACTTGATAGGATTACAACACCTGCCCCGTACTACAGATCGGCATTTTTCTCCCAGACATGTTAGTAATTTTTGTTACGGATTTTGTTCTTCTCTCTTCCACTTATACACTGCACATCTTCCCCACCTGTAGCACAAAGGCAGGTGTTCCATTAATTGCATAGCCTGTGTTACCACTGCTCCAAGATCAGCTATCAGCTCATTTTAGGTATTACAACTAGATGAAAACTTAAAGTCTTAAAATCAATTAAAATGGCAAAGCGTTATCCCTACCTGCGTTGAAAATGGGAATGGAACGTACTCAGTAACTTAGAAGAAACTCTTGGGCACTGTAGACTAGGCTGGTAGGTAACCAGTGTACACAACTGTTACATGAGCAGGGAAATAGGCAAGGAATGGATTAATTAAACACTTGCTTTGTGAGGGTTATCTGAGCTTTCCATAACTTTTACAACAGCATGCTCATGCATACTCCTTCTGGGTTAAGTGAAGTCTCAGGGCACACTGAACTCTAAATTGCCTTCAGAGAGTTTTGGGTCAGAACAGGTTGCCATCAGATGACGCGTGAGATTAGCTCTATCAGAAGCAGAAATGGCATTCTTTTTTGAGAAGTTGTACAAGAGGTTGTCAATCACTGCACAATTCAAATACTGTCCAAGGACAACATATATTCAAAGTGACCTGAAAACTGCTGGTCTTCCTTCTGAACACTATTTCTGATCTATTAATAAAACCTTGTACATAAAGTAAGTGGCACTTCATTGTTTCCAACACCCAATACCAAAGAAGCATCTTAAAACATTTTTTAAATTCATTCTTCAAAAGGAAAACACTCCTATGTAAAAAAAAAAATTACTGTTTCTCACTTTCTTTTATGCAGCTTCTTTTTCAAGCCTCTTCTCCTATCCACAGTGGCTATGCCTCAGATGTCTTTGTAATTTCTTAGTGGGAATATACACTTATGATGTGCATTTTAGATGTTTTCCTCAATTTCCCAGCAATTTTTCATTAGGATCTCCTAGAACCCACAGTTATTAGCCATTGATTGCTGAAGTAATTATTGCTGACAACTGTAGTTAGCAAGACTTGCCATGATGACAAAGAGCATTTACTGATCCTGTATACTTTCTTAAACCTTGGTGGCTTTTCCCACAGCAGAAGCAAATCTTAATGCATTTCACAGCAGTGAGATTTGCCTACCATTGGCACATACCAATGTTGTGACTTAAATGTAACTACAGATTACTTACTATTCATGTTGCTTTGAAAGACTGCATCAGCTGAAGAGTGAGAGAACTATTGTTAAAATATTGTGAGTTATATGAATGAGATAGATAGAAATGCTCTGTTTATAGCACTGTTTGCATCATGCTTTTATGCCTCTATCACAGAGAATTTAAACCTACACCAGACTCTGAACATAAACTTATGCTCCAAATGAACTTTCAGTAATTAATGTAAAAGGGTACATTAATGTAAAAGGGTACGTTAATGTAAAAGGGTACAAGAAAACAGTGTAAAAAAGGCAGTCCGAAACAAGCCACAAAGCATAAGCCTTTGCAGCAGAATGTGAAATCTGAACATGAAATGGTAATCTCCCTCAAGAAAGAGATTTCAGTGTCTTACACCAAACTACAGCAGATAAATGCACTGTAAAGGTTTTTCATACACTGTCAGTTAGTCTCACATGGCATACCAGACCTCTGACCACGCAACACAGACCAGACTTATCATAAAAGTGTCATTTTTAATTTCTAGCAAAGAGATAGTTAACACTATGTTTCTCATATATCATTACTGGTTGACTGAACAACACCATTCATGCAAAAAAATTAAATTAGTCCATCTTGATCACTTTCAGTCACTGTAGCTACAGTGAGTTTTAAACCTCTTACACAGCAAAATGTAGAGGAATGAATCTGGGTTAGTTAACATTGATAATATACAACTGTGGGTTGGCTTCAGGGTTGGCCAATGTAGATAATGTGCAGCTGTGGCTGGTTCTTTTAAGTGGTTGAGAGCCAATGAAGAGAGAGCAGCTGAGGAAGAAGCAGAGGGAGGAGGAAGCAAGAGAAGAGAGAGCAGGTCCTGGATGAGTGAGATGAGGAGAAGGCAACAGAGGGACTGTATGAAGAGTATGCTTGATGAGATGGTAAAAGACCTTGTTGCAGCTTGATAGTTTGGAGAGTGCTGTGACAGCAAAATCCATAAGAACCTATGTCATTTAAAAATAGTTTAAATGAAAGTAAAAATTTATCTTCTATAGCATTGCAGAAAAAGCAATTGAGTGTAAGCCATAATTCCCAGCGCTGACTGCTTCTTAGTTTACACTAAGTTTCTGAAGGAAAAGCAGCTTTATCTCTGGGGAATCTGAATATCTGAAGCTTCATCTAGAACATTCCTGAAGCATGCATCTAGAAAGTACACATATAGTTTTATACCATGAATGGGAAACATGCAAAAAATAATGCATTATCTTGGTCATAACTTATATCCATAGTTTGTTTTTCAGACTGAAAAAAAAATTAGCAGTTTTTAGCAAGGCTGTTTCAGTAGGAATAGAATACACATTTAGAATTTTCAAATAAAATTTCAAAAAAATCTCATTAATGCCCTTCTTCTTACTGACATAATGGAAACAGAAGAACTCTACATATTCAAATGTCCTACAGAAAGGATAAGACCCACATCTGAGGTATGATAATGTACTAAGCCCTGCTCAGTGTGCACTGAAATCAGTAACTCTAGTCAAAAGCAGTATCGTTGAAATTATGAATTCAGAATTCCAGCTTAAGTGTACTTTTTTCCTCTAAATATCAGGCAGACACCCTCAAAAATCCGCAAGAAAGAGTCAGGAAAAATAGGTCGGTGGCATACAGTACAATGTGAAATATCCTAGTTGCCCCACTTGTAACTGGCAAGCTTCTCGTAGAAATGGTGGTACAAGTAGATTCTGAGACGGAGTTCTTTGCTTTTGTACTACACTTTTCGGAGAAGGAGATGGATCACCTTACAGCTTCTAGTAATGTGTTCCAACAGAGATATTTTGCGGCACAATATACTTACTATGCTCAATCAGCAAATGGCAGACCTGATTCATTAAATTCTTAAACTATTTTCTTCAGGACACAGAACAGAAAGAAGTGAAGCCATTAATATCAGACTATCCCTCAAGCTGCAAGCACTTGTTGGCTAGTAGCTTTATTCTTTATCAGACAGGCACCTCATGTGAAAGTGCCACAGATGTGGTTTCATCTCCATTACACTTACATTAAATTCAGCAATTTGTCATTGTTTATGTGGTATAGTCGTATGTATTTTAAAGAAATCCAGAAAAGATAAGCATATGAAATCAATGTGCCTGCTATCTGAGTAATGACAGATTCTTCTGCGTTGTTTTAAGAAGCACTAGCTTAAAGGCAATATGCTGCTTCTGGCACCAGATGAGCCCTATCATATCTGCAGTGTGAATCTTTATATCATATTCTGGCCCAGTTCTGCATGCAGATGTGTTATTGACATCAGTGAGCTCCAAGCGCAGAGCTAGGACAGAATACATGATAGAAAACTACTTTCACAGTTCAGAAAGACTATGCAGTTTAAGTGTGTTAACAGTGACTTCCGCCAAGCATCTCAGCAGTGCACCCATGTTAGCAGTTGAATTCATTCTACTTTAATGCTACTATGCTTGCTCATTCAGGACAGACTGTATCATTTTGCCTGTGTGTATAGACAACATACTAAATAAGCCAGGAATTTTATCTTCCTCTGTGCTTTGTACAGTGTAGATGTGGGCATTTTACTAATAATATAAATGAATAACGAAAAGCTCACTCTCAGTTTGCAGTTTGTTCATACCATTTCTAATCCACCAGCATCTACAACAGGGGTCCTCAGACTAGGTCCCACGGGCTGGATACGGCCCCCCAGGGTCCTCAATCCGGCCCCCGGTATTTACAGACCCCCCGCCCCCCCGCCGGGGGTTGGGGGGGGAAACCAAGCAGCCGCAGATGGCTGCCTGCCGCTGCATCCGCGCCGGCCCCTGGTTAAACAGTTTGAGGACCCCTGGTCTACAACATATAAAGAACAGATGGAGGTAAAATTCCTTAGTCATGCAGTTGATAAAGATTGCTTTCAGTTTTTCATAGACTAACTCAGAAACAGAACATTCAATTAAACAAGACTCATTGCTATGTTACTTGAAGCTACAGAAATTATGTTCCAAAACCAATTACATAAAACATACACACCTTTAACAAGGAATGTAAATGATAAAGCAAAATACAAGCTTTCATATCCAAAACAAGCTCCCTTCTTAAGTACTGAGTGAATCTGGAGCTTCAGGAAGGTACCAAATAACGTCTTGGTGACTGAAGTCAAGAGAGGTGATACAGTACGTAGCAGTAAAGCAGTAGATGGCCTGACTTGCCCTTCCAGTGTGTCTAGAGAAATTACATCAAGTTCATTTTCCACAGACATTTAATCCTTATACTGAATGCTGGAAAAGTTATCAATTGTCCCAACGCACCAGTAGTTTTACTTGTGAAGAGTGCTAGTACAGCATGCAGTGGGGATCTACTGGTGGTGCTGTGTAGACTCCAACAAACCAGAATATGTGACATGAGAACATCAACATTAACAATAAACTTGTGGCAGCTGTCTAGTGTCTACAGTGTCTTGAAGAGGAATTGTGGTGGAAATATACGCATAAATTCAACAGCCTGTCACTTCCAGGAGAGCTTCTAGTGGCCAGAAATTTTGTTAAATTAGAGATGTAGGTCTTAGTTACCAAATGGTGCCACTACTCCAAAGAGAATATTAAGACCACTCAACACTGAATAAGTTAATCCAGAAAGTCCTCTAAGTTTCAAAAGAATTTCAAATCAAGGGACATGCAGGAAACAATAAAACGAGAACTTGGTTTGGATCTCAAATCACAAAATTTTGAGCTCCAGAGTGAGATAAAACTAGACTTGAACACACTTTAGCAATGGGAACTGGTTTACAATAACATGACTAGGTGCAGATTAAGGCAGATGAATTCTGTTGAGTATTTTTCTTAGTCTCTAGCATGCCCCTAGCTTCCATCTTTTGCCTTTTTTAAAATGTGTATTCCCAAACATTGCTTCCAAATCTTCACTGAACACAACCTCTTTTATTTTTAAAAGTGGCTTTTCAGAAATTATGCCCTTTACATGATATTCCTTAATAAAAGGACACCAAATGGCACTTTGTTCTTTGAGAGCTGTCCACAGCACCTTTTTTTAAATAGTTTTTGTGCATATTTAGCATTCAGTTCTTTGTAACTACTCATCCTCAGAGTCACAGAACCACCACACAAACCCCAGAAAGTTTCCATTTAGAAACACTTTTGCAGATAGTGCATCATATAGGAAGTATTTTCTGCTCTTTATCCATGTTTTTACTACTAAGAACATTAGCTTTCTGTAGTGACTTGCTACTTATCCCTCGGGTGAAAATCCTCATAATGGCATCTCTGTGATGTTACAATCATTGCTGCAAACAATGATCCAGGCAATATAAAACACAGAGTGCAAACAGAAGTAGATAATTCCTAAAGTCATAAAGATACTTTCCCAGTAATATTTTTAACCATAGCAAATCAGATTGCTCCTATTGATGGTACAAATAAGATGGAGGAACAAATAGTCTTCTAAATAAAGTATGTAGTTTTCTGGAGCAGCCAGGTCTCTAGATAAACTAAGTAAACCTCATAAAACAGTACCTTTCAGCTTCTATAAGGTTAGGTCATTGATGATTTAAATTTAGCATATTCTTTGTATTTGATCATGTTGCTTTCTTTCTTTTTTTTACACATGCATGTATATATACACACACACATATGGAGTAGCAAAACACACAGATGTATATACTCAGCATTCCCTCAGGAAGAGTAACAGTCATCGTCATCTCTTTACTTCCATGAGACATTTTATCTGTTATGGAAGCAAATTATCTTTACACACCCATTATTTGTCATGTGGCAGCAATGTAGGACAACTGATTCTTTTGCACCCTCAGTCTGAAGGTGCTAATGACTTTTTAAATATCCACCTGTGCACATCAAAGGGCCAGCAAGATAAATCCTTGCTGCTCAGAAAATAGTGAAAATTTCAGAGAAAATTTTAAGTCTGGGTGGCAAATTTACAGTATACATGAGAAAAGCAGATTCAAAGTGGTCACAATTTTGATTTCCAGCACATTACTCCTTAATGTCCAAAACATTTTGCTGTTACTGTTTTTAGACATGAGACCTGTGCAGCTGACTTGAGTTTTAAACATTCTAAAGTGAAATGTGCTTCAGGGCACAATAGTGGTTTGGGCTATAAAATAGGTAATATTTGGCTTTGAATGCAGATATTGGTTCAGTTTTCTTATGCATATATCCAGTTCTTTTCTGGGCCTTTGGTGTAGGGCCATTTCTAGTACATCAGAATGCAAATTTAGGAACGTTTGAGTAAAGATGTTTGATCATTTAACTTGTGCTAGAAACAAAAATGAACCACTGAAATATATTTGTATCTATGTGATAACATCAAGTGTTACAGACAGCATCCTTCTTTAATATACTACTTCCATTCTTGCCTCTTGCCCTACTATAAAACTGGAAGTAGAGATAAAATTAAAGGAAAGGTAAGAAGCTTGTGTAAAGCAAGTAGGACAAATACTGCTTAAGCACTAGTATAAAAAATGTGCATAGAAAGCTTGAATTCTTAAAAATTTCTATCAGAATAGTGAAGAATGTAGACCAAAATGTATCAGTTGAATAACACTCTGAAAGTTCAAACATTCTGAACTGACTCATTCTTAGGTCATAAAATACATAGAAGACTACTGAACTGGCAGTCAAAATACATTCTCTCTCCATTCTGATACCAGTTATTCCAATGTTGGTATACATTTATGTAGTCAATAAGCTCAAATATGTCTGTAATGATGAATGTAGCTTTAGTGCATGTTTATTTCCATACTCTGCTTCTAACAGCAATGGTAACTGATGTGCATGGCATATCTGGAAGAATAACGATCTGGTAAGGTTAATGGCCACCACCTATGACTCGAGCCACTTGCCACACCTAGCAGGTCGTTCATGTCAGGGAAATATCTCTCACTTCAATTATTACTGCTCAATAACTGCCCTGCAGATACAAACTACTGTACTCACCAGGGATGCCCTTACATTAGCCTCATGGAGCAGTGCTGTCCATCAACAAAGATGCTGTCCCTAGTCCATGAAAAAAAAAAAAAATCTAGACTCTGAAATTGTTTACAGAAACCAACAGATTTTATTCATTTTCTTCAGGGTCCTCTGACCCACTAGCATTGCTGCCTGTTTCTCAAGCATCCAGTCTTCCTCCAGCCTCATACTTCTCTCACTCTGTTTATGGACAGGTTTCCTGCAGCCCCAGTGAGGCTTTCTTATGATCCAGAGCAATGGAAAATATTCTGAAATGGTAAGCCTCTATCACCAGTGTGGACGTATTTTTTATTTAGCTTTATCTCACTTGCTGTTCCAGGACTCAAGTATTATCTACTCATTCTGTCTATATGATTTCTCTTCTGCCCTCCCTAAAATACTTTCCTTTGCTAATCTTTATCCCCACAGTGCTGTGTTGAATTCTGTTCTTTATTCTTGCCATAATTGAGATTTTTCCCTAGGTATCAAATGACAACTGCATTTTGCAGTTTTCACTTATCCTGACTTAAAGTAGATTTAAAGCACTAGGCAATCAGAATAGTGATATTTTATAGCAAGCTTGCAAGGAAGTACAAATGGCTACAAAAGATCCATGGCAGTAAATACTCAGATTCTTCTAAGAAATAAGCAAAGATTGCAGGACTCAGTCCGCGGCATCCTTTCCTCTGACATTATTGGAAATGGTTAACATGAATGGATTTAGAAAACCTGCTCATTTTGGAGAGGTAAATAATCAAATATCTATTAAAAACACATAGTGTTTAAGTGGTTAAATTATGAGATACTCTCCCATCTTCTGACATCATACAACTTGCTAGGAAACAGGCTGCATTTAGAACAACAGTATTAGAAGCCATGGGATGGCATTGCTTGAAGCTGCCTCTTTAAATGTGTTTGTCATTAGCTCTTGAAGCTGTGGCAGCTGTAAGATTCACCACCACAACCCATGTGGAATAAGTACTGTAAAAAGCCATCTACACAGAATGGGATTTGTTTCATTCAGCTTCGTATTCTAAACCTGATGTATCTAGGCTATTTATCTAAGCTCCCTCTGTAGTCACCAGGCAGAAACAGGTGCCTCCAGGTAGTAATTTACACCATATGTTTTCATTAACTTTCCTCAGAGGAGAAAAATCATGTTTTAGAAGTAGCTATTTTCTCTTTATTGATTTTGGGGGTTTACTAAATAAGAAGGCTCCTAGCTTGACACAACTGGATAGATGAAATTATTTCCATGTGAACAGTATCCACAGATCACCTTATACTGAACACTTTTACTGGCTGCCTTCCTCAGCTCTGCAGTACAGAGCCCTCAGAAATGGGGAAGAACTTGGACCCATTTGTATAGGTGATTAACACTTTATATGGTAGATTATCTGGTATGCTAGGCAATGGAACAGAACAGAATATCAGAGATAATCCATTCCCTTTGGATACTCCCAGAGGCAAGGGAGCAGCAGAATGGCAAGATATTATTGTACCAAATACAGTATAATTAAAAAATTCCATGGACTAGGAAATCACTGACAGGAAACCTAACACATGCTCAGTGATTGCCATGATGACTAATCCTAGATTTTTACTCCTGATGATATTACAGGGGACTGAGTGCACCCTCAGTGAGTTTGCCAATGACACTGAGTTGGGAAAGAGTGTAGATTTGCTTGAGGGTTCTACAGAGGGGTCTGGACCGCCTGGACTGATGGGCTGAGGTTCAGCAGGGCTCAGTGCCGGGTCCTGCCCTTGGGTCACACCAGCCCCACGCAGCGCTACAGGCTGGGGCAGAGCGGCTGGAAAGGGCCTGGTGGGAAAGGGCCTGGGGGTGCTGGGTGACGGCCGGCTGGGCAGGAGCCAGCAGTGTGCCCAGGGGGCCCAGGCGGCCAGCAGCACCCTGGCCTGTGTCCCCAGCAGTGTGGCCAGCAGGACCAGGGCAGTGACCGTCCCCCTGCACTGGGCACTGCTGAGGCCGCCCCTCGAACCCTGTGTTCAGGTCTGGGCCCCTCTCTGCAAGGGGGACATTGAGGGGCTGGAGCGTGTCCAGAGACGGGCAGTGGGGCTGGGGAAGGGGCTGGAGCACAAGTGTCCCAGATTAATTAAAAGACTACTGGAAGTGGCCACAATAATATCAAATTAATATCATGACACACACCACCAATAACATATAATGAAGCAATAATGAACAAAAAATAATGAACAATAACATATAATAAAACATAAAGGAAGCACAAACCAGACTGTTAGCAATGACTGCATTACACTCCTAGCAAAAGCTGCATACTGCTGGACTACAGCACACAGACCAAGCCTTGAGTCTCTGGCACTCCTCCTTCTACCAGGAGGGGAACAACTGGTAAATGTTGGTGGGATTTTTTCCAGGAGGAAAAAACTTCTCCCCCATTCACCTTAACTTAACAGTTCTCAAATTAGGTGTCATGGTCCCAGCTGGGTTCATGACAGTTTCAACTGAAGTTCAGAGGTCCAGACAGAAATACAAACATTTACAGTCATATTTGGGGCCACAAACACAACTGAAGGAGGGCAACAGCTTAGAAGTCTAGAAACTGCTACTTTTATGGCATCCGTTAAAAAAAAAAATGCACAAAGAGAAATGAACTGAGAACAGACAGCAAGCGACCACAAGGCAACCTTTTGTGAGTTCCTTAATAGTAGAGGGATGCTTCAAGTGAATGAGAAGCACATGTTTTATCAAGGACATATTTCAAGGCACAAAATATATACATACATGTGGGTGCACAAACAAAATATATTCCATAGAAAATGCTAGGCTGATTTATGCTCTGTTTATGGCCTAATCTTAAAGTAACTGTAGTTGACAGCAAAACTAGTATTTACTCCCAGGAGCACAGGTCAGAACTGTAGAGGGTAACATTTATTACACTGGCATTACCACTCTCAATGTGAGTGAAATAGCACACATACGGACCTGCCAAATCTCTTGCACTGTAGTGGAAGTTAGGCCTGCCTAACACATCTATTGACCAGTACCTACATCCAGTGCTCCAGATATGTTAGGTGATGTGAATTCTTGCTGTGGGAAGCACATACATTACCTCCTTTCACCCAGTGCTCCCAGTGCAGTTTAGTGCTTAGCAGGCAAGAAAGTTAGGAGTTTGGCGGGTGCACTGAGAAACCCAGCAACAAAGACATCCAGCTGTGCTGTTCGCTATGTGACTAAAAGTACACAGGACTGAGATTTAGGTCAGCCTAACAAATCTGAAATTATCAAAAAAACATCCTGGTGGACGTGGGCTATTGGTAATTCTATTTCAAGGCCATAACTTAAGCTAGAACTTTGGGTATGACAGTTGTATCACTTGTAGATCTAATATAAGAAGCTCTGATTTAGATGGGTTTGAAATTCCACATTTCTTCAAATACATATACATTTCAAGGTGTAAGCACAATTTTGTTATAATTAAAAGTTAAGAGGAAAATATAAAGAGCCTTGATTTAACATCTCTTAGCCATCACTGAATTATACAGACTGGAAAACTGTGGCAACTGAAATGTTTATTTTTGAAAAATCTACCAATATTTACAAAGGCTTTTGCTAGCACAACCATAAAGATTCACCCAAGAATCCTGCAGCACTAGAACGCCAAACCATTAAAGCATAGAACCATTAGGGTCTATGGTAGGTCATGGTAATGCCCTATAACAAAATCTGAAACACAATGCAAAATGTTCCTCATTCCCCCAGGTTCATTAGACTCTGAATTTTCAGATGGTTTCTGCTTGTTAGAAATGTTTTCAGACATATTTGTTACAGTATAAAGGTGTTTTTATTAGATTTACTGTTATTATGAACCACTTAAATTATGGTGTGCCTGAAGCCTGGACAAAAACAAAAGCATATTATGATAGGTGTACGCTCAAACAGGGAGGCTGCTTTTTATAGCTGGAGTGGATGAGACACAGGTAGAATTTGTGGTCTTTTGCTTTTCAAGGCAAACCCTCTATATTTCTGGTATGTTTTAAGCTTTCATGATGACATGAAACAAATTTCTGATAATAACTTACCAATATGGTTTACATGTATCTTAAAAAAAGAAAAAAAAAGTATGCCTGAACTATTGATTTTTCTAGTCTTAGGTGTACTACCTCTAGGGCCTGTACCTTGTATCACAAAAATAACAGTCTTATAACATATGTAATAAAACCAGCAAATACTACAAGACTATTTGAAAAAAACACATCAGAAACAGAAAACTGTTCACATCTTTGTGCATCACTGGTAGCAAATATGTCATAAAAATCGGTGTCACACTGATGATATTTGGGAACACACAAAGGATCTATCAGTGCTGGATAAAATTTGTCTGGTTATATGCCTCTTTTTGCAACTTGATTAAAAAAGACTGGGTTTACCTGGAAGCCGTATGCAGTATGAAGGCATATTTAAAAGTAACTGGACCTAATTTTGCATTAGGCACTCTTGTGTCTTGGAAAAGATGCACTTCATCCAGAGCCACTTTGCCATTCTGATTATATTTTCTGCTAGGTTAAACCTAGATCCCTTTGCAGATGCCAACACAAGGAGTTCTGTTTTGAGAGCTCCTGTGAACTTGAGTTGGTATAGACTTCTACAAAATAAAGAATATTTACTTGATATATTATTGAATATGGAGTGCCTAGAGATTCTCCTTGAGAAGGAATCCATTATAGCGCACTAGAATGCACTGGCATCAAGTATAAAGACTATTAACACAAAAGGTATTCTGATCTGACAATGTATTTTCTGAAGAAAAGCCAGAGGAAAAAAAAGTCTTCTGTAACAGTATGCTCCAGTTCAAGGTGAAGCACTATGGAAGAAATACTATAAAGGTCAGCACTGGATTGCAGGAAGGCTGGTCTAAAAATTTTACTATCATTATCAATGTCGCAAAATTATCTACCATAACTGTTTTCTAAAAAAAACACTAAAAGAGTAAGGCATTTCTCTTCCCTTCCCCAATACTGACCAGCAATTGTTGTGCAAATGTTCCTAGTCTATGTTCAAAAACTCAAAAGGGAGTTTCTAATACAAAGCAGTTTTCACAGCTCCATTTTTATAAGACACACAATTTATGGAGCAATTTGCATGCCATGTTATTCTTGACAGCCAAAAATCTTTAAAGTGAGGTTATGAGAAAGTAAAACGTAAAGGAAGCACAAGAGCTCACAGCATGTGAACAGACAGCAGAACAGAAAAGCATTTGTGCCCAGTCCTTAGATGGCAGCTCACAGATCTGAATCACTGTTTTATATGCAGGCAATATTACAATTAATGGGAGCTTATGGGGAGAGTAATTGCAAAAATGTTAGGACAAATCTTTTGGGTTTTTTGTTCTCCTTATGCCTCTCTCTATTGTGTGTGAACCTGCTCAACATTCACCCACAGTCTTTTTCATGACATCTGTATAGCACCATGGAGATACATGGATCGCTATTAATCGTGGCATAAGTTACACTGTCTGCATTGCAAATACCTACAAAAACCTTGTTTGAAAAATTGTGCTTATATATGATGAGGCAAACGTCAAGCCACCCTTGCTTTTTCCAATGACATGTCTCAGAAGTCCTTGTACACCACTTTTACAGTAGCTTCACAGACTATATGACTCATTTACATCAAAACTTTGCATAGTAAAGGTTCAGCTTCTAATTATAGAAATGTTCTGGTTTCATCATTGCCACTAAGGTCTAGCACAATGCTCAGGCCACTGCCTGGCCAAAGCTTTTTATGATGTCAAAAATATTATCTACCCAAAGCATTTTTAGAAAGATTCCTGTGGAATAAACCTGTAAAAACAAAAGAAATCTCAGTCTTCAGCACTTTAAAGGAAGTAGCCTGGTTATTACATCCCCTCAGTGATACAACCCCACGTAAGGTTTCCCAGCTGCCAGTGTTGTCATCTTAAAGAAATGTAACACATTTGATGATCTGAAAGTGACATTTTAAAAAGTGAGACTGCTCCAGCCTTGAAGCACAACTTTCCTTTACATACCTGTTGATTCAGGGCCTAACTTAGTGTTTTAGTAAAACTAGTATACCTGTGGTAAAAAGCATGACCAGTGAATCAGGGAACATCCATCAAGCTATTCCATGAGGCCTGTGGGATACATCCACAGAGAATGTTCTCAAGAAACACTCCCATAATACACTCCCAGGGAGAATTTGCTTGTTAAGCTTCTCCCTCAAAATTTTTACAGATCACTGTTTAGGTATCTGGACAGACAGTTCATTTTGTGTGCTTTTGTATACAGTAATTAAGAGATGGTAAGTAAGTTCTGTTCTGCTTCTCATACGATAGATGAATGCCCATACATAGAATAATTGCCTATTTTTCTTGGCCCTGAATGGGTCTCACAGCACATAAGATGCATAGAATTAGTAAAGAATCTGACCTCGCTGAATGACATTCTCCAAAAAGCTGATCTTAATCCTACCACATTGGAAAGAAAACGATGATAGCTTAGGGAAAATAAACTGAAAGTCCTTGCAAACTTTCACACAACTAGAAGTTTCACAAATGCATGATGTTAACACAAATCACTTCTGGAAAGTAGGCTCAGCAGTTTGAGTAACAACTGTGGTGCTAAGAGTGTTGAAAACTACAAAGCAGATGATAGCATTTTGTTTACACACTTGCTATTTCACAGGTAACCTGACTGTACCACTGGACTGGATTCAAGTAAATGCACGAACATCACACATGGAGGTATATTGGAACGGCTACCCCCATCAGCCCTCAGGAGAAAAGAAAAGGGTAAATGCACAACTGCAACAAAAAATGAATTCTTCTGAAAGCTGCTTTGATTTAACTTATGACAGACATGAATAATACAGTATAGTTTATATTTACATACTGTCCTTTTACAGGAAATCAGGAAAAAGTGATTGACTAGCATACTTCTTCAAACAAAATATTCTCTCCTGCAGGTCTCATTTTCAAAGCATTAGAAATATTACACAGTTAAACTGTACATCCAATATTAAAATGGAGAATTTAGTATCAGCAATCCAAATGGTTCATTATGTACAGAGGTACATCCTTGACAATCACAGCCACAGCACCTACATTTTGGAGTATAGCTTAGACACTCAGTTTGTTCAAGTCAATCATGATCTTCCCCGCCCCCCCCCCCCTCCCCTGCTCCTCACACATCAGAATTCATCTTTAAATGAGCCCTGGTTTTGCTGTAATTCATACAGAAACTAGAACACTTCGTAAACTTAATTTTTACATTTCCATTTTCATGCTGTAGCTGTATTCCTATTGTCATGCCTTTCACACTTTGTATCACAGATATAATAGAAATATTCCTATGCATAAGTAATTGTATTTACTAACAGTGTACAATACACACAATCTATCTATGTACACACTAGTAGCATTCCCACTATTTTAGAAACATTTAAAAAAAAAAAAAACACAAGAGCTCACAGAGAGTTTAAAGAAAAAAATTGCTAAATATTTATGCTTTTCAGTAAGTCAAGATAATCTTCCACACCAGAAAAGTTAATAACACTCTCTCTTTTACTGGATTTTTCTCACTTCCAAATCCAATTCAAAATTTTGCTTGTGGCTGTCAAGACACCATGAGCTTTGGTGTAGATGGTATTGTTTACTGACTGAACTTTACCAATCTCATTTTCCATGTCCTGTCAGGCTCTTGGCTTTTACCTTTGTCTTCCTGTTTATCTCTTGCACTTTCAGACCCCTTGGGAATTTGACAGCCCAAAAGTTTCTGAAAAAAGCTTTTCACTTGTCAAAAGAGCATAACTGACGTGAGAATAACTAGAAGGCAATAATACAGAGGATTTTATGACAACAGCTTTTACAGCATTGTTTTTCATGACTGAAATGTTCCTGACAGTGCAATTTGATAATGCTTAAACCGGTTATCACTGGGGGTTTCTACCTCAGTTTGAACTACTGACTTGATCCTATAGCAAATGTGCTAAGGTCAGAATGGTGCCACTGACTTCATAATTATAAAACATTATTAATAAGGACAAATATTTTTAGGATATGAAAAACAGGGATCTAAGTTATCTGAATAATGACCCAAGAAAGCAAAACTTGCTGCCATTGAAGCTGGAGGCAAATCAATTCCAGAGGCTAGCCAGACTGAGGTATCAGCTGAAATAGTTGAACTCTGTTGAAGAAAAAATGTTGAGGTACCAAGACAGGGAGACCCAAAAAGTCTTTTTCAAAAGACCACATAAAATAGCCAAAGAAGTGTTTCGCACTGAGCATTAGGCTAGAGCTTTGGATTGCAAATACTTGTAGAAAGGTTATGTAGGAAAAACAAAGCAGAAATTTAGAAATATATATTGTGGTTATTTTAATTATTCTTTTAACTTCAGGTTTGGGTTATGCACAAATATTGTAGGAAATTTTTGCACTCAAAATGTAGCAGGCAGCATTTTTCCCAGATATTTCACCAAGTTTTGAGCGTACAGTAGTAACTCCGTATTTTTAAAAGGACTACAATGATACAAGCTTGTCATAGACTATTTAGCACTGGTTTTCACATTCTAAAGGGTGGCACCAGAAAAATAGTCATTACTTTAGCACATACCCGATTCTTCCTGATCCCTATAGCCAGGTCTTGAGAGTTACAGCTTTATCATCCTTAATGGTTTCTGACAGTTCCATTAATTGAACCTTAAAACCATGTACTTCATATGCACTGTGTATGTCTGCCACAAAATCCTATAACTGATTGTTATACATGTCCCACAAAGCTTATGACTTCTAACATTTGTAACTATTTCTTATCATTGAAAACATCTGTTAGATATTTCAACTAAGTAGGTTTCAATTGATCTTGTTTCTAATTACGGTTTCCTTAGAATTCAGCTGACTTAGACAGTTGCATCAGTAATTTGACCTCAAAAGGAAGTAATTGGAAATTGCTTGTGACCTGTTGCATGAGTAAAATAAAAAAAATATGTTTTCAATTAGCCTTTTGAAGTCCCTGGAGATACTGACTGCTATCCAACAGCATTTAAAACTGTACATTACTGTTTATTAGCTGAAGAACAACCCCATGTGAAAACTTCATAAAAGATAATTTGAAGTGCCCTGTATATGTATCTGGTGAAATTAATTAGGACATATGTTCATGTAATTTCATATGTTTTTGATAGTGCCTATCTCCAGGGTAGTATGACAGCTAGGTAAGATTTAGAAGCGACCTGATAATTGCAATGTGGGAGGCAAGGTTATTCTGTTAAGTACACAGGTTTTTTTGTTTATTTAAGATGGAAGTTTCAGGTAGGCAGTAAAATTTGGGATTTGTCTGTTAGTTACGCCTGAATAGCAATCATTGTTGCTGGTCTTGCCAGGGCTATCATTTGCCAAAGTAAATCAATAATAATTAGTAGGACAGAAATTACGTAACAGAAGTAGACAGAGAATGTTAATTTCCGTTAATGACCTCCTGTTGAAAAAATGGACTGTGAAACACTTCAGTAATTCTTGAAGTGAAACTTGGAATAACCAAATAACTGTGGATTAGCTTTCAGATTACATATCTGGTATGATATGTGATTTAAAGTAAAATCTATAAATACTTTTGACTAATGTACACAGACATTCAGACTTTTAGCCATTTGAGCATAAGAAGGCCACACTGTGGCCACACTGCAGTTACTAAAGATATATTTAATAGACTTTAAAGAAATCAGATTCTGCTGATGAGAATTACATGCTTATATGACTTGATCCTGGTATCTTGTTTTAACTTTCTATTTAATCATTAAAACTCTTATAAGGGAATAGAACTTATAATTGTGTCAAAACAAAAAAAGAATAATTCTACTACATTCATTGCCTAGCTAACTTGCAAAGATTCGCTTGTTCATAACTTTCTAATCTTAAAAATTCTGAACAAATTTTAGTTTTACCTTAAGTTATTATGTTTTGAGAAGACTGCTGGACAGGTCCAAGCCTAAATCATAGAAACACAGAGTGATTTATGTTGGAAAAGACCTTTAACCCAGGACTGCTAAGTCCATCAATAAACCATGTCCCTAAGCACAGCACGTATGCATTTTTTAAACAGCTCCAGGAATGGTGATTGTACCACCTCCCTGGGCAGCCTGTTCCAATGCTTGACCACCCTTTCTGTGAAGAAATTTTTCCTAATCCTCAATCTAAACATCCCCTGGCGTAGCTTGAGGCTGTTTCCTCTTGTCCTGTCACTTGTTATCTGGGAGAAGAGCCTCACCCCCACGTGCCTACAGCCTCCTGTCAGGGTGTTGTAGAGAGCAATAAGGTCCCTCCAAGGCTCCTTCTCTTCTCCAAACTGAACAACCCCAGTTCCCTCAGCTGTTCCTCATAAGACTTCTGCTTCAGACACTTCACCAGCTTCATTGCCCTTCTCTGGACAAGCTCCAGCACCTTGACATCCCTCTTGAAGGACAGGGCCCAAAACTGAAGAAGACTGAGGGTGCAAGCCTCAGCAGTGCCCAGTGCAGGGGGACGGTCACTGCCCTGGTCCTGCTGGCCACACTGCTGGGGACACAGGCCAGGGTGCTGCTGGCCGCCTGGGCCCCCTGGGCACACTGCTGGCTCCTGCCCAGCCGGCCGTCACCCAGCACCCCCAGGCCCTTTCCCACCAGGCCCTTTCCAGCCGCTCTGCCCCAGCCTGTAGCGCTGCGTGGGGCTGGTGTGACCCAAGGGCAGGACCCGGCACTGAGCCCTGCTGAACCTCACACAACTGGCCTGGGCCCATCGCTCCAGCCTGCCCAGGTCCCTCTGCAGAGCCTCCTGCCCTCAGGCAGATCATCACTTTTGCCCAACTTGGTGTCATCTGCAAATTCACTGAGGGTGCACTTGATGACCTTGTCCAGATCATTGATAAAGATATTAAACAGGACTGGACCCAGTACTGACCCCTGGAGAACACCACTTCTGACCGGCCACCAGATGGATGTAATTCCAATTACCACCACTCTTTGGGCTTGGCCGTCCAGCCAGCTTTTTACCAAGTGAAGAGTGTACCCATCCAAGCCATGAGCAGCCAGCTTCTCCAGGAGAATGCTGTGGGAGACAGCGTGAAAGGCTTTACTAAGGTCCAGGTAGCCAACATCCAGCCTTCCCCTCATCCACTAGGCAGATCATCTTATCATAGAAGGAGATCAGGTTTGTCAAGCAGGACCTGCCTGTCATAAACCCCTGCTGGCTGGGCCTGATCCCCTGGTTGTCCTGCACGTGCTGTGTGATGGCGCTCAGGATGATCTGCTCCATAATTTTCCTTGGCACTGAGGTCAGGCTGACATGTCTGTAGTTTCCCACATCCTCCTTCCTGCTCTTCTTGTAGATGGGCATCACACTGGCTAACTTCCAGTCTTCTGGTACCTTCCCAGTTCGCCAGGACTGTTGATAAATGGTGGAGAGTGGCTTGGCGAGGTCCTCCACCAGCTCCCTCAGCACTGTTGGGTGAATGCCATTTGCCCCCAATAACTTGTGTCTCAAATATTGTCTAATGTGTGAAAAGCCAGGCCCTACTGCTATCATCTGGCATCAACAAACAGTGCCACAACATGAGAGGTTTCTTTTGAAACTCTTGGCCAAGTCTTCAAGCAGCATGCATAATCAGGTAAGCCTCTTTGTATCTGGACACCAAATACTTATTAGTATGTAGATGTCTAAATGTTTCCTGAATACAAATGTGAAGACCCAAATAATTCTAATGCATAAATTATTACTGTGCACATTTTTTAGAGTTCTGATCCAAAATTAGTTTGTAATTAAAATCACAGTGCACAGGATATCTGTACCAATTAGTTATCTATATATTCTGTATTAAATTAGTTTTCCATACATCCAGAAGTTGTGGATGCCCCATTATTGGAAAAGTTCAAAGTCAGATTGGATAGCACTTTAAGCAACCTCATCTAGTGGAAGTTGTCCCTGCTCATGGCAAGGCATTTGAAAAAGACAATATTCAGAGGTGGCTTTCAAATAAAACCATTCTGTGATTTTGTAATTCTATGATGATTCATAGAATTAGAGACAGCATGTATCACCAAAAGCTGTAGAATTGCAATACAATTTAAAATGGTATTTCGTGAAAAAACAGTGATGAATACAGTGTAATAATGCAAAAAAACGCTATCTTGAACATCTTTGACAGTTTTCTTTCCTCACTGTAAATGCAGCTAGGATTCAAGTACTCTATAAAAAGTATGTACTGCACTGCAACAGACTAAATACCCTGATAGTGGCCACTAAAGGTTAGGAAGAAAGCATAGGCACTGTCAATCACTCAGTGAGATCTCTTTCAGTGCACTAATGCAGTTTCTTACAGTCTACCTTTGGGACTCATCCATGTCTATATTTTTTGGACTTAACTAGAATGTTAGTACCTCACTATCCCTCAACAGTAAGTTTCATAGCTGAATCATTGCATGCATTTCTTTAGTTTAAGCCAACCACCTCCATAGCTTTTTGTGACAATGTTGTTGCATTGAGAGGAACAGGAAATAACTTTTCTCTTTTAACCGCTCCCATCCTTTTCCTCATCTATCCAACTCTTTCATATCCCCCTCACAACCATTTTTTCAAAACTGCATACTTAGTCCATGTATTCTAATCACTCCTTGTTACAGACGCCTGATGACCCTTCTCTACTGCTCTTCTTTTATCTTGTCAGATGCTAATATAGCCTTTGGAGGTGAAAGGAGGAAAGAACAAAATATAGATCTGCATATATCACTCTATAAGATGCACCAGATACTTACATGGTAACATAGTTTTTGGTTTGCTCTCTATTTCTTTTTTAATATTTTTTACCATTAAATCTAGCTTTTGATCTCTGCTCAGCTGACTGTTGTATATAATTTACTGTGATAATGCCAAAATCTCTTTTTCCTTAGCAATAAAATCACATAGGTCAGTATTAAATTCTGCCCCCACATTCTTCACAAAATTTCACACAGGCTGATATTCATGATCCTTCATAAATGGTAATCTTTACTCAGAAGGCTTTTTAAAAGAGTCTTAGCATAAGCACTAGCAGGTTTCATTTTGCACCCATTCCAGTTGTGAAGCATACAATATACCAAATGGCTTGCTGTGATTACAAGGCAATCTACACACTGTAGATTGCAGGGCTGCAGATCTAGACAATAGACCAAGGATAAAGGCTCCAGTTCTTTTAACATGAGCAAATTCAAAGAAATACACCATTATTTAAACATCTATGTTAATCCTCCTTCCCTACACACATATACACACAAATGTACTTACAAATCCATACATGGCTAGAAGAAAAATGATGCACAAATTAAAACATTTCTTAATCATTTATACAGACTCTAAGTATCTGAAAAATACTGTCTTGCCATGTTGCTGGTAGTGGCATTGCATTTCATTGCAGTTCATAAGCAAGCAGTTTCATATGCATTGAAACTAATAAATTTTAATTTCCTGTAGCATATGGCTCAGCATATGGAGGATCAGTTCATGTGGCTAAAGATAACTGGTCTCAGCTGAAATTCTTCCTATTGTCAGAGTTTTGATAAAGCTTAGTCCCACCTAGATTTCTTCAGTAGTACTCAGACGCAAGTTCCAAAGTCCCCTTTTCTTTCCATTATACCTGCATGGTCTTCCCCTCTACTCAATTTTCACAAAACTTTTGAGAAAAAAAATTTTTGAGACTTGTATGCTCCTGATGGGTGCAGTTGAAATTCACCAATAGATTACAAAATAATTCAAGCTCTTGGACACCATGTCCCAAGCAATTTTAAGTTTATGAAGTGTTTACAGTTTCCTCGTGAGCTAAGTGGGTTAGAGTTTTATCTCCTGTATGCTGCAGTATTTGAAGTGGGACACAAAAACCTGTTTAATACCAGTAGGTTGCTAGCTAAGTGCTTACAAGAGCTACAACAGAAATTATTTTCCCTGCCTAGCAGAAACAGAAGACATCAAACTTTTTATTGTATGACCTAAGGGGCCAGTCCTCAACCCAACAAACCACATCATGCACCTCCATGTAAATGGGGTAGAAAACTTCTTTGTGACTGTGCACACTTTCACTAAGGTTGAGTGCTTGAACAAGCCTGAAGTATGTCACAGCTGAAGGCTGATGTGCAAAACAGTTATTGAGATGGAAAAGATCCTGGATGAGTCTGGGAAATGTGCAGGTCACCTTTGCTCTTTGTCAGAAAATTCGGAAGGATGGGCGGTTGTCACGATACAACAGTGAAGGATCATATAGCCTCCCTAACATGAGAGGGAAACACCCCTCCAGATGAAAAGAGGTCGTAACAGATGCTGGTTTCAAAGCAATGCTTGCTATCTCTATGTGCAGTATCTTTCACTGGGAATTTGGGGACGAAAACCCTCAGGTATAGGACAGTTGCCTACAAAGGTGTGGAGGCAGCTGGGAGTGGTATGCACGGCCTCTGTCCTGACAGGGCAACCACCTATAGTGGGGCAAGCAGCGGACCCTGTGCCACACACACATATGGGCATTTCTGCCATTAACACAAGCCAAACAGCAAAACTATACAGCTAGTGCTGTACATCTAAAGAGCTCTTAGAACTAGATGAACATTAGAAAGGTGGTTTGGGGGGCATTTTTTATTTGTACACCATTTTTTCTCACCTAATAGTCCCCAAACTTTAATCAGGATCTCATGTTCTCTATTAATATTACAGCCTTGTGAAAATTTTGGCTCAGTGCTATTTTCTATTAAGAAATATGTGTATAGGGCAACTGAAACTTGTTTTGAGACCAAAAACATCCTGAAATCAAAACATTTTGAGTTTTAAAGCAATAGTTCATTTTGAATCTTTACTTCAGAAAAGAAATACTCACTGCCCTACAGTGGAATGAAACATAAACAGAACAAAAACAATATTTACTTTTTTCTTGTTTTTAAACAATATCTGACATTCAAGGTATCTCAGTTGGCTCTTCTACTCCTTTTGGATGAAAAGAAGAAGGAAGTAAGAATAGATTTTACTTTGGTTCTGTTCCTAAATTATTTTCCCCATTTATTAAATGACTGCCACAATATCTTGTCCTCTGTGATCCACAGCTACCTGTTTGTTTCTGAACACAGCATGACAGTAACATTGCAGCTTGCTTTATGCGATGTAAAGCCATATCTAAGCAGCATCAATACAGACATGCCAAGCATAGTCTTGAATTAGCAAGTTCAAGTGTTGTCAGTGATACTGAACTTAGTATGTCTACCTGCCTAACTATCTGCATAAGAAACTAGTTATGGGGTTTGATCAGTTTCAAGCTCTATGATTTGATACACTGTGAGTAACAGAAGAAGCCAAAAACAGGCTGGACTCTGGCCGTCATTCTACTTGTTTTGTTATGCTGTTGAATTCTAGAGAGGGTTTTATTTTTACCCAGTCTGACAGCAGTTTTCAGTGGCAGACATTTGAAAAAGAACTTTGTTTAGTGATTTTCAGTAATAGCCTTGAGGCTACAGAAATGTGGCTTTCTCTGTATCTTAAAAGTCACTGTCTTCTTTTCAGTTTGTCATCCTTCTGGTTGTAAAAGCAATACCTTACACTTCTGTTTGGTTTAGTGAGCTCTTCTTTCTTCCTTCCTTTCAAACAAAGGTTGCGCCATTGGAATTCAAATCAGCCAGTAGAGTATCAGTGTTGCTTCCAGCAACAGATAGACAAGTTGTTCAATGCATTTCAGTTTTTGCTTGTGTCTCTTATTATATCAGCCACTTGTTCTAGCTAAGTATCACCATGGTCTGGTTTCAGGTGGAATACAGTTAATTTTCTTCTCAGTGGTTGGTACAATGCTGTGTTTTGGATTTGGTACAAGAATAATGTTGACAACACACTGATGGTTTAGTTTTTGTTAAGTAGTGCTTACTTTAAATGAAGAAATTTTCAAGTTTCCCATGCTCTGTCAGTGAGCAGGTACACAAGAAGTTGGGAGGGAGCAGAGCCAGGACAGATGGCCCTAACTAGCCAAAGGGGTATTCCATACCATATGATGTCCTGCTGAGTATATAAGGCTGGGGGAAGTAGAAGGAAGAGGTGCAGATGTTCACAGTGATGGCATTTGTCTTCTCAAGTAACTGTAGCACATAGGATGGAGCCCGACTTTCCTGGGGGTGGCTGAGCATCTGCCTGCCCATGGAAAGTGGTGAATGAATTCCTTGTTTTGTTTAGCTTACATGTGCGGTTTTTGGTTTGTTAAACTGTCTTTATCTCACCGAACAAGTTTTCTCTTTTACTCTTCCGATCTTCACCCCATCCCACTGGGGAGGAGTAAGTGGGTGGCTGTGTGGTGCTTAGTTTCTGGTTGGGGTTAAACCACTACACACCAACATCAAAAGTATGTTTGTTGGGGGGTTGTTTTCTGAAAACAAGGGTTTCTGGGCATTTCAGGAGTGAAGCTCTTTTATTGTGCACCAAGTAGTTTTCTTGAGTTTTGCAAACTGCTTGTTTTATGATGTTTGGCATAATGTTTGTGAAGCATTTTATGGCTGGTAAAGTCCTTATGCCTTCTGCACACATACTGTCCTTTTCCTGCATTTCATTAGTTCTGCATATGTCACCATTTTTCATAATGCTCAAACAGACTTCGATATTCACATTTTATCTTAATTTGTAACTTATGACATTTGTTTATATTTCTTTTTGTAAAGTTTAATAGCCTGTCATTTATAAATAAGGATCTAAAGAAACATGGCTTGTTGAACACAGGATTACTTTTGAGTAAGCTAGTTTATGTTTGTTGGACTGAAAAAAATCTAGAGTTTCAAAAGAAGAAGAAAAATCCTAGAATTCTAGTCTTCAGGTCAGCTGCAATACACTCAGATTTTGGAATACTTTGGCTTTGATTATTTTGTTTTCCATTTTCATACAGACTTGTTATTACCATTGTGGAGTTTTCTCATTTTGCTATTGTGATCTGAAGACAGCGCAGTTGCTATCAATTCTCTGTCTTAATTGGCCTGGGTAGAGAGCTGGTATGGTGTTACAGATACTGGTTTGCTCCCAGCACTTGTCTGTTTTGTAACGTGTTTAGTTTCCAGTTTTACATACCTCAGATGGTAACTCACCTCTGACAACAATTCTGTATCTGTGCCTAAACAGAGAGCCAAGACAGTGTAATATCCAGACTACTCTTCCACAGATGCTGTTTTGTGTCATCAAACACTTCTTGAAAGCCGTGTTCTCTAGATCTGTACACATAATCATAAAGTAGTGTCCTGTTGGGAAACCACTTAACGCAGCAACAGCTGGCACAACACTACTGAACTGCATGTGATGGTAAAAAGTAATCACATTGTGGGCTACAGAAAATTAAAAAAAATAAGCAGGCAGATACTACACGGGGAATAGTCACAAGTTTGCACAGGGATTAGGATATCCATCTCTGACATTATTTATACAACTAAGCAATAACCAAAGTGTAAAAAATGTAACTTTATGGAAGAAAAACAAAACAAAACAAAATGGTGACACTGAAGCAAATCTTGCTTGCTGGTTCTGTATCTCATCATTAAATGATAAACTCATTTGACTAATGCTTAGAACAAGATAGGGAAACACAAGAGGAAAAGATAGAAGAAATGTTCTTATTGTCAGTGTTGTAACAGCTGATATTAAACTCCTGAAACAACAGGAAGCTTAATCTAATTAAGATACAGTAGGTAATAGGCAGTAGTATGTCACTGTTCACATGGTTCTTTTCTCTTTCATCCAGTGATTATGATACATATTTGAGTATCAGGTCAATGTACCTGAAGAATTGGTTTTGGCAATCATTTTTCTGCTTGGATAGTAGTATTTCCTACTTTACAGATCTCTTCTGGAAAAGCAGTTTTTACTAGCTACTGTTAGTAGCTTCTTTTCAAAACATTCTTTCCTGTCTCCAAAATACTTGATGTCCCACTCCAGTCCTCACTGATACCAAAAGGCAGCTGTTGAGCACATGTCCATCGATAAGGTATTTTTATCTGCTAATACCATAGCCAAACATACCCTTTTCACATGTAATATCTAGGCAGATTTCTGCTTTCCCTGAGTACACTTCTCTGGTTTCTGATGAGAAGTCTGGGTTGCATCTTCTGCTCAGGTGCTGCTCCGAGCGGCGGAAGGTGCTCGTCCTTTTCAGTCAGTTGGAATCTTTCCCACTTGTCCATATTTTGGTCACAAAGTCTATGGACCAAAAACCAAGGGAATATATTGGGATTAAAAACAATTAACTCAAGGTTAGAAATGTAATCAGCAGGCAAGTGGGGGAGAAACACAAGAGTAGTTTCTCTGTGTGTCAGGAGTCACTGTTTTAACCAAACCACCCATTGCCTAAACATTTTCATAGCTCTTAAAAGGCAAGTGAAAAGAACAAAAGCAATCAAGAAATGTGCTTTAAAAAACTCACAGCCAAGGACATAAGATACCATCAGAGGATCAGTGTACCCCTTGTAGGCATATGCATGTGACAGAGATTTGTATATTTATCAGGAGCATCCAGAGATTCCAGGGGGCTGATCTGACAATCAACTCTTGTTTAGCAGCAGGGCTGAACAAACTGGGAAAAAAGAAAAAAGAAACCACACCATCCCTAAACAAGCATAACTACAAATAGACTGGGCATAAGGCACACTAGGAGAGCCTGCAACTTAACACCAGTGACAAGGTACCATTTTAGACACCAATAACAATATTCAGCATTCTGCTGTATTGCACTATCAGACACTAGATATGAACAAATTCTTTATCTTTTCCCCAGTCAGGATCAAACCTCTGGGAAACTCATGTGTTCTTCATTTAATTGAAGTCATGTTAAATTGAGGACATTCTTCCCCTTGCTGGGATCCAGTGATTTCTCACATTCATAATCCCAAAGTTTTTCCATTATCTCAATGAGTGTGTTGTAATTCTTAGTTAATCATCCCCTCCGCCCCCTCCAAGGACAGTTGCAAATGTGATTTCTCTTTAGTTGCATTGTAAATTAGAAAATCTAAATGGCTTCCACCTATGACTGAATACAAAGTTAATAGATGTCTTTTGCTCTATTTCCTCAGGATGAGTCACCTGAATTGTTAAAACAGCGGAGTGCCATACACAAGTAAGAATAATGTCCTTGTTGGTGACAATTCAACGAAACAAGCAGATTAGTCGCTAGGGGATGACTGAAGTTTGGGTATTTAATTTTTCTCAGGCTTTTTTTTTTTTATTTGATGGGTGTCTCTCCTTTCATTAACCTGGCTATAACAAAAATCAAAACTAAAGAATATTTTAGATTAAAAAGTAGAATTCATTTAATCCAAAACTGCAAGGACTACCTCAGGATTTGCACATAGTCATATTCCAGGAAAGTCTGTAATTTAGCTTTACAGGACAGTCAGTTAGTCCTTCTTCTCAGTGTTTGTACTGAACTATTCTGGTAGGACATGTCTAGAAAATCTAAGTAAATAAGACACCAGTGCAAGCTGTAGAAACACATAGATTTGATGTAGGCCTTCCACTGCACTTGGCCAGATGTCTACTGCATCTAATTCATAAGGTTAAAAAGATGATTCCGCTTTTGCCTTTCTTTGAGGTGCTTCCCTTTCACTCATCTCATCTGTGCATGTGTGCACACATGCATGTCCCTGTTAACTTCTGAGCTGAGTGGCTGATTTCAGTTCAGTCTGTCCAGATATGTCTGACAAACATTTCTTTTGGTGGTTCACAATTCTCTTTCTTCTATACTGCCCCTTAACTGGACCAATAAAATTGCTTGTGTTGCTAGACCCTCCTGCTGGGACAGTTTAAATGTGTACTGGTTCCTTGAGCTTGTTTACTGTTCCATGCTACCCTTGCTAAGAGCTGAACCAGCACAACTAGATGTGAATGAGTAGTGGTGAACTATAAAAAAGAGTGGATGGGAGCTGCTCATCCTCCTAATTTCTGCAGTGTTAATGAAAGCAGGCAGCTGGGTAGAAGATATAGACCCTGTTAATGCTCTGAATAACAGAAACAACTCAGCATGTGAACACTTCTCACATCAACATTAGTGGACTCCCACTGGCAGGGATAGCCTTGCTGAATCTCCATGATGTTAGGGAGACATTTCTCCACAGCCCTTACTCATTCTTTAGCAGATAAAACACAGAGGGCATGTGCCTGGCCAAAACACAGACACTCAAGTCTGACTAGAAATATATTTTCATAGGAAAAATGGATGTCTAGGTTTCTTTTCCTTACAGATGCATATGAGACAGGCTAATACAGAAAGTTCAGAAACAAATGTGGAAAAGACGCTTGAACCTCTGCTGGTGCAAGAGCACTAAACACACTTCTGAGTCAGGCTTTCAGCTGGCAGAATTCTAAATGCTGAGCTGGAGTTCTCGGTGTTTGATTCTTCCTGTATGCAAGCATACAGAACTGTGTGCATGCTTGCAAAAACAGAAATGTCGAGACAGCCTAACTGAATTGCTAAATTTTCTTTTTATTAAGAGTAACTGTCAAGAATCTGGGTTTTGCACACTTGTTCCATTCAAAAGTAAGAGATTCCCAAAGGACAAGGTAACCCTCACATCCTCAGGCCATGCTGCTTTTGAGGCAGCTTATGGGTAGCAAATGTCAGTGATCAATCTTGTTACAAGGGAATCAATAAGAGATCCCAACACCTCTACCAAAACTTGGGAAAGAAAAGCATGCTTGCTGGTATGGCCAAAAAGGTCACATTCAAAGAAATCTTTCATCAAATGGGAGGGTTTGGGGAAAAAAAATAAGGCAGTGAGGTTGTCTGTCATTGACGCTGTAATTATGCAGCAATCAGGTTTGAAAGAAAACATTCATATCTACAGAAATCACACAGACAGCTGTGGCCTGAGACTTTCCTATTCACCTGAAACTGCATTTAAAAGTTCCCTAATGATAAGGAGTATGCTTACAAATCAACATTGAGCTGATTAATAATATCCGTTATACTCTATATTTGCACAATTCTCCCTTCCATTCTTTTTGTTTGTTTGTTTGGGTTTTTGAGATGAAGGAAGCTTACCAGGACATGCAGCATATGAAATGAATTGTCAGACTGCAGTATATAAATCACTCCAGAGTGGTAGAGGCTTGGCACACACCCAAGCTGAAAATTCAGTGAATGGTGGGCTACGTGTATGACCACTGCTGCTGCTGCTGGAGGTGGTACCTAAGGAAAAAAAAATTGGGAACCCCTAGTTTACAGAGTGCTAGTGCTCAGGCAATCAAGCTATGAGTCTGACAAACATATCCATTTTCCTTTCCAAAATAAAGAAATACAGTGTATAGGCACAGAATTAATTACTGTTTAGCAGCTGTTCAACATAGCTGTATGCGTGGTCCCATATGGTGGTAGACACTAGATAGTTTCCAATAGGTTACCCCGCAGTGACAAATAGAAAAAACTGCTTTTTTTATTGTTAAGTAAAGGTGATTTTGTATTGCAGGGTTTGACGGGATATAAGTTCACACTCTATTTATCCCACTATAATCTGTAATGCTGACAGTAAGCTTGGACATGGGAACAGGAGTTAAGGTTTTATTTTTCTCCTTTTAGTGTAAGCCAGAAATATTTCCACAGTTGAGAGAGATCTTGATTTCTGGTAAACTATTCGGCATACCTTTAATTGCATTCAGCTTTAGTATCAGCTCACAAAGGAACACTGCGCTTTGATTAGCAAAATGAGTACTGGTGGATGGCCAGAATTTGAATTTTGTGAAATATCATTAGTTATCCTCAAAAGTGCTGTCTCTGTGCTATTCTGAGGTCTGAATATTCAGATGAATTAGAAGGAGATCTCAATTTGCTAAAAGACTATGCAGCTGGAGACTGAGACTTGCTTATCGTTGCCAAAAGACAGAGCAGAGCATGGCCCTTTATATAATAACATGAGATTTTAACAGGATCCAGAGTTTGGTGATAAAGTTTTCTAAAACAGATGCTACCATCCCAGCCTGACAACAGAGTAACTGGTCGCAGCTTCCAGATAACTAGCTAGGCTTCTTTAGTCGGCTGTCCTTAGACTTACCAACCCTAAGCATTTTGATCTGAAGCAGTGATGTGCACACAACTGACTCACAATAGACTGTATGTTAGGTTTGCATTATGGTTTCTGCCTGTGGCATCCAGTCAGGCTTTGACCTTGCTCAGGAGACAGACAATTGGAATTTTCCAGCACTTTCTGTGCAATAGCCCTGTATAAATGGAAAATTACAAGTATAGCTGGGGAGATGAGTCAGCCAGTCTTCATGACTCCTGAGTGTTCCTGCAGGAGTAGACCCCAAAGCAGATTGTAACAGGAGATACAGATCATCAGGCTTCCCCAGAAGTCTGTGCATTTGTATCAGTGATACTACAGGACAGTGTGGTCAGTATCTGTAGGGTCAGGAGACAGGCAGTCAGTATAGAATATCCAGTACTTGCTATAGTTATTCACAGACTGGAAAAAAATAAGTTACTAAAGAGGATAGCTGAAAAGTTATGGGCAGATGCATCATGTTCTGTTTGTGGAGGGTTTTTTGCTCCCAGGGAAATAACAAGCCAAAGTGTGAGCCTAGCATGGCTCTGACACAGAGATCATGTCAGACTAGGGACATCAACCAAGCTGATATCTGTTCTGCAGTCACAAATGTCTCCGAGATAATAAGCAAACTTGTCAATGGAATCATGCAAATGTTCAGCCAACTTAATAGAAAGGTCAGGGTCTCAGAGGTCTGAAGTCACAGGCTGAGCTTCTCTTGAATCTGCCAAAAGCACAGTTCCCTACCACTCAGCACCTGTGGGAGCAACACAAATGTCACTTATCTATATCAGGGTAACTCAGATGCAATTTCATTCTCAAAGGGAAATTACAATGAAAAAAAATTTTTGAGCACACAGCTGCACTGGCAGGATGTTACTTCAAATGCTACACTTCAACAAGCAGTTACTGTTTGTGTTTTAAAATCTATGTGCCCTTACCTACAGTGAGGTGAGAAGAATCTTCAGGTCTGACCTCTATCCTTGATGTGGAGACTATGGGATCTTGAGGAGCTTTGGCAAAGGCAGCACAGGCTCTGTAAAGGTTAGCATGGCAGATCCAGTAGTGTCATGCCTTTCACACCGTTCTTTCTTGGGTTACAGAAAAGCCTTCCAAATCATTCGTTAGTGGTTGCAATATGTGATTATGTTGCAAATATTCCTGTTGAATATACAAAATAAGCAGTCTTCTGTATGAAACCTAATCACAGCAGGTTCTTAACAAAGCAACATTTTATTCCAAGGGTATTCAGCACAATTTATAACTATGCATACAGTAACTAATAAATCTTTATTCAAACATTCTCATCACTATTACTACAGTTTCAAATTATGTTCTAAAAATAGCCACAGAGTTGTGATTCATCAGTCATTATTTACGATATATGCAGATTTGCATGCTTTGGTATTTTTAAGTACCACTAGTTTTTATCTTTTCAGATGTTATTTCAGGCATGAACTTTGATTATAGTGCTGTTCATTAAAATAAAAGGAATTCACATATGCATTTATTATTCACTCTTCTGTTATAAGTTTCTGGAACTGTGCCCAGACATTTCACCAACAATACCTATAACACACATTTTAAAAATAGTTTGGTTTGTCCTTTTTACATGCAAGCCAAACGAAATGGAGAAAACACACCCAAACCTCATGCCAACCATCATCCTGAAGTAACTGCTTTACTTTCAAAGCCATCCTTTCAACTTCTTAAAGTTTGTGTTCTCTCTCTTCCATGCATACATTCCTTATTTCTTTCTCCTCCCCTATTAAATAACTTCTGGACTTCATTTATCTGTATGCAGACATCTAACCACACTTCCAGCTAACAGTTATTCAGCTTTTGCCACACAGCAAGTGAGTTCTCAAGATACAGAAAGATAGAATGAGTGTGATTATAATAGAAACCATTAATTAATACCACAACATCTTCTGGAATATTTTGAAACATTGCTAATGACCAAGTGACATACAGACTGTAAATCATGTAAGTTCCTGATTTTTCTCCAAATGCCAGTACTTGCTGATTGTAGAGGGTCAGAATTACCCTTCCCTGTTTCATTTTCTTTAGAGAGACAGAATGAAGAATCCTTCTTCCCTGTACTATGCACAGAGTTGGAATCAGAAAGGAAACTAATTCAGTTTGCAAAATACTTTTGTCATTGTGAACTTTAAGTTACATATCCAACTTCAAAAGCATGCATTGAGTCAGTTCCATGCAATGGAAGTCTGATGTCTTGAATCAGTTCCCCTGCCCTGCTTTTATTATCTTGCACTTACTGCTTAGTAGGCTGACCCATAGACAATGACCTAATAACATTGGACGTAATTTCACAAAATTATATGAAAGGCAAGTTGGCTTAAGTTAATGTTTGGACATCTGGTCAAAGGAATGCTATATTATTTTTAATTTTTTTAATAGCATTTTTTTAAATCACCACTAGTAATAGGTGCGTTGACTATTCAATTCTTTATCCATTTTGCTGAATTGCAAATGTGCAAACAAAACAAAATAGGAAGACTGGCTTTGTTAAAACTCCAAGAAAGGCTATAAATTATCAGAAATGGTATTTGTAAAGACCTTTGGTACATGCTCATACTGAGTAATTTTTGAATGCATGCAAGAATCCAAAGCCAAAATGCTTTTTTTATTTGTTTTTATTTTTTTTTAATCTTTTATTGCTGCATCATCTTACATCACCTGCAATGGATACACCTGCCTATCGTTCTCCATAGCAATAAAAATAACTATAGTGCATAATCAAAAATACATGTTCACATTAAAAGCAAGTTCATTGTATTTAAATCCACTTGAACTGGAAGAAAAACCTATGCAGTTATCCAGCTACAGATCATTAACAGGATATGTCTAGCAGTCCCCACTATGCATACCATAGTCTCCACACCACAGCTCTTCTTGAAACTCTGTTGGCATAATTCCTTTAATTAGGTGCTTTTTGTCTGCCAAACTATTCTGTTGATAACTGTGCTATAAGCACTATTTCTTTTTAAAGAAATAGTTTCTCTACAGGTAGTATTCCCCAAAAAATGCTACCAGGGACTCAGGACAGACAAGATTCTGCCTTGGGCTTGGGTCCAAATCAAGGCTGAAAAAGTGCCTCAGAATGCCACTGCTGAATGAAAGATTAAGTGATTTATTACTGCTGTTAATAAGACTACCACTATATCCTTAATTCCAGGTCACCAAGCACTGTTCAAAAAAAGGGTTTTAGGGCTGCTTCTTATTGCCCCCCTCTTATTACAGGATGGACCATTAAAATAACTTTCACCATTGGCACTGAACAGCTCTATGCAATCCCTATGGACGTGACCCAGAACAACACGGACAGCCCTGGGAACATCAGTGACATACAGGAATCATAAAAAGTAACTGATACTCTTTATAAACAGAAGTTCAAGGAGACTGAGAAAACACCAAGAGCAGGAACCCTACAGCAGTAAGACCTGGAGTATTTATCTAGCTTACTTATGGAGGACATTTATATGTTAAGAAAAGCACTGCTGCAACAATTAGCCAAGACAATTATTTGGGACCTAGTTAGTCCTAGAGGTCAATCACATCTAGAAAATTCCACAGTATCCCTTCTAAGAAATCTGTATGTACAGCAGTCTGTGAGTCCCGGTGCAGGAGTACAACAGCCTTCCACCCTGCACTTTATGTTTTCCTCTGGGTGGTATATTTGAAGTACATTTGCCCCAGCTGACCTGCACCTCATGACAGTGATGCTTGTATATCTGATCAGTTCCCATTTCAGTCGTTGGCCATCCAGGTTTTGCAAGCTGGATTGCTATACCTTCACTGTCTGTGCAACACAAATTGAACAGGACACTGATTATTCAAATGACAGTCTATTTTAATCCCCAAGTACTTCCATCCACATTGCTCTGTGGTAGGTCAGTGAGAAATAGCCCTTTGGAACAAGACATCCACCAGCAGGTGGAAAGCCTTTGGTTTACTCACAAGTGCCCAGCTATTATCCTGCCAAAAGCCTGTACATTTCTAGCCCTGTCAATCAGCGGATAAGTGTCAAGAAGCATATTATTCTGGATCAGTTAGTACTGAATTAATGCAGAAGGTAATAGCGGTCCTGACAAAATTAAACACCCCTTTAAGAATTTTAGTTTTCAAAAGCTCTTCTTTTAAAAAAGTAACTATTAGTGTAGCAATAAAATGCAGTGGTTCCCCACCTGCTACTCTGCTTAGCCCTAACAAAGCCCCATCAAAGCTCTCCAGGCTCCCAGCTGACCCAGTAGGACAGCATTGTCTGGGTAGCCACTGCAGCAGCCCGCTGACAGAAAAGTGGCATGCACGTAGATTTAATAACCAGCAAAGGTCCCCAGCCCTTTCAGGAAACACTGCAGTGCCTGCTTTGTATTACACTCCTTCTCAGCAGTGCTCTGAAGAAGTGATTACTTAAATATTGTAAAATGTTGTTCTGTATGCAACCCACAGGGGACACACTAAAAAAAGGAGAGTGATCAGGGAGATTATGTAGGAGAAACTGCAATCAGGGACAGAAAACATTTTATTGGTCTGGATTTCTGAGAGATGCTGTGAAGAGTTAGACTGCAACCTCTCCTACAATACTGGCAACACAGGTCATCATCACCCATATGGCTCTGGAAACCTGATTGACTCTACAAACATGACACAATTTCATGTCTAGTGTACAGTTTTGATACCCTGACCATTCAACTGCCTGGTGTTGCAGCTTACATAGTGCTTCTTCAAGTGCCAATGTAACTGCAAGATACTTGGCATGTTTTGTTGTCCCTGCATGGCTTCCACTAAGCCTGTGGGACTTCCTTCACAGAGCAAGTTTTTATTTCTTTGCTTTTTTTTCTTTTTTTGGGAGGGGGGTGGGGGTGGGGGTGGGGGGGTGGGGGGGCAAGCAAAGGTCTGCATTTGAAAGACTTTATTAACAACTCATTAACCAGCAAAATTACCCTCTGTTTTTAAGGCAACTGATCCTGACTGGCCAGTGGGAACAGCCAAAGCAGCTGTCCCTCTCCTGGGTGAAGTGCTGCTGCTTCTCCTTCTCCTCCCACCCAAGGTCTGGGGGAGCGTGCTGCCCCAGCATGTCTCAGTTTGCCCCACGCCAACAGACTTCCCCTACTGCCTCCACCCAACCGCACCAAAAGCAGCCTGCAAGTGAAGACCATGAGCCCAGTAAAAGCCTTTACAACTTGGCATTAACCTTCCTTCAGCCCTGCTGGCCCCATCTGCCCGGATCCAGAGTGGGGGCAAGGCCCAGGGCACCCTCCTCAGCCCAGGTGGCCGAGTTATCCTGGATGGCTTTCCTGGGGTACAGAGAAGGACCTCTGTGTGTTTTTGATTCCTCCTCTGGGTTTAAAAAAAAAAAAGTATAGCTCAAATATACTGGTACTTGACCTCATTCGTATGGCCTCCCAACTGGGAAGATAATTTATGAACACTTTGATTTTTTTAGCTGAAAGCTAATGGCAGTGTCAGCTTATCTTTCCACCTGATTTCAATCTTCTAGGGAATCCTAAACAAGTGTGCCAAGCTGCTAAGGGTACGGGGTTTTTTTCAAGGAAGCAAAACTCTCCTCGCTGCTGTGTTGGCACCAGAGCCGGGGCATGGCTGAGGGGCAAGGTGGAGGTAAGCCCCTTGCCCCTGGGTTTTACAGGGACACAACTCAGAAAAAGCAATGCCTGTCTGAATATTTTCATCTGTGTTCAGGGACAACCCAGTGAAAGTGCAATGAAGCAGCAAAACACTGTGCTACTGCACCTGCAAAAGTTCATATGTTAACTAGTAAGGCAAAGGAAGAAAATGTCAAAAATCCTCAGCTTGTTACCTCTGGCACTTCTGTCAAGTCAGTAACTCTCAGATGTGGTGTGACAAAGCTCTTTGAATATCAGTACACATCAACAGTTTGCCTTTTAATCTTATTACTTTGCAGCAATTGTCCTGGATGTAATTAAGTGCAGCACCCATCACTCCTGTGAGCTAGCATCTCCATCTTCTTGCCAGCAAGGGAAGCCACTCACCGCAGGTCACCGTGCAGTAGGCCCCTTTGGCACAGAACTGCACTGCTGCAAGCTGCAGTCAACCAGCCTGAGCCTTGCTCTGAGCACAGAGTCATTTCCCACCCCAGCTCCAGGAATTGATGGGGGCATCTGTGCTGCCCAGAGTCTGGTAGTAACAATCATATTGCCTCTGCACAAGGGCTCATGCTATCGCATCTCTTGAGCCAGAGGTTCTGCAGTCCTCTTCACTTTTTTTCTCAGAGGCTAAGTGATAAAAACAACCTTCTCAAGGTTATACAGCTAGCTGGTGACAGAGTCAGAGCAATAAATTAGGTTTTCACAATTGCCAGCCCTGCTGCCTCCTGGCCTTTTTGCTGTTCTTCAGCTTTCTCGAATTTCAATAAGCCTTCCCACAGTGAACCTGCAGGTTTTTGACTACTGGAAAGGGCAAGCAAGAGCAAGTCAGAGATAAGTGCAAGGCAGACCAGAGGGGTGTCAGTAGCATGTCCCCTGCCCACCTATATAACTGTGTTAGCACAGCAATGCAAACAATATAAGGGCCTCAAGTTCTCCTGACCTGCAAAGTAGCAGTGAAAGTCCTAGGGGTAGGACAGGGAAAGGCCAGAAAGAGTTCAGCTGATAGTGTAGCAGAGGCACAGCTAAGCACACATCTGCAGAGACTGCAAATGTCCAAACGTTGGCATCAGCAAGCACTGCCTTGCTCATTTGCAAATCCCTCATGACTCAGTTAAATCTCAAAGCATGAATGAGTTGAATGAATGAGAGCCCCATCTTCTTGTAAAGGATAGATAAAAGGAATCCCATCCGCTTCGCAAAGGAATATGGAAAGCAGGCTTTACTTAAATACAAATATTTTACCAGTGATTTAAGTTATAGTCCTACTCATAAACTCTTCATATATACACCTTTATAATGAATGAAAATTAGACCTTTTTCCCCATTTTTATATATTTTTATACTTTATTTTGCAACATAAATTAAAAAAATTTTAATATTTCATAAATACCAGTCATTCTTATCACCAGCATAAAAATGTGAATACGTTCAGGCATATGTCTGCTGTTAATATATTTGCACACACCCTGCTATGACAGTATCTTCCTGCCTTCACCTCTTTTATTCCCCTATAGCTGTGCAGATAAGACTGAGTTGATCTGTAAATCAAATACATGTGTTCTATGACAAAGGCTGTTAACACCCAGAGGATCACTTTCCAAAATGTTTTTGATTTTTTGTGGGTTTGGTTTTAGCTGGGGTTTGTTTGTTGTTTTTTCTTTGTCTGACACCAAAATAGCACAATAGCATTAGAGCTAAAATATTGCCTTATATATAGCATATAGATGTATCACTATGTTTTCTTTCTAGTATACGCATACTGTATATTCCTGTATTATATATACAATAGCTCTACAGCATTTTTTGTATGCTTGCTAGTTTTCATCCTAACTGAAGAGTAAGAAATGTGGCACAGTAATATACACCACCTTGCCTGTAGTTTCAAAGCTAAGGGTCATGTCCCTGGCTCACTCTGGCCTTTGGCATCTCAGCTCTAATTAGCTTACTAGCACTAATAAAAAATCCTCAGCCAAGTGTAGCATGCTTCAAAAAACACCCTGTGTACCACGGGTACTCTGATCAATTTCAATAATACAGGTTTAAAAGTCATTCCTTTCTAGGTGTGAATTTATCATCTTAGTGGGATTCCATTACAAACTTTGTCTTGGGTACTTCATAAACAATACAAATAAAACTAGACTGAATCTCACAGGCTAAAAAGAATTTATCAGATCAATATTGGGCCTAAGAAATTTAGCACTTCTGTAATTTTGCATCTTTTCTACACATGGTTATAGTTAGAGAGAGAGAGAGATAGTTTATTACATATGAGTGTTTAATATTCAAAAAAAGAATAGCAACTCATGTCTGAATCTTTCATGTGTAAGAAATCTATTCCTTGGTGCCTTGCACGTATGCCTATATTTAGATTTGCTATGAAATGAGGAATAAATTAGGTCTTTTTAATTTGGTTTGTAGTTCCCTTTGACTTTACTATGCACTGCTTAATATTCAAGGGATTCTTCAATCATATACAATACATGTCATATTGCTGCTGTGATATATGATGTATCTTCAACCTGGCTGACACTAGGAATTGAACTAGCAACCTTTATCACTCAGTCCCTTCATATCTCTCTTCAGCTTGAACTAAGGAAACAAGCTTGTCAATGGATAGACATCATACACACTGTTCGATAAATTGGGCGAGTGGATTTTTAGGGAATCTAAACTAGTAAAAGCATGTGCTATGTCACTTTCAAATCTGTCCACTCATTGCCATGCAACTATCAATACCAATGAGAACTGATGAGGGGCAATTCACTGCATCCTGTGCAGTTTAGCCTCAAGTTCCTTTGAGCTCCTTTCTAATTGTCTTCCTTTCTGGTCCTCAGAAGAATCCTCTGGCAATGTGGTAGGTGAAATGGTGAAATGAAAATGGTGAAATGAAAATGGTGAAGCTCTTCTACACTCTGTGCTTCCTTGTCAATAAATCTAATCAAATTCAGAAACAGTAATATGTCTATGAAGAGTGAGTGCTATTATCCAGACAGAAATGCACCCAAACCACGGGAGGCAGGAGCACAGGGGTGTTGGAGAGAGAGGATATAACCCTTATTATAACCTAATAAGGCATGCAACACATTGTGGCAGGTAGCTATACAACTACATACTTAAGATGAGTCTGCCCAACTACTAACTTGAAAAGCACGTTTCTATAGTGAGACAGGGAAAGAAAGGGGCTTTGGGAATACCACTATCAGCAAAATGTTCCTTGTAATACAGAAGCATAATGAAGGACAACTGAACTTCAGGGAGTGTGGAACATCCCCATTTGCTCCCAGATAATAAAGGCTGAAAATGGGGATAAGAAAGAGAAAAAATTAAAACCAACATATATCATAAAGCTTGTTGGAGGGTTAAAGGAATTTTCTGGTTGTGCAGTGCTGTTGACAGTGTCTGATTACAGGCAGCAGAATGGAAATCTTGGCGCTTGAGGCAATAGTTTACTGCCATTATCCTTGCACCCTCTCCCAAAAAAATTATTTTTTAATTTTTATGCATCAACTGATTAATATAGCAGCCATTCTGCAGCTGAATATAGCCACACTCACCTGAATAACCCCATTTTCATAATCACTGTGCAACTCAGAAGGTAAGGAGAACTTCCATTGCAAAATGACTGCTACTGGTCCTCTAGCTTCAGCTTTCTGCCTAAGAAAACTCTCTAAAAGTCTAAAGGTCTAAAAGAAGCATTGATTTTACACTTCATGTGCTTACATTTCCAGTGGTACTTTCAGCCTGATTTTGAACTAAAGGCAAGCAAGTCACCTAATCAGCTACCCATTTTCTAAAACCTTTCCTAAGGTATTTTCTAACCTTGCCTGTAACTACCCCTGCTTAATCCCAGTGTTTCAGACCAGCACAGCTCAAATAGGCATGATCACCAGCTGTTTAACAAGAGGCAACTTCCATCCCCCAAGCACAGCCTGCATTTTCTTCCCAGTTCTCTCTCTTGTCACTCCCTTGCCTAGTTCACCACCTCTGGTAGTTTTACAGGTGCTCTGTGGTTTCTTTCTGTTAGGCAAGGGAGAAAAGTGTTAAAAAAGCCTTTTCACTGGTTTAACTCTTTCAGGGCTGAGAGTAGTGGATTCTCCTTAATGCCAGCTTAAATAAATGGACTAAAGTGCCCTCTTGTGTTTCTCTACCTAAAGGTATGAGAAGCTTAAGAAAATATTCTTAAGAATATTCCTATATAGAATATAAATATAGAATATGGAATGTTAAGAAAATATTCTTAATAAAATATTTAATAGCATACCAGTTGTTAAAATATGAAAGAGCACAGAGACATTCAGAAAGTATTTTCCGGACCCAGGTTTCCATGCTATCACTATCGCAAGTCACAGTGTGAAAAAAAAATGCTAAAATATTTCTAGATTTGCTGGTCATTTGTCCTGTGTTGTACTGCCTCAGCAGTGCTACATTTACATCTAAGTTATAACAAAAACCAAGAAAGCATCAGAAGAGCGGAGTTACAAAAATAAACTTATAGAACAGTCCAAGACATATTTTTGCTTTGTTCCATTTCCTGAAGTACTACCTTTGAAAATAGGAATAAAACAAGATTGTGTATATATATATAATAACACAAAAACAACTTTAAAAAGTAGTGAGTATTCAGTAGCAAATATTTAGCTGAATGGGATTACCCATGAGATGGGACAGCCCCAGTGAATCAAGACTGAGGGGTCGGATCCTGGAATGTTTCTGTGGTTGGCTGTGCTTTCACAGTAGGATATTGTAGCCGGTTATATGCTAATGTTAATGTTTGGATCCTGCTTTAGGATCCTTTGGGGGAACCCGTGTGAATGGTAACAACAAATGCATTGTATATCTATGAGAGAGGAAAATACTCAAAAAACAAACATACTTTGGAAAAGCTACCCACAGTTTGCATGTAATAGCTTGCAAAGTAAACACACCCAAACCTTCATCTGCCTTTCACTACGGATATTCCTGACACACCCAGCTTGCCAAGAAGACAAAAATCAAAAGCTGTGTACAAAGCCCATGCAGTACATTCAGATGACTGCAACAGGAACAAGCCCTCTCACAGCACCCAGCAGCTGTCCTTGGCTGGCAGAGACATCAGGCAGTGCTCATCACCCAGGCTGTTCAGCCTGCAGCACAGCGTCCCTGTTCAATTACTCCTGATTTGCTCTGTCCCCACATTTTTGACAGGCAGCTCCCTGCAGATCTCTGTTTTAATATTTAACAGCTGAACTGGAGCAGTTGTTTGGGGAAAGAAATGGAGGTTTTAATATCTTGGAAATTTTTGCCTGGAGACGAATGAGACCATTGAAGTCTTTGGCTTGTAGTTGCAGAGATTTAAATGACCATTTTTAGGTTGTGGTTCTGGTCTATTGAGATGGATGTAGCACTTGACACCTTTCCCTTCAATTGTTTCAGTCCTCTGGAGGTCAGAAAGGTTGCTTTCAGCTCATTATTTTTCTTTACACTTATTTTCTGCACAGCTATAAAGGCTCACCCTTTGAAATGAAAGGGAGTTCTGTTCTAGGGGACCTATTTGATGCCCTTCAAACTGTAAGTTAAATGGACCTCTAATCATATATATTAATCTTGTCTACCTGTAGCAGGCAATGAGATGGGGTGGGCTGGTTCTGGATCCACCAAAATTCAGAGCTACGTGTCCAGAACTGGGCTGTCTGTGGAGCACTGCTGGTTTGTTTCCCCCAGTGCCAGTACTGTTTATCACCAATATGTTTTAGGCACAGCCTAAAGTAGACTTCTGCTTACCTGAGCTGCACCCTAATTCAGGAGCTGTATGGCCTCTCCTGAAGTGGGGTAACTTGTTTGGCCATTGTATCTCCCAGAGAACTCTGAGCTTTGTATCAATTTGCCTAGGTGGTTCTCAAGATCCACAGTCCCATCCCCTCCCTCCTTCTTCTGTGATGGGATGCTTTTTGAAGCTCAGATTTGATGCTAACAGCCTCTTCTTTTTCTCTTTCCTGGCATAATACCACCTTTATAAGCCAAGTTCTGGTAAACCAAAACCTGCTTCACAGCCACCAGGTAGAAACTCAGGAACCCTGAAGCAGGGCTCATCGGTTATTGTCTCACTGATTCTACCCTACAATCTCAGACAGGAGCCATCAGCCTCATCTGATCAAGCTGATGAAACAGAGGAAAGACTGAAATGTGGACTGAGATATCTCCCAGACCAGCCAAGGAGTTACAGCTGAAAACTGATCTTGTCTTTGATGACAGAAATCCCTTTCTAAAAGGTAAAGTATGAATTAACAGATGCAGCTATTTGGGTTTATTAACATTCAAAACTACAGTCATGATTAATAGCAGGAAATGGATGCCTCTGCTATTATATTGTTAATCTATTTTTTTCCAGTTATTACTGTCTTACAGTCTTCTATATTTTTATGTCTTCTCTACTCTGTAAAATTTTGTCTTTGTTTGTTTCAGCTGCTTATGAATTGTGCATGCCCACTAGATAAAAAGCTATATGGAACTCCAGAAAGCATAAAAGAGCAATTCCCATTAGATAGCTGAACTGGCATGACCTAATAACCTACTTTCTTCACTCAAAATTAAAACTAAGATGTCATTTCTCTTTTCTTGCTATCCCCCCACTGAAGATGCCATCCAAAGCCTTCTGGCTTCAGCAGAGCTCTTCCCAATGGCTTTTTTTCTCTGGGCTGTCCATCAGGAACCTGACTGAGATACAGATATAGATTATTGACTACTGCGAGTTCTTTTAATAACTTTGGAGAAAGAAAACATGCCTCTCAACTAAGCATTGAATTGACTAGCCAAAAGACCAGGACTGCCAGCCATGACAAATGGGCAAGTATATTTGCAAGGGAAGAGAGCACAGGAGAAGTCACGCACAATCACTCTTTCAGGTGCAGAATGATAAATCTTTTATATGCCTGGTGTCCTCTTCTCTCTACAAACACAGCCACTGAAGGGAATGAGTGGATATTACAACTATTCACAAAAAATGCTCGGATACAAAATACAGTTCGCTTTTTAAAATTACCATAATGAAGCTGGGGACGCTTCTGAGTACAGTGAATGCAAACACATCTTGCAAGATTGAGTAGTAATAATGCCTATGGTGATCTTAAAAGTATGTAATTTTATCTTCTCTGTAGTAAACTACTCGCAAATTTTATGATAGTGTAATTGTGCAGAATTTTCTAAATCTGTGTTTCTTTGATTTAAAGAATTAACCAGACATCTTGCATATCTAGTCAATATATATAAGAAAGTCAGACTATAATTTATTAGACAGACTTAGCTATCTGTTATTTTGTTGCTGCAATATCAAATGACAGGAGGTAAAAATAAATAAGGGTTTAGAGATGCTGAACAGAGAGAAGGGTAGCATCTTTATTTTATTTCATAGAATACATTTTGTTATGGGTACAATATCAGCAGAAATCTTATGGGGCCTGATTTAGTTGTCTGTTTCTGTTCAGGTAAGTTTTCAAGTACATTTGCAGTCAGCAAAACTTAAAACTTAAAAAAATTAAGCATGTGCTTAATTCTCACTGCTTTAAGAACCATAGTGAATCTTTATTTCAGCCCAGTATCTCTGTAGGAATCTCACTGGGTTACAGCACTTTCCATGACCTTGATAGATGCTGCAAGTTACACTTGCAAAAGGGTTACGCTTTCAAATGGTTGAATTTTGTGTACATTTGTACTCCTCTAGCTGTGTCAAATACTGGCCTTGTAGAGCTGACACAATAGCTGACTATGTCCATGTGTCTTTGTTTTTATTCTATACAAAGCAGTAGGTATAGTCAAAGCAGTGGTTAGAAGAAGGCCTTGATGGTTCAGGGTGTAAGAAAGGGTACAGTATTTATTTTCCTTTAGTCATGTTTGGATTTGAACATTGAATTACAGGGGCACTATGACAAATTAAACTAGTCAGCCATGTTACAAAATAGTAAGTGAAAAGTTTGCTGTAGAAGGAAGTCAAGAGTTCTGTTTGTTCCCAAGAGATGACATGTCTGCTTTGATAAAAATTTTCCATTTGATGCTCAATATAGATACCAGAGATAAGTGAGTTTCAAGTGCTTGCCTTTCTTTGATTGGCATTATCATAAGCAAAATTAAACTTCTGCTAATGACTGTAGCCCCAGATAAGTTGGTGGTGCTAAATAAATCCTTAACAGCTGAGGATCTAGCATAGTGTATATCTTAGTATGAGCTCAGGCATTTCAGCCAAGAATCAGACCTCAGAAGACAAGTATTTCTGTAATTAATGGTAGGTGTTTACTGCCATAGGTTTGGTTGGTTTGTAAATGTATGAAACCAAACAGCAAAAGCAATGAAATGACACTAAGCATCTTCTGCCAGAAGCCCCAAAATTGAGGCCAATCTACATATTTCATGAAGAAACGTATCAGTCAACTGGCATAAGTGCCCTGAATTACTGACCATTTATCTTAGTCCTTGATGGGATTGCTCAAGGCATGTATTTTCTCATTTTGACTTTTATGCTTTTTCGTTATAATTTTGTGTTAGATTATAAGAATACAAAGCATTAGATGCAACATCCCTGATAAACCCTTTTGTACCATAAAATAAACTAGAGACCAAGCAGCTAAATCTCCCTTTGTATGGCCATTGATCAGACTTCAAAACATTCTTGTGGTGCTTTCCTAGCCCCACATATTTTTAGCATCCATTTCAATGTAAGAGCATCTAAACTCAGTTTAATTTTAGACACCAGAACAGCCTACATGAGTAACTGCATCCACACTAGATGACAAAGGAATGTAGCAATTTCATGAAGAATAGCATCTAAGGAAAAAAACGTGTCTATGCTGCAGACATAGTGGGAATTGCTGTACTCCAAAAGGCCACTTAACTAGCTGGGGTTCAGAGAAGGTATCTGTGACTTGAATGTAAGGCTGCCTGATCAGCTGCATGCCAAGGGTCATACAGTTACAAATAATGGCCACCAAACTAGGGACAACGTCTTAAATCTCCTCAAAATCCTAAAGCAGACAATGGGCAAAGCTGTGGAAGAAATACAGTGGACTGGCATACATCCAAAAAAGTGAAGGCCAAGAAACCATTATACTTTCATCAACCAAACCTGTGATCTCAAGCCATTAAATTAAGTACACTTGACAAGACCTCTTTTCTTTTAAGGCCTATTGACTGACATAATTCTACTTCAATCTTTTAATCATTCCATCTTCTGGCCACAAATCAATGCAAGCTTGGCCTCAAATTACTCAGGTCATTTCACTTACCTTTCTAAAAATATTGTCATGACTTTCATACTGTCCCTAGCCTCTTGGAATGTATGCAGTTACAAATTTACAAGAAAGTGTACACTTGGCCCAGAGATGGCTACCACAAACACAAGCAATTTTCAGTCATCTCGGTACCCTTGCTGGAGTCAAAAGGATGGAAGAGGTTACAGGAACTTGGACATCCAGCCTGTACATTTCCTGACCTGAGGGTGTTTGCTCCAGCTTGAGAGGTGGTATCTCATTAATCCATACTGCTCTCATACACCTGCCTTGGCCATTCTCTCCTCAGAATTTTAATGTATATTCAGGTGCACTCCACCCTATGCTGAGAGATTTGCAATAGGCACTTCTGCAAAATTCCTTGGGCTTGTCACTTGTCCCTGTGAAGAAGAGCTTGGATGCTGGGAAAGCAGCATAAGTCAATATACACAGGGGAGGGAAGAGGACTTGCCCCTTAGGATGAACTATAAATTGCATCATGGGGGGATGCAAGACCATTGAGTAAAATAAGCGACTTCTCCTCAAATATAATTTGTCCTGACCCTGGATTATACACTGCTTACACTATATTTTCCTTCTGAACCAATACTTGAGTCTTAACATTTTATAGCATTACCAGGATGTTTGGTTTTGGATTTATCCCTCTCCATACATCTTCTTTCTAACTGAAGTAGTCGGAAATTTCTGACTTCTTTTAAGTTAATTTTCCTTTCAGGACCTTGGGTTTTGTTGCTCCTTCATTCTGAACACCACCTCATCTCATTGCTTGCAAAAGAGCCCTCTTCATAATGAATACCTCAACAGCCACGCCCATCAAAACCCTTCTTTCTCCAGAGTTGATGGTGATAATGATAATAATAATAAAAAACCCTAGTGTATCAGAAAAAAGTATTGGGGAGGGGGAAATAGACTGGAATAGTATTTAGTCTCTGTAAAATAATTAGTACTTACAACAAAATGCATGTCAGACTGGTAGAAGGCTTGAAAATCCCAACCGTTAAATGAAAATGACTGAAAGTAAGAGACATGGATAGCCTCAGATAAGCACGGTTGCAACATTTCCCCACACAGCGATTCCTTATGTAACAGACTTATCTCTAACTTTCAGGACAATTCAGCAAACTGAGCCTATCACTGACATCTTCAGAGGGAGCTTTCATGGGTCACATTCACATTGCTATGGAACATGAAAGCAAAAATGCACAAAGCCATGTAGGACTTCCAGTGAAGACGTGCTAAGAAATAAATGAATCATGGTACCAAGGTCACAAGGCCCTGGCATGGCATGGCACACTGTCCCCTGTAAGGCCAGAGGAAGAACTGTGAGGAGCATTTCAGCCACGTTGAAGTCAAAGGTAAAGCTCTCTGCTGAGGCTTGTAAGGCCCAGACTTCATGATTATTTTGCCAGTATCTGGTAACTACACATTAAATGTATTTTTCATGGTAGATCACTGCTTGCTGCCTGCTCAACATTTTTTTCCTCCATCGTCCAGCATCTTACTTAACGGCATCCATTGCAGAAAACAACTGGTTTAATGGTCTTGTTATTATTTAGTTATCAATCTCTATTTTAAAGACATGAACAGTATTGACTATTCTGCACTAAACATCTATTTAAATATCACAACATAAGCAGCCTTTCAGACTGGGGAGGTTCTCTCTTGAAGTGACCTGCATTGTGCTTTTTAATTTCTTTTTTTTTTAGCTGACTTGCTAGGTCACTATGCCCTTCATCCAGATTGGAAATTCAGAAGCAAAACCAGTGGAAGACAGTGGCCAGGTGTGCAGCAGAGCTGGGTACTGGAAGGGCACAGATTTTTTTTCTGGCTTTAAGATAATCTATTTTCACCTTTCATCCAGCTGTAAGAGTAATCCTAACAATAGAGGGACCACTGAAAGATAAGATGGTAGTGACTGGTTTTCTGTCTGTTTGGTGGCTGTGGTCCTGGCACAGGAGGCTTTCTCCTTCTTTTGTTAATATTCATTACTCTATTTTTAATCAGCGAAGGATGTATGGGCTGCCAGGAGAATGAGCTTCACATATCCACGCTATGCCAGGAAGCAAGCTAAGGAGCAATCTATTGAAGGTGATCAGGTTGAGTATTCAGACACACATCTATGTCTTGGCCAGGTGAACTGTGGCAAGACTGGGGGAAATTATGTTTGCTAATAACAGATTGAGATGGTCCCTGAGTTAGGAAATAGGAGACGTAAGCACAGACCTCACTTTAGGCAGAACTGGAGCAAGAGCAGAACCTCATTTTTTTCTGTACTTAGAAAGGAACCCCAGAATACTGTCAAATCTGGAGAGGACATCAGCATCCAAACTGAAGGCTTGCCATGCAGAGGCACACAGTCATTAACAAAAAAGGGCCACACTCGTTGGTGTAACACACACAGCTCTTTGTATCTCAGGGAATTACTTCTTACTTAATCAATGAAGTGTTCTTCTCAGTGTCACAGTCAGCTCACAAAACCACCATTCCTTCCAGCACCCTCTGCACATCAATTTTCAGAGAGTAATCAAAGTTAAGAAAGCAGGTATTTTTCCTCAAACAGGGAAGTTGTCACAGCTCAGTGCACTGAAGGGTTCTGCCTCTTCTAATGGGAGTGGTTACCCAAATCCTTTCACATCACCCCTGGCTAACCTCCTTTGGCTGACAGGCTTAGCACTGGAGCAGGTAAGCCCTGAGCTCCCTGGGACTCATGGACTTGGTCAAGAGCAACTGACCACACTCCTCACCCTCACCACAGCACTCTCCACTTCTATGCAAGGATTTCCCACACACTAGCAATAAAAAACCCCCAAAACAGGTGAGTTGGTGACTCCATCACCAGCTGATTTTGTGTTGGCCATTATGACTGCAGGTAATGGATTTTAGGCATATTCCCAACTTTGTAGAAAGCTTCATAGATCAACCTGAAGTCTGAGGGAATCCTCAGTGTAGCTCCACAAAGACCCAGGTACATAATGCATTATAGCATAAGATAGATACTAGCAACCAGGAAGGGAGAGTCTACATTGCCTTCACTGCCAGGGGAAACCTACCATGGAATGATATCACAGGATCCCTCCAAAGTGGGGAAATGGAGACAGAAGTGTGAACATGGAAGTACAATAAAATTTTCTGTCATTCCTCATGCAAAAATTGTTAGGGCCAGAATGACTAACAGGGAAGCTTACACACTCATTATCCAAGCTGAATGTATATCATGATGAGGAAGCACTTCAGCCCCCAAAGCAGCTTTTTACGAGAATGAAAAATCATCACAGGACACAAAGTGCTTGAAAGGCACCTCAGCCATCCCATGCATCTTGCTGTATCCAAAAAATATACACCTTGCTAAAAAATCTCCAACAGATACCTCGCTGAGTTCATCAGCAAAGCACTAAGAGGCTGAGGAGCAGTGACTGAGAAGCACTGCAGCAACCTATTTCTGAGCATGAGTAGACAGGTGCTTGGTACACACAGGTATTTGATCATGACAGTACGGTCAAGTATTTGTGTGGTCTCCTGTATTCGAGCTGTGAATGTACTCATAAGAAACTGATGGGAAACCGTTTATCCTTTAAAAAAGCGATGTCTTCATGAAATCTTCCTTTGTGGAAGCAGAACAACACTGACTGAGGCTGGGGCACTTCACTGCAATTCCAAACAAAGAACAAAGTGTCATGACACAAGAATTGAAAAGAAAATAAAATCCATGTTTATTCCTCTTACCAGCTACCTTCACAAAGCATTAACTGTGATAACATCAAGTCCTGAAGCAGAGAAATAATGTAATGTTTATGAAGTCTCTTTTGCCTGTCAGTCTGGAATTGAGGGAATCTCCCAATGTTAACTGAATGACAGCAAATAACTGCAACAGTTAAAGGAAGCTATTTATAAAGTAAGGACCATTATGAGGGTATCTTTCTAAACATCCAGGAAGAAACAGATCTCACAAACAGATCACTTTTCCTAAGTGATACACATTTGTTCTCACACAAAAGCATACACCACATTAAATACTGGCATTTACATACAGTCTCTGCAACCATATAAACAAAGTTGGAACCTGGCAAATATTTTGTTTTTTCTTGCTGTTACCTGGCTTTAAGGTTCCACTCATGATTCATGTATGTGGGAACCTGGCTCTCAGAACCGTCCTGAAAAACAACCCTCACATCTCTATGCAAAGTCCCAGACCAAGATGCTACAGGTCAAGCTTACTGAAGTTTTCTGTGGCTTGTCCCTCCATGACACATACACACACTAGATGAACCTTCCCCTCCACAGAGAAAAATCTCTGCTGTATGACATTGTACTACTGTAGCTGCCAAGTCCCTCAGAGCCCTTTCCCATGACTGTCACTCCCTTGTGGCCCAGGCAGCGCTCCCAGACAAGGTGGCTTCCTGCAGCACCCTCAGCCAGCCAGCACTCATGCAGCCACTCTGCCACCACTGCTCCCAGAGCCAGCTGCCCCAGTGTACCCTGACACACATGGACAGGCAGGACGCCTTGGGAAGGAGCCTGCAGGGGGTTGTGTGCTTTCTTGCCACCCCACCAGGATTATTTTATTATTTTGGTTATACTTCTCAACATAAAATAACTATTCAGCTATTTGTGGAGGAAATCCTCCGCTGCACCCTGATTCAGGAGCAGGCATGGACTGTAACAAAGCTCTCCGCTGTTTAATGAGTTAGCATCAGCAGATCAAGAGAGTAAGCAACACAGTGCTAAAAAATCACTGCCAGAAGAGACTTTAAAAACACCTATGGAAACAGATTGGGGAGTAAAATTATTTCCCACTCTATTACACTATTTATAAATACCTCTTTTTAAGAAGTTGCTGGGCTTTCAGACTGCTAGAGGGCCCTCTGCTCTGCAGGTCAGTGCTGATCACATTGCTCAGGCTGTCAGTAAGCTGCTTAGGTTGGCTATCAGAAAATTGCTTATCTTGTTAAATTACAGCATAATAACGGAAAGAATACCACAAACCTGGCACCACTGCTTATAGTCAATGTCAACTAGAAGAGATCAGGATTAAAATATAGCATACAATAAAAAAGAAATTACAAAGAAGAGATCACTGCCTCTAGTGGTAGTTGGTTACGGAGTATCTAGCACATAATTGCATGTTAGATTTTCGTAACATGGTTTTATTGCCAAAGAAGTTACCCCTTTCCCATTGCATGTTGCTCATTCTCATCCATGGACTATCAGTCACAATTCCTTTAAAAACAATAGGCTGGGGGTGTGAGGAAGGGGTAGCTGGTGGCAGTGTGGCCAGAAACATCTTAAGCTAGCTCTGCTGCTGAAACCATAATACAGAATTACATCATTATTCTTTACAGAACATGTGACTTAGCAGCCTTGACCTGAAACAAATCCCTTCACTTAGTCACACCACAGTGTTGATGGCACAGCCCTTAACTAAAACACAGATGCTTCAGAGAAACAAGTGTGCATGTGTCAGAGAGGAGATGACTACAACAATTTATGTGCTAATTGTAGGGTAGACTCATGATGCTTCTCAGTAGGGCTGAGGAAATAAACAACAACAAAAAAAAGCACAAAGACAAGAGAAGCAGGTAAAATACATGGTGAATACAGAGTCAGCATGCTGGGTGACATGGAAATGTGAGCCATGAAAGACTCAGGGACATTGCAGTAGCTGAACTTGTCAAAAACAAGTCCAAACTTCTCCCACAGCCCTCTTCAAGCACACAGTTTATGAAACCAGGGGTATCAAGCCCCAGGTGTTGAGATGCTGGCTTAGTAATGCCAGGTGAAATAATAGTCTTCCGATCAATTCCTTCAAAAGCACTAGTTTTATAACTTCTATGTGTCTAACTAGAAGGTTTCTAGTTTGCCCCCAGAGCAGCAGTTTTCCTCTTAAATTCATTTTCTTTCCTGTTGAAGAAAAAATACATATATCTGCTGAATTTACAGACAGGAAGTCATCAAGAGTGTGGGGAAAGAGACACCAATAATTCAGACTCTACCCCATAGGTTTCCATGTATGAGACATGTGAAGCAGTTGTCTGTTCTCCCCAGCTCTAGATTCAGCATTGGAGCTGTCTTTCCATAAAAAAAGGAACAGCTTGAGAGGGCCTAGAACAGGGTAAGGGTGGGGGAAGCAGTCAGCAAGCTAGAAAACATGTTGGAGACAGATTAAAGAAGTTGGGGGCAATAGCACTTAAAAAAGAAGCGACAAAGGAGGATGTGATTAAAGTCCTAGAAAACTCAGGACATTTCTGCATAGAAAAAGGGATGATTTGTTCAATTCCATCATACATAAAACCTCATCAGGCAAGCCACACTGCTGCAGGAGAGGGAGACACAACCAGGACTATCTAGGGAGTCTGCGGAAACTCCCATGCTGGGAAGGGCCAAAGACATGGTAGGTAATCCTTTGTCAGGGTACAGTTATCAATGATCACACCTCACAGCATGGCCGGGACCCTCCTGGATCGATTATTCTGATACTTCACTCGCTATTACTAAGCAATCATTTACAGAGCTGATCATGAAAGATTTTTTTTTCTTCTATGTGTGGTCAAAAAGAAAGGAAAAAATTCATAAACATTCTTGCTGGTATACTTGCCAGCTGGCAGCACCCTGCAGGTGTCCTTTCCAAACCTGGACAGTTGTATTTCTTAGCAGACGATTCAAAGGTGTTCAGATACCCAAGGAACTGCTTAAGATGGCTGTAGGCCCATCCAGACAACAAATTTAGAAATTGTCCTCCTAACTCAGAAGCCTGCAGTGTAAATGGCTGTTGTGTCCCTCTTGTACTTTCATTTGCAGTTTAAGAAAAGGTCTTCTCCAGGCTCTTTGGGTTTGCAATTATTTATTGTCTCAGACACACAGTGACTGTAAACTGAATGTTTGGTATTAGAACAAGCTGTGTGTTCTAGAAACGTAATGGACATATGCCAAGAATGTCTTCCACCCGAGACCACCGGAGCACAGTCCCTGCTTGCTGAGCCAGAGGAAGGTTACACATTGTCTCACCTGGGGTGGCTTACTGCCCACAGACCATATTGTTCCCTCTGTGTTTGGCAGGCACGGGACTGGGGGAGCAAAGGCAGTGCATAGGCGTTGCAGGAAGTGTTGGCACTGTAAACAGGACACTGCCTCTGGACTATGAACGTGGGAGGGATGCAGGAGGGAAGAAAGTTGGTATGTGTTCAACTTTACTTTTAAGTGGAAAAAAAATGGGATTTCAAAAGCATGCTCAGAACCCAGAACTCTTTCAGCAAATTACAAGGTGTATATCCTTTTTGTTTGGCTTGTGCACTCACACAAGCAACCCTCGATCACCTGCTGATCCAGCAGTGGAGCAAGCAGACCTACTGCACAGTGCAGCACCCTGTTTTGGTCACTCCTGCTTATGGTGGCACGAAGCTGAGTGCTTGTGGCATTTCTAAAGAGAGCTGAACTGTGGGCCTGAAGTGTGTTTGCTAGATGCATTAAACAAATTCAGGCAGAAATCTTTTTTTTTCTGTCAAAAGGCCTGCTCCTTGGCACTGCCAAGTGAACAAACATGCTTTTCCTCCATTATATCTGTCTTCACTGCATCCATCTTATGTTTACCTGCTGGGTAGCCTTTGAAATCTATCTTAATTAAATGGACCAGGGCACAGCAGAATTTTTACCCCTATAAACATATATGTGTGTAGCCTGCCTAATACCTAATGTACACCTAGTGTATACAACCTGCAATTTGTTCTTGCACTTTGAACCAGTTCTTAGCACTAGTGCAACAAAAGGCGACAGGGTGCGGGATCTGCAGTCCCGTGTCCTCTGCCACATCCAGACGGCCCACTGACGCCAGGCAGCACGGTGCTCAGTGCTGGCAGAGATGTAGCGCAGGGGTTCAGCTGTCGCCCTTTAGTGTGGGAGACTTTTGCGGGTAAGCACAGCCTCAGCAGCTGTTCGGCAGGCCAGGGGCGGCTTTGCCCTCGCTGCCTCTGCTCCTGGTGGAAATCTGCCGGCAAAGCCGTTTCTCGGCTGCGCTTCAGCTCTTGGAGGGGCTGCAGCACTCCCAGGTGCTTCGCGTGGGGCTGGGCACCCCACCGGGGACCCGGCAAAGACACAAGCAAGACTCTGCGAGCCAGTGCCGCGGTGTCCGTTCGTTAGCCCTGCAGCTGCTCTTCGGACACGGCCCAGGGGGTGGCCCGATTTTATCCCTGGGAGATGGAGGAACCTGTTTGAACCCTGGCACAACAGTTTTGTGACACCCCCCTGGGTTTCCGCCACGACACACGTCGGGCTGCTTTAGCAGCAGCCCAGCGCCGCCCCCATGCTTGCATCCCCGTTCCCCCGCACACACCGACCAAGGGCCGCGGCCGCCGCGCTGCGCCCCGGTCCCCGCGGCGCCCCCGGTCCCGGCGGCAGCGGCTCGGCGCAGGGCCGCCCCCTGCCGGCAGCGCCGCGGCACAGCGCACGGCGGCCGGGCCGGCGCTTTGCCCACGGCCGGGCGCGGAGCGGGGCCCGGCGCTGTGCGCCGCGTTCCGGGGAGCGCCGGGACTGGTTTTAACAAGGTCCGAGCGGTAGGGCTGCCCCGGCTGGCTGCTGGGCAGAAAGTCCCGCTACACTGACAAGCTTGCCGCTGGGCTTTCCCGGTCTTTGGCTGGGTCTCTTGAATCACAATTCGGAAAAGCTGGCTCTGAACGCAGCGGGATTTCACTTCGGGTGTGCCGCAGCGAAAGCCGTTTTGGGCCACATTTATACATGCTTTGTTTGCTTGACTCATTTCAAAGCCATCGGGAGGGTCACATTCCTAAAAAAAAACAAAAAACAACTACCTATCTCAAACAGATGGCCAGACACACTGAAGCTGAAGTCAAAGCAAGTGTCATATCCTTTTAAGCAACAGTTTTTAAATCGTTGTCACTGCGAGTGCTTGAGAACAGATACCCTTTGGAACAGGCAGCTCAGATACCGCTAGCCTTCAGTCTTTGTTCCTTTTTTTTTTTTTCCTCACTGACATTTAGAAACTCTTCATTTATAGTAGCCAATTTATATTTGCTTGCATTGACTGTGGTGGTTTAACCCCAGCCAGCAACCAAGCCCCAGGCAGCCACTTGCTCACTCCCACCCACCCAGAGGGATGGGGAGGAGAATCGGAAAAGAATGCAAAACTCAAGGGCTGAGATAAGAACAATTTAACAGGTAAAGCAAAAGCTGCACATGCAAGGAAAGCAAAGCACGGAATTAATTCACCGCTTCCCATGGGCAGGCAGGTGCTCAGCCACCCGCAGGGAAGCCAGGCTCCATCCTGTGTGATGGTTACTCAGGAAGACAAACACCATAATGCCAAATGTCTCCCCCTTCCTTCTTCTTTCCCCAGTTTATATACCTAGCATGATGTCATGTGGTATGGAATATCCTTTTGAGTAGCTCAGGTCACCTGTCCTGGCTATGTCCCCTCCCAATTCCCCATGTCCCTCCAGCCCTCTGGCTGGCAAGGCCCAAGGAACTGAAAAGTCCTTGATTTAGTATAAACAACACCCAGCAACAACTAAAAACATCAGTGTCCTACCAACATTGCTCTCACATCAAATCCAAAACACAGCACTGCACCAGCTACTAAGAAGAAAATTAATTCTATCCCAGCTGAAGCCAGGACAATTTTAGCTATGCTTCAAAATAAGAAAGATTATTTAATACCTTCTGATGGAGGCTCAACACATATTTTGTCTCTTCTGTTGAATCCAGAAATAGGTTTTAATAATTAGATGTGAAAAAAATACCACAAAACTTGAAGAATTTGAAGCTTGTTAACGTTAACTGTAACATTAATGTTAACAAATTATAACTACCCAGGGATAAAATCAGCACTTGTTAATGAAGGTGTAGAACAGTGTTTTCCTTCCTTTTCAACAAATAGCTTGATAACTTGCAATATTGCAGTCTTATCGCTTTGATAAGATAAAAAGCCCCAGCTGTTAAACAAAACAACGTAAAATTAATTGTGTTAAATATTTCTGCCACTATTTATGTCAACACATAAAATATTCTGCGAGCATTTAGACTAAACCTACTATAAGAAAGGGAAGGGCAGGGAGATATAAATGTTCTGGTCAGTAACTCAGTTATGGATGAGAGAAGCAAACATTGGCAGGCTCCAGTATGACAAGGTTGTACACTTCCTAAGTTTTCTGCACAGTTTATTATCATATCCTTTTTTCTTTGCCAGTATCTTGAATTAAAACTGCTTTCCTTTTATGTCTTATTTGTTTTGGCAAGCCTTGGAACAGAGCGCACTTCATAACTTCAACCAGTTTGGGACTAAGCATGTTTGGGCTTATTCACACATGATGTAAACAGGTGTGAATGAAGCCCAAGCTTGCTTTGTAAACTGAATAAATCCAGACCATAAAGATAGCTATGCTGGGTTGAAGAACATGGTTAAAATGCTGTCTCCACTGAAAAGGACAAGTAATTATACCTGTATCAGACATCTACCTTCTTAGTGATGTCTCAGTTCAGGAAGATGCAAACCATAGGATATTGTGGTCACTTCTTAGACTTTTCATTTTTTTTAATAAAATTTAATATAGTTATTAAATTAGAAACAGGTGTTTGTTTGGGGTTTTTTTCTCAGTAGAACTTGCTTTTTTGTTTGGTATCATTAGCAAACAATAGAACCATAGGGGAAAAAAAGTTGTGTATCATTTTAAAAAGAAATAACCAAGTGTAAGGAATTTACATTTTGGTAAATCCACAACAGGAAAAAATGTCAACTTGATGACTAAGAAATCTTTTTCATATTGATAAAGAATATTCTTCTTAATTCAGAGTTCACCCTAATGACAACTTAATAACTTCTGGCAGATTTCTCATTACAAACACGTTGCAAATGTGAGCAATGCTGATCTCAACAGTGAAACATAGTGTAATCATCCGTTGAGTCACACTGGGGAGATGCAGGCTTTTAACTTTATTTCCAACAAGCTGGTCTCTGCAGACCTACTTGCTTAACTCTGTTTCAACATGTTGAGTATTCTTTAGCATAACAGCTGTGGAAAGTAAGAATAAGTTTTCTCTGGTCCTCTGTTTCTCAAAGCCTTTTGATTGTCACTTGCCAGCATTCATTTGCATTGTATGTGCCATATCAAAAGTAATGGTAGCCACTGGAGCAGTGGCTTGCCATCAGGTTTGCACTTCAAAGCAGAAGAAACATTTTCTAGACTTACTTCAAAGCAGCCAGCCCTTGCACCTTAGCATTTCTTCTATGCTTTGTGGAGGACAGCCCAACGCTACCAGCAGCACTGGAAAATATATTAAGGCCTGGGTTGGTCCCATGTCAAAGGGCACTTCACGCAATCTCAAATCTTGTGCCTCTCCCTTGAGAAGTAAATGAGCACTTATGAGACCGCAGAGTGTATAAAGCAAAGCACACACTGACTATACATGAGCTGAACAAAGCAGGCTCAGCCTGTCTCCCAGGAAATACTGCCAATGGCTGGTGTGCAACCACACAGCCCACCTCTCCTATTCTCGTTTCTACTTATCAGCCAATATGCTTTGATCAGATGTCCCTAAAAATATTTCAGTGTTTCTTCCTTGCTGCCCTGCTACATGTTCCAGTCACACCAATGGATGCAACTGGTCTTATTAGGGTGATCCTGGAGCTAGAGGTCCTGTGAGGAAAGATCTCCCCAAGGGTGAGCAGGGGGTGAGTCAAGGGGATGCACAACACTGCAGCACGAGCTTGAGCTCAGAGCTGGTGCTAATGCTCGTTGCTGTTGCCCCCTTTTTGAAAAGAAAACAGGCACAGTTAATGGTTGGACCAGAACCACAAAATCACAACTAAGAAATTAGTATTTCTTAAACAATGTTGACTACACTTTGAAAAATAGTAGTGAAAGGTCTTTTTTAAAGTTAAAAAATAATCAAGCTCATAAAGCAATCTTTTTAAAAAAATCACTGTAAATAATAAAATACTAAAATGGGTTGTATGTCAATACACTAAACCAGTGAATATTAGTATTTTCTCCTCATTATATATAATAACTTCATGAGTGATTACATGGTCTCCAAGGGCGCGTTCTTTGCACTGCTTCTCTAAAAAATCTCTTCTGCTTGCATTCACACTAGAAATCCAGCAACTAGCTAGGCAGAAGAACTTGAGAAGGAAAATCTAAATAAAGGGTGAGACACTAGAAAGTCAATGAAATCAGAGCTTACCCACATGCTCAGCTCTGCTCATTCAGCTCAAAAACCAGCAACTGGGACTGAACAAAAAATGATGGAAAAACCCTGAGGAAAGGCCCCCCAAGCCCATGCATGTGTCCTGTTGTACTGGCTGCTCTCATGACAAGATAAAAAAAAGGTGATGAAAGACAAACTAATGTTTAAATGCACTTGAATATATTTGCCCTGCAAAACTGCATGCTCTATGTTACTGCTATTTAATTACAGTAGTAGCACACCAGTCTGGGTGATGTGACTGCCAGGACCTGCCTGGTGCATGGGGAACTGGATGGGGCTCAGAGCAATGACAGCTTGCCTCCATGGAGCCTGACAAAATAAAAGCTACATAAAATAAATCTTTAAAAAAAGCTGTGAATTAAGGTGTCCAGAGAAGAAATAGGATTTGCAGAGAGAAATCTTACCGGTACAATGTTTCCTTGCTAGTGTCTTGAAAATGATTTTTTCATAAATTTTATGTTTGAAAGAAACAAAGTGCACTGAAATAAAATTAAAATAGTACAAACCTGGTATTATACATGACTTTTTTCTCATAAAAAGTCCTAGTCTTACCCTTCTTCATCTTTATATTTCTGCCTCAGAAGTTCTTTAAAATAGACTCTATTGTCATTTGAAAAAAAAACCCCACCAATTAACAATTTGAGATTTAATTTCAGTAATGGTTTGGCTGTTCCGCTGTGAGGCATGAAAAAATTTTAATAAAACCTGCACGAATGACTTCACACCTGCATAAACACCCTGAAGTATCAGGGGATGCCTGATACATGGCACTTTCTAAATAAGGGAAGAAGTGACAGGAGAAACTCACCAAACCACGTTCCATCATTTAGCAACAGTCCTGGCAAACTGGGGAGGTCCCAGTTAACTGGAGGTTAGCCCATCTAAAGGAAGGGCAGGAAGCGTATGGGAAACTAAAGGCCTGTCAGCCTGACCACAGTGCCAGGGAAGCAGATCATCCTGAACGCCATCACGCAGCATGTGCAGGACAACCAGGGGATCAGGCTCAGCCAGCAGGGGGTTATGACAGGCAGGTCCTGCTTATGACAGGCAGGTCCTGCTTGACAGACCTGATCTCCTTCTATGACAAGATGACCCACCTGATGGATGAGGGAAAGCCTGTGCAGGTTGACTACCTGAAACTTAGTAAAGCCTTTGACACCATCACCCACAGCATTCTCCTGAAGAAACTGGCTGCTCATGGCTTGGACAGATCTACCTCTCACTTGATGAAAGCTGGCTGGACAGCCAAGCCCGGAGAGTGGTGGTGACTAGAGTTCCATCCAGCTGGTGGGGTCAGTACTGGGTCCAGTCCTGTTTAACATCTTTATTGACGATCTGCATGAGGGGATCGAGTGCACCCTCAGTGAGCTTGCAGATGACACCAAGTTGGGTGGGGAGTACTGACCTGCCTGAGGGCAGGAGGCTCTGCAGAGGGACCTGGGCAGGCTGGAGCGATGGGCCCAGGCCAGTTGTGTGAGGTTCAGCAGGGCTCAGTGCCGGGTCCTGCCTTGGGTCACACCAGCCCCACGCAGCGCTACAGGCTGGGGCAGAGCGGCTGGAAAGGGCCTGGTGGGAAAGGGCCTGGGCGTGCTGGGTGACGGCCGGCTGGGCAGGAGCCAGCAGTGTGCCCAGGGGGCCCAGGCGGCCAGCAGCACCCTGGCCTGTGTCCCCAGCAGTGTGGCCAGCAGGACCAGGGCAGTGACCGTCCCCCTGCCCTGGGCACTGGTGAGGCCGCCCCTCGAACCCTGTGTTCAGGTCTGGGCCCCTCACTTCAAGAGCAAGGTCAAGATGCTGGAGCGTGTCCAGACAAGGGCCGTGAAGCTGGTGAAGGGTCTGGAGCACAAGCTGTATGAGCACTGGCTGAGGGAACTGCAGTTGTTCAGTCTGGAGAGGAGGATGCTCAGGGGGGACCTTACTGCTCTCTGCAGCTCCCTGACAGGAGGCTGTAGGTAGGTGGGGGTTGGTCTCTTCTCCCAGATAACAAGTGACAGGACAAGAGGAAACAGCCTCAAGCTATGCCAGGGGATGTTTAGATTGGGTATTGGGAAAAATTTCTTCACTGAAAGGGTGGCCAAGCGTTGAACAGGCTGCCCAGGCACATGGTGGAATCACCAGCCTGGAGCTGTTTCAAAAACACATAGATGCGGTGCTTAGCCACACGGTTTACTGATGGACATGGCAGTCCTGCGTTAACGGTTGGACATGATGATCTCAAAGATATTTTCCAACCCCAATGATTCTATGGCTCTAAGTGCCCGCCAGCTCTGCGTTCATTTGCTGACATGGTGCCAGGAATATTGCTTCCTGCGCTTCTTCAGCCACCCTTCTCTCTTGTGGTTTTACTCCACTTCAAGCAATGAACCTTGTCTTTTGTGTCTTTGAACCACGTACGTGAGGATGGCAGTCAAACAGGAAAGCTGAGAAAATGCAGCAGAATACTGCCCTTGGTTTCAACACTCCTGCTTTCCCAGGAGCTCCAGCCCTGCTGTCCCAGAGTATACACGTACGTATATCAGCTCTGCGGCTGCTTTAACCACACCAGCACAGGTCACAGGACACTCACTGTGAATACAGCCTCCAGCACTCGCAGGTGCACATACAGCAGGCCTGAAGGCAGCTGCCACCATAAGCTGGAACTTAAAAGCATCCCAAAAGCAGCAGCGTTGACAAATGGAAACACCATACTTTCAAATAAACGCAGATTCCAGCACTGGCACCAATTTGCAGAACTGCAGAGCAAGGCAGCTCCGTCCAACCGCACTCAGGTCTCTTGGCTGGGCTGCTCAGCTGCAGAGCTAAGGGCCATCTTCTGCCTCCGTTAGGGAAAGGGTAGGTTCCCTTGAAAAGGCCAAAGAGCCAACGCTCTTCTGCACACACACTGTCCTCCCCTCCCTGGGAGGGACCCTCAGGCAGCCAAGTTCCTAAAGAGCAGCTTAAGTAAAAGCCTGATGTGGCAATTAGGACAAACTAGATTCTTTAGCCTCTCCGCAAATTAGAGTGACTGGTTTATGGGCACGCTTGAGAACTTTTTCCCTGCAAGTCACCTGTTGCCATCGATTGTAAGAAATACAATTCCAGCTGGGGTACTGCAGAGCTGGAATGTAATAATGGGAACGACCCAGCTCCTGTATTTTCAGCTTTTATTCAAAAAAAAAAAAAAAAAAAAAGAATAAGAACTACACACATCATGTTTACATTTCAGGATATTTTTAAACAAGGCTGTTTTTTTAAAGCTTTAGATATCTAAAAAGTGTCTACATGATTCACACCTGCATGGAGCTTTGCAAATCACACAGTAGTCACCAAACAGCTATATTGCACAAAGATCCACACAATACCACACCATTCTTAGCTTAGTCTACATTGTAAAGTGCTGTTCCGTAGGAAGAAAATTGTTCTGGAAAAATAAGTATCTGGATAGCCAAGTACTGCTGAACTGTAGTTCTGAAATGTGACGCTTCCATTGTAGCCGAACAACTCTGACAGTGAGTTGCCAGTGCCTCTGACAGTGGGGGGGGGGTCATTTAATACGGTGGAGTAAGCACCACAGAGTACTGTCATGAATGCATCCCAAGTATTCAAGTAACACCAAAAGCCAAATCCATTTTTAAACTCAGAACGAAATAAATACAAGCAGACATACCAAAAGGCAGATAAATGTTTAAAATAGTATCAGGCTCTGTCCAGTAGAGTAAGTAATTGCATAGCACAGCAAATCTTAAATGAAAGTAAGATAAAGCTAGATAAAGCTAATGGGGGGGGGGGGGGGGGGGGGGCGGCGGAAGACAGGACAAATTTTTTATGTCTTACTTCTATATTCTCAAACCGGTAAATCTCAATTTATCTTTTAATAAATGAGTCTGAGAGACCGTCTTCGTGTCCAGGATGGAGTGTTCCAGATTATGCATCTTTCTATGAACTAACAAAACGCCGCAGCCTCATGGTATTGGTCCAGGTGCATCCAAATGTGGAACTGGGCAGTGCTAACCATGACGCAAAACCTCTAGTTTAGACCAGTTTCTGAAACAGAGGAACCAAAAATGATGCATTTGTCTATGGAAGGACATCTAGCCTGGGAACAACAACCTGGAAAGTTCAACACTGTGATCTACAGCCTTCAGCTGACAGACACTGGGTTTCATAGATGAACAGGCAAATGGTGACTGTGCAATGGGAGAATCACAGCTACTGAAGAGAGAATCCTGTCTCCTGGGTCTGTTTGACTGCTGGGCTCACACACACAAGAACGTCAGCCACCTACTCAACACAGCGTAGTAATGTGTAAAGGTTTTCAGCGCTTGCCCAGCCAATCATGGTTTATTAAACGAGAGGGAAAAAAGTAGAAGGAACAACCAATTTTAACAGCAGAAAGAGATTTTCTGACTCTCACTTACAACTTTCCAAGATCTGGAAAAGCAAGGAAACAAAAAAGGATCACATTTGTGTTACTTATGAAGCTACTCGGGAACATTCAAGTCTAGGAGTGAATGACGAGCTGCAGGAGCCTCAGGACTAAGTGATCAGGTAAACGAGCAGAGGAAACTCAACATTAACAAATGCAGAATTCACACAAGGTGGGGAAACCCTTATCTGCATGGCTTACGTACAACTAGACCACAGGACTGTGTGGAAAATACTGCAGGAACCACCTTTGTGAATGTCAGCTTAATATTCAGTATCGACCAAAAAGGCAAATACAGTTTCAGGACTATGAAAAGAAGGAAAACACAGAATTGTGCCATCCTTGACTTTGCCTGAGTGCATGTATGGAAGACTCCTTTAGTCGGCCTTAGAAGATGAGAGGAGAAAGAAGGGTAGCAGGATGGTTACCAGTACAGCAGGAGGAAATGTGAAGGGGAGGGCATAGTGGGAAAGAAAGGCTACGATAACCACCTTTTACAAAAATCAATGACCCACAGGATAAGTAACGAGGGACAATTTGCCATTTCTCCTGCAGGAGAAAGTTCCAGGAGATACCCACTGCTTCCCCGCTGCTGCCTGGGACGCCCAAGTGCTTCTCATACAAGCACACAACGAAGCTGTGCAGCAGGCTTCCACACAGCCTCACTAAGGCAGAAACATTTGCGGGTGAGACCCCAACAAGAAGGTGCCCTTGCTGGGCCTTTCTAGCCCCGACAGGGCTGTCGTGCTCACCTTGGCACGGATGGCATTTTGGCCAGATACCGTTCCTGCCGATTAGAGGTGACAGGGGCCGCCAGGCAGAGGCCTGGGAGAGCGGACACTGGGAGGGGTGGGCTCTGGGTCAGGTCAGTGCGACAGTTCAGACAGCAAAGGGCACAAAGGTTTTGCATTATGAGCTACATTCTTCTAAGTGTGTTGTGATTTTTCAGGTCCCATTTCATAGCTCTACAGCTGTATACATGTACTTAGTAAGCATACTTCTCACACACACTCATCAAGACGCAACACTATCCCCAAATTAGAAAGCATATCCCCAAATTAGAAAGCACCGAGTATGTATTAGAAACATCCGTCACTTTAGATCCTGATCTTTCCACACCACAAGTTAACAGTGCAAGTAACCCCCATGTTTTTTCACAGAGATTTCTATCGACAGATGCAGTCCACCGCCGTGGCCAGTAAGAGCACATGACGGATCCTCCTGGAAGGCATCTCAAAACCCACGGAAGACAGGGAGGTGATTAGCGACAGCCAGCAAGGGTTCACCACGGGCAAATTGTGCCTGACTCCTCTAGTGGCCTTCTGTGGTGGAGTGGCTGCATCAGCGGACAAGGGAAGAGCTACCGATGACATATACCTGGACTGCTGTCACGCCTTTGATATGATCCCCCACAACATTCTTCCCTCTAAATTTGAGGGGGATGGGCTTGATGGATGGAGCAGGAACTGCCTGGGTGGCCATGGGCAAAGAGTTTTATAGTCAACAGCTCAGCATGCAAGTGGAAACCAGGAACAAGTGGTGTCCCTCAGGGAGGGGTTTCTACTGGCACTGGTAGTACCTCCACTAAGAGCAGACAGTGGGATTTGGTGCACCCTTACCAAGTCTGCAGTTGACACCAAGCTGAGCAGTTCAGTCGCCAGAGGGACCTTGACAGGCTTGAGAAGTGTGCCCATGTGAACCTCATGAGGTTCACCGAGGCTAAGCGCAAGGTCCTGCACCCGGGTCAGGGCAACCTCCTGGTATCAATACAGACTGGGGATGGAGAGCAGCCCCGCAGAGAAGGACTTGGACATCCCGGTGGGTGAAAAATCGAACTTGTACCAGCGATGCGCACCCACAGCCCAGAAAGCCAATTGCATCCTGGGCTGCTGGGTGGCCAGAGGGGCAAGGGAGTGGATTCTCCCACTCTGCTCTCCTAAGACCCCACGCGGAGTATTGCATCTGGCTCTGAGGCCCCCAGCGTGAAGCAGGTCCAGGGGAGGCCCACAGAAATGATCAGAAGGCTGGAACACCCTGGAAAGGCTGAGAGAGTTGGCCTTACTCAGCCTGGAGAAGGGAAGGCCCCAGGGAGACTTCACTGTGGCCTTTCCGTAGATAAGGAGGGCTTGCAAGAATGACGGAGAGAAACTTTCTACAGGCCTTGGTAAAGCCAGGACCAGGGGCAACGGTTTTAAAGGTAACAAGGGTGTGTTTAGATCAGATTTAAGGAAGACATTTCTAACACTGAGGGTGGGAAGACCCTGGAACGGGCTGCCCAGAGCAGCTGTGGATGTCCCATCTCTGGAAGTGCTCAACGTCAGGTTGAAGAGAGCTTTGAACAACTTCATCTAGTGAAAGATATCCCTGCCCATGGCAGGGGGTTGTACTAGATGATTTTGAAAGGTCTTTTCCAACCCAAACCGATCTGTAGTTCTGTGTTTCTATGAAGAACTACCGTGGGATAGTTTTTAACATGACGGGAACAGAAATTTGAGGGGAGACATCCTTTAAGGCAGAAATAGGGTCTCATAACTTAATCAGTGCATTTTTTACATTCTTACTAGAAAAACAAGCTGCTACTAGATAAAAAAAATTAAGAAATACCTGATTATTTAACGTTCACATATTACAACTGATGTCAAGAACTCATTTGCTTTTGCCTAAATACCAGGTACAACTACTCACACATGCAAACACCTTTGATTTTGGACATTGAATTCTGTACTTCAAGTAGAATTGCACTCTATTGTTTACAGCCTATAGTAAAAGCCCAGAAGAGTAAAGAAACTTATCATTATGCCACCAACTGCATGACGCCAGGTGTCAGAGTTCTAGCTTACAGCCACATCAAAGGTATATGACATGCAATCGTATTCTAGTTTACCCTTCTCTTTCCAAATACAAGCTAAACGTTCATATGCAGTTCCGACTTCTGTCTGGTGTATAATTTTTCGTGCTGAAAGGCCCAACCCCGGTGCTCTGGGGTTATTTGGAAGGCGTTTGATCCCTCAGAGGCATTTCAGGCAGGTATCTTAAAAGGAGAACAGCAATCACACGCTGTCAGCTTTGTTCATTAAGTGCAAAACTGACTACGTAAGAATTTAAGTTACATAGAAGGCAGATTTCTACCCATGAGGAGTGATCTTGGTTGCTAGTTAAACTTCTTTCCTGCTTCCTCCTGCCAAGAAAGTCCGTAGAGAACAGCATCACACAGATCACGAGAAAGGCAGGAGAGTTCCCAGAACAGTTCACACTGGTGTGGGAAGTGTCTGGACAACGTGTTTAAAAAAAGACATGACAGAGAGACTTGTGAGCAACATATATGTAGAACATAATTAATCGGGACAAGGTAGAGCTCTCCTGCCGTCATTCTCCATCTCAGAGCAGCAATAGAAAGAGGTTACTGCACTAAACGTTGTCGTGGTACTCCTCATACTTCGCTGTGACAGCTTCCTCAAGGTGAATGGCTGCGCCACCCATTAAGGCAAACATTGGGTACATTATGCCAGAGCAGTTCACCTTGCACTCATAAAGGCATTTCATGCGGCCTGCGTCATAAAACCCCACCTTGCCATTGTCACAATCAAGGCAGATGCCCAAGCACGATGGCAGGGGAAGGATTCTGCTTGCTGGATCCTTGGGGGCAGCAGGTGTCGTGGGGATGAAGAACTTCTTCATGCCTAAAGTGACCAGAGTGCAAGGCTTCGATGAGTCAGAGAAGGTATCTTCACTCCCACTGTCATGACCACTGTCTTGCTCGTATCTGGAACAGAAAAACAACTGTTTGTTTTTGTGGGACAGTGATGTGAAGTGGAGAAAACACTTCCATAAGATACGTAACACTACACAATTACCTGGAAAACCTTGTGGGGTAAAAATCTACCTAAGCCAGGAGGGAAGATGCCTGTCGTAGGTGGAGGACACTCACATGGGCCACTTCAAACAATAACAGCTAAACACTAATACGGATGAGACCACAGAAGGCTTTACTAAGGAACAGGTGTATCTGAGTGTACTCATGCTAGGCAATCATTAATGAACCTACAGGAACAGTAAATTAGTTAACTTGAGAAGTAATTTAGCGAAAATGACTAACCATTACAGACAAGATACATTTAACTTCATTTACATAATGTTAAGCGACACCAGTAAATACGTTTAACATTACTGTTGTTCTATGACTTTTCCACACCACTGCTGTATTACATTGCCTTTTAAAATTCACAACACAACACGGTAGGCTTCGGGTTTTGGTGCATCTGGTTTGTTTGGCTTGCCACTTTGTTTGTTGCTTTTAAAGTGCACTGCCTGGAGGCTTCCCTGAACCCCTGTTTCCCAGCTGGTTACTGGGGAAAAGTTTGTAGCCAACTTTGTTCAGTCTACTTGCTTTTCCCCCTGCTTCTGTCCCCAGAAGAAGCCAGACTGCAGAAGCAGACATTCTTCTGTGCAGACAATTCCTACCTAGATTTGCGTTTCTGGTGGGAGGCTGGACGTGTGTCAGCTCAACTTTTCCAGATATTTGTGTGGATACGGAAAAAGAGATCAGGAAATCAGGATCTAAGTCCTCACTTTGCAAAAAGGCTCCATCTGACTTTAAGCAGCTCAAGACATTGGCTTTCTTACACTTCCAGGAGGAAGCCAATACATTTGTCAGATTCCTGGAAAAGTTCAGAGTCCCCAGCAGACAGCCTCCCAGCCTGCAGTTCTTAGGCACGTCCAGGCTTAGTACAGCTGTAATTGAGAGCTGGAAATCTTTTTTGCTCGTTTGTCCACTGTCCACTGAGCTTCTCCTCAGTTAGCACTCCAGTACCACATGCAAGCACACAGCCTGGGATAAGCCAGTGGCTTGGAATCCACCGTGACACAAGCTACAGCAAAGATACACAGATGTGCACAGTGAACATCGTACCTCTGAATGGCTGCCAAACTTAGCATGCTTAAGGAATGAAGGCAGAGTCTTACTACTGACAATTAAGCATTGCTTCAATCTTGCAATATTTGTCTTTTTTACCTTCTTGCTTTAAGTGACATATCTTGACATCTATAGAAACCTGATTTCTACCCTCAAAAGAAAGAAAATAGGACTCTGGGTAACTAGCACATTTTCCCCGCTAACTGTAGACGATGAACAGGACAACCTGCTTACACCATATCCTTCAAGCTACTTTGCACTCGTTAGGTTCACCTTGTGTACTAATTGAGGCCAGAACCGCTCTTTATTTATATTTTAAAAAAGACATCTCCTTCTATAAAACATGTGTTAAGCAAGAGTATGCAATTTACCTTGGGCTGGTCACGTCATGGCTATTATGGAACAATTTATTTATCTTGTGGCTAGAAACAACTCCCACTTTCACCAGGTATGAATAGGCTTCCACGTGAAAAGCCCAGAAGTGCTTCCCTTTGGCAATCCCAGTGTCACCAATGATGTAATCCAAGGTTGTGTAGCATCCGACCTGCACGCGCTCAGATCCCAGCAGCAGAGGAAATCCAGCCCTGCTCTCCACAGAGGTTCTTCCTGGGTTCAGCAGGAGATGTTCACTGTTGTACCCACATTTGTCATCAAAAAGAAAACTGAAAACTGAAAAACAGTATCCCAAAAAATTGTCCTCTTAGTTAGGTATTTGGCCTCCTGTGCTTATAAACTACATTTGCATATACACTGGCACTGGGATTTCCCACTTCTGAAGGCTACCAGGAACATCATGCAATTTAACACAGTCTCAGCATACTACCTACTTAACCCATTAACAGTGCTTCTCAACATTTATGCAACTAGTAACTGTATAGTCAAAGTCTGGGAGCTACTGGAACTACGTACGCACAGCTCTCAACACCGACAGACACAGATCCAGCACCTTGCGGAAAGAAGAAAACCCCATACCTGGAGCTGGAGGAGTACGCAAAACAACTTCTCGGCTCCAAGGGCTACAGATGGAGCCTTTATATCCACGAACTCTAAAGGCATAGCTGCTGTCGTCATCAAGATCAGATATTACTTTGCTCTTGCTGCAAACTTCGACCTGCCACATCTCAGTCTCGTCTTCTCTATTAAGCTTACGATATTCAAGGACATAGATATCAGCCGAGTCGACATTCCCAGGGCATTCCCAGCTGATCAGAGCTTGGTTGTATATTCTGCTTTGCTCTTCATTGATCTCTGGTATTTCCAGACCTGGAACGACAGAGACTCAGGAGGCATAACCCTCACATTTAGATACACCTTGGTCTAGAATTCATGTACAAGCCCTTTGTTGAGTGGCTACAGCACCATGAGTCGCAGGGGGGAACCTGGCTCAGTTCACGAGTGCAGATGAGCATGGTTCTGGATGTGCACTTAAATAAAACCTTCGCTTTCTGTTTTTACTTTCAAAGTTGTATCGTTCGTTTCTACTGGCAGCTAAAAAAGCGTATGAAAACTGTTCTTTTTTGTCGTGCAACAAAAAGCATCTGCAAAGACCTAGTAATACTGATCTACAATATTTTGGAAGCCAGTGTTAACTGGCACTGAAAGCAATGGCGTCTTAGCTTCGTTACCAAAGCTGAAGCTTCATTACATTGCTGCCAGGTAATGCCTTGTGGATCACAGAGACAGAAAGGACAACACAAGTCACAAGACTGACTTCTGCAGCTGCAGCCCTGCCTAAGTTTTGCCTCTTTCAGAGCAGCCCTTAAAGCTGTAACTTGACAATGAGCTGGTGTGCTCGCAACTTACCATTGGAATGGAAAGACAAGTCACCAAGGATCTCTTCTTGCTTGGCGATGTCCACCACAAAGTCTTCAAAAGTAGCTCCAGCTGCTGGCCTGAAGCTCTTCAGAGATTCGGTAGCTTTTTGGATTCTGACAGCGCAGAAGCAGAGGCATGGCAGAAGAGAGAAAAGGGAATTCACGTGTGTGCATTCCTTAAACAAAATTGCTAAGCTTTGCTTTCCAAAAAGTTCCATCTTCATATAGTTACTGATACCTCCCAGAAAGTTCTGCCTCTCTAGACAGAATTCAAAGGCAACATTTAAAGGCTGTTTGTACATCCGCGTAAAGGTAAGGAACAGGCAATTCTCTTGGCAGAGCATTTTAACAATTTGAGGCATTATGCTCAAAGAGCAAAATAGGTGTGAAGCACTCATGGAGAGCAGCCATTAAGATGAAAGCGTTTAAAGCCGGAAGAGACATGTTTGATTAACTTGCAAATACCCGATACAATCTCTGAGCAAAGGAAAGCGGCAGTGAGCTGAGCAAGCCACCCTTCCACTGCAGTCCTACTGAGGGAGGCTCGGTCTTGCCACAGGACAGGGCCCCTCCTGCGTGCTGTTTTTGAACGCACACTCTAATTACTGCTACTGAACGGTACCGGGACCACCTCCTGAGCCTCCGCAAGACATTCCGTACTTTGCTAGCAGGTGTCAAAACAATACGGCTGACCAGACATCCTGGAAGGGTACCCGTCCCTCAAACAGAAGGTAATTCAGATACCTGACGTGAAGTTGTTTTGCTGTTTGAACAAAACAAGATGGATCAGTCTCTTTAAGCACTTCTTGGGCATATCCGACAAGGCCATTATTTTCCAGGAGCCCCTGGCATTCTTCTGCTTGCATTTGCAATTTCTCCAGCCTTAAAGTCTTAGAAGCTTCAATTGCCCTAAGGGCTGCAGACTTCTTCTCTTCCAGGACATGAAATAATTTCTCAAAACTCTGAGATGCTTCTTCTTTAGCCCTTTCACTGTTGCACTAGAAGGGAACAAAAGACACTCGGACAGATTCCACAGCTGCGGCTGTGTACAGAAACATACATAAGGTTGTTCAAGGTATCACAGCAATCTAGTCAGGCGCTTGACAGACAAGACTAATGAGCTCTGTTGTGCTCTTTGGGACTGACAACGCGATCAGCGCTGCACCCAAGCTAGCGTTTAGTACCCTAACACCGAGAACCAAGAGCAGGAAAGTGTTCCTCTGACTGCGCCTTGAGTTATGCATGGCATTTGTCTAAACAGCTCATGGAAAAGCAAGCAGGTCAGTCTCAAAGTCTTTGTGCCCAAGAGCTAGGTGCTCTTCCACCTTCCCCCATCACCCTGAACCGGAGGTCCAGCCCAGTTTCTCACGGATGCCCTCAGAACCGTAGTGCTACCTCTGACTAGTGCCCTGAACAAAAGGCACTGAGAAGCAGAGAAAGACAATCTGTATCAAGACAGAGGCAGGTCCAGGAGCTCCTGCAATTTCTGCCATTGTCTTTTTCAGCTTGTATGTGATTTCCAACTATGACTCTTCTGCAGGGAGATTTTTCCCTTAATTCTGATTTCACTGCAACATCCTCAAGGTAAACAGACAGCATAAACTGCGCAGCACCATTAATACACAAGAGCTGTAAATGTAAAACATGTCTCTTTGGTTAAAGTGTCAAATAAGCTGTATTTCAATTCAACAGCAGCACCCAAAACTTAACTTCACTCTGTATGTTGCCCAGATTTCCCACACTGTCAGGATTATGTCTTATTGTGTATGATTCACGACCAACGCAAACCATTCAGAAATTGTTCTACTGGCTAACTGAAAAAAAAAAAAAAGGATTTTCAACACTTCACTGAAAACAGTTCAAGTCTTTGCAAGGGCCATCCCCAGACAACCCGCAAGTCACTCTTACCTCCGTTTCTTTCAGCAGCAGATCCAGCTGGGTGATGTGAGCTTTCACCTGGCTCTCCTTACTGATGAGGTACTTGATATCTTTTGAAAGTTTCTCCTATTAAAAAAAAAAATAGGAAGCTGGCAGAATAAGGGTGTCTCACCCAAACTGACAAACAGCACAGGCACGTCATCCAGCTAGCACTCAGCTGATCTAGTTAAAAGGACAACAGCCTGCCACCAGTTAGGAGCAGCAAGCCCACACAGAATTGCTCGGTGACCTGCCATTGCTGCACAGGGACATCAGGCCACTGCTGTGAGCAGAGCTTGGGGCACAGCCTCTAAAGACAAGAGGCAACTGCCTGACCTGGCTCATTCTTCCTCAGCCACAGGAGTCACCCTTTCTTAAGGCTAGGAACATGAGGCTTCAGGACATTACTAAAACTTACAGAAAAGCCCTGTTAGTTATTAAGTCATTTGTATTAAGATTTGCTAGAAAAATGAGTAGTTCTAAGCATGAACTTATGAGTGTCTCTGCACTTCCTTAGTTGCAAGAGTTAACAGCTGTACAGGAAAAGCCTTGCAAACTTGCAAGGAGGCCAAAGAGCACAAGACAGGCGGGTCTGGTCTTTTTTTTCTTTCCCTGCGAGGAAGAGAGGAAGAAAAGGAAGAAGAGGAGGTAGCAGCAATCATTCTTTAAAAACAAAGCAATCTTTGCAAGTCTTCCCTGTTGTACTGTGCTTAGGGAAGTAACAGCTACACAACTTCAGAAATTTATAAGGTCCCAACAGACACTTCAGATGCAAAGTTTTCAGGAGTGCTTCTAAAGCATCAGCTAACCCAAGCCACAAGGACAGTTATTTTCAGAAAGCTAGATTGTTCAATGTTAACTGCTTAAACCTTCTCCACTGGTCAATACTGCTGTACACTTGGCTAAAATAAGGTGGAAACACTTCTAAGGGGTTATGTTTCAAACCTCATAGAAAATACAGTTTCTCAGACACACACTATGCCACACTAATATACACAGTAACAGATATTGCACAACAGCATGCCTCATGACTAGTTCAGTGTCCTCTAAACACACATCCTGGCTTCCTGCCAGAGGGAACTTGCCCTTAACACCAGCCGTTCACTACTCTTCCCCTTCCTAAGGTCAGGTCCAACAATATTTACTTCTACCTTAAGGGTTTTGTAGGCAGTGCTCATGGTTGTTACTCTATGGTTTGCATGATATCCACCCAGTTTACAAAGGTGACAAACAGGCCTTCTGCAGATTTCACAGTACATGTTCACCCCCTCCATTTCATGTTCTGGACACATCAAAATCTGAAAAAAGTAGAGAGCAGAGAGAACACAGGTGTGCTTCTAAAAACTGAGGTGCTTAACAAATCATCAAAACTCTCAAGCATCCCACATCTGTGTCTGATTTCATCAGTAGATTTTTTTATATTCGGTTTATCTTCCCTCTTCTATATTTGTCCACACCAGTGAAAGGCAGCAGATGGACACACACAGTCTGACGAAGTCTAACAGTGAGTAAACACGTGGCAATGTCAGCGTACACACCACATAGCCTCTATACTGCAATCAACTGTTTTGCTAATCCCTGAAGCTGTTTGCATGCCTCAAGCTCCCTACACTCCTGTTCTGTAAATGCAATATATAACATACCCATCCTGTCAAATTTAACCATGTCCATGCCAGCATCTCTTGAAACAGCCATGAACTGTTTCTTAAAGCAAAAGCTGACATAATACTGTAATGATTTGAGTCTAAGCTACACTCTGACCAGCCACATAGCCGCTGCTCTTGGAGCAACAAATGAAACGCAGCCACCGCCAGTCACAGTCATTTTAAAGACAAAAGGCTCCAGTGTTTCAGCTTCTCTGTCTGACTCCAATTACAAGTTGTTCATGCTGAGCGCTAATTCCAGTATCAGCATAAACAACATTGCAAAAATGCTGGTGTTCACTAAAAATCATCTTTCAAAAACTGAACATATTGAAATAACTCCTCAAAGTGGGGGGAAGTGCTGCTCAACTCCAAGCTCAAGCAACACATAAACCTATCTAAAATGGGAGGAAAGGTTGTTTAAAAAAAAAAAAAAAAAGAAAAAGAAACAAACAAATAACATTTTGCCTCATTCCAGAGGACTGAAAGACAGCATTTGATTTGGGTCCATCTACTCCCTGTTACCACAGAAGAGCTCTTGACAAAGCTTTTCCATTGCATGTCAAGCAAAAGAACAAGACAGGTGTGCCAATATGCAAGAACAAGATAGCTGTGCCAATACTCAAGTTTTAAAAGTATCACCTTTTCAGACACACACACAAAAAAGGACAGAAAAGGGCACAGAAGGAGAAAATTGTGAGTAGCGTAAACATGAGCACACTAATCTCAAATAGCAGGCCATGTCCAAAACCAGCTTTCAAGCCCCCAAATGTTATCTTAGGCTATGGTGAAAAGCCCAAAGACACTAATCTCACTGCCATCTTGGTACAAAAGACTATCATTAAGCAGAATATGTCATAAGCTATCTCATTTTCATTGACTGCTGGATTTGAGAAAAAGAAAGAAAAATAGGGAACTTTCAGGAAAATGAGCTGTGCAGGTAGACATCTGACATTTCCAAAAAGTCATGCAGTCATGCTGTTAGTCTGTGGCAGTAATTTTTCCACAGCAGGGCATAGCTCATATAAGCAAGAATTATAGCACACAAGCTAGAGGCAGGTCAGCAGATTACCTTGTCTAGTTCTCTTAAAATTCAAGAACAATCAGCCCAGTATGTGCTTCTCCCATCCCCACCATATACGTTACAAAGTGCTGTCCAGTCTGGTTCTAAACGAAAGTGATGACTGAGAACATTGTTTAGGAGACCAGCAAATACTCCATGCATTCAGTTCAGGTCTTAACAATGCAGTGCAATGAAAAATGCACTTTTCTTTCTTTTTTTCTTTCTATTAAGCTCAAGCAGTCCTCAAAAAAGTCTCTATAAGAGCACAGTAAACATCAGTTTACTGTTGCTGGGAAGTCTTCCTACATAGTAGATGTATCTATAGTCAATTTAACTATAGCATAGTTCGGGGCGGGGAGGGGGTTCTTTTTTTTTAAATAGTACATCTGTCTTCACACATTATTTAAAAAAGCTAAATCCCACACATGTATACACGTGATAAATCAAGGACAGGATGGTCTAAATCACTTCTCCCCCTCCTTTGCTCTACTTCAGGATAATTCAACTACTGACTTTTAAAATCAAATTCAGGCTGCATGTAGTATAACAACATATGGTACCTTTAAGAATACACACGGATCACAAGATGCCCTTGGTATTTTAAGGGTTTAGATACCATAGAACGAAAGTTTTTAAGGAGCTGTACAGCATTTAGGACCAAGAGCCAGAAGACAGCATGCAAACTTTTACCTTGTTCATTTATCCTATAAAGGGACAAGACAGGTGTGTGCTAGCGCATTTTAAAGCACATCAAGCACATGCTTGCTCTTAACTGGAATGAATGTGTTAGACTCAAGACAGCAGTAAGCGGACTTCTGCATGTTCACTATCATCTGCTCGCTAACCTTTGAGGCTCAAATTTTTGCAGCTTCAGAAAGAAGGTACACCACCAGCAAGAGCCTTGTACACATTGCACATTCATCAAATTTACTTAACTTAATAAAAATTAATCAGGACTCCTTGAACATTAGCATTCCTGCTATCTGCTGGACCTCCAGTGAGGTCACTGGCCACAGGCATGCAGCAAGTGCTGGGACATTAAGACTTACTGTGGTCCCTTGTTAGAGAGATGGCAGCTGTGACAATTCCTCCTATCATGTAACTTAAATTCAATAAGGCACTGCCATGTTCTGCACCATGATTAGCAGGAAAAACAACAGTAACAGCACTTCACAATCACTCGGTTTTGTACAAGTGCAGCAGTAGCAGCACGTAAAGTAGAAAACTTGCCATTACATTCTTCTCCTCTGCTATAGCTAAAAAAAATAACAGGGTGTAATAACAATGGAGACCTGAACTCCACCTTTTGCTATTGCTAGGTGCAAAGAAGAAGGCAAGAAAGGAGATGGCTTTGTGATGGATCAAGCTCAAGCACAAAACATCTAAAGGAAACCTGCTTTAAAGGGGCAGGGGGGAGGCCAGTTGTGTTGGGTTTTTTAAGTTTACTGCACACAGGCATCCTCCTTACCCATACTTTTAGAGAAAAGCACTGCCATTCTAGATGTTCAAGACCATTTACTCTTCCAAAAACAGAAGGAAAAAAAAAAGAACCAAAATGACAAATAACATGATCCACTCCTGCAAGTAAAACATCCTTGGTTTTAGTGTCACCTTAAAACATGTTTTCAGTGCCCCCTCCAATAACAACCACTTCAGCATCAACAAGAACAGAAACTTATGTTTCACTCAATAAATAACAGCTGGAGTCAATAAAGCAACAATGGTCCCAATAAGCAACTACTGTTGCACAGATACGTTTGAAGCTATATGCAAATGCTGCAACCTAAATTCTGTAAGGTATGTTATACCTACCTTAGGTCTGAAGTTGGTGGTTGGTGCTACATATTCATGCTGGGCTTTCACAGTTCCCCAAGGATGGTGTACTTTGAAACATTCATTGCAATAGCTTGCACTGCAGTCCATGCAGCTCTTAGTGGATTCTTGAGGTGGAGGCTTGCAGAAATCACACATAATAGCAATGGCTGCCCTGGCTGCCTGTCTGTATCTTTCCACGATCGTTTCCAAAGTAAAGTTGCGAAATAAGCCATTGATGCCACGTTCTCCAAGATCAATATTCCTCTGGCAACCCGGACAAGGAAATAGACTCAATCTAGAAGTCACTGAATTGTGTTTTCTGCCTGTGTAGACACCAAATCCTGATTTAGAAGGAGCATAAACAGAAGAGGTTTAGAAGGAGAAGCACAGGAATTTATGAACCCATTCCAAACTATTGTAGCGCATCATCCAAACCAGTACAATCCCAACGCATATGCAGTCTGCCAAGCCAAAGGGAATGTATTTGCCATGACAAGGTAGTGTAATGCCCAAGTCCAGGGGCCACCACAAACTACTACTCTGAAACTCAATTCCATGTTAAGATGAATTTATCTGTTCCAATACTGTTGTCTTCTTCTAGTTTTGGATGCACTCAATCTGCTGCCTTTCAAAACACTGAACACAAAACCCTCCAGAAACCAGTTTTAGGCTAACTGGCTGCCCATACTGAAAAGATGCTTATTCCCAGAATGAGACAGGTTATTCCCAGACACAGATAGCCAGCTTCAAGCTCCCCAAAGTTTGTTTTGGATGAGTCAAATTTATCTGGCTCATCTCAAAAGACAAATAAAAAATTAAAGGGAAAACAAGAGAACTAGATATTACCAATATGAAATCTCAGCCAAATCATTTAGTCAAAACATGCAGAGGCTGACTTGGCCCTTGCTGAATGGACTTGATAAAAGAGGACTAGTAAGTAAGCACTGCATACCAAGGGGATGCTAAGATTGTTGTGTTTGAGAGATTCCTCTATCCTGAACTGGGGAACCACAAATCTGCAGTGTTACACAGGGTACATCTATCTCTTCTCATTTCAAAATGGGATGGCAAAGAAACCGCACTCCTACCAAACAGCTATGCACAAATATCCCCTCCTCTCCAGAATAAAGTGATCAAAGGCTTAAGTCAGGTCACAAAGGTAAGGAGGAGCCTTTGGAGCCTTTCATGGGGATGGCTCACTCAGACCCGAAAGCTATTTACAGGGTAACATTCTTGAGGCTACGGAACAAGGAGTGCATTCCCATGTCTCACTCATGAACCCAGCGGGCACAACTATCAAAGAATCTTTTATCTATTTCTGAAGGAGGCTAAGCCACTGTTCAGCCTTAATGTGTGCCCTCTCAGCTTCCCCTTACACAGAAATAATAAAACATCCCCTGTAGCTGGAGCATGGTTTTAAGATCCCTTTGAGGGCTGTATGTTGGTGTAACTAACAAATTTGTAATGCAGGTATGACTTACAGCTGAATTCCTAGTGTTGGAGTTGGCTCTTCTTCAGAAAAGGGAATTTGTCCTCATCTGTATTTAGTCAGTATCTTTCCACCAGAAGTGCTGATGCTTCATTTGTTTTTGAAGCGTCCTTTGATTCTACCCAAAAGACATCCGCCTTGTGCTGCTCTACCTAATCCAAAACCTCCCTTCATATCATACCCTTTTCAGTCTCTTAAAAAACAAAACAAAACCAATTCTCAGAAGGAACTAATTGCTCTTAAAAATAATCTTTGAAATGTGCCACATGGTAGTTATGCATGACCATCAGCTAAGAAGCCACAATCACAGCAGACGTGTGTACAAGCTGGCAGTCACAAACCCAGCTGGTCTCATGCCTTTCTGTAGGTTCTGAGCGGAACGACTGGACTGCATTTACAGAACAGTATGGGTGACAGAAGGCACTGGTATACAATTCTCTGGCTAAGGGAAGCAGAGATTTTTTTTTAATTTTTTTTAGTACTTACTTGAAGTGAATTAATTACCCAAACTGCACGTCCTGCAGTACCTGTAACTTGATGCACAGCAACACACACATGCAATGCACAGCAACAGGAGTGAAACACAAACTGTATTTCCAAAGTATGCTCCAAGCTAGTACTGCGCACAGGAACACACATCTTCCAGACTTCCACCATGGCCTAAACAAAAACGGTTTCACATGCAGTGCCATGCAGTCAACAGCTACAGAAAGGGATCTGGAGTACTTAGATTTGCTAAAACTAAGAAGATAATCATATAGTGTCAAATGTCCAGGGACTGCCTACAAGCAGTATGCTGTAGCAGAGAGCAAGCAATGACAAAAATGACAAAGCACGGTTAAGAAGAAAACAAAAACCCATGGTGCAGTGGTCAAGTTTAAAAATCTGAAATTTGTATCCAGTTGCATGCTTTTGAAGTCTGGCCAAGTGGCTCAAATGTGGAAGGGATGTTTGTTTAACTCAAAGGTGACTTCAGCTGCATTCCAGTGGAGGCCTTTCATTCTGCCAGTGGTGGCCCGAAACAAGATAGTCATCATGAATGAGCCATGCTCTGCAAAGACTGGTGACACTGCTCTCAGAAAGCAATCCAGTATCCAGGAAGCCCTGTGCACCTTCAGATGTCTCATCTCTTTTCACTAACAGCACTCCAAGAGCCTAGGATTGTTTTTTTCCCCATTTTAAACCCTGGAAGTTTACTTGCTAAGCTTCTCGGCATGCTCTGCCACTTCAACACTTAAAGCATGTTAACATCCTCTTCTTTGCAAGTGTTAAAATGCTAACTTGGAGCAAGGATTACTCTGCTTTCTGCTTATAGGATTTCTACACTTGTACATTAAAACAGAAAGCACTGATGAAGTGATAAATTACTTTGAGCACTATCTCTCCTATCTGTCTTGTGTCCACTTTGCTAAAACTGAGTTCTGCTTATATATTTAAATATATATAAAAAAAAATATTCATATATATATATATATGTAAAAAAAAAAACACAGGCACACAAAGAAACAGAGCAGCAGAACCCATGGATTTTGTAGTCATATTAGATGTGCATCTCAGAGAAACTTAGGTCCTCCAGATATTCTCTTTCACACTTTGCTACTCTGGTTTACAACAAACAAATTGTGAAATATTAGGATCATCACAAGAAATTTTCCACTGTGATTTGTAAACAGACTGCTCCACTTGCAATTAATACCTCAATCAGTAACTAAAAAATTAGTACAACATGTTTATGCTTAAGATTCCAAACTCACAAATACTAGGATACAGGTTGCAAAGACTTAAGTCAAAGAGCAATCTTCACTATGTCTTTTAAAGATAATGTCTAAATGTCCTCTCCCCAAGGAGAGGTACCAACACTGAAAATGAAAAGCCCAGCCTGCAGCTGATGGTTTGCAAAGGGATAGGACATCTTAAAGGTAAAATTCTGTTTTCCAAGTAAACAGTATCACCAGAGTTTTATGATTATGGAAGACATGGAAGTTAAATGTGTGAGAGTTTGAAAAAATAAAGATTTTAAAAGTCAACTGGATTTTCATAGAATTTAAAAAAAAAAAAATGTAAAGGTATATTGCCATACACCCCACCCCCTGAAACTCAGTTAATGCTTTTGGGTGGATTTTTAGGAAGAAAGAAAAGAAAAAGTGAGGTAAGTCAGTAGCCGCAAAATGTCATTTTCAGATACTTTAATCTTCCCCAAATAAAGGGTGCTTTCTGCAAAAAGAGCAGATAAGGACAGCTTTCCAAGAGGTCTGCCAGTGTCCTGCAGTATCTTTGTTTTATGATACTTTCAGTCTTCAACTAAGCAATTTAAACTTCCCCTTTCGATTAGCCGCTTTGTCCTCCACGGAGTGTGAAATTCAGATTTGTGTTTAGCTCAGTTCATGTCTTTCTTGAAAGACAGTTTCTACAGATTGCTCATGTGACTGCCAATATTATGACAACATTGAGCTTGGGGGGGGTGGGCAGGGGGGAAGTGTGTTCCGCTTTTGACAGAGCATCACATGAAAAAAAAATATTTATGTTAACAAGCCCACACACTGGCTGAGATGATCCGACTAGCTCAGTTTTGGAAATGAGATATACTTAAAACAAAAAGACACTGGCTATCCTTCAACCTGGTGATACTAAACTTGCCAAATGTGACAAGTGTATAAACGTAAATATTTAGCTTTCCTCATATATTCATGTGCCATACTAAATTGCCAGATCCAGAACTACCTACTCAGGTTAACATGGTGTAAATTTCAGTGTGCTTATTTATCAAATTAAGTGGGCTCCGACAGAATGAAGAACTAGTATTTTCTTCCAATTACAAGCGATGGCCAACCATGACCTCTCAATGTTACAAAGATCAATCTAGCAATTGCACTTCACTACCAGCAAGACAGCAATTTTACTGAAACTTGGGCATGTAAACTCTTCAAAATTAAAAAGGGGCTGGGGTGGGGTGACTGTTGGGGTTTTATTTTAAAGGGAAGAGAGAACATGTGTGTTTGCACCCATCGATGTATGTTCAGTCATGTGTACACACAAGAAAAAAATATATTCCAATACATTAACTGAATTCCAGTCCAGTTGACCTTTAAGTCAGTGTTAAACAGAATGAAAAGCTTTCCTTACAGAAGTCCTTTGCGGTACCTTTGCTCACTGCAAAAGCCATTTTGTGGACTTGACCACTGACAAAAAGCTATATGCTGACCAACAATAACTTGAGATCTAAATGCTAGACTATCTCCAGCCAATACAAGAAGTGAAGCATTTCTACCTCTCCACCCAAAAGATTTCCTCTGTGAGGCTGCAAACAACGAACAGAAAGCTGTTTAGAAACCAAAAAATTAGATATGCTATTGGGTTTACAATGGTTCAAATGAAAAGCATCAACTCTTTTCTCTCCTGTGGCTGTTAAAATACTGCAGGGCTGAAAGGCAAGAATGTTTATTTCCTAGCACATGAAACAACTGTAGTATTTAAGCAGAACAGAAAAAAGGAGAAAGAATAGATGGGGAGGGGGGTTCAGGGAGAGATTTCAAACATTCAGTTTCTGCATCATCTGTCAGTGCTGCACAGGTGTCAACATAACCACATTACATACTTCAATTACACCAACACTGTAATTACACTAACATTACAGAAAATAGATTAGCAAGAAGAAATATCCTTTATTTTCATTTTATATGCAACATGATTTTTTAAATCAAAAATTATTTTTATATACAATATAAACAGTGGGAATTTTTTAAACCAACACGTTAGATTTTAAGAGACAAATGCACTCCATTTCAACTGAAAAATAAAGAGTTCTACTAGTTCTGGCCTTTTTCTGTTAAGATAAATTGTATTTAAAAATGCAAGCTGCATCTGCACAACAAACACAAGAATCTGGACCAGTTCCTTCTGGCAGCTCAAGAATTTAAATGCCAAAATAATTGTAAATAGCTGATACTCCTCATGGAGATAGCAGGGATTCCTTAAGTGAAAAAAAGGAAAAAACCCACAGCAGCAGGAAGGTATCATGTCCATTTTCAAATATAATGATAATGTCTGGACAGTGACATGCCCTGCACAAGCCTACCAGAAATTGTATTAGTTTTTTGTTATACATGTGAGGTCCCACTTGGGATGTTTTCTTGTACATTCTTCTCTCTTACGGAGCTGTTTCATTACAAATTCCCCTAAGGATCACACAATTAATTAAGCAAGGCAATGTGCAGTATGGACACTTCAGATGCAGGATGAGAATTGTACAAATGTAAATTGCAAGCTGGTTAAACATTACTGGTACCAAACATCTGAGAACAAATATCACACCCACATAGCAATGGAGGTATAATGCCTGTAACATTAGAAGTGAAGATAGTATAACCTGAATTTCCAAATATATTATTTAAAGCTCACACTTCCATATGCTTTTCATTTTGCAGATTTGAACTGTCTGAGATAGTCTTCCTGTGATGTGCATCTGCTCAACACTCTTTGAGGGGAAGAGGAGGAAGCCCATTATTTCCAAGTCTCAACCCTCTCTTGCTACTCAAACGGGTAAGAAGTCTTTAGGAAAGCATTCATCTCCCTCTGCTAGCAGGTCAGATGAGGAGAAAACACATAACTTCCCATCAGTTTACTGGGACGGTGGCAGACTACTGTGGATTTAAAGATTACAACGGCTGCAACAATTTCCATGTATACATCTTGGGGGCAGGGGGCAGGAGTACCAAGAACGGGTCTTTCTTGCCCTGTCGTTATGGGCATAAGGAAGTAGCAATGCTAAATCGTGCAAGCAGAGCTATGGCGGCACTGCAAACTTAACTCTGCAAATCTAGTAGTAATTAAATGTCAGGTTCCTGAGGGAGCTCTGCTTCTCCTGAGCACAGGGCAGACTATGCCACAGCACCATGTGCAGGCCATATCATGCTAGATCACTGGTTCTACTGCCTGATGGAGAGCAAGCTGGAGGGAAGCTTTTGATGGGAGATAAAGCACTAGCTCCTTGCTTTACACTGCTGATGGCAGTGGTGGAGCCAGAGCAGGGGGAAGCTGCTCCCCATGCACAGGCTGTGTGACACTCCCACGCTTCCCAAGGCAGTTTTCACAGGAAGGTCAGGTTGCCCACAGTGCAAGTTGCACAGTCCACAAGGCACCCAACTCGGCACTCCTATGTCCACGCTGTAAAAACATAAACCAGACAGCTGCACCCAAAACTGGTGACCACTTCAATCCATGAATACAATGCCATGCCAGAACATTATGCTTACTGAGGAAAAAAGGGAACAGGCTTGGATTCGGAAGAAGGCAGTCACCAGTGGGTCCTTCTCATTCCAACTTACGTAACACTGCAGCTAGAGAGGGCTCAGAAAGTATATGCAGAGCTACACGGTGACTGTGGGGCTGTGCACCCCATGTCCAGAAAACAGGACTGTAATGAAGATAACTGACCATTTGGCTTGGGGATTCCCTCAAAATCATGTAAGCCTCAACCAGCCAAGCCACAGCAAACACAGCATTCACTTATCAAACTGGTTTGAAAGAGTACCACTACTAACAACTCAGTAGTTCTTTAAGAGAAGTGGGTGAAATGAAACATTTCAGTTTTGAAAACGGGGAAAGGGAGGATGAACATTTGTAACATGTGAAATGCAAGATACAGCTTCAGGGTTTGTCTTATGGGTGACTCTTCCAGAGCACCAGTGGAGTGTGGTTTTAAAGTGGATAATTATGTCAGAAGGAAGCCTAAAAGCCAAGACAAGGTTTCTTTCAAGCAGTATAGGATGCACAAAGCACTTTCGATGTGTCTGTGCAAAAGCAGATCAACTCATCTGTGGATTACATGGACAGCTGTAAGAATCTTTCTGGTGTGCTGTCACAAAGAGCACCGAGTCTTACAACTAAGCCCTCTTGAAAGCTTTGAGCAGACCTCACTGAAAGAGACTGTTCGCACTCATCTTACAGTCATCTGTGCTCCGTTAAAATGAGTAGGACAAAACTATCATTTTCAAAGTCTGCAGACGCTCAGAAGGAAGTCAGAATTACTGAATTTAGGCTGGCCAAGACCTGACGGAACCACCTCAAAAGTGCCACTGACAGGCAATACAATTGCTGATAATCCGTATCTCAATGCTACTGAAAGTAATGCTATTGCATCTTGATGTAACTGAAATAAAAGAATAAACAAGCACAATGGTTACAAAGATTTACAGGATACAGCAAAGACAAATCTATTATATATGAAATAATGTGCATTGTTCTTAAAAATACTCCCATTGTTCTTGCCACAGAATGAACAGGACTTGTACTATTACTAAGCCATCTCTCTAACCACATCAGGAGTACTGGGAAGGCATTTTACCAACGCAGATGCTATTCAGCTCAAATAAATCAATCTAATGCATAAAATTAGGAAAAGGTGCAAAAATTCTGATACATACCTGATCTAGTAATCCTGTCAATTCTGTCCACACTAGCAGTGATTCTAATTCGAGGGCTACTCTGATTAGAGGATTCAGACCCTCCATCAACAGAAGAGTCTTCGAATGCAAAGAGTATTTCTTTCACACATTTATGACACACGTTGTGCTGGCATGGGAGGATCAGCGGATGGGTAAATAATTCCTTGCATGCTGGGCAGATGAGCTCCCTTTCGATCCCCTTAATGGTAACCTTCGTGACAGAAAGAGGGAGAAACAAGGGTAAGTGCAGAAAACATGAGCCAGCAAGACTTACAGCACAGCTGTACGTCTGCATGTCACCAAAACCCAGCTCTGTAGAATCATTGTTCCACACAGCTCTAGCTGGTTTGGAGCACTCCTCTGGCTAACACCGCAAACACATCTCAATGAAGGTTTGCGAAAGCGCTGCCAGCGTTCACTTCAGCTGAAACGAGCACTGCCACCAGGCAAAGCCGGTTCATCCTTAGGTCACGTCTGCATTGCAGGGGTGGAAAGGAGAGGAGGGGAGTAGTCTTAATTCTACTCGGGGACCTAGTGAAACGAAAGCAACCGTGCTTCTCAACAATAGGAAGCCATACGTCTAAGTCAGCTTGTTCACTCGTTTTTCAAGGGGGGGGGTGGGGAAATTAAGCGTCTGACTGGTTAAACAACAGGCTTTCCCGCCTGTAATTCGCGTTTAAGGGCTGGAACCGCTGTGACTTCATTGGGCTAACAGTTCCGCGTCAGGAACATTATTTATTTAGTTATTTACTGCGCAGAAGCGCAGCCCTGGTGGGTGCAGCAGCTCTCCGGTCGCCCCCCGCCCGCAGCACCTGCCGGCCGAGCCCCGCCGAAGCATCAAGTTGCCGGCGCAGGCACCGCCCGCCCAGCTCGGCCCCTCCTGGGCTGCCGCCGCTCGGCTCGCCGGCGTCAGGCCGGCTGCACCGATGTGCCTCCGGCGGCGTCCCCTGCGCGCACCGCGCCCCGTCCGAAGGTCTCCGTGCGAGCCCTGCCCGCGGCACAAGCCGCGAGAGCGGAGGGAAGGACAAGCCCCGGCCCGCCGGCCGCGCCCCCCGGCTCCCCCCCGGCGCTTACCGGGCTCTTCAGCTGGCACCCCTCCATCCCCGCGCCGGCCCCGCGGCAGCGGCTGCCCGCCCGGCGGAGCGCTGTTAGGCCGGCCAGACGGGCGGCGACCCGGCGGGGCTGCCGTCCTCTGGGCGGGGACAGGGGTGTCGCCTACGGCACAATGGCGAGCGCGCTCCGCACCGGGCACCGGCGGGGCGGGGCGGCCAACGCCCACCGCGGCAGGGGCGGGGCGGCCGGCAGGGGGCGGGGCGGCGCCGGGCGGGCCCGACGGAGCTGTCCAGCCGCCCCGGGGGGGGGGTGCGCGGCCCCGCCCGCGCCCGCCGGCCCCGCCGGTGTCACTGTTTCAGTGTGTTCTTCCGCCCAGCGGCACCGGGCACGCCGCCCGTCCCAGCGGCGGGGGCATTTCGTGCTTTCCCCGCCGAGGCGCCGCCGTTAACTGCCTGCGGTGCCCGGCGCGGCGCAGACTCGGGCCGGTCCCCGCGGGCTGGGCTGCCCCGCCGCGTCCCCAGCGCGGGCGCCACCGGGCGGCTCGCGCGGCAGCTGGGCCGCGAAGGCAGGGGCAGGGCGGGACCCCCGCGCCCCGTGTCCGCTGGAGGAGGCGCAGCAAATGCCCTTCTCACCGCCCGCCGGGCAAACGGGGATGCGTTTTACGTCCCCAGCCTCGGCGGGTTTGGCCGAGGCGCGGCTGCAGCCGCTGCGAGCGCGGCGCCGCCGGTAGTTAGCGCAGCGTCGGCCCCGGGGGGAAAATCGCCAGCTGGGAAACCCGGGGGTGAGAGCGTACCGTCTCCTTACGTTACACAGCGGATGGAGCCTGGACTGCCTGGACGACGAAATGCCGACAGTTTGATAAACCCTAAATTTGACCTACTTGCCTATTTAAAAGACTAATACCAGAACAAGAAGTTCCTTTTCCCCCTCAGAATTACCCTGCATATGAGTCAATAAAAGGAACACACTTGAGATGCCTTATTTGGTTTTTGGCCGCTATTTACATCTGGTCTTCGGTGGCCTGGACGTGAAATTTGAATAGAAAATGACAGTTGGAAATTATGAAGACAGAGGTGATGTTTTCGCATGTCTAATACTACAAAGAAGAACTTTCTAGAGAACACATGAAGATGTTACATTTACTTTATAAACCACCATCATAAAAACACAGAGTACTGTGCTCAAAACGGTGCCAGTAACGCCAGTAATGCGCAGTATGTATATTCAAACTGGAGCCAGTAATGCGCAGTATGTATATTCAAACTGGAACATGTCACTTAACTGAGCAGGTGGGGAGAAAGGGTTGGTAGGGACATGAACTGTTAGTCTTCCAACTATGTTTTGAGTAATGATTTGCAAATATCTGAATAACTATGGTATCCCTTAACCACCTCTACTGTCCCCACATTTCCCGATGTTACAGGCAGGCTTTGAAGGATGCAGCACTTAATAAGCCCTTGACTACATTTGCACGCTACCCGTGGCTGACGCTGGATGTGGTTGACCTGGGGCCAAGTAAACTATCGGCCACAGACCAGAACAAAGCCCCTTTCACTCTACTGCTGCCTTTGAAACACTATGGAGAAATTTTCTTTTTGGTGACACAGCAATGCAAACTGTTCTGCATTTCATACCAGAGGTGTAGGTGCCAGCAGAGGTGGGTGTTGCTAGCATGGACAAACCTGGAGCACACACTTTCCTCCTGTCCTCCCACAGCCTTCACATGGACCACAGTGCCAACTGCTGTTACTGCCAGGACTTGTGAGTGACTCTTTGTTCAATCCCTTAATAGATCATTAAGGTATTATTAGCTTGTTTGTGTGCCTGTTTGCTCAGGCTTCAGGGTACTTTAGAACAGGATTTTAATTACCACCTCCTCCTCCTCCACCACTTTAAGAAGTTACATGGATGAATAGGTCCTCAAAGGCCTCCAAAGGGAAAAACCACACTTCAGCACTCACACTTTACTAGCCTTTTGGTCCTCCCCCAGCCTAGGACTACTACATTTGCAGTGCCAAAATTTGCACTAGCTTTATGGTACTGGGAGAAAAAAACAACAGTTAGGAATCACTGGTACATTAAACAGGTAAGAGTACAAACCACCATCAGAAAAGACTCCTGTCATTAGCCTCTGCAGAAGGAGTCAGCAAGACCAGCGTGGCCACAGAAGTCTGACCTACCTTTCTGCTTTGTTTCCAACCACATTCGTGCATTGATTGGGCACCTGTTCTGCTAATGATGGACTCATACATGAGGAAGTGTCAAGATAGTTCAACACATCCTTCATAATTCACTCCTGCCCCCCCAGCAGGCAGGGTCTGACCAGGCATTGCTGGCATGTCTTACACTCCCAAGAGAGCAGCACAAGAGAGAAACTGGAGTGAGTGGGGGTTGTCATCCTATTTTCCCTCCTACCTCAGTTTAAATGGGCTTGTTAATTTAATCACTGGTATGCAGCAGTCTCCCAAGCGCTCCTTTGCATTAACTCTCAGTACAATTCAAAGAAGGATGTGGCACCGGCTTTCAACAAGCTATAGAAATCCCACGCTTGTTATAGAGCACATCTGGGGTCCTGCTGCATGAAGAAACACAGCCTTGCCCCAAAGCGCACTGGAGGTTCTGGCAACACTTCCCCTGCCTTCAGCAGTCAGGTCCTCAGGCCAAAGCTTTCCAAAGTGGTTTTTTTTCATGCTGCCTTTGCCACCATGGCTCAAGCGTGAGCCTGTTCTCTGCTGGTCTGCACTCCAACTGAACTGCTACTACTTGCCTTGCACTAGGTTTGCATCAGAGGAGAGCCAGTGCATCCACAGCAAAGATACAGAGGGTGAAGAGGGAGATTTGCTTCTGAGCTAACATGACTGTCTTGGGGACTGAGGCAGCAGGCAGACACTTTTCTCCCTGTGCAATGGAAGTATTTTCTGCCAGGATGGATGCAGTGGGGTTTTAGCCCTCATCCCAGTCTCTGTACATCGTCAGTGATGCAGTTTGCTTCTCTAGTTAGCCTTGAAAAGTTGCACCTTGAAGATGACTGTTTTCCCCAGGATTTTTTCAGTCATGCAGGCTGAAAGATACGTTGTTTGCTCAGCAATAAGGCAAGACTTTAAGATGCCTGAGAGAAATGTGCCTGGTTTGGCTCAGGAATACAGGCTGATCTTTGTCTTCTTGAGGGTTACCCTTCATTGCATCTCCCTGGACAGCCACCAAGGGCCTATAGACCATGGGTGTTTCAAAATGAAAATAACGATGATTGAAGATCCCTTGCCATAAAAATATTAATCCTTCATCCTTTCATTCTGGTGTTTATCTGCCCATAACTTGGTCGGCTGGACCAAACAAGTCCGGAAGGTCATATGAGACACTGCTATGCACAGAGCACTGAGCAAATAAAGACTGTCCTCATTGAACTGCCATAATATTGGGATTGCAATCAGCTTTGGGTAGGATCTGTAGCTGGCACATCTCAAAGTGTGCTGAGCTGGCTCAGTACATCCTTACTTTTATTACTTACTGCTATGTGTACAGCACTCTGCTTCACGCTCAGGACACCAGGAAAGCAGCAGCTGCAGGGCATCCAAAGAGCACCTACAGACAGCAGTCCACACAGCACCCTGCTGTTTCCCTCCAGAAGTAAACCCCTTGCCAAGCGAAGGGAGGAATAATAATGAAAAAGTTTCCCAAAAACACATGACAAATCAAAACACACTCCATCTCTGAACTAGGGAAGATCCATACCGGTGAACAAATTATTACTGTTTAGCACAAACGGTTATTTTTAAAAGGATTTGGAATATAAGAGGTTTACATTAAAATAAAAAAATTAAATCAAATTTACAGGAAGCCCAGCCACAGGCTCAGTTTCTGGCACCGTAAAGATATGGCACAAAACCCATGAACAATACACACACAGCGCACAGGGAATTGCTATTCTGTCCTGCTGCCTTCTCTCCTTCGCTTCAGATTCTAGCTACCCCTGGCACGCAGGGCATGGCTAGCCTCTCACCCTCGCTGTGTCACATCCCATGCTCTGGTAGGTGCTTCAAAGAACCCACTGCTGGAGTGATGAGGACATGCCCAAACTGTGGAAACACACCTTTGTCACACAGGCTGACTAACCCAGCTAATTAACTCAGATTAAAAACTGTGAAGGCAAACTGGATTTTAACTTCTCTTAGCAGCTAAATTTCAGATTCTGGCTCCTCTGAAACGTCTAACCAGCTGTCACCTGAAACTGAATGACAAGTTATCTTCTACATGCTCTTTTAACCCAAGTCACCTTTTTGTGGAAATACCCCTCACAATGCAGACGTAATCGGGCACACTTCTGGACACGTGGTAAATGCAAGAAAGTTGTTGTTCAAGTAAAGGTCTATTCTCCTCACAGGGACCCAAAACCCAGACAAGCTCTTTCCTACACATAAGCAAGGAATATGTAAAGCTTTATCTTCTAAAGGATGAGGAGCAGAACTCCAGCTAAGTCAGGCAGCCCAGAGCAACCCACCAGCCCCCACAGCTGCTAGTAAATTTTACTATATTTCTTTTCTCCAGTTTCTCATGTGATTCAGTTTTTTAATCCCTGTGTAGCTCTATCCCTTACGTTCACCAGCAGAAAAGCTGAAATGCTACCATGAGAGAATTGTACATCAGTCACTATATGCAACCAGGCAGAAGAGAGGGACAGAAATCAGGTGTCACATACAGGAGCCAGGTGGAGAGCATGCAGGATTTGAAATGCTCTTCAAATTATTTTTTTTATTTCTTGTATTCACATTATATGAGGTTTATATTTTGGGTTTAATAGTAACTATTTCTCTAAATGCTTTTTTCTGGAGAAGTGGTTTTAAAGCTGTTCCTTATGAGTCACAAACTGTCAGTTTCTGCAAACCATGGGGATGGTAGGAATAGATGGCAAAACAAAGGAAATGAGTGAGGGAATAAAACAGAGGGTGAGGCATTGATTACAAAATGGAGTATGCCAAAAGCTTTATTTCAACAAAATCAACGGTGCACAAACATAGTGTCAGTGCTGCTAGCCTCTCTCTGAAATTCACATTGGTTTATTGAATTTATTCTGCTTACAGAAAAATGCCTGAAAATGGTTCTACAAAATGGACTACAATGGTATCAGTTACCCATCAGAACAAGTATTTCTTGACAGCATTTAAAAATTCTTTGAAGTCAATAATACAAGAGAAGCAGATGTATTCCATTGAAGAGAGCATATATCTATGCAAGTTAAACAACTTTGAATGGAGTGAGGGTGAACAATTGTGGGGATGTTCATGTGTTTGACTGATGCAAAAGGAAACTTATAGACAATGGAGACGAAGAGGAAAAAAGAAACCTGGAACCATTTCTAGAATACTATGTCATTTTGAGTGTTGAATGTCCATCCTTGCTGTGATTTGAACTGGGATTTCAGAGTCCTGAAAGAATGTCATGGAATTCCTTCTGCCTCAGTACCTCTGGTATAAAATGCAGTGAATTGTTAATCTGTTTCTGTTAGGAAAGAGCTTGTCTGGGTTTTGGATCCCTGTGAGGAGAATAGACCTTTACTTGAACAACAACTTTCTTCCATTTACCACGTGTCCAGAAGTGTGCCCGATTACGTCTGCATTGTGAGGGGTATTTCCACAAAAACGTGACTTGGGTTAAAAGACAGATTAACAATTGGAGTGCTCAGATGCTGCTGTGACGTTTCTGACAGGTGCCTCAGAGGCCCAGGATATCTCACAGTGTGTTGCAGTGAATCTAAACAGATGTTGTGGGTATATGGATTATGCAAGGACTGTTTTATTGGGGCTGAAAGTGTTACGTGCATCTTTCTGTTCCAGGTACGATGTGCAAGTTGTCTGTGTGTGAAACAGAGTCATAGGGGAATAATTAGCACAGATCATTAAAGGAGATAACAGGTTTTTGAAGTGACATTCCCCCAGGGAAAAGCGATATATAATGATTATATATAATGATTTGCCCTGTTTGAGAGGCCTGACAGAGGCTGGAAGCTGAGTGGAAACACAGCACAACTGCTGAAAGAGGTCGCATGCCCAGGGTCTAAGAGCTGATGTATCACACCTGCTGGGATCATATGCAGAGAAAGGTGAGTGCGAGTGTAAAGTATTGTTGTTAACGTCCTGTTTCTCTAACAGTTCTTCGTTCAGTGAAAACCAGATGCTTAACAGTAAATCCAAAGCATGATAATGTTCTCAGGCCTCATTTCAAAAGCTTTATTGATGTGGGAGAAAGGGAAAACTGGGGTGCTTGGGGCCTCTAAGTAGTAATACCTTGCCCCTAATCCAGGGGTCCTCAAGCTACGGCCCGCGGGCTGGATATGGCCCCCCAGGGTCCTCAATCCAGCCCCTGGTATTTACAGAACCCCCGGCCGCCCCCCCCCCCCCCCCCGGGGGTTGGGGGGGGAAACCAAGCAGCCGCAGGTGACTGCATTCGTGCCGGCCCCCTGGTTAAAAAGTTTGAGGACCCCTGCCCTAAGCAAATACAGTTTACCATGCAGAAGAGTCCTTTTGCTGGCATGATTTACATCACCTGAGAAAGCAGCTTAATTATCCCAGCAGAACACCTCCAAGATGCTGGGAAGCATCAATAAATTACAAAGAGGCTGTAATCTAAACTCCCTGCCTAGAGGTAAAGAAATGCAAAAGGAAAACATGGAGAGTGAGAGGTGTCAGAGCTCGACCTCAGAAAGCCTCAAGCAGTGACCACCATTATGGAAAGTCTGTGAAGGTCACACAGCTGCTACTGCTCCTTCTCTCTTCAGGTACATCAAATGCCTCTGAGGATGGAACTTGGCAATGTGATGCCCTATGTATAAACACCAGCATTGTTTTCCATAAACATGCATGTTTCACTCTACTGTGCTAAATCATCTGCCCGCCAAGCCATATGCTCTTGCAGAGGGTGTCTGATTCAAGCTATCAGCACAGGCTGTTTGTTTAACTTTGAGATAAGGGGCAGGCGTAGTGCCCTCTTACAAACAAATCACAGGCAAAAGATGCTTCTTGCCTGAAACCCTTTGTATTGCATAAAAAGGACAGGAACAAGACTCGGCCATATGAATTTTCCTTTTGAGCTCCAGGCATGTTTACTCTCGGGCAAGAAGAAGCAGAAAATCACCCAGGAAACTCCTCTCTCACCAGCTATAAAAGCCCATCCACAACTTTCAGAAGAGGGAGTGGGAGGAAGAGTGGGCACAAAACCAAGGTGTGAAAGCAGCCTCTGGAGATGAGCTGAAGGTCTTCAGGATGCATTCAGAACAATCTTTTCCAACGACACCATTGTTTGCCACACTTATTTTTAAGTTTAAAAATACCATGACTACTACTAATTATTTTTTTTAAACCACCACAGGAGCTTTTGGTAAGAGCAGAAGTACTCACTGTTTTTAGTATGTATCAGCATCAGTAGCTCACAAATACAAGAAGTTGGATTCTCGAAAAAGGAGGGGGGAATCCAACTTCTTGTATTTGTGAGCTACTGATGGATACATACAAAAAACATGCTAGTTCCCCTCAAAATATCCGCAAACTCTGCATCATTTCCTGGGGTCGGCGCTTCTCACTCCAGCATCTCCCGCAGCCCACCCAACCCTGGGCAGCAGGGAAAGCCCCCGGTGCCGGGCTGGCACCGCAGGGCACGCACGCACGGCACGGCACGGCACCGTGCAGGACAACTGCCGCCTGCAGGAGCCGGAGGCCGGGCTGTGTCGCGCTGTGTGGCATCGGGCACCGCATGTATTAACTCTTCCATCCGGCAGCCTTGGAAGCGCCTGGCAGATACGAGGCGGGGCCCCCAAGTGCATCAGCTCTAAACCCGGCGCCAGGTACCCCCCAAACAAAACGTTAAGGAGGGAAGCGACCCCCCGGTCCGGGCGCACCCCCGACGGCACCGGCCTGGCACCCCGGGGCCGCCTCACGGCACGCACCGGCCCGCCGCCGCCGGGACCCCTGCCGGCATCCCCCGCCCCCGCCGCCCCTACCTTGCCCCGCTTCAGCAGGTCCAAGATGTAGCCGAAGCGGCCGCCGTCCGCGGCCACCGCCATGGCCCCGCCGCGTCCGCCGCTCTGCGCCGGGGGGGCCGTGGCGCTGCGGGGAACACCGCCCTCGCTCCGCTCCCCGCCCCGCCGAGGGGGCCTACGGCACCGACGGCGCCCGTGAGGACCTGTCGGCCACCAGCAGCGCGGGCGGACTGTCACCGCGCATCGAGGTGCCGGGAGCACCGTCCCTGCTCGGATGCTGCGGCCGTGAGCGCTGCGCGAGAGCCGGCGGGTTACACCCACCGTGGTCTCGCCAAATCTGAGTGTTACCGTACAAACCGCTCTCGGCCTTCACGGGGCGCGTGGCATGAGGCTGATGCCGCAGCCAGGTCTGCCCAGGGGAGCGCCCGAGGTGGGCATGCATCTTTTCAAAAAGACTTGAAAGCACAGCTTCAAGCGGGATGCATGCCGAGGTACCCCATGACACATTTGTCCCCGGGCTCCACCTGCTTTTCTTGTAGTCCAAGCTTTTGTTTAGATGACAGTTTGTCTAAACACATCTGCAGAGAACACTTACTAATGTAATGTATGTAGTCACATGTACGATCTGTCTCGTGTGTTCTGACTTGGCTGGTGGCATGTCTGCGTGGTAACTCCAACACCTCCTTTTATCTGTTTTTCTGCATCCCAGGCAGGCCTGATGCTGCCACTCAAGGTGGATACAAAATGCCTGTAAACAACTGTGGCAGAAAAACTGGTCCCAGCAGGTCAAGCACTTTGTTCTGCTTGAGGAAGGCAGCCCGCAGGGCCCTCTGAAATGTTCACACCAGGCAAGAAGGCCAGCTGGCAGGAGAGGCACTGTGGAACTCCACCCAGACACGGTGGGCAAGGGAACCCCACAGGACAGCTGGGGGAACGGTGTTTGAGACCTTGCAGGCATTGCAGCCCTGCTCCATGCCTGTCTCCACTCCATGTCACTGCAATAGCTTGCTTCTGGTGGAGGCACCACAGGTCACTTCAGCCAGCATTTGGCTCATTTCTTCCTCCTCTGGTCTCAAACTGTCCCAAACCCAAAGGTCCCAGCTGCTCCCAAGGCCTGGGGGAGAGGGACAAGTGAGTGGCCAGTCCACTGCTCTCTCACCAGCTCCCTCCCAAACCGAGAGGCAGAAGGGGACAAGCCACCCTTGCGCTGCAACTATCAGGTAGCCCATGGAGCACATCACCCTTGTGTAGCGAAAACATACCAAAGGGTGTTTTATAACAGTATAATATATCCCCTTGGAGGCTGTATTTCCTAAGTGTACTGATACAGTAGTAATGTTATCCCAGATGCTCTCTACAGGTTACTCACTGAAACAATATACTCTTTCTTTCTCAGGAAACGGGACTCATGAATAGCTACCAGACTTTTCTGTTACTAGACACTGTACAATTATATATATCAGATGACTCATTAATCAAATAGCTCGTTATTGGGATATAGGCAGGCTTTCAGCACTCCACGTATTGCTTTTGTGCAAACAGCCCAGGAATAAACAATGGGCATCGGTGCAGGGGACAGTCAGCTGTCATCACCCACACAGCTGAGAGGTCCTCGATGCACAATGTATCAATGTGAGATATTTTCCTTCTCTGATCCAATTCTGGCTCACCAAATGGTACTTGTGTAGGAAATTTTTACTACTGTAATTTCTTTGGGTCAGTGTCAAGGGCTGTCAGAGAGCAAGGCTGGCTGAGGCTGGGTTGAGGAACGGCCTGAAGGAGTGCCTCGCTTCTCCCAAGCCGCTCAAGTCCAGCAATCATCTGCAGGACACCGTGCTGGGACATCATGCTGGGGGTGGCCTAAGCAACAGCAGCATCCCCATGTCAGGGAAGGTTGTACCATGATATTGGTGTGAATCTCCAAATGATAACCAGCAAACATAGCTTTGACCTTACTGCTCAGTGATGACAGACTGTGTGAAAAGACAAGGAATTTACAACACTTCATGCTCTGCAGTGCAAGGAGACAATGTACAGCTCCTTACTCCACTGGAACCCTTTGAGCTGGATGCGCCTTTGCAGCTGAATCTCACTGCAGCTTTGTCATGTGCATGTTAAATGAACCCCAACAACCATCTCCCAAGGCCTTCGAGACAAGGTTCTCCCCTGGTGCACACACCACACGCCTGGTCTGAATTGGCGCTTTTGCCTTGCATTCTTTGGCCGTGGATCACACCAGCGTTTTGAACTATGTGCTCTGAATTTCTGGCTGCTGTCTCATTACCTTTTTCTCTGCGCCAATGTGATTAGGTGGGGTTTTATTCTTTTTTTTTTTTTTTTTTTTTTTCTTCTTGCCCTTTCTGCTACACACTGTAGGTTATGGCCAGCCTGCACTGAAGTTCAAGAACATGTGACAGAAAGGATGATTCCTGGTTCCCTTCCCTCCATCTCCTCATTTCCTGCATCCATAAATGGATCAACACCCCAGTCACACCTGAGCTGTGCTGTCCTCCAGATCGGGGAGTGCTGTGGTTCTTGCTAGAGTGCTCTGTAAATGTAAAGACATGTAAATGTAGCTCAAGTCATGAAGTCAGCCAGAACAAGAGGGATACAGGAGAAGACAGAAGCAGCTTATGGTTCTTTCATGCTCTTTCCTTGGAGTGGTTTAGTTTCAGTGTTAGCTCTGTTAGCACTCCAGGTTCGGGTGGCTGCCAGTGATAGGCAAGCAGGAGGATGCCACAAAACACATTTGCATTGATTTCACAGCCTCAGCAATGGCATCCTCCCAAGCAGCTCCTGCTGGGATAATCCTGGCCCCTGTATGACAGCGCTTTCTGCCATCGGCCCTGCAGAAGAGTGTATTTCTGCAAGCCTGGCCAGAGCCTTGTGGCTGGTTCAGTATCATTAACACAAGCTATGACCATAGATCCAGACTACCTAGGAATTTGTGACTATTCTTTGCAGCAGATATTGATTCCTGCAGCCATTCTGAGGGCTGCTGTTTACCTCCTCTTGGATGGAAGTCAGTTTGTGCCAGCCTTTGTCTTGAGTGGCTACAGGCTGACAGGGGAATGTGCACTTGGAAGGCTGGAGACAGATGGAGAAGCTTTGTGTTGCAGCTGGTAGGCCAGGGACTTTCACCCCTCTTGGTAACCAGTCACTGTGTTTTACACAACCTTTACCAAGGTAGGTTGTATGTCAGAAATAGCTGGAAGCTACTCACCTGTTGCACATAAATCTCAAACATGCAATTGCTTTTCACACTTTTCCTCCGTTTGTTTCTTCACTCTGGTCAGTTCATTTATGTGGAAGCAGAATGTCTGAAAATGGATTCAAACCTTTGGTTGTCATGGAATTATCAATCTCAGAGCATGTCATATTATGTTAAAATGAATCAGTAGAATTATTTTATTTGCTTTCTATCAACTGAACGTGAAGCAGGTCTCCAAAAAAGCAAGGATCCCAGGCCAGATTATCAACAGATGTAAACTAATTGGTATAATTTTATACCAATGTAAAAACTGGCTCTGTATTGCAATGCTGAAATGTCACACAACACAGTGCTATGTCTTTGCACATTGGTATAGAAACTGAAATATAAAGGAAATCTGTGTTTCCTGACCTGTGAATTATGTTGACTCTCCCAGGAGAGCAGTGGCAGCTCTAGATTTTCTGGTTGCTCTCCTTCTTCATCTTAATTTCTACTTCTGAACTGAATCTGAATAGTAAAGCCTGCTCAGATGCTCTTTTCTTTCTGCTCCCCTAGGATAGTAAGGCATTTTCCCTTTATTCCATAATTTCCATTATACAGGAAATCCACTCAAGCATGGACCCTTGGCAGCCGTTTAGCATCCTGAGGGGGGGTCTTCTCCCACTGTGCACCCGTACATTACCTGAGGAAATCTACTTAAAGAGCATTTGAACCCAGCTGCAGGTGTTGATATGGGAAGGGCTAACAAATAATTCAGTATGGAGGAAGGAAGAAGTGCTTTCATTTTATAGTATGCTTGGGGGAAATGGATCTGTATAGATGTACTTCCATCCCATCTCAGAGGACTCTGCTCTCATTCACAATTGCAATGCCAGAGCAATGGAGATGCAAGAAAGCTGATGTTAAAGGTAGGGGGAAACTGTGCCGGTATTCAGTGTTAAATTGTACATTTGAACAATTATTTGAAATCATGAAAAAATAACACCACTTAAATGCATACCCAAGTGTGCATGCCTCTGGTAAGGATTGCAACCCGCTTTTATTCTCCTAACAGTGTTTAAGGGCCTGGATCCACCTTGAGCAATATTAAAGAGAATTCATGTAAATAGTTTATGAATTTTGTATAAACTGCTTCCTTCCACTGGCAGTAATATATATATGGGAACTGTCACTAGCAGAAAAAAAATTTTCCACAAAACAGATGAGACCTTCTGATGGCTGGAAAGGTTTTACAAACAGGACAAATGAGAGCAAGCTGTATTTCAAAGCTCAAAGTACCTGCATGCAGATGTGAACCTCTCCCTGCAACAAACCCTGTCCCCTCTAGCTCTTTCAGCACCACAGGGGGATTCCACGCGCCCACCCACATCCCAACCTCCCCATTCTCACCTGTGCTGCTCTGAAGAAGAAAAAGGAGCACAACCATCTGCAGTCCTTTGATGAGGGGTCAGGGAACCATCTGCTTCTGCTTCTCTTCCCCATTCAGCTGAGGCCCCACCAAGGCCACCTCAAGCAGACAAATGCCTGCACCTTCTCCCTGACAGCTGTGTTAATAAATCGCGCTCAGGATTCAGATTTAGCCTGTGACTCCCTGGGATCTCCAGATCTCTCTCTGCGATGCAGCTGCCAATTCACATCTTCACTTTCTGTTGGAAAATTTGACTTTTGACTCCTCAATATCTCTAGCTTTCCTTAATGATCAATTTTTTACTCCCCATCACCCCAGACTGAAACAGGGTTTTATTTATTTTTATATACTTGGTTCTAATATATATTGGCAAAAACAAAAAGATCACTAAACCCATGACACTGAATATGGCAAACAAACAGCAACGATCGACAAGAGATTCTAAAGCAGTTCTGCTGCTGCACTGTGGCTAAGTCAACATCATCCTCCGCTAACAGCCAGAAGAAAGAGTTTCGCCCTTAGCCTGTACCTCTCATTTCCCTTACTTCTGGCTTTAGGTCCTCTGGCAAAGGCAAATGTAATAAAGATAAAAGGTGAATTTCAGATCCACAATATTTTGGAGCCAGACTTTTTGTTCTATTGTGATTAGACCTTTTTGACACCAGTTGTCTACCTCTAGGTTTGCTGTCTTGCTCCGTTTAAGGATCTCTGCCCAAATGCAGTGAACATACTCATTCAGTATTTGTGAGGCACAAACACACATAAAATAGGGTGAAAACTGCATCTGTGCTACATGAAAAATTATCTTTATGTATGATTTCCTCCTAGCCTGTCCCATGTGACACTAGCACAATATCACATGCCTCTGAGAACAAGCTCATTTAAGAAATATGGGTTAAGTATGCAGACTACTATTAATATTTGATGTATTGAGTTATTAGATATTTATAAGGAATCAGCTAAAGTACGTAATGATGCATACCATGAATACATAATGTAATTGCCTTTTTTTGTTGCAACTCCAGTTAATCAAGTTTGACAATATAAAGAGAATTTCGAGTATCTAGAGTTTTAACAAATATTAACAGAGCAAAACACAGCAGGCTTGTGTCTATTAATGTACTGATTCTATTAATTTCCTTAAAAGAATGTGCTTAATAAAGAAATCAGAGACATGCAAATCGGGGAAAGATAAAGGAAAGATGAGATCTGGTGAGATCTGCATGCAACTAAAACCCATGTTTTAGTGATTTTGTGAGTTTGGCAGAAAGGGCAGGTCTGTAACAGCAAAGGCTCTGAAGAAAGCAGCACAGACATGAAAACTTTTCAGGCTCAGCTGGCATTCAGAGATTATTACATCACTCTACAAAGCTTGTACAATTTATGCCTTTGAGGTTTAAATGCACCAGCTGGGTTCCTGCACTTTTCTTTCAGCTTAACTACACCAGGATTAGGTTTGAGTTAACTTTCCTTTCCAAAATGGCATGCCCTGTGTTTCCTGCAATAAAGCTCTTCCCCTGTGTTTACCCGTGTGTTAATACAGTCTTTAATCCCTACTGAAAGTGGATTAAGATCCCTGTGGGTTGAATTTGCACAGAGCAAGGCCAGCGCAGACCACACCATGCTCTGCATGAGCCTGACAAGTGCTAACCCACTGCACCAGAATGAGCCTGCCCCTTCACCTGGTGTCCTCCAGGCATCCAAGGCTCTCCAGACCCTTAACACTAATAACCTGCTTTTAACACCAGTATCCAGCTGGGATCAGGACTTGGCAGATATGCTGCTGGACTACCTTCCTGCAGCAGGGCAGGAGCACTGTCACAGCCAGCATGGGCAGGCAGCACTCCGCTAGCCAGGGTTCCTGCATCTGCTTCCCCCTCTGAAGGCTGGCAGAGGTGCTGGTGACCCCTGAAAGAGCCACTGGCTTAGACAAAGTTGACTTATGTATGTAAAGGGATGTGCAGTGCAGAGCAGAAGGCTGCAGGAGGGGGCCTGGAAATCAGGACCATAAAGTGGCAATCAGTTAGCTGAAAGGAATGTGCTCGAGCTTGTAGGCCACAAACCCTGGGAGGACAAGGAATGTGAATAGATAACAATCAACGGGATGAGTCATGCTGGGAAAAGATAAGGGAATGAGGAACAGATGGTGCCAAGGAGAAGTAACACGTTGCTGTTAATTAATGACTGTAAAAACTTATTTAAAGCGCCCTTTGTTTGTAGTTAACCACCAATCGGGGATTGCCTAGTATGCAATGCTTAGCTTAAAGAACCAATCTGTTTAAAGCGCGCAGCTTCTGAAACATGTATAAACTCCTGATTGTGTACAATACATCAACATCTTGCTTGCATCAAGCTACGTCCCGTCTCTTCATTCGCTGCAGAAAGCCAAAAAATGTAATTTAGGGGAGTTTATCTGACATCACCACAAAGCAAATTGTTCCTTGTGTTAACAAAAAGCCGAGGGTGAAGCACAGTGACATTCCTGCTCCCTGGTTCCTTTGTGTGGAGCATGGAGAGGATCTGGGGCAGCAATCTGTCCCAGATGTGAGATGGATGCTAAGGCTGGCCATCAGTATTTGGGGTCAAAAACCCCAAATCATGGTTCTGTTTGGTTCCCTGTGTGCTTTGCAGTGCAGGACAAGCCGAGCATCACAAGGGTGCAGTGTAAGAGATCTACAGCCCTGAGCACCTGGCTGTTGCTCTGAAGATGTTCCTGCCCCACACACGCTGCCGTGCAGTGAGCTAGTACAAACCTTGCTGCACAAACTTGGTTGCTTTTGTCACATGGTGATGTGCAGAGGCATGGTCCCTGATGATGGGAGTCTGGGCCCTACCATGGGCAGACAAGCACTCAGGCGCTATTCTGAAGTGTCTAGAGAAGGAGATCTCCCTGGGTTTCCATGCAAGTTTCTTTTCATTCCTTTGAATGAAGCCTTCTACAGGCTTCTTGACAACTTCAGTAGCTCTCCTTGGCATACTTAAAAGGGCCTCCCTGATGCACAGCCCTGCTGGGTGGAACTGTGGATAACTGGCTAGCTGAAAAAGTTTACATAAACATAGTCTAGCTGGCTGGACAAAAATGCACATCGCTCTCAGCTTATCTGAAGTAAAGCAAAATACACTGTCTTTGGCTGTCCTTGTTACACAGTAACAGGAGGATTTTGGTGGGAAAAGAATGTTGCAGGTGGGAACAGAAAACTACAGAAGAGAAACAAGGGGTGGGCTTGGTATTTAGGCAACTAACCAATAATGAGCTTAACTTTTGTAATATGTATGAGCTAATTATTACAAGGCATAAAAGGTGACTGTAAGGGACAATAAACGAAGTCTGCTGATCACTCATATTGAGTGACTGTGTCTTCCCTCCGTCGCGACATGGAACAGATTTCCCTGTGATGCAGCTGTAGTACACTAACCTCACAGAGGCAGGAGGCAGGCTCACTTTGCTCTGCTGTGAAGGAGGGGAAAGTCAAATCCATGGTGGTCTGCCAAGGGTGGCTCCTCCCAGCATCCTCCCCGGATAACTCACCAGCCAAGGGTCTCAGAGTGCTTAGAGACCAGACAAATCCTTCTCCTACTGAAAAATGGGCCATATATGATTTATTTAAAGAACGGTGTGCTCATGTTTATCTGAGGAGACCCTTGTTGTTAACTCGAAGATATACTAAATCCTTGAATGGGAGTGTGCTAATTGTCCAGGCACAAGATATGTTAATGAGTTCCCAGACAGCTAATGAATAGACATGAGTGACTTGTATAAAGAGGGGGCTGAAAGTTTCCCTCGGTGTGCATGCCTTTGGAGGAGCGATCCCCCATGCACCCAGCGCTGCCAAATAAGGGTAACCTCTGCTCACTCGAATATTGGTGATAGATTCTTTGAATCACTGCTAGCTAGGAATACTGCATTATTTATTACCTTTTTACTGTTTTCATGTAGAGCTGGGGTGGGTGAAATAAACTATGTTGGCAAAATTATGTTTTAGCCTGGTTTGGTTTTGTTTTTCCTTTTACCATTAGTTTAAAGCAATCAAGACTAATCTGCTCCCAACTGGTATCAGTAGGTGAGCAGTAGTGTGTAACCTAGATCTGTCTCAGTCCACAGAACAAACCACCTCCAAAGTGTCTGAATGTCCCTTTGCCAGCGTTTGCAGTGTACAGACCTTCACCAGAGTGACTGATATTGGAGCACTTAATTTTGAAAGAAAAAAAAAAATGCCACCAACTTCCTTTATGTTCCTGTTCACCCTAGATCTGGTTAGCATCAAAAAGCACCAGAAAGCTCAGCTTGTTCTGACAGCAAAAGCTGTCCATGGGTAGCTGGAGTAAGTTGGGCAGCCAGCAAGGACATGGGAGGGGGATCCAGTTCAGACTGGCTATCAGATCAACAGCTGCTGCAGACTTAATTTCCTTTTATAGAAGGGACATCGTGGGAACTGTTACTCTTCATGGCCTGTGGAATCCTCAGCTTAAAAACTGCCCTCCCTGGGGACCAGAAACTATGCAACATCTCAAATGCCGGTCTGTGTGTTTGCTCAGGTTTCCGCTGCAGCCAAAAGCAGTGGGCTTGTCTTTGTTTCGGGCGGACCTGTGAAGCCTCCCTGTTCTGTGGCTCCTGGACCCATTACTTGGAGTCACAGGGGGTGAGAAAGCCTGTAACAGTTCAGAGGGGTTACAGGCAGGTGGTAAAGGAGGTGCAGAGTCAGGGCCACCCAGGAACAGGAGGAGGAATGTGCTAGTGACGTACCTGTTGCCAACACCTATTGCTGTGTGTGGGGCACCGCAGGGCAGGGCGCAGGCTCTGGTGTCTGCCAGGGTCTGGTGCTGAGGGCCACTGAGCACAGCAGCATGCCAGCAGCCCTTACAGGGCTGGAGAACAGCTTTCCTGCTGATAGCTGCCATTCCCCTCAGCCTCAGAGCCGAGAACACCCGTCATCAGGGAGGGGTGTGCATCTTGGGCAGACCTGAGAACACATGCCTCTGCTGTTCCCTCATATCTGCATTTAATAAAAACCAGGATAAGCCTGGGGTGGCAGCGGGGAAGGGGACAGGACTTGGCATATGGCCAGGGAAGGTCACCTTCTTAACATGGTTTACGTCTTTTCTTGAGATGCCCACCATCGCAGTCTTCACTCTTAACCAGCAGCTCCTCATTTTGCAGAAGGAAGCTGCTTGAGGTTGGAGTTTATTTACACTGACAACAAATGTCAAGGCACAGAGCCATCAGAAAAGCTTGGTGGTAGTAGCAGTTTGCATGGTCTGCATAGGAAGCTATCTATAGCAACCGGGAGGCCACAGAGGGCACGTGTTATCACCACTCCGTAGGATACACTCTGTCTGGTCATACACTGGGAGTTATATATAAAGCCATATACAAAAATATAGAAGAGCCCTGTGGCTGTGTTGGAAAGCCTCATCCGGGCACATCTCTAGCAGAATCCTGTCCTTGGCCCCACCAAAGAGCTGCATATTTCAGAAGCTATTTCAGAAGGGTGCTGGCCAGCAAGCACCACCCGAGGACAGCTGGTCTGTAAAGTATAAGCATACAGACCAGAGTGCAAATATGCCCAATCCTTCTAAGATTTCTGATTTCCTCTGAAGTATCTTCATGCTTTATAGAAACACACACACACACATTCCCATCTCTGTACCTTGCACATCAGCACGGTATTAAACCATCCCACCAGCTCAACTCCCCTCATTTAATTTACAAGTGCGAGGGCTGGGGAGGGGGCGGGGGGGTGTGTGTGGAAATTAAAAACATTGCAATCTTAAAGTAGGACTAAAGAACTGTAACAAATAATCCAGGGAGGTCCTTAAGACGCCACCAAACTGCTCCAAGACAGGATCAGCTGTCCCTATGTCATTCCCAAGTTATTCTAACCTGCTGTGAAAGAGCACACCCGACAAAAGCTCCCTGGGCAGCAGGTTTACAAGGATGCCTTTTGGTGTGATGCTCCTCCACAATGAGTCTGAAGTAAAAGGAGGCTTTAGTGGTGTAGTAAGCAGTATGGAGACTGACTCCAAGAATAAAAAGTAATTTTGTAAAGTGAGCCTATTTTAGCAGGGCATGGTCATCATTTAAAGAAGGTTGCTAAATGAGTACTCCTGGACAGGTTAAGCTCTGTGCTTAGCAAAACCTTTAAATAAACCAAATTTATTTAGCTTTCTAGGCAGCAAAAGCACCACGCCTTTCCCACAAGCACTCAGGAAGGGTGACAAACAACAGAAGCTGTGCCTTGACTTCGATCCTGTACTTTTTCATGTCAAATTGTGCTTCTGCAGGTTTCACACAGAAGGACAAGGTGGGATCCTCCCTCCCAGGGTGAGGCAGAGCCTCCATCCCTCGTGCTGTAGCAAAGGGGACATGGGGAGACATCTGGAGGGAAAACCAAGGATGGCTCTTGCAGAAATACATTTGTGAAAGCCTCCATGGTCTCCTCGAATGCAAGCATGCAAGGTGCTTCGTTTAACTGGTGCACCAGGTAGCTCCTGGTCCTTGTACCAGAGCCTGGTTATCAGCACTGTTACAAGTTAACATGGAAGCCACCTTCATACACACAGATGACCAAAACTGTCAAACACAGGCTTCCACATGCATCATCTCCCTCCTTTCCGTGGTGGGTTTAACATAAACAACCCAATCTGGGAAGCTGAAAACTCTTTCCTTATCACAGACGTTTCCCCTCTCATGCACACTTTGAAATTCTTGAAGTGAGAGGCTGCGAACTATTCTCACACAGACTTTCTCCTCCTTGACGAACTTCCCCTTTTTTATTGAGAGGTGGGACTGTTTCCTTCCTTGGAATCCTGCATCTCCAGTGATAATGGCCACTTTCGCCCAGTCCCATTCCTAAATACAGAGCCTGTACCTACAGATGGACATCTTAAAGGATGTCCTTGCAATGTGGTTACCAAACAAGGCACTTTGTCAGTGCCTCAAGAGCAAAGCGGTACCGTGGGGGTTTGCTGCCTTTGGTGGGTCCAGCTGGAAGGCCTCTGGAGGTGGTTGTTTCTGTGCCCTTCAGAGGGAACTGTGTGGGCAGTTATTCACCCACAACACCGGTCTGGCTTGCAGAAAAAACCACCCCACAACTGCTACAGCTCATAAGGAGTAACAGTTTTCCCCAATTCCCAAAGAAACAGTTAATTGATTTCTATTAAATTTAGAAACTAATCAAGCAAATTGAGACCAGGAAGACAAAAGCTTTAAAATGGTGGGCTGAAAGTGTAAATCTGTGACCTCTCAGTGGAGTAAACATTTAGTATAAGGATGATGAGACTTTCTTCTCTTTCACCTAGTGCTTATCTAAAGTGAGAAAAACTTAAGTGGTCTCTACTTGCAACAACAAAACAAGAGCTTTCCATAACCACCACAGTATCTAACACCAACCCAGACAGACCAGTATTTTCATTCAACTGATGAATTTTGGAGATGGTTCACATTTTAGTGGCAGCAATAGGATCTGCTTTTTGGGGTCTCTCTCCTTCTTACATCCTGACATCTTTTACCTCCACAGGAGCACCAATAGCAAGGTTCTTCCAAATGCAAGGAGATGGGCTCTCCAAAAAGGCTCTGACTTCGGAAATCGTTGTTCCTTCCCCTTCTACAAATGGTAACCCCAAACTGGATGGCTGAGGACTTGCAACAAAGATGAAATGCATTTTTCTGGGAATATTATAGTTTCTACAGGGCATTTAATTTTCAATAATGGCTTCCATGGAGAACTGCATATTTGATGTAGCTTCTTCAGCTCCTCTCAGGTTGTCTTTTACTTTGTTACAGGGCACTAAGAGCATGGAGCAAGGCAGACCTAATAATGTGCTTCAAAATACATATTTTTGGTATTTCTTCAACACCCAATTTAACTATTAGCTTCTTTCACAGCTGACAACTGTTTCATTTAGAAAAAAAGTTCTCAAGATTAAAAGTTCATAAACTTAAAGGTAATTAACAATGGTCTTCCAAAATAGTGTTATTGTATCTGCCAGCAGCTATGTACAAATCAAGTTGCTGTGAAAGCCCCAATGACTCCTCAGTCCTCAGATCCTATTGAAAGAATAATACTTAACTTCCCTTGTTCAACAAGTCAGTTCAAAATTGTTTTTCTGGAAGAGGAGGCAGAATCACAGACATAGTTTGTGAGCCCTTTAGGGGCACCCAGCTGTATATATTTGTCATCCCTAGCCAACATCAGCAAGCTTTGAGTGCTGCTGAGGATTACAGAAGGCATTAATATTGTAAATACATTCTTGAGAAACGGTAAGAAATAGGGAGCAGGTCTGTTGTATGACACCATTGCTGGAACATCAAAAGGTTGTGGCAGTGTAGCCATTCTGCATAGTGCAATCCCTGACAGCCAAGACTTTATGCATTTTCAAGCACATGATAAAACCATTTAATTTATTAATTTCTTTAGGTTCAGCCTCAGACATGTAAAGCTATGGTTAACACAAAATTAATATAGGTGGTTAGTAATCACACCATTTACATTTTTAGCTACATTTAAGCTTCATAGACATCTGTTTTGAAAGTGATTTTAGGTTATGGACTCTACTTACTTGTGAAACTGTTGTCCATCAATTTATCATTTAAATTTGTCTAATCAGAAAACACAATAACCATAAAAATGGGAGAGGTAGTGCAGTCTAGCATTAACTACACAGGCAGAATCAAAAGCGTCTGCTACACAGGAACATTCAGTGATCACCGTTTGTTTGCCTGACATCAGCTGGGGCATTAAGAAAGGCAAATCATGCATGCAAAGTTCATTATTAGCACAGATTTTTGTTAACTTAAAAAAGATTAAAGATTTCAAACCAATTAAAGTGATTAGATTCTCAGTGCGGGGTGAAGGCCTACACATTTTGCTGGCTTCAGAACAAACTTTGGGAGTTAATGGGAAACAAGTACACCTCCTGCAACCTTTAGAAAAAGGCAACTCTGCTGTCAACATTCAGCCTGAAAAAATGCTGGGAAAGAAAATAGCTGGGAAGAAAAAGAAGTTGTAGAATAACTGGGCACCAAGGAGATATGAAACGTAACATCTGTAACAACCCAAGGTAGCTTATGAATACGGAAAACAAAGCAAGAAATATTAGCCACTTTTCAAAATAGAACACTGTTAAAATTATTTGCCATGAGAAATTAACTTGTTATTCACCGAACAAGATTTTTCGCTGTTGTCCCCCTACTTCTGCTTCTTTACCCTGATGCCCCTCACAGATAAGGGAAGGTGAGTTCACATCATGGAAACTCGGGAAACTCAGGAACTATAGTTTAGGATTTTGCAAGTACGGATTTGCCCCATGATAATCAAATACATCATTCCCCTGAAGTCAAGTAAGAATCAATATTTGGGCTGTTTCCCAGCACTTAAAGCACCTTATTCAACTTCTGAAATTCAACACTACTTCCTCTAACAGTGATGTAGTAAATGCTAAAAAAATTGTAGACAGTTCTCCAGCAAGGCAGAGACACACGTAGGGACGCATAGCTACAATTACATCTCATTTTCATTGTAACTTCACCGTGTTCCAAAAACCCACTCTAGCACCTGCTGTCAAGGACAAGAAAATACTGTACTTTTGAATTATTTTCACTCCAAAGTTTTTTTTGTTTGTTTCTTCTTAAAGGATTCTCAGCTAGGTAGAAGCCCATGACCTGAGCATCTTCTGTTCAGGGAAGCTACCTCGGCCTTTGCTGACCAACATTCCATTACGCCCTGTCAGGAAAACAGACTCCCACAGGGCTGCTGTAGTGCACCCCCAGCCTGGTAGGTCCTCTCTTTTAGGGATCTCTACTGTTTCTTTTTATTTGCAGTTGAATTTCAGGTCAATGTCAGGATGTGGGGAACAAAGGCAATACCCAGACTCTACCCTTCTCACTCCTCACTCCCTCATGTTGCTTGAGTCAGTACCTCCCTCTTGCTCCTGCTCCCCAATCTATGCACTTAACACTTCGCAACTCAAATCCTTTCCACCTTTTTGGTTCCCCTCTTACTCCACATTCCCTTCCCTATTTTTCTCTTGCTGCAACCCTCTGTATATCCCAGTTTTTTCTCTTGCTGCAACCCTCTGTATATCCCAGTTTTAATATTCTTATTAATTTAATATTCTCTTACTCTGCACCAGTCCTACTCTGTGGATAACTGGCTAGCTGAAAAAGTTTACATAAACATAGTCTAGCTGGCTGGACAAAAATGCACATCGCTCTCAGCTTATCTGAAGTAAAGCAAAATACACTGTCTTTGGCTGTCCTTGTTACACAGTAACAGGAGGATTTTGGTGGGAAAAGAATGTTGCAGGTGGGAACAGAAAACTACAGAAGAAAAACAAGGGGCGGACTTGATATTTAGGCAACTAACCAATAATGAGCTTAACTTTTGTAATATGTATGAGCTAATTATTACAAGGCATAAAAGGTGACTGTAAGGTACAATAAACGAAGTCTGCTGATCACTCATATTGAGCGACTGCGTCTTCCCTCCGTCGCGACAAATGGCGCCCAAACAGGGACCCTAGAGAGGGCTGAACCTGCGAGCCACGGTTCAACGGAGATTCGGGTACCGGTGCTGAAAGCAGCGCAGGAGGCGGAAGGGCACAGTCCCCGCGCCCGGGAGCACCTACAGAGGGTCCCGCCGGCCACGCGTCGCCGAAGTCTCGCAAAGGCTGCAACAGCGCTGACGACGGTATGGAGGGACAAGCGACGTATGATTTGCTCAAAGGCTTTTTAGAAAAGCGGAGCGTTCGGGACATAGATTGTAACAAGGCATTACCCGGGTTATTAGCGTATGGGGTAGCAAGGGGTCATTTTGGGAATCCAGATATGGTTTTCGAGCATGCAGAGTGGCATAATTATGGGGACACACTGTTTGCCGAAGTAATAGCCGACAATAAAACTGCCAAAAAACTGATGAAACCGTGGCAGGCTGTCACTAATGCCCTTTTGCAACATCGAGCCGAACAGAGAGCGGCTGCTGCTGCCTCTGAGCGGCTGGGAGTTGCTAGCGGGACTGCAATAGCCGCACGGCAGGGGGAATCGGCTTCCCCCCACGACTGCCCGCTGCCTCCCTCGGTGCGTACGCTGACGGTTCAGCAGGGGGCTGCGGGAAGCTGGGACCCGTCGCCCTTCCCGTCGCCACCCTCTTCGAATCCCTCAGCCCCTCCGTCGGGGAATGATAGACCGTAGAGAGTAGGGAATGTACGAATCCTTTTGCAGAATGTCTTCAGGTTGCCCAAAATAGGCAAAAGGTCTGGAAGCAGATAGCAGACAGTGCTATGCTTGAGGGTGAACGCGATTTTGCCGCGGGAATCGTGCATGAGGCTTTCCCAGTCATGTATTCACAGCCAGATGCGCAGGGGAATATCACGGTTTCTCTCACTAACTTAGATTGGAAATTATTAACTCAGCTACAGGCTACGGTGGGTGAGTCAGGTTTAAAAGGGGAACCCAGCAGACAAATGTTAGATTATCTTTGGGGAACTAATACCTTACTCCCGAGTGACATACGCAGTATAATGAAGTTAATCTTGAGCCAACATCAGCAGCTGCTGTTTAACGCTCATTGGCAGGCTGCTTGTCAGGAATCGGTAGCAGTGGTTAGACAGCCAGGGGACCCGCTGCATGGGGTTACTCTACAGGAGCTGATGGGTTTAGGACCCTATTTTCGAACCGAAGCGCAGGCACTGATGGGACCGGATAAGGCCAAGGAAGCGATGAGGCTAGCTAGACTAGCGCTTGACCGTATAAAGGAGCCTGGGGGAATCCCTTCATATATGGGAATCAAGCAGGGAAGAGAGGAACCATTTGGGTTATTTATCGATCGGGTAGCAAACGCCATACAGGCAGCTGGGGTGCAAGACTATCTCAAAGGCTCCATTTTAAAGCAGTGTGCCATACAGAATTGTAACCCAGCCACACGTAACATCCTAGCTACGCTACCAGGGACATGGACCATAGAAGAAGCTTTGGAAAGAATGGCACAAGTGCCAGTCGGGCCCCAGGCTATGTTAGTCGAGGCAATAAAAGAACTAGGGAGTGCTTTAAAAGAGCAGGCACAGTCTACCCAAAGTCAGGTCTTGGCAGCCCTTGCTCCTTTGCAAGCCTTTGCTGGGCGATCAAATGACCACGGCCCATCTCGTCTACGGTGCTTCCGTTGCGGTGCCACCGGACACGTGAGACGGGACTGCAATGTCAACGCTGTATGGTGCCGAAACTGCCGCTCGGACACTCACAATGAAGGTGCTTGTCGTCGATCGGGAAACGGGCGACCCAGTGGGAAGAGCTGCCCCGCGCCGACACAAAAAGCGGCTGCCTGCCCAGCAGCACAAAATCCTTTCCTCTCCGACCTGCAACCAGCGGAAGCCTCGGCTTGGACCTGGCAACAACAGTAGATTGTACCCTCTTGGACTCAAAGCCTGCAAAACTTGCTACTGGTATACAAGGCCCAGTTTGTATAGGCGGACAAGCTGTTGGAGCATTACTCATAGGGCGTTCATCAGCCACCATGTTGGGACTCAATGTTTTGGTGGGACTGATTGATAAGGACTTTCACGGAGAAATTCATATTATGGCTCAGACGCTGTTTCCCCCACTCTTTACACCTAAAGGGACCAAGATAGCCCAGCTGATTCCACTACCGCATCTTGCAGGCACCCTCCAACCACTGCAAGGACAACCTCGAGGACAAGGTAACTTTGGGTCTACAGGGCAAATGGCTTTATTGACTATTGGCTTGCGTCAACGACCACGGTGATCGGTCACAGTGCAGTATGGAGACCAGACACTCTCGATTACTGCGCTGTTGGATACTGACGCAGATGTCTCTATAATCAGTTCACAGAAATGGCCGGCGCATTGGCCAACCTGTACGACCAATGCCACAGTTGCAGGAGTGGGGGGATTGACCCTCGCTCGCAAATCCCCCCTTCTGCGATGGACTATAGCTGACAAAGTTATAAACTGTTGTGTCTCGATTATTCCACTGCCTGAGGGGGTGCATGCTTTGATAGGTCGCGATATCTTGGCCCAAACGGGGATGGTCCTCACTTCAGACCTCCCTTTCTAGGAGCGGCCATTGCTTGGACTTTCCCGATCCCACTCCGATGGAAGACAGAGGAACCAGTGTGGATAGAGCAGTGGCCGTTAAAAAGGGAAAGTCTAGAACAGGCGCATGAACTGGTTAAAGAGCAGTATCAACAAGGTCATTTGCGTCTGTCAACGAGCCCCTGGAATACGCCCATCTTTGTTATCAAGAAAAAGTCTGGAAAATATCGATTGCTTCACGATCTGCCAGCGGTAAACAAACAGATGTATGATATGGGGGCCTTACAACCCGGTTTACCCAACCCAGCTATGATACCGGAAGGGTGGCATTTACTCATTGTAGATTTGAAAGACTGCTTTTTCACAATTGCTTTACATGAAGATGATCAGCGCAGATTTGCCTTTACCTTACCCGCGATCAACCAGGAGGGACTGGACCAACGCTTTGAATGGACGGTCCTCCCGCTTTGAATGGACGGTCCTCCCGCAAGGAATGAGAAATTCGCCCACCTTGTGTCAACTCTATGTTGCTGCCACACTACAACCTTTGCGACAACGCTGGGCTAAGACTTTAATCTACCATTATATGGATGACATCTTGTTAGCACAGCCAACACCCTTCTCTTTACAACAGAAACAGGTTTTAACTGAACAACTCAAGCTTAGAGGCTTGGTAGTAGCACCCGAAAAGGTGCAAGAATCAAGCCCCTGGAAGTATCTGGGGTGGCGCATCACTGATACAACAATTCAGCCTCAGAAGTTGTCACTCCACTTGGATATCCAAACCCTTCACGACGCCCAACGACTGCTCGGTGATCTGCAATGGCTCCGGCCTGTAGTGGGCATCCCCAATGAACTATTAAATCAACTACACCCCCTGTTGAGAGGGACAGATCCTTCAACCCCAGTACAGCTTACTGAACAGCAAGAACAAACGTTACAACAAATAGCTTCAATGGTGACTACGCGCTCCACGCATCGGCGTGTTGTACGGTTACCCATCGATTTGACTATCTTATGTGGCGCTCAGTACCTCATGGGTGCTCTAACACAGCAAATAATAAAAACGGGGGAGAAAGGGGAGTACTCCACCATCGTATTGGAATGGATAGCTCCCCCGCTGCAACCACGACGCACAATACAAGACAAGATCTCGACACTGACGGAGCTGATCAAGAAAGGTCGCTGTCGTATTTTACAGGTGGATGGCACTCCTCCTGGCACGGTATGGGTGCCGATGAGACAGATCGACTTGGAGTGGTACTTGCAGAACTCCGAGGAACTGCAGGCTGCATTACTCCACGATGGAGCAGCGATAATAGTTAAACCACTCCCATCGCCCATCCTGTCGTGGATGGAGAACATGGGCTGGATTGTTAAGCCAAAGCGATCCAGCCAGCCTATCCCGCACGCTCTCACGGCCTTTACTGATGCAGGTCGACGCTCTAGGACCACTGCCATAACGTGGAAAGATGAGCAAGGGTGGCAACACCAAATTCTACAAGCGCAGCCAAAGGATTCTCTACAGACGCTAGAACTCTATGCAGTGGTCTGGACATTTATTAGATGGAGAGATGTGCCACTGAACATAGTCACAGATTCTCTCTATGTTGCCGGCATAGTCAGCCGGATTGAAGATGCAAGCGTGCGTGAATTAAAGAATCAACGCTTGACAGAACTGCTTGTGAGCTTGCAGCTTGCAATCACACAGAGATCGGAATCGTATGCGGTGATCCATATCCGAAGCCACCAGTGGGAAGGCCTCGGAGAGGGCAATGCTCGAGCTGATCGTCTCGTTGCGATCGCTACTGAACCCCCATTAGCACCACATTGTCGAGCCCGAGAAGCCCATTTGATCTTCCATCAAAATGCGAAGGGGCTGGCACGAGCCTACAAACTGTCTATGGAGGAGGCTCGGGCCATTGTGAAGGCCTGCCCTATATGTAGTCACCATAACTCAGGCTTGGGGCTTGGTTGCGGGGTCAACCCGCAAGGACTACAGTCTAATGATGTTTGGCAGATGGATGTTACTCGTGTTCCTGCATTCGGTCGATTCAAATATGTGCATGTTACTATAGACACCTATAGCCATATGTTATGGGCCACACCACAGCCCGGAGAAAAGGTCCGGGACGTGCGCCGGCATTTAACTAGTTGCTTTGCTGTTTTAGGGGTGCCTATTACTATTCAAACTGATAACGGTCCTGCATATGGTAGCGGATTACTTAAACGCTTTATGCAAATGTGGAATATTAAACACGTTACTGCAATCCCTCATTCTCCAACTGGACAAGCCATTGTAGAGCGGGCTAACGGGACGCTAGAACATTATATAGAAAAGTTCAAAGAGATTCAGGATGTAAGAGAAAGGGTAGCGAAGGCCCTTTTTGTGCTTAATCATTTGTGTGTGTTTGGGGACAGTAATGAGCCGCCTATAATAAGGCACCACGCTGGCTCAGAACCCCCCAGGCCACCACACATGAAAGTACTGTATAAGGATGCAAAAACAGGACAATAGGTAGGTCCTGTGGAGGTGATTTATGTGGGGCGTGGTTATGTCTGTATTTCTACCAATTCAGGCACTATTTGGGTTCCCAGCTGTTGGGTAAAACCTGCTGTAGAGCACGCTGGAGGAGCTCGACGCGAGAACGCTGCTTCGCCTGCACTTTGCGATAGGCCCTGTTCTGGAATCTATTTGACATCTGTTCCAATCCCACACACAGAGGACCATGCGTGAAAAACTCGAACTTTTGACAGCAAAGATACAATCTCATAGCAAACGAGATTATTATTTTTGATCATTATTGTAATAGTTTTAGTAGTGCTTAGCTGTGTAGTTTTCCTGTGTTAAAATGCTGTTATTGAAAATGGTCAACCAAGCCTATGTCGCCCAAAATGAAAACGGGGGAATTGTGGATAACTGGCTAGCTGAAAAAGTTTACATAAACATAGTCTAGCTGGCTGGACAAAAATGCACATCGCTCTCAGCTTACCTGAAGTAAAGCAAAATACACTGTCTTTGGCTGTCCTTGTTACACAGTAACAGGAAGATTTTGGTGGGAAAAGAATGTTGCAGGTGGGAACAGAAAACTACAGAAGAAAAACAAGGGGCGGGCTTGGTATTTAGGCAACTAACCAGTAATGAGCTTAACTTTTGTAATACGTATGAGCTAATTATTACAAGGCATAAAAGGTGACTGTAAGGGACAATAAATGAAGCCTGCTGATCACTCATATTGAGTGACTGTGTCTTCCCTCCGTCGCGACACTACTCAAGCACCTCGTTCCCCCTCCCAAATACTAGCCCTACAGTCCTTGTTTCCATGCTGATTTCTTACGTTCTGCCAGCTACGTAAGCCTCTCTTTCTAGAAGGAAGGTGTCTGCTGCGACCTGCCTAGATCATGCATCTTACTTCCAAGCCCTGCCCCATGCTCCTTCTCTGCTTTTCCAAGCAGACCACCACCACTGGTGGTGTTCCTACTGCCACCATGGAAATCAGTCTGCTTATAGAAATAAGAACAATTTAAGTAGGAAGGCTGCTGCAGATTTGGACACCAGGATTATTCTGGTAGCCTGATGATGCCCATAGGATCCCTCTGACATGTCTGAGAGGAGTGCAACAACTCTACCATTTCCACTTGCACTGTATCACAAAACCAGAACCATGGATATTCCTGAAGCTCTTTTTGCTGACTAGGGGTCTATGTCCTGCCTCTTTGGGCTTAGTGGTGGGAAGTGCTGTGCTTAATCTGTCTTGACTGGTCTTCAGTTACCAGTGTTTGGAAGTCCTTTAGAAAAAAGAATATGCCTTAATAACTGGCAAGCAGAAAGACACCCTGATGTCTACTATATGTCTGAAATCACCTGCCACAAACACAACAGCTGCAAAATTATTTGCTTTGATGCTGAGCAGCATGTCAAACATCGAAGTAAGGCACCACTACTAAATAAACTGAGAATGTTCATCACCTCTCTAACAGTAAACCACTGCCACTTACTTTAAAGCCCACTGTTTCATTCTTTACACAGAATGGTTAAGAATCTCGGAATTACTTCACACTAAAAAGGAAATAAATATAAAAAAAATAAACCAGAGTGCAGTTGTATGATTTTTATTTATTGCAAAGGCTTGACGTCAGAAACAGGTTCTAATGCTACTCTCGCACACAGCTATTCTTCCAAAAGACTGTGTTGAGTATCTCTTATTGACATAATACATCACATAATACATCAATACATCACTCTCATTCAATTTCACATGAAGAGAGTATTTCAGATGAAAACTGCATCTGTGTAGAAGATACTCAAAAAGAATTATGGAATCCATTTAGTAAGGCCACATAACTTTAGAAGTCCAGTATATTGAATAATTTTACTTGTATTTACTTGATTTTTTTTTTTAAACAAATTTTATGGAATCTGAAAGTAGGTAATGAAAGGTAACTTTTAACTGTGACTTAATATGGGAGATTGTCTACCCAGAAGTATGTAAGACATTAAGATCATAAAGAACTCCAAGGATCTGTGCTATACTGTATGATATGTAGAACAGATTTTGAAAATACTTTCTTATTATATATTTTGACACAGTATGCACAAATTTAGAAAAATAAAGTAAAAATGAAATTTAAACGCCTCAAGGGATTTCTTAGAAGTAAAGCCATCTGAAGAGCCAATTACAGTCTGCGGTGACAAACTTCTATATAATCAAAATATTTATTTTTTTCACAATGCAGAACAACCTGCTGAAGGCAACTCCCTATCGAAGTTATGCCAGGAACACAGATCTGATTGTATGACTCCAGCACTTAAAAGAGCACGTTGGTTATGCATGGCTTTTAACCTTGGGCTACAATTACGCTACCAGAACTAAATTCAAGTCTAAATCAGTCATGTAGAGAGGTGTGTGTTGTCTGATCAGTGTTTAGAGTCCTTGTTTTCCAGATCTGATGAAGGTGGTGAAGGCGCTCTGAGGTTCTTGTGCTTACATTCAGGGCGGGATGAACTTTGCAAATACCAGGTTCTCCAATTAACGACAAACCGCAGATCCCAAAGTAGGTATGTAAAGCATCTGAAAGAAGGACAGAAAAGGAAAAAGAAAATTGTCAGGCTGTCAGGCTGTAACAGCTAAGCTTTCTTGGATTCCAACACCCCTGAATAACTACAGCCAAGGAAAACAAACACACAGGCACTAAATTTTAAAGTCGAGTTTTAACAGAATAAATAAATTGCTGCCTAAAGCCACCAGCCATGAACTGATAGTCTGCAATCTCTTTAACTACAGTCTACTTCTGTTTCCTAACAATCCCAGCCCACAAATTATTTCTTCTTAGCGCTCAGCCCAAATAGCAAAATAATTTGAGGATCTGCAAATAATTTCAGTCCACAAAGAAAATTTTTTTTCTCCAAACAGGGAAGACTTTTTTGGCTGATTACTTGACGAACAGCTGACTACTGAAACATCAAAATTAATGCCAATAGCTACCGAACTGCTACAAGTATGAAAGAAGTCATTACTTTACCTAGCTTCCTCCCCTTCATGAGAGAATACCCTAAGATTAGGAATTCATGAGGTGGCTTATCAGCCACAACAGATGATCGCCACCAAAAAATGCTTTCTTCCCCCTGTCCCACGCTACTCCTGCTGCCTACCTTATACCAGCACTACAGCTTGCTGAACACCCTCCATGACCTAAAGCAATTGAAAAAACATGGAAGAAAATTAACTCAAGCATGAGAACATGGATAGTTTTCTGACATTTCAGTGAATTAAACTGGTTTGCAGAAGGTTTTGAGATACACCAAAGCTAGTGCTAAGAGCAGAAAGGACGTACAGCGGTACCTGGGGAAGTCAGGAGGAAGAGAATTGAACCCGACTCCTCTGGGCAGCAGCAAGCCATTGTATTGGATTATCTGCCCATGAAATCATAGGCTAAAGATGGGAACAGGATGCAAACTTCATGTGCCCCTTACAAATTCTCAATGCTTCGTAATCTTCTGGAGGTGTCAGCCATATCTGACTAAAATATTACAACAAGGTATCTGGATAGAGAGACTCTGAAAGAAGGCTTCTGCCTACAAGTACTAACATGCAGACAAAAGCATGCTCAACAAAAACAGCCTCTACTGACCTTGCAGAAAGATGTCAGGCAAGAAGACTTGCACTTCAGGACGTGCAGTGTACCAACCCCTGGGGACAGCTGCATTGATACCATATACAAATCTAATTACCTGTATATGGCTATTTGCTGGGTTTAACCACAAAGTCCAACAGCTGCACAATTCCATGCTAACTTAATACTCAAATCAGTTCTAGCCAAAACACATATATGCAGCCTGTGTCCTCCTCTGTTTCAAGCCACGATCTTTCTGTTGCATAACCTGTACTTCATATGTGCTTCCAATACTTTTATATTGTGTATCATTTGAAGATAACAAGCAAGATAAATCAAAATTGCTGCACAACCTCCTAGAGCACGCAGCAGTACATCTAGTAGTTTAAAAGGAAAGTTTATTTAAATCTCATCATGACTTATGCACAGGACTGAAAAAACCAAAATGGCTTAGGTATGTGCTCTAGCAAAATGTTATGGATTAACCCTGAATAATGAGCCATATATGATTTATTTAAAGAACGGTGTGCTCATGTTTATCTGAGGAGACCCTTGTTGTTAACTCGAAGATATACTAAATCCTTGAATGGGAGTGTGCTAGTTGTCCAGGCACAAGATATGTTAATGTTGTTAACTTGAAGATATACTAAATGGGAGTGTGCTAATTGTCCAGGTGTGAGATATGTTAATGAGTTCCCAGACAGCTAATGAATAGACATGAGTGACTTGTATAAAGAGGGGGCTGAAAGTTTCCCTCGGTGTGCATGCCTTTGGAGGAGCGATCCCCCATGCACCCAGCGCTGCCAAATAAGGGTAACCTCTGCTCACTCGAATATTGGTGATAGATTCTTTGAATCACCCTGGTAGAGAGCTGAACACCACAGAACTGCTCACTCACTTCTTATCCCTCCAACCCTAGCCTGAGAAGAGGAAAGGAAGAGCAGAAGTGAGAAAACTACAGGTCGAGGCAGTTATAGTATATGGGGAAAAAATCCTGGAAAGCAAGGCTATTCTTACATGTAATGATTAGTTGGGAAGAGAAACACTGCAACTCCAGATGTCTCCCCGGCTTCCTCTGCCTTCTTCCAGCTTTCTTGCCAAACACAATGCCATGCGGTATGGGGTATCCCTGTGGCCAGCATGGTTCAGCCATCCCAGCAGTGCCCTGTCCCAGCTTCTGGTGTGCCCTCAGTCTGCTCGCTGGCAGGGTAGCGTCATTATCCCAAATGCGTGTTCTTCACCCAGTGTGCAAGAGCCGATCCCCACACAGAGCCATGATACATGTTTATTACACATCTGTGTAAAGATGTGTGCTAGGTGGTAAATCCACAAAGCTCGCACACCTTTTAACACACAGCAAAACATTTTCTACACTTTGAACAAATGTTTACAATTATGTTTAGCCACACTTAATTCTCATGGGTTCCTAGGAGCCTCATCTCCATTTAAAGGTACAGTGTCCTTTCTTTTCACTCAGCATGTTCTGTGGGGAGGGTCTTTGTTAGTAGAGGGCTTTCTTTGCTCCAGGGTGGATCTTTTAGTATGTTAATCAGGCTAGTTCATACACAGCTCCAGTAATCTTCTGTTTGGTCTCACTCACTAAACAAGATAAACATAAGAACCAAATGATATTTCTTAACTTCGTACTTTATAGTGTCTGTTCCATCTCCCAAGGCCATGTCTTGTTAACTATTTGTAAGGGTGATTAACATCCTGTTTTTCAAATTCTTTCTTGGTTTTCATCATAGATATTTACATATTTATTTTTTTAAAGTAAATAATTCTGAAATCAAATCCCTCCTTTGAGATGGTAAGGGAAAAATTTACATTTTCCCCTTGTACTAGTCTTACATTTTCGTTAGTCAGTCCACTCAAGATTGAAGAACATCTCCATGTACATTGAATTGTATGCCTACCTTCTTTATCTATGAACTTAAAGCTGGTACACAAGAGGTCAGCCACTTCCAGCAAAGTCAACCAAAGCGTCATCCTTTTTTATCTCATGTAAAATTTTAGTTTGTTTTTCTATCTCATTAAGGTCAGTAGATATTCTACCACTTTGGTACACACACCCCTGCTTAGATACTAACAGCATGTCTGGAGCCATTCTGTTTTGAATGGTAACCTCCGAACCTATTTTGATCTAATTTACCTGTTCCTTTTGGGGGATTGCATCTTTGGATATGAGTGCAGTAATTTTTTGGGAGATCCTCGGCTTATATTAAAGGCTATAATACTGCTCAAGATACATTAGCAGGGATAGGAATCCTGATTACAGGTATTCCGCTTTCCAATGGTTCCAAGAAGTATGTACAGACCCAACCATTTGGTTCTCCCTATGCTTATTTTGTTATTTTTTGATGTATTTGTGGTGTCTATTCCTTCATCCAAGGCCATGTCTTAACAACTATTTTTAAGGGCTGATTAACATACTCTGTTTCGCAAATTCTTTCTTGTTTTTCATTATAGATAAGATATAATTTTTTTTGAAGTAATTTATTCTTGTGTCAGTGTGAGAAGAAGGAAGAAAGGCACTGACACCATGTACACACTGCTTCATAACAGCTTAAACATCAGCATGTTATCAACACTGTTTTGCTCATGAATCTGAAACACAGCACCATATGGGCTGCTAGGAAGAAAATGATCTCACAAGGTAGCAGTTCTAACCACTTAACATGAAACACCTGGGAAAAAAAACCCCATATCAGTCACTTGTAAACAAAGAACAGAATAAATATATAGATGTTCAGTTCTGTTTTGAAGTATGACTCTCCATACTAAGCCAGCGTCACTTCGTGCTTTACAAAAAAGTAATACCACTACTACTATAATGATATTCTTAAGATTTTTCAGATAAAAGCACTTATTGTATTTGACAACCTGTAAATTACTATCAACAAAACAAGTCATGTCTTACTTTGTTATGCTCATGCTTTCAGAGGATTACTAGCATTTAAGAGTCTTTTGACTTTTTAGATTTATTTTCAAAGGCAATAACGCCTTGTAAACTCATTGCTCAATAAGTAGTGTTTGGACCAGCACGCTAAGTCAAGAAAAAGTGTTAAATAATGCTACTGGTCTCCAGAACCAACAATGTATTGATTGGTTAGCATGGGATCATCAGGACTACAGGATAGTATTCCCCTGAATGACGAGAAGAATAGTCACTTGCAACTCTGAAATCCATGTAACACAGATTATCACAAGCAGTTGACTGTTTTCTGCAATTTCTTCTAGTCTACTTCCAAAAAAATTACTGCACAGCAGAGAGAAGATGACTATCCAAATTTAAACACAGCTTTTATAACACAGAAGCTACAGAAGTTCAAAATCTGAATACATCTTCAAAACCACTTTTGCAAAAGTGGCGTGCTCTTACTTTGCAAACTTTCCCTGGCATATTCTGCCACATCTGAGTTCTGCAACAAAACCAAACTGAGACCACTGTTACCAGCTTTACAAATGCTAAATGCTTCAAGAAGAATTAATACTTTCTGTCCATATTCAACCTCAACAGAACTATTAACTCATTTGCAAGATGACCCATACCACTCTCATTACTTTCACATTTTGCATGTACACTGAAGAGGACTGTGTACACTTAAGCAACAGTAGGCTTTTGAGAACAATCAAGCTGCACAGATGCTTCATGATAGTAAAATGTGAAATCTTTATTATGAAAACACACAATGATCAAAAGACAGCTTGCCTTCCAGATACTATGCTGAGCTTGTAGGGAGCTCAGCTGTGTATGTATGACAATGAAATCACACTTCCACAGAAACAATCTTTGCAATGTAGTGTTTATAGTCATTCTTCACCTTAGAACTGCATTAAGTTTTTACTCTTTCCTCCGAAACATGAACACAGACTTATCTCACCATCTGCCTGAGGAAAGAATGCTGCAATAAGCTAAGCTATTACCACAAAACAAAAGAGAGAGGAAAAGCTTGCTTTATATCAGGCTGGAACACCACACAGATCAAAGGAAAAAAGCTTTACTATTAGTCTTGCCTTTTCTTAGGTTTTATCTCAACCAATCACAGCTATGCCAAAAGACAGGTTAAGGAACTTTGCACAAGACTGAGGTTTTAAACAGTGAGCTAGGGATTAAAAAAAAAATTACCTAAGTAAATTTCATCAAGATAAACAGAAACAAGTGATACTGACATCTATATAATGCAGAGTAAATAAACCTACAGCTCTCAGGAATCCCAAGCTGGCTTTCAGGGGAATGGGGGGAGTAAATCTATCACAAGCACTGTTTTCAGTGTAGGTCCACCTTGAAAAATTCTCAACTGCTGTTCAAAATGAAATTATGAAAGGATGAGATATCAGGGCACAGATTCTGAACAGACTCATCCCTTTATTATGACTAAATTTTTACCTTATTTCTACAGTTCACAGACTGTTTATCTCCCTGTGCAAAAGGTCATTGGGCAACTGCACTGACACAGGTTTGTTTTCACAAGTTTGCAATACTTCATTGAATTCTATCATCTTTAAAAATTATTTCAAATTAAAAGTCTTTAGCATCTTTTTAAGTTTCTCACTACTTCAAATTATCCACTTCGAAAGGATAATGTTCAGCTGTAGTACATACAATTGCTATGTGTAACTACAATCTGTAAAGTATAATATGTAACTATGTAAACTGTGTGCTTACATACATCATTGACTTCTGAATACGCTTAAAGGATTCCTTTATTAAGGAAACAAATGTTTTGAAATATTTCACTCAGACGACTTACAAAGATACACATTGTACAATACTGCCTTAAACTAGAACAGTTAAACACACAGAGAAAGGCTTCTCTAACCCTAAATAGACAGTGATAATTCTTTTAGCAGTAGTCTGAATAACAACAGCTCACTTGCTCTGTGGGTGAACAAGGGAAAACTAAACCTTTTTCCACTCAGATAATGAAAATCTCATTACGTTTTAAGGTGGGACTCTACCATTTTTGAAGGAGACTGAGGAGAAAGCTTCCTTTACAACGCTCAGATGTCTGAGTGCTGGAATGTATTTCTAGCTTAGAATGCACTCACCATAATTTTGAAAAGTACATTTACCTGGATGGCTATCAGGCCACTTGGCAAATCCACCAACAAGGCGATCTTGAGTTGACAGGATGTAATTTCGGTTTTTCTCACAATCTGTATATTGGAATGCGTTCAAGAGCTGAAAAGAAATCAGGCCATTACAGTAATATACTGAATAGCATATTTTTAATACTAACATATAGTGCCTATTTGAGAGAAGGAGTCTAGCAGAGATAGCACTAGTCTGGTAAACCTCCATACCCAGCATTTTTGCAAGATTAAATACCTTTATAGTGATCTGTGCATATTCATGCGCTTGTGCCAAATATGTAACTCTTACAAGGAAAGAAAAGATATAATGCTTAAAGAAATCAAAACATGTCAGTAACTATCCTGTAGCTGTTTTGTACCCTACCTTCAATGTTGCTCCCACCCAAAAGGAATAGCAAGTGTCTACAGGTTTGTTGGGTCGTCCATGGTAGCCATCCTGTTGTCTCATGACACACCACCTTCTTATTCTGTTCAGTTCTTTTTCTGAAAAAACCTCCTCCAGTTTACCCATCAAATACAGTGACGCAATACCACAAAATGTAGAGCCACCTGTGAAGACAGAGTTGGTTTTGCAATATTCTGATACCCAGATTTTTACTGAAACCTATACGGTATCAGTCAGAACTTTAACTACTTTAGGGTAGTAACAATTAAATCAATGGATTTTTTAAAAGTATGAAGCTGTTAATTTTAAGTCTAAAATACAAATAAATAAAAACAGTTTAGTTCAGCACTTAGGTCAGCCAAGTCTTGCACAAATAAACCTGAATTAATTTTCTTAAAGCTGGATTGCTTCCCAATGCTGCACAATTTACATTACACAGCAGTCCAGAAATAAGTATATTGCAATGTAACAGAAAACATTTCTTCCTATATAACATCAAAAAGAAAGCTATTGGGATGCCAGCAATCAGACTGAAGCAGAGATGCCAAAGGCAGTCTCAGACAAAATACCCCAGAGGATATAAACAGACAGAAGTCTGGTGAGCAGAGAGCCAAAAAAAAAAAAAAAAAAATCAAGGAAAAAAAAAGAAAAGGCATAGTTAATACTGTGAAAAGACTTCTGGAGTCTTATGGTTGTAATAAACACAAATTACACTTCTAAGGAATTTTTTTGTTGTCAAGGAAACTGCATGGTAAAATTTGGAATTAGTGGAAAAACTCATGTTCTTTATATATCATGGCCATCACTTTAAAGTCCACCAAAACTCATTCTCAGCCTATTACCTGGTATGATAAAAATACAGCCTGGGAAAGACCATAAGCAAGCTGCTGATACAAGACCTGAGGCTCAAAGCTCCTTAAAATATCCTGCTGCTAGAAGACCCCAGGAACGTTAAGGTTATCTTTATTTGGATGCTGAAACGCAGCATAAGGATGCTGAAGTAATGCTGTCTGTTATCACTAGCATTCTACAGCAAATTAATTAATTTTTTTAATACATAGTGGTATAATTTAAGTTTAACGATTTCATCTATCCTGCAGAAAGAAAACAGATGGAATCCTATCAAAGCTCAACACTAAAGATAAAATTTGCAAACATTTGATAGATTTAGTATCAGTCACATAAAAGTCAGCAGACCACTACTTTAGGGCATAGAAATGTTTTGCTTAAAAATATCAGTCCCTTGAGAATCCCTATCTTCACAACTACCTACTGTTTACGAAAATTAACTGCTGCTTCACAGTTTGAGCCCCCAACAGATGCTGTAATCTATCAGAAGAAACACATCTATGTTTTACTAATAGCTGCTGAAATTGGAGATTATCAGGTGCATTGCACAAAATCTCTGACAGATAAATCCAGAGAGTAGCAATAGTACATGTGGGAAAAGTTTGCTCTCCCAGTGACAGATGAGAACTACAGCCAACACCTTTCAATAAAAAATTCATGAGGTAAGATTAATGAAGATATATTAAGAGCCCATCTGGTCTGCTATTAAACTGGAACTAAGGGAAGAAGAGAGACGATATTCTGAGGCGTATTTTTGATTTGCTCCTCCTCATCCCACTTCCTTAAAAATCAGAAAAGAAAGAGAGGCATAACATACCCTGCATCTTTTACAGCATCTTCAATCCCAGTCTTAAGAATAGTTGTAGAACATACTAACATTCTTACCATGAGATTCCAGTCCAGCTCCCTGTGCCAGGCCATTATCGTAAGACTGAAGAAAAAAACCCCACATACCAGTTACTTTAAAACCGTATCACTTTCACAGACATTGTGATTTCTCAATTTACTAGCAAAATTATCATCAGACCATGACCACCATCTAACCTGATTAAGTTCTGAACCTATGCCTCAAAAAGCTCTTAGCACAAAACAGTTAACAAACGATCCTTGTTTCAATGCAGGCAGCTTTTATGACTTTCATGGAATTCATTTTAGTTGTGACGTACGTTAGAAATCTGAAAATGGGTAAACATGTCTTTGCCAAAAAGGGAAAGCACGAGATGCAGATAACCATTAAGGAAAAAGAACAAACAGTATTTTTGTCTTCATAAAAAGAGAAAATGGATATATCATTCTGAACAAAATTAAATGGATAAATGATATCTAACCTAGAACCTGGTTAACATACAAAAAGGCAAAATGCAAGGTACTACTGTGTGTACAACACTCAAGTACAAGAAATGCTTCAGTAAGGAGCAAGAACATCAGCCTTTAAAAAAAAATGAAGACAGGAGGTGAAGCAAACCAGAAGTGACAACACAATGAAGCATACTACTGGACTAAACTTAACATGCCCTATAAAATATTCCTTTTAAAAAATACCTTAACAATGCTGAAAAGTCACTTTGTTAAGTGATAAAAAAAGAATGAAATTGAGTCTGATGAGCAAAGTACCAAGAGTATTACAGTACCGGTCTGTTACAAGCAATCTAGGAGCAGATGATACTGTATATGTAGGAATATCAAGCCTTCTTCCCTAAAAATTCATTAAATCATTTTGCATAAGAAACAAAGGATCATAGTAAGTTATTCTAAAATAGAAAATGTTTATCTTACAGTACTTCATAGAATATTTAATAAATTATCACTGGACAAATACCAAACTGTTTAGTAGGAACAAAAATTAAGTTTAATTTTTGAAGTTAAATTACACAGGTCCTACATCTTCTATATTAACTGCTCATTTAATGATTGGTTCAATATCTGATCAGACAGTTAGAAAGAGATTTCAACTTTCCCCCACCAGGCACTGACTGAATTTCTCATGTTTTCTCCAAAACATTTAACAGTGGCTCGAAGACACAGGATACCTTGAAAGACCACTAATGACTCTCAATAGTCCTCACCAAGGAATGGCTACAGGAGCTAGCAGCTCTGAAGGAATGTCCTGAAGGATTAATTTGTAGATCTGTTTTAAAGATGACATTGAGAAGCAAAAAGGAAACACACACAGAAGCTATGTTAAAGCTATATTCCTCACTTTATTAATTGTAGCTGCAAGCTGAAGCAACTAAAAAGACTAACATCTGACACATACACTTCAAGCTGCAGCTTGACCTTCTAAAGTTTGAACCAGTCATTTAAAGTAAATACCTATGAACATCTGAATGTTAAAACACACAAACTCTTCGTGTTGCCTTTTGAGAAGCAATGCAAATGTGCTACCACACCCCGCAGATCCATTAACTGCTAAGCAAAGGCAAGCTGATTAGCAAAGCTATGCTGGCAAAGCTAATTAACTTTACAAACAGTAATTGTAAAAGGAGGTGGTTTGCTTTATGTATGACAACATAATTAGCTCTGGAGAAAAGCTGTTAAGCCTGCATCCCAGACAGTGCACTATGTTGGGCTATACAATTAGCTTGAAATTTTAACATACAATAGTTGACCTTTGGCTGACTGGTGCCTATTTATTTACAGACAACAGCTGCTCTTTGGGGACTTGTGTGCATTAAAGAACAAGGAAGTTTTTGTTCCTTTGTTATTTTGAATAGACCCAGGAAATTATATGCAAAAGAGGCTCTAGGTTACTACAACATGAAAACTGCATAATGAAATACTATCCTCAGGAAACGTGTAAATCTAGTTGGGTACAATCTTTGCTTCACAATCTAAAAGTTTCACAACAAGTTTACTTATATCAACAGATTCATACCTGCATTTCAAGAGGGCTCTAGAAGAAGCAGATGCTATACTTAAAAAGATTCTTGCAGTATCTCTACTTAAAAGAAACACATCTGTGGTAAACCAATGTTGCAAAAACCAGTATTTTAGAATCTGTGGAAGTAATTCAGAATTTCAGCAACTCAGGTGTCTGTTGCTTTTTGATTAGTAATGCATCTGACTTTCAAATATGAAAGCCAAAAGTCACACCTATGCTGATTATGCTGATAATAATTGTGTGATTGGAATCTATTCTACTGACAATAGAACTGATCCAGAATTATTTTTTGTGACCAGTATTGTATAAACAATTTTTAGTCAAGTTGTAACAAGAAGGCTATCTTTTGTGTATGAACATTCACTTCTTTTTAACATAGTTACTTATCTGAATAAAGCACACCATTGTTTCATGTTCCAACCTTCTGCTGTTCCTGACATGCCCAACGTACACAAACTTGCTCCCTCCTTCAGCTGCACTGAGTTGTATCTGTCACAATTCTCGAATCACTAAAGAGAATAAATTCTAAAGAATAAGCTAAAAAATCCAGAAGCTTATTACAAAAATTACTCTGTTTATCCGGTCTTGTTACTCTCCATTCAGACTGCACTTCACGCATATGTTAATTTGAATTACTGAAAAAATGTTTGTTAACTATCACTTGCTTCATCTATATCCAAATGATAACATACAATAGTAAAACAAAACCATACGTTTCTGTCACAGCAGTTTACTACTGAGCAATGCGTCTCTCTTGTATCAGAATTAATGGAAGTACCGGAAAGAAGTAACATTGTAGGAAAACAGTAATAAGCACCTGCAGGAAAGTCTATAGCAATATTCACTGTATAGTTAATTACACAAGGAATAACATGAAATAATCTCAAATATAATTTACTTTGTTATATATAGGTTATTTTTAGCACTGTCTACAAAATCTTAAAGAGGAGAAATTAAGCTAACATTCTTGGATACCACATTTCACATTCATTGTATTTATTTAAGAAATACACTTTCAAGAAAACCTTGTTTCATGTAATAGGTGATTGAATTGCAATACACCTCACTGAGGGTTGTGGAAAGAGATCAATGAGAAGTAGGAACCACCACCACCACTGTGAAATGATATTCACAACAGGCAACTCCCCAAATGTCTGAGACTTCTTCAGACACATCTTCAGCTCTACAACATGACTAAGCAGGATGCAAAGATTTTGTGTGTTTGCCAAGAAGTGCTAGACACTTCGCAGCCGCTTAGTGCATTGAAATACTGGTTTGACCAAGCACTGTACACCCAGGAAACCCAGACAAAACTAGTGTATATGAGCGTAACAACTCTGCAACGAACTAATCGTACACCATGCTTCTAAAAATCATACTAAACACAGTGCATACCAATTCACAGTAAACCTGGATAAAAATACAGCATCTCTTGTTACACATTAGCACATGCTAAGATGACTGGTGCCTACAGAACACTGCTTACAGGATCTCTTTAACTTACTCTCTAAGCTAGCCAGGAAAAGACAGTCTTCATAAGCCACAGTGTCTTCTGGGCTTTGACCATGCCTGTACTACAGCTTTACTTCGCTGGTCAACCAAATTATTACTACGAGCTTTTCCAAGAGGTCTTGTTCTGTTCAGGCTTAAATTTTATTATTTAAGTGGTGTTTATTTTCCCAATACAAACATTACAATTGGAATTTGCAGCTACAAAGATTAATGCTAAGGCTCTAGAAGCAAACTATAAATTTGGTTCAAGATCACCGTAGCCAGTAAATCTCCAGTGCCATTTCAAAGCTCCAAACTTTCAAAAAAATCTCCACTTGCCTGCTCTACCAATGGCCTCATATGATACTTTCTAGTTCTTGTCCTAGAATTGCTCTCTGCTCACTTCCTCTTTTCGGTGCTACCTATTACTTTACATACCTCTGTCACAGTCCACTTAATCACCTTCTTTCCAGAATGAAGAGTTCTAGTATATTAAATGCTTCTTTTACACAAGCTGATTCATACCTCTGACAATTCAGTTCAACGTTCTTTGTACCTTCCACAGTTCCACCATGCAGTTTCAGACCGAAACTGCACTCAAGTGTACAAAACGCTAACTAACAGTTGGTTGATGGGATGTACGAAACAACGCAATGAGGATTTTGCTCTTTGGTTTTGTTCTCTATTCTTTTTTTACTCTCCTGTGGTATCCCTGCTGAGCTATCTGATTAAAGACTAACCTCAGTAAACATGAAGCAAGGATCAGAGGACAAAGAACCCTCCTGACCTAATCAGTGAAAAGTGAGCACTCTGACTCAGCTACTCCCTCAGACTGTGAGAGGAGATCGGATAAACAATTGTCCCTGGGTGAAACCCACCAAGATGATTCAGCAGGGATATTCTCACGGTTGGGACCCATGCTAAAACGAGACAGCTGCCAACTACTGAGATATAGGGGCTCTTAAGGGATGCAGGGGAAGAAAACCCTGAGACTGTATAAAACTTGTTATGGGGTGTTTATTGGGAAACGCAAGGGTGTGCAGAACTTATTATGGGATGGCTAGGGAAAGGACTAATGGTGAGAAAGGGAAAGATTAAAGCAGAGAGGGGAGGAACAAGCAAGGGATAAAAGGGGGGAAAGGGTCCTACTGGAGTGTGAACAAACTGCTGGTCTGTATGCTTGTATAACTGAGCCCTGCCCTTGATCACCTCAGTTGGTCCAAGGCTACAGCAGTATGCCAGAAAGCTTCTTGTGATGTACAGTAAGAAATGCATATGCATCTTACTACCTCCTTAAAAAATAAATAAAATATAAACCCCAATTTGGTCTAGAGCAGGAGATCAAGTCTTCCTCGGACCTGTTTCTCACTTAAATTTTACAATCTCACTGCTGGCAGCAACTGCTAAAACATACTGGTTTACAACAGAAGTTGCATGTCATCATAAATTTGGCTCTTTTTTTGTGGACCAGAAGAGTTTACTATATATGTTTACTCCCATTCAGAGGGCTGTATTTTTCAAGCTTACTTAGCTTCTTTCAAAAGCATTTATTTTAATATTGGAAAATGAAACTCAATGAAACATCATGAAAAAAACTGGTAACTCATTTACTCCAACCAATTACGAATACAGCTTGCACAGACCAGAAAAAAAATGTGCATACACTTACATTTTCCATCATTCCAAATACCGAATAAACAACCGAGCGCATAACTGGTTTATTACTTGAACTGTTGTCAACAATTAGTTTTTCCTTTGATTCTGTATATAATTTAAAAAGCAGAACTACAGCTCATTGAAATGTGAGAATTTTATTCAGTGCTTTATTTATGCACTTTTTAAGTCATAGGAACATCAGGCCCCAGTATTCAAAAAACTTACTCTCAATTTTAAATTGAGTTTTAAAGAAAAAAGATCAGATTTAATTTGCAGTGAACAAACACAACAAATAAAATTATCTTGCTAGTACACGCATTACAATGAAAATACAAATGCCAAAGAACAACGCAGTTTTCAGTATTCAACTTACTCAAGTAGGAACAGAACAGAAAGAAATTACCATAGTATTTCAATTTGGATGGAGAGATTTTCAGTTACAGCTGAGAAATAGATCTAGTACCTTTAACATGTAGTAAGAAATAACACTTGCAAATACTCACCATACTTCCTCTAATGTAGCCTATCGCTTTTTTCATATCCATGCCTGACCAGTTATCGAGCATGTAGCAGATGCAGGAAGCACAGTACACAAACCTCATATCATTCTCACTTCCTTCCAGCACTGCACAGAAACTGAAAGAAAGTTTCTGTCATTATACACTGTATAGCCCGTTATGTCAGAAAACACGAAGAGCAGTTCAAGGAATTGTGGAATTTTTCCTCTAAAAATAGTTACTTCTATTGACAGTACTCCCATAAATATATCCCAAAATGATGCTATATTTTGTTTTTAGAAGATGTGATTCTAAGCCAAGCAACATGGATATTTAGGAACCTGAGTAACTTTATTTCTAGCAATGTAATGACACTGGTCTTTTTTCAAAGACATCAATGCTTACAGTCTCACTTACGACAATATATACCAATGTATGACTTACCATTTTAACATTTACTGGTTTTTTTGCCTTCCTAGACATCTTAATAGCTCACAAGGCTTTCTTTCCTGACTGCAGCTTCCAAGATTGGTGTCCTATGTATACATAAATGTAATTGCTGTGACTACCATTTCCAATGCAAACAGTGAAAATTACCTTCAATCCAGTTTTTCATTTCTTATGGCTACAATCTTTGCAAACTCTACAAACATTTGAAAGTTATACCTGGGTTATCTAGGTATGACCCTGGGCTCTCTCAGAGACTGTTAAAATGAAGATGGATGCTGTGGCTTGGATGCTTGTATCAGAAATACTGTGGCCAGCAGTACTAGTGAAGTGATTGTTCCCTCGTACTCAGCATGGGTAAGGCCGCATCTCAAATCCTGTGTTCAGGTCTGGGCCCCTCACTGCAAGAGGGACATTGAGGGGCTGGAGCGTGTCCAGAGACGGGCAGCGGGGCTGGGGAAGGGGCTGGGGCACAGGGCTGATGAGGAGCGGCTGAGGGGACTGGGGGTGTTTAGTCTGGAGGAGACTCAGGCAGGACCTTACTGCTCTCTGCAGCTCCCTGACAGGAGGCTGTAGGCAGGTGGGGGTCGGTCTCTTCTCCTACATAAGAAGTGACAGGACAAGAGGAAACAGCCTCAAGCTAGATCAGGGGAGATTTACATTGAATACTAGGAAAATTTTCTTCACTGAAAGGGTAGTCAAGCATTGGAACAGGCTGCCCAGGCCAGCAGTTGAGTCACTATCCCTGGAGGTGTTTAAAAGATGTGTAAATGTGGTACTTATGGACATGGTTTAGTGGTGGACATGGCAGTGTTAGGTTAATGGTTGAAACTCATGATCTTAAGGCCATTTCCAACCTAAACAATTCTATGATAAACAGAAATAGGTTATAAGTTTAATTACCTGTAACAATAAATAAAACTTTAACTGTTTGTTCTGATTTGCTGCCTGACAAGCCTCCATTTCGTTCAAAGAGCTAGTCACTCTATTTTGATGACTTAACCACTTGCAACAAGGCAGCACATGAGTATTTTGGTCAGTCCACCTGCCAAATCTCTTCCAAAAAGAAGGAAAAAATATGGGACTATCACTACTATGAGACTCCCTCTCTGACCTTGCAATTCAACTATATACCCCATTATCTTCTTGCAAAACAAACCCACCAATGCCTACTGAAAGATACTTCTATCTCTTCCAACCTCAACGGTGCCAGGCCCTGCTCTCCACAGCTCAGACAGGAGTGAACGCCCTTGTTCTCGGGATATGGCACAGGACATTCTGGGAAATAAGGACACCTCTTAACATGTGCCAGTACTGTGGTTTACAGTCTCACCCGTCCTCAGATGACAACTGCATTGTATGTTATCCAGATACTTCAAATCACATTCAGCTAAGGTAAAGTAGAAATTAAAATACACGTTTATCCATAATGTAAAAAAAGGCAATATAATTTCAATTAACTTTATTTTTTAAATTTCAATATTTGTTTCTTCACACCTTTCTTTTATTAATTAAGACTAGCATACTTATACTGGGATAACACCAGAAAAATATATCTTTCCCTCACTGAACTTACTTGGTTTCCATCTGGACAAGATGTTAGCTCAAGTTCTGGTTTTCCCACATCCTTCCCCTTTTGGGCAGTAAAAGTGATTTTCATAGGTATGAAAATGTCTGTCACTAGAAATTGACTCTTGCCAGCACAAAACTCTATAGCAGTGCAAAGCACTCTCCCTATAGGGTTAGCTGGCACTCTTTAGCACGGAATCTAAAATATAGGATCATGTGCAAGAGCGATCAGTCTGTACATTAAAAACACAAGATATGAACATAGAGATTAACTGTATGTGGCTTATTACTGTAAACAGGCAAGATGACAAGTAACCATTTCAAAATGCTAGTCAGTTGGGATCAACTCCTTCCTTTCCGATATACTTTAAAAATAAAAATGGTCTGACATATAACAGGAATGCATGGAGCAATGGAACACGCACCTCTTGCTTGAAGAAACTGCAAACTGTAGCAGATCAACAAATACATGTATATGTGTACACATGCATTAGGACCTGGCCCATTCACGTCAGTCTGGTGCTATATCTAACAGAAAACTGTACTGCATGTAGCTCATATTCACCACTTACAGTCTGAACATTCTGGAGGTTTGTGTTTGTTTTTTCTTTCTAAAAACACAAACACTGCATTTTCCTAGTTGTGTTACAGCAAAAAAGTTTCATTACACATGTCTAAGGCAATACAGAGCCATTTGACCAAAACAAAAGCTTTCTTAACTCTTAAAGGCTGACAGCAATTTCATTGTGAAGTGAAAAATAATTCCTTAAGGAACAATGTATCTATGATTCTGCATTTCATAAATTACTCTTTCAAAAGTGACACCCAGTAAAGTTTAACAACAGACAGTTCATGTGCACTAGCAGAAGTTTTCATTAGCTACCAGCTTCAGCCAGCATAAAAACCAAAAAATCCAACCAATAGATGCAGATGTACAATACCATGTATTAAAAAAAAATGCATGCAAAAAGGACAGATTCCAAAATTATGTTTAGTAATATCACACTCCTATTACATGTAACACATAGCCTAATTCATTCTGTATATTGATACCCTGAGTCTCCCAAAACTAAAGTCCGTCCTCCCACAAAAACAGAAAATATCATCATAGCAGTGTTCCAGGGCCCTGCAAAAAACAGAGACTATTAACACTGAAAAGTTCACTTACCTGAAGGACCGAGCAGGAAAAACTACTAACCTCAAGACATAAATAATCTATTAACTTTCCAGTAATAAATTTCTACAGTTACAAGCAAATACCATCATTCTACAATATAAAAGCGAATCTACATACGAAGTGCTGTTTGGTCCTGCAAACTAGTATGTGTTCTATGACTGATACTGATTACCCACCAATATATCTTCTAATAGAAAGAAAACTATTATATAGCTACTTTCATGAAACCCACATTTCTTATGTTTCATTCCACATCTGAGTTTTCTATTAACCTTCTGAAGAGTTGCAGAATATAAAATATCTTTTACCTTCCATCCTCCAGCTGGAGAGCTCTCAGCCCTGCCAGTATGGCATCTTTATTGACTCGACTTAAATCATCTCCAAGAATAACCAGACAGGACAGACCTGTGTAAGTCATTGCTATGTGACCACTATCATAGGGATGAAATATACCCAGACCCTAGAAAAAAAGGGGGAAAAAATAAAAATATTTAAACATCCTGAGATCCAACATTACAGTCAAGCATTCTTTTCTTAAAAAAATTAAGAGGTAAACAAAGTTCTTTTCCCTTCACTCATTATGGTTAAACAGAAGGCATCCCACTTAGCTTCTCTAATCAAACCCAGCTATTGCACAGCTCTGCTACCCTTGTGAACAGTTGCTCAGTAGGAACCTTTGGAAAAAAGTTTTGCCAAGAGTGGTATTTATGCAGGAGTTAAGCAAAAATATGGGATGTGCTCACCTGTACCTAAGCTTATCCTGACACACCACTGGGCATTAGCTTCCTGGCAGCTGGGTGAGTATTGTTAAACAGCCAGACCTCTGGAGGTCCCTTCAACAAAGATTTTACAATCTAATGATCTACAAGTAGGAAGCGGTGTGAGGGATTATTAGTAATCTCTCTGTCAATTGAAGCAATACCACATTAGCCTCTCATCTACTTTCATCTCTTATTCTAAAACAATAATCAAAGCTTAAACAAAGTATTTACATGGCAAGTATCAACTGAGAAGCTAAAATATGAGTTAAATGCTGGCTAGTCACATGATACAAATCACAATAATGGGTGGGGGATTGACACGGCTGTGCTAAAATTATTATTTTTCCTTCTAGTATTTTACAGGAACATCCTGGACTGTACCACTTCAGTAAAACAGAAACCACATGTAACAAGATGACTGTGGATACTTGGGATGGTTCAACTTGGAGCAACTAGAAGACAACTATTTTAAAAAGGATGAAAGCTATTTCAATACTGAGTAGCAGAAACAAACCAGTTTCTAAATTACATTTTACTAGCATTACTGCCTAGTCAGTTGCCATCTTTATTTTGCAGTTCATCCAAAAACACATGCAAAAAGCAATATAAACCCAAATTTAAGATTACGTTATGTGTAATTGGTATTTTTCAGGCAAGTCACATTTACTTCCAAAGCCAAAAAGCTTTGCTTCTAATGAAAAATTGGAAGAAAAATACTTACTACCTACTAGACAGCAAGGGACTGTTGTTACACTAGGGAATCACAGTTGGGAAAGGGAGGCAGAAAACAAGGTGAAAGTGCATGGGGCAGCACTGAAAAAGCTCTAGCTATGCAACAGAGCAGGAGAACAAGGGAGTGGGCACAGAGAGCTGCATTTCCTCTCCCTCATTTCCAGCTCTGGACTCTCTGCTGAGAAGGGTGCACATTCTCAACAACTCCCACTCCTACCCCTGAGTTGCCAGTGCCCCCATCACTGTCTCCTGCCCTGAGCATCCCCCGGTCACACACACATAATAAACACACAGTGCTGGTGGCTGGCCAGGACCTCTGGAGGTCATCCGGTCCAACCCCATGCTCAAGCAGGGCCACCTAGAGCTGGGTGCCCAGGACCATGTCCAGATGACCTTTGATTATCTCCAAGGATGGCGACCACCACCTCCCTGGGCAACCTGTGCCAGTGCTCAGTCACCCTCACAGTGAAAAAGTGTTTCCTGATGTTCAGAGGAAACCTCCAGTGTTTCAGTCTGTGCCCATTGCCTCTCTGGTCCTATCAGCAGGCACCACTGAAAAGAGCTTGGCTACAACCTCTTTGGACCCTCCCTGCAGGTATGTATATACATTGATGAGATCTCCCCTAAGCTGCCTCTTCTCCCGGCTGAACATTCACAGTTCTCTCAGCCTTTCCTTGTAGAAGAGGTGCACCAATCCCGGACAGACTTGCCCACAGAGCACCCCACACTGAGGACAGTTACGCCCTCAAAGAGCTTAGAAAAAGCTACTGTAGCGATGAAACATATTTTTCTAACTTGCATGGATGCCAGGCTCTAATCCCAGAAGGAACAATTTGGTTTATTGTACCAATTTCAGGGATTTTCAATCTAACAACCAAATATCTTCTTTTCAGAATACCTTCTGTCCAACTGTTCAATCTAATTGTTGATGGATTGTTAAACACTTAAAAATAATCCATCAGAAGAAATATACACATAATGAAGGTTATCTGTACATGAAGAAGTAATGCAACAGGTGTGGGTCTGGAAGGCACAACAGTAGGTACTGCAGTACTGGTGTGCACACTGTATGCATTCCACAGTTTCTGCCAGCTGTAGTCTGGCTCCATGGACTGACAGCCCACTAATGGAGAAGCTCATTCAGAGTGCCCCTTCTGGTTCAGTTCTATTCAAAAGGAGCCCAGTTTGTGTGTCTCACTCTTTTGAAGCGAGCACATTAAACTGCTCTTATAAAGTGCTCTCTGCTGATCGGAACCAATACACTGGTGCAGACATACTCTGAGAAGACAACAACGGGGATATGTCCAGGTCCTGTTCTCTCTATACACTTACCTTTTGGGATAGTTATGTTTGCAGGTCACACAGAAAATAGATTTAACTTGGATCTCAGCGATGGAGTAAACTGGTTCTACTCTATGGGCGTTACTGTCATGGTCTCCGCAGTCTGAGCCTTCCATGAAAGAACTAACACTTAAAGATGCAAGCTGAGGGGAAGCTTTCAAACATTTAAATCTGGTTCAGTGATGCGATGATGTTCCCTACCACATTATCCAGAAAGGCTAATTAAACATAACTCATGGTCACCAGCAATTCCTGCTGACCACTGCAGAGAGGCCTAAGGAACCCTCTCTGCTGCAGAAGCATGGGCAAGACCTCTCCAAACACTAATAAAGAAAGCTAAACTAAATACTAAACATATTCCCACACAGGCAGGGTCCCACTTTCAAAAAACTTTCTTCTCACACCAGGCACCCATGTTACAAGCATGGATTGTTTGAACCTCAAGAAAATACAATGCTATGTCAGGAACATGAAACAGATCTTTTTTTCCCTAAGTGAAAACATATGTTATTTACTGACATCTTGGATAAAAGTTCCAGGTATTTGCTTTCAATCTAGCCCCTAAAACTGATTTGTAACACTTTTAAGAGATTGAAAAGACCTAGGTTCATCCAAAAGACTAAGGAGACTGTTCACCCCTAAATTGAAAAGCTAGTTTCAACCCCAATAACACCAAATCAAGAGAGACTACAGAACCTGGAGCCATTTCAGAAAACTGTTATCCAATTTTAAATGATTCATGTTTAAATGCAGTGATAGAAGCAGCACTCTTAGCTTTAATTTACAGTTAAGACTTTTTAAGGTTGTGTGCGCTGAGAGGGTCAAGTGGCTATGTTTTTGCCTTTTCATAAAGTCCCAACGATCTGCATAAACACCACCATCAAACATTGAAAAGGTAACATCTAAAAAAACCCCAAACCGAACCCAAATGAGCTATCCTGGTAACAATTTAGTAAAGTTGTAAATTCTAATATAACCCTTGCTTTCTTCTATTATTTTGAAGGGTCCCTAGTGACAGAGGACATTTGGCTACCTCCAGTATGGTACCTTTCTCATATCTCAAGAATGAAAACACTGTAGTGGCATGTAATAAATAGTAATTGTCAATGCAAACCTCGAACACTTCCAGGCTTTTTAAAAAATACTTTTCCAAGACACAGATTTAATAGAACATTATAAAATGATGAATAAAGAAAAATGACAAGACCCTAAACATAATTCAAAGTCATTGCAGTGGAATTCCAAGTCTTCCCGAGTTATTAAAGAACATTTCAGGGCAACAGTGCTGGAAATACTTTAAACCTTTGTATGCCACTAAATCAAGCAGTTCTCATCCTTGTAATGTGGATGCAATGAAAAAAGTATTGCAAGTTTGAATAAAAAGCACATCCTGCAAACAGTTTTCTAGAGATAATAGCCTTGCAGCTAATGTCCACAGGTTATATGATTCCACCTCTTTGTCCCTTCTGCAAATTGGCTAACACATTATAAGACACCTATGGGTTACAACACACTTCCTGAAAAGAGAATATTTAAGTATGAAGCATGTACTATTGGAAGTTGAGAGTTAAATTAAAACACTGGAAAGCACTGGGAAGGTATAATGATGCTTTGCCAATCTCATGGACTTTTTTGTTTTCAGGGGCCTTTACAAGAGCTCAGAACTACATCCATAACTCACTCCTCAAGCTTTATAAACTGGAGAGGATTTGAAAAAGGTTCCCAAAAGCACAAACTGATTTAATACACCACACAGCTCCGACCCAAACCTTTCAGGAAACATGACTGATACGTTTGTATCATCTCAGTTTGATAAAATTGTATCTTTATTCATTTTACAATGCTTATAATGTTATGCCACCAATAGTAACCTCAACTACTTTAGATGACTTACCATCTTCCTTCTGAGAATAATTGTATGGGTTTTTTACACAATTATACTGAAATTCTTTCATACTATTTTGTCTTCACATTTTAACAAAGCATCCTAGTAAGTCACCACTATATATAAGCCTAAATTGCTTAAGGTTTTAAGCAGAAGTTTTCCTTTTTTCCTTCAAGCTCAGTGGGTGGTTGGATTGCCACTGAGGCTAATTCCAATTAAAACAGATTATGAATTCATCTTGCTACTACAGTGTGAGCTCACTGCAGACACAATCTGTAGTGTGAAACAGAATAAATACCAAAGCAAACAAAGAGACAAATTACCTTGCCTGTCACATGCTGCTGTAGCAACCCAGTGTAGAAACATAAAAAAACACTCTTTGCAATTTTTTTCCCCTTGTCAGAAAGCCCAACCCCTGAATATTACTGTTATGAGTACTTGGCTGACTTGCTATGCTAAGAGGCATACGCAGTTATTATTCCAATGTAGATTAAAATTCCTACAAGTTGTTCAGAAGCATAAAGTTATGCTGTTAAAGAGTAAAACAAAAATAAGGCCAAAACAGGCTGCTGCACTACCTTCATACTCGTTAGTTCAAATGTTTTTACACTCAGCTACAGCTATTAGGGTATCTGATGTCAATCCCTGCTTTCAATTTCAGATCTGAAGATTCATTCATTCATTTATATGTAAAATCTTGCTATCTGTCCACTACAAAAATAAAATACTTGGTGATAATTCAGTGCTCTTCCAGATCTTTTATCCACACTTTAGTGAGATTTGACACTTCACTTTCCAACACCAGACAAAACTACTGTGTCTCTTTCACAGTCCTTAGAATCATAGAACTGTTTAGGTTAGAAAAGACCTTTAAGATCATAGAGGCCAACCATTAACCTAGCACTGCCAAGTCCACCACTAAGCCATGTACTTAAGTGCCACATCTACATGTCTTTTAGATACCTCTAGGGATGGTAACTCAACCACTTCCCTGGGCAGCCCTTCCCACACACTGGCTTCGGCTTCCCTCTTCCAACCATATCAGACCTTCTGCACCATCTTTAGCAGCCTCTGCGAACCTCTTTTCTCTCCTGTATTAAGGGCACTTTCTTTTCATACACAGATTTCTCTGTCTTGAACCTCAGTTCTGTGGGCTTCAAAGCATCCTCTCTTCCAGTCATGACAAACTGGGATGAACAAGGCCTTGCCTATGTTTGATCAGATACCAGGTACAACCAAATATGCATGTCTCATCACAGGAAAAGGAATACTGAAGAACAGCGTGTGCTGCTTCACTTAATAGGAGTCATTCTGCCCTTCTCTACCAGGTAATAGTTCCTGAGTTAGAGAAGCTTCCTTACTTCAGTAACAGATCAGAGAAGGGGCAGAATGCACTGAGACAATTTCTGTCAGTTTCTTCACTGCTCTGGAAATTGTACCATTTTAGTATAGTACGTTTCCTATGCATGTTTCTTAAAAACTCTGCAAACATTTCAGTGTATTAACAGTGCAAAAATCCATGCCTTCCAGATATTCTGTAATTGTGCAGTTAACATTATAAAACACACAAGATCATTTACCGTGTAATTGAAAATATTTCACACACACAGAGTTAACTGACCTTGGAGGGATTGAATGGCATCCCTAAATATGAAGAGCCTCTGAATCCACAGCGATTCAAGTTTGATCCTGGAAAAGATAAAAAGACTCAACTAACTTGCTTTGCTGAAACACTCATTTATAAACCACAACTCTGTAGTCCAGATCAAGATCTGTTAGTTTAACACTATTCACAGTTATTACTAGAGTTTGCATGTGTCTGTCAGTATGTTCCCGACCTCAGTTTGTTACCACTCTGATTAATAAGAAAAACAACAAACCAAAACAAAGGAAACCACAAGCAAACTTTCTGCTATAATGACAAAGCAGCAGATTTTTTTTTTTATTGGTGGAAATACAGCGTTCATATCAGCACAGAATTGCCTTTCATGCTCAAAAAAAAAAAAAAAAAAAAAAAAAGGATTGCTCCCCTGGAAAAGTGCCCTGAGGTAACAGATTTTTTTCCTTTCTGGATTCCTGCCTGGTAATACCATCTGTTTCCAAGCAGAATTGTTTTAAGATACTTTGCAACATGTACAAGTACAAACAAACTGTTCACAGTTTTAAGCTTGCAGTGATCAAACTCAATATTGTCAGAGTGAAATAGTTAAAATGGTATGAAAGGCAAATTTTTAATTGAAGCCATTTTTCTCTCACCCAAAACACAGGTATACAAGAACACTAGCTGTCAAACGTTTCTGTTAGTGATTCAGTGTAACTTGTTTTAAGTATGTCAAAATACCTGAGCAAGCAATATACAGAAGTGTGCACCACACACTGTCTAGAGGTAAGCACAGGTTTGCAGGGCTCAGATCTGCTTCTGCATAGCAAAAATCAATTACTTTTCTCCTCAGCCTCTGAAAGTGAAAGTCTAATGACTGCTGTAACTCAACAGCACTTGAGTGTTCCAAAATTCTCTCCCCAACCCTCCCCCCCTTTTTTTTCAGCTCTTCAGCCTTCAATCTAAAAATCCTCATGGAGATCAGGGAAAATTGCACCAGACTAACCAAACAAGAATAGTTAAGTGGAAAGTCCTAAAAATATCACTATGCAATGTGGTCTTACCAGTTCTGATATAATTTATCAAAACATCAGCTTGTAATTTTAAATAAATTCTGCATGTATGCAACCTTTAAGCTAGAAGCTTTTACTAGTCTAAGCACTTCAATTTATTTCAAGGTAGAAATGGCAGTATGAAACCCAAATGCAGTGTGCTGTTAGCAGGTCACTTTGGTAGGCTTCTGAATTGACAGCTGCTATGAAAAGAAGAAATTAAAAACAAAGTACATGAATGAAATCAGGATCTATTATTCCCTTTAGCTGTTCAATTTTCATGCAATATTTTAAAACTTCTCTTGTACTACTAAACAGCTACCAACTAAAAAACCAGCACTGGTAATTTTAAAATGCTGGATTTTTAGCTGTTTTGCTATCGTTGATTTAAAATCTATTGTGACTCTTTACATCAGTGACTTCTGACCTCCCAGCCTAGACTTCACACACTGGCTCCTAGGAGAAACAGAAGAACTGCATGGCTTTTCAATACCCTTAATACTGCACAACCTTTAGAGGGAATTTTATCCCCTCCCCCAAACAAAAAAACCTTTGCCATTAATGTGCATGCAATAGATGTTTCCTAGACCTTCTGCTCTACAAGTGAATTGCTAAATTTCCATTAAAATTCTTGTATTAAAAACCAGAATGCTGACTTATAAAGGAAATGTTAAAACAGGAAGTGAGAACAGCTTGTTTCTAACTCCAGTACTTCGATGTAACCTCTCCAATATTTTTTTCCTGTCAACATACAAGTTCAAAACCAAATGGGAACCAAAGGGGAATTAGGGAAAAACCACTGTCTTCCAGTTTATGCACATCACCTCACCTTCTGTGAAGCTGGTTTTGCGATTTTATTGCAAAATATTTGAACTCCTTACCTTACGTAACAGCTTAGTAGTGCCAGTCAAACTCCTGCCTACTTTCCTGAACAACAGACTGTTAGAATCAGAAATTAGAAAATAAACATATCCTCATTGGAAAAAAAAAAAACCACAAAAAAACCCCGAAAAAAGGATATAATCATAGTTTATGTCCCTTGTAAAAAATTGCTGGGATGATTAACTCGGCTGCAGCATGCTGAAACACCAAGTGTACCTGCAGTTATGAAGTGGCACCACCTGGCGTTCACTTTCAGAGTTAAGCATATTTAACCACCTTCTGAAAAGATTTTAATACAGAGCAGAAAGTAATAAATGTTTCATTAACTGCTGCGTGACTATCGCAAGCAGAACAAAACATACCTGGAAATGCTTTTCACATTTGAAACAGAACTAAAGAAAACTGACCCATTGCCCAAACCAGAAGAGCTGAAACTTCCCTGTGAAGAAAATCACGTTACTCATGTGTGCGCAGGCCAGAAAGTCCTTAAGACACGTAACAAAGCTTCAAGTGATGACCAGAAACGGCTTATCCTGGGAGCTCGTTTGTTATGGGCAGGAAATCTTTGTTATTTATGTCTTTATGATTTTTCTCGCATGGGAAGATTGGTAATTTTTACCACTACTTCTTCCCATTCATGTTACCTATGCATTCCTCTGGTTCCAAAGCTTTTCTCATTTTGCTAAGTACAGAAGCAAGCTTACATACATCTTTAAAATTTTACTATAAAAAAACCCCAACAACACAGCTTTAACATAGGCTGACACAGTCAGTACATTCAGATAAAAGTAAGTATAAGCAATTCTTACTGAACTAGGGTTAAAAAAATAATTATTCTTATAAATCAAAGCACCAGAATATGTCATGAAATGCAGAGTTGCATTCTCTAAAGTGGAAGTCCATTATGCCTCCAGATAAATACTTCAAATGTAGCCATTAAAGAATGTTATGTTATGTTGGAGGAAAATTTGTATATCTGTTCAAGAAACTCATGATTATAAAGTTCATATGTAACAGTGATCTCAAAAACAGTCAACAACATTTTATCCATTTTTTTTCAGTACTGACACACAAGTAAACAAGAAAGAACCATTATAACAAATCTAAATTTAGACTCTGCAGAAGAAAGTTTTAGGTCCCGGATGTGGTGTAATGGTTTTCAGCTTGCTATGCACAGGTCCTGGGGGTTCAAACCCATAAATGAAATTTGCCTTAGTGCAATTTGCCTTAGTCCTTTTGGTGCCATTTCTTCAGTACAGCAAAGCTAGTGAAGCATCCAGTTGTCAAAAAGTACAATCTTCTCCTGGACTGGCGTAGCACTTCCAGCCACCACAGCTCACCAACATGACACAAAGCTAACCTTCTGTTAGATAAATAAATGCATGCTTTTCTGCCACTTGAACAAACTAAACCAGCTCTCAAGCAGGGTCAAACAAGTGTCAGTTTCTATCGAGAAGGATGGTGGATGAATATAGCCAAGGAGCTTGCCCCCACTGTGTCTGTAATTAGATTACTTTAGTACAGAGCTCCAGATTCACTCTTTCAAAAGTGCTGAACTGGTTTTAAATGTGACCTGCAAGAACATGGGATAGTTAAAACAATTTTGAAATTCTGTCTAGTAGCTGCTTTATGAGAGGAAAAACAGTAAAGCTCTATTCTGACAAGAATCTTAAGAACAAGCAGTTGAAACAGGGTCTTTTGTCAACCCTTTTCCAATTTCAGTAACTTTTAAAAGTATGTCTTAGTCTAAACACGTATAATTTCTGATAAAGCTTGTAGAAGAGCACCACCCTCCTCAAAATGAAAAAAACAAAAAGAATAAAGTTTTTATGCAAGATTTCAGATTCTTTCTAAAGGCAAACACAGTGATGTCTTTCTGCAGTGCACACAAAACAGAAACATGTATTAGCCATGCACCTAAGCAGAGCATTTACTAAAAGTGAAGGAAAAGTAACGATACCCCAAATCTATGAAATATAAAGCCAAACTGTTTTGCACGAGTTACAGAATGCAGGGGCCTTTCAAATAAGCAGAAGACAGCAATGAGACCAAGCATTCAGCTAAAGATGGCAGGTTTCTGTGTGAGGCATCAGTGGCATGCCATTCCTTCTAATTAGATTTAGTATTGAGTCTATCTCTACAACATTTGAGCTGGAATTATGGTACCTAAAGCACATTATTTGTTTGAATCACAGTTACAATAAACCCACAGAAGAAATACATTCTATCCTGAACGGTCTTAACTTTTAGCATTTCAATTAGGCTCACAGAGTATGTATCTGCTTTCTTACTAAGCAAGATCAAGATGTCACCACTTTGCATTCATGAGCTTTAGTTCCACATAAAAATTTCAAAGGCTACAAACTTTGAATAGAGCTTTCATTAACCATCACACATATCACATACCAGTAAACACAAACATGTTACCTAAAACTATGACAGCATATTGTGAGACCCTATCTAAGTAGTATTCTAAACCACCGAATTCTGAATTTTCTACCAGGTTCTGTAATGCCCTGCTGCGGTGGATTGACCCCAACAAGTTAAACACTCACATGGCCACCTACTCACATCCCTGTCCTGTTGGAGGGCAAGAAAACAGATAAGGGGAGAAGGCTCACAGATTCAGAGACAGTTTGATAGGCAAAGCAGAAGCTGTGGGCACAAGCAAAGGAAAGGATGAATTCATTCACTACTTCCCATCAGCCAGGTAGGTGTTTAGCCACTTCCCAGAACGCAGGGCCTCAGCATATGCAAGGGTTATTCAGGAAGACAAATACCGCAACCACAAACATCACCCCCCTTCTCCTTTCCTGGAGCTTTTACTGCTGAACACGATGGCAGATGGTACAGAGTATCCCTCAGGTCATTTGGGGTCAGCTGTCCTGGTTGTGTCCCCTGGCTGTATCTGGTGGGGGAGAAAAAGTGCAGGGGGGGGGGGGGGGGAAGAGACACCCTTGACGTTGTGCAGGCATTGCTCAGCAACAGCTAAAACACCAGTGTATTACCAACACTGTTTTAACCATGAACCCAAAACACAGCAGCATTCAGGCTGTCATGGAAAAAATGAATTATATCCCAGCCAGTACACCTAAGATAATAGTCACTGATAAAAATTATCAGATAGTAATTTTTCAGAATATCAACTGCTCTGTCTCCCATCCATTGGGAAAGCAACTGTAAGGTAGCAGTAGTTCTCAAAAAAAATAGTGAATTTTCCATCTTAAAAAAGTGTTTTACATAAAAATCAACTGAAGTGCTATGGATATGGAACCCTTGGAGGTACAAACCTGAACAGCAGAGAAATTTATTTTTCTGATGAGAATTACGGGTATTGTCTTGCTCCTCATTTTAGGAATTCAAACAGTGATATGATCAAGAACAAATCCCAAGATTCTGTAAAAATATATTCCAATTTAAAATGTAAGTTTTAAACAGGTTTTCAGTCCCAGAGCCAAAATTAATTGTATTAAATAAATAATAAAAAATTAATTAATTAAACAAATAAAAAGACTTGTATTAAATACAACAGATACTTAAGGGAAGATTACTGGAATTCATCATTCCAGAAACTATATTGTAAAACAGTGTTGTAATTTAGATGCTTAAAAATCACTTTTCCACAGAATGAGAGGTTTACCAGCATGCATGTAAAAAAAGCTGCAATAGGATCTTTCTTTCAACACAAAGTAAAGTTGTGGGGTTTTTTTTACCTCGCAGGATTCTGATGCATCAAGCTAGCAACCATTCTCTTTAACTAGAGATGCACAAGCATTCTGAAACAAAAAACTTCACTGTTGCAGTCTATCAGAGTCAGCTACTTCTTCTAAGGGGCTAAAGAGGGAGCTAGAGCTCTACTGCTGGGAGGCTACCAGTTAACAAACGTTGCATACACCCAGAATTGAAGAAGTGAAAATCAATACATTTATTGAAAGTAGATGTTACAGGAAGGTATACATTCCCTTCTGTACATTTTTTCATCCAATAACCAACTTGCTGCTTTTTGTATCATTTACGTTTTGCACCATCTATTGTCCATTAGACAAAGGAAAAAAGAAGAGTAAAAATAATGCTGAAGTTTTAGCAGTCAAGTGACCAGACAGAGTAGTTTTATTACCAAAAGCGTAAGAGAATAAGAAGAACACAGCTTTTACATGTCATATAAAGATCAGGATTGGTGGGAAGTTTGGTGAAAAGGAGAGACTGATAATTTAAAAGCACAGAATGCACTGTCAAAAGCACCCTCCCCAGAACTACTCTGCTGTAGCTATATGATGGGATGATAGCTAGAAAAAGCAGCACATCTCAGCTTTGCCCTGGAGTGTTAGCTTCCACACCTGCATGCTGAGATTTATACTGCCCTCCCTAGGAGGCTCTTGACAATGGGACTATTCCAAACACTGGCTAAGTCCCCCCTGAGAATTACTGCATACTATCAAAGCCAAACAAACAAAAAATGCCTGTTCCATTCTCTGTTCCTGCAATCTTCACTGTTCTTCCAGAATACATTCCTGAAGACTGGGATAAAGATCAGAAAATTACTAACTCCTAAAACCAAAGCATGTACACCCTGGATTTTTTTTTTACTGCTAAAGGACAGGAATCTCCTCATGATCAAAAACATTGTGGGAATAATCATATGATCCAATCCTCTAATTTTCGATAATCAGTCCTGGAACATAACACAAGGAAACCCAGATCTAATAGAACTAATGCCTGGGCTGAATCTGATTGATTGTAAGTCTCCAGAACAGATCTTCTTATAACTGTAAAAATAAAGCATCAGCAATCTTGACTTCCATATGCGTACTTAATAAAAATGCTTTCATTTAATAAAACTTCTTTTAGGGGAAGAGACCTAATTTGTAATATATAATTAGATTAGATATAAGGAAACACACGATTTTCTTTCTAAACCATCCAACATACAAAGCGCATGTTCACGATTTTACAGACTGGCAACAGGAATTACCTCTTCTCTAGCACCCAGCCTGGAGCTATCACCACAGCAGCACTTAACACGCCAGCACCACCTTCCATTAAGCAGCAGGTGCCTCACCCACTCCACTCCTCCACTACTACTAGCCTTTCACCTGCGCTGCCACAGAAAGAAGTCGGCAATACCAACTAGCCCACAGAAACAGCATCTCCTCGACTTCTGTCAAGGAAAGGGACACGAGCTCCCTCTCCGGCTTGGATCTACTATGCACCTTCCAATCTGAGCACGGCTGCGATGTAGCAACAGCATTACTCCTTCTAAAAACCTTACGTGAACTTAACCTTCACAGATCTAAGGGACAGATTTTTCATTTTAAAGCAGGAACTGTTTTATCCGTTTTGCTTAACCTTACATCTCCCATTTTCCAAAACCTGTTCCAAACAACCATGCCTGTGCTCAGAGCTCCTGGCATAGCTACAATTAGCGGAAGTCAATATTATCACCATTAGACTTGTAATACTTAAACATATGCATTTCTTTCAGAACCAGGTGAAACATCCTCTCAGATGCTTAAAGGTGCAACTCTTCCTTCAGGAAAATCAGCCTTGTATTTTATAAAAACCAAGATCCATCCACTATTCCCCAAGGTGAAAAGCAAAAGTAAAGGTGTTAATATAAATTAAAAAAAAACTAAAAACTCACTCACTGTCTTCTGTGGGAAGGACCTGCAGGGAATAAATCCATTCTATTATATCATCTTTGTTCACCACATCTAAGGAATCCAACATATCCAGACCAGAGAGTGCGAAAAATGCAATTGTCAACCTAAAAGAAAAAGATAAGACTTACACTTCCCACCATAAATATCATGGGGAAATTAACAAACAGTTGCAGAAACAGATATATCTAAGAATTCTCAGCCTATGATAGTGGTGCAACGCATAGAGACTAGCTCAGAAAGTGTGAAATTTATCTACTGGACAAAATTAAGTTATTTGTAGTACAAACATTTCTCTTTTCATATAAGCCACGCCTCCTTTTATATAGTAATAACATGCCAATTCAGACATTAAACTAAGGGCTGCTTACCTGAAAAAACCATACAACAAACTAAACTAGGTTGTTAACATATGGACCCCTAGCTCTCCCTGATGAGTCAATCCCTAAATACGCAGTAAGTACAAGGTAACCCTGAACTGCAGTAAGCTGCCTCTCATTGTGTCCCAAACCCAGTTTTGTAGGCTTAGAAGTTAGTTGTCAACCAGCAAGGCTTCCTTTGTAACCAGTCAATGTATAAATAGGCACAAAGTATGAATTACCGTCTAGAGGTACTTATTTCTTGTCCTTTGGTATAAAGGAGCCTAGATAACTGACTAACTTAATCTACAATTAATCACACCAACTCCAAGTATCCATTACAGGAGTGAAGTAGCTAGTATGCTGAATGTCCTTCTTGCCCACAGCTCGTTTCCTTCCATAAAAGTGTTCTACCTTAACTGTTATCTAACACCTTGGAGTTCATTTTTTTTACCTCAAACCACTGCAGTCACCTAGCTTACAGCACGGCCCCTCGAACAGTTGCACTACTTGCTCTAACAAAGCACTGAAGCAACAGCACTGGGTTAGGAACTCAAGATAGCTTCCTATGAGAGAAAATGTTCATGTGATGGTACCTTGGAAGTTCTGACTCAGGTTAAAATTAGCTGGATGTATATTTTGCCACCCACACTTGCATCTGCTTCTCCTTCTAGAAATTCTTGCTCTCCTTTCACCAGATAAGATGATGGATTGTGAAACACAGGCAGGAACTACAGTTCAGCATGCTAAAGAAACCCAAAAGTTAATGCCAGCTTTCATTAGCAGACTAATTTATAATCTCCAATTACCTCACAAGCTGGTGAGCCACCCTGACCATAAGTATTAGGTACCTCTGAAGACGAGGAGACAGATGTAGACAGAAGTCTCTACAACCACTTAACTTCTGCATGTGGTTCTGCATCAGAACCACAAATAGTAAGACCAAAGAAAAAATGGTGATGTGAGTCAACCTAAAACACACCTCCAAAAGAATTCTTCTGATTAAATCACAGAAAAACAACAATGCAGCAAACGCTAATCTCAATACAATGGCACAATGTCAAAAGGGTGACACTCCTACCAGTAGCCTGACCAGCTGCTATATCATTATCTGGCCATTCCCAAGTAGAATTTAAGTCAACAACTTCTACTTCAAAACTGTTACCATCTGGGATTACATAGCACAAGCAGTGGCCACAACTCAGTTGAATGATGTACTGTTAAACTGAGGTTACTTGCTTTTACACTATCTTTTACTTTGACCCTCAGCTTTTACATTGTTTTTCATACCACTCTTACAAACAAAAGGTTTTAATCTATAATATGCTTGGATATTGAACACGAACATTCCTTTTTCAAAAAATCCCTCCATGCAGCTCTAAGGTCCCTGCAAAAACAAAAAATAAAATAATTAAAAAAAATATCAAACATGGAATAGTGTACAGATCCGTTACTGCAAGTATTTGTAGCAGAAGTGTAAACTTATTCTGTAATCACTGGATTCTGAAATATGTCTCTTTACTATTCTTGTAACAAATAAAAATTCTGAATATAGAAAGCCCCAAAAAGTATGTTGCACACAAAGTTTTTTTTAAGTGGAACGAGTATCTTTTAAGACATCCGATGACTAAAAAATTGTCTTTCAAGCTGCAAAATTAATACTTCAAGGCTTATACTAACTTTGCCATTGACCAGATCTGTGTAACCCGAACTGTCTCCGCATAATAACCATTTCAAGTAAAACTACTACTTTTATAAAAAAACACAACACTGTTCAGTTACAGTAAATTATTTCTTTGAAACCTTGCACATATTTTCCTATTTCCACAATTAGTAAGTTTGACAATATTTTACTGAAACTACTTAAAGACATTTTCACACCACGTTACGCAGCTAGAGCTACTTCCAACGAGGCACAAACATGCCAACTTCAGCACTAGAAACTGCTGCAAACTAGGTCCAAACCCACAAGGCTATACAGACAAGACAGACAATAAATCTCATTCATACTTAAAAATATGTATGTCAGATAAATTAATGTAAACAGTGGTTTTACATACTGTTAGGTTTCAGTTGATTCTCTGTGTTAATAGTACCAGCAGACTAAGGAACAGCCAACAGTGTGTTGGAATTCACATATGATGGGCCAGAACATCTGGCACCACTGGACATTGACAGGTCCCGATATAGCCACCTATATGCTGCATCCTTACTCTATAAGCTGTTCTGCCTCACAGAAAATTAACACACACATGTTCCAAGACTAACAATGACAATTCTTTGCAGCACCTTAGCTGACACATACCATCAAGTGTAAAAACTTTCTACATAGCAATTGCAACAGAGAGCAGCCCTTAAGACAACCCCGACGTTTGGCATAATTTTTGCTGTATCTTTTCTTCATGCCTTCTACCACTTTAGTTACTGCACATGTATTAATTTAGGAAGTCAAGTATCGAAGCTTGACGGCTGAAATTTATTTGTTAACTGACCTACTGAAAGCTTACAACATAGGTATGATTTGTATTAAGTTCCCCTCCAAGACAAGCGAGTAAAGACATTTCTGATGACAGATTCAAAGCTCTTCATCTTCAGGCATGGACAAAGACTATAGTTTCTCAGCAAAATTCAGAAAGCATCTGAAGTGACCGATTTGAGAAACTGAAGAAGCGTGCCAAAAAGGGCAGCAGGGAGCAACCTGAAAGACTTCAGAGACTAGGCGGCTTGCACTCTCCTGCAAAATGTCACAGTACTGACAATCAGTATGTACGAAACTACCAATCAGCTCACTTAAAAACTACTGTTGCTGATGCTACATGCAGTAACTACAGACAAAAATATTTATGCAGGCTTTGAGCCAGTAAGTTGAGTAACAAATGTAAGCCCAGATTTCTTTAACTTTGCATCTACTTCCTTACTGTTTGACAAATTACAGCTCAAGTCAGAGCAGCCCAGCACTCTGTGGAGAATTTCATCCTCTACACCCTGCCTGATGACAACAAATGCAGTTGTTTCTGGTGCAGTGCAGTGAGCCAAAACTAATTCACTGACAAATTATTAATTTTTTTTTAACAAGCCTCTCTTTAATTTACTTGAGTTTCCCTATCTAATTCACCATGGAACCACATAAATGCAGGAACAAGGAAAGTAAGACTAAAAGAGCAAAAGTATTTCTTTCTGCAGCAGTACCAGCTCAAGGAGGATTGCTGAACTCTTTGACCTTGAACTTGTCAAAAAGGCAAACAACAACAACAAAACACAAAAAAAGCACCTCCAAGGTGAAACTGGGGGATGACACATTTATGGTTCAATTCCGCGCTTGTTAACAGACATGTACGCACACCTGCAGAACACTGATCTAAAAATCAGTATAACAGGAGTAAAAAAACTCTGGCTGAGTAAAAACTTCACGAACTCAAAACATGCATGATTTTCAACAATGACAATTTTTATTTTAATTGAAGACTTAGACTGCTCGTTAATCAAAAACTTAGGCATCCTGTAATAGTTTCAAACTGATGGTTCCAATTTTCAGAAATCAGTTTTTTCAGTCCTGCACAGCCATTATGTACAATACATTGGGCACTGGTCATTTAATGTATTGCAATTACTATGACCACACATTAAATTTAAGCTCAGACAGCACATTAATTTCTCAAGAGTTCTCAAAACAATCTGCATTCCTGTCAGGATTATTCAGTAAGACTGGGGAAGACCACATGTAAACTAGACTCTCTGTTTCAGCTCAGTGGCAAACTGCAACAGCTTGGCATTGTAAATCACAGAACAGAAATGTCTAGGTTGACAAGGGCTTCTGGGGACCACTGATGTCACCTTCTGCAGAATGTGGGGCTTTAGATGAGAGGTCCCAAGATCCTGACAAGTCAACTGTTCAAGGGAGACTCCACCGCTTCACTGAATAACCTCTTTGTGGTTAACTGCTCTAACAGTGAAGAACATTTTTCTTATATCCAGACATTTTTCTATGAAGCACCTCACTACCATAGCCTCTTGCCCCATCACTGTGATCTCTTGTGAAAGGTGCACCTTCACCTTTCTTTGTAACTAGCTTTTCAGTAATGGGAGACTGTGATGAGATCCTCCCTCATCTTGGTTGAACAAATGCCGTTTCTTTGGCCTTTCTCCGTATGTCAGTGTGGCTAAGGTTGGCCTTTTGTGTTAGGACTCTGGTATGTCTGCGTGTTACTGTAACTCTTAATGCCTAGAAAGAGGTAAGAGTATAGCATGCCCAGACTTCCTTTTTCTGTCATTTAAAATAAACGACAAAGTACATTGAAATATCATCTAATTCTTAATGAATAATGATTTATACCTCTTGATACCAAAGACTTACACAATTTAGTTAGAAAGAACATAGAACCAGCTCCCCCCCTTTTGCTGATGTCACAAGGTCGGGAAACAAAGACAGAAAGCGAAAAGAACACTGCCATCTATGCTGTGCAAAAGATACCTTCAAGTGAGAAAGCTCTGGCCCTAAGAAGAGACAAACTGATAAAGTGTTCCAGTCCACACACACCAACAGAAAGTCAGTTGGAAGTAGGACAAAAGTAATTGTGGCAGTGGGAGATCTGGACCTACGACTCAAACAGCTCCCCCCACCCTCACACCCCCCCCCCCCGCCTTGGGGAGTATGGTGAAAAGCATCAATAGAGCTATCTGAGATGTGTACTAATTTGCATGAAAAGTAAGAAACTTGTCATTCACTGACAGACTGGTTACAATGAGTATGCAAATACTCTATGGTATACAATGTGTACCCTTGAGTACCTTGGTGTGCATGTTAGGAGGAAAGATCTCCCCTGCACCCAGCACTGCAATAAACGAATGTCGTCTTTCTCAACTGTCACTTATTTGGAGAGTTTTCTTGGGTACGGTATTTGTAACACTCTGAAAGGAAAATTTATAACCTTCCTTTTGAGCATTAAGTTATGTACTATTCCACACACAGTCTGGCACTATCCATACTAGTCCTTACATGTTTTTGCCAAGTTTTTGCTTGTACTCTCAACTGAAATGATGCTTGATTTAGCATGAAGATCAAAGCCGTTAAGCATTCTTCACAGCAGGACTTGCAGATTACAAAGCAAAAAGCATCCCATGTGTTTAGTGGTTCAGTAAGATACCAAACCCTCTACATATCTCGAAGTTTTTTATCAAGTGCAGCCCAAGAATCAAGTTACTGATCCTTTTGTGCCTCAGATGTAACTGACTACCTTAAGAATCTGAAATAAATGCATTCAGAAGCCATCACAGGCTTGTCATGTCAGCCTAATTCAAAGCAAGGCACATACTTCACTAGTACTTCTACATCTTCACTAGCTAGTATAAAGTTAACTATTCCTGTTACATAAACAAAAACCTTCCACATGCTGATTACAAGCTACAAAAGGCTTAAGTAATTTATTTCAAAATCGCCTTCCAGGGTGGATTAAAAGAAGCGAATCACAGGCCTGAATGTGGACTGAAAGGACCATGAGTCTCCCCTCACGGATGTCGGGGAGTTCAAGCGAGCACAGCCCAAACCCCTACACCAACACCTCTATTTTACGAGCCGTCTGCTGGTGGGCGGATCTATAGGCAGCCCTTTCCTTTGGGCCACGGCGGCCGGCACGGTGCTGAGCTGCAGCCTGCCCGCCGTCGCCTCTCCGGGGGGGAGGGGGGGTTTCCCGTCAACGCCACCGCCCGTCCGAGAGGGAAGAGCCGCCACCTCCCCGGGACGAGACGGGGCTGCGGAGCGAAATGCAACGGGCTCTGTCCCGCCTTCCCACGCCGCAGCTCGAGGGCGACGGGGGCGCGCCCACACCCCGGCCGCCAGCCCGAGGGCGACGGGGCTCGGCGGCCCCGAAGCACGGCCCCGCTAACCTGCTAGTCTCCAGGGTCGAGTAACGCTCGGGCAGGACCTGCAGGCACCGCTGGAAGAAGCGCACATGCCGCTCCCGCAGGAATTCCAGCCGCTCCGGCTCCCCCGGGCACGGCTCCGGCTCCCCCGGGCACGGCTCCGGCTCCCCCGGGCACGGCTCCGGCTCCCCCGGGCACGGCTCCGGCTCCCCCGGGCACGGCTCCGGCTCCCCCGGGCACGGCTCCGGCTCCCCCGGGCACGGCTCCGGCTCCGCTGCCGCCATCTTGGCGCCGCCCGCGCGCGCACTCGGTCGCGCCCGGACTGCGTCGCTCGCTCCGCAGCGACGTCACCGCGGCGTGCCCCGCGCCCCGTGGGTGCGTGCGGCGGGAACCGGCGGGGAAAGGCGCTTTTGATGCACACGGGAATATGCCCTCAGGCAAACCCTGCCAGTCTGATAGGTGACGTTTCAAATCACACACACACCAAATACATGGGTAATGTACGTCATTGTGTCAAGCATGGTTTGTGACAACTCCCGAGGGCTGCAGGCCGCTTCGCAGTCAAGGAAGTCATCGCCCAGTGAGGGGGAAAGGCAGCAGCTCATCTATAACCCTTGTCTCCAGGGTGGGATAGCTCTGAAAACGAGGCAAAAAAGCATGAGGAGCTCATATATAACTGTGCCTTTGTCACGCAATGCATCCATCGTACCCACCTTACCTGTGAGGAATACGGGACTGCGGCTCCGCGGCAGATGGTGCCGTCTCCTTCATGCGTTCCTCCCAGCCCTTGGTCGGTCTGTACAGCCTGGTCTGGTCTCTGGTGACATGAATCTCGACCTCAGAGTGAAACAGACAAACCGGTCATTTTCATTGATCACAGAATGCACCACATACAGTCATTACGCCTTCATCATATGAAGAGGCGCAGAGTAAATGAAACGCATCTGGCTAACAAGACTTTTCCCTCCACACTATCACAGGAAACAGCAGAAACGTGAAATCAGTAGAGAGGCAACAACTGCTTGCTTTCATTAAACTTCAGTAATTTAAAAGGTTAAACTCTTTAAGAACCCAAACACTGTTCCCAAAACTCTTCTGGAAGCCAGCCTGCTCATTTAACTGATGGTAGAAAACTTTAAAAACTAAAACCTACCACCCATATTGCAGCTCATCTGTATGACCTATAGGCATACATATATATACATATATGTATACATATATACATCCTCCCAGAATAAATACTGCTGGGAGGAAAATAAATACTTGCATTTGTTTTTTGTTGTTGTTGTTTTGGTTTGGTTTGGGTTGTTTGTTTTTTTCTTTTCTTCTGAACAGAAGAACTATGCCTGTTGGATTTTTGACTCCTGATAACAAACATGACTGATTATTTTTTTTCTTTGTCAACCATTTAGATAAATAAAATAACTACTTTTTAGATCCATGAGGAAAAAGGTTGTTTAACCAACCAAGCTGCACACACCTCAGATTAAAACAAAAAAAAAAGGTAAGTTACTGTATGGGGCCCGGCTGAGCCGCGCCGCAGCCCTCGTAGGGCCGTGCTTGTACTGGTAGCTAGAAGGGTGCTGATAACACAGCGGTGTTCTGACCACTGCTGGGCAGCGTCCCACAGCAGCAGGGCTGTTCTCTGACCTTCCCCCCTTCACCAGTGGGCTGGGGGTGGGCAAGACCTTGGGAGGGGACACAGCCAGGACAGCTGACCCAAAGTGACCAATGCAATATTCCACACCATACGACATCGGCTCAGATACAAAAGCTAAGAGAAAGGAGGAGGAAGCGGGGGCATTTGTTATTTGGGGTGTTTGTGTTCTGGAGCAACTGCTACAGGTACTGAAGCCCTGCTTCCCGGGACGTGGCAGAACATCACCTACTGATGGGAAGTAGAGATTAACATCTTTTGTTTTCCTTAGCTTCCGTGTGCGTGACTTATATCTTGACCCACAAGGTTATTTTCCATCTTCTTTTCTCCCCCGCCCCACCCTGTTTTGCTGATGCAGGAAGTGACAGAGTGGCTTGGTGGGCACCTGGAATCCAGCCAAGGTCAACCCACCGGTTACCTTCTCTCTTAACTTTGCCAATCTTTTTTCTTTTTCTTGTTTCTCTACTTCTTTAGCTTGCTTTTGTAGAATCCTTAGCTCCAGTTTATGTAGATCCTGAAACATATAACAAATGTAAAAGCAAGCTTTCTTTGGAAGTAAAACAAGCTCTCTGAAAGTACATGTGCAGGTTTTTCACATCTAAATTTTTTTTTTGTCTTTACATTATTTTGTCATAGTACAGAATAAATTTACACTACTTGCTATCACTTGTCCTGCATAAATGATAGTTACAGTTTTGGTAAAAAAAATGGATTATAGTAGTTGAAGAATCTCTGCTTATAAGAATTATATATATAAATGTGAATGCTGACAATAATATCAGTTCTCCAATAACCAGATTTACATAGATATAGGATCTAACTTGACCTTACAGCTAGTGAAACCTGCAGGACATTGAAACATCTCTTTATTTCATGTGTGGCTAGAACAACAAGGTCTTCCGACTTTTTCTGTAGCATGGAGAGCAATGCAGCCCAAGCTGTTTTTCCCCAAACATTTTCACATTAAACTAAATAAAACCACTTCTATATGTAGAAATAAACATGTGGCTTGAATCATCCTGACATTAGAGGAAAAGGAACATCTTTGTCTAAAATAGTTTCATAGTGTTTCTTGTATGTAACAGATGCTGTTATATCATAGTGAATCAAAAATAGATTTACATGAATGAAACTTAGATGTTATAAAGTGTTTAACAGATTATATTGTAGGAGGAAGCAGACATATTTCAAAGAATGTGCACAAATGGATATGTAATTACGCACACGCTCTTGAAACTTAGTTATTTCTTCTGCAGCAATTCTCTTCCTTTCCTTCTTTTCAGCTTCCTCTCTCTTCTCCTTTTCAAGCTTTTCAAGTTTCTCCTTTTCTTTCTTCTGCAGGGTGTATCTTTCCAACAGTAACTTAATGTGGCATTGACGCTGGCATTCTTTTTGTTGCTTTTTCTCCTTCTCTTCTTCGATTTTCAGTTGTGATGCTTGCTCCATTGCAAATGCTATTGCTTTCTGTTTCTTCCATGCTTCAGTTGCTGTTTTTTGTCTTTTTCTTTCTTTTTCCACCTTTTGCTTCTGAGCTTCTTCATGCTGTAGCCATTCTTCCTTGAGCATTTTTTCTGATTTCTTTTTCTCCTTCAAGTTTCCTTCTTTTTCTTGCTGCTGCTTTTCTTTCCACTTCCTAATTGACTGCAAGAGAATACCAGGGGGAAAAAAGGGGTCTTCATGAAAATTCCACACATTCCCATTGACTAAGTCAGATGAAAACATACCTTCCAAGGACACAAACCACATATAAGAATTAAAAGTCTGCCAAGGGCAAAACTTAAGGCAATGAAGCACCTACGGCTGCTTTCTCACAGTATTTTTCCCCTATTTTATGGATCACACAGGCAGGTTTAATACATGAATGCTAAAATTATTTAAGTTATGGCATTCATACTAACTTTGGGTAGTTGCGAATGTTAGCGCAATATGCTTTTTTTAATGCAATCATATTTCAGGTCTTCATTTTTTTCTTCAAGTTAAAAAATCCACCTACTATTTTATAACTCTGTCAGTGTATTTTTTATCACTCAGATACAGTTCTGGAAGAAATCATAATTCTGTATGTCAGTATGGCATATGTATACTACCCCTACAGTGGGACAGACTTAAGGACAGATGCCACAAAGACTGCAGTTTCACACAGGATCACTTAATGCTCTGGGATTGGCATATAAATTGCTGGACTGTTGCCACCAAAAGCATTTATAATATACTTTGGCAATACACAGTCCATTTCAGTGTGTTGTTAAGTCTGTGCTTATTGGTAATTCTTCAAGACAAATATTTTTGGCAAATTGTGGATGCTAAGGACTTCAGTTGTATACCATCAACTATAATAGAAATCCACCTAGCACCACCACCAGCGAGGCAAATACAAAAATAAGATATATATACATTTAAAAAATAAGTCCTTTTTCTTAAAGTTACAAAAACCCTAGATGGGTTATTTTACCTCTTTCTTTCTTTCCTGTAAAATTAGAAATTCTTGATACCATTTGTCATGCTGTTCAATATCCTTTTTTGTTCTTCCACAGAGATACCCAAGGGCTTCATCCATGTAAGACAGCCTTCCTTTGTGTTTTGTCCATACTTTCAGAAAATTTTGGTGATCATAATCATCCCAGCCTCCTTGCCGTCCTCCTGTTCGCTGAAGAAATCTTTCAAACTCTACTACTTCTTCAGGTAGATGATTTTCCAGTGTTTCACCAACTGAGGCCCTGGGTGATAGTAATTTCAGAACTTTTTCTGTTGTTGAGCTGCCTGATGCCCACACTTTTCTCTCAAAGACACTGAGCTCATTAATGGCAGTTTTTTCCTCCTTTAAAAGCTGTTCATATCTGAAAAGAGAACAAACACTGAAATGTAAGAAAAAAATTCAGTATTCATTGTACATTCACCAAAAATGAATTCTGGAATTGTTCAATGCCAGACAAAATCTATTCTTCAAAGATTAAGAACTGAAAGGATAGCACAAATGGCAGCACGATTGTAATGATCCCATAAAAAAGTACTACACAATCAGAATTAAGTTACCCTTTTAATGAAAGCACACATTTATGGCACTTAAACAACTAACTCAATCCCCTCCTGATACCAGCAGAGAGAAAGGGGGGGTGGGGGGCACCCACATAAAAACCAAAAACACAGCAACAACAAAACCCCCACAATGTCATCTTCAGCCTTTCTCATAAGCAAATTATTCTTATACTGGATCACTCCAATAGCTATATAAACAGCTAAAAGGCTGTTTATCAAGATTCTAACATTGATAGCTTGAGTTTTGATTTACATACCACAGGATCACTAGCAAAATAATAAATCAAAAGAACAGTTTACTTGATTAATGCAAAGTTTTCATTGTGTCTTATGAAAGCACTTTCTCTTGTAGCTGAAGTACGTCTAAACATACGTTTGCCTCTGTTCCTCTTTAAAAGCACTGATTGCATTTTCAACTTCTTCCATCATTTCCTTGAGCCTGTCAACAACTAAAAAGGAAAAGAAGAAACGAGCATATAACTTCAGAAGTCTGTAATATTTACCACTAATTCAGCACTATCCAGAAATGTAGGCAGTTGCAGAGACTTATAGGACACTTTTAATTCAGTCTACAAAAAAAGCATGCATTTCCATCCTAAACACATTGCCTTAGAAGACAGGCTCTCATTTAGTCAAAATGTGTGATTTCACAGTGATTTAGCTAACTAGATGCAAATGCCAGTATAAATGTTTATTTCCATTAAACAAGTCTGATTCTGAGTAACGTTCAACTGTTGCACAACATAAGACAGCCTTATCCTAAAAACTTTCCACTTTTGTTTTTTTGTAACAACGCAGGTAGTGACTTAAGAAGTACACGCAAATTTTTCATTTATACCAGGCTGTAGCAATCCTATTTAACATACTTTTACAAAGCTGACAAAGAAACATCAAAGACTTTGTCCTGTATTGTCAGCATGCTGTAGCCCTGATACGAAGAAAGACAGTAAGACAGCTGCTAGAGAAGATATATTTTGCAATGGTAGAAAAAAGTTTTAAAAACTGTTTTGAAATGAGCATATCTCTACGGACATATATTAAACACATAGTTTAACTAACCTGGCTTTAGAAGATAATAAACTAAATTAATACAGTTACATCATCAAAAACTTAGTTCAGCTTTCATGCCTTGTTAGTTCTCAGTATCTTTGCTGACAGCTTAAAAACATAATGTATTTTTTTATAGAATAGACACTGAAGAAATGACATGAGACTTACTTTAGTTAGCATCAGAAAGCCCTTTCAGTGCCTATTTTCCAAAAGTTTCAAAACAACCCAACGGGATGAGTTGTTTCAGCACTTTTCATAGAATATTCCAACTCACACTTCAAGTCATGTGGATGGCTAGAAATAAGTTCCCTGTTGACACCACTCTGTGACCTCTTACCAGATGAAAGGGAGCTATATCTGAATGGCACTAGAATACTAACTTTATTTTACATAAGGCAAAGAGTTACATAGATAAAATACCTGGTTTTCAACTGCCTAAAGAAACAAACCAACACCACTTCTAAGACAGAGGAATTTTCTCTGTTTCCACACAGACTGCACAATCTTTCACCATTTCTTAAACTTCTGTGTTCTTCTCTTCCCAGATTTCTGGCAAAGCAGACTGGAGGAGTATCCCAAGTCTGCAGCAGGTTCACAAGCCCAGCTATGCAAGAAATCTATCTACAGGGAAAAATGTTTTTAAATCTGTCATCACAACTTACATCCTGGGGTAGGCTTCACATCTTTTAATTGTTGCTGAAGTGTCTTCACATTATTTTGTATTTTTGACAGCTGCTCCAGGATTTTAGCTCCTGTCAAACAAAAAATAAAGTGCTGATAGTTCTAACAGTTTATTTGTGTATTAAATTCAATACAAGAACAAGGGCAATAAGTGTCCAAAATAAACCGGGGATTTCATCTAAGCAGGGACACGAATTCTGTTCCATCATAAGAAACGGCTGTAACACTAAGCTTTTTAACATGACTGTAACTGCATGTAGCTGACTGCACAGGTCATGTACCTCCCCACACGGTGGCAACAGATTTTAAAATTAGTAGCTCTTATTTCTAATGGGGTCAACAGGATAGTCATATCTAGATTAGATCAGTTTGATATGGTTATTTGTTTTTCAAAACCTTTTATCAGGTGACTAGAATTTGGAGAATATTGCCTACGCAGATGACAACTCATCTAGAATTTTGACAGAGACTCTGACCTAGGCTTCAAAACACTCATCAATTAAAAGAAAGCAAATTTGGGAAGCGTATGTGAATGTACTACTTCGGCAAAAATTTATTTATTTGCTGTATTAACTAAAGTAGAATCAATGTTTCCATGTACTCCACGCATGCATGCACTTATTTGCTTTGTTACCACTTGGCTTCTCCTACGTCCATAAATACGATACTGATGAAGATGTAGTTCTGGATACATCTTAGGTACTAAGGAGCTGGATCTTCTGTCCTAAAAGATTAGGTTTAAGGAAGGGGTAGCAGAGTCCAAGACTTAAATGTAATAAAACGCAGCTACGTCATCACCCTACTAGTTCCTGCTGAGACCACAGAGAGCGTAAAAGCACATAGATCGTGCCGAAAGACCTTAAACATAGTAAATGGGAAGTTTGGGGGTTGTAGTACACACCCTAAAAGATCATATGCTAACACTCCTTCACATGTCACACGCAGTGCCTTACGCCTCTCATCTCTGTCCTCTTTACTATCTCACACCAGTATCTCCATCCATACTTCCAAGATCCTTTCTTACCCCTGTAAAATTTTCTGAACTTTTTATCTTAGTCATTCTTCAGTAATACTTAAATTTCTTAAGGATTGCAAGATGTAAAGGATATGATAAGTTTTCTTAATTAAAAGATGCACATTAGGACACATACACATTTGTAAGGCAAGTATGTTTTTAGTTATCTTTACATGTCCTTTCCTTTCTTCAACTTATTTTGTTTTGATCTTCTGTATCAGAAGGCATAGAATAGTTTATTTGATTACTTTGGAAAGAATGTAGGTACTGTGACCAGGGAGTCCCATTTTTTCCCTGGAGTACTTACTTGGTTCATAAACGGAACAGATACTGTAGGTCAGGCTGTTCACCATCTCACAGGACCATTTAGACTATTAACATTTATTACCGATGAATTTGAAAAATGCAAACATAGAACTCTTTAGAAATACATTTAAAGGCAGCAATTAGTGAGTGAAAACTTCTGTAGCAGCAAATGTATATTTCTTGTACTTTAGATAGACTGCATTAGATCTTGAAATATACACACAAAATTGATTCAAAGTTTCCAAAACAGTAACTTTCCACCAAAGTTGTTGTGAGTGGTATCAGATACATTCAGGATTAGAAGAAAACACTTAAGGACATGGAAGGCCCAAAATGTTTATGCTTCTGAGTTTTGCAAGTGAATTGTGGAAGTCTTCTTTATAAGCAGTACACATGGTGAAGTACTACACTTTTATCAGCATCTGCCTTCCACCTGAGCTAGTCTCTCTGTACTACTGATTATGAAACCATTTAAACAATCAGTAAAGTAAAAAAAAGCAAAAAAAACCCTAAATAAGACCCCACTTACAGCAGGAGGGGGCCTGGGAAGAGGACCACAAGGAACAATCAGTTAGTTGAAAGGAATGTGCTCCAGCTTGTGGGTCACAAGGCCTGGTGATAAGGGACATGAGAAAGTCCCTGTTTCTGTACCCTTCAGTAATAAGTATCAAGTTGAGACTATACAAGGAATAAGGTGGTTGGTTTGTCAGCTTGCCCAAGGAAGTGGTGCAAGAACTGCAGACATTGTTGTCTTTAAGTGTTGCGGAATTGCTAAATAGCTAGCGTGAGATCTTTGCGCGAGTTGCCACACAGTTATAGAATAAGCAAGTTTTTGGACCAATCAGAATAAGATGTAACAATTACCTGTGTGTATATAATCATGATATTAGGCTAATTAAAGTGACATTTGCTTGCATCAAGCTGCGTCCCGTCTCTCAATCGCGGCAACTTACTTTCAGTTTTCCTGCTGACAGTCATGCTATGTTCCAGTTCCTTTAGCATGCTGTATTCTACCCTGAAATTACTCCTCCTATTGTAAAGATGTCCATTTTTTCCTTTTTCTATATTTGCAAGCCTGGAAAAAAAGGTTGCCATTCTGAGTAAGACATAAAGAGTTAGCAAAGCCCCAAGATTTCCCGGTGTTAGTATCCACCTGAGGCTGTGTCAACAGGGCTGTCTTAGATTTTATACAAATCACCGGTTTGTTCCTCCAGCTGTTTTCAAGGACAATCTTTCTACAGTTAAAAGACTACACACCAAAGTAACTCAAGAATGTGAAGAAGTCAACAAGGGAATTACTTTGCTGGCAGGCAGTGGTTCACATGCTGAAATGGCCTGAAACTTCATCTGTACACTTACTATCTGGCAGCCTTTTGACAATTGCCGTTGGAAAGCGCAGGGATAGACAGGCTGTATTAATGCAGTTACACACATAGATGGAGCCCCACCACTGACAAAACAAGTACATTCCCTCAGCCTTAACACTAGTCAACTAGTACCAGTGCAACTGAAAATTCAACTTAATTACAGTTAAATAACTTTGGTATTAAAGATATTAAAGCCGCTACCTTACTTGCTGACTGTTTTATGTACAGTACAGAGAGCTACAGGTGACTTATACTTTCTTACTAAGGTCTGAAGCTTCAGAGCACAACTCCAAGCAGGATGTGCTTTCCCTTACTACAACCAGGCAGTATACTAAGGTTTGACTTACAGAACAGCACATGCAAAACGACTGCAGTCCTGAGGACACTGGTGCCAGAGTAGAGACATCTGGCAGGTTTCCCAACGATAAGCAAATCTACCGACAGCCCAAGAAACTCTCTCAGTAGTAGCCTGGTTCTTCAGCTGACTGTTGCTACTATATGGTTCAAACTCCTATACAGTGCAGTTTATGGTTCACTGTTTAAATACGTTGCTGTCCATGGGAATTCACAGACCAGACCCAAGTGCTAAATCTCCCCACATGGTGCACTAGAAGCCTTCAAAGCACAACAGAAGGACAATGTGCCATAGTTAAATGGCATACCTTGTTTGAAGCTGCATAGGAATGTCTACATTATCCATCAGTCAATTTTTGAGACATAACCCAGGATCCAGAATAACCAAGGAGAAGCTTGATTAGCCAGACAGTGTAAAACACTGCTGTGAGACTTAAGTGTCACTATTTATTCAGTATTCATAACTACAAAGCTCTCCTTCAGCCAGGTGGCTATACCAGCTTTTCCTCATAAAGTTCATCCATTCCAGAGGAAACTTCCCTGTTCTTTCAGCTGCCAGTGTAGTTACAGCACTTAGTCAAGATGAGGGGAAACAGATTTAAATCACTTTCATGTTCAAGCTGTCTTGAACCCCAACTGTACAAAGCAGTGGCCTAGATATTCCAGGTGAAGTGCTTTCAGTGTTCCCTGAGGAAGCTGTTGTAATGCTGCTTGTCCCAGCTGGCAACTAAGCTCCACACAGCCACTCGCTCCCTCCCCCCACGAGTGGGATGGGGAAGAGAATCAGAAGGGTAAAAGTGAGAAAACTCATGGGTTGAGATGAAGAAAGTTTAATAGGTAAAGCAAAAACCACACAAGCAAAGCAAAACAAAGCAGGGCTCCATAACGTGTAACAGTTACTTGGGAAGACAAATACTGTAACTCCCCACATCCCCCTGTTTCCTTCTTCCCCAGCTTTATATACTGAGCATGATGTCACATCATATGGTATGGAATATCCCTTTGGGTAGTTCAGATCAGCTGTCCTGGCTGTCTCCCCTCCAATCTTCTTGTACCCCTCCGGCCCTCTTGCTGGCAGGGCCTGAGAAACTGAGAAGTCCTTGACTGAGTGTAAACATCACCTAGCAACAACTAAAACCATGAGTATATTATCAACATTATTCCCACACCAAATCCAAAGCACAGCGCTGCACCAACTGTTAAGAAGAAAATTAACTCTACCCCACCTGAAACCAGGCCAGTGCTGCAATTCCCCTTTTGGTGGTATGTCTTAAGGGCTTTAGGTCCTTAGAAGGGTAAGCACAGCTGAGCAGAAAAACTGAGAACTCAGTTATGCCACGTGCACTTTAATTTCTGCGCATCTAGTGCAGCAGTGGCTTACCAAAGAAGATGACTGACGAAAGTCCAAATGGTAATTACAACAACAGGGCATTCTGGAGCTCATGAGCCCATCCTGAACTCCTGCAACCACCACAATAATGTGCCTGAGCTCACTGGAGCTCAAAAAGAAATCTTAGCCTAAAGGTTTCATTACCATAACTTCTTACTTCGAACCTTGGGTTATAACCTCCAGAACAGCATGAAAATATACTTATGATTAAGTGTTTAACTTACTGAGTTTTTAGCTTTTCTGCAGTTCTTACAAATTCAACTTTTTTAGCTTGTGCAGCTTTCATCTTCCAGTTCTGAAACTGTCGACCAGCACCTGCAGTACTGGAACAGCTGTCATTCTGTGCATAACAAAATCAAGTGTTACTGAAAAACAGTATTTATTTTTTAATCACTCATTATTTTTAAGCAGACAACACCACAGTGCAGAGTAACAGCATTACTTCAGTTTTATACCTGTGCATTTCAACTAATTTTAAGCCACGCAGGTGTAAAACTAGTGATGGCAAGCTGATGACTGTATACAAAAACGCATTTTTCAACAGAAAAATGGAGAGTGCAGACAGGCTGCTCACCATGCCGCAGCACCAAGCCCGGGCAGCGGCTATGCCTCAGAGCCATCACCCCTGATGGCTCGGTCACCCACCTGCCTGACCACCGGCATGTGATCTACACTAAGTGGATTACCCCCATTTCATCTTGTCCGAGAAAAGCCGTTGCTTAACTTCTGAAAAAATGCGTAATAACTCCTGCAAACTGCCAACTCTTAAGATTCGCAGCAGCCCCAAGCATCCTTAACACAACCACTGCTCCGAACGCGGATGAGGAAGCCGCCTGCTCAGGTTGCAAAGCTGCCATTTTGAGGCCGGCCCCACAAACCCGCGCTGTTCCCACAGGTGTACATTTAACGTTTACCCCTACAACTCACACCAGGCGGGAGCCCCCCCTTGGGCCCACACGGCGGGACCCCGGCCGACCGCCCCGCGGCCTTTACCTGCCGCTGCCGGGCGGACGCCGCCATGTTGACGGCGGCCCCGGCGGCGCCTCGCCCCGCCCCGCCGGGGGTGCTGAGGGGCGGCCGGCGCCGCGCCCGGCGTGTCGTCGGTGCAAGCGTCCTGAAATCCTGGGATTTCGACAGGAAAAAGGCGTGCTTTAGGCGCAGAGGGTCTGCCCGGCGTTGTCCGAGCCGGGCAGTGCGTGTGTGAGGCGAGCGGCCGCCTGGGAGGGGGAAGTGCTCAGCGGCTGCCGGCGGCTGCGGCGGTGTGGGTGTGGGGCGGTGAAAGGCCTCGAAGGCCCCACGCTCTTGTCCGGTGCTGGCAGAGCCCCGTGAGTTGTCTTGAAATTCAGGGGCCGCGGGCTGGGCATTGCATGCTGGCGTCCCGGCACGGTCACCCGCGGCAGAGCCAGTGGGCAGTGGGCCTGGCTGGCGGGCTGCTGAGGAGCCATGCCCGCAGGGATGCGTCAAACCTGTAGGGTGGCACCCTGGCCTGCTCTTCTAAGGTTAATTGTTAATTGGGAAGAGCCGTGTATGGCTGTAAGTTGACTATGACCGATTAACTGTCTTGCCTATATGACTTAACACTTTTTTTGCCCTTTCTAAATTAACAGAGCACGCTTGCTAATGGGCCTGGTTTCATTTATCCTCATTAACCTGAGAGAAAATAAGGAGTTTCGCATTATTCCATACATTTTTGGGACTCTCAAGATACTGTTTTTCACTCACATATACCAATCAAACTTTTAATGAGTTGCCAGTTAGCATTTCTGCAGAATAGAAATAATCTTATTCATGCAGTGGCAGTTCTAGCTAAAGAGATTCTACCAACTGGTGTTTTCCCAGCTGCAGAGCACAAAAGCATCCACAGATGCTAAACAAATGGCCTAAGCTGAGGGCATTTTGTTGCCTAATTGATGTTTTTAAGAGCACTTTCCTGATATATTTTTCTTCTATATGTTATGACTGTGCTTACATTTGATTTCTTTGTATTTACTGAATAGGAATTAACAAGTAAAGGAGAACATTTCAAAACCTGAAAATAGTAATCAGCATAAATTAAGGAAGATTGTTCTCACAGATTGCTACCTGAAATGGCTTGTAAAAGTATTTTCTCCACAGCAGTCTTTCAAAATTGTCTTTGTCTTGTCCATTACGATTGGACGCCAGAGAAAAAACTGTCTTCTAGAACTTGTTTGCATTTGCTTTCCTTTGGTGACTGTCAGCACTTCCAAAGTTTCCACTGGTAACTGGTCAGCACAGCTCCACAGCAAGCACCTGTTTTCAACAAGCATTTTAGCAAGGTGACTCCAGTCATGGTGTAATTCAGATACTGTTACATAGTTCACCAATTTCTGAATGGTCAATCTGTGTACTCATGAGTTACTCAGAATCCTGAGGACTTTACAGGGATGCCCTAGAAACCATGTGCAGAGATATTTCAGGTATTGGAGCAGGGCTAGGCTTGGCTAGTTCTAGGTCTGAACACTGGGGGAGGTCAAGCATCGAGCTGTATAAAGATGAACCCTGGCTTTCAGCTGGGCCAGAATGTTACTTCATTCTCTCTGTGGAGCAGGACTCATCTAAGCCAAGATATGCCTGTGGTGGGTTGGTGTTGGCTAGCCACCAGGTGCCCACCAAACTCCTGTATCACTCTCCCTCCTCAGCAGGACAGGGGGAGAAAATAAGATTAAAACCTCGTGGGTTGAGGTAAAGGCAGTTTAATGAATAAAAGCAAAGGCTGAACCCAGAAGCAAAGGAAAGCAAAAAGGTTCATTCTCCTCTTCCCATCAGCAGGTGATGGCCAGCCACTTACTGGGAAGTATTGTCACAGTACATGTAGCGGTTGCTTTAGGAGGCAAACACTTTAATAACAAATGCCCCCCCCCCCCCCTTTACTCTTAGCTTTTATTGCTGAGCATGACATCATATGGTATTGAATATCCCTTTGGTCAGTTTGGGTCAGCTGTCCCAGCTGTGTTCCCTCCAGCCTCTTGCCCTGGGCCTTAAGAGGGGTGGTGCTGGAGAGACAGCCCTGATGCTGTGTGAGCGCTGATCAGCCATAGCCCAGACACTGGAGCGCTTATCAGCACTGTTCTAGCTACAAACACAAGCAGAGCTATATGTGGACTGCAGTGGGGAATGTTGACTCCATTCCAGCCAGGCCATGTACAATGCCACAACTGTTGAGTGGCCTCTGTGTCCCTTTTGTAACCAGGTAATCTAGACCCAGAAGAAACAAGGCAGATGATTACATAGGGTAATCCTGACCTCTCCCACATTTTTTTCTCGCTTCATTTGGTGTTTGAAGTTATTAAATCACGGACTACTGTGTATGATGTTCTTCATAAAATCTTTCAAGATTTTGCACAAAACTAAAGCATGGAAATATACAGAGAAAAAATAAAGCTGTTAAAATTTAGAGGAATTGGGTATACATAGAACAAAACCCCTCAAATAACATAAAAAGCCCTGTTAACCTGGGAGGTGTAATGCTAGCAATTGAAGAACTGATCACAGCAGCATATTTTCTTTATGAAAGAGGCCTCATCTGTCACCGTATTAGTTCAGCAGTACCTCCCATTTCCCTGAAACCTTCCAAGTCAAATAGAGAAAAAGAACTGCACAGTAACATCATATTCCTGTACATGAGATCCTTGAGGAGGAAACCACCTGTCTTACCAGGAGGCATAAGCATCCACTCACTGGATGCAAATCTTTCTAAGTAGATGTTTCTCTTCAGAGTGGTGGTGTTTGTTTTTGGTTTTTTTTTTTTAATCGGTGCTTTATCTCTGCATCCTCAACGGGAATGCACTAGGGCAGTTGTAAAGTATCAAGCAGGAAAGACAGCCAGCATTAGAGGAGCAAACTGGAAGTGGTTTAAAAGAGAAAGAGTAAACTGATGGTCAATAAAAATCACCGCCTTTAACCCTATGAATACAACTATCCACTTGTGAAGACATTCATAAAATTGTCTAGTTAGCCTATAAAAGCACCCAGTTGCTGCTAACAACATAGGCTTTCCTTGTATTTTTGTTTCTGAAAACGATGTCTCCATTCTAGCCTAGCCTCAGACTCATGTGTCAGAATAGAATATAAAAAAAATGGAAGCAGGTGCAAAAAATAGCAGTTACAGGTACATAGATGGTATGTGCTTATTCTGGGGTGCTGTAATAATGCACTCTGGTGGGGGATAAACAGAGCAGGGAGGGCACCTGATAGGTACACCGGCAGTAAATGCGGTAGTGCAGATGCAAGCAGCGTTGGTATTTCTGCGCTGTGAAAGCAGTCTGCTTTCACCTCTTCAGTTTCTGTCCACCAGGTGTCATCTGAGAAGCACCTGATAGCTACTAAAGGCCTAGATTCTGTATTTTTCCTTTCTAGAAACCAACAGTAAACTTTTACTGTCTACAGGTAACTTGGCCTGCATTCAGCCCTTTGACTGTCTATGAAGCCCTCTTTACAGGATGATCGTACCTGGCCCCATCAGCTCCCCTTTATTTGATGGGGTCAGAGAGTGGTCATTGCTTCTCCCTTTCTCTCCAGAGAACAATTATCTCCAGAGAACGGTCCTGGAGTGCTAGCAGCTCTGACAGCCTAGACATGCAAAGATTTGTTGCTTTGCAGCCACACCCCAGTGTCAGTGTCCTCCAGTACCTTCTGCCAGTGCCTGACTTGGCCCAGATGCTGAGGAACTCCAGGCTAGACAGAAGATCCCTTTTCTGTTCCCCACGAGTGCCTATTCCACTCACCCTAACTCATTTTTGAATAAAGCTGTGCTTGGCTTTCATGTTTTGTTCTGTGTAGAAGGCAACTCCAAAGAAACTAAAAGCACAAGATATAGAAAGAGGCCTGGAGTCAGTTGCTTAGCTTTTGTAAATGCTTGTAGAAGAATATAGATATTAGGTATATAAAAAAGCTGTATTCATAATGGCCATAGGAACATCTGCTCTTCTAAACTACCATCTCCTTTCCTTTCTGTAAAACACACATTATGTCTTTCAAGAAAGTAAACCTTTATTTGAATCCTGATTCAAGTCCAGATTTCACACTAGAAGTGGAAGGCCAGAAGGGAAATGAAAAAACTTAACAAATCCGTGTGACAAATTCAGGTGTTCCAAATGAACACATCATTTTAGCGTTCTTCACTCCTGATTTATAAGTGTAAATGACAACTGAATCTGAGGTCTTAATAATTCATCCCATTCCTTCCTTTTTCCTCCAATTCCTTCCTTCTGTTTTTTCCATTCTCTAAAATTTCCTCATGTATTTTCACATCATCTTCCATTCTCGGCTCTTCTTGTTCATCTCCCTTTCCTGTTATAAAAGGAGAAAAAAAAAAAAAGAAAATGGTTCCTGCAAATGTACTTGAAATAAACAAAGAAAAAGAGATTGAAGGCAGGCCAGTAAAACACAAATGTTTTCTAATGTATTACTTAAGCCTCAAAGGTTTTCTTAAAATCGTTCTGAATGTGATGAAGGTGATAGTCTTAAGTTCATGTCCCAGTCTTCCAAAATTCCTTCCTTCTTAGGTCTGGCAAGCAGAGGACAGAAATGTGCTCTGGCAAAATTACAGAAAGTTTTAGTTTTGGCCAAACCTTACCACAGCAAAAAGTTGGATGCTGTCCCTGGTACGCATTTGTATATTCAATCAACAACCTTAGCAGCTGCTTGTGTTTGAAACTGGCACACTGCATAGGTCACACTGCTGACAGCATCAGTCATGCTGGGGCTTCAAGACCTTATTCAGCAGCTGTCTCTGCCACTTTTTCATCATGAGTTTTTAATTTATCAGCTCCTGTGCTACTTGTCAGTAACTGGTTATTAATGCAGTCAAGTGCAATAAACATTCTTATGGCTTTTTATTGGCCTTTTCTGTGGCTTCTGCAAAGAACTGGGCTGTCAGGAGATTTTCTTCTTCCCATCACATAAAGGCCAAGAGTCTACTAACTCAGGCCACTCTCAGCAGCACTCCAGAAACCTCAAATAAGTTCGAGGCAGATGAGAATGCATTACCAACATAATGAAGGTTCTCTAGGGAAGTGTGCCCTGCAGAAAAGAGAGGGGTTCCTAGGTGTATGAGGAAAATGGCTGGCTGGCAAAGATGTGGTTACTAGGAGCAAGTGCAGGAATATTTGTTCACAAAAGCAAAGCTGCCATACACAAATAGAGTCACTTGGTCTGTCGCAGGTGTGTGGCCTGGCATTGCTATAACTGGAAGAGTATAAGAGTTTTGACACTGATTTCATAATGGGTGCATTAGAGCTCTAAATTTTTATGATTACTTTTATTTTTCTCAGTTCTAGTCCCTACAGCTCACTATGAGAGTAAAGTGATTAAATTAGTAATCAGAATTAAATTTTTAATCAGAATTAAAAAGCTATGTTTTTAGAATGGTGGACTTCTACATTTTTCATTTGTAGTTCCTGTAAGTCCTTACACTTTAAGCAGCTAACTGAGCATGTGTGTGACTTGGAACTGTAACTGCATAACCAGTACAGCAACACACATATGTCAATTACAGTCACAATTTTTGCCTCCTTTATTCTGGGTATATGGCTGGAAGATGCAAGACACACTCACTGCTTGTTAACATGGAAACAAGACTTTGCAGATCAGAAAGAGAAAACATAAAAAGTCCATTTACAGCAAAACCAGTCATACTGTCCAAATTAGATTAAAAAATAAACTTGAAATAGTGACAACAATTACTATTTTCATGGCCACCATAAAGCTACCCCAGTTTCACATATTGTACATTCAGTAGGACAGAGTTAAACATTTTGTATTTCACAGATCTATTTTTGTAACAAGCAGTTGGCTAGCAAATTTTATTCACATTCACTGAGTATTTGACCAACATCCATTTATCAAAGTGAAACACCTTCCAGACGACATCAAACATTGCCTCTAATTTCTCCAATATCTGTGCAAGCATGTACCTGTCTATATCAGTATTAGGTCAAATAAGTGTTTGGGCAAAAGATGCAGTAAGTTTTTGTGCTATAAGATAGGATTTTGGTACTATTTTAGAGGAAAAGATAGGTGAAGACCTCAGCACCGTTCCCATTGATCTTTCATGGTATCTCTCATGTGGAGCACGCAGCTTGAGTTGTGTGACACTAGGGTAAGTGCTTGTGGCTTCTTCTCTCATGTTTGCCCCAGTGAAGTCAGTAGAAATGCTGCTGTGTGAACAGGTTGACACAAACACCATTTCTGTCTAACTTCATGCTTTTTGCTAAAGTTTTGGACAGGTTTTTCAGGCTTTTAACATTGCCTTCAGGTTTTAGGACTTCCTGTGGTCAGATCTTAACCACAAATACTAAAGACGCAGCATTCACAAGGAGTGTGAGAGGAAACAGGGTTGCTCAGGAGGCTTTAAAGCCCTTCATTTACACTATTGTCTTAATTTTTCATTTTCCTGGATTTTAAAGCAATATTTAGAGCCAGAAGAGCTCCAGTGGAAAAACTGTAGAAGCAGAAACAGATGAGACAGCAGGGCAAGGAGAAACTACCAGTTACAGGGACTGATCTGCTAGCCTGCATACCATTCCTACAAAACTGTACCTGCAGTAATACCTTTTGACCCTCCATGACACTAGTCTTGTGGTTCCAAGCATAGCTCCAGGAAGCTGAGGCTGTGATGGGAACCTGGAAAATACTCTGTGTAGATGATTTGCAGGTGTGTTTAAAGACACTGAGTCCTTATATATTTGGCCAACAAGAAGCATAAAGTGACAAGTATTTTTTTTTTTTCTTGGATTGCTATTACTACATAACTCTCTTAGAAGGATCAACACAGCCATTATTGATTTCTGTCTGCAGTAGATAAAAGTTATAAGAGATCTGAAGTGACCCAAAAGTGAAAATGAATCTGAGGAATATTAGTAGTACTCTTCTCTTGGAAACCCTCAATGTCAGTCAAGTGTTGTCAAGTTTATAAACTGATTATAGTTAAAAGCACTAGAATCAGTAAGTATCCCAGGGTCAGTAATTGTATTATGTTCTTATATTGTTTATTCTTTCCTATTTGGGTTTTTTGCTTTTCTTGGGATGTCAGAATTTTGTCCTTTTGAAAGCAGAAAATTAAAGCAAAACAATTTTGATTAGTCGCTGCCTGTTGGCAGAATAGCAAGATGTAAGCTGTTACTTTCAGTGGTAATGAATGGACTATCAAAATCTATGAAACACAGTCAATTGCATGTAGGTGAAGAGTATTCTTACGTGCATAATGTGATATCAAGTATGCAAGGTGCTGGAGGCAGCTGGAGTGGAATAGCTCATGGTGCAGGCATGGCAATGCAGTGGGCCTGGAACGGTGACAGGGATTCAGAGTATGTCATTCCTGCCTCCAGCACAGCTGCTCAGGGGACCTGAGGCAAGTCACAGAAGCACCACTAGTCCCTACACTGGAACATGCACTCTGGTCTGTAGAGCTTGGGGAGCTTGTGTGGATAGCACTGCAGTATTGCCACATATGATAGGAATGACAGTGTTGAGAACTGCATGTCAGCTTTCAGTTAACTGCTCACTTTGCAGCACACAACATCAAATAGTCACATCTGCATTTTAGTCACACCTGTAAAATCTATAATTTAGAAAAAACCCCACCTGTGGAAACATATGTAGAGCATGCATGTAATATCCTATCCTTGGCAGGACTGCAAGCCTGCAGGTCACAGCAGCCCTTAGTTAGATAATCCACAGAAATATGTTTGGCTGAGAAAACCAACATTGTGGGGCACAACAGAGAAGGTGAGGTATTCTTCCTTTCCCCTTACAAACTAGCTTTTGTATCAGGCTGAGCCATGCTTCAGGCAATTCATAAGGAAATGCAGGAAGCCATAAAACAAGCTTTTCCCCTTAGTGAGGTGTCTAAGTAAGGCTAATGCTGCTGATTACACCTGTGAGAGGAAATAGCCTGCCATACATACTTCTGGGAGATGAGAGGCATGAGGAAAGTGAGAGACTTGGCAATATGTTACAGAGCTGTCTAGCAGGTTGGGGAAAAATATTTAATGTAGTTGTATGGGGCCCGGCTGAGCCCCGCCGCAGCCCTCGTAGGGCTGTGCTTGTACTGGTAGCTAGAAGGGTGCTGATAACAGCGGTGTTCTGACCACTGCTGGGCAGCGTCCCACAGCAGCAGGGCTGTTCTCTGACCTTCCCCCCTTCACCAGTGGGCTGGGGGTGGGCAAGACCTTGGGAGGGGACACAGCCAGGACAGCTGACCCAAAGTGACCAATGCAATATTCCACACCATACGACATCTGCTCAGATACAAAAGCTAAGAGAAAGGAGGAGGAAGCGGGGGCATTTGTTATTTGGGGTGTTTGTGTTCTGGAGCAACTGCTACAGGTACTGAAGCCCTGCTTCCCGGGACATGGCTGAACGTCACCTGCTGATGGGAAATAGAAAATAACATCTTCTGTTTTCCTTAGCTTCCGTGTGCGTGACTTATATCTTGACCCACAAGGTTATTTTCCATCTTCTTTTCTCCCCCGCCCCACCCTGTTTTGCTGATGCAGGAAGTGACAGAGTGGCTTGGTGGGCACCTGGAATCCAGCCAAGGTCAACCCAACACAGCAGTATATTGCATAGTTCCAGAATAATACAAGCAGATGGGTCTGTTAGGGGAATTTGCAAGGATAATTCGTCAACAGACAGTTCAGGATAATTAGATGGTTTTAGCTGTGTGTGAGCATGGCCCAAAATCTAAAGGTCAAGGTGAGATTACAAGTGGTTTAAATGCTGGTGAGAGTAGTATGCTTACAAAGCCAGCTGTCAAAGAGGTGTGTGATCATGTAAGCTGTTAAGTACCACGGCTAACAGTAACATTCACAGATTTGCATTTTTTCCTGTGTTTCACATGGGTATTATTCACAAGTACCAACCACTTCCCACATCACAGAACACTTCCAAACTCCACTCAGATGGGTAATCCCCAGATCTGAGCCAGCACAAAAGATTGCTTAAAGCCACTTTGGCCCCTACCACTCCCTTCCTTGCCTTCTAGCTGAGTGGTCGCTTCAGTACCCACAGGTGGAACCCACAATGAGCTGCAGGGTGGCAGGGCTTTTCTCTTGTCAAAAAGCATATGCCTGTAAAGCAATGAACATGCACTGTAAGTGCCCTATAAATAAATGATAGTTACTACCCAAGGGAAACAATATACAGATTGGTAACCTTTACATATATTTAGCTGAGTCTTATGCTGAGAGAGTTATTAAACCCTGGAGTACACAATTGTCCATTTGGTAGCGTATTCTAGACTGGTACCGGATAAAGCTGGAAAACATCCCTCAAGTTCAACATTTTCCTTGAAAATGAATTCACTACACAATTACACCATTAAGCAAACTGTTACACGCTGTGACAGAACTTCTCAGGCAATTTTCTCTATTTCCAAGCTTAAGTTAGTCTTTTTTTTCTTTCCCAGTGTGATTTTATTGTTTTGTTGAAGAACTCCAGTAAGATTGATATGTGCTGTCTCTTCCATCCTGCCCTGATATGTGTCAAGAGCTATTCCCATTAATTGTGTTTTCTTTTAGGGAGAGGAAATCTGGATCCTGAATATTCCTGCAAGTCAGATTATACTATCAGTGTATGCCACCCTGTTAAGAACCTTTAGTATCCCAATAGTATCCTGCAGCAGTGAGGATAATTAATGTTTATGACAGGGTACTATGAGCTGTCTGGTCCCTGCTGTGCATAAGAGGAATTGTCCTTTTTTCTAACTAGACCTCTGCTGACCTTTTTGGGGTTTTGTTTGTTTGTTAGCAGTTGTTTTTCTGTCACAGCAATACACTGAGCACTCGAATGAGTGCACCATTTGCTAGAACCCAGGGATACTCGTGGCAAATGAGCATGTGATTAAGTACACTAACTGTCTGACAATGTTGATGTAAGGTTGTTTGAAAAGTTCCCTCACTTGGAGAATTCTACTGCAGAGAAATTCATGGCTTTAACATGATGTTTGTGTTGGAGACATCTATCAGCACATCAGCATATTCATATTTCAGTACCTCTTCAAAACAAAAGCAGTCCTAACACTCTACTTTTGTGCCGGTGGCATTAGATCCTGCCATGCATTAAGGTCAGTTTGTGTCTTCTCGCAAAGCCAGCTATGATGACAGAAGGATCTTGCAGTGCACCCGTGTCCCAGGTGGCAAAGAGCTGACATTGTGTCTCTTCCATTCCCCGTCTGCACGTTCAGGACAAGCAGCTTGGGGGTATGCTTGTTTGGAAGTGTAGGAGACCACATACGTGGAAAGAGCTGAATTTGATGGGGATCTGGCTTGATGAGTTACCCTCATGGGGAGCAGGGTTTAGCTATAGACCAGCATCCACAGTTAGCCTTTCCATCCTGCCCTCAGTCTCCCTTTGGGTGCCATTAATGTGATGTGAGCATCTGACTGCCAGGCTTGTTTTCACATCACAGTTGCTCCTAGCGTGTTTGCACTGATACAGGTTCCAGCAAAGGTAAAGGGGCAGGCACGGTGGTGTGTCCACAACCATGAAGTCAAAAGGAAATGCTGGGCCTTTCAAATTGGGCTCTAAGTGTCATGTCGCAGCTTAGTCTCAGAAATATCCAGATGTGAAGTGACCAAAATGTATTTTAACCCTTTCATTTCATACAGCTTTTACATAGTTTTGCATTTATCAGACAGGTGGATGAGGCAGCAGATGCTGACAGTACCCTACCACTGCTGCTGGACGACCTGGGGGGGATAGGAGCTGCTTGAGAGCTGTGCAGACACCCATTCAGACTGAGCTTGTGCCTGTGTGCTGTGTCATGTCACATGCAGTATCCATCAGTATTAAATCCTTGTCCAATTGCCAAATCTCATAACCAGGTACATGCATAGATAACTTGACGTGGTTGAGTAGGTCCCCTATAAAACAAATATTCGTGGGCTCAGATTCCAAGGTGCTGAGGAATATATTACACAGTCCTTATCGCATCACTGACTGTTAGCCTCAAGACACAATCTTGTGGAAACCTACTGATATATATGTTCTGATTTTAAACACTCCTGAAAACATGCTTAGCAATCATTCCTTATCTAACAGCTCTAACGTATTTCTCTTTATTGTACAATATCAAGGTGCTTTCCTTATACTGCTGTGTCTGGTGTGCCAGAAACATTGAAATCTTCTCTATAAAGACCCCAGAGGAGCAACGAGAGAAAAAGAAAGATAACTGCTTGGATCACAACTGGCAATTAGAGGAAAGAACAGTGGCAAGGGAATCTACAGATGCTTGCGTAATCTCAGTGCAACTCCTGAGACTTAATGCACAGGAATTAATATTAATTCAAAACACAAACATCAAGTTCTCCCAAATACTTTTTATTTAAAACAACAAAATTTTGAAGGTTTCAATCATAGTGTGGTTGGTGATTGTCAGTGAGTCAGGCCATACTTCTCAATACACACTTCTGAGATAACATCCATCTGACCATAAAGGTCTTGCATAAAAGATGGTGTCCACAGGTAAATGTGATACAAAACTGTACTGAATGGGCACACCTCAGACCTATGTTGTAGCTATCTTACATGGCAGTTCCAGCACCGAGTGGTCTAAGCATTCCTCGTCATGTGTGGAAAGCTTTCTGTGGGAAGCACCTGAGATGGCAGCTGCTGTCAGAGCTCACCAAAAAGCATCAAACCTACCTGTTTTCTGTAAGTAAGTGCCATTTTCTCTCATCCTCCAGTCCTGAGGACATTTTCGTTCTGACTGTCTGCACATGTCTGCCATTGACTGAGTATTGACTGGGAGGCATGAGCACTGCCTATGCAGTTCCCCCATGCTGTCCTGGCTTGGGGCAATCCTGTACACGGCTGGTGTGGTGACATGACAGCTGGGTGCCCAGAGTTGGATGCCCTGAATATTCAAACCTATTTCCTGAACCAGATTGTAAAACTAGGCACAAAGCACTTAAAAAATGGACAGAGTGCTAAACCACCCTTTTTGTCAAGTCTTTACACCAAACTCTCAGTATTTATCTGGAGTTTTAGAATGTGCCCTTCCCCACACTGTCTGTGCATGCACCTATATAACAGAAGTAACGTCTATCTTTACAAACATAACGTGTGCGTTATACTGGTTCACATTTCACTCTGTTATTTTATAAAAGTGGCCTGCTACTGGAAGTATAACATAATTAAATTCAAATATCTTCTATTATAGTGATTAAAAGTTATTGGGAAGTAACATTTTGGACTTCACTTGAAAAAGAAGTATTTACTGTTTACTTGCAAAATATAGACAGTATTCAGTGAGTCTCAGATATGCCATGTCATACTAAGAGCATATGAGGATCAAAATTCTTATCTTAAACAGATAAGGATTAATATCCTTATCAAATACAGAAATACAGTTTTTAAGCGTGTTTGGGCATATTGTATGCACAAGCCTTTTGAAAAATTACGTTAATCTGGGCCTAAATCATAGGCGTCATTTCTATCCAAACCTGCACTGTGGAGAGTACAACAACTCAGTCTCTTTTGTTCCAAAACCAGACTTCCCATTTAAACTGAAGTAGATGCCTCCCTGATTATAAAGACTAGTAATAACAATACTGTTAAATTTCCCTAGATTTGCATCAGTACTCATAGTGGATATAATTCAAAAGCTGGTTTAAAGGAGTTAATGTTACATTTTTCATTTGAAATGGCTGCGCAAAAGCCAGTTGTCTAAAAGCCAGAGAAGGATCTATATTACGAATTTTAAACATTGCTCACAGAACTGGTCAAGAACACTGTGCACTCCAAAAATATTAATGGCATAGCCATAAACCAAACAGTAAACACTTTTGGTGCATATGGAATTAGGGAACTTAACTTCTGTTATCTTCATAATTGCCTAAATTATTAGCAGACCAGAGTATATACTGTTTACGTTTTAGGTAAGGTACAATCCAACATAAACATGAATTATTAAAGCTGAAAAAAATCTTAGCTGTCTTTTGCAAAACAAAAATAAGAAGTAATCTAATATTGATACAGAAATTAATTACTAATCTAATGTTGAATTAAACCAATAGATTGCATTTTCACTTTATGGAAGTTTTATGCACAATCCAGAAATGTACAGGCCTCTAACTCTTGCTGATATCAGCAAAAGTTTGATTTCTAAATACATTTTAAAGTTCTGTCTGTATAAATGTAAGAATAAAATACCTGGAATAGTACAATGTGAATCAGGAAGAGGAAGATTAAATTCTGCTCTCCAAGGTGTCCGTTTCATTAGTCTTGAGGGCATTATCTTGGCTTTTGTCAACATATTAAATATCTTCCAGAAACTTTTCTAGAAGAATATTAGCACACTTTATTGTTCTTCCATGGTATCTATACAAAATCAATGTGGTTCTGTAATGTCTGCTCTAAAATACATCATATATCACAATGCTTGAGCAGCAGCTCAAATTATGTACATAAATACATGTATCTGTTTTCTAGTTTTTATTTGTTTTTACTGTTGCAGTTTAAAAATACACTAAGATGTAAAATATGCACTAAAATGTTAAATGCATTAAATGAGTCAACAACAGAAGTTATTGTCCTAACAGGATGATGATACCAGGGTCACATGAGGCAGTTCATAGAAGACAAGACTTGCCCCCTGCTCTAGCATGTGACTTAGTGGTAATGAATGAGTTTCTGAGGGGCTAGATGAGAGGGAAATAAGAAAAGGTAAGGCTGCTGGTAAAACACAACCAAAGCTCAGGGGGGAATAACCATCATGCAGCAGAGTGTCCACTGTCACCTGGAAGGTAACACAGGGACAAATCCAGAGAGTGTCTTGCTGAAGGGCTGTAGTGTTGGAGTTGTGGTAGGAATCTGTTCTTGGGATGGTGACCACCTGGAAACACACGGCTGCCCCCTTGCAAGGCTCAAAATAGCTGCCAGAGCTGATGAATGGATTGCAGACATGCTTGCCAGGTATCCCCTTACAGGCCAATGCATCTAACAGATGTTTGCAGAAAAGTACTCCACTGTTGTCCTCTGCATCATGTAACTTCTGCTATGAATGGCATCTTTTTAATTTAGCTTATTGATCTCTTTGACAGAAAAATATTTAGCTTTTTATTTTACCATCTGGTGCCTTAAAAAGCTTTGTTCTTCTGGGAAATACTGTTCTCCAAATGGGTAAACTTGTCAATGCCCTCATACAGTTCCAATACTTCATTTTGTGGGCACAAAATACTAAAAATTGTTAAATGTGTAGTTACAGTAGGAATTTTTTAGATTGGACCCTATTCAAATTATCCTTGATTGTTCAAAGGATTTTGGCTGATGAGGTGTTCTCAGACCTCTTTGGGCAAACAAGGAGAAAGATAAATGCCGGTAGTTTTAGCTCCATGCTCTTCCTCTTGCTTTTGTCTGTACTGCAGCATTCAGCAAAGACGCTAGTGAAGATGGGGTCCCTATTTGTTGGAGCTGCTCTACACTGCAAGGCTTGACAGGGATACTTTTTTTGGCTTGGTATTTTTCTGGCTTGGGCTTATAGACTGGCAAACATTTGAATGGTAAAACTTCCTGAGGGAGACAAGGCATGGATACTGGTCAAGTGAAAATCCATTTGCAGCCTTCAGAACTTAGATCAAGCATGGTACTGCCTAAAAAGTAGAGCTGAAAAGAGCATGAGTTCCTGTCCAAAGGCTGTCTGTGGGAAACCCAGGGAGACATTCAGGCTGTTCTCACCCGACTCCAGCCCAGGCGCCTGAAATCCTGTGTGTCTTCTAATGTTAGTAGTAAATCCTGGAACTTCAGTGATGGTTGGATTGAGTTTGCAGATAAGATATGCAGGTCCTTCAGCAAATGGTTAATCTGCAAAAATAACAGTTTTCTGAAGGGAAAGTGGAGCTCTGAAATGTTAAAAGGAGCAAATCTTCCCAGAACAAACCCTTTGCACTTTGAGGAATGTTCCTGTCACCAGTGTTTCTGTGCAAAAAGATTTTTGGGGAAAAAACCCACACAATTTCTCTTTTTGACTCCATTCCTAACAGCAAAGGATATTTCACTCTTACTTTCTGTGAGGGCTTGGCTAACCAGCTTATAAGTGACTTGTTGCACCGTCAGAGTAACAAAAGGTCTGATGCATTTCAGTCATAATGGAAGCAACAAGAATTCTTGTTTCTTTTCTTCCTATGCAAATTTCAGCATTTCCAAAGGAACCACGAAAGCCTGAATTTATAAAAACTATGAAGATTTTTTTAACATCTGGAAGAAAAGTTGAAAAGAGGGGGCAGGTTTCCTGCCTTATTTTTTAGAAAGAACAAGAAAATAAGTTAAATCAAGAAACAAATCAATTTCTGAAAAGAAATATCAGGAAAAAATAGATTTCTGTATTAAGGGGGACTTACATACAGAGGGTCCATCCACTGCTTCAGGGAACAGCCCAGGCTGTCTCTTCAAGCTCAGAGCCCAAGTGCCAGCAGAGCAAAAAGTTAGGAGGCCAAACCTGTTCCTAAGTAAAATATAAATTACTTATGGCAAATTAATGGAGGCATTAGTTGAATATGGTTTATTTTTATTTCCTTGGATTGAGTGCAGTTCACAGCAGACATGTAATGATTTACTTTAGCTCAGTTTTTTTGCTGGCCTAGGAAGCTGCAAATATGCCCAGTATCTTCCATCAGCTTGACTAGCCAATATCAGGATTTTAACTTTTGGGTATATATTCCACTTTCTGGCCTCCCAGCATTTCCTGGACACAGTGGGCTAACTGTGATTTAATCACACCTTTTTTGGTTGGTGTTCTCCTGTTGACTTCTACACAGTTGGTCTGGTAGCAACCAGCTAGAAACATACACTTAAGGGTGTGGTACCTACAGCAATGCAGCTGCAGCAGGGTGCATCTCAGGCAAGCACAGATCTGCCAGAAATCCTATCTGAAGACTGAGGCCTGAGGTGTTACACTAACTAATTTCTCTCTGATTAGTTTAGAGATAGTTCAATTTTAGCTGAAGAATGGATATACTGCAGCGACGAAGAGAGCTGATGGTTATATAGGCAGATGCAGCGTGAATGAGACCAAAAAAAAAGAGCCAGGGCTCTTCAAGCACTGCCTCAAATGTCGTGGCACAGGAGAACGTATCATGAAGGCCCGATCCCACATGCTCTAGACAAAGTGATGCTCATTTAATTACTGCAACAGATCCTTAGACAGAAGTAATAGCTGGAAAGTGTTTGAGAAACATTACTTTGAATAATGGTAGTATCAATGCTGATAATAATAGCAATAATAATAGCAATAATAATAACAATAATCTCACCTGTTACAGCTGCCTGTACAGCTTCAGACTGTGGTGAACTGTCTCTTTGTTAATGAAGGGTGACCATGACTTAAAAAAGATGTACAGGTTGTGTTTCCCATATGGCTTTAATACCCTTTCCAGTGTATATACTGAGAAATTACTGTCTACCAGGGAAGAAAGTCACAGAGGCAGAAAGAAGTCATCAGTTCTGAAATATCATAGTAGTAAAGCTGTAAATGCTTGCTGCCTGTTTGTAGTGGCCAGAGGTTTCAGCTGCAGACAGCAGAGGTCTGACAGTGGACAGCTTACCTCTGAGAGCACCACCGATGGTCCCCATGAGAGCAAGTTGGTAGGTACTGCCCTGCAGTCTAGCCTGTACATGTTCTGAAGAGGCTTACAGAAGCTTACAGAGGCTTACAACATGTCACAGGCCTACGCAGAGTGGCTGCGTATTTATTCTTCAGTAGATACATTTATTTTGTATAGAAAAAGGAAGAATTTAAAAACTAATTTTCCAACAAAGGAAACATCCTCAGCTAATGGGGAAACATGAAGACTTACCATGAGAGAAAATCTTAAGCACACATTTAGTGTTTAGTTTGAAGTATGTGTTTTCCTATGTTTCCATCCAGAAACTGACTTGTTCTAAACCAGCATAGAAATTGCTGAGTGTGTCTTGGGCTGCACTGGAAGGCTGATGGTCTTATCTAGTAAAAAAAAAAAAAAAGTTATTTAGGAGACTCACAGGAAGGGTCTTGCAGTAACCTGTGCACAACAGAGCTGTTGACTTTGATAGTAAAAATATACATGTTCAATGTGCTAAAATAGACCAGCTAGGTGAAGTCAGCATGGGTTGAGAGAGAGAGAGAGAGTGTGTGTGTGTGTGTGCGCGTGCGTGTGTGTGCGCGCGTGTGTGTGCGCGTGCGTGTGTGTGTGCGTGTGCGTGCGTGTGCGTGCGTGTGTGTGTGCGTGCGCGTGTGTGTGTGCGTGTGTGCGTGCGTGCGTGTGTGTGTGTGTGTGTGTGTGTGTGAAAATATGTTTTACACATTCTGTCAATGTCAGTTCATTTTTCATGGGGAGACAGTTTTGATTTGACTTTTTCCAGCATCTGTTATTTAGGTGGCACTACTACCAATATGTGGTATTACTATTAATGTAGCATAGAATCATAGAATCATTTGGGTTGGAAAAGACCTTTAAGATCATCAACTCCAACCATAATGCTACGTATAAGAGTTTTTAGAAGCCTCCATGTGAAATCTCCTGAATTTGTTCCATGAAATTACTTCTTTTCATTATTATTAATGTGGTAGCATTATTATTATTGTGGTGGTATTATTATTAATATTATTATTACAGGGAATTATTCAAAATCTGATATTTAGGAAACCATAGACACATTTATGGTTTAAGATGGGCACACATGCAGCTAATCCTTCCCAGAAATAGGCTCCAGAATAAGCTGGACTGCTGGTGTGCTTCCTGTAGACCTACTACTCTAAGTTTCCTGTTCTGAAGCCAAAACAGGGGTCACCATTTGGTCCAAATGAAGATGCTCTTGACCAGATTACTGATTTTGTTTACATCACATATGCATTCCTTATTTACACCTATAAAAGGCAGGACGGAAGAAAGTCCTGTGCCTGTGAGGGGAGAATGAAGTACCACTAGGCTACAAAGCTCAAGTTCACTGAAAATGAGCTGTCCACAAGTACAAACAGTTGTTTATCAGATGGAATGCACCATTGCCCAATTTACCTTACTCTGATCGTATCACATCATTTGCCAAGCTTATCTAGTGAGTGAAGTCAGTGGTTGACGTAGTGCTGCCCAGGCAGAGAATGAACTTCAGTTAAGTATCAGGGAACACAAACAAGTTAGTGAACTTGTTTATATCATCTTAAAGTAAAATAAATTAGCTTTTATTTCTTCTGTGGGGACCTGACACGGTCCACACCAAACTGAAATTAAGAGGTAGGATTTTTCTAAACCCACAAATTATTGCAAACACAGACGTAAATCAAGAAAAAAGGATAAACGTCAGAAACACATACTGCAGTGACTAAGCACTATAGATTTTCAACAAAAGTGTTTGCTGGAAGAAAGGCAGCATTGTGAATGAAATATGCCTATATGGGTTTTTTTGAGCAGTCAAAAGTTACAGGTAAATTTGACTTTGAACCAGTGATAGTACTATCTTACTGCATTTGATTCCATTCGGTTTAGTTGGCTATGATTTACTCTTCAGCTGTTCTCCCATTCATAGAAGTCAATATACAATGTGGGTGACACATTACAACATGTGATTATTTATTAATTTATTTATTTATTTTAGTTTAGCTCATTTGTGAGTGATTACATGCTTTTCTTTTTTTATCGTGAGAGATTTAAAAGTCATCAGAAGATGTGCTGAAAACCACCTGGACTTCTCCGGGGTTGGGTGATGTCCAGTCAGACCCCTACAAAGGTTAGAGAGGAACCCCTGCTTCTTTACATACCATGGCAATTGGGACTTAGTCACTATCCTGGCTTTCCCAAGGTCATGAAGCTTCTGGTTTTTTTGTGCTCTCCCAAGAAAGCCTTAAGGTTTGACACCCAGGATACATGCTGCAAAACTCAGAAATGAAAACTCAGCTGGGCCAGTTGTCCTTTCTGCTCACTATAGGGTCAATCTCATCTCACCAAAGTGTAGATCAGATTCAGGGTCTCTGTGCATGATGGCTGGTATCAGGGCTTGGGGCAATTTCAGCAGCTTGAAGATTTCTCTGAAAAGGTTGCCTCAGTTCTGGCCCCCCTCTGTGAAATGATCTCTGCAGGGAGCAAGAGTGGTGAGGCAAAGACGACGCAGGGGCTGTCAGCACATGATGTGCCACGCTGCTTTTGTGAGCTGGGTGACACCACTGAACCAGACTGGAGCAGCCAGCTTACAGCGGAGAGTGCCCTACATGTATTTGCATTGTTCATGCTTGATTTCTTACTGTGCATGAATCACTTTTCAATGATTTGGCCATATGCCGTTGAAAACACAAAGGTTCTCATTTTCCCCAGGGCAGGACGTCTATTAAAATTACCACTGCTATCATAGACTCTTGTTTGGTTTACGTGACAATCTGTTCTCTTCAACATGTGAAGGATTGAAAGTTTAGCCAATTCAAGAAGACCCCAGCAAAATACAACAACTCTTTCCCTGTTCCTCAGTGTATACTCAAGAAATAAATGGGACACAGATTTGGGAAGAGAAGTTCGATGTTACAGCCACCTGGCTTCTTTGGTGAGTCCACCTCCATTCTCAACAGTCCAGGTTAGCTCAGTCTGGCCCTCTGTGGACCTTCTCTGAAGCATCGCATTTCACTGTAACAGCAGTTCTGTGAAAACAGATTATCTGCCTCTCTTTTCATTTAGCATCAGGTTTGTGCAAATAGAAACTGATGACTCACTAGGATTGTTCTGGAACTGCCTCATTAGACTCTGGAGAAAATACCACAATGGCTTTTCCAGAGAGGGCAAATGTGGTTCCCTGAATAAACACACTGTATTAACTGGTAAGCCCCCCGTGGTGTGGTTGCTCCATGTGTGTATGTATCTTTCTGCCTGCTTCTGAACCAAGCCTATTTATGTAAAGGCTACTTGTGCAAATGAAAATGCTGTTGTTCCAAACGATACATACCAAGCAGTCAAAAAGTGTATTGAGTTTCTAGCTGGCATAAAGCCAAGGCTTCAGTGCTTTGCATGGAGTCCCCAGCTCATGAGTAGCATGCACAGTATGATGGAAAGTAGCGACAGTCTGGCATTGAAAAGCTTTTGCATAGTTTGGAGTCTCAGTTACAAGAAAACCCTAAAAGAGTGTGTAAACAGGCTTATCTATCTTTGTATTATGAATTTCTAGTATCAATACTGTAAATAATTACTTTGAAAAATAAGGTAAAAAGGACTAGCGCAGCCATACCAAACAAAACAAAGTTGCAAGGTAGCGGTCGGAAACCTATGCAACGAAATGTCTACAGTGCTTGAAAACACCATATGCTGCTCTGCCAAGAACTCTAGCTGTGCCACTTAACTGTGCTGAGCATTAGTCATGAAGGAAGCCACCCTCCTGGGAGGGAATTGAAGTTAATGATCCTGCCTTTACAAGGCTTCCCAATGCAGGAACCCTTTCCAACCGCAAGCCTGCAGTCTTCTATTGCAGCAGGGGCCACCATCTTTTTTAGGACTTCTTCTGCAGTATAACCAATCAAAATAAAGTTTGAAAGCCTAGTTACAAACCCATTTCTAATGCATTTTCTAGCATATTACTGCCCTGCGAGCTTTGGGTAGTAATATCCCTTGATGCCTTTTGGAAAAAAGAAACCTGCCCTGGTAGGTCCCTCCCAGCTCACCTTCCTACACCATGGGCAAGAACACATTTGGGAATCCAGCTAAGAAGCTTTGTCAGGGCCTTTCACTACCATGGCTTGATTCACACTAGCCTTTTCCCCCATCCAGCAGATGTTGCCATTAAAAAGTGACTTCAGATCTGCCGGATTGCTTCCCAGGGAATATCTCCCAGTGTCAGTGAAATTCTCATGGAGCTTAAGGGACATGCAGGGGTCAGTGGTGGACCCTCAGTGAAAACGTTGACACCAAGCACCAACCACCACTGATGTGAAAAAGGAGATAAGATACACCTCAGCGCTTCAGTAAAATCCCATGTCACCTGTAATGGCATTTTGCTGTCTCCATTCAGTGACCAGTTCAGGGCCTTGGCACCCCACAGCTCACACATGTTCCTCTCCTTCTGAAGGAAGCCAGAAACATGAAGAAGTGGAGAGAAAGCTTTGTGCAGATGCTAGTAGGTGGAAGAGAAAACAAGTGTTCAGAGAACAGCACAAAATTCAGTGTCTTGCCAGGTTTTGAAAGTAAATAATGACATTCTGCTATATTCTGCCTAAAATTCTCTTTACGGTTTCTCTCAGACAAGGTTTAAATACCTAATTCATCACATTAATTTACAGACTGAAGTGAGGCACTTAAATTAGGAACTGTCTCTCCTCTTTTTTGGCAACAAGAAAAGGAAAGGGCTTGTAGAATGTGAGGTACATCTAGTGAAAACATCAACTCAGTTCTCAGCAATAGTCAGAGAAGTGAAGGAAGACCTGAGCTGCTCATAAAATGGTAAAGGACTAAAAAGGGAATGCCATTATGCCACTGCATGTATATCTATGATATCTCTGCATCTTGGACACTGCATTTGGTTTGAAACAGTTCAGAAAAAGTCAAAGAATCGAGAAGTTACAGAGAGGAATGGCAAGATTTATGAAGCTAGAGAACAGCTTTCCTACAATAAAAATTCAAACAATTTAAGACACTTCAGTCTGGAAAAGAGCAGAACTCAAAGGTCTGTAAAGTCTTGAGTGACTTGTAGGAGTTGACCATTTTGTGGGTTTTTCCAACACAAAACCTGGGGAACACTGACTGAAATAAACATCGTGCGTACCAGCTGAGCACAAGGAGGTGGGTCTTCGCAAAACATGCAACTCACTTGTATCACTCCTTGTTGCAAGACATTGTAAATGATAGTTGTTTGAATTTTCAAACTAACTCAACAAATTAATGGAAAAAGTCCACCTAGGTTTACTAAACCCAAAGAAACCACCACCTAAAGATGGAAGAGCTCTTTCGAAAGTACTCACCAGGTTTTTCTAGGTCTTTCCTGCTCTTTCATCCAGTCTAAACAAGTCCCATTAAAGGTCATCTGGTGGATTTTGTAAGGCTGTTTAAACCAGCTTTTGATTTAAACCAGTTGTTGTTATTATCAACGAACTTGGAATTAGTCACTACTCTGTCCATTTTTGGAAAAACAGTCATGACTTGCAAAAGACTTAGAAAATGCTAAGCAAATATTCAGAGACTGAATAATTGCTTGAGTGAACAGAAAGAGTCAATTTGTCTGTGAACTGGTTTGTAAGATTAGTAAATCTGCACACCTAAGGTAGCTTTGGGGATGGAGCTTCTGATTGTATCACACAATAATGATTGTGCAAGGGCTTATGAAAACTGGTTTGAAAATGGACTGACCTTTAGTCCAAAATATGTGCATGGCCTAATTCATTATATTTTGAGCTGTCAAGCAGGTGATGCCAAAAGCAAAAACAACTGCAGCTTCAGAATGCTGAAGGAAAGAGAATCTGCCCAGGCAAGTCTTACCTACTTAGGAAAGCAAGAGAGAGCATCACTGAGAAGCCTATGCAGATGATGAACTTTCTGCTTCCTCTGTCTGCTTCCATCTGACCCTGTCTGGGAGGCTCCTGTTTGAGGTTACACCTGCAGTCTTGTTCATGTCTTTACAATTTTGAGGTTTTTTTCATTCATATTCCAGTTGCTGTAATGGAATAGAAAATGTATGTGTGGCTTAACTGTGGTATTAAATCTTTGGTAGCCAGGGAAACAGAGAACACACATGGGCAACTCGTCTTGTAAAAATCTAAAGCAAATTATCCATACTGTTTTATTTGTTTAAGGGATTTATGTCCTTGTTTTGGCTGAAATAGAGTTAACTTTTTTCTCAGTAACTGGTACAATGCTGTGGTTTTGATTTGGTATAAGAATAATGTTAAGTCAAGGACTTTTCAGCTCCCCATGCTCTGCCAGTAAGGAGGTGCGCAAGAAGTTAGGAGGAGTCACAGCCAGGACAGCTGGCCCTAACTGGCCAAATAAATATTCCACACTTTAGAACATCATGCTCAGTAGATAAAGCTGGGGCAAGAAGAAGGAAGGATGTTCAGAGCTGTGTTTTCTGTCGTCCCAAGTAACCATTACGCACGATGGAGCCCGGCTTTCCTGGGGATGGCTGAACACCTGCCTGCCGATGGGAAGCGGTGAATGCATTCCTTGTTTTGCTTTGCTTGTGTGTGTGGCTTTTGCTTCACCTATTGAAATGTTTTTATCTCAATCCACGAATTTACTCACTTTTACCCGTCTGGTTCTCTACCCAATCGCACTGTTGGGGTAGTAAGTGAGCGCCTGTGTGGGGCTTAGATGCCAGATGGGGTTAAAACACTGCAGAAGAATGGCTGCAGAAACATGGCTTTAGAATCTCTGAAGATCTGCACAATCCAGGCCTGGTATTAGGATAGGCCTGTAACCAGAATTGTACTGAAGTTGCTGTGCTGAAGTTAACAAGAAAGGCAGCCTTGAGCTACTCTTGAATCCTGAGACCAAGTAATTATGTTGTGCCAACAGGTCGTGGCTGTAACAAGCTACAGCTGCTGGGAAAGCAGGTGCAGGGCCAAGAAAGGTAGGGACCAGTATGGGAAAATAGGGAGTAACAAACTGCAAGGCTGAAGCACAGCAACACAATTAGCTACATGGATAGAATGCTTATTTAGTCATGATAATTAGGGGTGTGAGAACCGCACGCGCTTAGAGACTAATAACCAATTCTATTTCTGATTTACGAATATGCATGTGTATCGGTTCTATACAAGTAGTGTTAGAAACTAATAAAGTTGAGCAAGATGCATAACTCATATTGAGCGTCTTCTTGACTCCGGCGAACCCTTCTTCCAACAAAACACAACAACTTATTTTCTCATTCAGATAAGCCAGTGTAAGAACATCTAAAATGTCAAAATGGAACTCACACTGCAACATACAGATCCTCATCTTAAACCCCCTAGTTCTTAACAGAGTTTTCATCTGCAGGTGTAATTTTTGCCTATTAAAATCACAAGGATTAATCACAGACCCATTGTTTGTCTCCAAAAACTTGGATCATCTCTCAAGATGAGATATAGATTGCAGACAGCTTGAGACTGGACATATTTTCTTGCAGGTTGCTAGTTCATGCTTGCTAGTAATAAGAAGGAAATTGCAATTAGGTGGTTAGGCAAAAAATGAGATGTACTGGGGTGAAAATACTGAAATACTATCCAGTAATCTCAAAAGAAACAGAAAAGGAAAATGTCTCCTCTTGTTTTCAGTGCGGTTTACCTGCTGCCAGCCAGAAATTAGAACTGCTGAAGTGCTAGGAAAAATGTTTCTGTCTAGAGCTTTACACTGCAGCAGGGCACTCAGGTTATGAGTAAAAATGGGAAGAAACTTTTAGGTAATTGGTATAGGTAACTGGCTCCTTTTGATCTGTTTTGTATAGCCAAGGAAGGCCTCCATAACAGTTTTTGTTCTGTTGCTTGCTTTATATATATATATATATATATATAAAGCCAGTATCATTATCTAGGGTTGCTACATCAATTAATAATCAAGTACAGACAAACCCTTAGGCATAATGGAAAGGGGGCAAAGTGGGGCCTAGAAGCTGTGTGTTAGTTTCCATAGCTTATTTTTAGATTAGCAAGAAAAGGAAACAAGAACAAATGTAAAATCTTAATGATAATCAATGTAAGAGAGAGGTGCATACCTTGTTTTAAAGTGTCGCACTTTGCTATTGCCCCACAGCATGCACTCGCTGTACACACAGGACTGCATGCACACACTCATGGGCTCTGCGGGGCCTGAGATTGGCCTAGACAGTTCAAATTTGCCATAGAGAGATTCTGAGGTCCAGGGAAGAGATGATGTCTACTGAGAGTCCAGGTTGCCCAAGTACATCATGGCTTTTTGTGGTGTCACCTGTTGGGTGAGAAGTAGACAGGGCTAGAGGTGTCCACCCTTGGGTCTAGACAGTCCTAGCAAAGTTTAAATGCATACATATACTTGTGCATATGCACACATACATGTACATTCCTCTCAAGCAGACAGCAGAAGGCAAGCCTGAAGGGATGTGAGTATAAATGTAGTATCTATATAGGCACAAAATTTGCAGTGGTTTCAGTGAGAGGAGGGTCAGTACTCTCTAACACCAGAGCTGGAGCAGTGCAACCCTGTGCACAGTCCATCCAGACTGTGAGGAGTCATGCATACCCCTAGGACAGCTGTAGCCTTACAGACAAACCATACCTGATGACAAGGTGGCAGTCTGACTCTCCGTTTGCAAGCTGTGGCAATAAATTGCTAGACCTCCTCAGTGTGAGGGAAATCTGAGCAGCTACTGAGCTGTAGCAATTTATGAGGAGATGGAATAAACCTTTGCAATTTGAATGGCTTTAAAGTGAATCCTTACTCTGGCAGGGGGAGATGTCTAATAGGTGATTTTTGCTGATCTGGGCTAGGTTCCGCTTTATTCGCAAAAGAATAAAACAGAGGCCCACACTGCACAGCCACGACTTCCCTGGTCAGTACTCAGTCCAGCAACCAGCTCCAGCAGCTCCAGCACTGACACTTAACAGCTGCACCAAAATGTGAAATTAAACAAAAACAATTAGTAGCTACCACAGGCGATCTGACTGGTTTAGCCACTGTATGACTTAGCAATGACCTGTTGCGAAGATCCACTCTGACAGCCCGTGCTGGGACCAAGTCTGCTCCTGGGTGTGTAGCGCTCAGTGACAGAAGCTGGCAAGCTCTACTTTTAAGACACTAACACCTAAGGAATGGTAATGACTGAGAAACTCCTGTTAATGTTAACTATGTGGTAGAGAAGAGATCATTCATTTCTGAGAAGAGTACCAGGGTCAACCAGAGGTGGCTGAGAAGAATTCATTTGAGACCAGACCATTCTGGCACTCCTCTCCAGGTGAGTGGTTTCAAGACCCTGGGGATGGCTTTCTGTGTCCCAGAACAGTTTTAATAGATATGGCAGGAGGCTTCACCTCCATTCAAGATCATTTCCTTCATTTTCAGTGTGTTTCAAACTATTTCTTACCATATATCTTATCAGCTCTTTCTTTCTTGGAGCTAGGAGAAAGCACGAATGGCCCTGAAATAAGGTTGGTCTCAACTATGATGTTATTTATCCATTTCTACAGTCTGCCACACCTGATGGTGCAGCCTGAGGGGTGTGGTGAGACCCTGGTATGAAGTGTAGCCCATCAGCCTACAAAGTACTTGTCTGTCAGCTGTTGACCATAGGAACCCAGAAGAAACCAGGCAGAAATGCCTCTGAGGTTGCTGGAGGGTACTGCAGTGCCTTTGCACTGTGAAAAGGCACAGCACTGGTACTGCTTCAAGGTGCTATTTCTGTGGCAGCAGGAGAGGTCAAGCCAGGGAGCCAAGATTCCTTCTATATCATCCTTATAGAATCACAGAATTTTTCTGGTTGGGAAAGACCTCTGAGATCATCAAATCCAACTGTTAACCCAGGACTGCCAAATCCATCACTAAACCATGTCCCTAAGCACCACACATATGCATTTTTTAAACACCTTCAGAGATTCCATCTCCTCACCGGGCAGCCTGTTCCAATGCTTAACCACTCTTTTCAGTGAAGAAATTTTTCCCAACACCCAATCTAAACCTCCTCGGTGCAATCTGAGGCCATTTCCTCTTGTCCTGTTGATTGTTACCTGGGAGAAGAGACCGACCTCACCTGCCTACAGCCTCCTGTCAGGGAGCTGCAGAGAGCAGTAAGGTCCCCCCAAGTCTGATTTTCTTCAGACTAAACACCCCCAGCCCCCTCAGCCGCTTCTCATAAAACTTCTTCTCCAGCCCCTTCCCCAGCCCCGCTGCCCGTCTCTGGACACGCTCCAGCCCCTCAATGTCCCCCTTGCAGTGAGGGGCCCAGACCTGAACACAGGGTTCGAGGGGCGGCCTCAGCAGTGCCCAGTGCAGGGGGACGGTCACTGCCCTGGTCCTGCTGGCCACACTGCTGGGGACACAGGCCAGGGTGCTGCTGGCCGCCTGGGCCCCCTGGGCACACTGCTGGCTCCTGCCCAGCCGGCCGTCACCCAGCACCCCCAGGCCCTTTCCCACCAGGCCCTTTCCAGCCGCTCTGCCCCAGCCTGTAGCGCTGCGTGCGGCTGGTGTGACCCAAGGGCAGGACCCGGCACTGAGCCCTGCTGAACCTCACACAACTGGCCTGGGCCCATCGCTCCAGCCTGCCCAGGTCCCTCTGCAGAGCCTCCTGCCCTCAGGCAGGTCAGCACTTCCCCGCACCTTGGTGTCATCTGCACACTCACTGAGGGTGCACTAGATGTCCTTGTCCAGATCATCAATAAAGATACAATTTAGTAACAGGACTGGCCCCAGTACTGAGCCCTGGGGAACACCACTTGTGACCGGCCACCAGCAGGATGTAACTCCATTCACCACCACTCTTTGGGCTTGGCCATCCAGCCAGCTTTTTACCCAGCAAGGAATACACCCATCCAAGCCCTAAACAGCCAGTTTCTCCAGGAGAATGCTGTAGGAGACAGCGTCAAAGGCTTTACTAAGATCCAAATAAATAACATCTACAGCCTTTCCCTCATCCATCCAGTGGGTCATCTTGTCATAGAAGGAGATCAGGTTTGTCAAGCAGGACCTGCCTTTCATAAAGCCCTGCTGGCTGGGCCTGATCCTCTGGTTGTCCTGCACGTGCTGTGTGATGGCGCTCAGGATGATCTGCTCCATAACATTCCCCGGCACTGAGGTCAGGCTGACATGCCTGTAGTTTCCCACATCCTCCTTCCTGCCCTTCATGTAGATGGGCTTCACACTGGCTGAAGTCCAGTCTTCTGGTACCTCCCCAGTTTGCCAGGACTTTTGATAAATGATGGAGAGTGGCTTGGTGGGTTCCTCCACCAGCTCCCTCAGCACCCTTGAATCCCATCTGGCCCCATAGATTTGTGGACATCTAAGTGGAGCAGCAGGTCACTAACTGTTTCCTCCTGGATGGTGGGGACTTCATTCTGCTACTCCTCATCCTCACCTTCCATCTCAGGGGGCTGAGTACCCAGAGAACAAATGGTCTTACTATTAAGGACTGAGGCAAAGAAAACATTAAGTACCTCAGCCTTTTCCTCATCCTTTGTGACAATGTTCCCTGCTGCATCCAGTAAAGGATGGAGATTCTCCTCGGACCTCCTTTGGTTTCTAATTTGTAAAAACAATTTATGTTATGTTTTACAGAAGTGCCACGTGTTTCCTCACCTGGTGCCCCAGAAACTGTGAGCAGAGCCAGAGGCTGCTGGTGAACTGGGTTGCCTTGCTTTCTGCTCTGACGTGAGCAGCTTCGCAGGAGCTGACCCCTGAGCAAAGCTCAAAGGAGGGGGATGAGCAGTAGCATAGCCTTGTGACTGGTGCAAATGAGCACTGCTGGTCCCAGATGTTTAAAAATTGCAGGACCCAGCAGAATCATGTAATTAGCTAGAAAAAATATTGGGAGATTAAAATAAAGCTTGGGCTCTTTTTAGTTGCTGTCTCATTTTTTGACCTTTAGAACAACATTCAACTTGCATTTTCTAGCTTTTCTTTACATTTGTGACAAGTAGAAATATACTCTTATTTTATCTTTTTCTTATAAAAAAGAAAGAAAACTACACTGTCTTTATTTAATCTCCTGACTCGTCATGAATATTTTGAGATTCAGGATCGAATTCTGAGGGGGGTAGGAAGTGCCTTTCTCACTTGTCATGCCAGCAGGCCACCTTTGCAGCACAGCACTGTCACCTGTGCTCTCACACTCTTACTGTATTTCCTCACCTTTCCACATAAAAAGCCAAGCACCTGCACTGTGGACTCATGAACTGAGATGGTGGGCAATCCATGCAAGGGAAGAGAAACATTCCCCATCTTGTGTTTTATTATGCAGAGGTTTATTCCTTCCTCTCTCCCACCTCCTCGTTGACCAGTCCTTTGAGAGCCTGCAGCATCCAGCTGGGCTTTCACAGCTGGAAAGAGGTGTGGGCTGCAGACAAAACCACCACTGTCCAAAACATGCTTCACGCGTGAGCAATGCATTGATTTTGTTTCAAAGGTTTCTTTCTAATAAAATGAATGTCAATAACTATAAACTCTCTGACAAAATGTGGCATGCACAGCATCACAGGAGCCAAGTTCAATTAAGCGAGAGGAAGGCTGTTTTGCTCTTGTTTGAGAACAGCAGGAAGAGAACAGGAGGTGGAGAGCTGTAATGTGTTCGTCTGGAGATGAACAGTGCACAGCATGGGGAACAGAGAAGCTGAAGGACTGGGATTACGATGTGTGAATTTTCTGAGCTGCATGGTTATTCGCTGACCTTTTCCACCAAAGCTTCAGTGTTATTAGAGGAGACCCTATTAGGATGTGTAGCAAGGCAAATGTATTCTCAGATTCAGAGGACTGTACTTGCTTTTGAGCATCATCCTTACATGCTGCTCATATTTAGCAGCACATATATTTAAGGCAGAGGTGATTAAAGACACCAAAAATAAAGCTACCACATATTCCACTCTATGGTATTATCTCTTCTCAAGTTTGAGGGCCATACTGAGATATTTCAAGTACGCCAGGAGTTATATGTATAGGGAATTCCTGTAGGATTTCACTGAAATCCATACTTTTACAGGCTTTTGAACCACTCTGTAGTTATTTAGTAGGGACTCTTTTCTGCAGAATGGGGCATTGAAGGTGGCACTGACATGACATACTGCAGCCATCCCAGGGAGAGAAATGCTAGCTTTACTGCATTGTAAGCTGATGCTACTGAACCTGCCACAGGTGTTCCTGGACCCAAGAAAAATGTATGTGTCCTCTTCCTGCTTTACAGCACACTGTGCTGAAAGTTTCAGGGCAGTGACAGTTGTGACCAAAAGTGTCACATAATAGGAGCTTACAGAGATGTTCAGCTGGAGGCAGGGTTTTGTGCAAGTGGGAGCTAGCTAAGCAAGAGGGGCTCCCAAAGCTGCGCTAACATCTAGCATCATGGGTACAGGAACAGCTATTTTTAGATGACAAGAAAACTTGTCAGGGTAGCTTCAGCAACAGCGTATTTACAGGATAGGGGAGGTCTCGGTGCTGCTGAGGACCAGGCTGTACCTGCACTGAGGGCAGGAAGAGGATGTGTTCAGCATGATGGAGACAAAAAGGAAAAGGCTGTTGCTTAGACATGTTTGTTTTGTCCAGGTGTGGCAACTGAGTGGCACTGGGTCCTGGCTTAGCTGGCAACCCACAGAGCAGGGCAGAGCTTTGGGGAATGCACCTAGGGCCAACACTAGAGCCCCTCCATGGGGTAGAGAATGCACCATCTTCATCTCCAGGTCCAGGTCCAATCCCAGGGAGCCGTCCAGCCCTGCCTAAATACTATAAGGAAGGCAGTGAAGCTCTTTCTTTGTAGCAGAATTTTGGGTTAGAAACAGAAAAAGCCTTACTTTTTCTTTGGCTCTGCAAAGCAGGCTGCCTGTGTGAAAGGAGAGTGGTGGTGGTGGTCTTCCTTGAGGCTGTCTCCTGCAGGCACACAGCACTGCCAGGGGGCAGGTAGTCTGGAGTACATGAGCTCAGTAGCACTGAGGAAAGAAGCCCACAGCAGGAAGTAACGAAAGTGATCATGAAGGCCAATAATTCTAGATTTTGTTACAAGAGGGTGCTGCTTTTCAGCCAGCTTTAGCCCATTCAGTGAAACAGCCTGCGTTACCCAACTGAATGTAAACAATACTGAGTACACAGTGGCTGCCTACGTTCCACCTTTAGAGCAATTGCACTGAACTTACTCATTATCATTTTGTAGAGAGTGTGAAAGCAAAAAGTTCTGCATAAAGATGAAATCCATTCCTCTTAGTGTACCAGATGCAGAAAGGTCTGTACTGGTGGTCCTTCATTTTTTCCCATAGGCCAAGTGAAAATAATTCCTATTACTTTGCACAGGACTGTGGGAAAATTAAGAAAGGATAACAATTAAATGGCTAGCTCCCGATCTTGCAAAATGTTCTTCAAACATTTGGAAGCTTCATCCTCAGTAGAAAAACAAATAGCCAAAGAGGCAGCAACCCAGGGACACAGTCCTGATCACCTTGCTGAACTAGGTGCATTTTGCCCAGACAAATAAACATTACTGGAGTCAGCACAAAACCTTGCAAGAGTAAACTTTACCCTCATACAGGAAGAGACTTGCAGGTAAGGTTAAATAATAGTTTTTTTCTACTTCCCATTCAGTAAAAGGTTTTGTACACTAAAAGGAGAGGGAGATGAGACATGGTGTGCTCATGAAATACACAGAACAGGCTCCTACTTATACTAAATTGCAGTAACTTATTACACTGACTGCCTTTGACATAACTTTAAAATCTGAAGGACTGAAAACTTTTTGATAGCTGTTGCTATCAGTAATGGGTGAGCCAGCCAATAGCAGTGTCTAGTGGTTTTGGGGGAAGAGAACTTTAACCTGCACTGAAAAACAAATCTCCAGAAAAGAGGAGGAAAAAAGCCCTTATTGGTTTTTCACTTTGCCACAACGTGTGAATAACTCTCCTGAATAAAACTAACATGCAGTGGGATAAAGTTCATACCTGCTGCAGAAAGCACTGGAAATTCATACTCAGTGCTCAGCTTACCCAAAATGCTGAGTGGGTTTAAGTCACTAATAATTACCACTGTGAGCCAAGGAAATAATTGCCCCTCTTAGCACATGTTTTAGAGGCTTTTCATGTTTATGCTATGAAGGATATGATGTTAAAGCTACTTTTTAGGCAGAGGTTTGCCGAAGGGTTGGGAGAATCCTGAAGCACCCCCAAAACAGCAGGGGGAATAGGAAGAAGGCTGCAGTAGAGGGGAAGGAGCTGGATATTTTCAGACCCACTGCAGCTCTCCAGCAGTGTGCTGAGCTCCAGTCCACAATTACGCACAGTAGCACAATTTTTTCACCACTTTCCCACTCCCTAGCACATACAGCATACCAATTACCCGTTGTGGTGATGTGATGGCCATAATAAATTTACTGTCACTTTAAAAAAAAAATGGCATCAGATAAATGTTGTCAGTAAAAGTCCATGAAAAAGGCAAGGGAATGTGAAGCCTGGGAGTTTTTGTTAGGTCTTTCTTTTCCACCCTCCCTCCCCCTGCTCCTGACATCACTTTCTAGAAATATATACACATATTTTAAAATACACAGATATTTTTCTGTCTGTTGTCAGATATTTCAACAACACTGCTAAAGTCAGCCCTGCAAGGCTAAACTGGATAAGGCAATTTGAGAATTGTACCAGTCTACTGGTACAAACTGGCACAGTTCTGTTGAAAACAGTGGACCAGCTTCAGTTCACATCTACTGAGCCTTTCTTCCCTCTAGAATTGACCCTTTCAGTTCATACCTCCCAAAGCAAGCAAAAGTGAGCAGGGCTTTTCTGGCTTGCCCTGGGAGACCATGCAAGGAGAGGCACAATGAGAGGGAGGGCTCACACTGTCAAAGATAACCTCTGAGCACATTGCTTTTGGTGGCGTTGTGGCTGCGTGCTTGTACAGTGCCCTTGTGCAATGGGGGCCCCGGGGCTGTTGCTCCTGACGGGCTCCTGCAGCTTAATGACTTCACATTTGCATTTTGGTGGCAGTAACAACCTTAAGCTTGGAGGGCTCAGTCCCCTAAACACTGCACACACATGGTCTGGGGACTCAAGTTGCAAAATAGCTTCTCTGTCATACCCACAGCTCTGCAAAAATTATCCAGTCTTCACTGACAAGCAATCCTCTTAGCTGTCAAACTCTGCCTCACATGTTCAGCACTCAAAATTAAAAATCTTAAATAAAAGGGATACTTTGGGCTAAATGTATTCTAGAGATGAGAAAAGCTATTTTTACCTGTCTATTTAGTCACACTTAATAGTAATAATAGCATTACTTGGATTATGCTATGTTATTAATATTATGCAAAATACTAGATATCGGTTGTGACATTATCTTTTCCTTTCTATCATTAGACCAGAATTTCACCAAACAATAATTTGCCATGTAAACTCTTTTTTTTATTATTTTTTTTTTTTAATTTTACCTCTTTTATGTAAAGGCATGTGTACCCATGGCAGAGGAGCAGGAAAGAGCAGAAATCCTGGCAGGAATTGAGATGCCAGGCAAGAACATCATGCTGGCTAGAGAACGCTGAGCATAGTGGTTGGTGTTTTCACAAAGATGTTGATTTGTAAGTACCATTGCTCAGTGCTGACCCTCTCCCTGCTCCATTCCCACCCCACCCCACCCCACCCCCCCAAAAAAAACAACAAACCAAAACCAAAAACAAACACAGTGCATGCACTAGCCATCATCTTCATTATTAAGGACTCGGCCTGCTGGGCTGGGAGAAGGGTGCCAGCTGACATGGCACATGGCTCCCAGGGCACATTGGCTTGCTTGGCGGGCATGAGCCACCGCATTGCTGCAGTGTGCTGGACATGCCAGAGCTGCCAGCAAGTCCTTGGGTGGGCTGGCTGCCAGCACCCTTCATCAAAAGGCAGAGCGGCTGTTTGGAGCTGTCACACAAGCAGAGGTTTTATTCCTTGCCTGTTGAGATTCCTTAGGCTAAGGGCTGATACTGTCAAACATGAGTGCCACAATACAAACGTATCCTGCAGGGGGGACATTCATCTACCTCCTCCTGCTTTTTTTGGGCAAGATGGAAGCCCTCTGTGCAGGACCCACACAATGGAGGAGAAGGACACAGAGACTAACTCTGGTTTGGCACCTGTTGCTCAGGTGGTGGAATGTCCTGTGCCTGGGGAGAAGGTGCCCGCCCCAGGCAGGGCTCCCGCCATCCTGTGGGCACCCACCAGGGAAGGTACCAGGAGATGCATGTGCAACCATCTGAATGGGAGCCAGGGACATTTCTTCTGGTCCTCAGGTTCCAGCCTCTGAAACACCAGATCACATCAGTCCTCCATGTCACACCAGTGTATATGTGCCAGTGCCATCCCGGGAGCTTTCTCCAAATTTAATAACAGTGGACTTTGGTTTTCATGGTGTTTAGTTTAACATTCAGCCCTCTGTTCTGCAAAAAATATCTCTCTTATTTCTCAGAAATAGTAATTATTATTATTTTAAATAGATATTATGCCATTGACCAAAGATCGTCAATGTATTTTTTCCTCCTTACTAAGGCAGCCATCTTCCTGGCAGATACATTTGCCCCACTTAGTGGGGTGGATCCCATCTCCCCCAAGCAGACACTTCTCTCCAGACAGGATCCCATGGTCCAAAACCAAACTTTGCTGCAGACACCAGCTCTGCAACCAGCTGTTGACAGGCAGTACCTGTGCCCTCCTTCCAACACCCTCTACCCTCTCTGACAGGACTGAGAACACTGTCTTGTTCCCCATGCCCTTGACTGGCACGTCCAGAGCTTTACAGTCACCTTTGAAACTCCAGGTTGCCCCAGCAGTATCGTTGGTGTCCACATGCAGAATACTAGTCAGAGGGCCAGGCAAGCCTCAGTGGTCTCCCCACAGCATCCTGGATCCAGGCCCTCAGCAAGCAGTGAACTTCTGTAGACAACTGGTCAGTCAGGTAGGTGGGTGCCTCTGTCCCCTGCAGCAGGGAGTCGCCCACTGCTGTCACTTGCTGCTTCCTTATGGTGGTACTGCATGGTTAAGGGTCAGTTGGCCCTAGGTGCTTCTCTTGAAAGCATACCCAGCTTATCCTCAGCCTTGAGGGTGGTGAATCTATGCCATAGTTACAGGCCTTCAGATAGAGCAGGAGCCTTCCACTTGGTGCCAGAAGTCACCAGCTTCCATCCTTTGCTTTGCCCAGATGCTGCACTGGCCACTCTTCAAGGAAGAGACTCTGCCTGCATCTCCACTGCAGCTGGGTTCTGGAGCTCTTGAAGCTCTTGCATGTCTGAGATCCTGTCTTTCTCTTAGTTCTACTACATACTAATTTTCTTTTAAATTTATTTTTTAAAAAAATATGTGGGAGATGTCTTCTGCTGTGATTTCTATATTACAAAGAGAGTGAGGAGACAATGATGTTGGGTTCCTGCATGGTAGGAGAGCTTAAATAAGTAGAAATCCCTTATTTAACATGATTTTCTATCAACCTGAGCAAAGACATTGGAAACGTGTTGGAATAAAGTTGTCTTTGTCTAGCTAGCGTGTGGTTTTAGGAAAAAAAAATTATTCACCTACAGGGAAAACAGAGGTCAACATACCATTTAAGGTATGAAACATGTATGAAACCATGTTTAAGCTTGATAGGGCTGGTAGTTTCAATGGAAGAATATGTAGCTGAAGAAAACATCTTCAACAGACAAATCAAATGTTCCCATTTGGCCTGAGTGTCCTCTTGGTGTAAAGAGGAGGAAAGGGAGGGGAGAGGTGATACATGACAGGAGATAAAATCTTACTAGGACTACATAAACTAAGGCAGAATGGGAGGATGGAGAACACAAAACATGTTTTCTGTGAGGTATTTGGGAGTACTCCTAACATGAAATGTTGAACTCGTTCCCCCAAAAATGTTATTTACATTACTGTTGAAGCCAAATATTTTCTGACCAGCATTAATGCCCAGCTCTGAGGAAACTCTGTAGAAAGTGTACCCAAATGTGCACAGAAAACTCTCCCTGGCTTTCTTATCATGACTGAAAGACTGATCTTGATAACTTGTACCTTACCATGGCTCACAGAGAACTAGCTCATAGACATCACAGAGGTACTCTAACAGATCTTTGGCTCTTTGAGAACAGAACCTAAAACAAATTTGTGGACTATTGAAACTGCAGTTTGGGCAGGGTGAAGGAGTCACAAGGACAGAAGTCAGGAGCAGAGTTGCCAGGCCCTGTATCCGTGTTGCTCCAAGTGGATGAAGTATGGTGCATATGTTTTTAGTTGCACAAGAAGGTCGTGGGTTTGCTCCTTTTAAAAGAGGTGGGTGTCAGTCACTTCCCAGCTAACAATCAACGGGATGAGAAGAAATGGCTTGAAGGTGCACCAGGGGAGGTTTAGATTGGCTATTAGGAAATTTTGGCTATTAGGGTTGTCAAGGATTGGAACAGGCTGCCCAGGGAACCAGCTGAGTCACCAACCCTGAACATGTTTAAAAGATGTGTAGATGTGGTACTTAGGGACATAGTTTAGTGGTGGACTTGACAGTGTTGAAACAGTTGGACTCGATGGTCTTAAAGGTCTTTTCCAACCTAAATGATTCTATGATTCTATAATTGAAAGAGCTGATGTACTTAACTCTGTGGGACTGATCCTGCTATCTGAAAAAGTTCAACGAGTCATGCCTAAGAATTAACAAAATCAGATGAACTGGAAAGCATGCAAATGCTTTATAGCAAAGGGAGAAAAGTATCTGGACTCACTTGGTTATCATCTCAGGCAATACCTATTCAGAAATACACTATGAGCTAATCTGCTTGGCAAGCTAAATAGCTGGGTAGCCTCAGATAACCCTGCAGGGCATGCCAGCCCATGGTTGGAAGAGAGCTCAACCCTACTTAAAGGTATGTAGAGTCCTTGTTGTCTCAGGTTTTGCCCATGCAGCTAACAAAGTTCTGAACATTACGTGGTTGTGAAAATGCAGGGCTGCAGCATGGCCTCACCTCTGCTGCCCTGCAGCCGGGGATGGGAGCACTGTGTCGCCAGCAGTATGACCAGCTTCATTCAGAGCTATTTGGATGTGCCATTTGACGTCTGTGTGACCAGACATATTGTATACACGATGACGCTCTTGCAAGATGCGGACCTGGCAGCTCTGTACAGGTCTGATCTGCCAGCTGAGAAGACACCTTGTGGTATTCCTGCAATATGTGCAGTTTTCCTGTGTCTCTGCTGGGTGCTGAGAGTGGACCATCGTACCTGAACGTTGCAAAGTGTACCATGCTTTGAACATCTGTTTCCTTTCATCACGTCCAGGCTTACTGTGCCAGCAAGCCTGTCCATGCCTTGATCCCAGCCAGTAGCATGCACGTAAAGATTTACCTGTGATGGATACACCTGACCTCTATTTGTAGTTAGCATCAAGCCTAGGGAGCAACAGGCCCTATGCCCTGTGGCGAACCCGCGAGCTGCAAAGCTCCTGGCTGGCATGCAGGGGAGTAAAGGAGCCTTAGAAAAATATTTCAGAAGGTGGCTTCGAAGCCCAGAGGTGCAAGATAGCCAAAGTACAGAACAAGATACCAGAGCTAAAATGAAGACATCTATCTTGTCTATACTATTGACTAGCAGCCAAGTACTAATATTTCCATCAGGACAGGCCCAATTTGATCTCACCCTGAATTGCATGTGGACTGCAAGCCAGGTGACTCTCCCCTTGAGCAGGACACCTCTCAAAGTCTGATATGCCTTACCTGAGACCAAGGGGTCCTTCCCTGCCCGAGGCAGAGAGATCCCTTACTTGCAACAGATCCTCAGGAAGTGACTGATAGTATGTTGAATTAATACTAATGAAACATTACTAATCCTCGCAGCTTCTTGGCATTAATTATTATAAACTTTTAATAGATAATTTCATTAGACTTAAACTGCTGCCCAGGTCTGAGACTAAGGTTGGAGCTGGGTGCACCTAAACTCTATCAGGAGTTTAGAAAACAAGGGGTCCACTCTGAACGTTGTGACTCAATAGAAGGCTATTCCTTACCCTTTGTATCACTGGTCTCTGTATGAATCATTCTAACTCGATTCTAACTCAATTTTCCTTTATATGTTTCTTCCATGTGGTAATTCATAAGGTGGACCTTGCCATCAAACTTATTGAACCTGGGTAAACCACTGTTAAACTTTGTTAAATTCCATCGAATTTATTTAACTCTGTCAAGTTATTATTTTACCTCAAGAAAACCTATTGCTGCTTCTCTCTTTTGAGTGAGGTGTATTCCACTCACTTGCAACACCACCTCCTTACTAGTCTTGCACAGCAACAGTCCTGAGTCCTGCCAGTGTGAAGGACTACTTTGGAGCACAAGGGATGAAACCATGGCATGTATTTTCCCCACAGCACTGCTGGAGTCTCACTGCAGACCCCACACCTCTCTGCCTTGGGATGGCTTGCTTGTGCAACGTGGGCTTTGGGCAGCAGTTTCAGTTGGAGCTCCCTTGTTTTGGAGACAGAACTGGAGACCTACATGGTTAAAGAAATACTTGTTAGGAGACTGTAACCCCCAAGTGATCACAAAGGGCTATTGTCTATGTCTTCCGCAGCCTAATCCCAAGGCTTTACTACAGACTACACAGGCTCTTTCCTTTTCCTATCGGTTCTAGGCAGAGAGCTTACAGGTATACAAAGTGCCACAGAGTCATCATCCTTCAGTGACAACTTTACCTGGAATTCACCTGGGGATAGACTATAAAAGAAGTATTTCATGGCTTTACCTGCATAAGGTATCAAGGGAGCCTGACAGAATTAGTGAGGCCAACACAACTTCTCTTTCTACCTTGGCAAGGATTTCAGAAGATCCTTAGCACTGACTTTGTCCATCCAAAGTTGGCATACCATCCAAAAATCACACATACTTGTGAAGACACAATGCTGTCCGTAAGAAGCAGGAGGTCTGCTCAGGGAAGAAAACTCTCTGACCTCTGTTCTACAGCCTCCCAGGACTCAGTCACAACTCAGAATGAAAAAATAAACAATTACAAAAAGTAACTTGCAACCCACCACCCTTGAGACTGCTATTACTTTATGTTTCCTTGTTTTAATCTTCTATCACTAACTTTCAAACATGCTGCCACCTATCACCTTGCTACTACATCCATATGGTCAGTGCCTGCTTTGCAAACCTGGCACAAAGGGTGCAAGATTGCTACCCAGCCACCTTGATATCTAAGTCTGCTATTTTGCCTCACTGGCACAGCAAGAACCTGCTGCCATCCCACTGATAGGTATGATGACCTGAACTTTTATCACTCCAGGAAGGGAGAACAGCTCATCTTAAAATAACCGATTTGCAGCAAGCTGCCCTGCTGCCACTGTGAGGAGCGATGTGCTGCGGAGGGCAGGGATATGTCAGGCTAGTGTGAACTCACACCTGCCATGGCATTATCTCTGTGCCTCTTCACCGATTCAGTACTGTTGCTTCTGGCTTGTGATAGCTGGAAATTTGATCTCCTGTTATTTTTAAGACAGGTTCCCTTGCTCCTTTACTGGAGGATCTAAGAGAGGACGTGTCAAATAAAGGGCATGGGATCAGCGTGTGTCCTATTACACTGGTGCCAGCATTGCGTAAAAACTTGGGAATTAAACATTTCCTTTCAGCTACAACAATGTGTGCTGGTTTGTTTTTGTCCACAATGATTGCCTCACAGAAGATATCACATCAAGTACTACTCATTGAGTGGATTCATTTTATTTTGCTCAACAATATCTCTCCTCTTTAGTTAAAATTACAGGATATGTTCTCTGCTCCTCCTCCACTTGAAATGCTATGACATAACATCTTTTGTTATTGTCCTAGTGACTAAAATATGAGTTAATCCCTCACCACTGCTCAAGACAGTATGCCCGGCACAGAGAAGAAGGGTAGGTGGCATTATCTGCTGCTTTCACAGTACATGCTTGCATCTTCAAAACACAGGAATACACCAGTACCAGGTTACAAAACGCTGGTGAGATTAACATTTTGTGGCCTGACTGCCAAAGGTTTTGAGTTGCTGCAGCAGCAGTAGGATATGGAGGTACTTTGAAACTTGCTCACAGATTATGTTCATAAATTTGATTAAAAAAGCAACACTCTTCTAATAATGGCTGGAATCATGGTGGTAACTGTACTTTTCTGTAGGCCCTTCAAATCTGTTAAACATGACTTTTAAATAGATTCGTCTGTAAGAGAGGCCTGTCCTGATGCATGTCTGGATTCACAGTCTCAGTTGACACGTGCCATCCAAGGGCAGGACCGCATTTGCTTGTTAAGCATGTGTGCTTTAAAAACAGTTCTGGAGGTTTAGCAAGTTGTGTATTTCCCTCCCATGCAGCCCTGACTCAGCGCCCACCACATCACTCTGTAACACATGCTTTCACCTGAGAGGTGGTATGGGAGGTGGTGGCTACATCACTATCCCTTGAGACTTTTCACGAAGATGGAGAATGAACCATCACTTTTATCTGTAATCCTGGACTGAAGGATTACATTCTGCCTGCCTAAATCCTGTCCTCAACAGTTTTAATTATATATGATATTCCTTCTCCTCTAACAGAAGTTAAGCTAGGTTTGCTGTCCGTGGTGACACAGTTGCAGCACTTCACACCAGAGGAGATCACAGGTACTGTGGCAGGCGCAGCAGCCCCTCCAAGGTACTCACTTGCACATGCATGTATGCTTGCCGCACAATTAGATGCACTCGTGCTTGTAGAGGCAGAGCTTCACCTCTGTTCTGGTGGTGAGCTTCTGGTGCAGATGAATAATATATACGCCTAGCTGAATTCTGAGGGCTGTCTTTTATCCTAGTCAGACCTCATAAATCCAACTTAATATCATCTCTAGCATCACAAGGGCATTTGTTTTCCTGGGCCTTCAGCATTTGCATTCCCAGTATTATAATTAACACACCTCTAGTCACACACAGGTTGTATTTGGCATCTTCCACCTCATAGCTGCTAAGACCTACTTCCTTTATGGTAGCATGGCTTTTTGTGAGAAAATTAGCTAGAAAATTAACCTGGGGCTGCCTAAAATTGTGCCCATATCAAGACACTCTGTTGCTCACGTTGAACATCTTCAGACACACTTTTTAACTTACTTACAAGCATGGTGGTTGCTTTCCCCATTGTGCTGTGACGAACGTGGAGTTTGGGGAGCTGCAGAACAGCAAAGACTGCTAGGAGGAGACTCTAAGGCTATTGATATTTTTGTTAAATGCAGCTTGCTGTTGGGATGATATGGGTGGGAGTTTACTGATAGTTTTCCGTTTTAGTGTTCTACTTACTGTCCACAGACCAGTGGATTCATGCAACCATTTCCTACACCAAAGAAACAGGTAGATTAAACCAACGCCTTACATCAACAAAGGACTAGCTGTCCTTACCCTGAAGACTTTTCTCATGTGTTTCCTTTTTAGTATTGATCATTAAATGCTCACAGAAGGTCTTTTCTGGCAAAAGAGAGAGGATAGATCTCTTTTATGGTGAGATTGCTGTTCATTATGTTGTTGAGGGTACAAACTTCCTGTTACTTAAAGGAAAAGTACTCATCAATAATCAGAGTTTATTTTTTCTGTGAATATAGTTACTGGTGCTGGCGTAGAGCCAGTCTCCTCCAAGACACATTGAAGTTGGCTCCTTCACATGCAGAAGTGACACTTTACTGTGTGACTAATTAATTTCCTAATTAGCAGCTGGCAATCTACTATTATTTTTAATTAACTGATCCACCTAAGCTTATTCTAAAATGAGCTACTGTTTATCATTAAAATAAAAGTTATATCCTGATATTTATGCATTATGCCCAGCTAATATAAAAGGCAAGCTCTACGAGAGCTGTGCAAAGCCTGTGCATGCCTGACCATGTATGTTTGCACACAAGTGTTTGTGTGCAAATGCCTTCACACTGATGTATCCCTGACCCGCACACACTCCTGATTCCTAAGTGCACTTTTCAGTATGGTTTTCAGCTCATGACTTTTCTGAATGTTTCTTGCAGGTGGTTCAGTACCTATGTAGGCACAAATCAAGCTATGGGTGCAGTTTTGCACAGGAATGCCTGTATGTTCTCCTTGTCTGTTTATTAAATATGAACCAGTTTAAGGTAACTTTTGCTTTCTGGCATGTGAACAATAGTCTGTGTAAACGAGTATGGTCTGGTTTGAAAGCAGACTGAGGAACTTGGTTAAATTCAATCAGTTGGTCCCAACAGACTCTGTTTATGCAGCTGTGGCTTTCTATAAACTTGCTGCGTCGTAAAAGTACCATATAAATATAACTTAATGAGAAGTACAAGGGACCGTGAGTCCTGGAGTGACCGAAGAGATATTAACAGAAAAGTGCCCAAGCTATATTAGACCAGGTTGGAGTCCACCTGAAGCCTGGGAAGTGGAAACTCTCTGGGAGGTTTATTCCTGTGGGAGAGAGGGCTGTGGGGGGAAGGGCAGGACTGGGTCACTCATCTGAAGGAAAATAAATTCTAGAGAATAAGCTGTAGGAGACAGAAAACTAGACCCACACACTGGCCCTGTCTACCATTTGCTTTTGTTTCCTCGCATCTTTCACAGTGCAGATGCTTCCTGAGGCTGGGGGGACTTGGTCTGCACCACCACGGGAGGGAAGCACACATCACCCTCAGAGCACCAGCAGGGCCAGCAGACCAGTGGGTCTCCTCCACAGCCCAGAGACTGGCCAGAGGAGAGGGATAGCAGGTGAAAAACAAGAGACATCTCCTTTCCCAGCAACATCTGCCCGCCTGCCCACCCTGCCTGCTCACCCCATCTGACACACAGATCCTAGACCGCTGGCCAGGCAGCGTGCCACTTCTTATTCAGCTGGGCCCTGAGAAGGCATGGAGTTTCCTGGTGCCACCAGGCTGTAAAGCAGCCTCAAAACCCTACAAAATCAGCCGGTGCTGGCTTGAGGAGTGGGAAGCAGAGGAAATTTATTGTGGGCTAAAACCTGTGGGTTTTACACCATTTTTTTATCCTGAGGAGTAGCAGCTGGAGGGCCAGGAGTCACCCCAAGCAAGGTCTGGTTAGGAAGGTCACTATGGGCAGCAGTCTGAGCCCACCTTATACAGACCTAACTCCAAGCTAAGCCATGTGGATGGTCTGTCCTAAACCTCTGGATGCTTTCCATCTGCATCAGACAGCAAGCTGGAAAATGCCAGGGCACTGCAGCCCCGCATGGAAAGTCAGGCTTAAGTGACACCAAGCTAAGCTTTCTACAGGCACAGTTTCACAGGAGGAAATCGTTGACCTTGGTGGGACTGGTGGTCTTCCCACAGGCTAACAGTGCAGCTCTAAGTCCATGCCTGGAGAAGAGGTGGCAGGTAAGGACAAGTCCCTGCACCAGGTGCCTGTGGCAGTGCGCTCACTGTCCCTGCATGGGGAAAGAGCTTTTCTTGCCCTCCCGCCTCCCTGGGAAATGTTGCAATACAGGGTTTTACGTTTACTCAAATCACTTTGTGAGATAGGAGCAGGCCATTATTTTTAATGGCTCTGACATCATTCTTGGGCAGGAATTTATGAAAGGGATAATGGGCTGCTGTTTGCCACTGCCTTTACCACTAACACCATGGTCTGTGCACACCCAGTCACAACGCAAGCGATTGCCTGGCCTCCATCTTCACCTTAGGGCTGCAGTCCACATTTTTTTAAACCACCCACTGCTTCAGTGACTGGTACTTGAACTGGAAACACCACTTGCTCTCCAAGCATCTTCTTAGTGGGTGTTATGGAAATACCAGATTCTTTAGTGGCTGAGAAGAGATACCAGAAATACCAGAAGACATTGACATTTTCAGTGGATCAGCAGAAGCAAGAATATTTTTCCTGGCTTTTTGTTTGTTTATTTTGAAACTAATGTCCCTAATATTCTAGCCTAAACCAATTTTCAAGCAATTTGATTTTTTATTAATAAAATAAAATAAAATTTAAAAATAATAAAATGAAATGAAATAAATAAAATAATAAAATAGTCACAAGCCTATTTACTGTAATCAAAATCAGAATACACATTGGCATTTGGGTGGTACTTTTAATCTGTTTTTCTCCTTATATAATGACAGCATCCCTGTTCAATTAGGTGACTCATCATACTCTTCATCATCAGCGCACTCTGAAAAACAGAGCAAAATGCATTCCTAACAATTAAATACTTCTTTAAAAAGTTATAATCAGTCAAGATTCATAGACAGAAACAAGGTTAAGCCCCATTTATTTCATTTAAAATGATAGCATGGTCTATTTCACTGCAGCACTCTTTTTAAAAATGGTAGCACAGTTTGTGATTCATACCCATACCCCCCTGTCACATAATCACGTTTAATTCCATTTAGCCACCTACATACATCAGCCTGCTTTTCACCTTTGTTGTTTGCTCTTTCATGCTTCACCCAGGCTAATGTGGTCCCAGAGCTCTTCTAAAGTAGCAAGAAAGACATGTTGAATTTATTTATTGATTTATAAACTGCGTTTATAGGCTGCTGGTTGTTTGTGAAGTTTAATGCACGGTTAGCCTGCTAGATGTAACCAGAAAAATCTAACTCTACTAAAAGCACAGCAGACATCTTGAAGAGGAGGGATGCATTTCGCAGAAGCCACATGGGAAACAGCGGAGTGAGGAGGTTTGGATACACACACTTCACAGTGCTCTCCCAGTGCATGGGGACCTGCAGCCACAGCCAGGTCATGGCACATGGCAAAGCCCAGGGTGGCAACTCTGCCTCACAGCCAGCCGAGTTACTGTCAGGCTGCTCAGTTACTTTGGGTCTCCTGTGCAAATAGGATTCAGAAGCTGTTTTATGGGGATACTCGTACATGAAAGAAGAAGGCTTGCCTGCAGAGCAGGCACCAGGAGAAGGTTGTTACCTGAACCCAGGAGAGTGGATATTGTGATTGCCAATTTCAGCCCCTAAAACATCTCAAGCGAAACCATGTAGGCCTTCAAAATCTAGGCTTGGGCTTTAGTTTTAAACAGCATGAGAAATCAGAGCACTAGGCTGATATTCCCACGTTGCTTCCAACAGCTGGAATCTGAGGGTGCTGCACAGCGCACCATCCAGTGACCGTGGGTTCACTTCCAGCTGCAAGGCATCACAGGCATCAAGCCCGTGGGACACAAAAGTGTTGAACTTTGTGCTATAGCTGTGTATACAGCGGGAAGGGAGCCAGCTTTTAGTTTGCTGTGACATGAAAAGAAGTGTTTCTGCAACTTTGAGACTTGGGAATCTGGTATGTGTAAGAAATGGAGAGGGACAATGTGTGATGTCAGCTAGAGATCTTCCCAAAGGAAGGTGGTATAAAAGTCAGATCCAGCCATAAGGATTTGATCTACAAGATGAAAAGCATCACAGACCTGTCACAAGTTCAAGAGGTGATTCCTGGATGTAATTAAAATAGTTAAACATAATAGCTCATCCTTACTTTTAAGCAGTTGATAAAGAAACAATCATTAAATTTTGTAAGAATTCAGAGGATAAATAATGTTAGGGTTAATCTTGTGTGGAGGAAGGTGCCAAAATGTTGACAAATACAAAGATTACAGATATCAGAGCAGATCAGGAGATCTGCAGAACGTATTTCAGCAATTCTGTTTGGACTGCTTTGCTGCAGAAATAATGCTGGAGATTTCTCCCCACTAACAGAGCCTATTTCAGTGACTTACTTGTTTATGCCTTGCCTAATGAATTGACATGTTATTCAGATCCAAGATATAGGAACTAATTGTATTCTTTGTGTGCATTCATTAAAACGGATTTAACTCATGGGTTGTTCTTGAGCAGTGTCTTTGGTTTATTGCCATCGCTTTTCCTGTGGCATTGCTTCCCCAAGGCTCACTGTGGCTTGTGCCTCGTGACTGCCAGCTTGAAACCCATACAGTGGGGGAGGAATGGATGGCAGTGAGCTGACAGCACTGGTCAAGCATCATTCTGCAGACGAGCAACTCTGCAGAGTTCCCAAACTTTCTCAGGTGCACTGATATTGTTGTTTGGAGAAAGGATTGTCAAGAAGTGAATAATAGGGGTTCAAGTTAGTGAAGCTGACAAACATCACACTTACTCACAAAGCATTAGCAACTTACTGTGCTGTCGCATCCTCAAGATTTGTGCAGCCACCTTTTAATAAGGATAATTAGAGTCAGCACTGAACCTCTAGTTATCATTCATACTCAGACTTTCAGAGTAGAAATATCACAGCACTAAAGGGCTGCCTAATCTCTGGAGTTTTATTCTAATTAGTCAGATGTTAACCTTACATCTAACTTACTGCCTTTCGGCTATACCATGTAACATAGATTAAACTTACTTAGTTAAAACCCAAATATGTCTTTTCCTGTGAACCACAGACAGTTAGGTGGAACATTCAGTTGTAACATTCTTAACATTTATATTTTCCATAATATGAGGAGAAATAATTTGAACCTCAGCAAAAATATCTAATAACTCAAACTCATAGAGATTCTCGGGCAGTAACTTTTAACAATCAAGAGAAACTGACAAATTTTCCCCAAACTGGCTGCAGTGAGGTTTATTCCTACTAAAATACATCAAGTGAAATGGAACAAAGCAGGCTGTTTGCTAGATTTGTGACTGATAGAAAGGTTTTCTGTTCCTACCCAGAGTAATTCTGCAAATTTCACTATGAGTGGAACTAAATTATGCGTCAGTGGAGGTGGTAGGAAAGCTAAGGGTCAGTGTTTAAATTCAGCAGCCCCCTAATCTATGGTGCATCTAGAAATCAGCCCACCTTGTGAAAGAAGTATGTCAGCAGGCAAAAGAAAACAGCACTGCATGAAGCAGAACATCTGCATTAAAAGACCACTCGAGAAGAGCCCAGAATTAGCGTCACAGCTGGGCTGAACCAGAACCTGACAGCTAGAGAGGGAGTCTTTCTAGGTGGAAGGGCTCTTCACCCTTATTTCATCCCATTTCTTGCAAGTCATCATTGTGCTCAGGGGATGATCTGTGCAACAGGTACTTCTAGATCTTAATGGATGCTTTTATGCATCCATTGTTGTTTGGATGAAACTGCATGCAGGTGCAAACTGCAAAGTCAGTAAGGACTACAATATTTTGCCCAGGATACAACAGGACATTTATAGGAGATATTTACTCACTGGACTTTCATTACAAAACTAGACTAAGGGAAGAGCACAGAAAGTCAAAGAGTGCTGACACAATTAGTCGTTAGATGCAGTTTTGAGAATGAGAGTGGATGGCAGGACAGGAAACATTACCTCCTGCTTTCCGCTGTGTATGCCTTCAGTGGTGCAGAAGGTAGCGCAATTACTGAACAGAAAAAGAGGGAGGATGCTGAAGTTAACATAGATACATTGAGCAGAAATATTACTCTAATGAATTCATATTAAAAAAGAAAGAACTACTTTGAAAGGAAAGAATTGAGAGATTTTCATTGCAGGAGCTTTAGGACACGTTGGTGCGACAGTGATAGAGATCAATTTAATAAGCTCAGTGCAATGGATAATGACAACAGATATTTAAAACTCAAACAGTAAATGTCATAACTGAGAAGAATGTGAAAGCTGTTAAGAGCTTTCATTGCTGCCGGCAGTATCACCAACCAACCAACCAACCAACCAAAGAAATTGAACAAGAATAGAGCTGAAGTATCAAAGCAGTGAGAGAAAGATGCTAGAGCTTCTGAGGGAAGAAACTCCATGGGGATGCTGTGTGAAGGACTCCGTAGCACAGAGGAATGCCATGTCACAACACAAAACAAAACAAAATTTCCCACAATGATTAGAGGAACTGAGTCAGAGAAGAATAAATCTACGCTATGTACTAGTCAGAGAAGCTGATAAGTAGCTAAGAGAAATTATGAAGATTAAGCATTGCAATTCTAACAGTGTGATATAGTTAGAAAGGCCAGATATTTAAAAGAGAAATGGAAAAACACCATCCAGAATTATATGTTGTGGTTTAACCCCAGCTGGCAACTAAGCCCCACCCAGACACTTGCTCACTCCCCCTGCAGTGGGATGGGAGAGAGAATCTGAAAGGTAGACATGAGAAAACTCGTGGGTTGAGATAAAGACAGTGTAATAAGTAGAGCAAAAGTCACACGTGCTAACAATGCAAAACAGGGAATTCATTCACCACTCCCCATGGGCAGGCAGGTGCTCAGCCATCCCCAGGGAAGCCGGGCTCCATCACGCCTAACAGTTACTTGGGAAGGCAAGTGCCATCACTCTGAATGTCCCCACCTTCCCTCTTCTTCCCCCAGCTTTATCTGCTGAGCATGATGCCATACGGTATGGACAGTTAGGATCAGCTGTCCTGGCTCTGGCCCCCCCCAGCATCTTGTACACCCAGCCACTCGCTGGCAGGGTGGGGTGAGGGGCAGAAAAGGCCTTGGGGCTGTGTAAGCGCTGCTCAGCGATAATGAAAACATCCTTGAATTATCAACCCCGTTTCCAGCACAAATCCATAACACAGCCCCATACCAGCTCCTATAGATAAAATTAACTCTATCCCAGCCAAAACCAGCACAGTATGGAAACACCTGCCTCTGCTCAGACCTCCTCCTCTCTGTCCATCAAGGACCTGTTTGGGACACAGAGACATGCCAGTGCTTCATGTGTCAGGAGGTGCATTATGATGCGCCAGATCTGCATGTGAACACCCTGGTTGTCCCTCGGTTTTGTTGAGACACCTCCTGACTGGAGAGCTCTACCCGGTGTTTCTACTCATACCATGTTCCTCAGCAAAATCTGAAGGCTTTGGCTCATTTATTATTTACCTCTGATATTATTACCGGCTGCAGTACTAGTACCAGACGGGTTTCATGAGGTCTTGCATGCCAGCACAAAAAGGCTTCACCAAAAAAGGAAACCCCCACCTGTCAAATGAGTTATGCTATGGTGCTGCACTACAGTAATCATATTAGAAAACTATAGCTTAGACACTTTTTGTGGCAGGCACCATTTTGTAAAAGAAAGCCTTTCTAAAGCACCCAGGAGGCAACTGGCAAGCAGCTAGAAATCATTCCCAGTTAAAAGAGCATGTAATGGAAGTGCCTGAAGCTTTTGACCCTTTGGGCTACCCAAGGACTTGAAGCCCTGTTCACTGCGAGAAAATATCTACAGAGACATTGGCTGTGAACTGTTCTGTGCATGTAATTAGGGTTTGCATCTGTTTGGTACAAGGAAGGCAAGGTAGCATCCTTTGGCAGTCAGAGCCATTTGTTTCCCTTCAGGAAGTGCCTGGCCTTGAACTTTGCTCGGTGGCGAAAGCAAGACTGTACAGCAATCAAAGAAGCCCTCAGAAAAACTCCAAGAGGCATCTGTTCTGATTTTACCTCATCATTACACTGTTATAGGAGATGAATGCCCAGTTGATATAATGTTAGGGTACCACCGTGTTGTCTTGCAGATGCCTGTAAGACACACAGTATTATTCTACCAACCAGGAGGCAGAAGAAGACAGAATACGTATTTTTTTCTCTCCCCAAAGTCCAACTTTCCAATGTGATTGCTGCAGTTGTTTGTCAGCTCCCTCAATAGAGGGAAGACTCTGAGTTAGATAATTAGAGACCTTCTCTGAACATTCTGACCTCCCAGAGCACAGAAAGCATTCACTGATTTATCTGCACAAAGAGAAGCAACTGAGAATACATTCAAGCAAACCCCTTATTTCTTCCTCTGTAGTAACTCGAAGTTTTTTCCTACTCTGTATTTGCCTGCAGTTTGTGTTATCGTTGCTAAATATATGGTGCTCCTGTATTTACCTCAGTAAGTATCTCTGAGACCACTGTGAATTCTACAACTTCCCTGTAGGGATTTTATAGACCAAAACTAATTGTTCCAACTCCAGTGGACTTCTGTCACATCAGAACCCATTGCATTCCTCCCTTGTGCTTGCAGCCACTAACTGGGTCAACAAGAAATGCTCAGCCACAAAATAGCCTGAAGAATAACATCGTGCTTTTGCAAGAACAGGGACATGATGCACTGTTTTTTGTGTAAAATTCTGTAAAAAAGTTATTTGTGTAAAATAACTTCCCAATCAATAACTTTATTAAGAAAAATATTTATAATTTTCAATTCCACTTACACCCTTTTGAAAAGAAAGTTTGTATATGCCTAGGTAAAATGCCTCAAAATTAGCTGTTGACTCTGCACACCTTGTGTGACAGGTGGATGTGGCTGTTTTGCTAAGTAGTGTGTCCTGAACCCAAGTTACCCAGAGGTTGTCTGACCAAACAGGTGCTCCGGCTCTCAGTTCTGGTGGACCTGTGTACTGGTCAGTAGAGATGAATGGTGTTTCCAAACTGGAATGTACAAACATGTTAGCTAGCAAGGTATTAGTGGTGATAAGCAAATTTAGGAATCTTACCTATGTCACTTAAGGAAAGTTCATGCCTTTTTTCTGGCCCACAGAAAAAAGAAATTCAGTGTTTCCAAGCTGGTGATTTAGCCCTTTTAGCACAGGTGAAGCCACAACCTTTTAAAAAAATATACATTTTAGTTGGTCCAAGTAGGTTCTCAGCTTCCCTAGACATCTTCCCATGGTGGACAAAAGAGGCGTGTTTCTCCAGCCATGTTAACTCTGTGAAGTTATGGCAGAAGCAGTCTTAATCATTATTAACATGGTTGTTATGAAGCTAGGGTACTTGACACTAGGTTAGCTGGCCGTAAAGGGCATAGGTTTCCCCGCATGTTTTACCTTGGCTAGCTAAGCGTATCACTTAAATCAGAGTGCCTGTACACATTGGAGTATGCAGACAAGCACAGAAACTTACACACACCAGCCCTCTCTGCCAGCACAGTCAGGGCCTCTTCCCTAAAGGAAAAAGTACATAAAGGATGTGGTTATGTGGTGATTAAAATATAACGTGCAATTATATGGCAGGTTTAGAGCTCTGCTGGAGCTCTAAGGGTTCAATAACAAGATCATGTTGACAAAACCACAATGTTGATGCTTTGGTGCCCTGGAAGGGCAGGAGTGGGTCTTGAAATCAGGGCTTTCCTGGTCAAGAGCATTGTTGGGGATAAACATATTGGTGGTTTTGCACCAGCATCCAGATCCTGACAGAGAAGCATGTAGTATTGCTGGGATCTGCAAAGCACCTGAGCTACAGGAAGGGGAGATGCCCCAGCCACTGGTCTTTGCCATGGCAGTCCTGGAGTTCAGCCCTGGAAGCTGGCAGCCACGCACCGTTTGCCAAACTTGCACTGTGGAATGTGAAAACATGAAAAACACGTTAGCCTCACAGACATAGCTGCACGTGAAAAAACCTGCAGGCACAGGGCTTTTGATGCAGAAGATTTTAAGTTTTCATTAATTACAGAAACATTTTTTTCTGTCTCCATTATATCCAGAGATCATATTACAAGAGATAATTGCTTCTGAAGTGCATTTACACTGTAAAACTGTTATACTAAAAAGCAATGTACTAATGAAGTACTTATTATGGTACTCTGTACATTAATGCCTTTTTGAAATAAGGAATTTCTCTGTGCTCAGTGCTGATGTATATAAATTTTCTTAGAGAGGGATTTAGTAACTGGTTTCCAGCTTTCTGCTGTGACCTTTCTATCATTCCACCAATTGAGTCTTCTCTCAACAGAGTGACTATATTGTGTCCAAACTGCACTGCAGGGAAAAGATAAGTAGTTGCTCTGGTTAATAAGAATGGAAATGCATGGGATTTTCTACTGACATAGAAGATTTGCTTTATCATCTTTTTCCAGGCAAAAACCCTCCTTAGGAACATGACTCATTTTGCAGGCAAGGAGGAATGGTTTACGGCCAGTAGCTTCCCACCACTTACAGTGTTGTCCATTGTGGAAAAAAGGAGAAACATGAAATCATTGCTCCCAGTTTCTCAGAACAGCACAAATGTAGCATTAGGCCTTAGCTGAGCCCTCAGTGCTACATGGGCCTCAAATCCATCAATGTATGAAAACAAATGTCACTTAAGCTGGGAGAACAGGAGAAGGAGGAGAAGAAGGAACTATTTGTGTAGCCATTGAGGAATGTTACCATGATAGAGTTATTCAGATGCACCTCTCTGCACTTCAGCAGGAGTAGTATTTTAAAAGGAACTGGAAAATGATGTAGAAGATATAAGGGGTAGGAAACATGCCGCATATTTGACAAGAACAGGGAGTGTACTCAACGTAAAAAACCATCCGAACTTTTCTCATTTCATTTTCTTTGAACAAGAACTAAGGCAGGCACTATTATTTTAACTGGGTTTTCGAACTTTTGAATAAATATGTATTTCTAAAGACTGTGAAGTAACTATAAAACTGACATCTCCTATGAGGAATGATTTCAATGTGCAAGCACAGTTTCTTCTGTCTCTCCTTCACCCACTGCTTGCTCCCTGCTAACCCCAGCCCTGCAATGCCCCAGCATGTGTTGTGCACACCTTCCTTCTTACACAGCATCCCACTGAGACATCAGCACACACCTGGGCAGGCTGACAATTAGCCCCAGCTAAAATGCCCAGGTTTGGAGGGTCCGGACCATGTCTCAGCTCTTGCAGTCCCATGCAGGGCATTGCATGCAGTTATGCCCAACGAGTGCCCCATGTCCCCCAGCTCCTGCCCCCACTGCAGTGTCCTTGACAGCTTTAGGGGCTGGTGTTTTCTTGTCTCAGCTATGTTGGAGTTCCCAGACTGCTTACCATGTTGTTATTTATTTACCAGAGCTGGAATGATTTCAGTCCCAGCTGACCCAAAAGTTTCACTGGAAACGTCTTGGCTCCAGCTCAGCACCCCATGTAGATCATACACGACAGGCAGAATTTCATAAGCAACCAATGTGAAGCTCCCACAGAAATGACAGGTACTTTCAGGGGTAAATTGTAGAGTCTGATAAGTGACAAAGCTAGTGCTAAATATAACAAAAAATTACTGCTTAATGAGTAAGACTTCATTCGGCAGAAAGGATTCCTCCACTGACTTCATTGGCATAATCACTCAAGGTGTAGGAAGCCTTGTAATGGAGAGGGTGAGGATGGTGGGGAGGCAGTGTGGGGTTGCGGCGGGTGGTCTGGAAGGAAATAGTCTTAATTTAGTGTCAAGCAGATCTTTCAGTATTTTCAGAACCTGAACAAGATCATGTATTTTCACACAAGGACAGGAAAATGCCTAAGCCTGAGACAGTCTTTTCAATGTGGCAAAAGCAGCAGAATAAAATGTGTTTATTGCAAATGATTCCTACAGGAAATAAATGCATTTCTGTAGGAATAAAATGATATTGCAAGTAATTCCTATGGGAAAACAGATATGGAGTAACTGATCATGAATGACATAATTTACTGAAGGAAAAAAAAATAAGGATGAAGAATTTTCCAGGAGATCTTATGTGAGAAAGACTAAGTATCTTCTTGCATTTGAACAATAAATGTTAAAGATGAGACGAAACCACTACTGCTGGTATCCATGATGCAGTTGGCTAATGGCTTAGGAAATCTCAGTTTCTGCAGGTTAAAGTGGAACTGAGGGTCACATTTTCTCTTTACTGGGGAAGTCTGTGCAGGGAAGGTGAACTTACCAATCTGCACTGCCCCGCAGTGCCCAACACCCTTGCACACATCAACATCCTCCCCTGCTTTCTCAGGAGGTTTGCTCTGTTGGCCTTTGGTCAGTGTGTAATGCAAATTAACAGTACTTGTTCCTGTTCTGTGTATAGCTTGCAGCTTAAAATAATAGCATACAGGCCTGAAAAACAGGAACTCTAATTATTGGAACATTGCAATTAGTATAATAGAGTGGTTAAGAGTGCAACTGGTAAACAACTAGCAATGGCCCAATGAGAAGGATGTCTGGAGTCCATCAAAGGACTATATGAAGCCTCCACAAGACACCTGTGGTATTTTATGACAAAGACATCCAAATATAGTACTCAAAGATGTGTAGCATGAACTGTACACACAGTGCTGCTAGTGATGGTTGCTGGAGTATGTGCTTAGCGTAAGGATAAAATAATTACCCAGTTAAAAACACATGCTAAGTGCATGATAGGCGGTAACAACAAAAAGGTATGACGTAAAATGTAAGAGATTGACTAAACATAAGTCCTGAGGAGCTAGCGATGTGCACTACCTCTGTGGCTTTCACCTCCTTCAGCAAGACCCAGGTGTGGCAGGTTGCTCAGACACTGCTGGCCACTGGTGCTGGGGTAGCTGGCTCCTGGCATCTCTGCTAGACATGCGCAAGCCCAAACAAAAAAAAACAACCTGCAGTTTTGAGTGCCTCCTCCAGAAAGTGCTGGGTGAAGGAGGGGAGGGAGCTGCTGTCCTGCCACTGAGCTGACACAATTAGTCACTGCCGCAACAGCTCATCTCTGCCAGTGGGCGTGAGAGGGAGAAGAGACAAGAGCTTGAGAGGAGGCAGGGGAGGAGCAGTCTGAGAAAACACATGAAGGCTAGGCTGTCTCAGCCAGACAAGGTCAACCCCAGTGGGGTTTACGCTTCTTCCTCCTCTGGAACCCTCAGCAACTTCAGAAAACTCAGACTGACTATGTAAATACACACGTGCAATGCAGAGTTACTTACACAGGTGCAGCATGAGGGACTTTTTGCAATGACATGAGAGCGAGAGCTGCTGGGGCACAGCTATGTCACATCCGTGAGGGCTACAGCCATGGTTTTTTTGCAAAAAACACAGGCCCAGGGTGTGCTAAAGTGGCAGGACATTTGCTGTCAGGAAAGTAGCTTTCTCTTTAAAAAAACAAAAAACCCCAACAACAACAAAAAAAGAAGGTAAATAAACTAATAACTTGATTAACCCCAAAGCTGCCTGGGCAAAGAGTCTTGCCCTGGACCGTAGCAGACAGGCCACTAGCCTTGGGGGCTGGAGGTCTGAATTCTTGCTCTGAGTGCATTATGGCAATGCTTTTCTCTCCTCCTGGAGATGCTCCTCGCTGTGTGGATGATTCAGAACCTGCCAGGTGGCAGTGTGGCAGGTTGGGTAGACAAATGGCTCGGGGCATTCACCAGGGGCATGAGCATTGAGTTCAAACCTGTGCCCCAATTAACAGCTGCTGACACAGAATGAAACTGCTCTGCTTAAGAGGCAGAGGGTCAGGTCCCTCACCCACAGCTAGGGCAGAGGAGGGCTCTGCACCGTGACCCACTCACCGTGTCCTCCCTTTTCCCTGCTATGCTTTATTAGTTGGCGGTCCATCCTTCTGCAGAGTGGGAATACGACCAGAAAGCTGGAAGAAGTAGGCAGAATGTGAACAGCATGTATTTCAGAGGATTTATGTTACAGCAGGGAAAACTTGTATCAGATACAAAAACCTCAGTGAATTGCATTTCATAAAAGGAAGATAATAACCTTAAAATGCTTTCAGGATCAGTAAAATTAAGTAAGAAGAAAGAATTTGAGGAGCAGTGCTTCATTTTAAAACATAATACTTTGTCACCCTGTTCTTTCTCACCGAAGAATTAAAATACCTTTTGTGAGAGGAAGGTTAACATAATTTATATTAGAAACTATGATTATTATGGCAGTGAAATCAGGGCAATTATTTTTATTCATGCCCACGTTCTAGCAATGACAATTTACTTTTCTAATCCCTGTGGGACCCCAATGGAGAGCTGTAAATGATATTATCAGGCACGCTTTAGCAAATCGGTACGCATACACACAAGTGGTGTGCTGGCAGGGCAGCAGCACAAAGAAAGCCCAAGCAAGGTAGGAGGAAAAGCCACTTTACATCCTACAGCCTTGTGCATGCTTTTCCACCTGCAGGTTAGTTGTCAGCATTCCAAAGTCAGTGGGGTTACATCAGGGATTAATTTAGCTGCAGAACTTTTCAATAGCCATGTTGTTGCTATCATGCCACTTGAAGACATTTGTGGCATATGGGATGTACTGAACACACAAATCCTTCAATTACTCACCAAATGCTGTGAAACTTGTAGGTGGCTCAGTACCCAAGCAAACAGCACTTGCAGATCCCAATTACTAGCCAGATGACATGTACGAGCCCATAGTGTACTTGAGAAATTAGTAGACAATTAGCAAGGATCTGGAGAGTTGAAACGTTTTCGATTTTTCTATAGGTCTACTGCTAACAGGTCTGAATGTGTAATAGCTAGTTCTGAGCATGTTTATAACGCCAGGTCTTCAGCTCTTTAAGGCAAAACCCACCTCTTAGCATGAGTATGGATAGGTCCCAAATGAAGCAAGCTCTCAACACACATGGGCTCCCGAAAGCCTAGCTGTTGTAATGGGCATAAATTAATTCACTAATGCAAGGTTGCCTTGTCAGAGGAGGCTTTGTATAGAAATGTTAATCTCTGAATATATATTATGTTATATTGATTAAAAAATATGTAAGCAGAAGATTTCAAGTTGACAGCTCAACTTTGGTAGGATATACAGAGAGAAATATAGTGTATGATAGAGCCCATGTCAAAGAACTACTTAGCAAGTCCTGAGGGGAAAAGACATCATATGAGCAACTGGGAAAGTGTCATAGGAAAGCAAGGCAAATATCCTGCAATATAGGTTATGACAGCTGGGACTAGTATGTTATTTCAGATCTACTTAAATTGGCTCAAGATAGCTTTGCCTCAGACTGAACTAGAAAAATAAATTGGGAAGGAGCTGCTTCCTCGGCTCTGAAGAGGGTGGGGAAAGCCAGGTGGCTTGGGATGTGCAGAAGGTATTTTGGGAGATACAGATTAAATGAAGACAGTATTCTTGCTACTGTGTCATATTGCAGGGACAGTTGCCATAGCACCATTTTCTCTAAGAATAGATTTCTATAGCCCAGCAGCAGGTCAAAATATTTATAAGAATCTGGATTTTTTTCAAGGCCAATTCAAACAAAATGCAGGACCTGGTACACAACTGCTGATAAGCACAAGAAGTAATTCACATGTCCGAGCTCCAGACTACAATGAGGTGGGGTAATCTGGACATGGCCATTTGGTGTTTGACATGAGCTTCTACAAAAATCAAAGTAGTCTGTGATGCTGGGTCCATCTTTCCTGAACCTTGTATCAGGAGACAAAGAAACAGAGCTTGGATTGTGAGGCATACCATTTTAAGCAGATTTTGTGAAATAGGGGGACAGTTGAGGCAGAACAACGATCTGAAATTATTTCTCCTCTCACCCACTGTTTTTTCCTTTGCAGGGAACTGGGCAGCTCTCTGTGCTCCCTATGGTACAGAAAAGCAATTTCTGAGTCTGAAGCAGGACTGTCCTCCCTGCAGTTGTCTGCAAAACATGGCTGGTAATCCAGCTGCCCCTGTCAGAAGCAGGTCAAAGGCACCATGACACAGCTGCACTTTTCAGTTACAGAGCTAACTTGCCCCAAAGCAGAAGTTTGCAGGCAGTAGCTAGAAGCAGATTGCCTGAATGAGCTTGCATTGTACATTAATGTGGTAAGGGAACTGTGCTTGCTCCCCCAGCAGTTAACAGGTAAGAACTGGAGACATGCTGAGCAGCACAGAACAGTTCCCAACACTGCAATGAAACAGAATCTGACCAGGGGAACACACTGCTGAGTGACCCTCTGCAATGCAATGAATCCACCTTCACTGCCTCGCCTACCTGTGGTTGCACACCTAGGCGTCAGGTTTGCCTCTGCACAAGCATCTCTCCTGGCATGAAGTGGAGATGAGAGCTGGAGTTCAGAGTATTATTCAGGAAAAAAAATAAAAGGTGATGACAGTCTCCATAAAAATGACCTCTTTTTGTCACTTAGGACACTTCCAACATAAGACAGTATTCATCTATGAGAATTGCAGTGTCACCCTTCATCACGCATTTGATGAAAGCCAGGAGACTTACTGCAGAGACAGGCAAGTTGTAGGCAGAGGATGCTGTCTCCTTTTTAGCAGTTCTGGAGAATTGTTGTGCTTTATGGAAATATCAAAGAATGGGAGAAAAGGGTGAGCAGGAAGGAAAAGGAAACCACAAGAGTCTGTCATCTTCAGGGGGTATCAATTAAGCATCTGGAAAAATGATGATACACTCTCTGCCTCTGAGCACTGCTGCAGAACAAGTAGCTTGTTCTGTGCAGGGTATCTGCTAATTGCTTATATACCACTCTCATCAGAAGATCGTAATTTTGAAACTTGGGTGTATAAAATCCACCAGTTTCCTCTTACTCTTTTCTGACATGCTTGAGCTACCACAGAGCTTCCCACAGCATTACTGTGATGAAACCTTTTTAACTTTCTCACTGTGACATTCACAAGAAGACATTTGCTGACTGTATTTGTTCCATGAACATCTGTATGCTGCCTATTCTTTCTGTTTCACCCACACCTTTCCATACCAGCTCATCTTTGCTTCGATTAAATCTCATCTTTTTAGAGATGGATATAAGCTGGACTGCAGTGCAAGCCATCTATGTACATTAAGAATTTCCCATAAGGGCATATAAAGAAGCCAAAGCAGGATATGGACATGTCCTTATGTGTTTGTGTCTTAGTGCTAATCCTATTGGAAAGAAGTTATCAGCCTACTGAACGAGGCTCTCAGGAGGAAACCAGAACATGCTATTGGCAAAACACACAGTATGCCTTCTTCTTAACCACAGCCTAACTTAACCAGCCCAATAAAATGCACAGCTCTGCTTGTGCTGACCTGTAGCTAGGATGGGATGATTTTGATAGCACATCTCAAAAATAGAAGTCAGTCCATACAGTCAATGTATTGGAATGCCCCATAACAAGTTCATCTTTGAAGTTGTGTAGGAGGAGTGTGAAGAAACACGGATCCTCTCAGCATATGAAGCTCTTTGCACCCAGTACGAAGGTTTAGCAAGCTGGGAGCAAGTGAAATGGGTGGGAGTAGAAAACTAAAAAAAAAAACCAACCCAAACAGTAGAAATAGGATGAACCCAGTTGGGTTACTTCTCCCACCATGTTGTATCTGGGCCAAAACCACTGTGCTCTGCAGAGCGCACGCTTGTAGCAGAGAGGACTGCAGGCAGAGAGGAGCCACCTGTTCACTGGAAGCAGGCATATAACTCCTAAAAGAAAAATCACTGCTTCAGCTGTGTGTGAGACAGGGTCAGTGTGTTGGGTTGACCTTGGCTGGATTCCAGGTGCCCACCAAGCCACTCTGTCACTTCCTGCATCAGCAAAACAGGGTGGGGCGGGGGAGAAAAGAAGATGGAAAATAACCTTGTGGGTCAAGATATAAGTCACGCACACGGAAGCTAAGGAAAACAGAAGATGTTATTTTCTGTTTCCCATCAGCAGGTGACGTTCAGCCACGTCCCGGGAAGCAGGGCTTCAGTACCTGTAGCAGTTGCTCCAGAAGACAAACACCCCAAATAACAAATGCCCCCGCTTCCTCCTCCTTTCTCTTAGCTTTTGTATCTGAGCCGATGTCGTATGGTGTGGAATATTGCATTGGTCACTGTCCTGGCTGTGTCCCCTCCCAAGGTCTTGCCCACCCCCAGCCCACTGGTGAAGGGGGGAAGGTCAGAGAACAGCCCTGCTGCTGTGGGACACTGCCCAGCAGTGGTCAGAACACCGCTGTGTTATCAGCACCCTTCTAGCTACCAGTACAAGCACAGCCCTACGAGGGCTGCGGCGGGGCTCGGCCGGGCCCCATACAGTCAGGAACCTGGAAAGCTGGCTGTCACACCGGGCTGTTTGCAGCACGCCCCACATACAGGTGTGCTAAGCACCACTGGGGTACGGCATGCCGCATGGTGCTGTGAGGCTTCAGAGCAGAGCAGACAGCATCCCCTTACCAAGCTGGTCAACGTGAATTACGGATAGATGTTAAACCTGCACCCACTGTGCACTAACATACTTTTTAAGTGATTGCCTTGTCTTTCTAAGGGACACAACTCTTCCTGTATCACCTGGGAACACACCAGCTTGCAGTGCTGTGGTGGGGTGGGAGGTGTGGGGGCTCCAGCCCTGGTCTGGGCCCTTCTGACAGGGACATCCCAGCAGAGATGTGGAAAGCCTCCCCTACATCATTTTGGTTAGTGGGTTTATCTGTGGGCTTTTTGTTTCCCAGCTTGCAGCCCTACTCTAGATAAGAGGTAATTTTTATCTATATGACTAGGGCACTAAGAAATCCGATGCTCATGTAGGAAATGTAGTGATGATGATACAAATTATCAATATATATATTCTGAGTCATTCCCCCTATAGAAATGACAGGATTCAGGTCATAATGAGACAGAGAAACCTGTTTATCCCCTGATACCTGGTATCAAATGAATGTATGCATTTGCAGGGCAAAAATAATCTTCCAGATTAAGGAGACAATACAGCTTGTTTCCCTGTAACCAGCTAACTTATCCCTTACTGGTGTGCCATGCTCCCTACCTTGTCAGTCTTCGCTACTGACTCCTCAACCAGTTTTGTTTTACTACCGCTTCTGCTGTTTCTTGTTTCCTTTTCCACCTTCCCCTCTCCTTCATTTTTAAGCTGTTTCTCCACTGCCCAGAAATGTGCAAAGCTAACAGCTCATCCCTGCCACTTGTCACCGCTGCTTTTCCCAGTCACCTGTCCCAGTTTCTGTGTATGTCTCGTGCTGAAGTAGTGGTGAGGGGAGATGCTATGCTCAGAGCAGCAGTGGGGAAGCAATTGAATTTGCAGCCATTGCCTTGGGAGTTGAGACCTGCATGACGCATGTTCTCAGCACATGTCACTGCTGGCAATCAGAGGAGAGAAAAGCACCTATTGTTTTCTTCTCAAGCTCTAGAGTCTTCCAGTGGTATTTTTTCTCAAATTATGCAATTCACAGGAAGTCTCCTCGTATAAGAGATTATTGAGAAAATAACTGTTTACACAAATCAGCTGCAGGCTTAAAGATGTTACACATTGGAAGAAGCCACCTGCATCTTCTTATCATATCCTGTTGGTTAAATTATGTGAAGATGCTGGGACAGTGAAGACCACTGAAATACTCATTTTTTTCTGTTTTAGCATCACTGGAACATAACCAGTGGGCAGAAGCCTTGTCCTTTAGTTTTAGAGAAGCACCATTATTATTTACAAAACAACACTCTGAGCAACAAGCAAACACGGCCCATGTGAAGATGTGATAGCACTATTTTTCTATAGTAAGGCAAAACATCAATGGCAAATGATTTTTGTGTGGTCTGTGTAAGGCAATTGAAAAAAAAATCTGCCAGAAATCGTCTGTGAAAGAGTACCTTGTGCATTTCCTCTTTGGAGGACTCTCCACAAGCTACTTATCTTCTTGAAATCTCAAATCTGAAACACTGGAAATATGAAAGGAAAGCATCAGAAAAACAAAAGTTTTGCAGGCACAAGCAACACTTACCATCTCTGGATGGCATTACATTTGGATCTGGTCACTACAGCTTGGAGAATTTCTCAGCCAGCAGAGATCTGGAAATTCAAACAACCTGCAAATTTGGGAAGTCATTTCAGCCCTGCTTTAACATAAGTGTCAGGACAGACACTTCTTAAACAGATAAATTTCATTTTTGAATGCAGTATTTCCACATCTCAGACAGAAGTTTTGATATTTTTTCCCACATTGCCGACCTAGCTTCTACCTGTGTCTCCTGGAGAAAGTAGGTTAGGGCAGCTGCCCAAACCGTGGGAGCTGACTTGATAGAAACCAAGCCAGACAGGTATGCAGGAGCTTGCCATCCAGGTCAAAACCAATCTGGGTTAGCCAGTGTACTTCTCAAACCACATAAAATTATGCTAGTTTTGCGTCTTTGCGAAAGGCACAGGAGGTCTACCAGAGCATTGTACTAAAACTGTCCGCCAAGGCTGGCTTTTCAAGTCAAAAGTGTACCTCCTAAATTTTTGATTCTGGGGTGGGGAGATGGGGGGAAGTCTCACTTAGGGAAAGACAAGAAAACACAGACGTGTGTTTCAGTTCGGTTTCACCCTCTCCCCCCAACATAACACACAAGATGGGCACAAGAGCCATCAACCTGGATCAGACTGACACAGTACCTGCTTTTAACCTTGTTTACTCAACTCTTAAAAAATATATATATAAAGGTTGCAATACAATAAGACCAAAATGCATAGAATATAACCATTTCTTTATAACTTCTAGAAATGCATATACTAGAAAGTAGGGGAGGATGGTGCTTTTCATAGAGTATTGCATAGCATGGTTTTGAAAGTACAAAAAAAATGACCTGTTAAAGCCCAGTGGAAACAGCACAGACACATGCTGCCTGAATGTTTTTGCTCCACAGTATATAAAACAAGATCTGCAGCACTTTCCACAGCAACTCTTTCCACACATGCTTGACAGACAGGCCCCTGGCACCCCAGGCAGATGCTCTGCCCCGAGCACCCAGGGAGTCACTGACAGTTGGACCTGGGTGGCTTCATGGGCTGAAATGGCCATCACGTTCTGAACAGCCACTCACACACAGCCTTGGGCATTGCAGTTGCATTTGCTGAAGCATCCTGAAGGTCATCCTCTATGTTACAAACATAATTTTTTATATTTTTTATATTTGTGTTTATGGTCAAACATAATTTTTTATATTTGTATTTAACTTTCCAGCTGGATCAGCAGCAGCTGCTTCCATGTCACGTGTCACCCCAGTGACAGCGCCACTGAGGGGGCCACCAAGCCTTTTGCATGCATGATCACACCATGTTTCAGATCCTTAGAAGGAAGCTCTGGCCAACCTTGATTTAGCTGGGGCTGCTGACAGACAGCATAGTTACCGCACCTGCATGAGTCCTCCTGGGGACCACAGGCAGAGGTCCTTTTGGTGGCCACCTAAAGAGAAAGCAACTGTCCATGCTTCTCCTTTGCAATGCAGTTGGGGAAGATCCATGTTTTTGGCTGCAGGGCTCCCCAGCACGTCCATGGGCATTGTCGCTGTAGATGGCAGCTGTCACAGCAGCACTGGTTATAAAACTGCAAAATAGGATTTGGCCCTGCTGAAGTGCAGTACTAAAGCTGCGGATGATCTCAGCTAAGGATTCGCAGAAAGAAGGGCAGCCTTAATCTCCCTCAGGAGCACAGCCAGAGTCCCGCTGTTGGAAATAGCACTGTGGATGCAGTAAACAGGCGCAGCATGAGCGGCCCTCTCTCTATGTGCCAGCGGTACCTACCCAGCAGAAGGGGTATTTCAGGCCCCTGACATCCACCTGCAGGAGCCCTAGGCACTCAGCTTCCCTGTGGAGCACTGGTTTACTCTCAGCACTTTACTCAGAGCGGGGGTGCTGGGTTTCTGCTGTGAACAACAGCGTTGTGCACTGCTGTCATGTCTTTGCTATGTGCTTGCTGTGTTCCCATGCAGAACATGACCTCTGCTATCACAGCTAGCGAAAAGGGTTGTTGTAGCAGCATATGCTTTAGACAGGCAGCTAGCAACTTGGGAAAGCTGAAGCCATCTGCGGCAGTCAGCCACTGTCCCAGGGAGAACACGCTGTCCTGAATCTGACCAGGAGTTCAACTGAGCTCTTAATGGTCAACACACTCACAGATGCTTTCATCACTTACTGAAATAATCATTACAACCTTCTCTTGCTGCCTTAGCATAGCAACTGAGAATCTTAAGAGAAGCTGCCTTTTTTGCTGGTTTTTGCAAGGTAAATTTGTTTTTAATGCTTTAAATTGCATTAAGAAGAACGAAAGGAATGGGATTATCACCAGCTCAGGGAAAGGTTTGCTGCTGGCTGGGCTTTTTGCACAGGCTGTCAGGCCAGAGTCCCCTAGCCTGGCCTCTGTCAGTGCACTTTGCTCGTGAGAGTTTGGTACAGGCCCGCTGCTGGCCATGAACAAGTCAGCATTAACCTGAAGCAAAACCAGTGTGAGCTGCAGTGGTGGCTTGTGTGACCTGGACAGGGGTCCTCTGCAGTTTCCCCATCAGGGTGCTACACGCATCAGCAGAAGGAAGGTGCTGCACTAGGAATCAGTGGGAGAAACAAACAAGTCAACCTATGTAACTTAAAACCATGCATTATATACAGCCAAGGAGGCAGTAGTGCTACAGGCACTCTCCATCCTGAATCACAGAATGGTTTGAGTTGGAAGAGACCTTTAAAGACCATCTAGTCCAACCCCCCTGCTAAGGGCAGGGTCATCTGTCACTAGATGAGGTTGCTCAAAGCCCCATCCAACCTGACCTTGAACACATCCAGGGATGGGACATGCACAGCTTCTCTGGGAAACCTGTCCCAGGGTCTCACCACCCTCACCATAAAAAAATTCTTCCTTATGTCCCATTTAAACTCACCCTCTTTTAGTTTAAAACTGTTGCCCCTTGTCCTGTCACTACAGGCCTTGGTAAAAAGTCTGTCCCCATCTTTCTTATAAGTGCCCTCTTAAGTACTGAAAGGCTGCAACAAGGTCTCCCTGGAGCCTTCTCTTCTCCAGGCAGAACAACCCCAGCTCTCTCAGTTTCTCTTCACGGGAGAGGTGTTCCATCCCTCTGGTCACTTTTGGGCCCTCCTCTAGATCTGCTCCAACAGGTCCATGTCTTTCTTGTGCTGGAGGCCTCAGAGCTGGATGCAGTACTCCAGGTGGGGCCTTACAAGAGTGGAGTAGCGGGGGAGAATTTCCTCCCCTTGACCTGCTGGCCACCCTTCTTTTGATGCAGCCCAGGGTATGACTGGCTGTGAGCACACATTGCTGGCTCACATCCAGTTTTTCATCCACCAGAATTCCCAAGTCCTTCTCTTTCTCTGCTCTCAACTCATTCATCCCCCAGCCTGTAGTGGTACAGGGGGCTGCCTCGACCCAGGTGCAGGACCTTGCACTTGGCCTTGTTGAACCTGATGAGGCTCACATGGGCACACTCCTCAAGCCTGTCGAGGTCCCTCTGGATTACACTTTCTTGTTAACAAGGGTATGAATAGAGAGCTGCTTCTGCATTTGTTTCTGCACCAGTGAGGTTTTAAACCCCAGTAGTTTATGTAGAGAAGAGCCAGCTCTGCATGCCTGGCACCCTGCACCATCCTGGGACATGCTGTCCCCTCTCCGGCTTCTGGCGACAGCTCTGTGCAGAGTGTGGCAGGCTCCCAGGAGGGGAACAGAGCCAGCTTTGTCTCCTCACCCATCACCGATGGGCTCCAGCGGATGCCAGCCTCACAGGACTGGCCACTGCTGCCCTGCCACATCCATACCTGGAGGAGCTGGGCTGCCCAGCTGGACACCGTGGGAGAGGCAACTGCTCAGAAGTGGCTTGGAGAAGCAGTGCCGGCAGCTGCGCTGGAGGGGACTGCGACATCCTGCTCCTTTACAAGAAGGGCAGGCAGGAGCAATAATGCAGGAGGGAACATGCTCCTTCTAGCTCGGCGCTGAGCAGCACTGATGGAGATGGCTTTAAGCCTGGGTCAGCTCTGCTTTGCTCAACAAGCAGCCTTTCTGCTGAGGCCACCAGCCAGGGGTGGCAGCTTGTGACATGAAATGCAAGTGCTCTGTTGGGGCTTAAATTGAGCCATCATTAAATCATCCCTCATTACCAACTAAGTGATTTCACAGAAGTCCCTGGCTATACTTTGAAAGGGAAAAAGCACTGATTAACGCTAATCATAGCAGGACTCACCTAGTGTCGTGGAGGTGGAAGTCGTGGGCTGGCACTGTCACCACCCCCACAACCACTGCAGGCGGCAGAGCCATTTCACATTCATCCTCCCTACTACTGCTCTCTAATATCTGTTCATCAAGATATATTAAGTAATCCTGGGACAGCCACAGTGCAAGTTATACTGATTCAGATATAGGGCCTATTGCTGAACTTGTTCTGGGGTTTTATTATTTGGGGTTTTGGCAATGGCTCAACCAATTAAAGAGAACAGAAAAGAAGCACATTTGACGTTAGTTTAACAATACCAGTCTCTTTCCTCCATCCTCCTGTTATTCCATTGTTTTTTTCTCTCTAACTCATGCACATTTCTCTTATTTGGGAGGCAGAAAAGCTACATTTCATTAGTCACTCTGTGTGTGGTTTTTTATTGAAGTCCTTTACTGTTGCTTGCCATGAAATACCTCTTGCCGCGTTATTGTGTGAAACTATAGAACAAAATATGGTCCTTTCTAGCGCTTTTTCATTTTTTCCCTCATTGCCTACAAACCCCTTTGTAAGAAATAAGTCTTTTTGCTGAGGTATGACATTCTGTGTGACAGTTTCACAGCAGTGTAAACAACCTTTCTGAGCTGCAGTTCCTAGCACAACTGATGTTACATAGAAAAGTAAGTTCACCTTTTATATGTTAAGTGAATTCCCTAAAGTTAAATGTTTTTTATTTCATATGGAGAATGTGCTGCATGTACATATGTGTGTGGGTTTACCTGTCTAGGTAGGTTCTGTGTTATACCCATATACACTCAATACAAGTGCACTGCAGCTCAGATTTCCTATTCCATACATTTGAGGTGATCGCTTCATTTGGACCATGAATGGAAAAAAAGTCTGCATGCAGCCACCACTCTGTATCCCGTTAGTCACATACTCAAAAGCCACCTTACTGCTTGAACACATCAGCTGTCCTCTGGCCATTAATTCCTCTCCCAGGAAAAACTACTGAAAGACACACAACCTAAATCGGCTTCAGATGATGAGAAACCAGTGGGAAAAGTCAACCATAAAGCAAAAACAGGTATAGAAATGTACTCAAGTCCTTGGCAGAAGGGTGGGAAGGAAAGAAGACATTTGCTTCTTTTGATTTCGAAGTTGGAATTCAAAAAGGGTAAGAGGACTTTGAAAGGGTTTTCTTGGGCACAGGATGCCATGACAGCATCATTGACCATGACTGGAGAAAGTTTTGATCCTCACAGAGGGCCTAGACTCTCCTCTGCCAGTGGGGGTACCTCTGCCACCATCACTGGAGCTCTACAAGTGACAGCACTGTCACAGCAGTAGCCCATGGGTAATACACCTTGGAAGGGGTCTTGCTTGTAGCTGAGGTACTGCAACGTTACCAAAAGAATGGCAAATTGAAGGAGAATGGCATGACGTTTCTCCAGCTGGTTTTGGTTTTGTTGTTTTGGTTTTTTACTTTAGTTTAAAGCCATTGTTTGATGAGTTCCAACAGGGTCCTGAAAGAGGGAGCAGTGGACAGGAGAGAGCTAAGTGAGTCAAAAGTGCACAGCAAGTCCCTGCTGGAATAGCTCTTCCATGTGGGTGTATTTACAGTACTTGACCACCTCCTCGCAGATATACTCGTGCCAGTCATGAAATGATATGTGAGCCTCAATAGCAGATGCAAATCTATGCTTAGGAGTATTTTGCATGCTAGATAGGTTATTCATCTTGGCATGCTTCATTGCACATGCAGATGAGGAATGGCTTTTTTTATTTTTAACTAAAGTACAATTAAGTTTTAGGTAGGAAGGGGAAATACTTTTCTTCCCTTTCATTAAGAAAAGCATTGTGGGGATGGATCTGTTGAAGACATTGACCTTCCATTTTGAGCAAGTTTCACTTTGGGTAAGGGCTAGCCTGCACCACCTCCATTAAATTCCACCCCAAACTTAATCAAACATAGATGTGCTGTTTGCAAAGTAATAGTACAGTCATACTGTTTGAAGTGCAGCCGTGTATCTGCATGAAGCAACTGTAAGGCAGGAGAATGCTAGTCATAAAATGAAGCAATTAGAAAGTGCGGTGGAGCTGAGAAGGGTAGTGCAGACAGCATTGCAGGGAGGCTTGGAAGAAGGCTAGGATGATTTTTACAGTTTCTCATGCAGGTAGCTTCATTAAGGGCTACGTTAGAAGAGGTGTTACACAGCCCACAGCTCTCTGATGAAATCAAATTACAATAATTTCCATGAGAGGGACAGGGAAAATGAAGGATTTTAGTATTCAGAAGGGTCAACGTTACTTTATTTATTTAGAGGCAACTGTATTTATGATGTCAAGTTGAGCATTCAAGAGGTCCATCCTGGGAGCTGGCAGTATGTTTACTTTGATTGTAACTGTGAGATATTTTTAAAAAGACAAGAAGGAGTTGTGCAGTGACATTGCCTTGCACAAGCACTGCATCTGCAGAAGCTTAGGAAAGTATTTTTGCCCTTGGAAAGGTGCATGCATATTTTAGCCATTATTTCTAATATTAGAAATCATCTTTTCCTGTAAAAGTGCTTTGAAGTAATAGAAAGCAGATACGGTATCTTATAGTCAACCTTGGTTTCCATAAAGAAGCTGCAACTGACAGCACTCTGCCTGAGACCCCAAGGGACCCCAGGATTCCTTCCTCCCTCTGCTAAAAGTTTCCTGTGTTGTCTTGCCAGTGGACTATTTCTGTGCTCTCTGTTTCTTTGCATACCTAAAATGACAGTGTATCTCTTGGGTATGTTTTGTGACTTAAATAAGGCCCTAGGATGAAAGGGTCCGTAAAAGTCCAGTGTTAAATACAGCCAAGATTAATTAAAATTATTTAGGGAAAGAGGAAATGTAAACCAGAAGCTTCCAGATGTTCTTTGCACTCCTTTTGAAATTTCCCTGTCCATAACTTAGCAGGATTTTGTGCTGCTGGAAAGTTTTCTTCAGCCTTCCTTCTCTTTTTGCATCCCCTATTGGAAAGAAATCCAAACCAGCAGTACTTACCCTAACAGCTGTGTGAATCATTTTCTTCAGACCCATGGCTTTTTACACTAGATACTAACACATGCACATGCACGTACACAAAATCTGCTGATGTTTAGTCTGGGATGGACATCACCATTAACTTTTTATTCAGCACAAATCACATGGGAAGAAGCATTTACACCACCTCCTTTAAAATGCAGTCCCATCATGGAGAAGGTTGTGTGTCACAGGGACAGGAGGGAGAAATTGTTGCATTCAAGTTGGAAGTGTTGAATTAAATAACCTGAACAGCTCTGCACTCAGTGTCATATATATTTGCCCAAATGTGTTGTTCTGTGTGAGCTGCTGTAGAATTGTAGCTCAGAAGATGTGCAGTGCTGGACACAGTGCTGGGCACAGATGTGCCTCCACATCCAGTCCTGCACAATATACGTGCTGCACTGCTTGGCACTAATGTGGGGCAAGGAGCTGCTTTTGGCTCATGGTAAATACATGGGCACAATAACATTTACCAGGTTTGTCATTGTACTTGTTGATGCACAGCTGAAAAACAAACAAAACAGTGTTGAGATCAGAAGGTGCACCCCCCGTGCCAGCAAAGGGGTTACACACAGCCTGCATGGCTAACAGCAGCTGTCATGGGCTGGCTGCCTGCTGCTGTCCCTGCCTCTCCCCTTCAGAAATGATGATGTCTGAGATTAAAGAGGAATGGCCAAAAGTCTCCATAGCGACTTCCCTTCAAAGACAGCTCTACCAAATGCCGGTTTACCTATAAAGTGTGATAGATTGTTTTCTTAGCAAAAAATGTGTTTGAAGAGAAGCAAAAGCATGTAGCCAGGACACAACCATGTTTCACTTTGAAAGGTCTTACTAGTTAGCTTACAGGGTCCTCAAACTATGGCCCGCGGGCTGGATACGGCCCCCCAGGGTCCTCAATCCGGCCCCCGGTATTTACAGACCCCCCCGCCCCCCCGCCGGGGGTTGGGGGGGGAAACCAAGCAGCCGCAGGTGGCTGCCTGCCACTGCATCCACGCCGGCCCTTGGTTAAACAGTGTGAGGACCCCTGGTTAGATGTTACAGATTATAACCAAAAGGCTGGGAGCAGACTGCTAGGGCACAGGCAAACCTTTGATTATGAATCAATGCTTGCTTATTCATGACTCTTTATTTTGATGAGACTATTGGCTTTCTTTGGGTGGTCCTAAATATTCACAGCAGGCCACAGACTGCAGTGCCCTGTGCAGTGTGTACTGCTGGTCCTAGGGTGCAAGGATGTGTGCAGGTCCAAGATCCTCCTTTACTGAGAGGCAGGCTCTACCACCCTAGCACCTGTTGATTTCAAGCTTAGAAACAGATGTTAGTGGGGGGTGGGTGGGCGTGTTCTCGTTAAATTAATTAACCTGGATCAACAATGAGTTGATCATACCTGCTACTTAAAAACCCTTCATGATCATCCACGTCACCCTGTTACTGCCCAGTTTCGTACTTCCATCTTGTAGTAAGGACATTTTTGCAGCATCTAACCTGCTAGCAGCTCCAGGACCCTGCGTATTCAAGGTTTCACAGGGGGACACCCTCCTGTAGTTGAACAGCTTACAGATACATGATTAATAGAAGGTCAGTTTGTTATTTAATTTGAAATTTATAAAAATATGTAAGTATCTACAGTGAAGAACAGGAGAGAGTTTGAAAAACAGAGGATGATACAGACAGTTGGCATAACATGGCCTTGGGAGAAGGGAGAGACACCATAAATATGTCAAACTGAGGAGTAACAAGATAAGCTTGAGGAGAACCAAATGGTTAATGAGACTGAACAGAAAATTACTGGAACCGAAGATCCACCCTCGAGCAAAGAGAGCCCCCTCCCAACAAAGCCCCCTCCCCACAGAACATGAGCGGTGAAAAGAAAGAACACTGTACCTTCAAATAGAGACAAGGCTCCTAAGAACCCATGAGAATTAAGTGTGACTGAATGTAATTGTAAAAAATTGTTCCAAGTGCATAGAATATTTTACTGTGTTAAGAGGCGTGTGAGCTTTGTGGATTTACCACCTAGCGCCCATCTCTACGCAGACATGCAACAAACGTCTCTGCTCTGTGTGTGCATTAGAGCTGCACACTGGGTAACAGAGTCGCTTACAGGACAACATTCCCACCACTATAAATCACATCTCAACTGCAGACTCCCATCACCTACATATTCACTTCCTAAACAATCAAGGTCCTCATCTGCAAAGCTCTCAGGGGCTTAAGACACAGTTTACTACTTGAGGTGCAGCTCATCATTTCACAGCAGCCCTTGCCAGGCACAGTTCAGATACTAAACACCCCTAGACACCCAAGTTTCTGTTCTCAAAGGGCTGGAGATGAAACTCTCCTGAGAACAGAACCCAAACTTTGGCTTTCCTTCCAAGGAATATCTGCTTGTGTCCCAGTGTGACTGCCATCTTGTTAAAGTGAAGCACATGCTGCTTTAGTAAGGCCAAAAGATAACTCAGAAAAATCTATATAAGGTGCACATACATGTTACTAAGGGGGAACACATTAAACCCCCTCCATTTCCCCACAGATGCCTCCTTCACAATTCCCAGTGGTACTTCAGTTGGCAGAGATGGACACCTTGAAATGGGGTGCAGGAGAAAAGGGAGACCTTTTTTATTGAATCAAGTGAGGATGATTTTCTTCTGCCATTTATTCAGCACTTTTACTGTCAGATTTTTAAAGGCAGGCATAACTCTCACATGTATTGATTTGAAATTTCACGCAGAAGGTTTATTTACTGTTTCAATTATGTCAATTTCCAAATCTTTCCCCATTAACACACTTGCTCGAGAAGGGGACAGCTGAAGGTGACCCTCCACAGGTCACTGCAGTTTCCTTTGCTTACAACCTTGTGGCTCTTTACACTGAATTTCATTAGTACCTACTAACTCAATACACATGGTCTAAGTAGGTCGTTCTGAATTTAGGTACTGCCCTCCTTTTGCATAAACCCAGCCTTATTACTCATCTGCAGCTACGCTGAGCTGTACTCACTAGGGGAGGACCTTCTACCCAAGATCACTGTCAACATACGGAGGGTGAGGTCAATCTCATTGACCTCACAGCAAGCTGCAGCCACTGTCACAAAGGCCTTAAAATTGACACAAACAGCAAGTAAAAGACAGGTAAGGTCATTGTACAAGCATGCAAAGGAGGCACTAAGAGAGGATGCATCCAACCAAAGCCTGTGGCAGAAGGTGGACAGTATACCAGGTCTGATGTGGCACTGTATTAGTTTTACCACTTAGCTGTATATATAGAGTATAATTTTCTAACACAGACTTTGTTTTCCCAGCCAGACCTCCATCCAGCAGATTGATACTTGAAACTCATTCGCTCTTTCTGTGCAGGATGGTTATGTATCTTTACATTCAGGCTTTTGTAGACCCCCTCAGAAATTTGACAGATTAGTTGTCTTGACTTCTGCTCCAGCAGCAACATACAACCAGTTCATCCCAGCCTGACTGGTGAAAACACCACTGTTTGTATAGATCTCAGGTGTGACTGAAAATCACATAGGAGGCAGTCTGGAAGTACTCGTGTAGATGACAGTCAAGGAGTGACAGCCCCAGTGGGGCAGACTGATTCGGAGCGAAAAACCAGACCAGCTCTTCAAGAAACGGAAGAGTTTGCAGAAGTCAGCTTTCCAAGATGTCTCTTAGACAAGTGGCCTCCACAGTTTTTTTGATTGCACATCCCTATCAGTAAAAAAATTTTGAGCATGCCCACCCAATATATGTATATTTATTTACTTATAAATCATATATATATACTACTGTACCGTATATCAGGTACATCATAAAACATACACAGAAATAGAAAGGACGAGTAAAGATTAAATAAACAGTATTTTAAAAATATACTCTTATTTATATGTACAAAAAATATTTTCTTCCTGCACCCCAATGGGTTGTCTTGCACAAGCCCTGGGGTGCATGCCCCCCCACTTCAGAGACCACTGTCATAAGCTGCCAGACCAGCACAGGGGGAGGATCCACACAGCAAGCTGTTGAAAGCTGGTAAGAAGGGGAAAGGGATGAAAATAGCACTGTGCAATGAACATCGTGCTTGTGTACTACATGTCTCTGGTTACTGTAGGGATGAGAGGAGCACGATCACTGAAACACGAACTGCATTAACTGCTCTTCTCAGAGCTCGTTATCCATGGATGTTATCACCACCTTTCAGTGCCAACCCAGACAGCTGCAAACTGTTTTGCAAGAGTTGCAGCAGGAAGAAATTGTGCAGGTCCAGGGAGGATAAGAAAAGGGATTTTCCTGCTCCTGGTTTTACAAAAAGGAATGTAGAGGGGGACAGCCCGTTCTTAGGCATTGAAGCTAGCATCATGTAGAGTGACATGGGTCAGACCCTGCCAGACCCTTGCCAAGTCCCTGCTGTTTGGCAGAAGGACCCACAGGTTGTGCGTTCAGGATCCTTGATGCAAAAGGCAGAGCTGCAGAGATGACAGCCTGCACTCCACAGTACAAGACAAGATGTAGCAAAAGAGAGGAACAGCTCACTAGCATGAATCCAGTCTAGTCCCATATTTCAGTCAGACCCCAACCAGCAGTAACTGCTTAGGGCAAGAGCATAAAGCATGATGCAAATATAAAGCAATCCTTTCCCTAGCATGCAATCTGGAAATCAACCATTTAGGGGCTCAGTTGCATGCAGACTGTGCGGTGTTTCCTTGAAGTTTCAATGTAATGTGCCTAATCCCTTTCTAGACCTACTGGTACTTTTAGCCACATCAGCCCTGTGGCTAAATTGCAATTAACAGTGCAAAATGCAGGCTAAGTACCACACGTAGCAGTGACAGTCATCACAGGTGATGACCCTGTAACAGTGGGGTCATACTCATTGGTTCCTAGTGATGGTGCAGCTTCAGCAACAGCTTTAGCATCCCCTCCCCTAGCCTGTGCAGTGGCTCCAGCTGCCTTGATCTGAATGCTAGCAATGCAATTCTGCTCTTCGACATGTGCAGCAGAAGCATACATTTTCCTGGAGAGCTTCCAACTTTCAGCTCTTCTGAAATAGATAATAGTTTTCACACTGAACCAGTGTATTTATACAAACATCTTTCAATAACTTACCTCTCAGATTCAATTTAGTTTGTTCACTCTGAAGCACCCAAACACATACATTTCTTATTTTAATTGGAGGTAGTATTCTTGGTTTACAGCCAATTGGTGTTTAAAAAAAAAATAATCCAACTAATGATCCTTTTGGAGGTTCTTTGTTTGTTTGTTTTCTTTTAACCAAGGTGTTAAATGGAGTTCTAAAAAGTGGGGAAGCAAGGAACGTGGAAAGCCACCAACTTTCTCATTCCAGCCCTTGCTTGGCAGAAAGTGGAAGAGGGACAGACCTAGAGAAAACAGTCAGGGTCTGCAGCAGTTGAGTGTTTTGTTGTATTTTTGCCAGGTGTAGCTTATCCCATACAGTTCAGCACCTGCTACAAATAGGTGATGGCAGCTCTGCATAAGCTATGAAAGCCACACAGATACAGGTGTGGTCCTGAGCCTTCGTTACATTTCATACACCAATCTTTGCTCCATTTAGCAAAACAGAATTTGTGCATTAATGGCAGGATTTTTCCTTTAAAGGAAAGCTTTTATGAGCTGAACATGTTTTCTCATATAGTTCTCAGCACTGTTCCCTGCAAGACCATCCAACAAACACTTCTACTAGAGAGACACAAGGGTTCATCAAGAAAAGACCATGTCAAATTTAAAAGATACAAGTCCAACACTGTTTTGATTCCTTCTGCAAAGAATATTGAGTCATATTTATTTTAAGTCTGCTGTTTATTTCGGTTTATGAAAAACAGTGATCCCAAGGATTATTAAGCCCTCAACACTATTAATCAAATAAAAAATAACATCAAGAGTAAGCAAAGTGAACCCTAGAATTTTTTTAACCACTAATACCAAGTTTTTGCAAGGCATCAGCTCAGTTCATCTTTCTCAGAGATCTTCTTTTTTCCTCTGCCCAGCTTCAATGCCTGAGGCTCTATTTGCACAGCTGTTGAACAACCTGAGTTCCCACTGCTGCCTCATGAATGCTTCACTTTTCCAAACTGTGAATGCATAAATTGAGACAAGCAAAATAAGTAAATGCATTTGAAATTAATGGACTTGAGTAACTTATTAGAAGTTGGTGGATCCTGGTGCTAGCAAGATAACCCACTCTGCCTCTCGGGTATTTCAGTAAAGATAATTGTAAATGTAAATTATATTTTCAGAAGGTGGGTGGTTCTCTCTTGTGGCCTCAGCACTTCATGTTGCAATAAATTGGCAGTTCTCAGATCACAGCCTTGTGAGAGATGGCTAGGAGAGCAGCTGGGACCACTAGCTTCCACCTTTGCTCCTAGAGGCGAGACTGCACTGCACAGATGCTGGAGCACCTGTATGCACATTGCTGGGACGTATCCTCCCAGCTGAGCTGCCACTGGTGCCATTTCTGTTTGCATTTCATTCCTCCATTACCTGGCAGTGGAGGAACCCCAACACCTCACCAGACTCTTCAGCAGGCACCGGTGAGGACTTGTGGGTGGTGGTCCTGCTGCTTCTCAGCATCTTCTGCTGCCAGCCAGCCATCAGAGGAACACACAAGCCCTTGCTTCCATCCTCCCCAAAACAAGCAAACCCAAAAAAGAAAACCCCAGCTGTGAAGTCTGGTCCAGTAGACCTGTCTGCTAAGCAGGTGGCAGGCAGGAGGTGTCCAGACCATCCACCAAGTCATTTCAATCACTGCTGCCACTCAGCCACCAGTCTATAGCAGCAGATAGCCTGGGAAATCAATTCTCTTTACAGACACTGCCCCCCACCCCACCCCATCACAAAGCAGGGGTGCTGAGGGTCTCCCTGGAGCGCATTAACTATGCACAGAGCACAGGTGTGCTCCAGGGCTTGTCATGCCTCCAGCAGCATGTGCCAGGGCAAAAGGGACATTTACTCTTTCCCTAGCCAAGGTGTGCCCTTGTTCCCAAAGGCTCATAAAACTAAAGTTTAAAAAGGGGAGAGGGTAAAGAGAAGGGGGCAGAGAAAAAATGTTTGCGTGTTCTTTGTTTATTGCGGTTGGTTACATTAGTTTCTTCCTGAGGATTTTGAGAGCATCAGTTCAGTTTGACCAGACAAATGAACTGCAACAGGACCTGCAGAGATCAGAGCTCAGTAGGCTGCTGGAAGTAAGAAGATATTTGATATTAAAAAAAATTATAGATCCATATACCAGAGAATTGCTATAAACATCATCATGGTAGGTGGGAGAGGCGGGCGATGTAACAAGCAGCTGCACTGTCAGAAGAAGTTTAAATTGATTTTTGATCCCTTATACTGTCCCACAAATGTTGGTCCTTCTCACCAAGTAGTGACTGTGCTGCTAGGAGATGGTGTGAGCTGTAAGAAATACATTTTAGGAATTGGTCTTAAAACAATATGGAAATGCAGTGAATGCAACATAAACAGTTGTCTGCCTAACAAAGTCATCCTTGTGGAGTTTTCTTGTAAAACTGCTGTGTCAGTTCCAATTAATACTGATTTTAATCTCCACTGAAACCATTGTTCCTTGGAAATGAAGCAGGCATTGCTTTCTCACAAGCTTTGGCCAAGATTATCATCACACTTGTTTCACATCAGTCACACACTTCACCGAGGGCACACGTCCTGCCTTTTTTTCAGGGGAAGCAGGGAGCATCAAGTAAATCTTACCCATTCAAATGTCTCCATGTTCAAGTAACTTACATTTTAGCAAATGCAGACATGCTAAAATGCTATGGCAACACTGAGGTTATGACATAGAGGAAGTAAAGCAGTAAATTCAGCGTGAAAGATTACACACTGGCTGCTTTTCCTGTTACAAAAGAAAACCACGGGGCCGTGACCAGGCATACTGTCAGTCTTCCCACCCAGTCTTCCCACTCATGCCAATTCATTTTACTGCATAAGTGCTATTTAGCAGCTCCGTAATGCTTTTTCACCTGGTTTCCCAGGATAATTTTTTATTTTGTGGTTTACTCCCTCATGCATTCACATTGCCTGAGGCCAGATCATACCCTCAGGTAGCTCACTCCTATCAGCAAAGGAGAGCTAGAAATCTATATTGTGCAGACATCATGCTTCTCAGCTAGTTTTCTTGCTAGAAGCTTTAGTAAGTCTTGTATCAACAGAAATAAGGGCATGCCCTGGTCTGGGTTACAGCGTAACAGAGCACACTGCAGCCGCTGGTTTCCCAAGGAGGTGGCTCCTCTATGGACAGCAAAGGGCAGGAGAGTGCTCCAGTGTCTCCTTCCGTGGTCTGGCACTGAGGTGTGCTGCTGATCAGCTAGCCACAAGTTTTACTAATTATGAAGGTATTTATAGGATACAGCTAGCCACAAGTTTTGCTAATTATGAAGGTATTTATAGGATACAGGCAAAGCTGTAACTGCATCCTCTGTGTCCTGCCCCAACCTACAGCCAGATCTCTCCGACATCTTGGGCAGAGGTTGTGAAGATAATTTTTTTTAGGGGAGATGTTCCATAATGCTTTACAAGAAGTTGAAAAAACAAGATGCATGTTCTTAATGACAAATGACCCACTTGTTTGCTTCACTAAACTCAAATTCATGTGACTGACTGCAATGCTTAGGTGTGACAGATGCTGAGGTTGAGCTCACTGAGGAACAACTGGGTGAGGCCACCTGGCTTGTTTGAGTTTCAGTCACAGAGGTTTGCACTATTGTATTTCACAGACACGCAGCCTCTAAAAGATACTGTGCCTTTTTTCCTCTCTAACACTTTTTCAGCTAGTTTAGTTGCCTTCAACTGCAACAAAATTTGCTTTCCAGCAGTGTTCAAATAAGAGTCATTTTAATGCTCAAATTACCACATCTGAATATGGACTTTTGTAACTATTAACCCATTTTCATACAAACTAGCAAAACTGACAGTACTGCATGTTATTTAAAATAACTTTACTCGAAACCTGCATAACTGCTTTTTAACTAATACTTAAAACCACTGACATTGTCGGGTATCTGCCCCTAGCATTTTGCTGTAGATAAAGCCCCACAGCTCCCATCAGTGCTAATTCACAGTGATTCAATGCCAAAGATGCCGACTGTACCAAGAAGCATTGCTGAGACTGTATTTTCTCATTGCAGGTTGCTTAGTGACCTATCACTAAAACAAACGTAGTCATTCGTATATTTAAAGAGTAGTCTTTCCCAAAGGGTCCAGCATTTTGCAGGCACACCTGTTACTTGCATGCTTGAAATTTCTGTCCTGAAATGACAGGCTCGATGTCATACTCCAGCTGGCTAATGCTTTTTATAAGGAAGTCGTGGAACATGTGTGCAATCCTCTGACTCACACTACACATCAGCTTGGCTTAAATCACACTTCAACGTGCACGTTGTCAGACCCACCACAGCAGCAAGTGTCAATAAAGCACTACCTTTCCCAGACACATGCAATTTATACATTTGTTTCCTATTTCTCCATCCTTGATGGAAACGCTACCTCTCAATAAGTACACTGTTCAGTTAGTTGCATGTGAACAAGGGCACGTGGCAGTATCTGAGGGAAAGGGTTTCCCACCAGCTGGGACACAAATCGTCCTGCCATGTTGGGTCACCCCACACACCCACGACAGGGCTGAGCACGGAAGTCCTCCTCAGGCACTGGAAGGGCTCTGCTCTGTAACAGTCACACCTTGTGTTTGATGGCTGGAGGTTAAGCGATGAATGTAGGGGTTGTGTTGGGAGGTTAAAGATGTGTGGCAGCCAGTGCAAGCTCCAGTAGAAGGGCCCAGGTATACGGGGTTGCTCCTTCTTACACTCAGCTTCAAAACTAGCTAAAGTCTGAGTAAATACTGAGCAATAGATTTATGCAATAAGGCTTTAAATATCTGTAATAACAGAGTGAATGACACCAAAAGGATGGCAGCTGAAGAGTCACTGATATACACGCTCACATCTTGTCCTTCTCAGCTCAGCCTGTCACCCACAAACCCAAAAAAGCTGCAAGCCCAACAAAATATATTTGTGAAGGCAGACACTTTATTCAGAAAATTCCAAACCCAAATGTTTCACAGGAAACTTTTCTTCAACCCTTCTGTTTGCACGCTTGATGCTGGCAAAGCTGACAACAGCCTTTGCTGCAGGACTGGGACGACAAAAACAATTAATTTCTGGCCCAGCTGTTGAAAGCCAGAAGGTAGGAGGGCAGAAAGGAGGCCCATCCCCAGGAGAGGAGTGCCTGAGGATGCTGTGGCACTACCAGCTCCTGCATAAAACTGCAGTCATCACTTCTCCTCATGGTAAAGCCAGGTCTTTTGCCTGGCTCATTTCAGAGCAGTGTGTGGGGCAGTATGCTTATGAGGGATACAGTACGTCAAGGACCAACCTCATGAACAACATGCAGCATTTGCTTTCTCCAGAGGCTGGTGCCAACTGGGGCTGAAAGAGGCTCGGAGCACCAGCACAAGCACCAGCAGCCCCCTGCCCTGCACGCACACTCCACTCCCCTGTAACTAGCACAGCTAATTCCCAGCCTCCCCGCTTAACACTCCCTGCTTTGAACAAAGCTCTTCTAAATTGCAGTTTCCTTTTCCTCCCTTCCTTCAGAGCATGTCCGTTAACAGGCACCTCTAAGTCTGGCATCAGCTGTCAGAGAGGTTTCCTCCTGAGTGTGTTTGCAGAGCTCCCACTGTGAATGTTTCACATGCACAAATGAATTGAGTCCTCTCAGCACACCTGTCATACCTGATTGTGGCCGCCTTTTCATTTCAGAGCTTGATAAACATTCCTAACTCTGCCTTCAACAAGCTGTGCCTCTATTCCTTTTTTCCTTTTAACTTTTCCATGTCCCATTTGAAACATGAAGGAACTGATTTTTTAAGAATACAAAACAGTCAGCTTTATCGTATTTCTTTATATGTTTGAAGCAAGTCTTTCCTGCCGACTTCAGTTACATCTGTGAAGACAGAAGTGCAAATGCCCAGTGTAACTACCCTTGAGAATTTAGGTGGAAGCCAGCTGCTTTGCAGCACCAAAATCCCATACCAGAGTCAGGTGGCATCCAACTGGCGAGGGTAGTGGTCAGGCCCTTAGCCACAAGGCTATCTGTTTGCTTGTCCTGCAATTGTCAGGCCCTTTTGCTACACATGCTTCAGCTCCCGCAACAGCAAACAGCTTCCTTTCTTCCAAACACAGCCCTGACTCACACCCAGGATCACATCCTGTCCAAGGAACGAGGAAGGGGTTTGTGAATAAAATAACCTGATCATGTAATTGCCAGCAGCTTGATCAGCCATGTGCATGTGGGAATGAAAAATGAGACTGCTGGCAGTCCTTACTGAATTTTTAATTGTTTGACTTTGTCATCATATTTTCCCTCTAACTTTGCTCTTCTGCATAATTATATACACACATGTCTATCCACATGAAGAAGCTGTTCAGAGAGACTAGATGATGCTGGAAGAAGTGTGGGATCAGAGAAGTGAGCGCACTGGGAAATTAGGAGTGCATCCAGTGGCTGAATAATAGTCAGAGATGAGGAAGCATCAAGGAGTAATAAGACAAATATTGACAATCAGAAAATGCTGAGGAAGGAAACCTGCAGCTTGTTGATCTATTAAATTAATATTAGGGGAAGAAAAGCACAAATCCGAATAAATAAATACATCTGAAACAGTGCATGCAACTTAGAGGTGATGTGTTTGTGGAGCTTACCCTCCACAGGCTGGCGCATTGAGCCAGCTGGGGCAAAAACCAGAAATACCCCTGCCTTGGTCTGACTCTGGTAAAATATGTGTGCAGTTCTACACTGAAGCGCATAAATGAGAAATCTTTCTCCCCAAATATTCAGCAGAGAGGCTAGACGATTCTATAAGAAACATTTACCATCAAGACTTTCAAGACTCAACTGGATCTGAGGCTTCCTGACCTGGCCTCCTACCTGGCCACACTTTCAGCTGTAGGTTGAATAAGAGACATCCTGAGTTCCCATCTAACCTAGGTAATCCTGTGGAAGCTAACTAACGGCACCAGCAGCTAGAAAACATGCAGTGTGTCATGCATACTTAGCATCTGGCTGAGAGTCACATGTAAAGTAGATTTCCAGTCTCCTTGACAGCAGTGAAGCTGCTCACAGGAAGAAGTTGAGCAGAAGCATGTTCTTAGTTATCAGCCTGATTTGGTGGGCTGTCATACTATAAAGTGCGCTGTTCCAAAACCACTCTGACCTGTAAGTTTCCAGCAGCATAACAAGAACGAAAGCTGGCTGAAAAGCATGAGACCACCAAACCCAGGAATTTGCCAAGGCATGTTGCAAATACATTTTTGAAAGCTTTTTGTGTGTTTGAAAACACAATGACAGTTAGCTTAATCAGAAGTTCCCTGTACTCTGTGACAACCTAGATTTTATATTATTAAATGGCTTAACATGCCTGGCAAAATTTCACTTTGCACAGCAGTGTACACAGTGTATTCCTATCTCTGTATAAACAATTTAATCCTATTCTAACACACTGTAGTTTCGTAAGTAAGCATACCAATAATTCAGAGCCTTGTAGCTGCAAAATCCCCCCACGAGCAAGAGAGGAGCAAGGGAGGAGCAAGGTAATCACACAGTCTCACTCCTGCGTGCCTTACAAGAATGCCCTTTGGGGCTAAGGACCATGTGAGCCACTAGGAGAAGCAGCCCTCCTCAGAAATATTTCCCCCATCTCCCATATCCATGGTGATCCTATTACTGGTTGTCCCCATTTTTCTGTGCATCTGCATCTTCACACACAAGGTACAAGAATATAATAATAAAAAAAACCAATTCAGTTGCTTCCACCCCTCTTGACTTGAGAAATTTCTTAACTTTTCAGGGGATCTGTGCCAGACTGCAGGCACAACGGTCCCTCTCTGACTTATGAAGCCTTACTCCTACTGATGGAAGGCAGAAAAATTCCTTGCTGCTGAGCCACTGCACCTCTTTCCTCTTCTGTCCTTCACCAGTTTGGCCATGTCATTGCAGTCTTGCATGCTGTCCATATTATAGTTGGCAAAATCTAAAGAATTTGACTCCAGAGTGCTCTGAAACGTTAAGAAATACCTTGAATTCCTGAAGAACAGGGAGAGTCCCAGCAGCCTGCCATTATAGTGCTGTATTTGCACAAGCATTTTGATGGCACAAACCTGCCTATATCAGCAAGCCCTTACACAACATAGACTTCTTCCCAAAGAAGAGTCTTGCCCTCAGAGGACAGCAAAATGGCTGTGGCAGCTGGCAGAACACATTGCCACCAGCCCATTGGTGACTTCTGTACCAGGGAAGAAACAAGCAGCACAGGTACCCTTCCAAGGGAGGTATTAGCCTCATGGCTCACCTTCAACATTGGAAGCTGAAGGAGGTCCCCAGGAGCACTGTAGAGGGAGTTCATGTGAGCCAAGTGCAGATCATTGGGGGAACTGCATGTGGGCATGCTCACAGCACTAGGTGGGAGACAGCAGGAATCAGGAAAAACAAGGAATATGATGGCACCCTCCTAAGCTTCACTAAGTCTTGGAAGCCAGTGCAACACTGTTAGTAATCCTGACATTTCTTTGCCTTTCCTAGAAACTTTAGCTGGCATTTGCATTGTTAATAATGCTGCCATGTCATTGTGACCTTGCACCGTTGTCATCCTGGAGACACGGCTGGGAAACAACTTGCTTCTGAATGCCAAAGTTTCAGGCTGTCTGCAGATGTGAGACCTCTGCCACTGGTTCGCTCCCAAAGGCTAGCATCACAGACACTAACACTAAAGTCTGCATTTAATTTAAAAAACCCACAAGCCTGAAATGAAGGAGCAGGCAAAGGGGATGTATCTTAGTTCTGCAGCCTGCAGTCTCCATTCCTTCCTGTTGGTGATGCACTGGGAATTTGCCCTGTTTCAGAGGTGTCTCTTACCAGTACATGTTCTGCAACACAACCCATAGCTAGGGACATATTTTAGTAATATTACTATTTGGTAATAACTGGTAGCGCACACCAACTGCACCACACTTGCTGTATTGCAGCATTTCACTAGGCATGATGGAGAATTACTGTGCTTTGAACTCTCAGACACGGGAGACACGCCAAAGAGGCTTCTGGTCTTCATTTCTGTGAAGAATTAGACAAGTTCTCAGTTCAGCAGTTTTGCAAGTGAGCTATTTAAGCAAACTGCACTTCCACTTTGCAGATAGTATGATCATTTTGAGGTAAAACACAGTTATGTTGTTGGTAGCTCTTTTTTACATACAGTTATTCCATTTTGGGGAAAAAAAGCCAACTTGCAAAAGCTTTTAAGAAAAAAAAAAAGAATCCTACAAAACCTGAGTCTGTAGGTGTTCCTCTCAAAACCCTCATATCTTTATCAATCTTGGAAAACACTTTTTTTTTTCCTCTTTCCATTCAATGAGCAGCCTCAATGGAAATGTTCTGTGAATACGTGCCAGGCTTCATCTAAGATACATCTGCGGGGGCAGCAGGGCAAAAGTACACATGGTGGCTTGCAATCAGTTGCAAATGCTCACAGCAGAAAAGGAAACAAAGGCAGTTTTTGATTTCTTTTCCCTTCTACACTATGTTGTCACACATTTTTCTAACCATGCTAAAGCAGAAAAATAGTTCCTACTTACCCATATATGCAGTTGCATCATATGCCATTAAAGACACAAAATCCAGTAATCTCTACGAAAATTAGCTTTCTCCTTGGTGAGTAGCTTTGTCCAAGTGCATGTTTTTCTCCATGGCCAGTTTCAAACAGCCACACAAGCCATAAAACAATAATGGTTAACACTTCTGGTTCTCTTAGTGCCTCAGTTTAGCTATCTGGTATCTCTGCAGTTGGCTTAATGACTTTCAGGCACTCACTTCGCCTTTGCTACTTCAGGCAAATTAAAAGAGACATGTTAAAAGCAGAGTTAATTTCTAAGGAAGGTTCACAGCTCCTGCAGCAAAAATATAGTCCACTGGCTCAGTATTAGATCAAATGTAGGCATGTACGTGTAATAGAAGGTCAGTCTGTTATTTAATTTGAAATTTAGACAAAATATGTAAGTATCTATAGTGAAGAACAGGAGAGAGTTTGAAAAACAGGGATGTTAGTTAATCCTTGAAAACAGTTAAACAAGACGGAGCCCTGGGAGGAGGAACAGACACTGTAAATGCATCAAGCTAAGAAATAACAAGATAAACTCAAGTTGAACCAAATGGTTAATGAGACCAAACAGAAGATTACTGGAACTGTGTGTGAACTGTCCTGCTTAGCATACTAAAAGAACCACACTCAAGCAAAGACAGCCCCCTCCCAACAAAGCCCCCTCCCCACAGAACATGAGCGGTGAAAAGAAAGAACACTGTACCTTTAAATGGAGACAAGGCTCCCAAGAACCCATGAGCATTAAGTGTGACTGAATGTAATTGTTCCAAGTGCATAGAATGTTTTACTGTGGGTTAAGAGGCGTGTGAGCTTTGTGGATTTACCACCTAGTGCCCATCTCTAAGCAGACATGCAACAAACAAATACCCTGTCTCTGTGTGAAGTTGGCTCTTTGCACACCGGGTAATGAGACAACAAAAAGAGCGTGCTTCCCTATTTATAAGTATGTGCATGCCTATGCACACAGTGTTCTGCTAGACACGCACATGCATATTTATGCCATGAGCTATACACGCTCATTTTGATGTAATACAGGCACACTTGCTGGGCCCTGCCTGGTTAACGGCAATGGAATGCCTTAAGCCTCTTTCAAGTTGTAGTTCAGCACCCACATGTGCTCAACCCCAGGTGCCAAGTCTAGGAGCTTCAGGAGACCTTTCAACAGTCTCCATGGTTTAAACGCTCAGGCTGGAGACAGAAACTACAAATTCTAGGTGCGTTTTAGGTTTGTGAGTCTTTCTTATATCCTCGATTAATTAAAAATCCCACCTCTGTATAAAAGCAGATGATTTCCCTAATTTGAATAATAGTAACATCCGCATAAGTCAGCCGTCTGAACAATTACTGAATTGCCTCCCACTGTGAGCTGAGAAGTGATTTCTCAGCAGAAGCATCATCAGCCATCTTCTAGAGAGCATATAATAAAAGGCCTGGACAATGTCACTTAACCTTTTTTTTCTAGGAGTATTTATCAAATTTTTACAGATAATGCAAATGGGTTGTTCCAACTGTCAATAGACAGATGTCCTGAATTGAGAAAAGGGTGTGCATTCCTCCCTACCTTCTGAAATTTCACTTTTGAACATGAACTTATTCAGGACTGAATTGCTTTCTAGTTTTATGATGCCATTGCACAAATCCTACAACATTTTTGTCTCTGTCCTTGATGGGGTAGTTCTTAATTTCAAAGAATGCTCTTTTATCTGAATGGACTGCTGAAGAGTTGACTATATAGACAAACTCTGCCTAGAAGGTACAAATTTTGTGCTGAAAGGCCCTTTACTGCAGTGATTTCATGTCAATCAGGAATTCTTAGCATCATGTCTGAGAATGGTTTGGTGACTATGCATAAAATCTTAGCTACTTTGAAAAGACACAAAGCTACATGTACTTATGTTTCTTTTTCTGGGATCAAAGCTTGCTAAAATTACTAAGGTGATATTTCAGGTTTCTTTTCCAGCCTGGCAGCTCACAATATTTGAGCACAGGCTCTGATCTATCTATAGTGTCTGCCTTGCACTGCTTTTTGCTATTAGTACAGCAATGATACTTCATTTCCCCACTGAGTATTCTTCCAGCATCTTGTCACCCTACCCAACAATAAAATTTACTATCGCCTGCTAAATCAGCTTGGTTTCGCAATAGTTGCATGCCCTTCTTTCTTTTCTTCTTGGCTTTTTTCTGCCAATGTAAGACCAACATCATAGAGCTGAAGACTAAACAAAGCAGGTTCAAGGGTCTATTAGGAAAGAGTGGCACCCGCCCAGCGTGTCTCCATACCACTTGCACTCAGAGCAGTAGGCTCAGATACCTTGACTGCTATTCTATCCTTGCTCCTGATCATGGAGCAACTCAGAGTAGAGGGCTGCCTAGATCAACACACTGCTTGTGCAGTCCCTGTTCTGGAGAACAGGAGGATGATGGCCACTGCACACAGGGGACAGAAGGGGACTTCTAGCAGCAGCCATCACTATCCCTGTTGCTGCTGCCCATGACAGCAAGAGCAGAAGGTGCACTTTTCAGCCTCATCCCTTGCACTTGCAGCAGAAACAAGCTCAGACCTTTGTCCTGACACCATGAAAGATGCAAAACGGTCAGGAGAGACTGCTATGAGGAGTTGGTGAATGCAGGGGTTTATGAGAGACATCCATCCATGGCATCCCTAAGTCACCTAAAGTCTGTTAAAGTCCAACTGACCATCACATCTTCCTCTTTCTATCAGACACTTTCTGGCCTTTCCTCCCTCTTTTTTTGCAAAAAAGCAATCCCCTGCCAAGGCAAGATTAGATTTCCTTTTGCCAACTTTGCTGAGAAGCCTTTGGCCAGCTTTATGCAGTTATCATTCTTTCGCTAAGTCTGCAGAGGTCTACTTATCCAGCCATGGTAAGGTTAACAGTAGCCTGGGGGCAAACAGCATTGTAAGTGTATTTACTTGCTTCTCCAGTCCCACCAGTAGGTGCCTGTACCTTGTCCCAAGGTGCAATCAAAGCATGCTTGGTGTTCCACTTTCTAGAAGTATGTCCAGCTTCCTTTTATTTTTTCCTTTTTGGATTTAAGAAAATAGTTCCATATTCAGTTCAGGTTATTAACATACATTTATACAGTAGCCATTTAAAAAAAAATCATTATCACCCATTTTAAAATATTCTTTTTAGCCTACTAGAATTTATCCTGTGAGGTAGGTGACCCTTGCCTTGTAACGGCACAACAGATTCAGGCAGAATATACAGTAAGAGGCAATTTTAAATGCACTTCCCACCTTTGCAGCACCAACAGACATCTTCAGAAGAAACACATGACATGTCACATTCCTAGTACTAGCACGTATTTCCACAGCACAGAAAGGTAAAATGGGGTCATGGAGCAGCAAACTGGTGGACAAACTTGTGGGACTTGGAAAGACACTGACAGAATGGCATATTATTAAGGCAGATTTTCAGAAGCCACAACCTGCAAAATCAGCAAATTTGAAAACATAGGACCAGTTGTTTAAACAGGGGCAAAGCTTTTTAAGTAGCTTCTGCATGGGAGGAGATTTGCTTGTGGAATCACAACAGCTTACACCAGCAATACTTGTATGGAGTTCATCCATAGCCTCATGTGAGACAAAATACATTGTGCAGAGCAACTGATGGAGCCCACATTTCACATTAATGAGGAGAATAAGCACCCGTTCCTTGCTTAAGAAGCAGGAACAGTAAAGAGAGGAGACAGAGAACACAGTGAGAAGCAATGATGGCATGGCTAGAAAAGTGTGATGAACAATGGAGGGAAATCTGAGCTTTGAGGGTTTTTTTATTTTTGAATAGCTACCATTGCTCATCCTCTGCACCAGCGTTCCCCAGGCATCACTGTCAGAGAGAGCTGACTAATTTGGCAGCTGACTCCCAGTAGCAGTGCAGGGCAAGGGCAGCTGGGGCCAGGCAGGGTGCATGGCTGTGTTCAGTGGGGCATGAGGGAAAGGTGTCACAGCTGGAGAAACAGCGATGCACAAAGACAACCAGAGAGAGCTGGAAAATTAACCTCAGGCAGGGACAGAGGTGGGGATCTCAGGAAAACTCCTGCTGGGGACTCAGGAGAGAGCAGACCTTACCTGACAGATTTTTCAGAAGTGCCAGACCCCTTTTCCCACAGAACTGTTTTCCATCAGATGCATGTTTCCTTTTCCAGGATTCATTTCACATCACTTTAAGCTTTTTAATACACCAGTTTCCATCTTGGAGGACTGAAATGCTTCATTTTGTGAGAGGGTGGTTATACAGTCTGGTCTTGCTTGTAACACACACTGAGGTCAAAAGAAACTAGGATGCAAACGAGGTCAGAACCCTTATTGCTGAATTGGGAGTCACTGTTTCCCTCGACCCTCTTAGTAGGCAATCATAACTTCTCAAAAAATTAACTGTAAACAATTTTGGCATGTATGCTAAATTAATTTAAGGTAGTGCAATAGTCAGTATACAGACAAAGATGGTCTTATTTTGTGCTGCTTAGTCAATTTTCATTTACAGTCTGTGTGACTACAGCTAACTACAACTCAGGACATTGAGTAAGTAATGAGGGAGATTAGACTGTACAAACCAGAACAATCCTTTGGTCAGATGCCACCACCTTGATAAGCAGGTGAAGGAATTGTATGATATATGATGTAATGTCCTGGCCAGTGACTGGATCTACTGCTCTCTAGTGAGGTCCAGGCTGTGATCAAAGCCTTTTCCGTAGTCTAAGTATTTTAATCTCTGTGTGGATTCTTTCAAGTCTGATAAGAGTAAAGCTCACACTGTACCAAACTGTTAGTAGGGAGCCTACCTTCTGCCCAGTCTGCTGCTCTCAAGGAAGATACAGACATGCATAGGCTGCTCTATTTCTGTTCAATTTATTGAACTGGCCCAACATGTTCAAAAATTACTGAGGGAAAAGAGGGATAGACACTGTAAGACTGTGCAATGACTTCAGCCTAATTTCCCTAAGACGTTCCTGGTGGGGTTTTTTTTGTTTGTTTTTTTAGAGCAGACTCTTCATGTATGCAATTACTAACGTCAAACCATACCTGGAACAAAGAGTCAGAAGATTAAAAGTCCCTGGAACCAGATGACCTGAACCATATTCCTTGCTACAGCACAAACTTCCTATGGTCATTTCAAGAGGTCACTGAGTCTGTGACTTAGTTTCTGCATTTATATAACGCAGCAAATACTTTACACCACATCAACAGCACTTTGTACTAAGGTCAGTCATGCTGTCAGAAGGAAGTATCATCGACACGTACAGCACAGCTGACTCATTTTCCAACAGCTAATGATGTGGTAGATCCACCTTAGCAATCAAATACATTATCTCATTTTAATTTTCCAGCTCAAAGCATAACATGGATTGTGGGATGTTACATTGGATAGGCAGTAACCACTTAAAAGCAAGCAAAAAAAAAAAAACAAATCCAAGAGCGTATGTGTCAACTTCTGTTTAACATAGGAAGAGAAACATAAAACTATGGCTACACTGGTATCAGTAAGGAGCAGATCTGTAGCATGGAGGAGTTGGTGCCAAGGATCAAAAGTCTGTGACACTTTGGAGGGTGAAGGGAACAGAAGAGGAAAGAGGGGTTATTTCAGAACAACTTACAGTCTGCTCCCATGAACTGAACACCCATTAGTGGTCAGAGCCTGTTAGGTGAGCTTTTGGAGCACATCTTTCAGCCCACTTCCATTCAAAAGGAATTCAGGTCGGGGACTAAGACAACTCTGTGACATGAACCCAAACAGGCAAAGTGAGGACAACTGGGAGACTCACTTCAAAAGCACACTCCTGACCTACGCTACAACACTGGAGTGGGTGCCACTGCATGGGCCAGCCTTGTCACAGCACTATCCACTGTTTGGCTCTAAGGTTAACACAAGGTGGCAAGGAAAGATGTGTGTACTCATCATTTGGCTACTCACTGGGCATCTCCCTCACAGAGAACATTGTTATGTTACAGTAGGCCCTGTATTTTGGTTTGGGTTTTTTGGTGTGTGTGTGTGGTTGTTTGGGTTTTTTGTTTGGTTTTGGGTTGGGTTTTTTTGCAGCTCCCTGGAATTCTCACTTAGTGCCGGAGGGGGAAAAAAAGCATGATAAAGAAGGTGATGTATTTCTTTCAAGCAGCAAAGCCAGAAAAACAGGGTAGGAGGACAGATAGCTTAGGAGGACCCTGTCTCACAGGCTAGCGAATAGAAGTATAGTGTGAGCCTGGTAGCCACAGATGCAAAAAAGAAACAAATGGAGAAAAAGCAAGTTTACTATTCTGAGGCTATGGGACAGAAACAATAAATAAACCAAGTCTGGCTCATCCGCTGAACATTTTACCTCACATTCCAGTTAGGATAATGCTGTGCGTTAGATGCAAGTGGCATCTACAAAAATTAAGATTTGGACAATAAAATTGTATCTAAAAACAACTGACTGTAAGATTACTGTGAAAAAAAACCTGTTCCACTGTAACAAGGAAAGAACTGGCAAGTTAAATGTCAGGTTCAGCAGGAAAAAATGTTTAGTGAATCCGTGAATCCCTTTTTTTTTTTTTTTTTGGTAACATACAAGCAAGGGAGGGGAAAAGGAAGAACTGAACCATTAGGTCAGCTTACTTGACTCTGGATTGTTCTCTGTTCTTTGCCCATCCTTAGTTCTTGGGCTTTCTTTGGTTGGTTGGTTTAGCATAACCACATGAGGGCTGCAAGAGGGTAACTGTCTAAAGGACAAACAAGTGCTGAAACTACGAAAAGATCCAAACATACAAAACTATGAAAAAATAAGTATCAAACGGGAATTAAGTTCCTTATTATTGAAGGGCTAGCGTTCCAAATAGTCTTCTGAAGAGAAATTTGGCAAGGAACTTATCACTTAACAAATCTTCAGGAGATGCGATAGAAGCAACCCTTTGAACTTCAGATTGGAACCTGCATTTTACAACACGATGGGAGACATGATTGTCATTTACATCATAGCCTCACACCCACCGGCTTCTGACAGGCACTTGTAGGGATCAGAAAGCAATTCTTTTTCCACCTTTGAGCATAATTCAACATCATTGTCTGTAACTTCTGAGTTACAGAGGAGAAAGTTTATTCTCAGTTTTTCAGAATGCTGGAGATCAACTGCAAGATAAGGCTTTGATTTGGTGGGAGGGGGAAGGACTTTCCGCTTTTCACTGCAGATGGTATACATATGCCCTCTGAATATTATGTGGGAAACAAACAAATACACTGCCTTTGCCATACATACCATACACTTGGCCTCTTTTGCCCTCTTTCTGCACTACTTTGTATGGTGAGTTTTGGTCTTCGCTTGACAACCAGCATTTGCTACCACCAAGAAGTATTGTTGCATGGGTATACAGCTTAGGTAACCAGCAGACACTTCCAGACGAAAACATCTTTCATCATCTGCAACTGCAGAGGGATGGATAATGATGTAGAGGATCCTTTTCAGTTCTTCCTTTTCCTAATTAAGAGACCTATATTCAATTCATTAAAGCCATCTGTGTGAAAATTATCTTATTGTGAACGCTCTGGATCAGTTTTTCTCATCTAGAACCAGATGCTGTTTGTAACTGATTAGGCCTACATCTAAAATTTCAGCTCTCTGAAGCATATGCTGCCTTTTAAGTATAGGATTGTGACTACTGTGCCTAACTATAAAGATCCTTTGAAATTACAATGTCAATGTTATTCAAAGTCTTCCATTCTCTAGCTGCCTTTAATGAGGACCTTCTCATAGTTCTCTCACCCCTGGAATGTTCTATTCCTCTGTTCTAACTATCCATGCAATAGGGAAGAGACTTCAAAAGTTTTAAGGAGAAAATTAATTTGTGCAACTTCCTTACTTCTTACGAGGTCTTTCTAACTACTTTTATGCTATAAACTAAGACCACAACGTCTTCACAGAGTTAATAGCATGACTAACTGCATTTTCTAGAAATGGGAAAATGTCTCCTGTATTATCCAGTTCAAGCCTTTTCTTTACTGTTACCCACTACCAGAATTTAAAGGCTTGTTTGGACCACCATTTCATAGAAAGAAAGAGGATAAAACGTGACATTTTGTTTCAGGTAAAGGATCCTTAATGATATGAAGACTGAAATCTAAAGCTGCAGCATTCACATTTAACTATTTAAACTCAAAGAAAGAGCGGCTTACCAATGAGTATTGCAGTAACCCTAAAGGAAACAGATACATAGACTCAGACAGGTGTTCTCCAAAACATATTTTTAATGTAATCTGCATCTGGAGCCTAGAGAGAGAGAGAGTAAAAGCAGAGAAATATGCTTATTTTTCCTTTTTTACATTACTGTTAAAGCTAAATCACGTCACGTAAAAAAGAAACTGCAATATTTCCATACATGGAGCTAGCCCTGCATAGGAATTATTTGTGACAGAATGGAACACAAACACGTTAGTTAAAATCAAACTAACAATAGCTTTTCATTCTGCCCTCACTGAGGGCTGAACAGTTACTTTCACACTTAAAGCCAAGAGATATGAGCAGTTTAGTATATCTCCTATCAATTTCCCCAAAATTACTTTGAAACATTAAATGCCAGTTGACTTCACTGTACTCACAGAAGATAGAAATTAGTGTTTAGCCTACTTATATTTGTCAACATTTTAAAGTATAACAGGCATTCCACTCTATTTCAAAGCAAGAAGCTATTTCAAGAGCAGTCATCCTGCCTTTGTCACCTTGCAGTTGATACAAACCGAGGAGAGATACATTTTTTTCCTCATAAGGTTATTATCTTTTCATAAACCCTCCTGTAAGGATTTTGCTATAGCACTCTATTCCTTTTTTAAGGTAGTGTTTTGTACAAATGGAAGAGGTTAATTTTAACCAGTTGCAAAACAATCATTAAAACAGAGCTCTTTGGGGACTTCGGAAATACACTAAGTAACTTCTCATCCAGGGACTGTTGTAATGTGTATAAAGGTAAACTAACCACACTGTTGCCTTGCATTTCAGAAAATGTCTTCACACGGCACTTAAACAGAACAGAGACACCACAAACAGCTGGAATCTTGTTACAAGCATAAGCTATACAAAAATAGGAATAAAATTTTAGAATTTGGTAAGAAAAGCTTTTTTTTTTTTTTTTTAATGAGAATACCTTTCATCTTCCTGGTTGAAGTATTTAAGTTGAAATGCAAGATGAATAGCAGAAAAACTGCTTTAAGTATTTATCCCCAAAAATACAGCTTCAGAGGTCTCAACAAGTGAGGAAGTATCAGTGTCTTTGTCTCTAGAGAGCAATACCTAGGAACTGTTTAATCAATTTTAAAGCCTGTTTCATCCCTTCAGGGCATAATTTTTTTTCTGTAGCATTCTTCTGCATCAGTAGCTCTGATCAGCATGCAGCAGAAGCAGTGTATATCCTCAGAAAAAAAAAGCCCAAACAGGAAGAAAAAAGAACAGAAAAAGAATGCATTAAAAATATGATAAAAATAAAATGTGTTTTGAATGTTCTTTAGTTCCTCATCCTTACCACAGTCTGAGTCCAGCTAGCAACACTACTGCGTGTATCATCACCATGTTCCACTAAAATAAAACATATACCCACCTCTGAAGAGTAACCACAGTAAGAATGGAACAGATTTCTGGTCCAGAAATTTGGTATCTATACTGAAGTTAAGACAAAATTGGCGTGGAGACAAAACTGATTTCAATCAGGGGCTGAGGGGGCAAAACTTACTACCCAACTGCACTGGCCTTAGTGGCACATGCATCTCAAGAACTGCTGCCCCAACCCTCTCTTCCAATCAACAAATCCAACTTACGCCTAACACAGTACCCAGCACAGGCTCTCTACCGAATTGTTTTAAATTAAGAGAAATTAAGCAGAGTAATGTAAACACACAGGGCTAAATGGAAGTGATATTAAATGCATGAACTCATCTGCCTGGACACCTGAGCCCAAGTATCCAGCAAGGCAACAGTTCAGCAGATAGCCTTATCACCATGAAAAATTAAATTCTGCACAGAGGTGACAGTCTTTAGGACTGATGCACATTGGTTGATATTTAGACAGAACTACATACAATAAATCAGTGCATCCTATTAAATTAGTTTGTTTTTAAAGAGCAGCTAACAGAATAAGCCTGCCTTGTAGCAATTTTCACTAGGTTTACATATACTTAATAGTGATACGCTTCCTCTTCTGGGAATGTTTTCCATTTAAAAATTTGCTAACAATTAACAATTTTTGCAGACTAATAATATCCAACTAATTTTAAACATTTTGGTTTTTGACAGTTAGAAAGACAGAAACTTAAAACCACTAAAGAGTAGAGATTCCAGAGTATAAAACTCAAACTCTAAAAACCCCTTTCTCTGTGACCTATAGAAAAAGAATTAATGACTTGAAGAATAATGTGGATCATTTCTAGTGATTTGTTGATTATCCCTACTTACAGAATAGTAGAAAAGTATTAAAAAATAAAAAAAATCAAAAATCAACTTAGATGTTCACACAAATGACAACTTGGGTATCATGTGTTTTAATCATTACAAATCAGAGAAATTCAGCCAATTTAATAGAAATTTACTCCTATGTATTTGTGAGAGCAGCTAGCACCCTGGCTTGTACCAGACAGAAACGGTGCAGCCAGGACTACGGCAGTGATCATACCCCTGTACTCTGCACTGGTAAGGCCACACCTGGAGTACTGTGTTCAGGTTTGAGCCCCTCGCTACAAGAAAGACTTTGAGGTGCTGGAGCGTGTCCAGAGAAGGGTAGTGGGGCTGGTGAAGGGTCTGGAGCACAAGTCTGATGAGGAGCGGCTGAGGGAAGTGGGGTTGTTTAGCCTGGAGAGCAGGCTGAGGGGAGACCTTATCACACCCTACAACTACCTGAAAGGAGGCTGTAGCAACATGGGTGTCAGTCTCTTCTCCTACATAAGAAGTGCTAGGACAAGAGGAAATGGCCTCAAGTCATGCCAGGGGAGATTTAGATCGCATATCGTAACAAATTTCTTCACTGAAAGGGTTGTCAAGCACTCCAACAGGCTGCTGAGGGACATGGTTGAGTCACCATCCCTGGAGGTATTGCACTTAGGGACATAGTTTAGTCGTGGACTTGGCAGTGCTAGGTTAACGGTTGGACTCTATGATCTTAAAGGTCTTTTTCAGCCTATGAGATTCTATGATTCTCATAATTTCATACAGTGTAGACATGGCATGGGACAAACAGATGAAGGTTGCTTCAAAATACAGACTCTGAAAGTGGCAATACACAAACAGCACTGCTTTCAACACATCTTTGTTTAAAAGCATCCCCATATTTTTCCCCAGTAATGGCTAAGCTGGTAGGCACCATGCTGTACACTAACAGGAATACCAAAAGCCCAAAAGCAAGGAAGAACTATTCTTATATGCTCCTAAGACACATTCTTCCTCAATGTAATTTACAAACAACAAAAGAATTCTGACATCAACTTAAGAAATAAAAATATTAAAAAAGACTCACCTCAATTTACCTTTAATCAATTTGGCTTCTAAATATGTCTATCACTGCCAAAGGCCTAAATCAACTTGTTGAATTTCTGGAGCAAGAACCCCGCAGGCACACTTAACTGCCCACCACTGAAATAAAATATCAAGCCCACCGACATTCAATAGGCTTGACAACTAAACCTGCAAGCTAACTTACCTATCCAACAGAAACTAATTTAAATTTAAGACATTTGCAGGTCTAATGTGCCACAATAAATTCTACTATTAATCAACAGTAAAGTGCTGAATTATATTAAATACCTGATTCACACTCAGATTTAACATTGTTTAGATTTCTTATCAATTCAAAAGAGCCCTTTCTGTTGTAAAAGCTAAGCTGTTGTGCAAATATTATAAAAATAGGTACTTTAATTAGGAGCTACATACACAACAGAACTTCTGCTTTCTTGTTAAGTACAGCTGACGGCATAGTAGAGATATAAAGTCCATGCAAGTATTTAAAAAGATACATAAAATGAAGAAAAAAGGACACTGCTAGAGAACTTCCAATACCCTGGCAAACAGCCACTTACTATATTTGATGATGTCTAGATCTGGACTGATAAGCATCATGCCATCGACATGCTTTATTTTCTTTTGCAGCTAAAGTTGATTTGTAAATTTTAAACTACAGCATACATTTGATTTATTTCTCTTTAAAGTGTATCATTAAGTTCAAGGTTAAACTCTGAGCAAACTTCACATCTAGTCACATAACCAGCACAAACAAGACATCAGTGCAAAGGGGAAGGTGTCAGTCATACACAATGAGGACTCTTCCCTAACTGCACAATGCAGTAAAACAATTTTCAGATTTAAACTTTAAGTGGACTACAATGAGAAAAAGCAAGATTTTTCTTCTCCCAAATTTAGCACAAGTTTCCAAAGATCAAAAGGAAAGCAACCTCAGTTACAGCAGTCAAAAAAGTCAAACCCAAGTTTGGAGAGCTGGTAAGTAAACTCCAAAATTAATCATGCTATGAAGACAGCATTCTCAAGAGAGCTCCAAACAAACTGCAAAACAAAATTGGCATTTAAGTTGAAATTGGCCAAGTGCTGCATAGAAATATGCTCACACACAACAGTCATGTTTCTCTATGCACTATAGAGAAGATAAAAGCACTTATGGTAGTTGCAAATGTTAACAAGTCCATACAACTTGTACGATTTAGCAATGAGTCCATAGAAAAAGAATACAGGAAGAGTAGAAATGCTCAAGCAAAACCAAAAGATGACCCTTCAACTGTATAAAATCCACATAACAGTTATAGCAAAAAGACATCAGTGGAAGATATTCAACCCAGTTCCAAACACCCAACAGGCAAGTAAAACCAGAATAGACAAGCCTTTGGCAGACAATTTTAAAGAGTCTAGATATGGCATTACATAACTAAATAATCCACAAAATATATTATATGGCATGTTCATATTAAATACTGGGTAACCAACTCTGCAGATCTGATGCTAACAATACTTTAGCCAATGACAGCACGATGGAGCAAGCTAAGGGAACGCTGGTGTATCACAACAGTGCTCAAGGAAAATATCTTCACCAAGTCGTGTTTCAAAATCAGTACTCTGGGACTCCATACTATCACCTATGGAGCAAAACAAAGTTCTCTAGTTTCTCAGGGATGTGCCCTGCATAGTATATATTATGATTCACTATTACACGAGCAGCAAGACACTGCAATGTAGTATGATTTATGGGCTGGATTAAATTTTTTGCTATTTCCTTCTCATCCAGCAAATCACTAGCAGTTTGTTTATGCAAGTTTGTGGCATCAAAGTGTGAACCTGACTTGATAAGAAGATTCATGATGTCTGGATGGTTGTTCAGCGCAGCAATGTGTAACGGACTGTTGTTATCTGAGTCTCTGACATTCACATCAGCACCACATTCTACCAGGATAGCAGTAACTTGTAGAGAGGGGAATTTACAAACTGGGTAGCGACCCACACATGTAGTGTTATTATCAACAGCAAGGTGAAGTGGACTGAAGTTATTCTTCCCTCTGGGCTGAAGCTTAAGAAACTTGTAAATAGTCTGTTTCTTAAAATGCTCCTGTTCTGAGCTGCAAGGTACTTTCTCCAACAAGCAAATTAAATGCAAAATGATGGAAAGGGCTTTGTTCAGCTGTATCGGATCAGGGGGACACTGGGTTTGTTTCATGGCCCGTTCTATTTCAAGCACACTTTTGCACAGTATACCCATGAGATCATCAAATGTGACAGTAGTGCCTAGCAGGCCTTTTGCCCTATCTTGTAGCATGAAGGAGAAAAGTTCAGCAAATGACAGTAAACTGCTGGCTGTCATAGGGCTCAGTGGATCAAGATTGTTCTGCTGCATGTCCAAAGCATATTTCCATAAATTGATGCAACGCTTGAAGTTTCCAGAGTCTGCATAGACAGCACCTCTGTATCTAATATAATAGGATGTATCTGGGTGAGAAGGACCAAGAATACGTTCTCTAATTAATAGTGCTTGCATTCTCATTTCATCAGGGTCTGCAATGAGATTTTCTAGCTCTTGTGAGCTGTTTACCTCTTTAGCATAATCGTATGCCATAATTAGTGTTTGTGGCACAGGTTTGCTCAGGATATTAGTCCTATCACTGTATCTCATTTCCATAGCTCGCTTCCAGTACTTCAAAGCGCCAAGCAGATCTCTCTTCTTGTCCACGAACGTTGCTCCTAGAAGCTCCAGAGCATTTATGCGTTCAGCCTTACTGGTTTGTACATGCTGTGTCAGAAAGTCCACAATATTTGTGTGGCCTGTCACACTAGCTGACATAAGGGGAGTCATTCCATAACCATCCTTTTCCATTTTAGCACAGTACTTGAGAAGCATCTTCATGATCTCCAAACTTCCAGATTCCGCACAGTCATGTAACGCAGTGTTTCCTGTAAAAGAAGAAACACCATTACGCGAATCATAGTTGAACTGTAGTCCAAACCCCACTACAGTAATAGTTAAGAAAAATCAGTTTAAAATACTTTTTAAAAAAGCTAAACATTAATAGTTAAAAAAATAGCTGTTTTGACATCTAGAGACTATGAAAGGCCAAGTAAAACATTAAAGATCTGATTGAATATCAAGGCTGCCAGGCAGTTATACAAACAAAACTGCTTGATATTATTGCCTGAAGGAATTAAACAGGTTTAAAGGACCCTTTTTGTCTCATTATTAAAAAAGATCAGAATTAAAATTGAATTCTCCACTACATATAAGTGCAGGAGCAGGCAATTCCATTATGTTAAAAGTCAAGCAAACAGCAGAAGACCAGCCTGGCTAAACAGGGAACTACTTGTGGAGCTATGCCAGGGGAGGTTTAGACTGTACATTAGGAAGCATTTCTTTACTAAGAGGGTGGTCAAACTCCAGACCTGGCTTCCTAGAGAGGTGGTTGATGCCCCCAAGCCTGTCAGTGTTTAAGAGTCATTTGGACAATGCCCTGGATAACATGCTTTAATTTCTGGTCAGCTGTAAAGCGATCAGACAGTTTGACTAGATGATCATTGTAGGTACCTTCCAACGGAACTACTCTATTCTGTAAGGGATTTTCTATTTGCTTTCAAGTAGCAAACAGAAACTTAAGCTTGCTATCTCCATGTTGTTTCACTTTTTCCTTCTTCCCTTGTCAAATATCCCTTTCTCTCAATCTCCGCCAGCGACTAAAAAGTAATGAGACCTGTACAAAAATTAAAGCTGGGCCAACTCAACATTGGCTTTGTTTGCCTCTACACTGTATCTCTTCCTCTCTCCATGTGCCAAACAGGTGACATATGTGTTTTGAAGCAATTAACTGTGGAACACAGTTATTCCCAACACAATGGAAAATAAAATCATCACAACAGGCCCTTCATCTCAGCTGGGGCCTTTTGAGACTGCCAGTATATTCTGAGGAAGGTGGATATCTTAATGTTTTCTTAGGTCTTCATCCTGAAGTTGCTCAGTAATCCCTCTGCTCCTCCAGTTAGGATTCCCAAAGCCAAGAAGAAAAACATAACTTCCGACAAACAACACACAGCCATCTATCTTAAGCGTCTTATCATTGACATTCACATTATTTCTCATTAGCATGAGAATTCACAGTCTTTTAAAGGCATTCTAGTTCTAACACCATGTAAGGAAATTTCTAGTAAGCACTAGTGCCACCTGTTTGAAAACCCTATTCACAAAAAATTAGACAGCAAGCACTGGACACAACAGCTAAATATTTAACTATTAGGCTTCAACTAGGTGAAAATTTTGCTTAACTTCAAACATAAGTACTTCTCTGGAGAAGGAGACAAATGCTTCTGGTTGCCTCCCAACATAGTCGCTTATGTTGTTGACTGCTTTTAAAATGACACAGTTTATAACTACCTTGTTCTTTATATTATACATACTACAGATTCAAGCATAGTAACTTTTCAGCCTCCCACTAAATGAATATGTAAATTATTAACAGAATGCTCACGTAAAAATTCTGGCTCTAAGATTTCTTACATCTTTACAGCTGCAAATTCCAGCTAACTGCCCATGAGATCATCAGCTTCTGTTGCACTTCAGCAAGTTTCCACATTCACAAATGAGACCTCCTTTTCTAAGTGTTCTCTGCCCAGTCATAGTCATCAGATTTGGTTTCTAGAATTTGAGAAGTTTCAGAAAACTTCTCTAATTTGCAATTTTTTAGGCTTTTTTCTTATTGCCAACAAGACAGCAATTAACAGTGTGCTTTGCTGTTGTATTACTAGTTTTTAACAGAACTACAGTGGGTAAGGAGACAGCAGTAGTCTTGAAACCTTCAGCTCATGTTTGGGTTAAGCATGTATTTATATAATTTACTGATCTAAACAGTTTCTATTTATATTCACACACTCTGATTTTTTTCCAGGCTCTGATCTCTAGAAAATGCAATTCACTCTTTATACTACAGTACTTAGCTAATCAAACTCAAACCAAAAGCATGACCAAGATCTGTCTTAAAAGCTGAACACTGTATAGAAACAAATTAAAACTAAAATGGAGGTAAAGTCTTTCTGCTATTATATTCTTTCTGTTGAGAATGCATTGTTTACACTGTCTTAAATATATATATACACATGTACTAACTTTGAATGTTTTGCTTTTGAATTTATCATATGCACATGTCTATAAGGAAAAAGATTCATACTTATTAAATGCAGTTCAGGAATAGAAAATTTGTTCCATTTTCATTTCAATTATAAGACCCTAATGTAGTTCCCTACAAATAATTTTCATATCATCTAGCTTTTACATTTGTGACTTCGTATCACACATCTTCCTTCTAACAAGACACAGTAAGAGGTTAAAGTTGAAGAAAAAACACAAAAGTAACATTCAGAAATATCTGGTCAAGCCATAATGACTGTCCTCTAAATTCAATACCCACTTGTTGCCAGCAAAACCAGACACCTCAGATCTACAATGTAGACCTCTATTCGGTGTTTTGAATTAGCAGATTATCATGCAGTAGCTTGCTTTTATCTTCTGTTGACAAGCCATCAAGCCAACAAAATGTTCATCCAATGCTTTTGCAAGTTTTGGTATGCAGAAGAAGTGGTATATAGAGACTCAAGGTCTGTTTGGATGAAAATTTTTTAACGGACATTGGGTATTTTGCCTTAGGTTCCCCACTAGTATCCCAAACAGCCTCTGTTAGCTGTTTCTCTTCGTATCTTTCACTTCTCAAAACTTCACATGTAAATTGGTCTGCTGCTTCTTCCTCAAACTTGTTTGTTCTCTCAAACTGGAGAGCTCACAGCACATTTCAAGGCCTCTTTGTTGCTTTCAATTCCAGCAACCACAAGAACAGCGCTAAAGAGGAATGGCAGTTATTCAGGACAGACTGAGTCTCAATCCAGACTCAGCAGATACTAAGACTTAGCTGACACACTAATCAAATTAATACAAAAGATGCGTAGAAAGTTATTTTCAAAAGCTTATGACTCAAGTTTAACATGATTTTGCAATTATAGCAGAGCTACAAACATATTCTGTCCCCCCAGCCAGTATTTTGAGTGCAAGTTCCAAACATTAAAAAAAACCAAAACCCCACAGAAAATATCAGATTGTTTCATTAACAGACAGTGAACTTAACTTGGAAAATATTCTTTCCCTGAAACATTTTGGAATAGTGGCCAGTGATTTTATTATCATTTCCTAACAAATAAGCTGAAGCGGACACTCCAACACAAAGTGGCACTTGAAATTGTCTGTTAGATTAAGATTCACAAAGCTAAACCCAGTTCTTACAATGGCAAGTGATTTTCAATCTTTGATACCTTAGGCAATTTTTATCATTCATAGAGAGCGTTAAGTCAGTTATAGGTCTGGCCACACTACAGTCTTTAGCACGAGCAACAAAATCTCCAAGCACATAAACGGAGATTCAACCAAATTTAGGTGGATTAACTCAGAGAAATTTGACATACATAGTTTATCAGCTGTAATCCCCTCTTGTCCTTACCACACTGCAGACCAGAACACTGTTGATACTTCAGTATTGAGGGGTGTGAGACCCTTAAACTCCTAAAATGGGAAGATGTCAAACGCAGACAAATACACAAACTCACCAGCACACATACACTGTAAGAATGCTTACTATGCTGGAGAAAGCCTAGTTAAAATGCAGCTACAGCATTCAATTCAGAACTAAAGACTGGCAGGTTCCTCACACCACCTGCACTTCCACACTCAGTGATAAAGACAAAACCAGATGCATTGGGGTGTTGGCTGAGCCACCAATTAACACAGCCATTTCAGGGTGCATTCAAGTCCTTACACCACTTCTCTCAACAGAGCTCTGAAACATTGGAACTGGCACCTGTTTTCTACCTTCAAATTAATATTTTTTTAAGATATTTAAAAACTTGTAACATAAAAGCATCTTAAAGATGAATAAGTGAAAAGGTACTAATAACACCACTGTTCTTAATATTGCTTCACAACTATTAGTATACATCTTGCTGGTTTTAACAATACAATCAATGGCAGCTATTCATATTACACACTGTAGATCCATTGCCATATAATGCTGCTCTTGACACTCTTTTATCAATTGCCAGGCATACATGCTATGACACATTAATACTGAAAAAATCCACACAAATTAAACTTGGCCATGGCCTGGGTAACTTCAGGTCCAATCCAACAATCTGTATGTCATTAATTTACAACGCAGCTATGCAGAACATGTGGAAATACACTCAAGGCATCAAGGAATTTCACTACTCTGTCCAACTGGATGTCCTTGATTTAAAAAAAAAAAAAAATCACTTTTTTTTATTCTTATTACAATTACTGACATAAGCTGTGAGTAACAGCTGTTTAAGCATATCAAAAGTAGCATTTTTTTAGCTATTTACATTGTAGTAACCCTTGGAGTTAAAATAACTATAATTATTTTAAGCCACGCACAAACTAATAAAAGAAGGCCAGCACCGCTATTTTTTAGTGGCTGCACCTTATTTAAGTTTGACTGGATGGTACAGGTACAGCAGTGGAAATGATACATTGTAAAAAAGCCCAAGTTTCCAGAAAAGTGGGCAGGGGAAGACAGTTGAGAGCTGCCAACTTAGAAAACATAAACCCCAGCCTTAAGAAATAACAAGATTACCATCCATCTATATCTAGCAAGTATCAAGTCTTAAAATTTGAGGAAGAACTTGAAAGAAAACATGCTAGTGGCCATTATACCTAATTCAAAGACTATGTTCCATATACTAGCCATGAATTGAACAGTTCAAGGAAGTATAGCAAATCAATCATTATTCTGTGAATTAATTCATCCAATTGAAAAACACTGTATTGTCTATAGTGACAGGAATAAACAGTGGCTGAACACAATTTAGTAGTTAATCATATTTTTGTAACAAAAACAAACATTGTATCTACTACTATATTAAAAAGGGAAAAGGCTAGAAATGTAAAATTTGAAAGTCATTCTCCTTGATAAGCAGTTTTCCAAGGCACACATAGGAAGATGTTGGTCAAATTCAAATATTTTTTTAAAGGTGTGTATTATTATTTCAAAATAGGTTTCATTTAATTTTCCTAATGTATTTTCAATTTTAAAATGATCTGCAGTAATTCAATCATATATAGAAGATAGCTAATATTACAACAACATGAAAAGCTCTTGCTCTTGCACAGAAACAAAATTGGACTGGGAGTGTTTTGGTAGTCACAGTACTTCTTTGTTAGAAAATAGGTACCACTACACCATACTGCTAGTAATACTTACAAATAGGTTCCATCTGTATAAAACTTTACTATTCATCTTACCTAATAACTTCCTTTAATTAAAAGCAGCAACAAAGAAATGGAATAATTCCACCTCCAGTCCTTCCAAAACTTGCAAAAATGAATTAAAGATAAAGGTATGTTCAGTTGATGCAGGAGCGTCATGTTTTATTCGTTTGTTACAGTCCTTCTTTAAAATGGCATGAACACTACGCAAACACTTCATGTAACACAGAACTAATTCCTCATCGAGTGCTACTAAAAGCTTAGAGTGGGGGTCAGGCATTCAAATTCATAATGAGGCCATGATTTCCTATGTCAAAAGCAAATAATTACTAAAATAGACTGGTAGCTTGTGACATGGGTATGAAAGAAAACGAAGCAATGACACAGAAAGTGATTTGAATTGCAACCAATTAAGTACATCCACTTCCTAACACTTTCAAAATGCTTGATCAAATTTCTGGGTAGTAGAAAAAGAAAGAGAAAACACACTAATTTAAATTACTGACTTGTATGCGAAAGTAACCCCATGTATATATTTATCCTGGTTCCAGCTGGGGTGCAGTTAACTTCCTTCTCAGCAGCGGGTGCAGCTGTGCTGTGGCTGTGCTGTGCAAGCAATGCTGACAGCACACGGGTGGGTTTGGCTGCGCCCGGGTGGTGTCTATCCTCAGTCAGGGACTTCTCAGTGTCTCAGGCCCGGCCAGCGAGAGGGCTGGGGGGGCACGGGGAGCTGGGAGGGGACACAGCCGGGACAGCTGGCCTGGGCTGCCCGAAGGGATATTCCACACCATGGGGCATCATGCTGAGTATATAAACTGGGGGAAGAAGCAGGAAGGGGGGGCCTTCCAGAGTGATGGCATTTGTCTTCCCAAGTAACCATTCTGCGTGATGGACCCCGGCTTCCCCGGGGATGGCTGAGCACCTGCCTGCCCATGGGAAGCGGTGAATGAATTCCCCGTTTTGCTTCACTTGCATGCACAGCTTTGGCATTACTTATTAAACTGCCTTTATCTCAACCCTTAATTTTTCTCAATTTTACTCTTCTGGTCCTCTCCCCCATCCCACTCTAGGGGGAGGCAAGCAGCTGCACGAGGCTCAGTCGCTAGCCAGAGTTAACCATGACAATATTTTTGCAGCCTTATAAATTAAATCAATCACTTTTATAAAGTGAATTTGTTCAGGTAGCATTTACTTTTTTTTTTCCTAACAGAGCACTAAGTAATTAATTCTTCCCGGTTTTACTTTTTTTTTTTAAAAAAAAAAGAAGATATAGCTACATATATACAAACATGGAAAGTACACAAGAAAAATGTTACACATCCCTATTTCATATGCATAACAAAAAAACCCCTAAAGGTATGTCTTCCCTTTAAGAAGAAACCAAGTAAAAATTGCAAAGAGCTGATAATGGCAACAACTTTTAGTCTAGTTTCCATATACTATAAAGAAATAATCACTCTTTTGCTCCAAGTACTTCACAAAAACTTGCATTATCAATTACCAATATGAAGCATGCTGTTAATAATTTAATTTCAATATAAGCTCCCTTTTAACTGAAATTCAAGAATTTATTCCTTTAAACTGTATCTTCCTTATTCTATGCAGGCATTCCTATGGAAGTTGTTTCCACATTGCATCATACACAAAGTATCTACAAAATGCAGTGCACTGCCCATGTAATACCAACCAAAAAAAGGAGACACACACACACCACACCCCCCCCCCCAAAAAAAAAAAAAATACACAGAATACTTTTGGAGTAAGGGTTTATAAACACAGAACAACAGAGAGGAAAGAGGGGAACGCATGGGGAGAGGAGGGCAAGAGCAGGGGCAGTGGGAAGGAAAAAAAGAGGAGCTTTCCACTTTTGTTTTTTATACCCCTCCCCCTCTAAATGAATCTTGGCAAGCAGACAAGACAAACAACCTCAGAAGAGAACAAACCTGTCAGACTCCTTAATGTTTACTGCAAGAGAAAATTAATGATTTTTAACATATAGTAAACCACATACAGCAAAGAGTGTGCATCTCTCTAATCCCCCTGCTTCTGAGTCTGCCAATTCTGCAAAAGATTCGCCCTCGCCGCCCCGGCCCTTACCAGCAGGTTTGAGTGTTACACTTTCCAGTACCTGGATAAATAACAATACTTAAATAGCATGAGTCCTTGATATAGTATTACTGTACATATAACTTTGATACAGTGCCGATAGAGACTGAGGCCTGTATGCCTCTATAGTTTCCAAAGTGAGGAAGCGAATTCAACAAGCCTGGTCCTCCACATTATTTTACAAAGGTATTCTAATCAGTACTGTGCCAGTGGAATTTAAGAACGATAAAATATTGAATCACAGTTTTCATTTGCATTTTCAAAATACCTAAGTCCCTCCAACTGCCACAGTACTATGGAGGATCATAAACAACAAAGAATCAGGGCTTGCAACCAGACATCACTGTGCAGATCTTGAACACCTAAAAGGTCCAGCAGTTCTTAGGAAATTTTCTAATACTCAGGAGGAGAAAAATTAGTCTTTTGGCTACCAGATGAATCTGCTAACTACAGAAGAGGAACAGAGTTAGTGAAGACCACAAATATCACCTTGAAGGGAAAAGGACCACATACCAAGCAGCTGAGCAATGGAAATACTTACAAGTCATGTTCAGAAAAAGTATCTGCCTTTCAAGTAGATACGTTTGAAAACAGTCCTTACTCCCTGTATCATTATGTTCAGACCACCCTGGCTATCAGCACCTGTGTACTTAATCTATAATTTAACTCACTAATTGCAGAAAGGCAGGGAATGAATTCCATTATTGCAGCAAGGCTGGTGGAGGAAGACAAAGTGTAACACAAATTAACAAAGTACGCATTACGAATTTTCAAAATGCAAGATACAAGTGTCCTGTCTGGAGTTAGAACAGATGTATAAGATCCCTTTAAAATTATTTTGCATGCATATAATTTTATTGGAGCAATTACATGAAATATTTTCTTTCAAATATAAAATCCAACAAACACAGCCCAGGTATATCCCCAAGAGAGCCCAAATCTCTAATTTGAAGGCCCCAAAGACTGCTGCCACTTGAATTACATGAAGCGCTTCCCTCCCTACACACAGCAGCCAAACCAAGACTGTGCACAGAAACACACCACTGAAAACCCGTATTCAAGAATCCAGCAGTCTGTTCTGAATGTGATGAAGGAGAACTCTAACAGATCACTGGCAGGCTTTGCAATGCAGCAGAACAGAAAACTGCATACAGCTGACACACAGAAATCCTCCTCACCCAGCATAAGGGTAGGTCTGTGCTTCACTTCAGACTTAGTTCTAGGGTTCTACCTCTTCCTGAAAAAGCTCAGGCTTCTGCTACTCTAGCTTTATCCACACTGCTCCCCCTTTTAAAAGCAGTATAAAACCCTTTAAGGTCTTTAAGTTTAAATGGGGGGGGGGGGGGGGAGCATTCAAAAAAACCCAAAACAAAAAAATACCCCAACTTGCCATTCAAGACTTATACCAGTGAAAGTTAATAAGTGTTGTTATTTTTAATCTGCAACTTTTTTAAACTAGGAGTAACATACTGGAGAAGCCTCTGAATTAGGAAGACAGTGGTCCATTAACTCACTTTGCAAGTATTGCTTTGGCTGCTTTTTGCCTTTCTTAAAGAAAAAAAAAAACAAACAGAAAAGACAAAACTCTACAGAGATCTTTGCTGTTTTCCACAATTCTGAGAGAAAAAACCTCACCCTTCTTACCTCAGGCATCAGTTTTTCCCCTCACTAACACTGGTCATAACCTAAAACATTCTTTAAAAAAAAAATCCTTGGTTTAGATACCTGTTCCCTACGGGCTTCATAAAAGTTTGGGGAAACTGTGGAGGTTCAGATCAGCAAAACAGTAGAAACAAAGACAACTAAAGGCTTGTACTTTAAATTCAGAACCATCGGCCATCTTTCACAGTAGAGCACCAAACACTCCTTCTTTGTCACCCTCTCCAGCAAGACAATGCCAGAACTACACCTTACCTCGACGCAGCACCTAATCTGACTCAGACTCTGAAGTCTTTAACATCTGAATCGTTTCCCAGCTGTACTTTTGTACTTTCACAACCGTCTTGCAAGAACCTCCGCATTCTGAATTTCCATAGTCCAAAACACAGTTGCACGATTCTGCTTGTATTTCAGAAGCAGGATTTCACCACGCATTTTCACTTGCTCTTTTATACTCTGCCTCCATTGTCACCCAGACGTTTAGATGCCTGTGAACTTACCTATTTTCTCATCTCAAAATATTTGGATTTTCCCCTGGAACTGTCAATATTTTAAAATTTTTCATATCTTTCCCAGCTCTAGATTTTCCTGGGTTTTAAAACAATTAGGTTATACCTTGCAATATGAAAATCCAGTAGAAAAACACAAGGAATAATTCAAGTAATTTTGCCCTCACCCTGGTTTTAAGGATAAAATCTGGGAAAGCATCTATAGTAATCTCCCACAACAGCATTGCTACTGAAGTTACATAGTTTTGTTCTTATAAGGAGAGTTGTAACTTTAAATACAGCAACATTTACAGTAGCTAAAGCTTTTAATTTTTCCACAGATAGGCTTCTGCATACATGGCCCAGGAAGGTGCCTGTCTAAAAAGACTTCAGACATAAGGATAGCAACAACTTCTACTACCCCAGAGCACAGCACACAGGTTCTCTGTATCTCCTTACTCCAAGGGCAGACACATTGTCAACTGTTTAGTACACAGCAGGGAGGAGTAGAAACTGAAAGTAATACACAGAGACTTCCAAGTGGAACATGACAACGTAAAATAAATCCTGTTGGAAATACTAATTTTGAAATTAATAGGTGCTAAGCATTCTTGCAAAACAAAGCTGAGAAGGTTAGTTATTGAGCCTCAGCCACTGCAATACCCATACTGTTGCAATACTTAGGGCTATCAGTTTTGTTCAGTTCTGCCTTTCCACAGCTTTCGCTTTCAGGGTTTATAGTACTTTCTATCTCTGATCGGAGATCAGGCTGCTTTTAAGACGTCAAAAATAAAAAGTATGCTTGTGTCATATCAGAGGGGATTTCCACACACAAAAATGTATTCCACATACTTGACCAATAGATGTCTATTACGTACATATATGTTTGTAAACATAGCAGATCAAAGCAAAAATTGAGTTGTAATGAGCTAAAACTTATGCAATCCAACATTTTTTTACATTCAGTTTAAGTAAGGATCAGTTATACCATACAAACCTTTGCTCATGTGCCTAGTTGTGAGTCACACAAAGTAAAGCAAGCAGAGAGAGGAAGGAATTAAGGTAAGAGAGAAACAGAGAATACTGAGAAAATCCGCAGGAGTGTATGGCTGCCAGTCAGCCATTTAAACAAAGACAAACAATACTAATGCACTAGTAAACTGAACACTAAGGACCAGTAAACCCTACCCCACCAACACAAACCTGAGGGCGGGGGGATGTGGGCAGTGTGGGAAGCTGAGATGTATCTTTTTCCCTGTTACATCACAGAATTAACAGCACTGCTCTGTTCATACCAATCACATAAACGGATAGGTTTAAAACTAAGGAGCAATACACACTTTATATTTAGCTTGTGATTCCAAGAACCCTGTCTAGAAAAATGACATTTTTATCCTATCACAAGTCCATGATGATTCACAAGCAACCTTAAATCGTTACAAAGGAAGATTTATTTTGCTCTGCCCACCTCTATGACAAATCTGTAGTTCAGCTTTCTTTACATTAAACCCACATATCTGCATGATTTGCTGAAAAAAGGCATATTTAACTAAACAGCTTCTCCAAAGATTACTCTCATATCTGGCATTTACCAGTATCATACAATAATCTAGATACAAAGTATACTTTAACAGAAATAATTGCAAGGTAAGTACACTGTTACAAATGTGATTGGCCTGAAACAGGCAATGGAAGTATTAGGCTACAAGAAGTTTATTAGCAGATCAGTTATATTTTTATATGTGTGTATATATAAAAATATATAAAATAAGATGCTGAAAACCAATCCTGGCTCACTAAACTACAAATTAACCCTAACCTGCAATAATTAGCATGCTTTTCAGGCAAATATCACACCCACATACAAGTTTAAGATGTAATAAAAAAACCTGTTGTTAAGAAAAAGGTCCACATAATTACAGTCATAGCAAAACCAACAATCTTCACTTTGAATGATAACGCCAGGGTAATTGTAAACAGGAGCAAAGAGATGACGTTTGTGATCTGTGCAGTTCTGTTGATATCACAGTCACCTGTAACTTCATTTCATTAATCCTAATATATGTTTTTGTTTACTAACACTGAAAAAAGTTCCAAAATCATTCAACAATTCAGAGGGAGAGGAGAGTAAAAAGCAAAGTGGTTATTTATTTCCAACGTAGAAAGTTTTTCTCCTCTATACATCTTTCCTTGTACTAGTATTGACACAAGTTTTATGTACAGTGTATTTGGTTTATTTAGAAACTGTGTGAAAAACAAGAATATATGCTCATATGTGTTTGAGTATGTTGCTACACCAGCCTACTACAAGGAAGAGTTCTTACCGAGTGTATTTTTTCACATTCTTAAATATGACACTTGTATGACTGAGTCTTTTTAAGAATTAGGGGCTTAAGATTAAAATTTATCAATTTAGAATGAAATTATACAACCCACGTTAACAAAGGAACACATTGGGAGAAAAAACACAGTAAAAACATAGCTATACACCTTTTTTTTTTTCTCATCCACTTTAAAAGACTAGAATATTATTTTTGGATGTCAGCCTCGTAAAGGTAAATGAGTAACTTTACTCCTATTTACAAGGAAAGTAAAAAAATTAAAACTTACCTTTAACACTTTTTCTGTTGACATCAGCTCCTTTTTCAAGTAAATACTGAGCAATGTCTTTGTGGCCTTTGTAACATGAGATCATCAAGCATGTATGCCCATGACGGTTTGATACTTCCAGGTCTGCTTTGTGCTCCACAAGGTACTTTACTATTTCCAGATGACCATCAAAACAGGCAGCTCTAAGCGGTGTTGAATTTGTCAGAGTTGTATTGTTGACAGATGCACCATGATCTAAGAGACACTGAACCACCTTCAAGTGGCCAGCTGCTGATGCTGCCCATAACGGCGGAGCCCCCTCAATGGTCTCACCATCAAAATTCACCGAACCACCAACTTCTATTGACGCAGAGCAATGGTCCAACAAGTATTCAACCATGTCAAGGTGACCATAACGGGCTGCCATCAGAAGTGGTGTGGCACCATTGGTTTTCTCTGACATCAGTAGGGCTACCTCTTCTCTTGTTTTGCTTGCCAGTAACTTCAAAAGGAGCTGCAGCTTGCCAGCACGAGCTGCATTGAACACTGCTGTCTTTAGATCCATTTAGTCTGTACCTCTCTGCTTCTTGAAGGATACACGCCTGCCTTTTTCACAGACAAAAGCTTACTGGAAACACACAGCCCAAACAGAATGTCCCCAGCTTCTTCTCAGATCAGTTTCATCTAGATGGGACAACATGAAGACTCTGAACAGGGTCCTGAGAAAGCACCAGCTGTGCTTGTTACAGATCTGCAAGAGAAATAATTCTGGATTTTTTCCCCTCCTACTTCTCAAACAAATAACCGCAGTTGTATTTTTCTACAGCGACACCCCAACAACTCGCTGCAGTGGTGCGCCAACGTCCAGCTGCCGTCCTTGGGACCTCCCGGGCCGCGCGGTGCCCCCTCAGGAAAGCTGCTGGAGGGGAGGGGGCTGATCCTAGCAGCATATTATCCACAGCAGCTGCGGAAAAACCCTCTTCGCCCTTACAGCGTGACGAGCCGTATCCCGACCTGTTCTGAGGCGCAGCCGAAGGAACGCGCCCTCCGCTCCCCCCCCGGAGCCCCGCAGACACGCACCCCGCGGGGCAACGCCAGCCAGGGAGAGCGACGCACGCCCCGGCCGCCGGGCTTTGGCCGGGTCTCAGGAGGCAAGGGCAGCCCGAGCCTGCCCCTTCCCTCACGACCACCCTCAGCCCGCCCTGAGGGCCGCCGGCCCGCTTCAAAGCGAGCCCCCTCCCCCACCCTCCCCCACCCTCCCTCCCCTCAGGGCCCCAAACCCGCTCCCGGCTCCCTCACGGCCCGCCTCGGCCACCGCGCCCGCCCGAAGCTGGCCAGAGAGGGCCTCCGGTCTGCGGGTTACCTTCCCGGGGCGCTGTCGGCCCCCTATCGCCACATCCAGCCTCACAGGGAAACACCGGCCGCTACGCGCCGAGCTCCGTCCAACACCGGCCCGGCGCCTGCAGCGCGGCGAGGCGCAGCCGCCTAGGAGCGGCCGGGACCAATCAGAAAAGGGCGTGGAGGGCCGCCAGCCACTGGCAGCGGGGCTGGGGGCGGGACTACGCCGCCGCTCAAGGGCAGCGGACAGCACGGCGGGCGGCCGCTAGGGGGCGCGCCGGGGCGCCCCACGCGTCGCACCCCGACGGCGGGGCCGGGGCTTGCTGGGGGGGTCGGAGCTGGCCGGGCTCTGCCCCACGCCGGGGGGCAGCTCAGCCCCGCGGGGCAAAAGATGCCATATACGTATGCCTCATGAAGTAATAAATTTTGAGTGAAATGTCTGCTGTTTGCAGCGCAGGGGATGCTCGGGCTCTGGGCAGCGTCGCTGTCTGGCATAAAATTTGCAACGTTGCCGTGGCTTGCTATGGGCTTAGCAGGTAACATTTGTTTTATTCCTATAATAATGAAAAGGGGAAAAGATCTTGCAAAAGCTGCACCTGAGCAAGGGAATGTAACTTCTGTCCCAATTAAGTATGTTATCTGCCAGCCACAGAAAGGAGGGATGCCATACGCGGAAACAAACTTGGAGAAGACCCATGGGCGTTAAAGGGCAGTAATTTGGGCATCAATTTGCAATACAATCTAGCAGCCTCTCCTCCATACTCGCAAAAAAATGGAAAAAAAAAAAAAGAAAAGAAAAAAAAAGGGGGGCAAAAGGGAAAAAAAAGAAAAAACACAAAGCAGCTCCATTTGAAATTTTGTGTACAGAAGCAATATATCACAGCCTGGGCTGCTGTTTGCCCCTTTGTCCCTGTGCCAGCAAGGCAGTACAAAGGCTGCTGACTGGTTTGTCTGCAGACCTCAGAGCCAGAAAGATGAAAATGACAGGGATACAGAGAAGAGCAATCAAAATTATTTAGGATCTGGTGGTTAATTTATGGAGAGAGATTAAAAGATGTAACTGTGTGTAAATGCTAAATTAGAAGTAAGTTGGGTTAAGAAGAGTAGTTTTTCAAGATACGTGAGCGAAGTGGAGAATTATGTGAAGAGTTTTACAAGCTTTAGTCAACAGCAATTGGGAAGAAAATGAAGGAAAGCCCATGCTTAGCATCAAAAATAATATCCTGGTAGGGAGGCTGTTGTCAAGCCAGAAAAATCATTCTGAAGTTGCGGGGCCTTGTTGATAGAATCATTTGTGTCTGGGCTGTGCAGGTCATATCACATATAAATAAGGTACTGTAGGGAACAGTTCTGTGCTGGAGGGAACACGGAGGTGGTGACCTGACAGACCTTTCCCCTTCAGTCCCTGGAGTCTTCCGGGCGGGCGGTACACAGTGCAAGCAGCACTGGTGGATGTGCAAACTGCAGGGCTTCATGGTCGCTTGTAAAGTGGTGGATGGAGCAGTGCTTCTACAGATGTCAAATCTGCATGTCCCCACACCCTCCTGGCTCTGAATCAGGCCAAGGTCCTGGGGCAGGGCCCACGGGAGGAAAGGTGGGCAGGCAGGCCAGCGGGGAATGGGAATGGCTTCTGCAGAGACCTCCTGCCTGGGCCATGGCAGACAATGAGCCCTGGCACGGAGCTGTGAGCTGCACTGATGGGGAGTTTGGGGACAGCCTGCCAGACCGCTGGGGTTCTTCTTTAAACAAAAACCTTTGTCCCCTGTGGCAGATATGCTTTGACATTTCAGAAATCTATCTTAAGAGTCACTAGGTGTAGGCATAAATGAATTAAGCAGAGAAATAAGCTTACAGAAAATTATACGGGAGTTAGACTTCTGTAAGTGCCATCCTTCTCTTTCATACCTCAATACAGATATGCCTTCAACAGTTATTTAATTGTATTTATACTTTATAAAGGTCACTTTCAGTACACAAGTGGACTTAAGGAGGTCTGGCAATGTGGCTGCATCCTGCCTGCTGTTGGACATGTCTCACTTCCATGCTGGCCCACGGAGGCAGCACTTGCTCAGCAGTACCTGGCTCCATAGGGGCATGAAGAGCCGTGGGTCCAGGCACAGCCCCAGCCAGCACTTCCCCACTGCAGTTATTTTCTGACTTCCACAATGGACCTAAGCCCTGCTTCCCAGCAGTAAGCAGCAAATATTTTGACCCAGTGTACCTAAACCACTGTGAAAAAGAAGAGATAACTCATTACTTTAAGGTTTCAACTTCAACCATTTGTAGCCAGTCAGTCTGGCACGGGATACAGTGCCAGGGGCAATTTCATCTGACTTCCCTCCCCCTTTCTTGTAGCCCCATGCCTGTGGGGAACAAGGGTGGTGTTGTCAGACTGGGATTTTTTGTGGTGCCCCGGTTGCAGCCCATGCTATTGAAAAGACCAGTTAGCCTTGATGCTTGATTGGTTTTGCTGTTTTGTTCCCCAAATAAACTCTGTTTTTGAAAGCTGTGAATAGAGAACAGTATTAAGTGGAATAATAACATTTGTTGCCATGATTTAGTTCTCACCTCAGTGCATTCTTGTCCTCACAGCTATTCAGCAGAAGGTACTTGTCACATACATGAAGGACTGAAGTGCTACCTACCTTGCAGACACCTGTGGTCTGGTGCGCAGCAGTCCTCCCCTCAGTGTCTGGGTCATGCCTCTGTGGCACTGCATCTCACAGAGCAGTGGTTTACTGCTGCATCCACAGCCCTAGTTCCAGATTGAAGAAATGTTAATTTTGTGTATAAATGGTGATACCATAAGGAAAAACACGCAGGTCACCCAACCATGCTTGATAGAGTGCTATGTCTGAAACAGTGGGAAGGTTTTCAGGACTACCATTGATAATATTTTAGGAGGCAAATTCTGTTTTCAGCAAAAGATCCGGTTGTAAAGTGCTGTATTATTTAGTTTCAGCCCTTCATGATTTAAACCTGGCTGGCAACCAAGTCCCATGCAGCAGCTCGCTCACTCCCCCCACCCGGAGGGATGGGGAGGAGAATCAGAAAGGAATGTAAAACTTAAGGGTTGAGATAAAGACAATTTAATAGGTAAAGCAAAAGCTGTGCACGCAAGCAAAGCAAAACAGGGAATTCATTCACCACTTCCCATGGGCAGGCAGGTGCTCAGCCATTCCCAGGAAAGCCGGGTTCCATCACACAGAATGGTTACTTGGGAAGACAAACATGTCCCCCCCTTCCTTCTTCTTCCCCCAGTTTATATACTCAGCGTGACGCCCCATGGTGTGGAATATCCCTTTGGGCAGCCCAGGCCAGCTGTCCCGGCTGTGTCCCCTCCCAGCTCCCCGTGCCCCCCCAGCCCTCTCGCTGGCCGGGCCTGAGACACTGAGAAGTCCCTGACTGAGGATAGACACCACCCGGGCACAGCCAAACCCATCAGTGCACCATGAGCACTGTTCTCACATCAAATCTAAAACACGCACTGCACCAGCTAGTAAGAAGAAAATTAACTCTATCCCAGCTGAAACCAGGACAAGTTCTTTATCCCTGTGTCCCAAAGGACAAAGGAGGATGGTGCAGAGCTTTCTTCCTCGTTGAGGCAGGCTATGCACAGCAATAGAGCAGAGAAACCTCAACCACATCTGCACTGTTATCTTTGGCACTAGGAGCAATACATCTACATTAATATGGTAATTTCCTCAATTTTTTTATCCCACTTTTCCTCACGCACCAGCCAGTATTCACAGCATGACTATACTTCTGTTAGGCCCTGAACTAACTCAAAAAAAGTGTTGCATTTTGCAAGGTGGACATGTACTCCAGCTGCTCTCTGTAGTGTGTAGTGCATGTCTTACCTAAACTGGCACCAGTTCCCTATACAGAGGTGGGAAATATAGGTGTACATGTAGGGAATATAGGCCAGGAAGGGGGTACAGGGCATAATATCAGGAAGATTCCCAGGAAGGGGAGGCAGAGCAGACGGTAAGCTGAGCAGAGAGGTTCCTAAGGCATCTGTGAGTAAATGCCAGCATGTGAGCTGAGTCCAAGTTAATCAATAAACTGAAATAACCTGTGAAGCACAACCTGAATCCTAAGTATTCCTTGAGGTGACTTGATCACTGAGTGAGGAGGTGGTGACCACAAACTCTGGTTGTCTGCTGCCAAACTTGCTTTAGTAAAGCCCCTTCCTGGCTGCCGGTGCTTGCCCACAGCTCTGGCAGCCCAGGTGGTGGCACAGATGCCGGCAGTGATGCTACATGCAGTTATTGTCATTTGCTTTTACCCATGAATATTTATGCATTTTCATACAAAGCAGAAGAGTTTCATGAGGACTGACAGAGACTCTGGAAATATCTGCACCCAGGGGCTGTGACACCCTCTGAGGCAGCAGGAGACCCTGAACCATGTAAACAGGACAGGTGATGTGAACCTGAGCCCCAGCATATGCTGCATCACAAAACATCCCTCTCTCCCTCAGGACAGCAAGCACCACAGGGCTTTGACACACACTACAGTTGGGGAGATAGCATGCATGAGGTATTTGCATATTTAGGCTAAGTCTCCTAAAATGTGATTGCTTACTTCAGGTGACATTACTGATCCAGATGTTCACCCTTTGGTCTAAAACCCCAGCCCTTTGCATGCAAGTCCACCAGGGGACAAGCCAGATGATGAAGTTTCTTCTTTAACTGCTAACTCTTGCTTGTATTGTCCTGTTGACAAAACTCTGGGAGCTGAATTCATTACTTTTGCAAATGAATGAACTTAGTACAAATTGGTGTTAAAACTGTGAGAGGTTATGAGCTGGCTGGGGATGTGAGGCTGCAGGAACTGAGAAGTTTTGGCAGGGTTGTTAAACGCCTGCAACCTGTGAGCTTTCCTTGTCCTTCAGCACTTAACTCACAGCAACTGCTGAAACTGTCTGCAGCCCACGTGTGGACACAGATCAAGAAAGAGAAGTCTGGTCCTGGGAAGTACCTCATTTCTCAAGAGGAAGTAAGCGTGTCTGCCTATTCACCCTGGAGTGTAAGGATGACATTTTTTTTCCAGCAAAGTCAGTAAAAGTCAGTAAAAGACCTGCACATCTGAATTCATACATCCAAAGACATTCCTGTTAGCCAGTGCACAACCATACATTGCCTCTTCAGTAACAATAGCCTGGCATTTTGGGAGAGGCTGCCCTAGGCTGCATAACAGATCTTGAGCAGTAAAACTTGTCAATTTAACATCGTAGAAATTAAACGTAACAAAAGCAGCTACCAGAGTATAATTCTTTGCCAAAACAACGTTTGCAAAATAATCTGATTCATCAGTACAGTCAACAATCGGCTAAGGTGTAGATAAAAAATGCGTCAAAAATGAGCTTACTTTTTAAAAGTGGCTCATTATACTTGACCTGTGCTGTTATTAGGTAGAGCCAGTCATGTTCATGTTGCTAGTCATGCTGGGGTTAAACTGTGCTCTGCCATGGTGTGATCCTCTACCACGGATACGTTGGGCCTACACGGTGACTTTGCTTTCAAGCCATTAGTTTGACTAATCCTTTGCTCTGGTAAACTTTAGGTTGCACCCTTGTGACACCAGAATCCTCTCCTGTCCTGCAGACTATACCCATTCTGGTGTATTATAGACATAAAACTTCCAGAATAAGCTGCTCACAGTCTCTTTGCTGCCTTTTTTTTTACCCCATACATATTATCTCCCTGTTAATTTCCTTTCTTTGCTCCTAGGCCAGGGAAAAGATGGGCCCAACAGTGTTGATAAAGATACACAGACTTTTAAATATTGAATTCACAAATTTCCACAGTAGGTGGAATAAAAAATACATAACATCCTCTGCTTTCCAAGTATGGAACAGATGTTTCACCTACTATGAAACCTACTAGGCTAGTCATGATACTTGGGAATATTGCATGTCCAACTCCCAGGCATTGGGAGTTAATTCACTGCAGAGAAAAATTACAGAGCTGATTGGCCAGGGAGCACTCTGGGCTGATGGAAAGCTCAAAAGGCTCCAGGGGGTCCAAAATGGTTGGAAGCAAACATCTATATGGTAAAGCTACTTTTCCTCAAATAGATGGCAGTAGAAGCTAGAGCGGGGAGGTGGCCCGGAGGTAATCAGAGAAATACTCCTTTTACTGTAAGCGCCAGCCAGCACAAGCACAGAGAGCAAACAAAACAGAGTACAAGTGCTAGGCAACAGCCCAGATTGAAACATGCCACGCACTGCAGCCCCTGCAGAAGCTGCTGAGCGTCAGGGAGCATGCTGGTAGTATTTCAGTCCTTGGCTTCCGATGCAAGTGCCATAAGCGTCCCTACATCTTAGTCATCTGCAGCTGTAACTGTCACTGGAAGTCTGCAGAGGCACCGAGCAGTTCAGACTAGCCATGACCTTTTACATTGCCGTATATATCCAGAAACCATTCTGTCTGTTGCAAAGAATTCCATTTGTCAAAGGTTTTTGGCCACGTGGGTGGGTGTGCACGTATGCATGCAGGCAGTCACATGCATGCGTGCTTTGGAGAGTTCTGCTCTCATTTTCTGCCTTATAACCATTTCCATAAGCAGCTGGTTGGAGGCAAGCACGTGGCCTTAGCAAAAAGATCTCTGGGATTAGCTTCCTATTAAATTGTGTCTCGGGACTCTTCCGTTAATCCGCCTCTGCTGACTCTAGCTTGGCTCTGAAGAAACAGAGGGCACGGACTAACAGGAAAACTATTTCCAAGCCTGGCTTAGTTCTGTGTTAGGAGGCAGAGGTTTGGGTTTTTCTTTTAAATGACATAAGGCTCAGCTACTTGGTTTCTCAGTTCCCTTATGCAGGGGTGTCTCTGCCTGTCTGTCTGGTGGCTTTCTGATAAGAAAGACTGGTGTCATTTTGGTACAGGCTTTCCTTCTTGTGGAGCTGCGTTGGCCGCAGCCATCCACCGGTCATTGCCCTGCATCGTCCCCTCCAGGCACCAAACTCCACAAGCTCTTCAGCACTTGCCTTTAACAGCCAGGTTTCGCATTTCTGAGTAAGTCTGCAACAGACACCCATGTAACCAATTCCCTCCTTATGTAGGCTGTCTGTTCCGCTGATGCAACCTATGAACATCTACTCCATTTTCTTCTGCAGGCTGGATTACTAAAATATGTTTTATTGGGGCTTCTCGAAAGCATGCCTCAGAAGATTCAGTCAGAGCAGATTGGAGCCGTTTGCTTGGCTTTTAATGCTAACTGCACTGAGCTTATTAAAACTGTTCTCCACAGATTGTCTTATCTTATTTAAGATTTATAAACCTCTTGGATTTATGACACTAGTACCTCGCTAGTACCGCTGGTACACAGGCACTGTCCTTTCCTTGGGTATCCCCCAACTCTGCTGCCAGCCAGGGGGTGCAGGTGAACCATCCCCAGCACTGAAATCTGAGGAGAAGCTGCCTTATCTCAGTTTTGAGTTGAGGTTTTTTTGCTTTTTTCCTCCCTTTTAGTGGTTAGGCCAAATGAGATTGATGATTTTCTGAGAAGGAAGAGCTGCTGCTTTTACCCTGCCTTTTCACCGTGCTGGGTGAGGTGGGAGCTGCAAGACTTCACATTTTCCACAGGCCAAGTTGGTTGGGAAACGTCTGAGACAAGTGCCAGAAATTTTGCAATAGGATTGTACTTTTAAGAGAAAAAAACCCAGAAAATGGCTTATTCCAGTTACTATGTTTTGGCATTTTTTTGCAGAAGTCTTTATAGGCCTTTAGGCAGAGCAAAGCAAAACTTAAAATCACAATTAAGCTAGAGCAGAGAAAGCCAAATACTCCATTAGGCATATGTAGTGCGCCAGCTCTGCTTCCCATTATGCAATGCCTTCTTTCACAAGACTTTGTAAATAAAACACGTGTAGCCTCTGGGTCACTGACCTTGTTTAACAGCTGAACATAGCAAAGCACAGAGACCTCTTTGAGCACCTAACCTGCTGTGGGGAGAGGGGGCTGAGGCTGATGCCATGGAGTGTTTTTCTAGTGTGCTGCCTTGCTGTCCCAGCCCTCAGCCTCACCACTCGCCTCCCCCATCTGTTTGAGCACATCTGATTTTCAACCATTAATTAGGCACATGCTTCCAATACTGTTATTGAACCAGGGGACCACCGCAGCTGGCCCCCTGGGCCAGGAGCCTTTCACTCAAGTCCAGTGCGATGCTCAGCATCGATGAGGAGATCTCTCCCTGCCTCTGACCCTTTGCTCACTTCTGCCAGGAGGGGACAGGTGGTGTCAAGGTGCCATCTGGGACCTCCAGAGAGAGGAGACAGCACAGAGGCTTCTGGCTGCAGAGTGCTCTGGGATGCAGGCAAGAGCCTCCCTTGCAAGAACAATAGTCATGGCAACAGTGCTTCAGCTTCTCCCAAGGAGCAGTAATTCAGCTTCAGATGTAATTCCATATATTTGATTTGTGTTGCCATATAGCTCACCCAGCAGTATGCTCAAAACTCCTGAACTGTTTTTCTCTTACCATACCAAAGACAGCGGTGGTCACCCAGCTTGCTGTTCCAGCACTCACATGCACAAATGTGAGAGCAGGGGCAGGTCACAGCTGGATCACACATGCATTTCTTCAGCTTTTTTTATTGCAGGATACAAATTTCCTCCCTTTGCCTGAGTATCCCCACATATCCTTTTAAGTACTGCATTCTGCTGCAGTGCTTGGGGAACTCCTCATGTAGTGTGGAGGCAGCTGCCCGGGAGAGGTACAGCAGAGCTGCGGCAGGCAGCAAACGCAGTCTAAGACAAGTAACAGGAGTCTCATTTGGCTGGAGTCTGCAACTTCCAGGCAGACCTCAGCTTACCAGCTGTCAGCCGGCAGGGCAGCACACTAAGCATCCCAGTGATACCAGCAGGAGGATGGGTGGTGGTCATTAGTGACAAGGCACACATTTCTGCATGAAAATGAGACAGCAATTTTTATGTGCATGCAAGATGGCTGGCTGTGTGGTTCTTGCAGGCAGTATGAAGCAGTATGAGCAGACAGTAAGACTAGTGGGAACACCTGTTTTCTGAACTAACTGAAAGAGAACAACATTAAAACATAAATGACCGGAGGAATTCGACCCTCAAACATTGCTGAGAGCTGCACAGTAGGATATTACCTGCAAGTATGAGCTTCTCACCAGCCAAACAGCTGGTATCTCCTGGGATCAGCCAGAAGGAGCAGTTTTATAGAGGTGGAAGCAATAACTAGCAACAACAATGCAGCAGGTCGGTAGCTCAAGAACAGGAGTCTCTGTGTTGCTGAGGTTTGGGCCAAGCCTGAGAACTGGTTTCCCCTTTTAGAAACATTTAGCTGCATAACAGCCCAGGACAGACCACATTACCTCCTGTTTCTCTTGGGCTTTTTTCCATTCTCTTTTCCTTCTGCCTTCTTTGCATAACTCTCCCATTGGAATGGTTTGTAGACTGTATGCTATAGACAGGTTGTCTTATGTTTACCCTTTTAAACATTACAGGGAAAAGTACATTTACACTGAGGGGAAAATAAAAAAGGTAACAAATACTGTAGACAACACTTCAATCAACCGGCACTGGCAGAAACTCTTGAAAGCCTCCCACAGCTGAGGGAGCATGCTCACTGTGTTTGTGGCTCTTCTTGAGGAGCTTGGGTGGCTCCAGCCACCCCACCATGACAAGGGGGCAGAAGGGAACAGAAGGCTCCCCTGCCCTGTTTATGGTCACCTGGCCCCCAGCACTAGGGTCAGAAGAGGCCCTCTGCCTGCACACAGCTGCCTGTTTGTTGATAGGCATTGGGGACACCTGAGGAGATTAACTGAGAAACCCCCTACCCTGCTCAGGACTATTCTGCCACCCAAGGAACCATGACCAGCTGCATGGAGGGTGCTTTGCAGGGGCTGCAGACACCCAGCAGCCCCCTGGCTCCACAAATTTGCTCTCCTGCAGCACAAGGATACAGCCCACACATGGATGATGCACAAGGTGTTCCATAACTGACTCTCACCCTAGATTTTTGAGACAAAGCTACATAGCTGCTATTCTCTCTCGCAAAAGAGGGAACAGAAGCAGAACACAAAACATTGTGTCCAAAACCATGCCGCATGCAAGCAATAGCACAGTTATGATCTCAGCTACTCCCGCAGGCATGGTATCAATGCTAATCCAGACACCAAGGCGACCCTCACTACCTCTTATTTTCAGCAAGGAGCAAACTGTTTTGCGTAGAGCTGACTGTCCTTACATTTGGAACAGCCAGATTTCAGTCATTCACAAAATAATAAATTATCTTGGTTTAATTTAATTTCTACCAGAAAAAGCAAAGATTTCCAATGCTATTTTAGTAATTACATGCCACATCAATACAAAACTATAGTGAAACCTAATGCAAGCTGGCTTACGGAATCACAACTAACAGTCCTATCAAGAACAGGAGGAAAAAAGAACGCTGGAGAACCATCTTAAATCTGTTCAGATATGCTTAAGAACTGGGATATGTGAAGTGTACAAAATACAAGTAATTCAAACCAATGTAATTTCTGTGGCTCTCCTTTTCCAGCCTTAGCTCAGAACACTTGCTTTGAAGACACCCCCACATATTCCCTCCAATGTAATCGTCTAATGTTTTCCCTAAAAGAATGGGCCAAACTAAATTTAGTCAGAATAACCCAAGAAAATATTTCTTGAAATAACAAAACATATCAGCATGTGTTTTCTTTATAGAAAAAAATCCCAAATGTAACAAACATAAAATGTCTTTGAAATGGCCATTTCTCAAAACGGTAGCGTATTTCAGAGTGCCTTTCACAATATATTGATTTAATTGTGATGTCAAGCCTCTTCTGTTAATATTTTTCAGTATCAGCTACAAGGTATGAAAAGCTGTACATCGTTAATAGAAAACAATACATGTCTGGCAGAGCTCACAATATAAAGCTGAACATAACTAGGGTTTTGGGTTGGCAGCATCTTGTACCTCTAAGTAGACACAGTGATAGGCATGCCTTCCTATATGGCATGCGTTCAGCAGTACTTAATTAACATGCCTTGGCAGAGAACTTTACCCTTAGTTTTGTCAAAAGAAGAGTTTCCCTTCCTTTATAAAACAAAAGCAAGGAATATCACTTCTGCTTTATTCTAAATATGGTCTGCCTTCATAGTTTTTCACCATGACAAGTGCTCTAGTTTCTGTTTCATCCTTTCCTCCCTCCATATCTCTCACCGTTGCCTGTATGTAGACTGGTGGAAAATTTCCACCGCTTGTTTTTCAAAGCCAGGACTATCTTCTTACAGGGCATTAGCAGCCTTCAAAACAAACCCAAAAAGTTTTATCCTGGGAAAGTGGGTTATTCAGTGCCCTCACAGGTAACACAGAGTTGTAATTTGTGCTGTTAAGAGCACTGACAAGGGAGGTGAAAGACTGAAACGCATACCAAGATACATTCCAAAAATTCTGTCAACAGCATTATAGTCTATGCTGAACCATTCACAGCGTCACTTAAGTTTTCCAATACATGTTCAGTTCAAGGCATTGCTGTAAAGATTATTCCAGATTTAAGATAAAATCTATTCTGCAGCAGGTTCTGGATCTGGATGGCTTCATCTGCATCATTGTAAGCACGCAGAACCACAGACCTATAGAACACAGTGCAGAAATCTCATTAGTGCTGCAAACTCCTGAAGCCCTGCTTGTGGGCTCTCTGACTTCAGCAGAAGCTGCACAGTTCATTAACTGGCTTGGAGTCTCCTAGACCTATACTTAAGCTGTTAGCCTTTTGCTGCTTTCTGCTAGATTGGTTTGTCTGGAGTTAGTCCTGCCCATTATGAAAAGCATACACATCCAAAAATTATTTGTTGGTGTGACTAATGTCTGATTTCTCAATTCTTATAAAAAAAAAGTCAGAGAAAGAAAAAAGCAGAACTACTGAGTGTTAGAACAACACAGAAAATAATTCCTTGCCTTTACTAAACTACAAATTTATTTGACTAGAGGAAGCTATTACTCATGCTTTTGAAAGAAGGCAGAAATGCTGAGAGAAAAGCTGATACTCCAGTTCAATAGCTCCCAGACCTTTTTTCTGATGAACTCAATGCTGAGTACTCTCCAGACTGCAAGCAGGCCAGGCACTTCCCATGAAGACCTGCCAGCTGCCACCAGTAGGAAAGTCCACCCAGGGAGATCCTGCTCGAGTGGTTCCTATGCCACAAAGGGAGGTGCTCTGCAGATAATGTTGGCATAAGGATGGCAGGGTGGGAGCTCATCCATCCCCTGCGTGATCTGTGCTCTCACCCCAGCCAAAATCAGCACCTGTCAGACACAGGGGCTGCCCAGCTGCCAGCGGCACTGCAAAGCCAATGTGTCTGCTCTGGGGAGGGGATACAAGGTCCAGCACCTGTAGAAAACAGAACAGCCAGCCTTTTGCTGTCTCATTCCTGTTTATTTCTTTAATTGTAATTTGCACAGCTTTAGCCGAACTTACAGGAGCATCCTTCCTTTATGCAAGGAAGTTGGAGGACCTGCTTTTTTTCATTCTGCTAATGCTGCAGCTTGCAGACCTGAGCAAACCCCCCAGGGGAGAGTGGGGCAGGAGCGATCCTGCCACTTTCTCTGCAATTGCCAAACCAATCTAGCTATTACAGGAAAAGTGCAGCCCAGGCTCACACCCTCCAGAGATTTTAGGCAGCTGAACTGGCCTTGAAGCCGATCTGGGCTCCAGTGCCCTCACCCAGGTTACAGAGGACATCCAGGGCAGAATCAGGCCCTGGGCAGTAAGGGCAGTGCTGCCTGCACAGGGAGCGGGGTCTGCCTGGCGTAACCCCTCCGCTCCTGCTGCATGTGCCTCCCCTTCTCCCCATGGGTCTCCCTCCCCTGAAGTCCCGGCTGAGGAGGAACAGGCACGATCGCCAGCGGCACCCTCAGCCCACCAGAGCGGTGTCGAGCGAGGCAATCCATGCCTGACACCGGCTGAACACCTTCCCCACGGGCCTGGTGCTCTCTGAGCTCCTCCCGCCCTGAGAAGCCCACCAAGGCCTCCCACAACCAGGTCTTGGCCTGACGCACGGCCTTTCCCTCTTTTGTACACAAAGTTAAGCCAGCGTCAGCCCGTTCTGGGCTCATATCGCACATGCGGCAGGAGTCTGCCACTGCTTCGTGCTTTCCCGTCATTGCGGCCCCTTCCAGCCTCGCACAGTGTGCTTCTGTCCTTAAATATTAGTTTCATTATATCAGTAGAGCTTCAGGTGTTTCCCAATGACTGGGCAAAGAGCCAGCACCCATGTTTGACATGGGAAGAGCAGAGCCCCAGAGAGCAACAGCACTTTTGTCCTGCAGCAACACAAAATCCTCACTCTTTCTACCTTCATTTCCCATCAGGCCATGAAATTTTCCACATTAAGTGAAATTCCACTGTGGATGTTGTGTCTTAATGCTGTAATCTCAAAAATACAGGCAGGAAAACCAACTGCCTCCAGAGGCAGGGGCCAAAACACTGCAGATCCCTTTTGGGGTAAAAATAATTAACTGTATTAAAACCAGCAGATGGCAATTTTTTTTTTCTAAAACAGATTCGGCCTGGATCAAGTCAATAAATATTGGAATAAGCATGTCTTTAAAGATACGTAGTGATCTGATTATGCAGCCTCACACATGAAGGAGGTGGTTCTGGGTCTTAGGGGAATGGTGGATTTGAGAGAAAACGCTGCCCATTAGGGAACAGAGCAGTAATAACAACTTATTATTGGTAATGCAGCCTGCAGGAGGGAGCTGACAGCATGAACAATGAAAATCTCTTACACATGGAAATAAAGGTACAGTATAAGCTGTACACTGTGTTACATGCATTTAGTCCCCCGTAAAGCTGCAGAAACACAGTTGTGGGATCCATGCCTTCTACACAGCACTCACAGAGCAGCGCCTGGGGTTTGTTCATGCTCCCATGGTACTGCATTTCTTTTCAAATGGTTCAGCAGTAGTTTGGGCTTGTTTTTTCTGTTGAAAGAAAACACAAAGAAAAGAGAACAATTCAGAGGTTTGCTTTTGCCGTAAGAACAAATTGGCAGCAGGCTAAGCGCATTGAGCAGTAATTACAGTAAGACGCGGAGCTTCTGTGCTAATGATCCCTTAAATTAAATTCCCACGTGACCTAATGCAGGGCCAGGCATGCAGTTTTTCTGCTTGGTTGCTGCCCTCTTTTGGCAGCATCGCCAACCTCCAGGAGAGAAAACAAAACGAAAGCTTTCAAGAAAAACATCAAATCACACTCTGTGTGTGATGAGAAGATGGAAGAATCTTGTACCAAAGAAAACTGCAATATTTTGCATTCTTTTCCACATTGGAAAACTGATTAATTCCTCGTAAGAAGTTAGATCTCCTGTTTTCTTTAAGACAAGGTTCATTGACTAGGTGTGCATGTGAAAGGGAGAACTGATTTGGGTGATGAGACTGTCACAGACAACCATCATCTTTTCAATACATTATTTTACAACCTACCAACTACCATGCCCTTCCTGCCCCTCAAAAGCAATTTTCTAACACAGAGGGATTTTTGCTTTTCAGTTCATAGAAGAAAATTTGAGCAGACTTCCAAGGCATTGCTTCAATTGCCTTCTATAAAGATTTCCATCCGTAGTATACATGTATGTATCTTTTATCAGTGTCAGAAAGGCTGAAAGAGAAGCAGATCCTGTGGATAATAATAATCCGTTGTGGCAAATATGAGCTCTGCTCTTCAGGACAAGTCTCCTTTCAGCTTTAACTCCAAGAAGGGGGGCCCTTGTCTTTCTGGATACTGTTCGCAGATAAAGAAATGCATCCCACATAGCAGCTTAATATCGACTCTGTGTATGCTTGCATAGCTTGCTATCAGCCCGTGCATTCACAGGCTGTGCACACAAGGCATTCATACTCCAGAATGCTGCAAACAAAGAGCCATCTGATTACTCAGCGAGGAATGGAATGCTTTATCACATGCAAACCTTCAGTGTCTTGTTCAAGATCTCACCTATGCATAAGAACACACAAATTACATTTCAAGGTAACGGAGGAACCATTCCTCATCATCTTACTGGATAGTAGTTTTCAACCTTAAGAACCTCTTCCAAAAGTCCTACTACCTGTCTACACAAATATGTTGACACACTATCCTCAGCCAAGTAGCACAAGGAGCATCTTCCAGTCAGCTGCCTTCCCCCAGGACGTCCTGTCTAGAGCATCCAAAGAGACCACCATTGACAATAACACTGCCAAAGAGCCTTGTCAACAGATCCTGTTGGTTTGATTTCCCAGGAAAAAAAATATGTAGTATGTTTTACACTGAACACTTCTGAAAAGTGAAAAAGACAGAGTATTAATAGTGTATAACTTCTAAGGTTTCTCAAAAGAGTGGTTGAAAGCTGCAGTTATATCCACAAAATATTGAAAAGTTCTGTTTAACATAGAAGTAAGAATAAAATCCAAGGAAATGTGTAATTTTCTGCCTTTAGAATGTTTCTCTTCTTTCCCCTCCTTGTAATTGGGACAGCTTTGATCAGAGAACCAAAACTAATCCTTCTCCCTAGAAATATGTAGGAGGGTGTAGCACTGCCTTTTCTTGTGCCTGCTTTCAGCTGCACAGGTGTGACCCTTCACAGCACTTCCCTCTGCTTTACCTGGGGATGGGTTTGCACGTTAATTTGCTGTCGGTTGTAATAGGGTGCTTACTAGTGCTTCACTGGTTTGGGGCTCATATCACTCATATTTGAGTTTTTTTGTGATTCAGGGGGACAGCACAGACACCCCAGCACCAGGAGGAGGCTCATACACTGCCAAGGTCTGCAGAGGAGGGAAGAGCAAACTGGCTGGCTCCCACCCAGGCCACCTTGAGCCTGATCCCCACAGTGTGCTTCACTGTGTCCCAGTGCTGGGATGCTGTGCAAAGAGCTCTTCCCATCCAGCTAATCATCTATGCATGTACTCTTACAAGTAGACATCAGTGCTGAAGAAAATCCTCAGTTTGCTGCAGTATTTTACTAGGCACGTAATAAACCCTGAGGCAGGAGTCAGTCCTACAGGGCCAGCAGAATGGAGCCTGCGGTTTTCAGCAGCTTCTGCCAGTACAGGCATGGATCTGTGATATCTTTTTGCTGATCCTGCCCTGGGGGATAACTCATCCGATACAAATCACCTGAACTTGTGCCATGGTGAACACTCACCAATGCTCATCAAGAGTGACCTGGGCCAGCAAGAAGACCCTACAAAGCTCCTCCACAGGGGGACTTCCATTTCTGAGCTGAAAAGAAGCAAGCCTGGAAGTTAAAGGGATCTTTCTGGGAGCTGCATTTCCACATCGCTGGGAAGAGCAGAAGCCTTATGGCTCCTCTCACACAACCCGCACAGACATGCTCCACCTCATCCCACCCACAGACCTCTTAGAGCTGAGGAAAAGCCTTCCTCTGCAGAGGCTTGGCTCTTGGCTCCCCCTGAGCCATCACATCCTTTGGAATTTCTGAGTCAAAAGAACTTTTGTCCACCTGTAGCTTTCTGCATGGATTGCACCATAAGGGCTTTGTTCTTGTGCCCTCCTGAGCAGCAGCCACAGCACTGCAGTGCCTGAGCTGCTGCCAGTGGGACCTGCAGTCCCTGTGGGGGAACTGCCTCAGCCCTCTCCCTGGCTCACCCTGACACTGATACTAAAGACTTACACAATTTAGTCTAAAAGAACAAAGAACCAGCCCTGCGGCGAATGAAGAGACGGGACGCAGCTTGATGCAAGCAAATGTCGATTTATTCCATAGAAACACGGGTATATAGTCTTTCAGAAATCGCGCGTTTTAAACAGATTGGTTCTTTTGAGCTAAGCATTGCATACTAGGCAATCCCCGATTGGTGGTTAACTACCATCAATCAACAGCAAGGTGTTATCTTTCCTTGGTGCCATCCATCCCCCACGCTCTGTTAATTGTTGTCTAGACAAGCCCGAGCACATTCCTCTCAGCTGATTGCCATGCATGGTCCTAGTTTCCAGCCCGCTCCTGCATCTCCCCCTTCCTGTTGCACAAAAAGAACCTTTGAAACCGAATGAGTAAAACCAAGGTATAAGTAATAGAACAAATAAAAAAACAACTAAGACATATTATCAATGTCAAAATAACCCACTGTCTCTGTTCCGTACAATTTTACAATTTCCCCTTTTTGCTTTTTGAACAGCTAGTACCAGGTTTGCCATGTTCTGCAGGGCCCTTGCAAACATGACAGCAACCAAGGTAATAGCAAACAAACTATACTGCCAGCTGAGTGAATGGATGCCAAAAAGGCTGACATTTTCTCAGATTTTGATAACATGTTGCTGCAATGGGGTGCCTAAAATCCACGCAGCACATACCATCAAAATCCTCACAGCCATGTCCTTGAGCCAACAACAAAAAACAGTGGCAATTTTGACCCACATTCTTAACTGCCTACCAAACAAGGTGATTTAACTCTTTAATGCTTTCCCTGAACATACCTCTGGGGTCATTCCCTTCATTCCCTCTTTTTTTATGCAACCAGAGACACTTTACCATAACAGAGAAGCCCATATTTACATCTCTGAGCCCGGACACAAACCGCAGTTGTATGCACCACCAGGCCCAGGGCAAAAATCACTCATGCAGTTACGCAGCTATACATCTCCACAAGCATGCAGACACCTGTTATGCCATATCGACTCCCAAAACCCCTCACTTAAGCGTTTCCCACTTGCATTCCAGCCACCAATCCCCCAGACCCCCCCTCACCCTCCCCAAAAATACAATCAATGCATCGGGAGAGATGAGGGGGTAGAGGAAAGGTCTAGCCCTTTTCCAGATCTATAGGACCTGGATCAAAAGGTTTATCATTGTCAATGGAATCATTGTCCGAGTTGTCCTGTTCCCATGCTTGGTCCTGTGTTGTGAGGGTCGCTGCAATCAGTGACAGCTTTGGGGGCAGGGGAGGTGTGGACATCGCTGACGGTGTGTCTCTGAGAAAAGTCTCTCTGTCGGTGGAATTTACAGCCTCCTCTGGTTTAGCACCATCAGTAGAATTAGTCCACACTCGGCAAAGAGTAGTCAGAATTTGCCACCAAGGTGCTAAATGCATTCCCGACACGGAGTTCCCCTCCGCTGTCTTTCAAAGTCTCAAGTTTCTTGGCTGCTCACCTGTCTCGATGCAGGTTGTCCGCCTGGTCCAGCCAGCAAGACGATCGTTCAGCCAAGACGTCTCCTCCGGAACGCAGCCCTCTTCCACGAGCTCTTTTTTATCGACCAGTTCCATCCTTATTCTGCCAAGGCTTCGGGACACCACCATAGGGGTCATCATTTGAGGAGACTGAGGCACGGACTCCCGAATCTGACTAGAAGACCCTTCATGAGTCCATACACATCTCTTTCTGGGGACGAAGCCCGATTCCCCATGACGGATTTCCCACAGCTCACCTCAGCTCCGGAGGGATTTCAGGCCGGCCGGCTCCCGCTCCCTTTCAGCACTCCATTCAAAGTTCTGTGGGACTCGCTGCAAGTCGCTCAGGCGATTCGAGAGCCCTTCACGTCGGATCCTTAACCGGATCACATCGGGGTCACCAATTTGCTGCGATGGACAGGACGCAGCTTGATGCAAGCAAATGTCGATTTATCGTATAGAAACACGGGTGTATATTCTTTCAGAAATCACGCGTTTTAAACAGATTGGTTCTTTAAGCTAAGCATTGCATAGTAGGCAATCCCCGATTGGTGGTTAACTACCATCAATCAACAGCAAGGTGTTATCTTTCCTTGGCGCCATCCTTGGAGCCACCCGTCCCCCACTAATTGTCAGCTAACTGATTGCCACGCATGGCCCTAGTTTCCAGCCCGCTCCTGCACAGCCCCCCTTCTTTTGCTGATGTCACAAGGTCGGGAAACAAAGACAGAAAGCGAAAAGAACACTGCCATCTATGCTGTGCAAAAGATACCTTCAAGTGAGAAAGCTCTGGCCCTAAGAAGAGACAAACTGATAAAGTGTTTCAATACACACACACCAACAGAAAGTCAGTTGGAAGTAGGACAAAAGTAATTGTGGCAGTGGGAGATCTGGACCTACGACTCAGATAGCCCCCCACCTACCCACCCCAAAAGAGGGCAAATGGGGAGCATTTGGGGAGCATGGGGAGCATGTGCAGTCGGTAAAAGGCTTCAGCAGCGCTGTCTGAGGTGCGCGCTGATCTGCATGGGAAGTGGGAAACTAGTACCAGCCCTGAGCATGACAACGCACACGCCATGTACTATGGATATGCCGGTGCTCTATGGTATATAATGCGTGCCCTCGAGCAGCTTGGTGTGCACGCTGGGAGGAAAGATCCCCGGTGCACCCAGCGCTGCGATACACGCGTGTCGGCTTTCTAAACTGCCATTCGGTTTGGAGTTTTCTTGGGTATGATTTTCATTAAGAACACCAGGCATGACATCCCACCTCCCCTCCCTGCTCCACACCACAAACATGAGGTACTCACACAGCTGAGATATGGGCACTGAGCAGATGTCTCTGGAGGGATGCCAGGGCCATTGACAGTCAGACCTGGCTTCTCATGTCCATCCCCTGAGATACCTGCCACAGCGTGTCTCACATTCCTGTGGGGAGGTGGGTGCTGAGTCCTACCCACTCTGTTCCCACAGCCAGGGCAGCACCATGGGGTGCTTTGGAGAGGGGCAGCTGGGCTCATGCTGGGAGCACAAGGCCATGGGCTGGGGGGTGATGGGGCCCTCTCAGGTATGGCAGTGACAGCTCCTCTGGGGAAAGAGGTCAGCAGGAGGCTCAGGCCGCTCAGTTCTGGAGGTGGATTTTTTTTTTTAGCATATCCCACATTAGCTATACCGTCCCACAAATACCTCCTGGTCAGCTTCTCTGCCTTCATTTGAGATGCCACCACAGACATGCCAAGAACATTCAGGAGATGCAGGTGGGCAGTTAATGGTCTCCGCAGGGTTTGGGTTGTTCTATGCTGCTGCAAACCTTCCGAGTGCCATTTTGCAGTTGTCACAACCCAACTCGTCCATTCTAGTTTTGTTCCTTCTGGGTAGCTGAGTGTTCATGACCTCTCAAGCTTTTTCCCCGTGACTTGACATGGACAGGACCAATACTCACCAGTATTGCTCCCAAGCCTGCTTGCCAGCACCTGCAGGCTGGAGCTGTGTCTGCAGAGAGGAGAAAGTGGCAGCATTTCGCCCCCTCGGACTAGCTGCTCCTCGGTATGTTCTGGGGGGTGCCTCTCCAGAGACCAAGAGCTGCTGCTTGTCTCTGGACACTGGAGGTCCAAGGCAGAGGATGACATTTCTCCCATCAGGCATGAAACACCACAAAATGTCCCTCGTGCTCACTAGGACTTTATATCACGATGACAGCAAAGCACCAAGGTAACCTGCACTTATTGTGTTGTCCTTAGCTGTGGCTGGTCCACAAACTCTACAGTGGGAAAGCTCTGAGAAGATAGACAAGGATGATGTGCTCATGAGGCTCAGAAAGGAATTTAGGAGGTGGTCACAGCTATTGTAAAAGATGCTGAACTGAACACCAAGGGGATTAACAGGTGACTTTTATTGTCAATAAATGGCCGCATCAGTTGAGTGGTTCAACTGGTTATGTAAATGGCCTTCCTTAAAATAAGCATTAGGAAGTATAATCTTCCTGAGCCAGCCAGACCAACATAAGTGGAACGTATATCTGGCTCCGCCAAACACAGAGTATGAGAATCAAACAACTAACAAAACGGACCTGGAAGAAAGCAATGGGCTTTACCTGGCTTCAACTCACCTATGCCGTCCCACTGACTGGGAACAGCCAGCATCATGACAGTGGAGCTGAGCCTGGTTGAGCCTGCCTGGAAGCCAGGTGCCCACCAAGCCATTCTGTCTGTCCCTGCCTCAGCTGGACAGGGGACAGAAAATACAACAAGAGGCTCATGGGTCAAGATAAGGACAGGCAGAGATCACTCAGCAACAGTCAAAACAGACTCAACTCGGGGAAATTAATTTAGTTTATTGCCAATCAAATTAAAGTCGGATAATAAGGAATAAAACCAAATCTTAAAACACCTTTGCCCTATCCCTCTCTTCTTCCCAGGCTCAACTTTATTCTGAATTTTTCTGACTTCTCCCCTAGAGTGGCACAGAGGGATGGGGAATGGGGGTTGCAGTCAGTTCATCATGTGTTGTCTCTGCTGCCCCTTCCTCCTTGCACTCTTCCCCTGCTCCAGCATTCAGGAGACAGTTCTCCATGGACTTTTGTAGTGTAGGTCCTTCCCACAGGCTGCAGTTCTTCATGAACTACTCTAGTGCGGTTACCTTCTACAAGGTGCAGTCCTTCAGGAACAGACTGCTCCAGTGTGGGTCCCCCATGGGGTCACATGTCCTGCCAGGAGCCTGCTCCAATGTGGGCTTCCCACGGGTCACAGCCTCCTTTGGGCATCCACCTGCTCTGGCGTGGGGTCCTCCAGGGGCTGCAGGTGGGTATCTGCCCCAGCGTGGGCCTCCATGGGCTGAGGGGCACAGCCTGCCTCACCGTGGGCTTCACCACGGGCTGGGGGGAATCTCTGCTCCGGCCCCTGGAGCCCCCCCTGCCCCTCCTGCGGCGCTGGCCTGGGGGGCTGCAGGGCTGTTCCGCTCATATATTACCACTCCTCTCTCACAGCTGTGATTTCATTGCACAGTTTCCCCCCCTGCCTCTTCTAAGTACATTATCCCAGAGGCGCTACCACTGTCGCTGATGGGCTCAGCCTTGGCCAGCAGCGGGTCCATCTTGGAGCCGTCTGGCATTGGCTCCATCGGACACGGGGGAAGCTTCCAGCAGCTTCTCACAGAAGCCACCCCTGTAGCCCCCCTGTTACCAAAACCTTGCCATGCAAACTCAATGCAGGAGCATATAGGGACTGTTGATGGGAACTATGTTTGTACTGTGGTTCAGTTGTATATTGCAATCGCTATATATTGGGTTGTGATTTCAGTTCATTGCTGTATCACTCTCCTAAATCAAAATCCCATTTGTGTTGAACATCTACAAATAAGTAAATTTGGTGTTAAAACATTGAATTATTCTCATGTGGGATATCTGAAAGAGTAGTGGACCTGATGAACTCTCTGCAGTACATACTTTAGGAAGTGAAAGGGAACGAAGGTCTTAAGGCTGCTGCCCACAGGTGCCAGGGGCTGGGGGATGCCTGGCACAAGAGAGGTCTCTGACAAATGCAGCCATCACCACCTGCAGTATTTGACCCCAGTCCCTCACCAGCCAGGCACACCCTGCTCCTAACTGAAGTTTTTTGTGTGTTCAATCGTCATTAACTTACACAGGGTGGCTTTCCACCAGCAGAGAGCACTGGTGCCAGGTTGTGGCTGGCAGGAAGGCTCCAGCGGGCTGTCGTGCCACTGAGTAAAATCAAGCCTCACTGACTTGCTGCAGGCATCCCGTAGACTGTTGTTTCAGGTGTTGTACACATACATACAGACTTTGTGTTTCTCTTTGTTGTGGTCTCACAGATGCTGCTGCTGCCCAGTGGAACTGATGCTCTCTCAGTCTCAGAGATGCTGAGAGCTGAGATCCCTAGGAAGTATCCATTGCCTTCAAGCCTGGCTCCTCACAGATCTGAAGTTTACAGCATTCTCCCTAGGAAGTTCAGGTTTCTCAGTTCTCATATAATTTAAGCACTGATCCATTAGGACTACCTCCTGATTTCCTCAGAATTTGAAATACGAGGTTTCGTTCTCTTCCCCATCCCTCTGGGTGAGGGGGAGTGAGCGAGCAGCTGCGTGGGGCTTGGCTGCCGGCCGGGGTTAAACTACCACACTCTCCCCTGACAAACTGTCAGCAGGTGACTTCAATAGTGCATTACATATCTCTGTCACAAGGTGACTGAGGTGCTTCAGAAATAAACTGGACAAAGTCCTTACCAATCGAAAAAGAAAGGATCCAATACTACAATCCCCATAATTGCCCATGGTACTTTAAAAGAGAGGTACAGTATGAAAAGTGTTGCAAGGAAATGTTTCAGGCAGGTACAGACAAAATAAGACTTTAAACCAAACAAACCTCCCAACGAAATACTTCAGGTCAAACCAACAAATGAAAATACTTCCTTTTTCATGAAATAAAGAATTTTTCAAAGGAAATTTCCTTTATTGATGAAAATATATTTCCTATTCATGTTTTTTTAGTAGTAGTTCCCAGATGATCTTTTTTAGATACTGATTTCCTAGAAAACATTCATTAGATACTGCTAACTTCCTTAGGTCATGCTGAAAATCTCATGGAAAATAATGGAAAAATCATATTGGTGTTACACATACATGTACTTGGAAGAAATACATATACCCCTAGCGACTGTATGCATTCTGATTACATTCAATTTACTCAAAACAATGATTGATGTCACTCTTATCTGATGTCATTTATTTACACATTTGTGGGTTGCTGTACCTAATAGTGATGATACACTCCTGTTCATTAATAATTATTTGGAAAACATGGCTTCAGATACAAGCTTTCAAGGATGGTAGTGAAAGCTGTGCTTTGGAAACGGGGCATTTCTTCAGTCATCAGAGATTCAAAAATGTCAGTGTAAATGCATTGGTAGATACAGAAGTTTAGCAGGTTTGGTTAAGTTCTAATTTTTTTAAAGATAGCAGTATTTTCAAGCCCACAGCTGATATGTACTCTGTAAACATAAACTTGACTTTCCTACTCCAGCAACAGTTTATAATCCACCAGATTTCTTCTGGCCTTCAAGCCAAAGCTGTCTTTAAAGGTCATGGTCTTCAATTTTGTGGCTCTTCTTGAGTGGTTCATCAGAACAACACCCCACCAAAGGGATCAGGTTTATTACCTCTGCAGCTTCTTGAGCACTGCCTCTAAAAGAGCTGCCCCTGTCATGGAAGAGGGAGGGGGCTCCTATGGGATCCCCCTTCCCTCAGGTAAACAAGTACCTCCAGAAGAAGTCAAAGCTCCTCCACTCTCTGAAGGCCTCACATAGTTACTAAGCAATGAAGCACTGTAGTGAAAAGAAAGAACTAAATAAAAGCAGTAATAAGCCACCATATTACTGGTTGCCATGGAAGGATAGGTAGGCAGTCTTATTTAATGTCTTTATTTTCTAATCATAAAATCTATCATTAGCCAAAACATACTTTAATTCATTATTTATGTTTGCCCCTGTTTTGCCATTAGATGACACAGGCATGATTTTATTTTTTTTGGTTGCAAATTTAGGCAAACCCATAACATTCCTCCTGAGTTTAATATGAGTGTGTATGCTATGAGTGGGTGTAAATGATCCTACAAATCTGAAAAAGTGTGATTTTGTTTACATGCTTCCATGGCAATTCTTTCCTTAACAAAAAGAACAAAGTAAGATTTCAAACAGATCCTTATAGAGCTCCTTGAAGAACCAATTCCATCAGTATGTTATTCAATATATAATGAATTTTCAGGAACTAAGAGGAAATAAAAATTATTTTACAAACAATAATGACACACCTAGCCATACTAGTTCTTAAAATCTCTTTTGCTACATTGTTTCCTCTCTAACCTGAGAAAATCACAAAAAGAAGGTAGAGGTTTGTGGCAATAATTGTGTATAGTGCTAGCTTCAAGTAAATGGAAGTAATGGATTTGCTATCCGTATTGTCACACTGTCATCTGTGCGGGTCACAGCAGCCTGCCTAGCATGAATAGGAAGACCTAGCTGGCTCCATCCCATATAGTAGTATTTTGATCAATCACTTAGCTTTTGCTGACAACTGCCTCTTGGAGACAGACAGGGTGGTTAATTTTGATGTCTCTTAGGTCTGTCTTGATCTGGGACAATGCAAGTAACTGGAGTTGAAGTCACTTAACCTTAAGGTCAGCAAAATATTTTTACAAGTCAATCTGTTTTAAACAACTAAGAGTCAATTAGAACATTTGATTTTGTCTCAGCCTTAAAAAAAAAAAAAAATTACACAGGTGCTTCCATCTCACTTGCTACAGAAACACATCATCCTGAGGTATAAAACTTCCCTGCATATTTTCAGGATTAATAAGATGAGCAGACCCGCATTTGTTGTAGTTAAGACTAAATGACATGCAAGGACTACTTGCAGTAAATGAGTCTCACCAAGCCCTTTCCTGAAGCAGTCATTGTAGCTTTTTGCTGTTCCAAGGAGTCTGAAGGGCATTTCTTTTTGTGAGACTCTCCCCCAGACATACATGTCATGAAGGAGGACTAGCAATCCCAGAAGATGTATACAATTTAGACCTTAGCCTGAAGCTCTTTCACAGCCACTTCCCATTCCCCTGATGCCTTTTCTGCTTCATGCACACACAGATGCCAGACAGTGACATGAAGACCTTTGTATTTTGATCATTCTCCAGAAACAGCCCTAGGGTGGATTTCTGTAGATCTTTACTTAGCCTCTCTTAATTGCTGTTGGGAAGATGGGGATGTGATTTGATTGCCTTTGTAACTGAAGAGACAGCTGAGAATCAGAAAAGTTAGAGCCTGAGGGAAAACGTGAATGGTGAAAAACAGTTTCTGCTGGATACTTCTAAATAAAGTTTTCTCCCTCTCAACATGTGCACATGTGGAGAACTATGTAAATGAAATAAATTTTATGACAAGCATATTAATGTTACCCTAATACGGAAATGAAATTTGCCTGAAATGCTAAGCCAAATTTGATGCAATTTGAGCAGCCTAAACAAAGGAAAACTTGACACACACTGATTTGTCCTCATCAGCCCTCCCAGTGGGTAAGTAAAATAATCAGATTGCAACTGTAGTCTTGATAAAGCTATTACAGCATCCCATGTACCTCTGCACCACCCTGCATCCCACAGAGTTAATCTTTTTCAAGCCCTCCACTTCTTCCTGTGTGGGAAGCTATGATCTGTACCATCGGGTTAATTAAAGGAAAAAAATTAAGCTGGTGCTTTCAGTAGCAAACCATTGATTTGGCCCTGCTTGGTAGAGCACTGTAAAAAAAAAGAAATGGTGGTGATGGAGATATCCCAGGACTTTAATCCTTCCCTTTGATAATCTACTTTTTAGCTTAGTTCTCTAAGCACAAAATAAACAGTTTATGTTTATACTCCTCCCACTGCCACCCAATTTATTAACTGTAGATTTAATTTTCCACATCATTTGATTTATGAGAAAACTGGGAAGATTCTGTACATTCTTTTATGATAAAGAAGAAATAAAGAGGGAGACTGAGACTCTGCTCCTTCAATGAAGGACAAGGTGTCAGCTAAGCTCTGTTCCTGGTACATGAAAGAGAACTCACACACACAAAATATTATGAACACCCCCTCCCCGTCAGAACAATAGTAAGATTTTGGTACATAAGAGAGAACTCAACCATGAAATCTTCCAGCAATGCTGCGCCTGTTTGGCACTGTTCTTTGTGCCTTGACTGGGTGTTGTGCACTTTTAAAGAGCTGATACATCCCAGGAACTAATGGCAATCTGACAATGCACTCATAATATAATACTTGCCAAAAAGGAATGCACCTAGCATGATTAGTCTTCTATTTGCAAACCCTAAATTTCCAGTAGAGTCAGAAATTTCCAGTGCTTCAACTCTCTTAAAATCACTTGGACTTAGCTGTCCTGCTCTTTTGAGTAGATAAAGCTCTGATTTATGCTCCTCCATCACAACAGCTAAAAAAAAGAAGAAAGTTAGAGGAAGTTAGTCTTGTTGGGGTTTTTTTCTACACACTGGTTCTTTCTTGCAAATTCAGTGGCAGGCCACAATATCTTGTATAAGGAACTGCATGAATGGAGAATTTAAAAGCAATGTACACACCAAAAAATATTTTCTAAACCAGAAAATGCCAAAATAAAACCATTTTTTCTATCTTTCTGATTTCAAAGAAAGGGGATACAAGAGAATAATTTTGGATTGACTCAGGATGAGAAAAACCTCTTATAATAATCTTGTATTTAATTCATTCACCATCTTCCTTCTATCTTTAAAGGTATGCAAGTTATAAGCTGGCAGTAGTATTTCAAAGTGAAGACAGAAGATGTTTCTCTTTTGCTATTTTGCAGGAAAATGTGGGAAAACATTGTTTTGTAGTTTGCTTCTCTGCCCTGAAATTGGCTGAATGTCAGCAAATGTTATCTATTTCCTTAATTCTCCTACCCCTTCTGGAAATGTTTATTCTATTTGAAGTCTGAAAGGAAACACACCTTGAAAATTCTAGATTGGTCATTGTTCAATTTGTTTTAGTTTCTTATCAGGTATCATTAATATAAAAAGCAGAAGAGAATTATTGAGAAATTACAACCTGTTCTGAAGAGGTTACATGTTTAATGGGGATGGTGGCAACATGAAAGTTGGTGAGGAAACTCTTTGGGATGCCCACTTGATATGAACAGTCTTGCCCTATGCTAATGATAAAACTGTCCAAGCATCCATATGTATGTATAAAACACTGCCTTTCCTTCCCCCCCCCCCCGCCCCGCCCCAGGTTGTCCAGTTCTCAACATCATTCAGAACGTCTCTCAAGTCCATTATAATTGTTCAAGCATGTTCTAAATTCTTTTGCACCTCTCTGTCCTTTTCTCTATTACTCCTGTATTGGGCTTTAGGGCAACACTCCCCACCTATGTCATAGCATCACAGAAGGGACCTCGAAAGACTATCTGGTCCACCCTTTTGTAGGAGAGAAAGCCTACTGAGATTATCTAGCACCCTGTGCAATCTATCTTGAAAATCAACAGCAATGGAAACTCTACCATGTCCCTGGGAAGGCCATTCCAGTGATTGATTTTTCTCATTGTAAAAAATGCCTTTCTTAGGTCAAGATGGAACCTCACTCAGGGCAACTTGTACCCATTGCCCCTTGTCCTCTACATGTACCTCCTTGTGAAGAGAGAGCCTCCATCCTCTTTGTAGATATCTCTTCAGTACTGGAACACTGTGATGAGGTCCCCTCTGAGCCTTCTTTACCAGGGAGAAGAGCCCAAACTTCTTCAGTCTTTCCTTACAGGACAGGTTCTCCAGCCTTTTGATCATCTTCATGGCCCTCCTTTGGATCTTCTTCAGTTTGTTCGTGCCTTTCTTGAATTGTGGGGACTAGAACTGGACACATTATTCCAGGTGCAGCCTGAAAAGTGCCGAGTAGAGTGGGATGATCACATCTCTACCTCTGCTAGTAATGTCCCTCCAGATGTAGCCCAGGATCCGATTTGCCTTCATTGCTGCAGTGACACACTGCTGACTTGTTCTGTCTGTTGTCCACCAGGACCCCCAGCTCCCTTTCAGCGAGGCTGCTCCCCTGCCACCCAGATTCTAGCCCTACCAGGTTCTTTGGTTGTGTCATCCCAGCTGCAGGATCTTGCACTTGTATTTGTTCAACTTCCCTGTTCTTCCCTGACTACTCCTCCAGCCTGCCAGGGTGTCTCTGTAAGATGGCTCTCCCTTCTGATGTGTCCACCTCACCACCAACTTTGGCATGGAAAGTACAAGCCAGACTGCAGAGGTTGTTGTTGGACTCCCTTTTCAGCCTCAGATGTTACTATCTGCTGATCACTTCTTGTGCTAAAGCATTACTGATTGAAGTCAGATAGTATGTTGTTGCTCATTATACAATCGTTTGAAGCTAAATATGTAAAGTCTGTTGTTTGTCTGCGTTGGGGTCTGCAGCAGGTCTGCAGAAAAGTTAGTTGACTTCAAAGACTTAGCCATGTACCTTTAAGACAGCCACAAATTGTCAGATATGTAAACAAGATGTGAAGAACTGGAACTTAGAACTGCAGCATATGGGCACCTACAGCAACAGCAAATAGCAAGCAAGAAGAACACAAAAACCTATCAGGGTCTGACACATGTACTGTCTAAGATATATAAATAATTTGTATAAACAATAAAGGCCATTTTGTCATTTTGTCCGAACCCAGCCACGCAGACATAGTGTTTTTTCAGTCTGCCTCGACCTGCATCACCACATATCTGTAAGCTAAATTCCATGCTGTATTGTCCACATGGCAAGATACTTTCGGTCTCAGGGGTTTGTTTTGTTGTTGTTTTTTTTAAATATCTCAAACCGTTTTCTGCCTTTACAGGCTATACAATCATATGTGTCTATTTCTTGGGTTTCAAGTGATTTGTAGGTGCTATCACTTTCAGTGCTGAGTAACCAGGAAACTTTAAAATATGAGTAACGGACAAACTACAAAAGTGAAGGGCTGCTTCAAAAGTGATTTGAAATGTTTCAGGTTGTCACTGAAATCAGGAATAAGAAAACTCCTTAACACCAACATAGTGTTGAGAAGCAGGCATTCTTGTATTGCAGTGACGGATGCATGGGGGAATGCTCCACCCAATGTGCATGCTGTATGCTTCATTCAAACAAAACTATATAGTCCACACTTATGATTATGCATTACATTTCTCAGAAAAAGCTTACATATTCATTCAACAGGATGGACTATGTTAAGTAAGCATCACACATACCCATTAAAGGTGTCTCTGAGTCTTCTAAGGGGTCTCAAACAATAACCAACCCTAGAGTTGGCAGCTGACCGATCACTGAACCTTAATTTAGTTCCCTGATATGGAGAGCCCAAGGAGAGTCCAAGCCTGTTTCATTAGTTACCTGTATACAAGGGTCTCCTCAGAGATCCTAAGTTTTAAACGACTCTTACAGAACCTGGGTTGGCTAGCAATCTCTCCATAGTGATTACACTGAAACAAACAATATAGTTACAAAGCTAAAACAGAAAAGTTATATGTAAGAAGTATAGTTACAAAGCTAAAAAAGACTAAACTACATGGTAACAAGGTCAGGAGAAAAACTTTATCACATGTTTCCACCCCTGCAGCTTTAACTGTGTTTTGAGAGCAAGAATTGCCATAATTCTTTGCATTCCCAATATCTTACCACTGAGGAAAATACACAGTTCCTTCTGAAAATTAATTGAGAAAGCTGTTGTGTAAATATGACAGAAGAGCCTGCTACTTTCGGGCAAAGCTGTGTCACGCTGCAAACACGGGAGTTTTAAGCATGTTTTTGGAAGCTTTTCCCCTTTCTGCCCCACTCTGCCTGAATTTCTTGTACTGGGCTGAAGCAACTCTGACTTCATGTAAACATAAAAGCTCTGGGATGACCTCCTCCCTATGTGGACATTTGACATCCATCCTCATTGTACCCAAGCAGTTAACGCTCCCTGGATCATCCTTCACGCAGGGAAGGAGCTTATACCTTTTCCTACAGATGTGTAAATGAAGCACAGGGCAAGGAAAGGCTATACCTGAAGAGCACCGAAGTGAACCCAGAACCCAAGGGCACAGTTTCACAGGACCCACAGACTGGCTTACAACTGGGGTGTAGTCAAACTGTCTCCCTTTCCAGTCCCTTTCTACCACCATGCTGCTTTCCTTGAGGTGGAGCAAAGTGCTTCTGTGGACATGCTCAGCTGATTCACCTCACCATTGATCTGGAAATAAGGAAAAGCTGATGGACAAGATGAGGACACATCTTTACTGACTTCCACAAGCACCAGTAAAATGGATCTTTTCCCCTCAATTTGTAAGCTTTGGTGGAAATGGATCTTTTCCCCTCAGTTTGTAAGCTTTGGTATAAATGAGTATTTTAGCAACCCTAATTATATCCTAATGGCAGAATAAGATACCATGACCAGTTTTAAACAACACAGACTTCAAGGTGTGCTCTCACTAATGGACACAACGCATCCAGATCAAGGGGAATGCAAACTGCCATGTTAGCATAATCACACTGCAAAGTAAAGTCACCATAGATAGGTAATTTCTCACTGAAATTCCCTTTAATAAATAAATATTTAAAATATCAAGCTCAGTACGACCATGTAGAATAGAAAAAAATACATACTTTAGTCTATTACGGAGCTTTTTTCCTCCCTTCTCATATAGCTCCCTGTTACACAGTCTTTCTGTATCCTGTACACTCTCCTGTGATCAGCCTTGCTCTGCAGAAGCACAGGTTGTGCCTGGGCTGTATTTCAGACATTGGCCTGAGTTCACACTCCTGTCACACTTGTAGCATCTAGAAGTCTATCTAGATACAGATGTGGACTTGGGCCTGTGAGGAAGAAAAAATTTTGGGCCCCACAGGCTGAGGTTTCATGAAGGTCTAAACCACATTTTTACTGGTGTGGATGGTTGAAAAGCAATGTGACTCACACCGCAGGTCCTGCATATCTGATCACAAACCAACATGGCAAGTCAGCCTCAGGTCCCTCCTGAAAGGACTTTGGCACCACTTGTGACAGCAAAAATTCCATCTGCTTGGACAGGCTGGAGCAAAAGAAGATGAGCAGACCCAAGTCAGGCATGGTGCCAGGGTTTTGATGTTCTCTGTGGCTTGACCTGTCGCTGCTGTACCAATAGCCATGTGTAGTTGTGGCTGGAGGAACTGCTTGCTTATGGTGACAGAGAAGGATTGTGGAATTGAAACCACATTGCCTGTGCCTCAGCTACTGCCCTAAACATTTGAGGGTCCCACTTTTTTGCTAGAACCCAGTGAATGGGTCGAGGACATCTTGCAGCTATGTCATTGTGAAATATCACTTTGACCATAGATAGACGTTTAAGGTCAAAAAAGGTGAAAGTCCGCATGAAACTGTGCCATGCATTAGAAAATGTCACCTCTCAAAGATTACCATCCTGAAGCAGCTGTACCCTCCCTTTCAGGAAGCAGTAAGGGCCACTGCTCCCTGGGGGATGGGGAGCTGGGGGACAGGACAGGGGCCTCACCAGACCAAGTCACAGCCCAGGTGGTGAGGCAGTATGGCAGTGGCAAGGCAGGTCCGAGGTGAAGCCAGGAAGCTGACCTGCTGGCCAGGGTCAGGACCACGCCAGCAGCTGACAAACAGGTCCCATGGTGATGGGCAGAGGCCAGCCCCCCCTGGGCCAGGGTCTGGCTCGCCACATCCTTGTCCATGCAGAGGTGTGGCTGTGGCTGCTCCATGGCAGGAGGGACCAAAGGCCCAGGGCTGACTTTCAGTCAATGCCTGGGTGTTGGGTTGAGGGACAGAGGCCCCAGGCAAAGCCGTTCAGGTCCATTAAGGCTCATTGGTGCCTTCAGGTTCTTGACTTTCTTGAGGCAGTGGGTCCAGAATCTCGGAATTGAATACCATGAGAAAGCCCATATCCTCACATTGGTGTATATCCCCCCAGTTCCTCTGGGAGGTGTCAGGCCCAGACCTTCTCAGGAAGATCTCTGCAAAGTTTCACCAAAGTCGATGGAGGTCAAGCTCTCTGATGGGCATCTGGATGGTTTCAAACACATAACTATGAATTTCTGTTCCCCTGGCATTGTATTGTGCCAGTGAATGCTATGTGAGGACAGCTATGGCCACAAAGGTGTCTCAGTTACTGGGATGGGGTACTCCCTTGACAGGTTCTTCTTCCTTGAGGCACGTGTGGAGCTGCTGCAGCTCCAGCTTCACCAGGTGCTGCAGGTTGTAGAGCCAGCTGGAGCCTATTTCATCTCTATATTTGATCTATATACTAAACCTTCTGAGAAAAAGGTTTGCACTATGAGAAACAGTCATCAGGAGATAGAATAGCTCAAGGGATGCTTCACACCTCTGGGTCATGAGATAAAACCAAACTCACTCCAGATCAGGTGTGATGGAGACCTATCCAACAGGTTTTTGATAGGTTCTGCTGGCTGGATGATGAAAAAACAGCTCTGGGGACTGATCTACCATACCATCTGTAGCATAGGTTCTTGAAGTCAAGGCTGTAAAAGCATGGTGTCAAAGGAGGGGAAGAAAGCCTGTACGGCTGTTCTTTTGATGGTGTTTGTTCTCCGGGTAGAGGTAAGGTTTTATCCCCATACTTAAAAAAAAGATTCTTACCTTTCAGATGCAGTAATTTCCCTTTTGAGTTGCTTTTGCTTGAGATTTTATGTATTCCTCTCAAAGGTGAATGGTTTGCTATCTTTTTGGTACAAGTTTTATAGTATCCAATCCTGGTTTCCTTGTGCAAATGACAATTTGATCTTGAGTGCAATGAAGGCAATTGCATCTTCAGCTCTTGAATCTTGCTGGACTGCTTTATAATACTAATCTGTTTACATCATCCAAAAATACCCTTCATCTGACAAAATACTCTTGAACAACTGTTTCTTAAAGAGCAAATTGTTTATACTTAATATAATTTACAGTAAGCAGAAGTGTGTAGTTGTGGAAACCAGAATATAAATTGTGGCATTCTGGAGATCCGTGGCATTTTCTTCTCATGTGCTAAAGAATTTAAAGCTTACTCCTAATTTAAAGTTTACTCCTTAGAGGTTTTATCATTCAGAAAATACTGCATTGCTGAAAACAGTATTTTGTGAGCATAATAAGTTGTTTAAATTTCTAAAGCCTTTTAAGGGGAGTTAAAAATATCAGATAAAAATCTCTTGCAGTTTTGCAAGATGGGTGCATATCAGTGAGGTAAGTGTCTTGGTCCTGTGTACGGGAAAGGAGAAATGGAAACACCGTGGCATCACAAACAGTGGTGCGTGGGTAAGTGGCTGGCCTAGAGGCTGGAGCTGCTTCCTTTCACTGAGATTCAAGCACGGCATTAAAGAATGAAAAGTACACTTTTATTATTGTTATTATTAGTAACAGTACCATCATAATTATTATTGTTATTATAATCATCACCATTCACCATCATCACCATCGTTATTCCTCCTTTGCTGAACAAGGACAGCTACAGCCGCTCCCCGTTTGAACGCCCGTGTGCTTTCACTTTCCCCTGCCGTTAGAAATACAGGACCGGTGCGTCCCGCGGCCACGCGGGAGGGGCGGGGCCCGGGGCACGCGGCGGACCGCGCCACCACCAATCGGCGCCGGAGGCGGGGGGGCGGGGCGGGGGCGGGGCTCCTCCGCCGCGTGCCCCCAGCCCCGCCTCTCCTCTCCCCACCCCGGGCGGCCGCCGGCCATGCTTGGCGTGCGCCGTGTTGCTGCCGCGCTGCTACCGCTGCGGGCGGGGGCCCCGGCAGCCGCCATGTCTACCCTGCTGGTCAACCAGCCGCGCTACGCCTGGCTGCGGGAGCTGGGCCTGCAGGAGGAGAACCCGGGCGTGTACAACGGGCGCTGGGGTGGCGGCGGCCAGGTGCGGGCGGCGGCGCGGCCTGTGGCGGGGAGCGGGCCCGCGGGAGCCGGGCCCTGCGTGGGCGCGGCGCGGCGGCGCGGCCGGGCCTCGGCGGGGCCTGGGGCGTTGCGCCCCCTGCGCTGGGTAGAGGGGCGAGCGCGGCCTCGCGGCTTAACCGCCCCCCTCCTGCTCTAGGTGGTGACGACCTACTGCCCGGCCAACAACGAGCCCATCGCCAGCGTCCGGCAGGTGAGCGCGCCGTGGCCCGGGCCGCCGGGGCAGCTGGGCGGGCGGGGGCCCTGCGGCTGCGGGGAAGTGGGGAGCCCCCCGGGTGCGGGTGCCGAGGCGTCGGTTCGGGAGCGGCTGCTGCCCCTCGGCCAGGCTGGCGAAGGGCGGGAACCTGCCGGCGGGCGGCGGCCCGGGCCCGGGGCTGGTGGGGCCAGGGCGGTTGACGGAACTCGCCACAGCTCGGGCCGTCGCTGGAACAAGCCTGCGGCATCTCCGGGAAGAAAATCGAGCTGTTAACCTCCCCTCCGCCCTCACCCCCAGCTCCCCCCCCACCTCTCTACATACAGTCTTGCAGGTTTTCTTGGGAAGAACGAGGGCTGCTTCTGCTCCTTTCCGTTTTTTTCTAGGGGAAGTTGCAGAATCCACAGGGGTGGGATGTGGCTACTCAGTGGAGGTTGGTGGCCAGGGGGAGGTATGAAGGAGAGCAACGTGGCATTCATGTGGTAAATCTGTGAAAGTTTTTAGCATGAGAATAGCGCTACATCGCTAACCTACTCCTTTTGAATATTAGGACTCCATTAGACTGTAATTAATTAATGTCGGTGAGGCTGGTGGAGCAGGACAGTCCTCACCTCACAGCCTTTGTTTAACAATGCTATAAGATAAGTTATATGAATATATGATGAATGCCTCCCTTACAGCTGTTCTTTATGGAGCATCCCGTGTCATCTGAAGGAAAATTCCTCCTCATGTTAATTTTTTTTTTTTCTGAGGCAGCACATACGGTTTTTCTCAACAGTAATTTCAAGCAACTCAACATGCCATCTTGGGACCAAACTAGTAGAATACAAGCTGCCAGTGAAAGTGGTATTCTGTAGTGCAGTACTCTCCACTACAAATACATTGAGTTGGATGCAGAAGCTCTTCTGTGCTGTTTGTTTTGGGATTTTGGTTTTCCTAACATGCTTCTAGAAAATTCCTAACATTTTCTTTGACATGCTTCTTCATGTAGGCTAGTTTGGAGGATTATGAAGAAACAGTAAAGAAGGCTAAAGAGGCATGGAAGGTCTGGGCTGATGTAAGTTAACAGAGACTTCACTTTTATAACGTATCTCTGGCAGATAACGGCCGTTAAATTGCCCTGTCAGGTGGAGGTGTAAAAATATGTTTGTACTGTGTATGTTGCATTAAAGCAAAAATTTGCAGTGAGGAGCTCAAGAAACAAACCCAGACAACTTGCGTACATTACCATTGAGGTACAAAGATGAGGGCATTGACTTGTCAGAAATGTTTGTTTTTAAAAGTCTGGCAAATATACCCAGGCTTGTGCCTGTAAGCCATTGCCAATGGGTCTGCTGAAGTTCAGAAACTTTGTAGCAAGCAAATTATCCTTGTAGGTGTGTTTAACTTCATGTTTCTGCATGCTTTCTCCTGCCGGAGAGCTCTGCAGTCTGTTTGGATGTCTGACCAATGGCAGTAATCTTGTTCTCAAGGGGTGAGGAGGACTGCTGGTTTTGAGTGTGCTTTTTTTTTGTTCACCAGCTGCTTTGGTATCTCACAAAACAGTTGTTACTGTAAAACATTAATGGTTACATTGCTGTGTCAGACAATAGGTAAGCTATTTTTCCTTATTCTCAGTGCACCTTTACAAGCTATGTCCAGCCAGCACCCATTCTCTTGCTAGCCATGCCAGGCTTGGTTTTTATAGCTACCTGCTATTTCTTTGATACAAACTGAAACCTGGATTTTTTTAAGGTACTGCGCGTTATGTATTTTATCCAAAGCAAAGTAGTTTACCTTTCCTGAAGAGAACAGACTTCAAGACAAACAGAACAGCTTCTTTAGCTTCCTCAGGATATGTTAGTACATGTTCTTTTGTTATAATTTGTGAATATAGTGTTGGTGAGTGCATGCCAGTTTCTAATGTGTTTGGAAATAATCTGAAAGCAATCTTAACACATAATAAAGAATCAACAGATCGAATGCTTTAAAGCCTCATCTCAAAGTTGTTTTTTTTGGGTTTTTTTTGTTGTTGTTTGTGAATTTTGGTGTTTGTAGTGAGCTTATCTGAAACATTTGGCCTATAAAGAGGGTGCTTGCATGGTTTATGTATTCCCCACCTCCCTCATCCCAGAGAACTGCTGTTCTAATTCTGTAAATCCTGTTGCATTTATATGGTTTATTATTAATCCTGGCTACTGATTGTTATCTAACATACTGATACCACATAAAAAAATATATCTATTAATACTTGGTATATAGGTTTGCTTTTTCCATGATCAAGGCTTCTGTGTGTGTCAGGAATGACTAGCAAAGTAAATGTGAACAGCCATTGTCAAAAACGTTTGTGATGTTAAATTGTGCTGTTAAATATGCTTCAAAAGCTCAGAAACCAGTGAATGTGCTTTTATTAAAAAATATTTGTTTCTTGAGGTGCAGCTGATTATTTGGGGGCATTGTGGGTGGTGTAGCTGGACAGAAGTAGCAGAACTAATAATCTGAATGCTTCTAGCAATATTCAGTGGAACTGAAGTTTTGAACAGATATAAATGTATGCAGTGTTACCAGTTTCTGTGAGGCAGGAAACAATTTTTTGTAAAGCAGTGTATGTGATTAAAAATGAATGAGCAATAATGTCTTGGGAAGATAGGGGAAAAGTACAACAATCAGTAATTTCTTTCTGCAGGGGTAGAAAACTAAAAATATATATGCAGCAGAAATCACAGATGTTCAGTCTCAAATAATTCTTCTGTTTTCTTTTGTTTTGACTAGATCCCTGCACCTAAGCGTGGAGAAATAGTGCGACAGATTGGTGATGCCCTGAGACAAAAAATTAAAGTTCTAGGAAGCTTGGTAAGGTGTTTTAAGAAGCAGCTTAACTTTGTGGGGTCGGTTTGTCAAAACGTTGTTCTCAGTTTTTAATGTACCACTCTGTGATACTAACTTTTAATAATTGTTAAAATGCTGTTAGTTCTATTAGCTTGCCAAAATTAATTTTAATTTTTAAAAATTAACTTAATTATATTTAATTTAACTTTTTTAAAAAAGGAAAAGGGGAAAAAAAATGTAAGATTGCATTCTGGCATCCTACACTGAAGATGATAATGTATAATAGGAAAAGGAAGTGTGATTCATTTTGAGCCTGTACTCTTACTGGGAGGAGTGTTGCAGCTGCTGTCCTGCTGTTTTCCCACTTGCTTGTCAGATAGGGCATTGTCTGATACTAAAAGTGTCCTGGAAAAGACCTTCCTCTAATGCAGAGCTTTTAACCTTGAGCTCTTTTTGGTGATCCGCAGGATTTTGTGAACTGACATGTGGAGGTATAAGGCTTCAGAAGGTGAGATGGTCTTAATGAGATCTTCTTGCAGTGCTGTGCAGGACATAAAGGTTGAAGGACTGCTTCTTTAAAACACTTGGTAGTTCTAGGGACGAAAAGGAGACAAGTGGGAAACTTCGCTTTTACAAGGCTTGCCTGTATGTGCCACTATTCAGAAGAAGGTGTCAGTTAATAACTCCATGTAGTCAAGCCCATATTGTTAACCTATAAAACCTTGTTCTGCCGTTTCCCTTGATGTTGTGTTGTCAGCAGAGTTTCTGTGGTGGAATTGGAGTGCTAATGTAGTTTTGTATTCAGAAATGGTACAGCTTCCTTGGTGAGCGTGGACAGACAGAATGTATGTATTGATGTATGTTCCTTGGACAAAACTTGTTGCTTAGTGCCAGAGCATTTTTCCAGTTTTCCTAAACAGATAATAAATCTGTTCAGCTCTTCCAGGATAGGGGGTGAACTTCAGGGTGAAAGCTGTGCAATAGGTATTGAGGGTTTAGGACTTCTCCTGGCTTTAGGGTATGTAAAACGGAATGATATGGCAACTCGCCTTTTCATATGCCATTGGAACTTTATAGCCTTGCCTCACAATGTCCTTGTCAAGTATCCATATGGATCTCTATCGTACTTACGGACTCACTGCTGTGTTTCATACTAAATATGTCTGATGCTCCTCTATTTCTGGTCACTGAGGAGGCTATTCCTTCTCTCAAGATGACCATGGATGTTATACAAATACCTAGAAATACATTTAGTCACCTTTATTTTAACCTTTGCATGGGGAGTAAAATATTGTAGCAAACCTTTGAACCTGATTCCTCACTTAACAGCTTTTTCAAAGTACAATTATCAGTCTAACGTGGTAGGTGTTATCTGTATGAATGTCACAGCTAGATACCAGAGCATGACTGTAAAATTAAGTGGGGGTAAAAGGGTGACTTCTTAGTTCATAAGTTAGTGAATTTTCTCACTTTTGCAGGAAAATGTCTTAAAATACCAGCTGATTCTTACTGATAGTTTATATGGCTGCAGTGTACATCTAACGTGCCTTTAACAGAAGGACATAGCTTAGGATTGACTTCAGCTTAATAAAAAAAGTATTAAAAAATCAATCCTAAACATCCCAGGTTACTAACATACTAGAGATGTGTAGACATTTTCAGCAGTGTCTGAAAATGGAATCCCTCAAACTCACTTTGAGATGTTATGAAATTAGTAGTCTGCTTTTGAAAAATGTAAATTACTTTCACTTTTGCTAGTGCAGGGTAATCCCTCTTTTCCAATTTATTCTGTGCCTGGTCCACAGTATGTACAAATGTCCTGATGGAAATTCAGTGTTTTGTTGATCTAAACCAGTGCACCTTGCTACTGTTGGATACTCATTTCAGTAGATTATTTTTAATTTCATCTGTTCATTACTGTCTTCTTCTGATTTCCTCCTATTGAATGTGACTCCTGTCTAGTTGTCTATTGTGATCTTCCTTTGAGCTACGGATAACTTGGGAAGAGGTGAATCTCTTCTAATGGAAAAAATGTGTATTAAATCTTACTTGGTTTACAAATACACCTGACATTAGTGGGAGACAAAGTGTATTGGGCATGTAAGGCAATTTTTTAAAGAATAATTTTGTTTTGCTCTTCTTTTTTTCAGGTCTCTTTGGAAATGGGAAAGATTTTTGTCGAGGGTGTTGGGGAAGTGCAGGAGTATGTTGATGTCTGTGACTATGCTGTTGGTTTGTCCCGAATGATTGGTGGTCCTGTTTTGCCTTCAGAAAGTAAGTATGTGTGTATGTATGTTGGTTTTTTGGGGTTTTTTTTGTTTTCTTGCGGTTGTTCTTTTGTACAAATGAAGAGATGGAGATATATCTTAAATATACAGTGATGTAATGCAGCAAAATCTCTGTACTGTGAGTTATCTAGGGAGCATGTTGTCTAGGATTAGATGTGCTGGTAAGCAGTAGCGCCACCTAATGAAGTATCTAGCCTGTGGTGTATATCAAGGGGCAATAGATTTTTCTCTCCACTCTTTGAAGCATTAGATTCTCTTTGATTTCTTTGTTAATGCAGGTGCTAGAGGAAAGTATGTAAAAATTCAGTGGTGTACTTAGAAATGAGGGACCTTCTTGTCAGTTAGCGATCAGCAATCACCATTCTGTTAACTGAGTAGTTAAAATAGTAACACTTTGTGTTGTTAAATTAATAGTTTTTTTCACGATCTAGATAACTTTGTTCCAGTAAACTGCAGAGCACATACAATACAGCTGTCCACAAGCTAATGCTCTGGTGGACAGAGAAGTGATACTAGGCCCCTTGCTTCATGGTTTCCTTTATTAAAAAATAAATAAAAAAAATATTAAATGGATGCAAATTGCATTACATTGTTTCTTTGTTTTCAGGACCCGGCCATGCCCTTATAGAGCAGTGGAATCCTGTTGGTTTAGTGGGAATCATCACAGCTTTTAACTTCCCTGTAGCTGTTTATGGGTGGAACAGTGCAATTGCCATGATCTGTGGAAATGCTTGCCTCTGGTAAGGTAACAGCTCTCCAATGTACTGACGATATTTTAAAATTAGCTAATATCTCAGGCATTAGATTGTTACCAAATATCTGGTATTTCTGTATATTTGATTGTATTTCATGTGGGCTTAATTTCTGTTTATTTTTAGGTTCACTTGTAGTCAAAGAGCTTTGTTTTCTTTTGGGGTCACTCTTTTACAAGATATTGTGATTCAGACCTGTCCAGGACTTTGCAAAATGGCCTGTTAATAAAGAACTCAGGTTGATGTCTTGCAGCAATGATAGTGAATAGCTAATATTTTCAGAATAGATACAGCTAACATTAGGAATCTAAAGCAGCTTTGCTTCCTCTTCCAGCCTCTGTTCCATTTTCAGCTGCTTCACTCCGTCTGGCATAGCTCTTCTTCATGTGGGTTTCAGTAGAAGCTCTGAATGCTCAGCTGTGCAAAAACCACACTTGATTTCCTGTCAACGCACAACTGAAAACCTACTTAACCAAATTGTGCTGTGTTTTAGATACCATAAAAATTGATATTTGAATTATTTCTTACTCTTGAAGAATTGAAGAGAAAATAATGTCATTCGTCTTTTATATAATTTTTTTCTTTTTAGGAAGGGTGCTCCTACAACATCCCTCATTAGTGTTGCTGTTACAAAGTGAGTTCTGGTTTCTTTCCTTTCTGTTTTGCTTTTTGAATAACCTCTTTTCTGTTTGAGGTAGTGCTTAATGGTCAGAAGAACTACTTTCCCCTTGTTACCTAAGAAGTAACAGAATATATAGGATGTTACCTATACTGTTAGCCATTTTTTTCTGGGACCAGGGATGTGCCTTTGCTGAAGTAGGGCTAGCTGAGTGGTTTGATTCCTTGTAGAAGATTAATTGCTCATGCAATTTATCTTCCCTGAATCACACATCCATGTTTCAGAATTACCCCTTTTTTTGGGAGTTTCAGCCCAACGTCAGCACCCAGTTTCTTGTCAGATTCTTCTGGCTGGCTGAAGATGCCTTCACCCCATCTTTAGAATCCAAACCCAGTAAAAACTTAGCTTGTGTTTCTAGGGTTCAAAGCCCATTCTTGACTAAAGGGAGAAGAACTCCAAAGAATAAATGTCATAGTGGTACTCTAGGTTTATTGTTACTTCACTTACTATATTAACATTTTAAATACTTACCTATTGTGTGCTACAAATAACATCTATTTTTAAATCCTAAATGTAAGTAAGCCCTTTAAAAATAACTGATTAGTAAGTCTTGTAGTTTTGATATTAACTCCTGAGAACAATGGCCCCAAACGACTTGAGAGTATTTTATGTAGCTCCACGAAGTTATATAAATATCTCTTTCTAATGGTGAAAAACTGTGGCCAAGGTTTTTACAGACTGATGTAATTTTTGTCCGTGCCAGTTGTGTGGATGCATAAGAAGTATGTTTTGTGTTACTTTTGTGTGAGCTGTGACACTGAAGTCCTTGATGGGAGAATTATGTACTGTACAAACTACTTGTCAATTAACTGCAAGACTGCTGCTTTTTATAAGTAGCTTTTTCATGTGCGTTGTCAGACAGCTTTAATGGTTCATTCCCTATTATATGCACCTGTTGGAAATCTCAGATTTTTACATCTTTGATTCTAGGATAATTGCCAAAGTCTTGGAGGATAACAAAGTTCCAGGAGCAATCTGTTCTCTGGTTTGTGGTGGAGCAGACATTGGGTAGGTAACATTTCTTGTGTTTTGTGAAGATGATATAGAGGGTAAAAAAATATTCTGAGGTACTTGTTGTGAAGAAGTTATTCTGATCTCCAGGAGTTCGCAGTACATGCACATAGGTGTTGCCATAATTTTTATCAGCTGGTCTGAAACTCTGCTGTAAACATCATGTGAATTTCTACTTGCTGTTGTAAGTTCAGCTGCTAGCAAGTAACTTATCAGATGCTTAATGAAGAGAAATGATTAAGTCTGTACTTCTGCATATGCTTACAGCCCAAGATTACAGCTAATAATAAATTCAACTCATGTTCTTAGGAGTTTTCAATTTCTAGCCCATTGGTCTTTCAGACCACTTGTAGAGGAGAACACTTCCCCATTTTCCATGCTCACATAGGACTCTGCACTTGCTTATAGATGCATACCTGTGCTTGGAAGCTGTACAAATCATATTGTTTTATTGTTCCAATGTGGCAATTCCCAGTACAGATATATATTCAGATGTATCTTTTGAGCATTTCAAGACAAGACAAAAGACATAGTAAACATTAAAAATGTCATAGGTATGCATATTTTCTTGGGGAACGTAACAGTTGGAGCTGGTCTCACTACATACTTCAGATTGAATTTCAAAATTAGTACAGGTGATGCTGTTATGGTCTGAAAAGGGTGAGGGAAACAGCCTTGTTCCTTTTTTCTGGCTAAGAAGAAGCTTTCCTGCTGCCGGCCCAGTCACTTACCTGATGTTTTCAAAGAAGTGGCTCTGACTTTGAGAGATCTCCCTGGTTGAAGTTGGTTTATGTGGAAGATGCAAGCAGCTCTTCCAGCTGTCTGCTGTTTGAACATGGTGGTATGTCTCCCGTCATGCAGAACAGCAATGGCGAGAGATGAGAGAATGGACCTGTTGTCCTTCACTGGCAGCACGAAAGTCGGCAAGCAAGTAGCGCTTATGGTTCAGGAGAGATTTGGTGAGTGTGTGGGGTCTCTTCTATTTCTTTGCGTGGTCGGGAAAGGTGAGGGATTCCCATAGGTTAAAATAACAGCTTCGCTTAGTTCTTGTGTGACTTCCCCCCCCCCCCCCCCCCCCCCCCCACCTTGGTGCAAATTAGATGCTGCATTTTTCAGTAAGCTCTGTTACAACTCGGTGTTTTTTTCCGGGATATCCACAAATCCATGGTCCTACAGTTAATTTGGGTCCAGGGGATGGTCCATGAATATAAGTGAATGGAGATTATCAAGATGAACAGCCAGGGCTTGTGGTCTTTTTGGCAGTGTGTTCACGGAGAAATGGCCCCTTGTCTTTTGTTCCTTATAAATACAGGAGAACAGTTACGATTTTTGAGATGCTGTGTTTGTTGCAAATGCTTAAAAGTGTATAGGCAAGTCCACGCACAACTGCTGGACTCTTAACTCTTTAGTTTTAATCTTTGTAGCACCTTCTCTTCTTTGTCTGCATCATAGTATCTATGATAGAACTTACTCTGTTTTCACCTTTTCCTTTCTAGTGCTATTTTGCACTAAAAATACTAGTGCTGTTTTTTTAAGCTTCTTTCTGCAATAACTGTTCTCCAGTTATTTCTCTTCACAGTATGTGATAAATGTAGTATTTGGTGTAATTTTCTGCTTTAGCTAGAGTGATAGTTGAATATGATGCCCAAAACTTTTGCCTGTCCAGAAAAATAGGTTTAATGAAACTTAGCTCTAGGTAGAGGTGACCTCACTGAATGAGGTGCAGTGAATACATGTGCACATGACATAACTTGTTTTGTGTCTTTTTATTAGGTCGAAGTCTGCTGGAACTGGGAGGAAACAATGCCATTATTGGTAATATTCAACACAGAATTGTTGTTCCGTATTTGAAAGTATACAAATGTTTGTAACAAATTATCCCTTTGTTCTTTCCCTGACCCCGGGTTTTCAAAAAATATGTAGTAGAATGTTGAGAGTTTTCTGTCTTCAGTACTGTGGAGGGGTAATGTTCTAAGATAAAAAATGAAAGTTCAAGCCTCTTACATGTATTCACTGTTGAAGTGAAGAAAGGAATAGCTAAGCACTGTGGCAGAAAGAAAATACAAGGTAGATAAATTCCTAAGTTGCTGTCCCATTGTGCTGTAACCTTCTGTTTCGCTTTTCTCACATTCTGAACAAATGTAAGTGCCTATCTAGAATATTAAGCTCTTCTGAAAATCACATTCAAGCAGGTCTGTCTCTTCTCCTTGCTGCTTTGCAGCCAGTAGCATAAACTTGCATTATACTTCATAGTTTACTTTTTTGTATGGAAGTCCTGCTTTTTGTGGAATTGGCTTTGAATGATGGCGTAAACATTGGTTGGACTTTGTCCCAAATTTAGTAGTAACTTTTGATGCTTCAGAGAGTTCTGTGGGACTGGTTAAGCTGAGTGGTATTTAAGTTTTAAATAACCCAATGTCTTTTAGCCAGATGTATTTGTTCAGTTCATTTATATTTCACATTATGGTACACCTGTGTATTTTAGTTACTTTTTTCACTTGCCATCTGGATACACTTTACCATTGTTTCTCCATGCTTCTAAACTTCTCAGTGAGAGGACACAGTGAAGAAATGGCAAGAAACAGCTTGTAGTTTCTTGAATTAAAATGAAGCTGAAGTCCTTTGCAAGCTTTATTGTGCAAGGCTCTTTTCAGTATTTCAGACCTAACATTTATGTCCAATTGTGTGTGTCTAATTCCAGGTGTATAAGTAATAGGAGTTTTGAGGTGTTTCAGTGTATCTTAGTGTGCTATGCCAATGCTACCTATTCCTAATGTTTGTTGTCCAGCCTGACAGTTTATTATGTTGTTTAGTGTCTGAAGTCTTGCAAACTGTCTGTTTACTTCAGTAACATGCTGATATTCTTAATTTCTGTTAAGTGTTTGAAGATGCAGATCTGAACCTAGTCATCCCATCTGCTCTGTTTGCCGCTGTGGGAACAGCGGGTCAGAGATGCACAACTGCTAGAAGGCTGGTAAGTAAATCTGTATTGTCTGGTTTGGGTAGCTCTGAATTTAAACTTAGTTCCAGATTAGCTCAGAAGATGCCTGGCAATTCCTGGTATTGTGGAGAGCAACAAATAATCTTTCAAACACGTTTTTACTTTGTCAAAAATCTGTGTGATGGCCAAATACGATGGTAGTTTGTCATTCCAGTGTAATTCTAGCTCGAAAGAGTTTCTTTGTATGTGTTTCTAGAAGTACCTGGGGCTAAAACTCAGGAAAATAAAATTTTATATACCTCCTGTATTTCTCTCGGTTTTCATTGCCAGAGCTTCTTTGCTTTTGCTTGCTATGAATTTTGGCGCAGGGTTTAGATTTCACCAAAGCAAGGGTGTGTCTGTTGCTTACTTTATTATTAATTTTTAACCAATCATTTTTAACAAGTTTAAAGGTGTTAAGTGTCAGCCTGTGTCTATATAGTCTTTTCAGAATTGGGTTTATTGGGTAAATATTGTCAAAATTGATGCAGGTTAACTTTGGGTTTATAGGAAGGGCAGAGTATTTGTCCTAAAACACGTAACTGAAAAGTTTGCAGAACGCATTGATACCATTGATGTGAGATGGGGTAAAATTAGATTTTTGTTTCTTTGCTGTTTTTAAACCTTCATGGTAAAGATTTAAAATCTGCATTTCATGGTGTTAGCGCTGTTTCGAGGCCTTGCTCATGTGTTTATTTTTAACTTTGGGATTTGCTGAATATGAGCAACACTATCTCCACACTTCATTCAGCTCTCTTGAAAGTGCAGTAGTACTTCAGAAATAGTTGCATAGGCTGAGCTGTCTTGCAACCTTCTTACCACATTTCATTTAGTTCCTCCATGAAAGCATCCATGATGAGGTGGTGACAAAGCTTGCGAAGGCCTATGCCCAGGTCCGCATCGGTGATCCATGGGATTGTAAGTAGCTATTTCCAAGTCATGGGTTTAGGAGACAAGTTTCTGTTTGTTTCTTTCTGTTTAAATTCCAAATAGATGATAGGTCAAAGCTGTCTAATTTTCGCAATTTACCAGGGAGTGAGGTAGCTGGTTTCATTTAGAATACAAACTCTGAAAGGGAGATTAAGAGTCCAGCTAATACTGCTTATCTTGGACAGATAGATAATTACTTCCAAAATGTGATCATAAGAATATTTGCAAGTGTATACAGTTTTGCTGAAAGCATGTCTTTGGATCTTTTGTATTTAGCTGACACTCTGTATGGGCCTCTTCATACCAAAGAAGCAGTGAAAATGTTTCTTGATGCAGTAGAACAAGCGAAACAACAGGGTGGCTCTGTGGTCTACGGTGGAAAGGTGACTGACTTTTATTCTGCCTGCTACATTTAGTGTTCCAGGGGAAAAAAATACAATAATGTGGTGGCTTAGGCCAAGATTGTATCTCAGTTTGTCCTGTCAGCCATTACAGGATGTTAATCTGAGAATGTCTGAATTGCAGTCCTGTCCTTAGGGCAAAGATGGCTCTACTTAAGAGCTATCTTCTCCTCCAAGAAATGGCTAAGAGTTTTTGGCTGTTCCTTGCGCTCCCTAGTTGCAAGTGATGGTGAAAATATGAACAGGAATATAAATGGTGAATATCAAATATATAACAAAAATTGTTGTTCTGTCCTTGGATTCACAGTATCAAACCACTGGAGATTCAAGAGCCACTTGCACATCTTCATCATAAGGGATGTTTCATTCTCATGGACATAACATTCTGGGAGTTCTTGTCTTGCATTGGCACCTTCTTTATTCCTCATACCTGTAAAGTTCTAATCAGTTTACTAATCAGCTGATGAGTAGGAGAAAGGAGGGAGGTTTTGTCAGCTGCTAGACTCTGAGATTTGATTGCCTCCTTAGTAGACTAAGTTATGTTTCTGCATTTTAAATACTTCAACAAGTAAATATTACCTACTCAGATGACGTGATCTTGTATTTCTGATGGCTAGGCACAGCTATAGTAACCAGCCATGAAGTATGCAGTTGATGTGCTACTACTAAGCAGGATGCTGGTTTGAACTTACTTAGTTTTTTCTTTTTTTGTGTTTTGAAGGTTATAAATCGCCCTGGAAACTATGTTGAACCAACCATTGTGACTGGCCTTCCTCATAATGCACCCATTGTCCACACTGAGACATTTGCCCCCATACTGTATGTGCTGAAATTTAAGGTAAAGTAATAATGGGGAATTAGTCAGGTGTGAAGGATGCTAACAGATGAGTCTGGAGGGAGATTTCAGATGTATGTCATGTCCATGTAATTGTCCCAGCACCTCAAGAAATGGTAACTGACGTTCTGTACTGTGGGGTATGTACTGTAATAGTTTACCTCAGTGTGTAGCTGGTTGTATGTACTGCCATTTATGCCATGGCAGGGGGGTTGGAACTAGATGATGTTTAACGTCTCTTCCAACCCAAACCATTCTATGATGCTATGATTTATGCTTTTTTTCTGTGAATAATACTGGAGTTAAATGAGAGTCTGGACAGGAATAGATTTTTTTTTTTTGTTCATGTCAACCTGCTCAAAAGCATATTGTATGTTTTGTGCAGTGGTGGAGTTAACCTACACCTGACTTGGTGCACATGTATCTGCCAAGTGGCATTTAGTATATTTGCATTATGGCTGTTGTGTGGTGTTTTTTTCCTCACTATGCTTCTTTGTAACTGCGTTGCTTTGAATGGTCATGGTTTAACCACTGGCATGTGTTCCTTCTAGGAGGAAGAGGAGGTGTTTGCCTGGAATAATGAAGTAAAACAAGGTCTTTCCAGCAGCATCTTTACCAAGGATTTGGGAAGGATTTTCCGCTGGCTTGGGTATAATTTAAATTATTTTTCTGCCTTCCTGAAGCCTAAGATCACAGTCTTTGGTGACTTTTGTAAACCTATGCATAATGCTAGCTAAGCATTTTATAGTCCTCATTTTTGGGAAGGAGCCTTTCCTGATCCTGAGGAGTAATTGTGTCTTTATCTTTGTTTGTAGACCGAAGGGGGTCTGACTGTGGCATTGTGAATGCCTTTCCTGATCCTGAGGAGTAATTGTGTCTTTATCTTTGTTTGTAGACCGAAGGGGTCTGACTGTGGCATTGTGAATGTCAACATCCCAACCAGTGGGGCTGAGATTGGAGGCGCTTTTGGTATGTTACTTAGGCTTTTTTCTTGATCCTTTAAATTATTAAATCCTCTAGCATCAGGTCTAAAGACTTGGTATTAATCCTCAGACATTTTTTGTTTTTTATAAGCTGGTGGGATTTTTTTTCCCCCTTGTAATTCTGGAAGAGAATAAGGCATTACTACTGTAAAAACTAACTGGTATAATTTAGGTCTCCTCACCTTATTTTTCAAGGTTTTAATCAGTCCATTTAAATTACTAAATCTGAAGAAATCATTGAAGTTAATTTTGAGTTATACTGCTTTAGAAAAAAGAGAAATTGAGTAGAGGTAGTTTGATTTCAGCTTTACAAATATCTAAATTCGGTTTATAAATATTCCATGTAGCATTCCCCCCCCCCCGACCCCATCAAGGGAATGTACCTCAGAAGTATATGTTCTGGATCTGTTTAGACATGTGGCTGCATAGAAAGATGTTGTTGTGTATGTTTGCATGTCTATGTAAACATTACAGCCTAAGACTTTCTCACAAAAATACTTTAAACACATTTTTGCCTTTATTTCTCATTTTTTGTATATACTGAAGGAAGTGGGGGGGGGGGGAGAAGAGATATTCATCTTACCATTTAAACAGTGCAAGAACTAGCACATTGTTGTACTCTGTTCCATGTTAAAATACAAAAAAAAAAAAAGCTTTAAAACAAGCTGCTCTAGTGCCAGCATCATGAAACTTTCAACTGCTGGAAGATCAATTTTTGGATCAAGCAAGAGGAGAGAGCTAGCAGTATGAGTTGTATTCAGATATAGAACAAGGGCAAAGAAATAGTTTTTCCCATGAATTTTTATAAAATGTATCACCTAGAGTTAGTCCAGATTTCCATGCTCCGAAAAAATTTTCAGGTTTTCATTTATAACCTTCTTCCTACAGGTGGTGAAAAGCACACTGGTGGGGGAAGAGAATCTGGAAGTGATTCATGGAAACTTTATATGAGACGGTCTACTTGGTAAGACAGACTTTTAAATTCCAAATAAATGCAAAAGTTCAAAACATATAAATCCTTGACTGCGGAGTTGTCCTCACTGAATGTGAGATAGCCATGTGTGAGTGTAATTGCCATGCAAGAATTTACATTGTCTTCCTAGTAGAAGATGATTTGAAGGGTCTAGATGGAGACCTTTCTTTGCTCTCTGTTCCTAAAAAGGAAAAAAAAACCCACTAAACAACCTGGGTTTTTTTCCCCTCTTGCTTGATTTTAAACTTAGCTTGTTTTTTTTTAATTACTGAAACTTGCCAGGAATTATGTGAAGTGACAACCACTGTGAGGGGGCCACTGTTGCCAGTGGTGGGTAATTTAGCTATGTGTTGGGTATCTATCCATACATCTCCTGAGAGCCTGTGGTGATTGACAATTCCCACTCTCTGCTGCCCTCCCTAGCTTCTACCTGTGCTAAGTTTGGTTTCCATGCAAAGGTGTATGAAGACAAGAAATCCCACCTTGATTTTTCTGTATGGAGGTTCTCCTAGCAAGAGATGAAATAGAGAAATTATACTTTACTCTCTCTTTGATCTTGGGGAATGTGGTCTTTCCATGTAATAGTTACTATATTGAAAACTGGAGTAAAGTCAATTTATAACTTTAAATAGTCAAACTGCTCACAGAATTCTTTTTGTATACACGTGACAGAAACCAGAAGCCTCGTATGTAGGAAATGGACTGCATAATCTGTCTCGGTAATCAAGTCTGGTCTCTAAATACTTGTTTCTTTTCCAGTACAATCAACTACAGCAAGGATTTACCTTTGGCTCAAGGAATCAAGTTTCAGTAACGGTTTTATGAATGGCCGTGCCATGAACTCTCCTAGCATTTCAGAAACAAGCGCCTTTTAAGCCTCATGGTGAAGAAAATTAATCATCTGAAACTGACTTGCAACAAAGATACTAATTCTGTCAAAAAATCAGCTATTCTAAAATCGCTTCACTTTGTATGAAATTATTACTTCAGTCTTCAAATAAGAAGTATGTGTTTTTTGGGAAGAAGGGAGTGTGACTGAAACTAACACATTTGGATTCAGATGTCCTGAATAATCTGTTGCCTTATCACTATTATTTCATTATCAATGCTATCTGTACCCCCTGCCTCCCCACCATTTGCTGATATTTCTAGCTAGTAGGTCTATGTTTCAAACTACGTGCTGAGTTTCCTACAGAAAACTGGTGCTGTGGGGGGGTGGGCAGTACAGGGCTATTTTTCCATGCAAAAATAAAAGTACATTTTGTGAGATACCTTGGGCTTCTAGGTTGTTTTTTTTTTAATTGTTGTTTTTGAGCAGGAACATTCAGCTGACTGTCCATTTTTATGGCTGTGAGAAGCATCGCTGGGCTAAAAGGACTGATACGGTTTTCTTGCCCCTCTTTCAGAAAAGAGACTTGTCACCCTGTGTGTTGGGAAATAAGGGGTAAGACCAAGGGCTACTGCAGTCTCTTGGAACCTCCTCTTAACATTAGAAGGAGTCATAGCCAATTCAGGTTGTCGCAGCTCCTGTGGCACCCTACAAAGAAACCAGCTGAAGAACTGGAGATGCAGCCAGGAGGGAATACACTTCCAGAGGGAATTTGCTGGGGCAAGGCACATTGTTTATGTGTGTTTCACCTTAGATGGGGGTTTCTCATGGCCAGTGAAGACTGCAGCTGTCAGCAGGTCATTATGGAGCCTTACGCAGAATCCAGGATGAAAAAGGCACGGCGCTACTAGGCTGATTTTCACTTTCCACAGAGTAACTTCTGAGGTTTTTAATGTACCATTTTTCGGGGAGATTTCTTTGCCTCTCGGTCCTATGTACCAAAATTCCACAATCTCTGAACATGGCAGGGCTGTTAATTTTGGGCCCAGATTCTAGGACTCTGATATGGCTTTTGATTTAATTTTGATGCTAAGATATTTTAATAGCAATGTCATCAAGATTGTGTTAAAGGTGCAACATTCCACAGTGCTAGGTAGTCTTCTTTCACCCTACTATCTAGTAGGATTCAAAACACTATGTGTTTTAAACCATCTGTATTATAGAAGGTATTTTAGGTGTCACTTTCTATAGAATAAACAGTAGGCAGCCAAAGTTTTTTTCCTACTGGGTCTCTTGCAGCCAGGAGAACTCTCCTGTAGTTCTTTGTGCTTGGCCATTGAACTAGGAAATGGGTTTCATGAAATAATGTCGTGTGTTTGCACACAGAACTGAAATCCCCTAAGCAGGCAGATAAGTCGTTAGCAGATAGAGGGCAAAGAAATGATCACATGTCCTAATTTAAAATTTCTGCTATTCTGAAATTAGCACAAGTTACAGAAGCTGTATTCTTAAACACTGTTCTGTGACACTGAATGTTGTCATGAAACTTTCAACAATGAAAAATAAGTTCAAGACCTCTTTCCTCTTCTTGCTGCTTATTAATAGTGGTTTGTATAGCCTTGTTAGATCACATCTGTTGTTCTGGGAAATAAAGGTATTTTTACTCTTCAGATAAAATAATCTTGCAAATCCCTTGGTTTATTTTACAGGAATAAGGTTAACTGCCATCTGGCTTTAGATAGGTGGACTGAGGCCATGGAATGGAACAAAACTGGGATGGTGAGTCAGTTTGGTCATCAAATCATTACTTGAAAATGAGTATGAATGGAAAAAATGTAGGGATGTAATCAAGAAGATGACTGTATAGCAAACACTAAACTTTTTTTTTTTGTAAAAAGGTAAACTTGACATTTTGAAATACAGCAATTCCTTCAACCCAAAGTTTTGAGTGGTTTTCCAGAGGACTCAACTTGAAATACTTGTGTAACTACCTCTGTATATTACAAGTAAGCACATTAGATCCACTTTATGTAGGCAAACAATGAGCTTTCTCTGTAAGTACGTTACAAATTCATCCTGACTTTTGCTAAGTATATGAATTACTGTTCCAAAGCTCATGTTACCTGCATTGTCATTGGACTGCTGGTATGGCATTGCAGCAGGTAATCATAGCGCCTCATCTGCTTCCCAGGCCGCTTTGAGTTCATTAGACAATTTTTGCAATTTTCTTCTCTCCACCCTATTTATTTATAGTTACCTGTTGAAGAATCCTGCCTGAGCTGACTAGCTGATTGGCTTCCAGTGAAGTGGCTCTGGGGCGAGTGCCTTCTAAAGACAGCTGCAGGTTGTAGTAGGTTTTGGCAAGGATTTAGGTGCCTATAAGCAGTTGTGATTGTAGTGCAGTGTTAAACTAAGGAGGCTTAACAATACTGTAAGCACCCTTTTCTCAATTTCTGCTTTAACTTGAAAAGTCCACTCAGATTGTAAACTGCATTAGCTGCCATTGGGTTATCTCACCCAAGGAAAGCAGTCTGAGAATTCATAAAATGTGTCTTGGAGCTACTGGTATGTGCAACAACATAATGGTACTTGCAGTTTTAATACAAATTCTATCAGCGACTTCCACTGTTGCGTAAACTTAATTACAACTGAGTGTGTAACACCAGTGAATAACAAGTGTTAAATGACATGTAATCAATAATTCATTTGTTAGCACAGTATTGCTTACTGTGAAATGACCTTGATGGGAACAGCCTTGCAAGTAACTTCCTTTCATTTTGCCATATTAACGGAAGACTAATGTAATTTTTACTGATAAACAAAGCAATTGCTTTTTAAACGAATGGTGAAAAATCAAACCTGCAGGCTGTGAGCTGCAGGCTGCTTTTCTTCCATTCTATTGCATCCTATCACAGCTTCTGATAGCAGAGTTGGTACAGGAACTGTTTTCAGGAACCAGGAATACTACTCACCAATAGTAGGTCTCAGCTTGGGTTTTGGGAAATAGCTGCCCTGCAGTGCTGAATTTAAAACAACTGGGAAAGCGCTCACCGTTACTTTTCAGTGCTAGCAGATCAACATGTTCGTCTTCTGCCTGTGGTTTTCTCATGGTATTTCTGTTGCTCAGTTCTGTGGGTTGTTGCTGGATGGGTTCAAAACCATGGGGCTGCCAGAACTCTAATTTGTGGCAGCTGCCTATGTTTCTGTACGAGATACTGTATGTATGTATAGCTGCTGCATTCAGGACTCATTAGCCTGTACTAATCTATTCAGGTCTCTGTATTAATCTCATCAAGAGCTATGTAAAAAAATAAAGTGTGAAGTACAGGAGACCTCTTCGCCTGGATTATCTTCTGAATCGTTTGGCATGTTGTGCTGCAGCAATGTATTAGGCATGTGTTGCACAAGTATGGACTCTTATTTTCCTATGTGGAAGAGAAAAATTGTGAAGGCATATATATGGGTTAAATGACTTAATCACATAGAATTAAGTTCTCGAGTAAAAAAAATATGGCTTGTCAAGGACTTTTTCATATCTTGTGTTTAGTATTCTGAAATGTGTATCGCTTGATCAGCAAAACATGCTGTCATTTGCTACTTGCCCCGTGTTTGAAAACTAAGTAATGGATTGTGTTCAGTTGTTTGCAACTGCCACTGAAGTGTTTGCTGCTTGCAGTGAAAAACATCTCGTCTAACCTTGTGTTTTGAACATGGTTGCCTGTGAGTACCTGGTACAAAGGTACATGTTCAGTCTCTGTTTTCTCCTAAATTATTAGCATTGGTTCTCCATACAGCTCATTGTTTTCCTCCAGATAATATGGAGACACTTTCTGCGTTTCTGGGACAGGGACTTGCACAGTAAGGCGTAGCGCAGCCTTTGTTTTTTGAGTCGTCGCGTTCCTCCCGGTGTCGCTGTTGGTCAGGCTAAAGCCTGCTGAAGGGCCGCCGTTACGCTCACTAGCCAGCTGTGTAAAACACAAATCTCTTCATCTCAATGTCTTTTCTATTCCAGCACATCTGGGAACACTACTTCTGAGCTGGTAATTAAATACACTTTATTCTGCAAAAGCCTCAGTAGATTAGTGCAATTGTTATATAAAACATGAACTCCAAAAGCCAGAGGATAAAAATAATAGTGTTTCAGCTGGGTACTCTTCTCCAGGGAGGAATGAATTGTTTAATACATACTTTACACAGTGTGTTACTGTTCTCTGGTTTTACAGCTGTTTTCCTGCAACCTGATTTCAAGGTGGAGTTAAAGGGAACAAACAGTGTCTACTACGTCTCTGAACTTCAGAGGAAGACCCATCCTTTCATTAAACTGTGGAAAGCTCAAAGTTGGTGGTAACTGTGTTTCATGCTTCCCTGGCACCACCCTTACAGGTGTTCCAAACCTCCTTGCATGAGGTGGTGAAGTTAGCATCACCCACCTATTCAGGGTTATTCATTACAGACGTAATGAAATGACAGCATGCACATTTGAAAATGAGAGACTGAGGAATAACGGAGGAGAAATACCATCTGTGGCTCCTAAGGCTTTTATTTAATCCCTAGGCTATTACTGAGCACTTATATTCTCCTGTCTTTTGTTTGTCGTGGGTTTCAAGAGGCTACTCACTCATTGGGCTGTGATTCAGACTGACCTGTAACGATATAAAACTCTCAGTCTGATGTGACTGCTGCATTTGAGAAATACCTTAGAAGTGCAGCACATACCTCTTCTTTGAGTTGTGTTTCTTCTAACTACATTTTTTACTACGATTGCTGGTATTTTTATATTTTTAACACATCACAGCAAGTATGCAGGATACTCGTAGAACCCCAGAATTCAAACCTCTTTCTAGCTCATATGTGACTGTATTCGCTTATTGACTGTATGTGCTCACAATCATGTGTTTGAGAAATGGGAGATATCTGTTTGCCCCATAAAAAGTAAAGACATTCCTCCTCCTCTCAATTTGATCCAGATGGCACTTGATTTATGGTCTTGGTTTAAGGCAGAGCAAACAGCAGAGCAATGTTATGGTGGCGTTTCATGATACAGTGCAAGTCAAACTATCCTCTTAAGCTTTGCTGCATTATTAAATCTCCATAGGCTGAAAAACCAATGTGAAGATCTTAGCTGAAGGAGAGGGTATGCAGGATCATGGGGTGACAGCAGAGGAGAAGAAACTTACGGCAACAAGAAAAAACACGGGGATGGAACACAAGGTAGGAAATCTGAAAATGGTGAGTCAAGCACTGCTGTTCCAAAGCGGGCATAACCAGCACTGGCTGCTGTTGACTCTGTGTTGCCTGCTCATTTCCTTTCCATATTTTTTGGTTAGTTGTGTTACTGATTTCCTCCCCCCCCCCACCCCCCACCCCCCGCCTCCACCCCCGCCAATTTCTTGTTGAATTGACTCCCTGCAAAGTCTGACAAGCACCACAGCTGTGCAAGGAAACCTGTAGGAAGGCAGCAAGCAGTCACTGGCTGCAGAAAAAGGAAGGACCTTGAAAGTGGGGATGAGGAATTCAAAACCACCAGCAAAGGGGGTGGTGAAGCCAGGGTGAAACACACAGGCAGCATTGCAGAGGAGAGAGAGGACCCAGTACCAGGCTTTTAGGTGCTGGATATTACATTGGGAATGCTGGGGAAGATAAGGGTGACCTCTTGCAAGCGGGAGGTGCGGCAGAGTGCACAAAATAAGATAGATTGAAAGAGCATGGTTTTGAATATTGTATAAAGGAACAAAAGGATAAGGTAATTACTGGATGAGGAGAACAGGGGAAGGAGTCAGATGTAGTTTAAACCAACACATAAGGCTGCAGTTAGGGCAGATAAAGCATACACAGACATATTCACTGTGGAACAATGTAATCCTAAATCTCCAGATTGGTTGAGAGTTCATTGATTGGAGCATGATTCCGGCAGTAGGACAGACTGTCAAAACTAGTTGTTGTGATTAAGGAAAAAAGCACCAACAGCACAAAGGAAAGTATCTGAGAGCAGAAGCAACATTCTTGCTTTGATAGTTATGTTTCTCCTAATGTTTTCTGTACTGTAAAAATTGTCCCAGTGTCATTCAGCATCTTTTGTGTAAAAATACCCCACCAAAAACCAAAAAAAGCACACCAATTTTTGTTCCATGTTTTTTGAGATCAGCTCTGATGTATTAATCTATGCATTTCAAATCTCTATATTTATTAGATTTATTCAGCCAATATTTGCCTAAGTACTCTAGCCTGCATGCTGATGGTATCATTTACTCTTCTGGCTGTTCACTGCCTTCTTTCTGAACAATAAATACTGAAAGTTCAGAAAGGCTAACCCTTACTGGTACTTAGTCTGTGTCATTCCATGTTGTGCTGTTCCCACGAGAAATGGTAAATATGAAGCATACTTTGCACAACTCTTTTCATGAGTTCTTCAAATCACAGATTTCCTAATTACTATGAGGTGTTTGTCATTCCTCAAGAGTGTTAGTTTGTTTCTTTAGGGCTTCTTTGAAACTGGGTTAGGACATCAGTATTTCAGTGTACTGGGCTTGCAAAGAAAAAGTGATTTGCTTGGCTTACAGTGGTCCTCAGCTAATCAGAAAACATATTTTGAAATTTGTATTTAAGCTGCTAAGAAAACTTGTTTTGGAATGTGAGTTAAAATACCAGGAAATCATGGTCTTTCATTATTTCCCTACCAGAGATCAAAATGAATTCTGGCATAGAATTACAAAGGGTATGACCCAAGCCAAAACAATTCATTTTTCCCCTAAATACCTATAGACCACCATGTATTTTCTATAGCATCTCCAAGACTTTCTTTTAATTGTTTACCTAGTTCATAATTTTGTAGCTTCCCATTCCTCAGCACTGAGGTGTGATTAGTCAACCTTTGTTATGGTTCAGTTAATCAACAGGGCAGAGCAGAAAATACTTGTGTTCTTTTCTCATTACTCTGGCTTAGCACTGTTTCTGTTCGAGCTCTAAAAATTGTCTATAATTACTCCAGAATGATATTTGCTGGGAGTGGAGAATCTGTATCTGTGTGTGTCTCTACCAGGCCACTTCATTAAAACTTGAGATACCAATTTTTGCTTTCTTCCACCAGGGCAGGATGGACACAGTGAGCACAACCAAAGCACAGATCAAGTTCTCCCTGATCTCTGTTGTGAAATGCTGTTGTTCAGCTTTCATTTCCTCTGCAGCTCTTCCCCAGGCGAGAGGGTGCGAGAAGCTGTACTTCCCTCTTACCCTGCTCTGCTGGGCCCAGAGCTGAGGAGAGCCACCTGCCCACCCTTGCAGCCTGACCTGCCCCGCGGTGGGGCACCAGGGCAGGGGGCAGAGCTGGGGAGGGGGCACGCAGGCACAGCCCCCACCCGCGCCCTCCCAGCTTCCCATCAGTGGAGCCAGTCGCTGGGGGTCCGCAGTACCACATAAAGGGCTCCTGCTACATGAAGCGTAAAGGTGATGGCCTGGCTGCAGTGCTTCTGAAGGTAAGAGCAATGCGTGCTCACAGCAGTGCATGAGCATCTCAGGCTGAGGGCTGCTCCCAAGATTTCCAGAGAAATTGCTGTTGCTCCACAGTTACCCAGTGCAGTGACTGCAAGGTAAAAGCACAGACACTTCAGCACAGACAGCTTCCTTCATAGAGCTGTGGCCAGGGCACTACGAAGCAGGGTTTTGGCTTGTGCATTGCTTTAGAGGCTGAACAGAATCTTGGTTAAACTGCTGCCTCACCATGCTGGTTTCCACATGGGATCTGTGCTGCCCACTGGGACACCGCTTCTTTCTCTTCTGAGCTGCCGAGCTGTCTGGCAGTGAATCAGCTGCTGTCCTGCAGCCTTTGGCTGCCTGACTTAGTAGGTTTGCTGTGAGCCAGGCCAGGGAATCTCACAAGATGTAGTTGTAACTGCTTTTATGACCAGGGGTATATATGTTTGTGCATGGTGGCCCTATCCAAGCTCGCACTTGAATCACAAAATCATTTGGGTTTAAGATCATCAGGTCCAACCGTTAACCTGGTACTGCCAAGTCTTTGCTGCCAAAAGGGAGTTAGACATCCAAAGCAGCACCTTCCACTTCTATCCACAGGAGAAAAATGTGTTGTCACCCTGGAACTCGTCATTTCCAGCTCCTCCTTTCTCTGCCAAACTGGTTATTCAAATCTAATCTATTTAGCAGATTTAGCAGCAGAGGTGATGCAACGTACCTTTGTACTCTGGACTTTGCACAAAATAACCCCAAATTATTTTCCTGGAAGCAAATTAGGATAGTGATGGCACAGGCCTGCTGGTGGGGATGGGAAGCAGCAGCACATGACCAAGAAGGGGGGTGACGGTAGGGTGGCAGTAGCACAGAGGCAACTGCTGGCAAGTTGGACAACTGTCAAACTCTGCCTCTCTTAAGTGCCTAATGGTAGAGGAGATGGAAATGTGCATGTCTGCAGTGGCTCAGGCAGCTGTATGACTAAACTCTTAAGTATCAGGCAATGCAGATTTCTTCACGCTCATTCTTAATCTCAGGAAAGACACCAGCTGCTCAGCGTCGTGAGTGGTGCAATAAATGATAATAATGTAGCTGGCCACAAGTGTTTTGTGAGAGATTGCTCATTGCAAGTGATAAAGAAGGTGGCAGAAAGACAGGGAGTGTAAGTTATTCAACAGGCCCTGAGCACCCGTGGCCTAGCTTATGACACATGCTATTGCCAATGAAATCCCAACTGAGCAACTTACTCATCAGCCGGCCCTAGGAGAGAAATAGGCTGATTGCACGTGACTTATGGGAACAAGAAGAACCACTGAGCCTACAACAGAGGTGTGAAAGGATATTTTCCTTTGTTTGGCTCATTTGCACTTCCTGAACTATGCCTTCACTAAGCCAACTGAATTGTGGCAGTAAAATTATTGACTTTTTTTTTTTTTCCCTCAAGAAACCTATATTGAAAGTCACAGCTTGGCAGCAACTTGCATAGTGCTACTTCTCAGGTGCTGTCGCTTGCACCGCTGCCAAAAGGCTGTCAGTGCCCTGAGCCAGAAGCCACTGTATCCTCAGGCCTCTGAGCCAGGATACACTCACCACTGCAGCAATTCACACTTAAATTGCGTTTTTGTATGTGTTATGTATGTCTGTTTGTGTGTATGTATTATATATGTGTATGTCTACACACACACAAAATTGTATGTGATGCAAAGCAGTGGGGAAATGACCTGGGAGTCCAAATAAAGACTATCACAATACAGAGGCTTTCACACTTCGGACAATTTCTTGATCATAACTTGATTAGATAATCTAGGCTGCTAATACTTACTTTTTGATGGGGCAGGTTTTCTACTGATTTTCTTAACAAGGTTGCCAAAGTTTGTTCTAGACTGATGACAGATATGAGGGAAAATATGTTGGAGGAAACATCAAAACTTCATTTCAGCCCATAAAAGATCTGTATTTCATTTGCTCAAATTGTACATCCTCATTGCTCAGCAACGATGGCAAACTTTTGCAGCATTTAATGTTATACTTTTCACTTTTTATACTAGCATGATTGATAAGAATGCTGGAGTCTCCTGTCATGAGGCTGTGGTGTTAGCCTTTGTGCAAGCTTATTTACTTATGAAATTTTTGTGTCAGGTTCAACATAGGGAGGAATAGTTCTCTCCTCCTAGGGCTTCTACTGTCCCTGATGGGACTAGTGTGGAATGAGCATCCACTAGCAGCGCAGCCCCTTGTCCAGCAGCAGTAGCACATAGTTTTAAGTGGTGGTATCACCAGCAGCAGTAACAGCTAGCAAAAGTGGTGAAATAGCTGGAGGTTTAAAATTTCCCCAGTAAAGGTATGTTATGGAAGGACTTTGCCTAGGGGCGATGGGAGTGCAGCTGTTCTGCTGCACCGGGTGCTTCCGCAGGCAAAGCAAGGAAAGGGCAGCAGGGGAAATCCTGTACTTCTCCAAGCTTTCCAAGTTCAGGCTCCCAAGCACCCTTCTAGGATGGCCCAGAACACCACACAATAATAATTTAGTGGCTAAACCAGCATAGCTGTTACATGCTCACTCATCTGTGCTTGGGTGTATTGTAACAAGTTTTCACTTGTTGGAAAAACTGCCAGAGAGGGAAAAGAAAAAAAAAGCTAACATGTTCTACGGTTTAGACATTAACATCTCTGTTTTTTCAATGTGATTTAAATACATCTGCTATTGCAGTACATTCTTGCACATTGTAAAAGAAAGAATAGATGAATTCAGAACAGAATAAATACCCACACTGTGGAAATCAAACTAGCTTAAAGGTTTCTCAGTCTGAGAGCTGGAAAGAAAAAAAAAAAAGGTAGTTTTCAGAAGGACAGAAAAAAAACCCCTTCTGAAAAGAATGCTATATAATACACTGTACAGTTGTTACTGTGTATCTCCAACACAAAAAGAACTACATTTTTTTTCACCAGATGCAGAAATTTAAATGGAATTTCTAGTGTTAGCTTAAAGAGCTTTTTATAAACATTAAAACAGAACCAGGACTTGACGGCTCTGCTGCTTACAGCAGGGCAGAACTTATTAATGAAAAACAAATGAATGGGAAATAAAACTGGTAAGCAGAGAGAGTAAGAGATGAGGGAGTTGATTTATGTTTGGTGTTGGTGCCTGGAGACTAATTCCACTACTCAAAGCAAGGAGGAAAAAAATCCAGTCAAGTGTGTCAGCATATAACCTTGCTTTTGCAGGCGAAAAATGAATATTGCACTTAGCTGACAGTCCATCTTATCCCAAGGCATATTTGCTATGACAGACATGCTTCCAATATTAACATTACTGCTGTCACAACTTTAAAAAAAAGTATCTCATTTCCATATGTTGGAAATAGTAATACAGGTCTGATTGTGCCAGGTAACTCTATCTGCTTCCTGAGGGAACACACACACACAGACAAATGATCATAGGACAAACACATTATTCTTTTATAATCCTCCGTTGTCATCTACAAAGAGGAGTTTTCTTTGATGCTTACAGTTGAGGAGTTAACCAGAGTCACGTGGAAGCCCAACTCACCACTGCTAACGCATTCGGTCCATCTCAGTCATCTGTGCCCACAGCTCCTTGGGGAAGCACCGAGGTACAGGGCAGGTGTACAGAGAAATTGCCTCAGAGTATTCTTACCATTTCCAATGTTGCTTCACTTTGCATGGAATAGAATTACAGAATACAATAGAGGGCAAAAGTAGTAATGTCAGTAAAACTTCTAAAACATTATTTCAGGCATTGCTCAACAAGCCTGTCTTTGACGCTGTTAGACAGACTCTTCTTCATAGCTCTGACGGAAAATGAACTAATTTTGGGTGGGTTACCATTTAACAGATCAACTTTTGGATTCAGGTTACATCTGGTAGCACATGAAGGGAATTGGAGGCAGACAATGGGCAATAAGCAGAAGGAGGGAGCAACTATGGCAGCCCTCAACAGCCAGCCCTGAGCACCCTTGTTTCTTTAGTCCTAACCGTAATCCAACTCATGTGCTTCCATTAGTTCAATTAGACAGCAAACCACAAATCGTTTTCATGGGAGGAGTTACTGTGGTGGTCAAAGTGTGATTTCAGAAATCAGAAATATATGAAGAGACTTGGAGAAGTATGGAAGATATCTTCCCACAATCAAGAAATTGAAGTCCTTCAGCTCAACAACCATCTTCCTTATAGCCGTTACCATTAATCAGTCTTTAGAAGGCTGGGCATTTCCAAATCAGCTAATGTAGATTGTTTATTTATTTTCATGTGTGCTGTTAGTGGCATTGCTTAGAACTGTTTATAGGAAAACACAGGGCACATCTTCACATAGTATCATAAGCCAGTACAATAAAGCATTTATTTCTCACATGATTTGTCTGTGAGAGAAGGTTCATGGTTCATTTCATACATTGTGGAAACATCTGTTAGTACACGCTGACTTTCTTCCCACCTTGCCCATGCCTCAGAATGCAGCCACGTGTGCATATTGCCACGATAACAAGCTCTAAGTGCGGGAAGGATATGGAGCTGTATTTTGCCCTGCGTGCCAGGTGCAGCGTGTAAGGTTATAATTAAGTTACTCATTACCTTTTCTTCTTGGAATGAACCCCTATCTGTCTATCTGTAGATAGTGCAAAGAGCTGGTCTTTAATTTTGTACTTAACGGCGCATTGGAATGATTTTCCTTTAATCTTCTGCTAAGCACTTCTAAAATGCCTAGTCAGTGGAAAATTACCTTATTAATACCATTAAGTGAGAACAGCAGTTGAAGAGAACTTTATTGTACAGCCCAGACTACCTGCATTGTCAATGACTAATAAATCCTTGTTATGAAGTTTAATATAAAACGTCACTCCTGCAGAATAGGATGCAGTTACTACACCATCATGACATGAACTTGCTGTTTGTGATGTAAAGCCTGGAAAAAGATACATTTTCAACCTTAAGAACATAATGAGCTTTTAAGCAATAGTCAGATGAACTTGTACAGAAATTGGCAAGGCAAGAAGGTCACATGTACAGTAAAATACATAGGCATAGGCTCCACACACAATGGACGAAAGTTAAAAAAATATAGGGAGGGGAGAAGAGCTATCTAGACTGAATTCACAGAGGCTGGCAGCTAGCAAGCATCTAATTTTTTTGACCCAGATGTTTACTTAGTAAACAGACATCCAATTCAGGGTGTTACTCCTTCCACCAACAATTACGCTCTTGGAAATGTGTTTGGACCTTCCAGGAGGGGCAAGATATTTGGCACAAATACTGTCTGTTGTGGGGAAGAAAGGTAAAGTGATCCATGCAGAGCATTTGTAACTTCTATAGGGAATAGCTGGAATATTCTTACATGTTTTGTATTGGAAACACAAGCTTGGGAAAACATAGGAATGCCTTGAATTCATGCTGGAAGTCTGCTTGCTAGGATGCTGCAGCCTGATGACTCATTTGTAAACTGTAATAGAGATGATACCAGGTACTGAAGAAAGACAAAATCTTCTGATTATTACACCGATCCCACTGGTAGCCTCTCAAGAAAGACAAAAGCCTCTTATTATTACACCAATCCCACTGGTGGCCTTCCAGAGCACTTTCCTAACCAGCTCCTTCTTAGGATCATCCCCTTTGAGGGTCCTACCAGTAGCAGGTGTAGGCAAGGGCCCCTAATCAAGGTGCTGTAAGGATGTGGGCTTCATCACACAAATAATTTCAGATATAATCTAAGATGAGTAGTCACAGTATCACTGGCGGTTTGACTAAAAGGGAAGTTGAGAGTCAGTAGATGCCACCAGGAGGAAAACCTCAAGGTCTAAAATGCAGGGGTCTATGTACCAGTGAAATTCCTGTGTTTTGGATGGGAATAGTTACAGACATCATAAGCCTGTGTGAAGCTCAGGGAATAAACTCTCCTAAGGGCTGCTGAGTTAGTGCATATACTATACGTTGCATTTTCCTGACCTTCTGTTAAAATCCAGGAAGGCTACAGATAAAGAGGGAATAATGAGACAATAATGAAATATACTGGCATGTATTTCGTTGTGGCTGCTCACTGAACAACAGGTATTCTAAAGGTCCACAATGATAAAATAGTATTACACCGATATTATAATCCATGAAAGCAAAAAACCCCATCCCTTTCGCCTCATTACATGAAACCACGTTTAGCAGAAAGGTCCACTGGGTTCAAACCATAAACCTGGAAACATCAAATGAGATTAGTCAATTTTCCCTCTTGAGCAAATTTGCATGTCAGACTCAGATAATCTCACCAGGAAAACTGAAAGCAGGTGCTGGCAAAATCCTTTCAAATGATATTATTCCTCTGCTGTTTACAGAAGCAGAGACACAGGCACTGAGCACAAAGGGAACTGTTTGCTCAGTTTTCTGTCTAAATAGCCAGCTTTTTCATGATCTTTACTGCATGTCACCCCCGGTCTGTAAATGCAAAATCTCTTGTTGTTCTTGAGAGTAATACCTCACTAGCAGCTGCAGCTGAACCAGCCAAGCAATAGCCCACAAAGGCCCGAAAAACACCAACCTAGAGGTTTATTTAGTGTTTGTCAGTATTAGGTGGAACCTTGGAAATGAAAGTGTAGGCATAGCAGGAATGAGTGAGCATTGCTACACATTTGCATGGAAGTTCAGAAGAAACCAGTGATAGAATTCAAGACAAACATGTGCACGCACACACAAAATTGTTAGTCTTTTCTACAAATGCTAATGAAAATTAGTATTTTTCATGTTCTGCAGAGAGGGGGCTTTATAATACTTTGCCTTAACAGAGTGCTAGCTGCATCCTTCACAACAACTGTATGATAAACTTGATACCCCTCAGCCCAAGCAGTTCAGGTAACTGACTTGGCAGAAAACTAATTCAACAAGCCCTCAACCCATCCAGCCTCTCCAAACCCATTTCTGCTCCTTTCTTCTACCTGTGAAAACGTGTAAGAAAATAACAACTGGGAATATGGAAGAGTGGAGAAATGGAAAAAAGGACTTTTCCTCTTGACAGCAGCCTGAAGACAGAAGAATTCCAAACCATCAGAAAATCATGCCTATAATATACTTCCATGTCATGTGGTTCTGCATCCCTCTCCCTTTCCTCCCAGCAATTTTTAGCCATTTGGTAACCTCATACTAATGAGGTGGAGAAGATAATTTCAAATTAGTCTCACCAGGCCAGGATGTAAGTCCACTTGCTGTACATTGGCAGAGTATATGTGGAAAAGTCAGGTCTGATCTATGGCTCCTACCCACAACCACCAAAAGTGTCTTGGGAGTTTCCTCAGAATTCATTTTCTGAGAAAGAAAATCAAGCAGCTGTTTGCTTGTTTGGTTGTTTTTTCTCCCTTAGAGTAAGCAATCAGACAAACTGGCGAAAGTTGGACTAAGATTGCTAAGAAAAAATTACTGCATCACCAACTACAACTACAGAAAATGTTAGTGATGTGTCCATGTTGCCTTCCATGTATCTGCAAAAGCATCTTTCCAGAACTAGGTCCTTTGTGGCTGGTGAAATCCAGGTTTTTTTCCAGCCTCTATGCTGTGAGGGACAACAGACAGAAAAAACTGGAAAAACAAAACCAAAAGAAGTAAGAAAATTGGCTTTTAAAAGTAATTTCTAGGCAGCCTATGCAGCTAATTATACATGAACATTATTAACACCGTGCACTAAATATTTGGTGTATATTTCTGACTTCCTTGAAGTCACACATCTTCCCACCTGCTTCTGTAAACTAGCACTTCACCTTTGACAAATAGCAAAACCCCTCCTCGAGGCCTTTGGACTACATACCAGAGATGCTAGTTCAGGAAGCCCCCTTAGCTTTTTGCCCGACTCCCAGCCTCGCAGCAAGCACCTTTTCCTTGCTCATCACTGCTGCTGCTACTTCCCACCCAATCAGGACTGGGGCAAACTCCCCCTCTTCAGTCACAAGATTAGAAAACCTCTCACACTTCAAAACTTTGTCCCCACTGGGTCTTGCGTGTGCTCTGCCTCTCAGATTGGAAGCACTGCAGCATTACACGCTGCCCAGCTGTGCACTGACTTCTGAACAGTATGACATCCTCAAGACATCCTCCTCCTCCCTCTAGGAAAAGGAGTGAGGGTACAATGGACGAGCAGAGGTGAGGTGGCAACACTGAATTGTGACCTGAGCCACAAGCACCAAGCACCAGTTCTTTCTTCGGAGTGTAATTTGCTTCTCTGTTTTGAAAGACACTGTTACACCTTTGTCCAGACTCGCCTCCCCTGGCATGCTGCTGCCACGGGCTAAAGGGCATGTATCCACCTTTGATTACTCATGCAGGCTGGTAATTACTGTGTTCACTTATGGCAAACGATAAGGCGTTAGCCTGCCTGCTTTACATAAGGCAGATGCCAAATATTATCTCTCTTCCTTTGTTTTCCTATAGCAAAGCACATCTTTGCTGATGTAATGGAATAACAGGCTAACACAGTTCAGCTGTTGCATATAATCAAGCTTCCCTGAAGTTCCTTTGATAAAGGTGACTTGTGGCATCAAGTTTTAAACCATAAACAGAACTAAAAACTTCTGTTACTGATACAGAATTAAAGGAAGCTGAGAATAAGGGAGAGGATAAGGTCAGAGTCCAAAATATTCATAAGCTGTGTAACTGTGGAAAAAGATAGCAGTAGTGGAAAGGATGGAAAAAGAAGAAAACTTAACTTATTTCAATAGGGCTTTTTTTGTGAAACAAAGTATTCCAATAATTTCATGACAGCTGAGGAAGGAAAGGCAGAGGCTGCAATAGGGAGAACCATGAAAACTCACAGATTTCTGACAGACCGTGCTCAGATGGAACCTTGAGCCAGGCAGGCACATTAGAGAGCACATAGGGCTCTCCAAGCTGCTTCAACATTAGGATACTCATCCAATGTTCTTAAAGGTGAAATCACATGAGAAAACTATTAAAATTTCCTAAGAACTCTGGGGGCCAGATTTACTCCTGCTGTTTGGTCATTGCAGTCTGGGAAGACCTCAGGTACAGCTGAGTAAGAGGAAGCACATCAGCAGGACGCAGCTCGCAACCCTTCCTGTGGGGTACTGTGTTTTGCACAAATTTTGTACTGTATGAGCCTCATCATCATGATTATCACACTTGACCAATATTCATGCTGATGGATGGAACTCAGTTCATCTAAATTATAGTATCGAGTCGCTTGTTTTAAAAAAGTTTATTTAAACAAAGTGGGTACATTTCACAGAAATGGTTATAAAATGCATAGCATATTATAAACAATACTGTTACTTTAAAGATACTAGTTTTTATTATCCTAAATACTGCTTTTTAAAAACTAACCAGCCTGCTTGGTGAATTAGAAAGCTAAAAATCCCCAGTTATCCCATTGAGGCACTGTGAAAAAAATAGTACGATATCACTTCTTCATTCATTCTAGTGATTGTATTGCTGCATCATTAATTCACCAGTTCCTGTTATGTGGAAATATCTGTTCCCTGGAGTCACATACCACGACTAGATTTCCATCAACTGGAGCACAAATTGCACTTGTTCAGCTAACCAAAACCCCATGTAACTCCAAGGAAAGCTGACTCAGGGTCTTCACACCGATTAACTTAATGGACAGAGACTATGAGTGGACAAAAAACCTAGCAGTTATTCTAAGCTGTGCAGATATGTCACATCTATACTGCTATTTATAAGCAACTTGATTTTAAGTTGGCAAGTCCATACATATTTCAAGCTTGACTTCAGTGGAAACTGAATCCCCAGTTTCCTTAGGTCTGTAAGAAACAGACCTTACCCTCAGCGGTGATGCAATGCCACAGAAAGCAGAATTGAGCCTTTTTACAGCACACCTCGAGCATTCAGAACTTCACATAACCACATTCAGAGGTGACTGTCTTCTGAGCTCTGGGACACCCCAGCACAAAATAGTAAAAATGTATAGCAAAGCATCAATCCATAACCGTAACTGACCAGCTTATTCACACAACACTTCAGCATGAGTCATGACTGAAATTCTTCCCATTTACACTTGTATGATGATAGCAGAAAGCAAATGCTGAGGTAAAAAATTGATGCACCAGGTTTGTGCTGGTGTAAGCAAGTCTAGAATCAAGCAAGCTATAAAATCCATTAATTCACACACAACAGAGAAGAAAAAAATCCCCTTACTTTTAAAGCATATACGTACATGTAGATCAAAACATACACGTTGTAGATCAGAACGTACAGGTTTTCAACACTTATAGATACATGCTCAAGAATAAAATGACTTTCTGCATTATGACATGAGCTTTACAGTAGTTTAAGCTTGGTTTGGACTGAAAATAGAGAAGCTTGAACTCTGGCCAGCAGAGCTCCTTTGGAACTGTTTTCAAGAGAGAAGAATGAGGTCTGAAGCAGTCCAAGAACATCGACGTTTCATTCACGATCTTCAAGTAGTTTTTGTAAGTTGTTCTGTATCTTAGAAAAAGGAGAGAAAAATAATTGGGGGGCAGGAAGCGTTATACTGCATTAAAAAACCCAAGACATACTCTTCATTATACTCTCTGCCTGCATCTTAATTCTGTCACAACTATTCATACTAATGGTATTAATGCTAAATGCTTCCTGACCTAGTCAAAGGAAACATCTGGATACAATCAGCTAGCAGCACACCTAGCTTTCATATTACGAGCATCTCCTGCAATTTCCTCCTATAGACTCTCTCCTTCATTAGGTATAAGAAAAAAATGATAGGAAAAGACTAGAGCTAGAAAGAAAGGGACAAGAAACCCAATTATTTTGAATCTGATCAAAACCCATTAAGAGCCTCAAAGTTGCCGTTCAGGTTTAAGTGAATAATTCAAACAATTTTGTAACAGTTTCAGCTACACAGTTGCCTATGAGGCGTACGCAGCGAAATAAGGTCTTTTAACCATTAGCAGGTATGTCCCATTTGCCTGGTTCAGTGTATTGTTTGTGGGTTATCTTTCCTTAGTTACACTGAAGGCAACACCAGCCAGTCAGATCCTCAAAGATGATTTGCACAGACCCATTTTACAAAGCCTATTTATCTTTCATCTCCTTGTCCTTAAAAGCAGAGAGGGGGGAATATAGTGGGTCACATTCCCTGGCACACGTGTTCTCTGTATCTTAGTAACTAGCAGTCACTGGCTGCAGAAGGTTTAGTCACAGATACTTTCAGGCTTTAATTTGAGGAGCCATTATACTTCCTGTTCACAGATACCACTTCTTAATCCTACCTCATTTCTAGCCCAGATGCACACGTTTTTCAAGTGGGGCATTTTGGGGAAAGGAGCACAGGAAGAAGCACCTAATTTTGCAAGAGTCACTTAATGCATACATAGGATTTTCCTTTTAACAAGCTACATTAGAATAAGGGAATGAGTAACATTAGGCCACGTTTTCCCTCCCCCAGTTTAACACTTTACACTCTGATAGACATGGTGCATTTTAACAACCTGTTAAATTCACTTAAATGCCAAAGCAAAATTCTGCTAAGCCATGGCAACTCCAAGTATGAAGCTGAGCTTGCAAAAAGCTCAAGGTCACACTGAAAAAGTCATTGCAACATATTGCACTGAACGCTTTTTAACTGGAGAATAATTTCTACTTTTTAGTCTAGATAATGCCTGTGCTCTAGCTTACAATGCTGCAGTTGCACAGGAAACGAGGTGAGAAACAAGTTACACCGGAACTGTCAATGCCACCTGTGCTGCTGAAGCCAGCTGCAGTCAACTACTAGCACTTTTCACTAAGGCATATGAAACAGTTAAGCAGTAACTTTGCTCCGAGAACATAAAGCTGTTAGATTTCTACCAGTTTTGCAGTACAAACATCCTGTTCTAACCACTGCTCATCTAGATTAGACAGGACTGGGATGTGACAATATGCAGCTACAGGCAATACTCATTTAGCCTGTATGCATAGTAGCTGATTGTCTCTTGAGTATTTGGCAAATACAAGGGAAGACTTAAAAGGGTCCAATCCTGTAGACACTAAACGAAAAAAGCACTGACTTAAGACTCTAATTCAGGACAGAGGGCCTCTTCTCTGGGGATAACTGAATGATCTGATCATCCAGCTGCTTTTTACTATGTCTCCAAGCAAAGACTATATAAGGGAGTGGGAAAGTGCCTAGCCCTGCTGCAGAGGGCTGGCTGGCAAGCTTCCCACTGAAACGACGTCTCTCATGAACCATCTTGCCAGCCTGTCCCAGACAGCTGGAAAGCAGTGACCTCTTAAATGACCTAATTTGGCTAAAGATTGTATCTGCTAATCCTCTGGTAAGTATTTTCGTCTGTATTCATATTCTTAGCATCCAGAGCATACAGAGGAGTTAAGCTAGCATTATTCTAGACTTCCACCACAGCCAAGGGGGTGGAGGTTTGGGCAGTGAAACCTCTTTTTGGCAGTATTTGTAAAACCCACGCCACACAGGTAAACAGTGATCTTATGTAACCCTAGCTTTATGCTACTTGAGAAACTTTGTTTAGGGAAAAAAAAAAAAAAAAAAGGTATTAAAAGACCTTGGCATGCACTCTGATTTAGAAACAGTGCAAAAATATCTTATGTGACTTAAGCACACAGGAATTCAAGTAACCTTTGGATTTGCTCCACTGATACTTTTTTTGATGCTTGGCCAGTGTACATGTTCCCAACATGTAACATTTCATGCACCTGTATTGTGTGCAGCTGTCATGGTTTGGGGGTGGGGGGACAGGACAGGGGGCTGCAGGGGCAGTGGCTATGGGAAGAGGGCAGGGGCTGCCCTGTGCTGGATACAGCTGTTCCAGCAGCCTCCAATGGACCCACTTCAGGGGCACAACTGAGACCCTCAGCCAAGACTGTGGTCAAGCCTCTAGGAAAGTGTATTCAAAAAAGGGGAAAAACACCAAACAGAGACAGGAGCAGAGTAAGATGGTGAGAAACAGCAGAAGGAACACCAGAGTCTGAGAGGGAGTAGGGGGAGGAGGTGCTCCATGGCAGAGAAGATGTCCGTGCTGCAGCCCATGGAGAACCCATGCCACAGCAGGTGGTTACTTTCCAAAGCACGGAGGCCCTTGAAGGAGCCCACCTGCAGCAGGGGGAAAATGGGGAAAGAGGTGCAGCAGAAAGTTACTTTCTGTAACAGCCTACCAGCCCCACTTTGGAGGCAGGGAATGGGGTGAGGAGTTGGGAGTGGGAGTGAAACTGAGCCTGGGACAGGGGGGAAGAAAGGCAGCGGTGTATCGTTTGTCCTTGTTTCTCACTACCCAGATCTATTTTAACTGGTACTATATTGAATTGATTTTCCCCAAGTCAAATTTGTTTTGCCTGCAACAGTAACTGGTAAGCAACATCCTTGCTTTTACCTTAATTCATGAGCTTCCTCATTCTACCTTCTCCCCCTGCCCTGCTAGGAAGGGGGAGAGCAGTTGGCTGTGTGTCTGACTGCTGGCCAAGAGTAGCCCACCACAACAACTAAAATGGAAATAAAGTCTGCACACCCACTTTTGTTTTGCATAGGTTTCCAATTTAAGTCTTTAGCAATTAGAGTATAGTAAAAACTAAATGCCAGGAATATTTGGAATTACGAAATTGGTGCAGCAGCATTTGTGTCACCAAAACAGGCAGATTCCAGCCACTTCATATGAAGAAGCTGACCACACATGAAAGCCAGCATTGTTTTTCTTTATAATAATTAAACCCCCCCATAATCTCAAACAAAAGCCCCAGACAAAAAAGTTCATCAAATAGTAATAAAGGTTAAGTTCAGAATCCTTAGCCTTGATGGACAATAATCCCTCACTGAAATCATTACATGCAATAATCACTCCTGAAGTGTACATTTATTAGTATTCATGGTTGTAAGCCTCAGCAAAAGGCAAAACATTTACGCATACCAGTGCTTGTACTTGTGCTAATTTGTAGTCCAAAATCCAGTCCTTTGTCTAGGAAAACATGTCAGCTTCTTGTACCAAATCTGGGGGTAATTTGGCACTTTTCAAAATAACAGACTATAGAAATTCCGCAAGAACCGGGTTAGTGTGTCAGAATTTGCATTATATCATAGGAAGTTACCTTTTCCAATTTTATAAGATTAGCAGTTAACTCATCACAAAGGGCATCAGCATTAATTTGCAGATGAGATCCCAAACCTTGGTGCCCTGCACGTCTGTCAAACAGAATAAAGAAGTAAGTGTGACAGAAGCAAAACAGAGTAAAACAGAACTGAGAGATACATGTAGATGGGAATACAGTGGCAACATTGTAAACTGTACTTGTTTACAGAAACAAAGGCCTCAGTCACTTATGCACTCTTTCTTTATGTGGTCTCATTCTCCAGAAGTTTAGACAGAAAACTTTACAGCTATTTCCACTGGCAATAAGTTGAAAAGTTGCATTAAGTTCCATGTCCCGTGACTTGAAGGAAATCAAAAAGTCCAACCCCTTGACACTGTAGAAGTGCACATTAGATCATCCTTTATCTTGTACTGTTTGAGATCAGAGCAGCAAAACCCAGGCCCTTCTCCTGTAAGAGTGCTTCAGAAGAGGGACACAGCATACTGTTAATAAAAACATGCCAGAAGTGGGAAAATGGCTTTTGACATTGCCTGCTCTTAGCGATAGTTCCACCCAGTCTTGGTACAGCTCTTTGGAGTTTATTTTCCCTGTTTTTCAGGTGGTGCTTCTCCAGCTATCAGCATTGCCACTCAGGCTGCAGGTGGCTACAGGTCTTGCACAGAGATTTACAAATAGCTTTTGAAGACATGTTTTTCAGACCAGCTCAGAAAAAATCACGTATAAGAAGGGGAGAAGAGTTAATGCAAAATTTAATGTTGAATGAACTGATTAGTATTCTCAGCAGTATCCAGTTAACTACCTTCTGCCCTCAGAGAGGAGTAGGAAGCTTGGCATACTGCTGTGGTGTATGCCCCTTGCACTGCCTACTCATGCAACTTGGAGATTGAAAAAAAAAAAAGTAAAAACACAGGGGCAGACAATATCTATGACTCTAGCTACAGAATGGGACTGTCTATGGAACCATGGCCCCTTTCCCTATTTCCTCTTCAAATACACAAAGAACCTTCCCTTGGTGTGTTTGGGGTTTTCTTTGTTTTGGTTTGGTTTTGTGGTGTGGATTTTGTTTATTTTATTTTAGTAAAACAGGATATCAATTTCTAAAGAGAATATAAGCAGCCCAAAGCTTTAGCAAACATTATACAAGCAAGTCAGATTAGCCCAAAGATTATGAAGTAACTTCTGTCATCTTCGGCTAATCAAATAACATCAAGAGTAAAGACAGAAGTTACACCTTTTCCACAGAATCGTTGCTCTGGAAAGGAACTGATCACTTCCACAGTTTACACTGAAGTTACTCACAGCTATATGAAACATTCTCAAGGCAGTAGTATACCATGACATATCACATTTTTACTGAAAGTCTTAAACAGAAAGCTGTGAGATGAGGCTAGTACAGATACAAGAACTACAGCACACTGACGTATCACAAGGGCACTACAATATGACAGTGGTTTCCGAGGAAAATAGATGAGCATGACAAATACTGGAAGAAGATTTCCCGAATTTTATAGAGCGTATCTTACTCCTTAATATGTGAATCAAAGGATGTGATGGAAATAATACGTTCCTCCAGGACACTGATTTTGTATCTCATGTAGAAGGTAGAAAATATTAATACACAAACCCTGTAAGAAAGGAAAATAAGGTACATCAGTTAATCAAAACTTTAAAGGTACTTGACAAACTTAATGTTAAAAGCCATTTAAATTGTTACTTGCACATGTTGAATAATAACAGTATCATTCTTAGAAACACCTCAGGAATACCCGTAAGTGGCAATCGGACAGTTATGAAAATCTCAGCCCTGAGTATGGCTTTGCTAAGTGACATGTAAACTGAACTTGCAAGTAGTTAGTCTTTAACACATCCTGAACCAGAAGACCCTTTGCTTTTAAAAGCGAAAGGCCTGTTAGGTAAGCCTGCCCCAGCATTTCTACTTCTGAGAACTACAAAAGCCACAAATCTCAATGGCTTCCTTTTTTCAAGTGAAGCTTAGATTGCACTAATCTATGTATACATAAAAAAATCATAGTATTTTGATAATACTGGTATTAATTGCTAACTTACAGAACTGCATAAAATATAAGTACATGGTTCAGAGATAAGAGCTTCTGGGTCTTCACTTTGTGGAAGAACCTGAAGGCTTCAGAATGGCCTACGAGGACAAGAACCAAGCGTTACTTTGATCAAAGCAGACATGGCACACAAATCATTTTTAGAAGCATGCAATGGATAATATAAACATAAGGATAAACAAGAAAGTTCTTCCAAATTACATGAACTGACATAACTATGCAAACTTATCCCTGCTAACTCCAGCTGAAGATATGGTCTTGACTCCTTACCATTTCGAGGACTGTTTCGGGCTTTTCCATCAGGTCCACGTTTACTGTGTGCATCTGAGCGGAGAGACTTTGCCTCAGTCTTGGAAACTTTCAAGTGAGTCTGTGTCTCAACAACATGATAATCTGTCAAAAGTAAGATTTTTAATAATGATGAAATATGAAGTCAAAGGAAGCTGTCGGTCGCTTAGGTTAGTCGAGGAATAGGGTAAGAAGAAGATTTTAAAAAGTGCATTTCTGTACTTGGACAGAAAGCAGCATTTGGTTTAGTAATCTTAAAACACATTATTGTAATGTGTAATTCCACATTATCACAAAATATAAAGCATCACCTGGACTGGAAAAGGATGATGCATTTACATTTTAAGATCCTTTGAAGGATGGCAACCTGTACAAATTTTGAAGGTTATCACTGAATTTCCAGTCAGAAGATTATACAGGCACAAAAGTCATCTCTCAAAAGGACTGACTATGCTATAGTAATGATTCCAAGTGACTTTAAGAGCAACATCAAATGGAGATACTGCATTGTTACTTTAAAAAGATTACAGTTCTCTTTCCCGTTTTTTAAATGTGGATAGCTCTTGAAAGAGATAGGACAGAAAAATTCAGTCGCACTCAGTTTTATTCATGCTTTACTTGCACCCTGGACTGCTTGAACGATGCACAAGAAACAGAATCACAACTGACAGATGTACCCCCCTTCCCCCCCCCAGTTCTTCTTCCTAGGGTGATTCTTTAACTGCATGTTGGTTTTTTATTTATGGAAAAGGAAAATGGAAAGGTTTGAAGTAGTTATTAGCCATAAGGAAGTAACACAGGAAATTAAGTCATTATTCAGAAGCATTCATGTGGCAAGTGATGACACCACGATTTAGTTACTGTTTCACAGATGCCACCAAACAATTAAAAATATGCGCACAGTAAATACCAAAGACCAATGAAAGCAAACAGCCCCAAATCATATCACTGAAGAAAAGGCACACAGCGAAAAAGAAGAGTTAATTAAAACTAATGTGACAGAAAACAGTTATAAAAATGATAGTGTTTAATTTAAAATTAACAGTAAATGTTTCTTTTTCTACAAATAATTTTATAGTCAACATGGAACCTGGAGTAGTAACATAACAACACATTAATATGTTAATATGTATTAATTCTACAACAGAATAATACCTTAGCTTTTTCTATTAACATTCAATATATGCTACATAAAACAAGTTCTGCTGTACTTATGAACTTACATGCAGTGAGTTTCTACACAGCATTCCTGCTAATTAGGTGAATAACTTGAGGCATATTAAATTACAAAGAGCACTGTTAAGAACAACTTTGGACAGTATCTTCAAGTGTCTTAACTGCAAAGAATAAAGTGAGGGTTTAAAAAACAAACCCACAAATCCACATATCAAAAATAACTTTTTTGATGACCAAAAGCCACCACAGTAAAGGACATGATTTGTACAGATTAAAGGAAGTTACATTGTGACTTAAATGACTTTAGAGGTTTTTGTTTGCTTGTTTTTCTTTTTTTTAAAATGAGGAACATCTCCCACACTATCTCTGCTAGCATAACTCATGGGGGATGTAGGGAGCAAATAATACATGAATAAAAAACTGGAAGCAGTAATGACAAGTCAGATCTGCTGCTGACCAAGTCATTGCCTGTGTCTGGATTGCAAAGGGACAAAATAATAGAAACACAGCTAACACGGCTTTGAGGAAGACCTGGAAAACCACACAATTCTCCAGGACTGTGGACAATGTATATTTCACATCAGGAGGGGATTAGAGAAGCAAAACTGAGAGCTAAACAGTTCTCATCTTCTTGGGCCTCCACAATCTCACTCACCTTGGAAGCATTCCAGCTCTGGGGTCTGTGAGCCTGTGCTGCTGGACTCTTCCATCTCTTGCCTCCGCTGCTGCACTATTCCATCCAGATCAGAATAGTCTTCATTGAAATCCTGATGGGGAGAAAGCATCACAAGAAAGCTCAGCTCTGCTCTAAATCCAATCAACCTTATTTCCTCTGACCTTCCTCTAGAAACTGAACCAATAATTACAGATTTAAAACTGTTAAACAATGAACAATCTCTGTTATCAAGCTGTAGAGATCAAGTTAGCAAATTAAGTCCCTCTGATCAATTCAAGCCTCACCCCCTGCCACTGTTTAAGTGAGGATAATAAGCCTGTGTAGAGAAGAAAGACACTTCAATTAAACCAACTGAGATGTCCATGACAGGCATTACTAGAATTAGAATCTGGTCATCAAATGTGCCTGCATGTCTTTCAGATGTCTGAACTGGTTCACAGAGGAAGGACTGCAACTAGAAACACTTCAAAAAGTGTCATGACAGTCAGAAAAGCAACTTTAAGTTACTACAGAGCACTGTGAAACTTGACTGTTAAACAGAGATATGCAGAGCACATAGACCTTGGAATATATCCAAAGGGCACACACGTATACATACTGCATGTGATCAGATGAAATATACTTAATGCTAATCATTCCTACTGCCCTCCCAATGTTTAAAAAATCGTGGAAGTTTTAGAAGACAGATGTCATTATTTCCTTCAGTTGCCTTTCTTCAGACATAAATGGTATTTGCAATGAAAGCTGCCATGCAACAAAAGAACCAACATCTAAGCCATTTACCAAGGGCAGAGTTGTAGGACGATCAGCTCTGAAGCTGTTTTCTGCAGAAGAGGGATTTGGACTGTTGCCCATGCTTTTATCCTGAAAAAAGCAGCAGTGTTAACGAGGAACATACTCAGAAACTATCCAGTATTTAAAAGCAGAAAAGTGGTAATAGGGAACACAAAGCTATGTATCATCTTCACTCCCATTAGTACTTACCTCAAGATGTCTACAGATAGATTTTAATAGCTTGTAGGTAGTATCTCTGGAGAGTAAGGAGACGAACATGTACTGAAAAAACAAAAGTTCCAAAACTGTTTGAGAAAAGCATACAGTACAAACTTCAAAAATAAGTGATTTTGCTGATCAAGTAACTGTTTTCAAGAACTTTTGTAGAGCAGGAAAACCCTCCACCCCTTTTAAGCCTATGACCTGGGGTTAATCACAAAGAACACAGAACAGGCCCATAAAAGTTACTATGTCCTGCTGCAGAAACCAGAGGATAGTCCAGATCTGTTCTTTTTTTAGGAAGACTTTGCACATTATGTTATACTTACCTCTTAAAAAACTACAAACAAAACCCCAAAGAACCACAACTCATTTTTTTTACAGTCTCCTGCATCCACAAAATGTTTGGGCAATGAAAATGGGCTGGCCTAAAGCTGCTCTTAGGATAATCATATCTTCTACTGATTGATGCAATTACTATTCCTGAATATCACTAAGCATATGTATTTTGTGCATCTATGGTATTGCTGGTCAGGTAAGAGACCCAAGTACATGAAAGAATATGTCAGAGCTGCCAACAAGGCAGATAATGCTCTGCACACACACTTCATGACCCAGCTGTTTCAGTTCCCCCAGTGCAACCACACAGCAGTCTTGGAGAATGGGGATGATAGATTACAGAGCGCAGGTGAAAACCAGAGATTCCATTTCTTATTTTCTTACAAAGTTCTACACAGCTTTTTTTAGCGCAGATCCAAAGACCAAAGACAGAGGGTTAGTAAGAGGAAGAAAAAAAAGGGTCCTTGCTTGTCACAAGAGAATTAGCAGAAGAAGCTAGAATCATCCCCTAGGAAACCAGATTCTCCAAAGTTCAAAGTCTAAATGCCAACTGTTTAAGTGGCCACTTGGCACTTTCAAGAATCCCTCCTATTACTGTTGAGGAGGGAGTTAAAAAAAAGAACAGGCAGAAGAAAAATGAAAAAGAAAGCAAGCAGAGTGCAATAGCTTCACCCTCTACTAGTACTCACCCTATCTGTGACTGTTGCTATGATCAGAGCATTTGGCACAAGAAGGGCAGTTTTGGTCTTCTTCAAAAGCGTCACAGAGAGCGCAGGTATACTAATCTGAAACAAGATCAATGTAGTGTTAAGAGTACCAGTATGCACATACAAACCTACATGATCTTTCACAAGGAGCCAGCCTACCAGATGTGATAAACCAGATCCTCAACACTCTTCATTTAAAGATTTCTCTACTACATCCCTGATTACTAATATTTCACATGGAACAGGTATGGTTTCAGATTATTACTGCCTCTTAACTGTTTTTATTTCTGTTTTTATCAGATGCTAATCCAGGCTTTAGTTCACGTCTGTCTTTCCTGATCCCTTCTGGCTCTTACAAGACTATGAGCTCAGTGTACTGTAGAACATACCAGTTTTAAAGCTAGGCTTCTTTGTCTAGAAACAAAATATTTTGGAACACATCAAACCAGAGGCTTGTTGAAGAATGAACACAGAATTCTTCTCCATACTTAGATCTTTTAGCCTGCAACAAGCAGCTGAGTAAACAGCTCATCCTTCAGTAATGTTGAAAATATAGACCCATAGACCCACTGACCGACTTAAACTGATTCCTGTGTGTGCCATCCAGACTGTCTACATTTACATTAAAAAGTTCTCAGTTTTCCTTCCTGCTTTACATCCAGTTTCATTAGCTTAATGCCTGCTAAATTTCAGAGTATTTCAGTTCTTTATAATAACAGATTATCTGGTTTGACTTTCAGTTGAGAAGCCTACAGCTTAGCAAGTTAGGCAAATGTAATAATCCTGGATACACATGGTTAATATACAATTCCTGTTCAATATTCCTTTGGCACACACTGTCACAACTACCTGAGAAATTTGGAAGCGACATTCAAAGTGTCCAAAGATTGTTCAAGGAGCAATCACAGCACTGCATCAAAACCACCAGTGCAGAAAGAGAATGAAGTTACTTTGTGTTACACAGTTTCATAAAACATTGCTAACTTTTGTTCAGAACAGCAACACAAAGTAATGAAATGAAAAACTGTTTTAGGTAACAAAGTATTTGTGTACGTTAATCTGGGTGCAAGAGTGACAACCACTGTTGAAGCATGGCTAGTCAAGTATCTGCTTGTAGCCTAAGGGCTAGAAACTTGGCTCTTTACTTGGTAGTTTCATTACAGAAGTGTGCTGGCAGAAAAACTCCAAAGCATATTAATTTAGTTACTTTCAATCCCAGTCCTCTGTCTTAGAATCTGTAAAACTGGTCATCATTTGTTCTATTGATTTTTTAACACGTCATCTCTATTTGTCCAGCTTCAGAAGACTAGTCTTTTGAAAATGGGTAATTAAACAGCTCCTCCACTATATCTTTTCTTCTTAAAGTGGACATCGTATCATTCACAAAGTTTTTCAACACTTTTCAAAACAACTTTTCCTGGGAGTAGGAAGAAGGGAGCAGCGATGATGCGTGTTTGATAGGAAACCCCCAGGATCTTCAGGTAGCTAGAACAGAATCTGTGTAGCTTTAAAAAGGCAAAATGAAACAACAAACCAAAACATAAGCAAACCAGAAGATTTTTCAGCAGAAATGCCACTAAACAGTAACGATAAAAAAAGCAACTTAAAAATTTTCTTATTGGTTCCATTCACCTCAAAGAACTTTAAATCAGAGATATTAATGGCATTCTACTGCATGTTATTTTGATGGATAACATTACTGCAATCAAGATTGAAGTGTACTTCAGTAGGATTAGGTACTTGCTTATTGCACTGCTACCCCAGCACCAGATTAAGATGTTAACATGCTATCTGCAACAATAATTATTTCAGGAAACAAGGTTTACCTGCAGGCAACTTGGAAAGCAACTAAAATGTGTAAGACAATGTTAGCTCCAGGAAAGACTCAAGGCCAGTATATATAGCCAAACCAGAACTACCTGGAAAGAGAGTGATGTCTTTCAAAGCCTATTGAATCCTGCAGATGCAATCTTTTATTTTTGAATATGCACAGTGTTTACACTGCAGAAACAGTCTCCTGGCTTGCATGGCTATTCCCTCCCCCAAAGCTTTCAATAAAAAAAAAAATCTGCAGGTAGAAGAATTCACATTGAAAAATTTATTAGAATGTGTAGACCTGCTATTTCTCACAGTACAACACTTAATCACTAGAGCTTAAATTGTTCTACAAGTTCTAAGCAATAGCAGTTTTGTGTCTTGGAAACTTTATCAGTGTATTTGACTGCTAAGAACGTGCCTTTTCCTGTGAAGCTTAATTTCCTTCTCCCCCTCCCATTACCTCATTTTTCATTATATCCCTGACCTTCCTGCTTTTTATTAATGGTATTCCTAAAAACTTTTGCCTGCTTTATGTGACTGAACAAAGCCTTAAGCATGTGTTGCAGGGGCAGGGGGAGATAACTGGAAGTATCATTGACATACACACCATTTACATTAACATACTGCCTATGACTAACAGGACCCATTAACTAGGATCCAACAATAATTCTGTTTCTTGGGCCAAGCAGTAAAACACAATAATCTAAAAGGTCACTATGAACAACATGTTGTTAATAATTTTAAGCATTTTTAAATTACTCCACCTTCTCAAAAGCCCCTTCAAAGATAGATGTCGTTCCACCAAAACAACCGACAGCAGAGAAGTAAGATACTCTCAACTCCTAAACTGGTTTCAGCACCCAATTTACTGACAAAGGTCTGGATCCAACCAGGAACTCTGTTCAAGGACGTACTTGAGAAAGAAGCCAAAGAAATCCTTGCAGCAAACTGAGCTGCTTTCCAATAAAAGCTCAAAAACAAAGCACAGTTTATGGAAACAAAACCATTCCAAAAGCTCCAGATCAACAGAAACAGAACACAAATCTTTTTGGAAAGGCTTTATTTCTATCTGTAAGCATAGCGTTTACCACAGGGGACCCAAGACTTAGGTGGGTTGTATCTGCACCAAAAAAAGAAAGAAAAAAAAAAAAAAAAAAAAAAGTATATGACCTTGTAAATTAGGATCTTCCCAACTGTTCATGTCCCATTTCTGCTCTTCAATTGAGGCTCACAAGTAAAAACTAGCAAACTATTTTTTCTTTCCCCATTCTCTGTTTATGCAGGAGTGCTAGAAGAATACCTCAAAGATCTTTGCCACTCAACTCGGAAGCCAGTTTTAGCTCTCCCTCTTTCATTGTCTTAATATGCTTGATTCTTCCCTCTAGCTCTCCAACTACAGTCTCACAGTCCTTATACTTCTCAGCCTTCCCTCCTCCTCTTTTCCATACTTAGCCCAAGTAAGAGATTTTTGTACAGTTTGTGCTACATGGGCTTGGCAATGACCTCACTGCTGCATATCAGATCCTTTCGTTTCATCTATTTTTTTCAGATAGGAAGTCCTTAAGAGAGAGACTCGATCTTTAATAGTAATAATGCTCCAGTTCTACAGTGACTTTTGGCCATCACTTCTGAACAGTGATCGTATTCAATAATACTTAGAAGTATTAGTATTCCAGCATTGCATAATAATGTGAACTTCTGATTAATAACATATTGTTAAGGAACAGCATTGCTGTTCTGTACACAAAGATTTTACTGACCTTAGTGTCCTTACCAAAAACCTTCGAATGGAAGCAAATCCAGTTTTCAGAAAGGAATAACTTTCCTTGGTACAGAATTTCTTTCTGCAAAGCACAGGTAAAACCTGAAAGAAATAGATACTCTATGATCTTTAAGGTAACTAAAATTCAAGCCAACTGTTACCAGTTTGGCTTTTGTTTTGCTCTTTTTTTGCAAAATCATAGTATGTTTAGGTTTATACCTTTCAATAAATATTGTCAAACCTTGAAATATTCAGTAAGTTTAACTAATACTGACAAGCTCAGAAGATTTCACAGGCCTAAGTTTAGAATCAAAATATATGAGAGACAAAGACCAAAATGTGTAATAACATACAACTGGCTCAAAGAAGCCAAGAATACTTTCTGGGAGAGTACTACCTAGCTTCCTAGAAACTTTTTTACTAGTTTTCAGGCAACATCAACTTTTAGCTCTACAGCAGTTGTCTGGACTAGATGACCAACCGAGGAACAACACACATGAAGTAATACAGCTTTTACTTCACAGCCATTGAACAAATAATTTCTCACCCATGAACCTTTTTCTTTGTATTCCGTTCCAGAAACATGTTAGAAGTATCTATGTAGAATTCACTTGAATTCTACTACCACAGGGAACAGCAGAATCTTTAAACATTTTAAGTCCTTCTCCTACCAGTTTTTTTAAATCTTAAAGCATCATCAACAGCAAAAACTCAGGCTAGTCACTTGACCAGTGCTGTCTGAGTTAAGTTACACCTTTAGTAAGGAAGCTTCAGTACTGAAAAACGTTGCACTAGGTTACTCTGCAAGTGCAAAGCAGGTTATGATTCCCACAGACTCCCAACAACTAAGATTGAAGTTTTGCAAGATTAAAACAAAAACACCCACTGCATGCAGAAGAAGGCCTTGTAGCTCTACGCAGCTGGAGTTTAAGGTTTTTAAAATTTAAATAGTTCCACTTGTACATCACCACAGTTGGCGAGTAACAGCCTCTTAGATCCACAGCCAGCAATGACAAGGGCGTTAATACTCACTTTGTTTCAGTGGCTCATCAATGGGAACATCTAGAAACAGCTTATGAAAGTGTGCATTTGCCTTCAGCTAAAAAACAAAAAGCCCCACACCCAGAGACACATACCTTATTAGACAGTCTTACAATCAAGTGACCCATTCCACTTCCTATCCTCCCAATATATTGTAATTTTGCCCACTTGTTTTACAATAAATCCTGATTTTTGCTATGTGACTATTAAGTCTGTGTCCTGCTTTACCCAGACTCTGATGAAAATGGAAGCTATGTCCTTATACAACCACGAACTATTAAACAAGGGGGTTTTCACGGTAGCTACATATTAACTCCTACTATACATATAAACAAACAAGTCCATACTCTGCCCTACCTGATTTGAGGCACGTTTTTTCCTTTCAGTCTTGGAGTCACTCTTGATATCGACGTTCAGGAGTGGACTATCTGTGCTGCTTTTTGTCCTGAAGATCAAAAAAGGCATCCCATATAAGCTTGGCCTCAGTTCATTAGCCTTGAAAAGTTAGCAACAGGACGTACTTTTCCATGAAACATATTAATTCTTTAGTAACTATTATCTGATTCATCAAGGATTATCCAGCAAAGAGGAGTGTATCTTATTCTTAAACCATGCCAGCCCTCACAGAAGGTTTTCTGTTAATCTGGAAGGGATATTCTAAATTGGTAGTTGTAAGGAAGTAGAAGAAGTTCAAGACATTTTTACAACTTAATGAATTATCACAGTGCTTAGCTCCATGTTTGTTTGGTTCTTGGTAACATGTGAAATACTAACACTAAGCATGTGACTTACTAATAAAAGATAAAGTAAGATAAAACTTAGTACCTGAGAGTGCAGGGCAGTGTACTGAAAGCTACGAATTTGCACAAAGTATAAACTAATTTGGAAAGTGCATTTGGAAAGAAAGAGATAAAATACAGGTGCGTAAGTCATAGGATGGCTATGAACTGTGTAAGTGTAATGTAATGAAATCATTAAGACAACCAGCAATGCTAGAGGAGATGAAAGGGAATTGTCAGGGCCAGTTATATAGGAAGCTGTACCTGTACAGCTCTAGCCATTCATACTAGAAAAAGAAAACCAACCAAAAACCCAACAGCTCTAGAGCAGAACAAGTACAGAAGAAAGTCTCTCTGGATGGCTGGGAAAACGAGTTTTGTTTGTTTTATACAGAAGAACATAATGGCATGGACTGTTCAGAAAAACAAAAACAAAGCTGGGCTAACAGTATTTCATAAATCAGGAAGAGAAGAACATTATCCCTGAGAGCTATTTAGCACAGAACAAAAGCATGTCAATAGGCTATAAAAATAAGGTAGCTCTAATTTTTTAGTCCTTCAGATGCAGACTGAAGAGCAGAAGGAAAAACACAACACAGGACCACTATACTGAAAGACCTGAAGAACATGTGCTAAAAATTCAATGGGGAAAGAAAGGTGCTACAAAAGCTTCCACTACTGCACCTTATCCTGCACAGTAAGTCTTCTTTACTTTCCTAGACTTCAGAGGTTCAATATTTCTAGTAAAAAAACGTAAGGGTGAGAGGAAGAGAATGCTCAAGTGTAATGGTGATATAGCTGGATTTAGGAAAGAGAATGTGCAACAAGATTGCTGCAGCAAGGGGACCGGTTGCATATCTCAGGTGGTCTCTCAGAAGAAAACTTGTGTATGTGTATTTGTGTGCTTATGTAAAGTACAGGTCCAACAGAAATGAACAGTGAGCCTTACAAAAAACCACTTATGCCAACCCCTCACCAGCACACACTCAATCAGTCAATTACATTGTAAGAAGTAAGACTGGAAGGAGAGTTTGGGGTAAAAAAAAAAAAAAGTAATCATGTATTTCTTCAAATACCTCCCCGTTGTAGATGTTTCAGGAAATTAAGTGATGTCTTTTAAATATCTGCCTTGTGACCAAAACCACAGTGTCAGGTTGACTGCTGACTTCTGTTCACAAAGTGGAACAGATGCAAAATTTCAAGTGGGATTTTAGTATTATTTTGTTTTCTTGTAGAAGAGTTTCAAAGGCATTCCAGTTTCCAACAAAGGAAGAATGACTATATTCACAGAGACTTTACAATAATCTGATGCCATATACAGCACAGAGTCCAAAATTAACACATGTAACAGTTTTACCGTGGACAATCAATATTGCAGCATGAAAGAGTTCTGGCTACAGCCCAGTACTCAAACTGTGAAAAGGTCATAACTAGCAGTGGCACCAAGCAGTGCAAAGCATTTTTTCCTAAAACAGGGAATCTAAGCCAGCCCAAAATCTAAATTCCCACTAGTCTGACTGGTTGTGGTGGGTAACAGAAATCCCTGGAAAGTGGCTCTGATACCTGTTTACTTGCATAGTTTCTTGCCAGTAGTTTCCCGAGTAGCTTCTTGATTGGATTGTAACCATTCTGATTATTTGACTAGAACAACACTCACAGCATTTCTCACATTACCTAGCACCGTCAACTTTTTTCCGGTCATCAAAATATTCCATTTCAGTGGTAGGGGTCTGCAGCAACACAGTAGGTGATTTTCCTGCCTTTCTTTTTTCATCTGTTCCATTTTCTCCATCTGAACTGCAGAGGAAAAAAAAAATAGAAATATGTATTGCAGGATTTATACTGATATCAAATGCCACTGCAACACATTGACAATACAGCACATATTAAAGAACAAAATTACATATTTTATGTTAAGGTCCTGAAAAGTTTTCAGTTACTGACTTGATGGTATCATATATCTGAACAGTATTCTGGGTTCTGATACTGGAATTTCAGCAATGAAGAGAGGAAAATTGAAATACTGCCATGGATATTTCAGTGCTCATAGAATTTGTAGCTCAAGCTTCCGTTCCAAAAAGAACGTCTCATTTAGGAAAACTGCATTCCATGTTCAGTACTCAGACTTAACGACGAATGAAAATTAATCTGATCGGCAAGCTGGGAGAAAAACATCCTGCTTGACAGTACCTAGTGCTTAGCAGATTATTTGTGACTCAGGGTTGCAAGAGGAAGCTGGGTCCTATTTTACCTCTCATTTATCTATTCTATGAGAGTCTACTTGCAGGATTTTCACAATAAAGGGTCCTCTCAAAGTATCAAAAGCACTGGTTTTATTTTACAAAAGCAGCAGTGCCATCACAGTGCATTGCCTTTTCACAGCACGTGCCACTGCCTCAGAAAAGTATGTCAAGGAACTAGAGTCTGAGGGCTAGGAGATGTGCCATCAGAGCCTTTCATGGCCTTCTCTTCTCATCATTTTCTAATAAAATGTTAACTCAGAAAATTTAGAGGAAAAAGCTGTCATTAATAGCAGAGTCTGAAGAATGACAACACCTTAAAATAAGACATGACAAATACATATACACACCCTCCTTTGGAAGACTAAAGCTTCAGAAAGACTACAGGATACTCTTAGCATTAAAAATAAAGCCAAACAATTTTGCCAGTTAATGTCTGGCCTGAATGACCTTATTTATAGAAGCTTTCCATTATAATGTTTAATTCTCAAATTTTATGGCAACAACACAGCCACTGCCATTATGTGATGGTGTTTTTACAATAAACATTTTCTTTTCCTACTAAGACAAGAGTTTTGCTGACAGAGGTTCCCAGACTAGTTTAGGTCTCTCTTCTTTTAAGAAGGGCATAAAAAAATCCATTGCTTTGATTACACTTTAGTGAGTAAAATCAGAAGACCAACCTCACAACATCTTAATTGCGATCTAATGAGACGGTATCCTACCCCCCAGTTAAACTAGAGCTTATCTCACAGGACAAAAGCCATGGAGTTTTGCCTTACTGGTGCTAGGCATCTTATGTTTACATAGAGCAACTATTCCCCTACCTCATCCTTCCTCAACCCTTAGCACTCCCCAACACAGGGGCACTGAATTGATACTTCTGAAGTCACGCGCTGTGTATAATTTAAAGGGTTACAGCACTAATAAAGTCAGTAAGGAAAAAACCCAATGGTTTCCCCACTGCTTCACTCTTGGAGGAGCCCTGACTGACCACAAGGCACCAGCGGTTATTTTCAGCCAACACAAACTATGCCCGAAAAACCCAAATAAGCAGTTTTAATCTGTTTAAGCAGAGAGACACAAGGTGCTTCTCAGAAGCATAGGGGAGCTTGTATTCTAAAAATCTGCAAATCCTGCAAATGTCTTAGTCACAGCCTTGACATAACACAGCAGTACTTTAAGATGTAGTTGCTTGAGTCTGGAGCCTGACTGGTGTCCATCTTCACCTTGGGCAGCCTGCTATTCTTACACAGCAACATTACAGACTGATCAAAGCAGCCTGTACCACACCCAGACCTCCATACTACAAGTTTGTTCCAAAAATACCTGTAACCCAGGTTTTAGTGTTCATTTACACCTGCCAGTTTGGTTAGATGTTTTGTTGCTCTTAAATGCTTTATTTACTTACCACTCATATTCCCTTTTCCTTCACCCATAGATTAATCCCAACTTCACGGTTAAACCTATGAGTCTCTCCTACCCTGTCTTCCCTATCAACCACTACTATTCTTGAACCGCTACTGTCTCAACTGATTCCCTCTAGCTGCTTTCAAATGGCAGAGAGCTAGGGCATCTCAGCATGCTAATCCTGCTGACTGGTGTGTGTGGAAATGCTAAACTATCTCGTGCCAGTCTGGTCCCCTCTACAGGATCATCTTCTGCAGCTGCGAACAGGAAGCATGTACCCAAACACTGTGAGAGTTTCCCCCAAAACCGTTTCAGGCATGAGGAGAGTAATGTGGCTTGTGTAACACATGCCACTGACAGTAGCGATTTTGAGTGTATTCCTACTAGCTGATAAAGTTTTGCTATGCCTATCCTTCACACTTCATTATGTGCCCCCTTCACATAATGAAAAACTACCTAAGGACTTGTCTTTACTGTTCTGATAACTATTGCTCCACACAGCAGCTAAGTTCCTAGTAGGTTTCTTTATCAGAATAATCTTACCTGTCCTTCTGGAGAAGAAAAGATCACAGGTATGACCTAAAACCAGTACAATACCATTCACCAAGTCACAAGCAAATTAAAGTACTCCTTGCCATTTTCATGCATGAGGCAGGATTCATAAATGCTTTTTAAAGAGAGCACAAAAGTCAGCAATCCATGAAGAAAAATCAGATCAAGTGCACTTAAGAAACAAAGTGATGCTAACTACAACATTGAGCAGGAGTTGCACATATGCGACTGTATTTGCAAATATTAGGGCAAAGCATGTAAACTGTGTGACTTATCAGGAGTTTGATATGAAAATAAGTATTTTTCAAATTGAACATATATTGTGTATTTGGTACTACTAACAAGCCTATTTAAAATAACAGCTAAAAGAGAAGTTGCCTCTAGTTTCTAAATAAAAAACTTCTATCATAAGGAGTATTTTCAAAGCCAAGGCTTACACTTGGTACAAGATCATATCTTGTATCTAAGCAAGTTAAATTAAACATTAGTTGCAAGCACTCTAATTAAAATTCTTGCAAGAGATGTTTCTTTTCCTTTTATAAAAATACAATAACCAAACTGAGTAATTTAAGATTAAATCACAGAAAAGGGAAAATGCTATGAGATAGATTAACCAATGCAGTGGACTAAGTTTCATTCTAATGAAGTGTTCAGAAGTTCATTATTCATCAATGTATTTTAAAAGTCAGAAGAACTTCATCTCTTCCAATCTGAATGGTTTCTGTGAACCAACAACTTTCCAATAGACAGATGTGTCAAGCTCCTCATACTGCAGAAAGTTTCTGAACTTCAAAAGGTTTTCATATTTCATGCTAATCTTATCTAGGATCTGAAAAACAGACTGTGAAAATGATGTGGTGTCACATTAATGGGGAGTTTTCAAAAGGAAAAAAAATGAAGACAGTAATTAATCTAAAATACAACTTTTTTACTACTCCTCTCAAAACTAGTTGAATAAGCAGCGTTGAACAGAAATGTGACACACAGGTATTAATAAGCCACAGTTTGGAAAGTGAGCCTTGGAGAACAACCATTGTCCTTGACAACCCCAATATGGTCTTACCAGACATGAACACTTCTCAGGCATACATAAGAGAAATTAAAAACTCTAGAACTGTACAGTGGTTACTGTGTTTCATTCCCCACAACCACGCAAACCTTTCTACAAAGCTTCCTCAGATCCATCCCAAAGAACACCCATGCTACTTGGTCTGCCTGATAATAGGTCTAAAAAGTTCAGAAGCCACAATAAGCTGGGACAAACTAGTCCTCCAGTCCACAAACTGCACATCAGTTACTCAGGAGGAAGGCAGCATCTTGAGTAACCAGTGATGTTAGCTACAACTTCAATTGCTTGCAAAACAGCAGCCAAACCAGTATTTCTCTAGGGTTTAACTGAGTCAGCATTGGTGCAACATTCCTTCTGTGGATGGAGCAGACATAGTGGATCACCATGTTACCTTAGAAGCCCTGCTATCCTGCTTTGTTTCTTTTATACAGAAAGGATTAATTTTGCAACAGCAGTTCAACTGCTGTATTATTGCAATTTATCAGCCAAAAGACTGTGGAGTAATTTCTCCCCTGCCATCCTTTGGTGAAAGTTTATTACATAATGATTGATTACTGCTTATGAGAACACCTTTGATCATGTACTTGGTTAGGAATTGTTTAACTTGGACAGCGAGCTTAAGTTGCTCAAGGACAACTATATATCACATTCAACAAATCCAACAGATGGTGCTTGTCCTGAGCCCCCTGAACAGGCAGGAAGTGAGCAGGATCATCTGGACAATAAATATTGCGTGCAGCTGTGCCGTGACAGTAACTTGACCACACTTGGACATCTGGCCAAGATCCCTGACGTGTGTGGACCCTACGGATCATGACACAGAGTATGCCTGCACTTGGCGCAAACTTAAAAGCTTGCATACACTAGGTATGTAAGCTGGTTTTGTTTTTGCTGCATATAAAGGTGGGCAAGCTCCGTGACTGGGCCAGAAGACTCACCTACAGATGGACACACCATGCAGGAACTTCCCAGTTACTGACAGACTCCTCACACTGGCTGCAACAGGGTTTCCCAGCTAAAGTGTGGGCCTGGATGATGTTATTAAGGTAATCGGTGGTATAACCTTTGCTTTGCAGTAATGATTTGATGCATCGCTCCTATTGCTTTTTTATCGTACTGTGTATATTAATTAGTACTGTTTCCTTTTATCATAATACACACTGTTGTCCTTTATTGTACTGTAACAAACTACATTTATTTTTATATTTGATTTGGAGTCCACTTTTGCTTGAAGTCCAATCAGTCAGGTCCACAATCATGCTTGGTACAATGTATATGTGGAAATATCCATCACAAATACAGTGATATTCTGTATCTTTTGGTTCTGTTGAGTAGCTGTTGGATTTAGTGGGCAGCTGTTAGCAGACCAAAAGGATTTGACAAAGGAATCAAAGATGTGCAAAAGGCCCAAATACTAAGATATAGTGTTATTTAAGCTGTTCTTACTGCCTGACATTAATCTATTCAGATAAAGGAACTTGTTATTCTTTCAGAAACTAAAAGCCAAAGGAAGAGACTCAAAACATTCCAGGATCCCAGATCAAGATGACAGACTTTGGCAGGCTTAAAAGCAAATGAGATGGAACAAGATGAAGGGATCTATCTAGGCAGCATCCAGGAGACAAACGGGCAACATACCTCAAGCAGAGATGACTGCAAGGGGATAAGATGAAATGTGCTAATGCTTTGAAAGGACACCCTACCAAGCATGCTGCAGGTCAGAGGCCTCCTCCCTCAGCACAGACTATATCCTTGACCTACCACACCCTGAAGGAACAACCGTCTCAACCTCCCTTAGCTAGGCCTAAAGTCTTAAGTCCTTTCAGAAGGTATGCCCCATCATTCCATGAAACATATTTTCTGTGCCACACTGGTCTGAACAAACCTTTTTTGGATGCGTAATCTGAATCTGGAGTGCTTTATCTGATGAGTTTTCTTTCACACCTTACACAGTTGAATTATTTCACCCCTGGACAGAAGAAAACACCTTTTCCATGGTAAACTCTCCAGCTGTCCTCTTCATAGCAGATTACAGTGGTGTCCATACTGAACAAACTAACAAGTGCTCAAGTTGAGGATTTAGATGTTGTATGTTTCTACAAAGTCTGGTTACTCAGAAGCAAAATGCCTCCAGTAGCTCTACAGACATGATCCAGTGTTATGTGGCACAAGGCACTGATCATGAGAGAAAACAGATCTCCTAAAAAACCCACGCCTCAGAGTATTGTTACAATTCAGCCTGCTTCTAAGACCAAGTATCACTTTTTCTGTGCAAACAGAAAGCCAAACTTTGAAAATAATCAAGAATCCAAAACTATCAAAACAAGCAGAAAATGAGCCAGAGCTACCTTGATCACAAAGGAGCAGAGAACTGCTTAACAGCTGCTATAATGGATGTTAAGGATAGCCATAATCTATGTATTGGTATTTGTGTAATTCCGTATACTTAGTACACAGCCTGTAATCACAAAGGAGCAAAGAGCTGCTTAACAGCTGCTATAATGGATGTTAAGGATAGCCATAATCTATGTATTGGTATTTGTATAATTCCTTATACTTAGTACACAGCCTGCACTTAAGGCTGAAAAGTGAAGGAAGCTAAGCAACCAATTCTGAAGTTTGGCATTTCTTACGTATGTTGTATGACAGATATACAACCATCAAATGTAATTATACTGAATATGGAGAGCAGCAAAGCATTAATGAAGGAGCAGAGATGTGAAACCCTGCGTGAGGGAAAGGGTCAGTTTGTTAACATGAATAGGTATGAGCCAGACTGAGATTTAACTGCCCGAGGTTGTTCAAGGAGTAGGCTAATTCTCTTCTCATGAATTCAGTCAAACATGGCATAATGGAGGCAAAGTTAGATAGCTGTACATTAACTGAATATCAAATGCATATGGATGGGCACACATACATATATGCTACATATTTCTTTGTGCATTTCTAGGATGAAACAGGTCAGGCACAGGTGGAATCTTGATATCAGCTAGTACTGAAAGAGGAACTAACCAAGATTTTTTCTAATTGTGAATCTTACTTAATATTTCTGAAATTAAATACCTTGTTATATTTCCTGCGTTCTGTTTCACAACTGTGTCTTGGAACACACTCACCTGTGAGCAGTCTCATATGTTTGTGTTGCTGTATCTTTATTAAAGGGATGAATGACATTTTTGAGTTAATACTGAACAGAAACCTCCAATGCTGTTAAGGACAGAGGAAGTGAAGTTTTCTTCCCCTCAACTGAATAGACATTTCACATAATAACCAGATCAAGTTTCACACTACCTTACCACTTGGACATCAGGAAGATCACTGTGACACCACAGACGTCATTAGCAAGTATGTAAATTCTCTGCTCTAAATACCATCTATTATTAACTGGCTGTATTCCCTGTCTAATCAAAACCAGACTACTATCAAGTTCCATAGAAAAAAAACAAAACAACCCACAGAAGAATTCCCTGTGCTCCGAAACATGAGACACTATAACAAGATATTTTATTAAGTTAACACTAGAACAGGAATATAAGCCATTAGCTCTCTCGTCTTTTCAAGAGTTTCCGTTTCAGATATCCACTTCAAAAAGCAAAAGCCCTCTCATATGTATCTTCACTCAACTCCACAAGATTCCCAGCATGCGGTTTTCATGGGAGTCTTGGCAGGGTGACCAAAAATTATCTGAACATAGGCATGGACAAATCTAGCACAACACAACTCTTCTCAACAAATAAACTTCTGAAAAAAATGGGAAGCAAAAGACGCTAGGGGAGACCTCATTCACATCTACTTTGGGCTGGAGCAAGTGTTCTTTTAATTCCCCAACTTGCTGGCAGCTTTTAGCAGGAAAGATTTTGCTGTCTCCTAGTGCTAGCCTACCTTTATCTTCTAACCCAGAACACGACAAAAAATAGGATCATAAATCCTACTGAAAAGGAAGCGCGTAGTGTTTTATCAGATTATATTTTTATCTTTAGCCTCCAGCGGTAACAGCAGAAAGGGAAAAGAAAGAAGAATTCCTGAACCTATGACTTGTTCAGGGTGCAGAAGAGAGGGCAAAGGCATGTAAGTCTCAGGTCTACCAACTGTTCTATACCACATTCAATAAGAAAGATAAAATGCTGCGTTTATACATAATCCGTGTCTTCAGTATGACTTCATGGGCATCTATCAGTTAGATCTGCTCTGAAACTCAAGCAGAAACAATACAAATCTCTCTTGAACACCACAAGCATCTTTACAATGATCACCTGATCACCAGAGGTCTGATCACCAGAGCATGAGCATAATGTAAAGGTTTGGTCTCACTACCTGAGCCTGGATCTCTGAGTTTTAGATGAGGAACTCCACAGCAACATGCCTCCATATGATACAAGACTTGGCTGCCAGTTTTCCAGCATTAATTGTGTTTTCAAAAAAACCCTAAGTAGCTACATCAGACTGAATTAGGATTACAAAAAACCCAAAAACAAAACCAAAAAAAACCCAAGCAGACAACAGCAATTACATTAACAACTGCTATTAAGAATGCAGAACAGTTTAAGATGATAGCAGAGGTTTAGGAGCAATCTTGCTAACACCTTTATTCCTTTCTCGGCTGCTTAAGAAAAACAAAGTTAAAAAATGAAGCTGCCATGAATCACTTGACCAGATGCTTCTGTTTTATGGCACTTTTAGAAGTAATGACTTAATATGCTGCACATGAAGTGTTTTAATCAATGTACACGGGAAAAAATAAGTTTGGTTCTTCAGACAGGTTATATACAAAAGGAAGGAGGGTTGGATTTGATCATGCAGCAGTTCCTTTAAGAACTGGCATTGACAATAGATAACCCACAATCATTAATGGGATTTCTCTGTTTAAAAGGCAACAGTGATGGAACAGAAAAAATTAGGTAGGTATTTCAAGAGATACCCAAACACAACATTTTTTTGTACATTCCCCAGCAAAAATAGTGCATAACAAGTCCTAATGCAAAACACCGAGATGAAGATGAACATATAATTGTGCCTATCTACCCTGTTTCATCCCACCTTCCATCAGGGATGGCAGTGGATCACAGTGAAATCACTGTTGGAGGCTCACTGTTCACCAGTGCAAGGGTCTGGCAGTGTTGAATTTCCCATAATTATCTGTGCAACCTACAACTTTTCTGACAGACCTGCCTATGCGTTCATGGAAAAGACCAGAACAATGTTGATAATCTAATACAAAAGCTATTACTTCACAGTAGGAAATACTACCTTCCAACAATTGGTCTAACTGACACTAACCCCAACAGTGCCTTTGACAGTGCCACTGTACATAAGGAACTATTTTCCTTCCAAAGTCTTGCACAAAGATACTCTTATTAGCATCAGATGTGACATGTGGTGACCAGATCCCTGCTAGGGCCAGCCTAACTTTCTATCTTCTGCGTCACCAGAACACTGAGTCTGAATGCTCTGTAAGCCTCCCTCTTCAGTATGAGCCTTTCCACTGGCCACACAGCGTCCTTCACGGCAACACCGACTCTCTCCTATGCTGGCCATAGCATATTTACATGTACTGCAAAACTTCACAAAACCAAATGAGCATATATATATTGTGTTATTTAGTGGACTTTCCTAATACAACATTCCTTCTTGTCCAGAAAAAGGCTAAACAAACCTAAATGCCTCTTCTTGAACTAGTGCAGCATAAATGGTAGCTACAAAATTACCATCAAGTAATGGTGGTGTCTCTTTCATAAACAGCCTAAACTAAGATTCCCATAAGGCTAAACCACTGAGGCACATACAGGAATGGATCTTTGCAGAAGACATGCTCAGATATGGTTGCTTTTTTGGGGGATGTCAGGAACTGTTCCAGTTATTCTGTCAGTAACTATAAGGCTTCCCCCATTTATCTACTGGGGAAGAAGGCTTCAGTCTGCCCCTACATCCCTGGCACTGCAAAGTTTCTCTGCTGCCTCTCTGCAATCTGCATGTTACTTCCTGCCATTCTTTCTGGAAGCTTAACCTCTCTCATCTTAGTGTTCTATTTTTCAAGGATGGAGGCAGAAGCTGCTTAGTACCAGGCAGAAGTCTAGTTAAAGGAAGTGAATACTTCAGTACAGCACTGAGGCTCAGTTAGCAGGGAATTAAGAAGAGGTAACTGTGTTCTCCTTGTACATACGCCTACAATCCCTGGTTCTCCCTTTTATTCAGGCGTCCTGCCTCCCAGTACTTAATTCCATTGCTGTAACATAATCACCCCAGCATGAGATAGCACGTTATGCCATTTTTCAAAGAGAGAAGGGCCCTATACACTGGGCTGGCAGCGAGCAGTTGCCCATGTCCTTCTGCAATCTCCCACTGACCCCTGCATTATCTAGAAGGAAAAATGGATGTTTTAAATATTTGTTTACAGCTTCTTGGCAAGAAAACATAATCCCTCTGTAATTTTGTGTAGCTTAGAAATCTTCTAGATAAAGGAAAAGTGGATAAATGGGGAAAACCAACTTGTCCTACCATATTCCTGTTATCTGCAGACAAATTATTTGTTCTGTGATGACAACATTTGAAGAGACTTTTGCTGATCAGCCTAGCTGAATTCAGACAGCTACCTATGAATTTTGGTTAAAATAAGTACTACAAAAGAGGTTTGTAAAGATTGTTAGACCAAACATAAGATCTTCTGGTATAACAGTAACGGAAGTCTAAAACATTAACTGGAAAGGATATATATGGCCTTGGCAACAGCCAACTACAGAGCATGAGGATCATGAGTTCCAGCAGTGGCATCATTAGATAGGCACATCATTTCTAACCATATGACCGCAACATTTATGGAGATGGTGGCCAGATCACAATACTCTGATACTATGTTTATACATCACCTGTCAAATACCAGCAACAAATCCTGCTGCCCAAAGCTTATCTGTAGTATTATGTTGCCTAACAAGCATTTCTCACAGACTGCATATAACCAGTAAAGGCAGCATAACTGCTTTTAAAAAAAACCATCAGGAGTATTTCAGGTTAGCCAGTGAGGCACCGTGGTACAATGAAAAGGCTGTTCAGATTCATAGTATGCATTTACACATAGCACAGTTACTTTTAAAAAGCTGCTTTTATAACTTAAGCTTGTATATACAGTGAACAAAGTAAGAATGACAGGAAAATAGGAAAAAATAGGAGCAATTAGAGAACATCATCATGAACAAATGGAGGTCATCCAGACTGGAAATCTCTTTTCTGTCACACTTCAAATTTAAATGTTTCACTTTGCAAGCCTATCCTTCTTTTCAGATCATGCATTACAACTTTTGCTACAAAACCAGGGAAGAACTACCACGGAATAATTTAAAAATATAATACTGTGTTTTAATATCTCCATCCACTGAAAGCACAAAATATGAATAACGTAGACACATACATATGCTCTTTTCCCTTCACAAAAAAGCAGTAGAAGTTTGGCATCTGGAAAGAAGTTAACTTGGATCAAAGCTGAAATAAAAATTTAAATCAGTAATAAATAACCTCCTCTTTATTATCTTCATTTTGTATTTCCCTTGAGTAAGAGAGTTTAAGAAAAAGTTATTATGTTGTGACTATGCACAGGTCAGTTGATTAATTGTGTTTTAACTTATCAGCTGATAAACAGTTATTAGGAAACATCTGTTATGGCAGCATAACACATCAGACAAACAAACTATAAAGATCACATTATCTCTTTTTCCAGAAGTGTGTAATTTGCCTGTAAGCATTTTCCACTGCTTTCAGCAGCATATCTTCCCCAGTATCTGCAATATATTTTTTTATCAAAAAACTACCAACAACAAAACCCAAAACCAAACCCCTCACCCCAAAACAAAACCTAAAACTTTCCATACCTTTCAGAGCCTTAGGTCGCAGCTTTCTCATTTCTTTAAGTTCCACTCCGTAACTGGACATTATCTTACGCTCAAAGAAGGAGGCAGAACGTACCACTTAATGTTAGCAGTATATAAGCATACCGTAACTTAGCACATTGACCTAATACAGATAGATTTAATTGCAGTAGGCCAAATACTATCTGTGGAAACCAGAAAATGCTATATTGACTTCAACAGAGGCAGGTATGTGTGAAAGCAGAAGCATGCTGACACGGAACATGAACTGCTCATTACTAAACCTCTGCCATTCCTCCTAAATGTACCTCTGTTTTCAGTTCCACCAGCTGTCCCTGTAGTGGGGCTGACAGCTTCTGAGGCACGTCTAGTGCCACCATAAATATCACACACCCCACTTTCAAGTCAGAAAAAATATCCTCTAAATACAATGTAAGGGTTAATTCCTTTTTGGTCCAAGGCCACATCAGGATGTAATGATCAAGGAACACCACTTGGAAGGTTTTTTTCTGTCCAGGAACTTTTGATTTGCTTAGGAGAAACTCCATGTAATGACAGACTTTTGGTACATCACTCTTTTGGGTCCACATAGGAACAGCACCCATCTTCCACGCAGTGTTATCTCTGTACATCTGTACAGGGGATGTACAATCCAGACAGATGTACTGCAAACTTTGCGAAGATATAACTATTACTAAACATGCCAGAGAAGCCCATTTTCTAAATTAGTATGCATATACTTAACTCATTCTGTATCAAGTTTCTGAATCACTGACATATAACGTTCCCAGATGTAATCTTGAAATAATTAAGAAAAAGCAAACCCCAAAACCCCCTCCAAAACCAAAAAAAACCCAACCCCAAGCCAAAATGTCTACAGCTTCCATCCTTCAGAAGCACCCATCCCCCAGGGACACCTTTATGGGAGCAGCAGAAGCATATCGGTATCAAGCTATAAAGTCCATCTCGGAAACTGAAAAACATTTTAAGCATACCTCCAGGAAGTAGAGGTTATAGTGCACATATAAATCTCTCTCCTCTGAGCTTTGGAAAACACTTGAGAACTCCCTGAGCCTCTATAACTCTGCTAGGATTTTTTTTCAAATAGAGGTCAGCATGAACTCTGTTGGTTGCATATTGCTCCCTGGAAGTACATGAAATGAACAAAACTCTACCACAACCACACATGCTTATTTATGAAATTTTCTAAAAAAAAAAAAATCTTCAGCAATCCAGTTTTTAGTGAGTTCACTCCTAACTGAATAAAAACAAAGATTCTGGTTTTGTTCTTCAGCTGAAGAATTCTCCCTATAGCTTCGTGTTAGTCAAATCAAAGTTACTTGGTTTCTGAGGTAAACTCACAGTCAAATGAACACGACTTTCTCTGATGGATCCAGCTACCAGTTAAATGGAATTGGCAAATAAATTCAAACTTTGTTTGCAAACAGCAAATGCTTAAACAATTCTCTAGTTTAAGACAAAGCATTTCAACTTTTTTGCCTACTCCAGCCTTTTCACTCTTGTGCTGCCCAGGCTAGTATTGCTGAACACTGTAGCCTGCAGCCTAACAGATCGCCTAGGTTTTCACTGTATGACACACTACTTTCTACTGAACAGCAAAAATTGATAGCTAAAAAAAAAAAAAAAAAAAAAGAGTCATAGCAAGCCTGACTTCTCCATCTATTACACTTGCTAGGACTAACCTCACTTCTAACTATAACTGATTCAGCACTGAAAAATTAAAACACCTGGGGACAAAACAGAGGGTCAGTTAGTTGGTGCATATGCAATGTCTCCGACATCAAGCTTTCTATACATTGGCTTGGACTCCTAGTCCTGTTCTAAAGAGAAAAAGATCAGATAGAGATCTTGCATACCTGAAGAACTTCATTAGGTTCACCAGCAAAATTCTACATGGGGGATCGGGACCCAGGGCTTGAAGTCAGAAGGCTCTAGAGAAGGTCGGGGAATTATGTCTCATTTGCAATGTGAAGTCACTGATGCAACTACACTGTATAGGATAAAGGACACTCAGAAGACATTTTGATTCCCAGTGCTCTCTAACTAGCAAGTTATTTCTGGCAACAGATTTCACTGCAATACATACTTTGGGAATACACCTGCTCAGAGACCAGAGATACAACAGTTGGGGGAAAAAAAAAAAATAAAGACACAAAGACCTTGGAGTTTCTTTCCAAAGAAAAAGCCAGTTGCTGGTAACTTGTCCTCCTTTCTGCTGGAAGCCATTTAAGATTAAAGACGAGATTAAAGATTAAGTTTCAGATCTTTCTGAAGAAAAGTTCTATGAGCAGGGGAATCATGCCAGATTAGGGGAAACTAACTTTTTCTTTCTTTCTTTCTTTGGAGGAGAAAACCCTAGACTTCTTATTTTCTTGTTTCATAGATGCTTTACTTCTCAAACTGCATCCTTGGGACTGGCAAGTCCCACATGAATTGAGTGCCCGGTATGGAAGTATGGAACCAGGCAGCTGCTTGATTCCAGCCAGATTTTCACGCTGTGGTCATTACCATGGCATGCAAGCACCTCAACAACTTGAGACCTCCACAGGAAGCTAAAGACCAGTGCAGGAGAAGCAGCCCTTAACCCCTGACGTCCCCAGCCTCCATCAGAGGCTGGGAAGGTCAGTGGCCTCAGTAGAGTGCAGGGATTCTTTGCACCCGTGGAAGGGAAAGCCCTCTGACCTCCCTACCTTCCATCAGTTAGCCTAAGCAGGCTTTACTAGCCAGCAAGGCCTCCTCTTCCTCTCAAAGAATATTAAGTATTCTTGATCTCTTCATCTGCGCAATTTTTACAGTACCTCTCTGGCTGAGGAGCAGGAGGCCAGGTGTGGGTACGGCTACGCTGGACTAGAAGCTTGGTGGGGAACCGTGCACCAGGGCAGGCAAGCGCCTGCTGCCCCAATGGAGTGGCCTGTCCCGACCCTGCCTGGGACTGAAGTCAGACTGACTTCCCATTGTACTGCATCTTGTCTGCATCAAAGTTTGTGAACTTTCAGGAAAGTTCTGCCTCTTCTTGGCACCCAGGTCTGAGGATCACAGCTTCCCACTGGAGCCCGTGCGCAGTACTGGAGTGCTAAAGCACTGCTGCTGTATGTCTGTGCCACGGAAGAGAAGGATTTGCAGGCTGCTGCACTGAAGTTACTAGAAGCACTATTTACATGCCTTGCTCCTAAAAGTACAACTTCGGGGCTTAACGCCGCGCTCGAGGCTGCCCTCCGAGGAGCGCAGGTCTCGGCTGCGCAGAGATACCCGTGCTTAACGCAAGCCTGCCCGCGCAGAGCCCTTGGCGGCCCTTCCCTATAGGCTCCACACACACCCCTCTCCCACAACGGCGAAGCCGCCCCTCGCTGCCGAGCCGCCCGCCCCACGGGCCTCCCCCGCCGCCTCAGGGCGCCCGGCCGCCGCCGTCACAGTCCCCGCCGCCGCCTCTGCCCCGCGGAGCAGCCCGGGCAGCAGCCGGGGCCCCCGGGGCGGGCGGGCTGGCGGCCGCCCCTCCCGGCCCGGGCAGTACTCACAGCCGCAGGGCGGCCCTGTTCTCCCGCCTGCCGGCGGCCCGCGCAGCCCTCGGCTCCTCCGCATCGCACCGCTGCTCGGTCATGAGCACCATCGGCACCCGCCGCCGCCGCACGGCACTGAACCGCCGGCCCGGGCCGATCGCCCCCGCCGCCCCGCCCTGGGGCGGGACCCGCCGCCGCCTCCGCCTCCGTGCTGGGCCGCCGGGAGCGGGAGCAGGGGCCCGCGGCGGGAAGCCGCTACGAACTGGTTCCGCCCGCTCGGCGGCCGGCTGCTGTCCCGGGCCGTGGCGGGAGGGCGGCCCCGGCTACGGCCGCGAAGTGACGGCCGCGGCCCCGGGCGGCGGCAGCCCGCGCTCCCCGCGTGGCCGATCCATTACGCGCCTTAAATGACCCAGGCGGGACGCTGTCGCGTGGGGCGCTGCCTCCCGCTGGCTCGGACACGAGGTGCCCTGAGTGTTTCGTGGCGGGGCGCGGTTTCACACGCGCGGTCTGCGGCGGGAAGGCCTGGGAGAGCCCGTGGGCCGCGGTAACGACAGCAAACGGCAGTCCACAGGCCTCCGCCGGCGCGTTGCCCCGCCGTCCGCAGCGGGCGGTAGCCCAGGGCCTCCGGACGGCTGTACTCCTGCGAGCTTCCGCGGGGATCAGCTGGTGGTTTACACCTCTGGCCGCCCCAGGTGTGTGCTTGTTCCCTTTCTCTTCAGCAGTGCCCCAGGCTGGTTTGTCTGCCCAGGAAATGGACACACGCTGCACAAAGCCCAGCGCAAGCACAGCCTTCCCCCGGCTGGTGCTGGTGGGACTGTCGGGGAGGTTGTGTGCCCTCAAGTTACATGCCAGCATTTGGCTCAAGCCATCTCACGTGGCAGACGCAAACTGTCGGTGTGCGTATGGCAGAGGTTTTTTGTTACCTGGTTAATACCCACGTCAGCGTTCTGTGTGGTGAGCTGATGTTTTCGCAAAGCAAAGATGGAGTCTGCGGCTTTAATAATACGATCTAAGGAAGGCCAGCTTTGTTACGAGAGTTCAAAGTAACATCTGTAGAAAAAGGCCAATTCTCATGGTTTAATGTGTTACAATATCTTAATTTAAGTAATAATAGAATATATTTTCTTCCTAACTGGCAGACTTCATAGAACATAAGGGGAGAGTATGTACAGGAGAGTGGTCTCTTGTTAGTGGCCATCTGGGTAGGAGATAGGTACTAGTGTACATTTCAGATTGAAAAGACGTATGAAGATAATCGGTTACCTTCCAGTTGCATTGTTAAGATTGCTTGATACATACAGTATTTTGAAGGTGCAAGAACTAAGTATTAGGTACTGTTGCAATATATTCAGGAAACAGTAAAAAAGAAGAGGTGTTAATTGTGAAAAGGCTCAGGACTGCCATAGCTGCTTGGGCACACAGATCCCACAGAAGATGTGAGATTGCTGTATCCTCTCGGCTAGACCAGGTGGGTTTAATTAGCTCCAGTCAAAATAAAGACTGTGTTTGAAGCTGCATAGAAAGGAAGACACTTGAAATGTCTGTATTTCTGGGAGACATCATTAACTAATGTTTATGTATTATTTAACATAAAATCCGAGGCACATGTGGAAAAGATATGAGATGCAATTTACAAGAACGATTATTCAGGCCTGTTAGGTCCTGCACCTGTGAAACTTTGTTTGCTGCCTTATGCTCCCCTGTGGAGCACCTTAGGAGGCTTGGCACTGCACTGCAGAGCCTTTCCCAGCCCCTATGCCAATCACAACCTGTGGCTATATAGCAGCATCCCATATGTTTGGGGAATAACAGAACAGGCCCCATTTCAGCTGTCTGCAGGTGGAACTGGAATTGAAAAAGCCAGGGAAGTCTGAGCTGGCATCCTGTGTCTGTTTGGACCTGGTACCCTTTGCTGTGATTCAGCAACCTGTATGAGGTTTTGGGTTCCCTGGGAATTGTTCTTACATCGCTATGCACTACCAAGGAAAAGTGACTACCAACCCTTCATCTCGTTTTTTGAGGCCTTTCAGCGCACTAGAAAGGTATCAGTTGCTATTTTAGTCCTAATTTTGAAGATGAAGGCATACTTGTGGTTGAATAACTCTTGTGTAGCTTCTACCTACTGCAGCAGAACAATGCTGGTTTACAGTAGGTAAGAATCTGACTTTTAGATATTTGAAGAAATATAGTCAGCTGCTTTTTGAGTGCTTAGATTTTCAGTCTCTGGTAGATTTAGTTACAGGAGAGAAACGCTACTGCTGACTGCTTTGTTCACGCGTTTCCAGAGGTGTCTGCCACTACCACAGTGGTGCAAGAATGGAAGGGAGCTGCTTGGTTCCTGGAGCTCAGTCTGTTTTAGTTTTGTCTGGCACCATTCTCAAGGTATGCAAAGCTCTCTGTTTTAATCAGTCAAGGCATTTACTGTAGAAGAAAGTTAACATTCAAGTAAATTAATGCCAGCAGCCTAGACACTAAAAAGGAATCCTTACTACTTTGTTCAATACCATGATATCTTAACTGTTGTCAGAGACTTGGTTCTGGCAAATTGTCAATACATGCCGCCTCTGTGCATTTTGTTGTTACCTGTTAATGATGGTGGAAGTAATAGGCAATGAATATAGCTTGTGTTTTCTGGAGGATTTGAGAAAGAAACTCTGTGGCCAAGCTTTGTCAAACTCGGCATGGTGCAGCAACTCCAGAGCAAGAGGACGCGCTCTGGAGTGATAGAAGTCCTGAATGCTAGGATTCTCAAGTAATATGCAATGAGGAGTTCCTTATATTAAACAATCAAATGTGCAGCTGCTGTTGTGGGTGGAATGTACTTGAAAACCTTTTGCTTTTTTTTTGATACGCTGTTGCAAATCTTACATATGCAAAAGAAGCATGAAGGACCTTTTCCTGTACAGTTATAATTGCTCATGTATACAGATACACTATAGCAAGTAAGTGAAGACCAAGCTGTCACCAAGAGAAACCCATTGTTGTCAGAAAATCTGGATTGTGTTTTTCTTTAATTGGTGAAGTGCAGATTGGGGAAAGAAACAGAAATTAGTGTACTATAAAATTATTGATTACCGTTTGATGCCTGCAGTACGATGCCATGTAGGCCGAAACTTGACATGCTCCTGCTCTGAAGAGGCTACAGTAAGCCTCAGAGGGGGTTGAAGGCTTTCAATAATCAGGACCTCCAACATTACTTATGGCACAGCAAAGGATGAAAAACTAGAGATGAAATAATAGGAAAAACTTTCCTTGTAAAAGAAGATCTATGAAATCACAGAAAAGCAGAATAGAATGCACTGATTCATCAAGTTCATTCCCTATCCCAAGGTAAGACCTGCTACTCCTGTGTCATTTCTGACAAGACACTTGTTTAAATTGTTCTTAAAAGTCAGTAGTGTATCCAGACAATCAATTACAGTGTTTGCTATCATCCAGGCGAAGTTATCCTTAATCTCTAACATGATCCTGAATCCTTCTTGCTGAAATTTAAAGCCACCGCTTCTTAATTTATTCTATATGAGGAACAGTGAAAAACCGTCTCCCATTTCCACCCATTTTCTTATCCTCTCTACCCTCAGGTAAAAGGTATAAATTGTGGTTTCTGGACTTCTTTTTTTTCCTATGAACTGTCTCTAACAGTTTCAGATCTTTTCTGAAGCACAGTGCCCCAAACTAGACACCAGAAGCCTCATGAATAAAGACAAGATTAGATTACTTCATCTGTCCTATACACACTACCATTGTTCGTATTTCATAATAAAGTGTTTTTGTGTTTCACAGCAGGATGAGGCTGGCTGAGGGTTAATGGTTGAACCACCATGACCTGGTGAAGCTTAGGAAGGACTGAGATGCTCTCCTCTAGCACGTTAGCAGCTGATTATTAGATTTGACTAAGTATGACCTACATATCCTTTTTGAATTTCATTCTTTTTTTTTTTTCAGACTGTTTCTTCAATTTATCAGAATAATTATGAGTCCTGTCTTGAATGACTTAAGGAAGGGAAGGGCAATGGAAAGCACAATGAGGCACACTGGAAAGGTCAGTATAAAAAGCAATAGGACTGCTACCCATGCATAGAGATTTTTGGATAGGATATTGCCAATGAATGATAAATAAGACAATCTAGCTGGAAATATACAGGGTTAGAGATGGTCTTAATCAATAGTATTTGTGTATCTTGGGGTTTTATTTCAGTACAGTCATAAAGGCTGTTCATAAAATATTTCTCAGCTTATATGGTGAGTATCATCGTTCCTGAATGTGAGGAAGCTTTCCCAGGAAGGAACAAAGCAGAAAACGAGTACAGTGATTTCTGGCATTCTGTATACTTAGAGTATGTTTCTCCTCAGTAGAGGATTCTTCTGTACTTCTTTGCAGGTACAATAAGGTACAAAGAAATACCACCTTTACAGTACCTGAATACAGGTATTTTTGGATTATAGGTCATTGTATGTCTTCAGTTTTCTGAGATATTCTGCATTGATAAGGTTCTGTGAAAGCTACTGAAATGTCTTGGAAGCTATTAAGCGATAAAAGACCTGCTAAGTAAGTCTTTATAGTACTCTGTTGAAGTATGATAGGAAAGCAGTATTACATTAGATATCATAAAAATAGGAGTTCTAATAGTATGAGACACAAACTAATAAGCATTTGGAAAGATATTGAATCAGTGAAAAATTGTGATTTCTTGTCAGCGGCAAACCAGAGTGAAATGGCTTACAGCTTGGAAAGTACAGACCAGAAAAGACAACAAAACTGCACTAAAGAGCGGTGCAGCGTTGGAAGAGGTTGCCCAGAGAGGCTGTAGACTCTGTCTTTGGAGGTTACAAGACCCAGCTAAACAAAGCCATACCTGATCTGATCAGGTGTTGGTGATACTCCTGCCTCAAGCAGGTTTGTTCATAAACATCTGCAAGTCAGTCAGTGCACTTGAAGTATGCTCAGAAGAAATGCAGTAAACCAAGGTACTAGTCTGTAGAAGATACTTAGGGCAGGAACACAGTAATGAGTGGTGCAATTTTGTAAGGAGTGGAAGGCAGTTTCGGCCAATTGATCCCCATTCCTTTCCCAGATTAAGAGTTCAGTATTTTATTTTTTTTTTGAAAATGTGAGATTGTTTCATAGATATCTGTATCAGGTGATTAGTTTCTTCTGAGCAGTTTGCTAGAAGTCATATCTGCTTGTCTGTTCCTGTTTTTTGTTTAAAGGAGCCTGGATTACTGTATTAGTATGAACTCCCCTTTGGACAAGGAAGTGCATAGGGCATATGAAGTAAAGTGGGCTGAAAGCTATTTAGAACATTTCTCACCACAAATGGTGAGGCTCGCTGAGGCTGACCATTGTGGCTGAATACTGAAGCCATTGGATGAAATAGACTACAATTATGTACTGTAGTACCCAGCAGGAAAAAAGGGAGAAATACTCACAAAATGTCTGGGCTGTTAGTAATGTGGTGTCACCCCCCTCATAGTGAGTGTCTAACACACTAGTGTGTACGTGTACTCCATCAGCTCACTGCCATTTTGCTACCAATGACCTTCACACAATTTACTGTGTAGTCACAGAAGATACGCTGCATAGTGTGTCTCACTGATCTGTCTTAATTTATATCATACTGATCAAAACAGCAGTATGGGGAGGAAGGTTAATGGCAAAACACGGTGGAACCGGTGAAGTAAGGGAACATTTGTCTCCCTCCAAATTGTTCATGGCAACTTTCTTATATTCTGGAAAAAGGAACCTTATGACATGTGGTAGTTCAGTTCGGCTACCTATGAGATGGCACTCAGCCAGTTCACACTTTGCTGAAAAACACAGGTCAGTGTCTCCTCTTACTTTTATGAGAAAAAAAAAAGCAGTCATGGCATATTTCCCAAGCAATATATTGCCTTGGATGCCTCGTGGATGGCATTGTTAGAATGCTGTGATGCCTAGATCTTGTCAGTTACAATAAAAGTACCAAATCCCATGGCAGTGAAATCCATTTTTCTTCATTTATAACCGTCATCTAATATATTGGCCAGCTAGGCAGGAAAAGATAAATACACATATTGTTTGTTCTACCCTGGTGCCTTAGCCTAGCTTGATTTGTCATTCTCTGCTTATAAATGGCCAAGTGAAATCCTGGGTGACATCCAAATGTGACATCTCTGTGTACAGATAATGTGGACAAAAATTTTGATCTAAGTGCACTGGTATGTATAAGACATCAAACAGATTATGTGCGTCTAGTAAATAATGTGCATGCATATATGTAATTATTGAATCTGTGTGTTGTAAAGGAACAGGTGTGGATAGCTCTTTTTGCTATCCACTTTGATAGAGATGCATGCATGCAGACATTCACGGTACATCTGAATATGGTGAACATTTTGTTGAGAGAAACTGTTAGTCATCTGGAAGTCTCTGAAGAGCAGCAGTGTCATGTGTTAAGTATGTAAGAAAGTGAAAGCACAGCTTCTTTGAGGATAAATTGAATCTTCCACAAGAAAAAATAGTGGCCAGACTTTCCAGGAACTTAGGAAAGAATTGTTCCTACCCTGAGGAGAGGAAGGTTAAAGTGAGACACGAGATAATGTGAAAGAATGAATCGTGCTATCAGTTCTACAGTCTTTACATCAGGTGGCATTGTGAACAGTAAGCTGTTCTGCTGAGCCAGATAGCCTTAGTGTTTTGTCTCATTTAGAACTAGGAGCTATATTACCCTGGAGGGAAAAAACCCACCAAACATTAGGTATGTCTTGCACGGCGAGGCTAGATAGGGTGAATGCCAAATCCCAGGTGCAAGCCATTGAACAGTAAAGTGGTTGCTAGTGTTTCAGGTGCTCATAATTGAGCTATAAAGGCAGTACACCTTTCAGAAGACAATAGGTGTGTATTTATCTCTTTAATGTGATTGCTTGGATTAGTCTGAACTGAGCCTCAGCCTCACAGCAGTGCATTGGATGTTTCTGAATGGTGTAATTTCAACACAGCAGTAAATTGCCTTAAAAAAAGTTCATGTCCCCATCCAAAAATCTTCAAAGAAAAAACCTGAATGTATGGATCCTTTCTTGTGTCCAAACAAAAGCCCAGCTACCACAAAATGATCTTTGAAGTTTGTTACAAGTTTTTCTGTTAGTCTGCTGTATGCAAAAGATAGGTAAATATTAATGCCAGATCATAGATGGAAAACACAAGTATTGTATTTAATTGATTTATGCATTGCAATGCACCAAATTAACTGCCAGGCCAGGATTAGAGTTGAGGACCCTTTTGACTCCCATTTCCATGACTTTGCATTTAGAAAACGTACCTCTTCATACTGTACTATTTTTCCTGTGGTGGTTGTATTTATTTATTTATGTTTTTTACCTGATATCAATGTATTGGTAAATGCTGAATCTTCACTAATATATATATATATATTTTTTTTTTTAACAAGCATTTGATATACAACCTACATTTGATTATTGCTGTGTTAACATATGTAAGAGTTTGACATTCACAGTGCTGGTGGTCAGTAGTCCTGATCTAAATTGAGTAAAAATCTCATTCTTTTGTGTTCAATATATTTTTTTCCCAGGGTCATTCTGAAGATTGGTCAGAACCGTAAGGCTTGAGATTTTTCTAAAGTTTAGGAGATCTGGATGCAGGGTGTTAACTCACATTATAGGGATGGGCTCCAAAGAGAAGTTTGAGATGCCTATTGTCTTTGCCAATATTTTTATCTGGACTACTGGAAAATGTTTTGTTTTGATGTCAGTACAACTCTATACATTCTTGCCGATAAAATGATAAAATGCTGCATACATATGTGGCCAATACTTTTATGAATACAAATCTCTGATCTGTTATGCATGGCTGACACCTCAGCTATAGCTCCAGAGTCTTAATTTGCTTCTGAAATCAATGCCACTCTATGTCAGGAATAACATGCTGCCATGGTGATAAACTGTGAGCTCCCCTGTCTGAAATGTTAATAACCCCCTGGATTCTGGCAGATTTTTGCTCACTCACATGGTGCCAATTACAGTGAGGTGAAAACAGGTATATAAAAACTTAGGCATATAGTCAGTTTTTGTCCTCGGGCATGAATAATTAGGATGAACAAAAGCAATCATTAATACAGTGAATTTTCTGTGTGGATGCATCTTCATATATGGGAAATATGCTCTAAGTAAATAGGACTGTATTGAAAATAGTATCTAAAAATGCAGAGCCTGCATTTCTTTCTCCCAGAAGCATTTTCCCTGATTTTTCATGTGGTTGATTTTGGGTAAGTGTATCATGACTGACAAACACATGACAAGCAAGTTGGGCAAGAGCTCAGTCCAGCTACTAGCTCATTGTGTGCAATGATGCATTCTTCTTATTAGAATGTCTAGTATTTGTAGCCTGCTTTTGCATCTTTGCTATTGATAGAGGTATAGTTTCACAGTAGGGCTTTATGGTCATACTATCTTTACTGAAACAGCAGCTGAGTAAGCTGGATTTCTAAGGCGGCCTGCCCCTGCCACTCACTACTTGGCAGGCCGGTTGATTATTGAGAAATCTGAGGCAAAGGGCTCTGTTCTTTGTAAGAGCTGATCATGTCGCTATCAGAGCATATATGGTAGCGTTTGGTGTACTGGTTATCTAGTGGTAAATAAAAAATTAGGTAAATCTGTCTGCCCAGTGTTCTGGGTTGGACAGAGAAAAGAGAGTAAACTTTCAGTTGCCCAAATTAGAAATGGTTAAACATCACCTACTTGTGTTGAACCCTCCATACGCCATGTATGTACTTATGTCCCGTGCTTAATCGGAAAATGAGATCAAGAGAGGCATGCAAAAACACACGGATATTTTTTTTTTAAAAAAACAGGCTCTAAGTGATTAGTTCTAGGGAAGAGCCTTTGAGAACTCTAGTAAGAATGTAAAATTTCTGATTCCTTATTCTCTGTTCAAACTGTTGGACATTATGTCTCTGACATTTGAATTGAAATAAAGGATGTTATGCAAATATAATATTAAAAAGCCCTAACAGCATTTCAAAAGAGGAAAAACAAGGCCATCAGACTTACTTATACTTGTGACCCAGGTAGTGATATGAGCTGTTACCCCATTTAAAGAATTTGTGTACAGCTACAAAGAAATATAATTCAGCCTCACAAAGACTATGTAGAGGTGCTCCCTCCAAGTCACTCTTCAGAGTGGTTTCGCACTGAGTGGATATTAAGGACAGCACTTGGTGAAGAACTTTCAAGGTGGTTAGGGACTAATAAACATCTAAAGCTACTTTAAGTATATTCATAATGAGTTGATATAAATACTATGGATGTTTACTTGTCTGTCTCCTGCAGTAGATGATGGAGGATACCTGGTAAGTGCCAGTAACCCTATGACACTGTCTTCCCTCATTTATCTTTGCTGTCTAGAACATGCATGATTTATCCAAAACTCATCATTGCAATGAATTCCACCTCAATGTGAGTCCACAATCCAACAAGTCTACGCTTCCAAAGTAAGAAAACAAATTTTCTGTTAAAAATAGTTTGTGATTATGCTGTTAGCAAACCCTTTAGCAGTACTCATTCCTGCAAGTGTTTAACTTCCATGAATACTCCTTGTGATTATGGCAGCTTTTCTCTTGAAACATAATTTAATAAGCACTGTAAAGTTTCATATAGTCCAAAACACAGCTGAAAATTTTGTTAAAAATCCCTGTTCTAACAAAACTTATATTTGTTTTGTACAGAAATCCATTCAAATTCCATAGGTAGTATTGGATGACTTTTCAGAGGTCATTTTAAAACGAGTTTATTGCTCTACAGTGCTATACACATTCAAAGCCCTACTTCACTGTAAGGAAGTAGTAGATAAGGAAAGAGAGAGCAACACCACCTTGTCGGCTGTTACAGATCTCTGCTTTACAGTAGTGCTCCCCTTCCCAGTGCAGTCAGTAACATGAGTGAAATTATCATCTCTGCATGCATTGCGTTCTCATATTAAGCTTCCCCATCAGGTTATTTTCACCAGTGTATTTGTCCCCGTGCACTTCTGTCTTGCTGCCCTGTACCCCCCAGTGTCAAGTACATACAGAACACTCAAACACACCAGGATTTACCTTATAGATACTGATCCAAAGCTCTCTGTAGGGCTGACTGGGGTAGTATTACTTGACTTTCCAAAGCTGTTCTGACTTTCAGAATGAAAAACAGAGTCCTTCAAGGAATTCCCTTTTCTCATCGTTTTAATGGAGTTAACTGCAGCGTTAGGCAAGTTCAGTTCTAGTGCGATCCTTCAAACACACAGCCTTTCGCTGCTATAGGAAGTGCAATCTTGGTGTGACTCTAGCTCAGGCTAGTTTTTTAAATCAGTTAATGAGTAACATGCTGATGTGACATCATAAGGAGGTTTTCTTTTTTATCTGCAGCACTTGATAGTTTTACTTGGAAACAAAGGTCGTCAAATCTGGGTGCACTTCTATCTTTGGAATGTCATTGTTAATAGCAATAACTTGTTTTGATGAATTGAGAAAAAGAAGGATACATAGAACAAGAACTCTATTTCAAATTGGGTTTCATTGACAAATTTGTAACAAAAACTGTAACATGGTCTGTCATAAATTCTACTTTGCGAATTATCTACCTGTCTCTTAATTGCCCAAGTCTGAATAACATAATTGTATATCCTTCAAAAGTGACTATATCCACCCATCCTGACATGTCAAAATTCTTATATTGCAGTTCTTCAGGGACAAATTGGTGCACATGCATGCATGTGGCTGCTATGAAGTCAAGTCATTGCAGTTCAGCTTAAATACAGACAATCTTTTAATTCTCAGTACCCAAAACCCAACTGAACAAAACTATTTTACATAAACATTTTTTCCATAGGAAATGGCAAACATTAACTACAAACTTGCACAGTTTTCTGTTTGTTGAAGATTACTACAGTGATTAGATTAGTCAAGGAAATTGGAAGCAATGTTTCTTTAGATTGCAAGTCTGGTTATAATACCAAATTAACACCCCAAGGCCTCCAGAAGATCTGTCAAACTTCGTTTAGGGCCTGAATGGTAATAAGCATTCTTCTATGAGACCGAAAAAACATGTGGAACGTAGTATACTCTTTCTGTTCTCAGCATTTATAAACAGATTGTGAAACAATACAAAGGCATTTGCACTGTTCTCAGATTTTACTCGTAAGATCGAAGACATCTTTCTCCGTGTTTGGTTTGAATTTTGTCCCTAGTTCCTTTGCATGACTAAATACCTGGTCTTTGCTTATTTAAATACAAAATTTGTTTTATAATTGGTATTAAGTAAACTGTAATGAAATCTGTAAATGTCAGAAACAACAGGAGAAACTGTAACTATTGAAATTCAGGATTAGCATTATAGCTAAGAAGCAAAGGTAGAGATTAAACAGCAGTTTCCTTGAATGTGAAAATTCTGAATAAAGGTGAGAAGTCTTGAAAGGAAAAGGCAGAAAAGGAGTGAAAAACACACCCTTCATCATCTTGGGTATTCTATGTGAAGTAGAAAAAACTGAACGCTTGTATGCAGGAGTAGTATTTAAGCTGATGAAATTGAATTTTTTCTCTTAAATGTTCTGAGTTCATGCCTCCTTCAGTAGCTATGCTATACGTGTTTGATTTCCTGATGTCTAGGCCTTTTTGTTACTCTGATTCTCTTGATCCTGTGTGATCATAGACTACAAATGCAGGGCTGTCTAGATAGGCAAAGTCTTTGTAGTTTACTCCTCCTCCATAAAACAAGTGATACAACCTTTAACAAAGTAAACAAAAGCTGTTTTTCTCCTGTAGGCAGAAGGAGAATTGGCCTTGGCTCTGTTGCGTTGTTCAGATCTATCTAGTTAGGATAGGAAGTATTTATTCTTTTTAAAGAAACAAACATCCTTAAAACTGATTAGAAAACTTCAGTGATATAGTGAGCTTGTAAGTTATTAATTTGAAGTATTTATCTTTGAAAACAATCTGTTTGTATAACAAAATACAACGAAAACCCTTCATTAAAAGAATGCAGCTGCATTCCTTCTGTATGTTAAAGAGCAAATACAGAGAGAGGACAATTTAATTTTTCCCTGAATGGGTAAGTGCAGGAACATGTTTAGCAAGAGACAACCATAACGTGATTTCTTCCCTTCAATTTCATTCCTTGCTGTTGTCCACAAAACAGTTCCCTTACAGAGTACCGTGCCTCCCTTGTAAACTGCTATACTCCATCACATGCTACCACAAGTCTGTGCTTACCAGCCTGCAATTACATGACCACGTAGTGTATGCCTGTACTGAAGGGCTTCTAGGTTTGCCCGTGCTAGTGCTATACTAACCAGGTCTGGTACTCAGCTGGTGAGTTGAGTGCTTTTGTGGCTACACAGCTGGTATTACTGAGTTAGTTTAGGATTAGCTCAAGCCCGACATAGAATCATAGAATCATTTAGGCTGGAAAAGACCTTGAAGATCATGAAATCTAACCATAAATGTAACAGTGCCAAGTCTACCATATGAACTTTGCTGCAGTGACACTGGTGGTATGTATGGCCATGTGAGGAAAAACAGGCTTTTGTGACACTGACCTGAGACTCTTACCGCTGCTGCTTATTAAGAGGGCTCATCTTTCTTGAGTGTGGCAGCGGTAACTGCCTGGATTGATAGAAGAGGAGCAGGCAGGAATAGTGGTGGACTTGGCAGTACTAGGTTAATGGTTGAACTCGATGATCTTAAAGGTTTTTTCCAACCTAAACAATTGTATAATTTTGTTGTTTGTATGTATATATGCACTTCTGGTGGGAATGGAGAGGTACAGTGCTGGTAGTGATGTCATTATATGCCCAAGGGATGGAGCTTTCCTCCGTATTATCAGGCTCAGACAAACTGTGTTTGCTATTGATTTCTAGTGCCTCTGCACAGCTGTGATCCCGAGACATTTTGGAGATTGTTTTGGGACTGGAAAAGAAGGAGGTAGTAGTTTACATTTAGGAGGCCAGGAGGGCTGACCTGATGGTGCCTGTGTAAAAGACAAAACTTGAATTCATGCCATTTTTATTGGAAGGGGATCTAAGCTGTATGATCAGCCTCAGGACAGTCATATCTTGATGCAAGCTGATACAAACCTTTTAGTTTGTAATCCCTATGCAGCTTTTTAAAGCACTCCCTCCCTCTTTGTCTTTCTGATTCCTGATGTCCATAAAATTTTCCAGGAGAGGTTTAGATACCTACAGAAATGTTACCTATGCAAGCATGTGGCAGATACAGTACTTATTTTTCTTAGCTGCTTGCTTCACATCTTTTAGCAGTACTTAACGGACACCAGTATCTTTTCTCTTTCTGATGCAGTGGATCAGGTGTGGGGAGAAGTTGATACTCCTGATGGTGTGGCTATCTGCTGACATGGACTTCTCCCCAGAGACTTGTTCGTCATGTTCTGAAGAAATTGGTAGCTCAGTGGCTTGTAAAATTGAGTATGTGTTTTGACTCTCTCCCTTGCTGTCTCATAAAAACAGCTTTCCCCTTTTATTTCTTATTTCTTTTCCGGTAACCTACTTTTCTTCAACCCTGTGTGCAGATTTGGCCAAGTGTATCCTTATTTTTGTTGTTTACCAAACTATGCCCTTTAATTCTGACCTTTGTCACTGACACTCTGTTATCTCCTGCCTGCTAGACTCTATCTTGTGGAGTCTAGCACTGTTGCAATTGTTTTTGATATGCAGACAGAGGGGAAAAAAAAAGTGATTGGTGTCCTTGAACCTCAAACAGTTTTATTCTCAGTCTGCAACATCACTGAAAGGTTAGAATTTTTCTGGAAAAATCTATAATTTTCTTTTCTTCTGTTATCCACATGACTGCTATGCATTTTTTTTCAAAGTGACTTCCTCCAGGAAAAAAATATTTATTTTTGATTTCTCAATCCCTGAAGTATTTTTTCTGAGACTGGGAAATATATTAGCAATTCCAATTGCATTGCACCTATTTTAAGTCCCTATGTCTTTACTAAAATGATCTCATGTTATTGGATGGGATGAAAAAAATTATGAATTCTGGGTGTTTAGAGCGAGAACTTTCATTTATGCTAGAAAAGCCTTGGTGCCTTGTGACAGGTAACTGCTAAGAAACTGCATAAAGATTGCAAGTTGAAGTGATGATAAAAGGAGACATTAAACAAAAAAGGCAAAGAGATGGCTGGAAATATATTCTGAACAAACCATTCCATTTTATTACCATCCAAGAATGAATCAAATCAATAATAAACCAGCCGCTGTACTTGTGGCAGAATGTCATATTAGTGATTTGAGGTGGTAGTGAATGTTTTTATGTACAATCTTATAAGAGTTTACATCTTGGCTGGAGTGCAGCCACAAAACCTTACAGATTTTGTAATAAAGAGCAGGGGAATGGATGAGTGGGTGTTCCGTCAGTTTGTTCGGAGTCTCAGAATTTACTAGGCCTGTAAATCAGAGTAAGACTTCATAATTAGTCTGTTATGATCCCCTGAATATTTTTTTTGGGGGGGGAGGAAACAACATTTAACTAGTAGCCTAAAGCACTGAGTTCTTGCTTTATGCATTTGGCTTGCATAATTTTTGTTTTCTATGGTATGTAAAGAAGCAGCTGCTCTGACTCAGAGCTGACTGTCTTTCATGGTTAGGATCGCCTCCAGTTTTTGTTTTCTTTTTTCTTTTTTTTTTTTTTCCTGCCTGGACCAAGCCTGTGCAAAAACAAGTATTTTTTTTCTCCGAGTTGTACATTTGAAAAGTGTACCTTTCCACAGATAATTCCAGAATGCAATATGGATCAGATCTAGTTCACTATAAAATCTGTTTGGACATGTTTTAGATAAGTTTTATATCTAGGTTCCTATATTCTGTTCCTCTTTCTAGTCTCAAACTTCTTGGGTTTCCTCTTGAACTTGTGTTTGATCTGTTCTATCCTATGTTTAGTCTGCCATAGTGAGATACACTCAGTTTGTATACAGTGCGTTTGGAGTTGTACCTCCTTAAACTCACACCTGTGAGTATGTCACATGCTACAGGCAGATACCTAGGATTGCTGCGGCTCCTTCTGTGCTGCTCTGAATGCCGGATGAGAGCAGAACTGGTGTAATCACAAACACATTTACAGAGCGAGCTGACAGAAAACTGTCAGCGGGTCAGGTGCAGCAAGAGGTAGATGAAAATGTAGCACAGGAGAAATAACCTAGAGGTATATAGGAATGAGTGAATAGTGTGGTGTCCGTGTTTGTGGAAGCCAGTGACTGTTTTTCTCTTTAGTAATCTTGTTGTAGGAACATGCACTTAAAACTATGTTTTTTTTGATCTCTGTCATGGTGGTCACCTCAGTAGATGCCATTGTGCTTACTCATGTGTCAATGCTCACCACCTTCCCCCTGGTACTCCCTTGTGCTCAGCTTCTGGAGCCGCACAGATGGGACTTAACCACTTGGGGTACTCAGGCGTATCTGTGTTCAGGAGCCTCTCCTTCCAGACAGGAAAGAGTTTTTTAAAAAAACAAACCCACACCCAACTAACTTGGAAGAAAGCCATTGGAGTGGAGAAGAGAGCCTCATGTGGTGGGATTATGTAAAGGAAACTGACTTGGAAGATGGAGTTTTGGAAGATTTTCTTGGAACTCTAGGAAACTCTGAAGTCTTAAAATTTAGTTTGAGTTTGTTGCACTGTGTGAATGAAAGACTTGGGTCTCTTAGTAACAACACAAAAATACATTTTTTGGTTCATTGAAGGACTCCTGATGCCAATAATGTCTGGCCTGAGGGGCTTGGGTGAGGATGAGAGTATAAACTCTGTGGTAGGAACAAGAGAATACAGGCATGTGAAGCAAATAAGCTACTAGCATCTCATTTGTGTAGGGTGCTTCTCATTTGAGTAAATGGGCCATTCTTTGCCTTGATGCTTGCAGGATATGCTTTAAAAAGGTAAAGAAATTCAGCTTTGTAAATGGCTGCATTTCTCCTTGAAGTCATGTCTAGTCTTGCAGTACTATCAGTCCAAGCATTAAAAAAAAGTGAATTTATGTTCTTCTCGACTCTCCCCTCTCTCCTCTTCTCCCATCTACCTCTCCCTCTCTCCCCCCCATGTCTCCCCACAGTCCTCCATCCTCCCCCCTAGCAGTGTAAGAACATAATCATAAAACAAAAACCCCAACAACTTTTTCTTTACATACTTGAATCTGGTGAGTTTGTCAAGGTTATGTTTTCAAACTTTCTGTGGTAACAATGAGAATTACTGTCAGGCCTAGAGTACATTGTTGCTAAGAACGAGGAGTGGCAATATCTTGAGGAAGGTAAACATATTCCAGGAAATTTAAGCACTTCAGACCTGGTTTTCTGTTCCTTGTAAGTGGCGACTTACTGCTCTGATGTAGAACCGATGAGAAAATGGGCCCAGCTGTTAAATTCCCTTCTTGCCTCTTACCATGTATTTATGGTGCTTAGCACAAACAGTAAGAGGGAAGTTTAATCTTACGTGATTGCACAGTAGAGTACCTCCTGAAAGTGAAATAAAAATATGTTTTGTTAAAAAAACTCTCAAATGTCATTTCAGATAGAAATTTCTATCCCTTCATATGCAAGTATCTGTTTTAATCTGCTTTCTCAGTGCAACCATGTTAAAAGCAAAAGTTTTTTGCCCAGGTATGAGAATTAGAAGGAGATTTGTCATGTTGAAAGGGGAACTATGGTTTGTTTAGATGTGGCTCTTTTCTTTTTAAGGTTATATTATATTTAGCTATATATGTGATTTAAATTGCATAAACCTTGTGTCTGTCTTTCTTGAAGGGCAAAGAATAGCACAGAAATTACACTGTTCAAAACTGTTTCAGAAGCAAACTTCCTGTTTGCAACCTGGGTATTTTGTTGGGTTTTGTTTTTGTTTTCCCCTTGATTTGCTTAACTTCTTCCATTCCAAAACCCTCCTAGGTGTTGTGCCTGAGTTGCTGTACATATTCGTCCTGCTTAGAGTATTTGCCGAGTTGACTGACACCATCCCTCTCCTGACATTGTGAACGCAGTTGCAGTAACACGGTTTAGCTCTTGTGACTCTGCACTTGTGAGACTGGCAATCCGGACCTCTCGGGTTCCTTCTATCATGAGAGGAGACAGAAAAATACCTGAACTGAAGGTGTCAGTGAAGGCTGCTGCTGAAAAACACCGGCGGGGTTAGCTGGACTCTCGTCATCTCGGTAGCCGTGGAGCCTGCCGCCTGCTGCTGCGTCTGCTCAGTAGGTCAGGCTGCCTAGCGGGGCCGCAGAGAGCGAGGGAGGCTGCAGCATTCCTGTGATAAAGGTTGAGGCGTTGCTCACGTGTGTGTAGCTTTCTTTTTTTAAAACGTTTTTGTCTGAAGCCGGTAGGTGTACAGTTTGCAGCCTAATGGGAGGATTATTTGAAGCACATGTCAGTGAAAACTGATTGTTGTGCCATTATTTACCATTTAAGAGAGTTTGCACCACATCAGCTACTTATAAAGAAACTGCAATTATACAGTGATAGGTTATAACAATAGAGCCTCATTAGTCTAAAATACCACTTTGAATGTTCTAATGAGGAGCTTAAAACATTGTACAAACAGCACCTAATGAAGTTAATGACACCATTGAGAGCTCAGTAACAGTAGACCTGTTTTTACAGTTACATTAAGTGAAACTTGAACACGTGAGGGTATTCGGGGAAGGTTAAAGGAACTTGGCTAGTTTCACCAACTAATCTATTCAAGCCACCCATGTCACTCAGGTAAGTGAGGCAGGGAGAGCCTTCAAAACGTCAGGTCTTCAGTTTGACCAGTGATTCAGGACTGTGTCCTTGGTGTACCTATTACTTCAAATGAATTACATAAAGCTATTGTTTGGCTTAAATGAAATGAACCGTGGTCATTTTGGTCAGTTCATCTCTGCATGCCTTCTTCAAATGATGGTAACTGGGGTTAGTTTGTTAGAAACGGTGGTGGCATCACAATTTTTTTCATTTGTTTTTTTTTTTTTTTTTGGCTTACTTGCTGGTTTTGTTGGTAACCTTTAACATTTTTGTCCATTGTATATCAAAAAGATTGAATTAAACCTCTGCAGTCATACTTAGGATCAGCTTTTGTTTATAATCAGAAATGTTGGTTTGTTTAAGAAGTTTTTTTTTATGTCAGCCATTCTAATGTAATATTAATCATATAGCCTTAAAAATGCTGTTAAAACTTCCTCGTTTATACTAGGTTCTTGAGGTGTGATTGTAACTTTGCATGTATAATAGTAGTTTTCATCAGCACATCGCTCTCTGTGTATTGCTATTCAGGCTAACCCTTGATTTGTTCTTTGCTTAACATGTTCACCCTAACTTTGGGGTTCAGCCTTGTTTCTGAGCTTTCACTTAGAAGCTAGGAAAGGTAGATTGTAATGTGATGCTTCACTGACCATCTGCAATTGCTGTCTTGAATTCTCCTGTAACTTTATTTAGGCCTTTGGCAATAAGACAGTTTCTAAATTCTGTTGAAACTGCTAATCATTAAACCTCCCCACTGTTCTTTACTGTGATTCTTATCTTTTGTGATGCAGTCTGCTGTAAAGCTTCCCTAGCACTCCAATTTGTTATACTTCCCCTTGTAATCCTAAGTATGTATAATTTTTTTCTTTTGCGTGTTGCCTTCTTTTTCCAGGAAGAAATAATGACTTTTTGTGATTTGACTGCCATTTTTACACCACAATTTTCTGAAAATACAATCTTCCCCTTTGTACCGCCCCCCCCCCCCCCCCCCCCCCCCCCCCGCCCCTTTGCCCTCAAGAGTATGGAAGGGCATAGACTATTACTTTGAAATTCAGGTGGAATAGGCCATCTGGGAAAAAAAGCCTTTCTGTGCAGTGGACTTACGACATTTATTTGTGTATAAACTGGATAAAGTTCAGGTTTTGTTCCCTATAATCTATTTTTTTTAACCCACAATGTAAATTATATTTTCTGTGTAAATTATTTTCAATCATGTTGGCTATTTATTTGAATTAATAAAGTAAGAAAACTCACCAATGGTGTTATGTAGTATTTGGTTGAAAAATACACTATCACTGGAGAAGCCTAAGCTTTGATTTATTTTAGAGAACAACAGGTAAAAAAAGAAAACACTTCTCCAAGCTTGTAACACTAGGGCAAAGTTTAGTTTTGTGACCTAATGTTGCCTCAAGAAAAAGATGTGATGGAGCTGGTACCACTTCCACGGGTGATAAGGAGAAAGCTGATAAAATACTATTCTGAAACTTCACTCTGCTTTCTTCTTCTTCTTTTTTTTTTTTTAAAAAAAAAAAAAAACCAAAACCAAAAACAACGCTCCCCTCAGTGAATATGTGAGTATTTTCCTAGTCCTAATTTTCTAGTTGGGAGCCAAAGGCACTAAATACGCGGTCGAACAGCACCACCTCGCGGGTCCTGGCACCCCGGTGTCCGGTGCGACCAGGCCGTCGCTTTCCGCTTCCCGCCGGGCCGGAGGCGGGGACCCCGCGCCCGGAGCTCCCTTGCTGGTGCTGCAGCCACCGGTTCCCCTTGGCTTGGGTTGGCGGCTAATACAAATGATAAATTGCAGATCCTCCCGTCAGTTTTGCAAACAGTATTGCAAAATTTAGTGCATGAATTTTCTGCAGCATGAGGTGAGTTCAGGAGATTTAATAATTCATTTATTTATTCTAAAAACTGTTCTGATAACATTGTGTTTAAAGAGCAACCTTTACAGATATTCCCCATTTGAGAATGCTGTTATTACCTCTGCAGTGCACTTACTGATAGTTAGCGCAACTCTTCAGCAATGGTCTTTCTTCCAAAGAAAACTTTTTCTGTTGTGATCCATTAGCCCTTCTGACTTTCATAAAATGATGCCTAAATGTAGTTTGGTTTGCAAGAATAGGAGTTGAATCTGGGCTAGGGTGTTGAGCCAAGAATGATGGAACAAATGAGAAAGTTGGGATCTGAATGCAGCCGGATGTCGAAACGGGTGCTTGGTAGTTTACGTGTGAGTTGTTTGCTAGTTTTAATGCAAAATGACAGTAAGAAATTTACAAATTGGAGGAAGTCTCATATATTTTATCTATAGAAAAACTGTTTGTTGTGCTGCTTTTTATTCAATGTTGTCTACATTTTGTAACGACTTTGCACATTCTACATCTGAGAATATTGCATAACAGAATAAAACATGTGTCCACCTGGTATGATCGAGTACTAGCGAGATCCTCCTACATAAGCTGTAGGTCATTTGTGATGGGGATGTTTGTGGTTTGTTTTATATTATAAGGGAAGCTGTGAAAGTTATGGTGAATAATTCACACATTGCATAGGTGAATTAATAGCCTGAGCCTTCGAAAAAAGAGAAGAAGGGGGGGAAGGGAACATTTGGGCATGTGTATAGTTCTGAGAAGGCTAGTTAGCTGTAGAACTGCTGAGTCTGTGCACTGCTTTAGCTTCATCAGCTAGTAGGGTATAGTTGTCGTGCTTTTTGTTTTTTTATCCCTGGTCCTCTGAGAGGGTAGTTCTCTAATCTAATCTCTCATCTAATTCATATGCAAGACCTTCAAAATGTTAGGTGTTTGGTATGTTAAATCACACATCTGAAACTAAGGTGATCTGATCATGAAATGAGATAGTTGAATTGTGTTGAGGGGAAAAATCAGTGGAGGTTCAGCTCTAATCTGGATTTAAAAAGAAGAATTGTTTTTATGTATGCTAGGGAATTCATGCTCAGTCATAAAGCCTTTGTGATGACTGTGCAATCCATACCTTGTCTGCTTTCTGGAATACACCTGTTAGGATGGTGAATGCTAATCCAGGCTGCCTGTTGTATGATACAAGTTTGCAGATTCAGATAACACAGTAACCCGGCAGTGGATCAAAGCTGGTGTGAAGGCTGTTGCCAGGCTTGTGTATGGAGAGGGCCCATTGATAACAGTGCTTCATTTGGTAGGTGGTGCGCAGGAACGTGAATAGGACGTAGGGCTGACAGATGTCTGGGAGTAATCCAGTGATCTGACTTCTGTTGCTTTTTCCCCTGCAGCAGTATACCTAATGATGTGATGCTATTCACTTGTTTCACATGGAATGCTCATCTTGGATTTCTTCATATGCACAGATGCACTTACTCTAGTTATTACTTACTGCTTTCGTGGTTCCTCTTAGTGCTAAAAGATGAAGGAGTATGGTAGTAGTAGAACATATTGACAGAATGAATCTGGCTGTAAACATGCATAACAATCTTGCAGCAATATTCTGCTGGAAACATTGAGCTTGCATAGCTGAATGCAGCCCCACCCACTCAAAGCTGGAGAAATAGAGGTGACACAATCCTAAAGCTGATGTAGAAATATGTAAAATATTGATTGGTTTTAGCAAGGAGTGCTACTCCTTGAATACTCGAAATTCCATGTGGAACTGAGTATGCATCTTGAATTCTGAAAATTCAATGGAAACTTAGCACTAGAATTATTTATAGGGGGAAAAAAAAAGTTTGTGTGATTTGCCTGTTTGGCTTTCTTTGGGTTTAAAAAAACCCCCTCACTGCCTGGCAAAAAAGACTCCGAACTTGCTTTTAGCATCTTTGGAACCAAAAGTCTCTGAACAGCATTTTATAAATTACCCTTTCTCAAAGGGGATGGGTTGAAGAGGGATCAGAAATACCAACATTGCCATAAAATATGGGGAATTGTTCTTGTTTACCTTTCCTTCATCTGCATTTATCTGTTCATGAACCCTTGGCTTTTGAAGACTTCATCTCCTGCAGTCTTCATCTCCTGATCTGGAGACTGAATTTTTCTGCCTGCTTGCATTTGCATCGTATTTACCTTAAACTTTTTATACTTTTGCTTATCAGAATGAGCTTTGTGGACCTGAGAAACAGTACTGCACAAACTAAAATAAGGATTGAATGTGCTTGAGTTCTGTTTCATTGTAAGTGCTAAATTTCATGGGTTTGTTACAGAGATATAGGACCAAGCATAATTTTAGTGGACATTGTGTCTTGGCATGGCTCCTTTTGTACTCAACCAGAGCGGGAGCATTGAGGCTGCAAGAAATTTTGCTGCATGTTTTCCAGATCTGGCTATTAGTATATTTTTTTTTCCCTCTGTTAAATTGCATCCTTATTCTTACAGGTTTCCTTTTCCAAGTTTTCACAGGTTTTGTTGAAAAGAATGATGTCTTTGGAGTATTTAGAAAAGTATTAAAAAAGCTGGCACAAGCAAGTGCTGATCTGATCAGGAAAAGTGTACATGTTTGTTACAGAATTATAACAGCAATTTGAAACAGAGCATTTTTCAGTCTGTATAAATAGTCTGTGTATATCTATCTGTATATAATGTCTGCGGAGGGAGAAGCAGCTCTCAAATCAATGAGAACTGCTTTGGTGGGCTTTTTTATTTTTTATTTTTTATTTTTTATTTTTTATTTTTTATTTTTTATTTTTTATTTTTTATTTTTTATTTTTTATTTTTATTTTTTATTTTTTATTTTTTATTTTTTATTTTTTATTTTTCTTAACTGTCTCACTGGTGAAGTAGATTATATATGCTTGACACTCATCCTGGTTCGCTTTGTGATTTAACTTGATTTTAAGTGTTATGTTAGGGATGTGAAGAATGTACTCAGTTTGTCATACACTTAAAAGTCTATCTGGAATTCCTGGCTTGCATGCTGGCTAAGCTCTAATAGCAAATTAATTTTCTGGCTGGATTGCATTGAAAAAGTGTGTATTTAATAGCTTGCTTCCTAAAAGCATGCACCACACTTACTTTGACATCTGGTTATTGGAAGTGCCTGAGGAAAAAACCTGTTTTTTCAGTAAGTGAAAAACCTGTTTTTTTAAAGCAAGTAAACTTAAACAGTTTAAAATACTTTAATTCTTCAGGATTTTTGTGTGTATTGTCTGTTTGTGCTACCCAAAACTACACAGGGACACTCTGAAAGCAGCTTTTCAGATTGTAGGAGCTTGCACTCTGTGACAACTGAAGAACAGAGTATTTCATATCCTTTTGATTCTTTCCCTGAGGAAAGTAGTTCTTCAGATATTTCAGTGTTGAAAACAACATCTCACCCCCTGTGTCTTTTGTTGTTGTTGTTGTAACAACTGGATGTGCTAGTGCACACTAGGAAGGACTCAGAGGTGGTTTGATTTCGTAGTATGCTTGATTTTATTGTATCACAGAAGCCTCTGTGTGCAGGAAGGCAGAAGGGTATCACCACGCTCCCTGTGACAATCAACAGCATTGGCAAGAAAGAACTATTAATTTTGGTGATGCTTTCCATGTTACTTACTGAATGGACTTCATTCTAATAAATATAAAACTCTTCCCTCATCTGGCAGTCAATCAAAATGCAGGCATTTGTGTACTGCTGGAAAATTGGCCTTTCAGCTCATCTCATGGAAATCAAATCCAAAGTGTGCAGATGGTGATACGTAATCTCCAAGGCCTGTAACAAAGCTAGATAAAGCTGCTAGCTGAACATGCCTATGTTTAGTTGTCCTCAAAGGAGCTTCAGCTGGTGTATGAAATTCACGGTGCTTTGATTTCATTCCAGAGTTCAGACTACCCAGTCTGTAAAGGGTAAAGAGGCTGCTGGTGAAATGTGCAAGGTGTGCAGCCAAGAGAGCAAAGTTCTCCTGGCCTGCATTGCTTATACTGAGGGTATGTAGCAAAGGTTGCTTTGGGTTCTGTCTTGCCTTTTATTTTGGGGGGGGCGCAGCGTCAAAATACATGCCTGCCCTATGATGCTTCAGCTTTTATTCTTCATATCTCATTCAGTTTCTGTACAGTTGTTTTGGTTTTTTTAATAAAACACGTTGTGCTTTTGCTGTACTTAACAGACCAATTGTCTCTGCAATTTTACACGTAGTTTCAAAAGCCATTCTAAACTGAGCTAATGACTACACCGTTAAAATGTTGGTTTATCTGAAGATACAGCTAATACTGGAAAAAGGACAGTTAAAGAACTTGAAAGGTGATTTTTTTTAATAGTGTACACAAGTTTAGGGTTTGTATAATTCAAACGCGGTTTTTAATCAAGTAGTTCTGTAGCTTGAATGATCAGGAATTGGCTTTCATTTTGTCGGAAATTAAGGTGCAAAGAACTGAGGCTTGCTAGTGAAGTACAGTTTCCATTCTTGAATCTTATTGTTAGGACATGATTTCAACAAAATAATGGAACAGAAGGAGAAGGCAAGTATAGCTGCACACCCTAAACAGTGAGGACCATTTGTAAACTTCCAAATTTTTATTCAGATGCCTAAATGCTGTGATTTTGAGTATGTCCTTGTCATTTTAGGTATGTTTTCAGGCTGGAGGTCTGCCCTTGTACGCATGCAGATGAAACAACTATTGCAAAAAAAAACCCCAAAACCACCCCCAAAACCCAAAAAACTGCTGAGAGAGCGAATTCCTTGCCTTAGTATTCCCCTAATGCTAGACCGCAATAAGGGGACCCATTTTACTGGAAAAGTAATGTGAAAAATATGGGCAGCCTTACAAATGCAACCAAGGTGGCATTGTACCCATGATCCCCAATGCAGTGGGGCTGCAGAGAGAAAAACCTCGCATTTTAAAACACAGTTGGGAAAAAATTCTGCAGACACTGGCCCAAAGTGTCTGGATGTGTTACCTCTCCCACTAATGTATATATAAGAAGCACTGTGAATAGAAAATATGGGCTGTTACCTCACCAGAATTTAATGGGCAGACCCATGTGATTGTCTCACTCAGCCCTCCCTGCATTCAAACATAAAACTAACAGATAAAGCTCTTCTGAAATATTGTCAGCTATTAATGAAATGTTTTAAGGACTTCCCACAGACTGCTGAAAGATGCTTTACCAGAACCCACCACTCAAGTCTGTCACGCATTGAAATCAGGAGACTGAATCTACATTTACAGTCTTTATTTATACAATCTTTATGCAGACTTTACACAGTCTGCCAGTGAGAACATGTGCATCAGCTGCACTGGAAGGGACCTTATTGGTACTGGTAATTACTGATGCTGCAGTCATGTGCGAGGACCTGCTTGATGAATACGTGCTTCCCAGGGTAAAAGGGTCATACCATCTTCAGACACGACACAGAGCATATCACCTGTCACAGCAGAGCTGGATTATCTGGATGAACATGCTTTGATGAAATGTCAGCAAAAGTACAGTCTACAGCCCTGAAAATAGACGTTGGTGACCTTGCTATCATTAGAAACTGTTGATTGTTTTTAGAAATTGTAGCTCAGTGTTTTGCATTTGGTTTTATTTTATTACAGGTCATATACTAATCTATAAGAATTGTTATGTGGTGAGACCTTAAAAATGAAAGATTATAAGGAGTATGTGACTCTGAAGCCTGTAAGACACTGCCTGCTGACACTTGTGCGTTAAAATGTTTCTCTTTTTTTTTCTTGGTGTTTCAATACATCCAGGCCTCTCCTGAAAAGACGGACACAATTTACCCCAGCATAACAAAAGATAAAACACTCTTCGCAAAGTACTTTTTTTTTGAAAAACTGGCTTCCACCAATCTGCATTATAATCACAACTATAAAGGGCTGTAAGTGTATCTGCTGTAATGAGAGAGATGGTAATGCTGTCTCAGCCTTACAGTTAGAGGCACAGTGAGCATCTCAGGTAGCCCTGCAAAACAGAATGGCATTTGATTATGTGCTTGTCACGGCAGGAAGGTATTTGGATACTGCTTAACACCACTTGCAGCACAGATGCAGATGATGATCAGAGAACAGAAATGGACAAACATGAAATTTGAGGTAATGTTCACATACTGGTGAAAAACTGTTTTGACTGGTGAAGATGGTTCCTGGACTGGAAAGGATGGTGAGAAAAAATGACTTAATATAGCATTGAGGTACATATACATATTGAGCATATACAATGGGGTTTGTTAACTTCAGTGCTTGTGCATGTATTAGTTCAGTTGATCTTACATTGTAGCCAATTAGTATGTTATAGAGCATAGCAAAAAGCAAGCAAGGACCAGAACAAAAATGCCGAATTTGTTAAGAGGCTAAGGAAGAAGAAAAGGAAGAATTGCTTGTACTAATGACTAAAAATGATTATAAAACCTAGAGGCAGGAAAGAATGATGGGCCAACATGGCCCACATGTTGGTCGATTCCAGGTTCCCACAGGTGGTGGACTGGGTGTCTGTGTCTGCGGCCATTCTACCATGTCTTACCCTACACTGTAAGAGAAAGAGACCCTTATCTGAAGGTGTCTAAAACTAAGCTGTAAACAAATGAAGAAGAGAGAAAAGGGAATAAAATTATGTGTGGTAAAGCAAATGATTTTGGAAATGGAAATTGGGAGCAAGAAGCTTAAGGAGAAATCTGAAAGGTCTGCAGTGGTGAATGTGTGAGTAATTGCTCATGAAAGGACAGAATCTGCAGGGGATATTCAAATTGTAATTGCCCAGGCATGGAAGGCCCAACTACAAGAAAAGGTCAAACTGTCTGGAAGCAGAGATGTCAGTGACAGTAGGACTCCCTCTAGGGGGGTGAAGTTTCCCTTGGTGATAAGAATCAGCCTCAGTGCTGTCTTGTAGCTCTCCTGGAACAGGAGTGCTCAGGCGCCGCCTCTGGTCAGCAGAGCAGGGCTGGTGGATGGTCCTAAGGCAGGGCTGAGGTGCCCCATTCATATGATTGCTGCCTGGGAAAAGCATTTCCAAGTCCATCTGAAAAACCCAAAGGGAAATACAGGAAGCCAGAAGGCAGCTACTGGGGGTGTTTTATCACCAAAGCCAAGGAATGTCCAGGGGAAAGGAGACACCCCACAAACCCAGCAGGCTGGGCAGTGACAGCAGCCCCAACCCTGCCCATCACAGCTCTTGCCCAAGCATGCTCTCAGGAGGGAGCTCCAAAGCCACCACTACAGCAAAGAGGGCAGCGACACTAATGGATGTGGGGGAAGTGCCCAGCTGGATAACCTCCACCATGGGACACTGTGATGCCTAACGCTGCAGCCCTCCCTCTCCCTCCCTGGCCGCCAGCTCCTACCGACAACGGGACACAGCACTGCCCTGGCATCACCTACACCATTTCAAGACCGTTGGATTTACCGCTCCACTCTCAAGTCCAAACACCTGCAGCTCTGGAAATGACAAGCAACAACCGCTATTCAGCAGCAGCTCCTTTGGCTGCTGCAGCATGCCAGCACATGGGCGCCAGGCTCTGATGTCACCGCCATTAGGCACAGCATCATGGAGACATTTGAGAACTTCCACTTAGTACCCACAGCCAGCTGGTGCCAACTCGTTAGTGCTTGCTGTCTGGCCGGACCAAGCCCAGCTGCCCAGAGGAATGCCTACAGCTAGGCACCACTTTGGTCTAACCCTGACAGCCATCTCCAGGAGAAATATCATCTGCTTCTGCTCTGGATGGGCTTGTTGATTCGGCCGACTCAGCTTCTCCTGTCCCTTCAAGATGGGACGAAAGCGCACCTTGTGATGCTGATCTAGCATTCCTCAAGGATGAAAATAATTTCCAAGCATGCAGCCAGGGCCACAGCACCAACAGAATTCATTTTTCAGAGGAGACCTCTGGTGACGCTGATGACTTTGCATCCCTCGCCTTTCCAAAGCAGCTCTGGAAGATGCTCCAAAGCCACCGGTTTCAGTCCATTTGGTGGGTTGTTGATGGCACCTTTGTTGCCACTGATGAGGAAGCCTTCCAAAAGAAAGTGCTGGCACAGAAAGAACCTCGTAGAGTTTTTGAAACTGGCAGCACGAAAAGCTTCTTTTGTGAGCTCCACCTCTATGGATTTTGCAAAAGTGCCACACGACTAAAACCACTGACTCGCTTGGTGATTTTCTGGCAGAAGCAGCAGTACCTTCTGCTCATAGCAAGGTACATCACTTCGCCTGTGTGTGAACTGACTCTCATAGTAATTGTGGTGCCAAAGCTTCACCTTCCAGTAACATAAGCCTTGGCAACACAGAAGAGGAGGATAAGGGCAAGAAATGCTCAGAGATTCATTCCTTTCTCAGCGCACTTCTCAGGTGAAAACACAAGGGTGGTCATTCCTTAACAGAACCAGAGCATAACTTCTTGCTCAGCCTAAGCTTTAGGTTTCAAATGCCCAATAGACCTTTTCAGGACCCACGCTGGTCTTTTGCTGTTACAAGGCTCAGTTGTCCTGCCTTGGTGTTTCCCCACCTCCAAAGACTGGCAACCAACTCTTCTTCTTGCATATTTTAGTTACTCTTCTACTACAACCTCATCTTGAAGAGAGATGATCCCCGCTCACTTGAGAGGTGCAAGAAAGAGTTGGCCACCAGAGGAGAGCAGCAGCTGCATTTCCACCGGTGCCAGCTCTGGAGGAAAACCACTCCAGAGGCAGCCCAGATGTGCAGCGCGGGGGTGCAGCCGCTGCTGCCAGACCTCGCGCCCCCTCCCTTTCCCTGCCACCGCAGCGCAGCCAGGCCCTGCCCGGCCCCCAGCAGCGGCTCCTGCCGCCCCTGCCCCTCCAGCCAGCCAGGGCACAGCTCCCACGGACAGCCGGGCACCTGCACAGAGGGCCGGGGTCTCCCGCCCTCCTGCCCCTGCACCGGGCGCAGCGGCCCTGCCGGCCCCGGGGCTGCCCCGCGGCCTCACCTCGGGCACCTGGGGTTCCCGTGGCTGTCCACGCTGGCAGCAGCCCCTGCTCTGGCCGTGCCAGCGCCACCGAATGCCCACTCCCCAGCCACCCCTCGCTGCCCAGTTGCACTGTAAGCCAGACTCTGCAGGTGCAGGCTTTAGGAAGTAGCCTTCCCCCGTCCCTCTCCCCTGCCTCCAACACAAAGATAAGAATTCTGGGCTTCCAGCTGCATTTATGCCTAGTTATCTAACGGATAATCATATAGGCCCACAGTAGTTTTCCTCTTGAGCAACTTTAAGAAAAACAATACAGAAACACCACAAAATTTGGAGCTTAATAAATAACAAAATTATTTTTCAAAGAAGGTGAACTTAATAAAATTCAGACTCAGATATGTACACGTGCACTGCTTTGCATTGATTTCTGAGCCATGCAAATGATAGATTCCAACAAGCATGTTGTGACTCCTACTACCAACATTTCATTAACCCACACTATGCTGCCAGTAGTCAACTCATTTTTTCATAAATCTGCCTAGTTTAATTTGCAATAGCATTATAAGTGGAAGTCCAATAGTTAAGTGTGCCAGGTATGAGTGTTTTCAGTGCAATTGGGTCATGATCCTGATGACAGTGAAAGCAAAGAGAAAGAATTTAAAAAATGATCAGTTTCAGAAAAGAAGGGTGGAGGGGGATGGGTAGAGGGCCTGTGTAGGCACCTGATGGCCAGCCAAGGCCAACCCACCACATCATTCATGCCTAAGTCTTAGTGAGTAAGTACCTAAGAAAGGAATGAATCTCTGAGCATTTCTTGCCCTTATCCTCCTCTTCTGTGTTGCCAAGGCTTATGTTACTGGAAGGTGAAGCTTTGGCACCACAATTACTATGAGAGTCAGTTCACACACAGGCGAAGTGATGTACCTTGCCATGAGCAGAAGGTACTGCTGCTTCTGCCAGAAAATCACCAAGCGAGTCAGTGGTTTTAGTCGTGTGGCACTTTTGCAAAATCCATAGAGGTGGAGCTCACAAAAGAAGCTTTTCGTGCTGCCAGTTTCAAAAACTCTACGAGGTTCTTTCTGTGCCAGCACTTTCTTTTGGAAGGCTTCCTCATCAGTGGCAACAAAGGTGCCATCAACAACCCACCAAATGGACTGAAACCGGTGGCTTTGGAGCATCTTCCAGAGCTGCTTTGGAAAGGCGAGGGATGCAAAGTCATCAGCGTCACCAGAGGTCTCCTCTGAAAAATGAATTCTGTTGGTGCTGTGGCCCTGGCTGCATGCTTGGAAATTATTTTCATCCTTGAGGAATGCTAGATCAGCATCACAAGGTGCGCTTTCGTCCCATCTTGAAGGGACAGGAGAAGCTGAGTCGGCCGAATCAACAAGCCCATCCAGAGCAGAAGCAGATGATATTTCTCCTGGAGATGGCTGTCAGGGTTAGACCAAAGTGGTGCCTAGCTGTAGGCATTCCTCTGGGCAGCTGGGCTTGGTCCGGCCAGACAGCAAGCACTAACGAGTTGGCACCAGCTGGCTGTGGGTACTAAGTGGAAGTTCTCAAATGTCTCCATGATGCTGTGCCTAATGGCGGTGACATCAGAGCCTGGCGCCCATGTGCTGGCATGCTGCAGCAGCCAAAGGAGCTGCTGCTGAATAGCGGTTGTTGCTTGTCATTTCCAGAGCTGCAGGTGTTTGGACTTGAGAGTGGAGCGGTAAATCCAACGGTCTTGAAATGGTGTAGGTGATGCCAGGGCAGTGCTGTGTCCCGTTGTCGGTAGGAGCTGGCGGCCAGGGAGGGAGAGGGAGGGCTGCAGCGTTAGGCATCACAGTGTCCCATGGTGGAGGTTATCCAGCTGGGCACTTCCCCCACATCCATTAGTGTCGCTGCCCTCTTTGCTGTAGTGGTGGCTTTGGAGCTCCCTCCTGAGAGCATGCTTGGGCAAGAGCTGTGATGGGCAGGGTTGGGGCTGCTGTCACTGCCCAGCCTGCTGGGTTTGTGGGGTGTCTCCTTTCCTGCATTGGTACTTGGGCTGCAGGTGCATGATGTGTTGTGGGGGGTGGCTGGGATGTGGGGACATTGTGGCCCTGGCGTGGCTAGAGCAAACACTGCTGCCAGCATGGAGAACCATGGGAAACCACAGGTGCTCTCAGTTTGGTAGGTCAGGCCTGGGGGCCTGTCGAGTGGCTCTTCCTGGCTGCAATAGCAGAAAGGCAGGAAAATCCAGCCCTCATGTGCAAGATGTCCGGTTCCTCCCCATTTCTTCTCTCGCCTCAGAAGGGGTCTGTGATTTCAGTAGCCCTTCTCCTGTCCTGGGCAGTTTGTGTACCCAGGTGATGCTCCCAGATTTCAGCAGTCTCCCCATGGCTACTTTGTAGGATCAGCTGGATGTAAAACACAGACGTGCATTTTGCAAAGACAAATGGGAGATACGCAACCCCTGCCCCACATTCCTGGGCTCTTATGCTTTATTTTGAAACTGAACATTCAGAAAACAAGCCAACAGAATGAATTATGCCTTATGAACCTTTTGAATTATAACCATTTTTAGAGGAGAACCACATTAATGAAGTTTTTAATTTTGGACCTTTCACACATGCAGAAATACCCATACACTCTTTGCCAGAATTCTGAAGGTTTTTTCGATGGTCTGGCTGGTACTTCGTGATCTAATGCTGTATTGAAACTTGCTACTTCATACTAATAATTTGATTGTAATAATAAGCATATCAAGTATCAGTAGCTTTGAATTAATCTGACAGAGACTTGTGTCTGTATTACATTTTTTTATTACTTTCTGTGCAGTGTCTTTTTTGCTACATCATCTTTTCAGATGCTATTTTCAAATTAGTACTTTAACAACATACTCTTGGTTCAATAAAGTGACCATAAACCTTTCGTTTTGTGCTAGTTAGTTGGAAGGGAGTCCAAAGATATTGCAGGAAATTGAATATTTAAAATTGGATTCCAAATCGGGAAAACAACAGTTTGTTGCAAAAATACACAGGAGTCCTATTCCCTTGCATTTGTGAAGCACCCGTTCAAGTAATCTTGCATGGAATTCAAACTCTTTTAAGATGCAAGTTTCCATAAAAGCTGAGGCAGTTGTTAATTTTGTTCAGATAAAGATCTGTGTTCACATCATGCTTGCTATCGCTTTATTGAGTAGCACAATTCTCAATTAGCAGGTATCGCATAATGGAAGACATTGAATAGTACTGACTCCTCTGTCTTGCTTTCTGGTGAGGCATCCCCTCTTCAGGAGTGGCTTGTGTCCCTTTCTTGAGGGTTGCAGGCAGATTCCTTGACTGCTTCCTGCAGGAAAGCTGCAGACACCTGAGAAACGGGTAGTGCGAAAGCTTGCTTTTTGTAGCTTACAGGTGTCTGGAATCAAAACTCCATGTAAACCGTCTTATTTCTGAAGAATTACTGCATGCCACCTATGGTAGCGTGCTAACAAACTTCGAGGTGGAGCAATTAAAAAGACAAGGTAAACTGATAAAAATGTATCAATGCTGAATCCTACAAATAGGTAGTGAGTGATAATGCGAGTTTTCGGGAAGGAATTGCCATTGTGATATGACATATTGGGAGGGCTTCTTATGTGTAATGATGATCAGTTACATCAAAGGATCTGTTCTGTAGAGTGAACTCTAGATGTATGTACTGGGTTTGCATGGCAAAATTTTTGGTGGCAGCGGGGCTACAGGGGTGGCTTCTGTGAGAAGTTACAGAAGCTTCCGCCATGTCCAATGGAGCCAATGCCAGCTGGCTCCAAGATGGACCTGCCGCTGGCTGAGGCCCAGCCCATCAGTGACAGTGATAGCGCCTCTGAGATACAGTATTTAAGACGGGGGGAAAACTGCTCACAATAGCAGCTGTGAGAGAGGAGTGGTAATATATGAGCGGAACAGCCCTGCAGCCCCCCAGGCCAGCGCCGCAGGAGGGGCAGGGGGGGCTCCAGGGGCCGGAGCAGAGATTCCCCCCAGCCCGTGGTGAAGCCCACGGTGAGGCAGGCTGTGCCTCTCAGCCCATGGAGGCACACGGTGGGGCAGGTACCCACCTGCAGCCCATGGAAGATCCCACACCAGAGTAGGGCGATGCCTGAAGGAGGCTGTGACCCCATGGGAAGAAGCCCACGTTGGAGCAGAATCCTGGCAGGGCCTGTGGCCCCATGGGGAGAAGACCCCCCACAGGAACAGATCTGCTGGTAGGGCTTGTGACCCCATGGGGGACCCATGCTGGAGCAGTCTGTTCCTGAAGGACTGCACCCCATGGAAGGGACCCACAGTGGAGCAGTGTGTGAAGAACTGCAACCTGTGGGAAAGACCCATGTTGGAGAAGTTCAGGAAGGACTCTCTCCCATGGAAGGGATCCTGAGCTGGAGCAGGGGAAGAGTGTGAGGAGGAAGGAGCAGTGGAGACAACATGTGATGAACTGACCTCAACCCCCATTCCCTGTCCCCCTGTGCCGCACAGTGGTATGACAAAAAGACTGGGACTAGGGCTGAACCTAGGAGGAAGGGGAAGGTGTGATTGGAATGGTAATATATTAAACTAATTTCCCCAAGTCAAGTGTGTTTTGCTCGTGGTGGTAATTGCTGAGTGATCTCCCTGTCCTTATCTTGACCCACAAGCCTTTTGTTTTATTTTCTCTCCCCTGTCCGGTTGAGGAGTGGAGTGACAGAGCAGCTTTGGTGGGCACCTGGCATTCAGCCAGGTCCAAACCATCATGGTGTTAATGTAGGAACTTGAAGAATTCAGTGTTCTTGGCAAAAATTACACTTGGAGAAAAGATGATTTTACTGAGTAGGGGGAGTTGCAGCAAGATTGAAGTGGTTAAGCAGCTTTTTTCTACTGCTTTACAAGATGTATCCAATAAAAGATTGGATGCTGAATAAAAACTCTGAAAAACAGTGGATGCTTGAAAAAACAGCTAGAACTTGGCAGACAGTGGATTTGGTCCATTTCTGAAGGTTGATAGTGCCTGAAAAAATAGAAATTACTTAGAATTTGGCATACTACAGTGAAAGAAACTGTAGCGTATGAGCAGTGGAGATCCAAGCTGTTGTTCAGACAAAATGTATGGGCCCTTAGAATTAGTGGAAGGAGAAACATATCTTTACCTATAGGATAGAAGAAGATTACATCACTATTTACATTTGTAAACCTCAGTAGAGTTTGCCATTTTGGCCAAAGATCGTGAATGACAATACAACTGTTGCAAGGTTTCTTGCTATGTGTAACAGAGTCTTCCAGAAAACCTAGTGTATAATGCATTGAGCTGTTAACCCAGAGTAAGTGGTGTGGTTGGGTTGTGTTATTTTACTATCAGCTGTACATTGTCTAGTGTCCTGAGAGAGCAATAGTCCTAACAATACCGAGGGAAGCCTTTGACACAAAAGGAAAGTTTATTTGGTTCCAGAGAACAATTTTATGTCCTGTGAGACAAGCATGACTTGACTTTTCCAGGAAAATAGGCAATTGGGACAGATGTTACATGAAAAGACACTGGGCAAGAGAACACTTGTTACTGGATAAATATGTAAAAGCTGCAGACTTTCTTCTTTCTACAGAGAGAATACTTGTTAGACAAAGCCTGAGAACATCTTCATGTGGTAAAGAAGAATTAAGCCAGGACTGTGACAGAAATAGAAGTACAGAAGCTAAAAGGATCTAGATGGCTTTAGTTCTTAAAAAACCTGCAAACCAAACTAAACCCAAACACCACCACCCCCGACGCTGCCAGCAATGGAGTGGGTTCGCCAGCAGAGAATATTGCAGGGGGTTGGGAGTAGGTGATAGACTGCTTGTTACACGTGGACTCAAACCTGTCGAATTTACATTACCTGCAAAGGAGAAATAACTGGGAGAGGGAGCCTAATGAATATTTGTTCTATTTTGGAAGCTTCATTGGGGTTCCAGGATGTACTGCAGGGGGAGAGGAGAAAGGAGAGGAAGAATCACACGACACATTTCTGTTGCAAAATCTTTTTCCCAAACCAGCTTGTTTTGTTTAAAAACTAAATTAAATCCCTTCAAGATGCAACTTGGTTTGACTTGAGCATGAGAATAGAATCTGCGAGGTCTGAAGAGTCCATTGCCATCATGTCACATTGAAATATTTTCCTCTGGGAGCAGTAACACTGTTCTCTGTGATTACACCCTCAAGTCAAAGGCATGTTGCAAGGCATCTCAAGTTGTTTGAGTATTATTGATGAGTTTAGTAGGCTTGGTCATATGCATTTGGAATTATTTTGGGCTGGGAGAGAAATGCTGGGGAACTGTTCCTTTTTATAGTTCCTAACATGCAGTATAGAGGCTTATGCTATAAAGTTTGGGGGTAGTTGGACTGTTCCCAAGCACTAAAAAGGTGGTTTTGGAATACTATAACTGCCAGCAAGACATACTACACTTCCACGTATAAGCAAACTAGGACAGTCTCTCACAAAGTGCTCTTCCTACTGTATTTTTAACAGCCAGTACACTTGCACTGCATACTGAACAGCAATTACAAGAAAATAATAAACACTTTGGGTATAAGGTCCAAACTTTCAGAGGTTTGTGGAGATTGAATGATATGTAGACAGGAACACTTAATCACTGATGTAGCAGAGAGGGGTTTTAAAACTTAGGCAGATGAAATTTGTCCTTGAGAATTTAATTCACCTTGCACAAAGTCTTACTGGAATCTTAGTAAGTAATCAAACTCCTACAAACAAACACAAAACAAACTAAAAAGCAAAACCTCAACCCAAAACCTCCACTATTTGCATGCTACTTCTCCCCTGAGTATCCCAGTTCACAGATGTGCTGAGATTTCACAGCTATACTTTAGTGAATGGAAACTGTTCTGAAAACTTAAAAGAATCACACTGTACTTTTGAAAAAGTTGTCATCCTTGTATTAACTTTGACTTTCGTGCTTTGATTTATCACTGATAAAAAAGCAAAGGAATCATAATGCCCCTTTACTTTCTGAGGCATTTGTAAGAGAACACTAAGACAATGTGATGGGTGAAAACACTTCACTTTCATACAGAAATCAGTAAGAGAGTATTCAGGATAAAGTGTGAAGAATATACTAAATTGTGAGGCTGCATACAGGGTAAGAAGAACAACATGAAAATGCTGAGTACCCTCTATTCAGTGAGCATCAGCATCCTGGACTGGAATGAAAGAAATTTGATCGTGTAGTTAAGGCTACTACAATGCACAAGGGAGACAAAACTTACCTGCCTGAACCTCTTTGCTTATATCACAACTGATGTAAACAAAAGCAGGTATATGGAACTGGAAGGATAGTTTCTTTTTTCAAGTCTCGAGTCCTCCTTGGCAAAGTCTTATGTAAGAGGATCTAGCTCTTTCCCTCTTTATGGATATTTTTGTCCAAGGGCACTATAAAAGACTCTTCTAGACAGTGGAAGAATCTGTTGAAGACTGCAGAAGGCTCTTTGGGTGTAGGAAAAGTGTGTATACCCAGTGTGTCCCCAGGAGAATAAACAAAGTTCTGAGTGCAAATTAGAAACAGATTAAGCTTGCCTGCAAGAGTTTAGTAAAGAAGAGATGATGAAATGGGGAAGGGATAGTGATGTCTCTTTGCCTAAACTGCCAGTAAGAACATCAGAGTGGTCCACAGCCCTCAAAACTTATGCATACATTATAGAAATATTTGTAGACAGTATCTCTTCCTGCATTATTTCTCTAAGTAAGGAAAGATAGCAGTAAAGATAGGTGAAGAAAGAAGACATGGTGGTACTGAGGAAGGGATCTGGGATTCTAAGAGGGGTTGGTGTTGCTTTGTGGGGCACTTCTGTCTCCAGATGCTATGCCACATGTTAGGGGTATTAGCTACTCTGATGCTACAGCTTTTTAAGAATATCTCTACTCATTTCAATTCCTTCTGAGAGCCTGTGGTACAGTTCAGTGAATAAGGATCACATGAACAAGATAATGCTGATGTCTACTGGAGAGTTTACAGCATGAATCCTGAAACGTTCTTAAGTGCAAAGGAAACAAGCACCATGCAATTCAGTTTTCTTTAAGGTACTGCTAACCCCTTACCGGTAGTGGAAGCTTAGTTTTACTGCTGCATGTCTTGTATGACATTGTTTTTGGTATAATTTTTTTACAATTACATGCTTTAATATCTACTCATCACTTTTGAGTTCATAGGCTGAAACACACTGAGGCTTTTACTGTAATTTAAAATAAGTTCACATGAAATTTTTGAAAACCTGTGATAGCTGAGAAGATAAAGGAAAACATTATGATATGAAACATTCCAAACACAGTTAATTCTAAATTTAATTACTATTTCTTAAAAAAAACCACCAAATTTTGCCTTAAAATCTGTATGGAGGAAAATAATCTTAAAGGAAGGCTTAGTAATGTTAACCACATTTTCTATACATCTACATTTTATTGCTTATAGTTGCAAGAAAGGAATTTAAGCACTGAATTCTGGCTTGATTCTGACCACTGTTATAAAAATTTGGGCCTAGAGCACAACTTTCTCTAACAAGAAAACAGCCCCATTTCCCACTATATTGTTTCTGCTTGTATAGATGATCAGTTTGCTTCATGCTTCCTCAATTTAAGAGCAAAATATGTTAGGTATAAAGCATTTTCAAATTTCTGTTTTTAAATATTTGGTCTGAATGGTTTAGGCAAAAGAAAAGAGCGGAGTTGAAGTTTCCCCAAGATCACAGTGTAGTTATGCCATCTACTGCCACAATTCTGGTATCACATTTGAATTGTCTGCCCAAGTCACAAATACCACCATCGGCAATATATAGAGATAATCAAAGCAGAAGGCAGTGGCTTGGCATGAAGAAGTGTTTATGCTTTAAATGATGTGTAGCTTTAAATGAGACACTAAACATCAACAAGTTGTCTTCAGTTTCTTTAATCCCATTTTCCAGTGGTAAAGCTCACAAATACTAATGTAGAACTGGATCGTCACTTTCTTCCTTCTTGTGCTTCAGTTCCTGAAGGCAGAGGTAATATCAGCTTTGCAAAGAATAGGTACCAAAAATTGGCAATCTATTGATATTTAAAGGGCGATGTGACAAAAACTTTGGTTGCAGGTCACTGACAATCAGAATAAAAGGGAAAAGAGGCCTGCCAGAAAGTATGTGGCGTCTATACTGTTGTGGTGGCTTTGACCATGGCAGGATGCCAGGTGACCACTAAGCTCCTCTGTCGTTCCCCTCCTCAGCAGGACAGGGGAGAGAAAATAAAACAAAAGGCTTGTGGGTTGAGATAAGGACAGGGAGATCACTCAGCAGTTGTTGTCACGGGCAAAACAGGCTTGACCTGAGGAAATTAGTTTGATTTATTGCCAGTCAAATCAGAAGAGGGTAATGAGAAATAAAAACCTGAATCTTAAAACACCCTGCCCCCACCTTTCTCTTCTTCCCAGGCTCAACTTTATTCCAAGTTTTCTCTGACCTCCCCTCAAGCAGCACACGGCGACTGGGAGTGGGGGTTGCAGTCAGTCCATCACACGTTGTCTCTGTTGCTCCTTCCTTCTCAGGAGGAGGACTCCTCACACTCTTCCCCTGCTCCAGCTCAGGATCCCTTCCATGGGAGAGAGTCCTTCCTGAACTTCTCCAACATGGGTCTTTCCCACAGGTTGCAGTTCTTCACACACTGCTCCACTGTGGGTCCCTTCCATGGGGTGCAGTCCTTCAGGAACAGACTGCTCCAGCATGGGTCCCCCATGGGGTCACAGGCCCTGCCAGCAGATCTGTTCCTGTGGGGGGTCTTCTCCCCATGGGGCCACAGGCCCTGCCAGGATTCTGCTCCAACGTGGGCTTCTTCCCATGGGGTCACAGCCTCCTTCAGGCATCGCCCTACTCTGGTGTGGGATCTTCCATGGGCTGCAGGTGGGTATCTGCCCCACGGTATGCCTCCATGGGCTGAGGGAACAGCCTGCCTCACCGTGGGCTTCACCACGGGCTGGGGGGAATCTCTGCTGCGGCCCCTGGAGCCCCCCCTGCCCCTGCTGCGGCACTGGCCTGGGGGGCTGCAGGGCTGTTCCGCTCATATATTACCACTCCTCTCTCACAGCTGCTGTTGTGAGCAGTTTTCCCCCCGTCTTAAATACTGTATCTCAGAGGCGCTATCACTGTCACTGATGGGCTGGGCCTCAGCCAGCGGCAGGTCCATCTTGGAGCCAGCTGGCATTGGCTCCATTGGAAATGGCGGAAGCTTCTGTAACTTCTCACAGAAGCCACCCCTGTAGCCTCCCCCACTACCAAAACTTTGCCATGCAAACCTAGCACAACTGTAATTCACATAATTCAGATGTATTCTTCCTATAGGACAGGCACTTACCTGTTTCTCCAGCTCCAGTTCTTTTTACTTGATTATTTGAATTAAGTTTTAATTCCATTAAAAAATCAATGTGATGCTGCTTCTTCCTGTCTGTCACAGACATTTGTTCAGTTTGCTGTCAAACAGGAATGGGTAGAGGACTGTCTTCCATTTCTAAAAGTCTTGGATGTCAAGACATTTTTGTTGGCATGTAAGGTAAAGCTTTCAAACTTTAAGATCACTATTGTACTGTTGACAATGGACCTTAAGAGTTTATTGTAAAGTATGTATGATTTTTTTGCCACATCACTCTTCATCCCTCTAGACTGAGCAACTATAATTCCTTTAGCTTTTCCTGTTTTCCAGACCTCTGATTATTCTTGTTGCCTTTTCTAGCTGGTTCACATCCTTCTTGAATTAATACCCAGAACTGGGCATTTCCAGCTGAGGGCAACTCCATCGCGTAGATGAGTGAAGAAATTCTCATGGGGGGTAAAACCTATTCCCATATGCATTTGCCCTTGGATCACAAAATGTACCAGTTAACTCCTAGGTCTCTTTCTGTAGTGCAGCTGTATACAGTCATCTGTTATACTATGACTGTGCAGATGATTACCCCTAAATATAGAACTTTGCATCTGCTCTGAGTAGTGCCTAACCTCTGCTGTAGTCAGTAAGAATTCAGTTAATTAGGAGTTTGAATTCTAATCCCGTCCTTCAATTTAAGTCCCTTCCAGATCGGTATCACCTGTAAATTTATTAACCATACCTGTTATTTCTTTCACTCAAGTTAATAAAAAAATACTGAACAGTTCTGGGCTTGGGATAGACTCTTGTAAAACCTCACTCCATACCCTGTTCCAGTTTGTTGCTAACCTGCCAATAGTACTTTTGCTATCCAGTTTTTCCTACATGCTTCTTTCTCTTAACTTGCTTTCTTACTTCTTACAAGAACATAATCTGAAACAGTTTTGTAATTGAAGCTTAAAATCAAGGTGTTAACACTTAATATTTCTTCCCTGTTCAGTAGAATCGCTGTGTTAGACAAAGGGAGAAAGTGTGAATAGCTTGATACTACTCCATGGGGCACTTTCTCATTCCCTTTTTACCTTTGTTATGCTTAAACTTTCTTGTTTTCCTGTTTTCTAGGAGGTGAAGGTAAGCTGGCAGGGTTCCATGTCCCAGGTTCTCCCCTTTCTTCTTCCCTGGTTTAAAGGTAGGCATCAGATGTTTTTCCTGTCCTCCTCTCAGTGTTCTGGGCTCATCCATGTCCTTTATGAAATCTGAAAGATAACTGCTAGTTGTTCTTAAGCTGCTTCCTTTAGCCTTTTGCAAGCACTGGTTTTAGGACAGTAGAATGGGCCAACAAGCTGCCCATTCCTGACCAGGAGGGTTCCTCTCCTCCCCTCTCAGCCCCAGTATGCCATTAGACAGGCTCCACTGTTCATGGAGGCAGTGGCCTCAGTGTTTTTAAAGGTAAATTTCAACAGCACTTCCAGCTTGAAAACATCCAACATACTTTTTAACCTGCAGTGGCTGGAATTCTTACCTTTCTGTTACTGGGGCTGGTCGTGTTAAGCATTGATCACATCCTGAGTGAAAGAGGAGGTAAATTGGTGTTAATGTGTCAGTCAGTGAGAACTGTGAAGCAGCACTTCCTTGCCATTGTTTATCAAACCAGCTCCTTTGGTAGTTGTCTTCTTATTGAATTACTTACCAAATAAGTTTAATTTCTCCTTAACTCTTCAAAGGCTGGTCTTTCTAGATTTTCTGCTGGTGTTTGTTTAAATTACTAGTGGTATTAAACAATAATCTAACCTTATTTCTACTTTGAGCTTTCTTTTTGAAGTCATTGAAAAAAATTAGCTAAGTTGGTGTCTTCCAATCCTTCCTTATCTTTTCATTCCACTGTGATAATATACATCTGTGCCCTTCAAAGATTACTGGTTTTCCTTATTCATCTTCTCTAGACATCATCGAACCACAGAATTGCTTAGATTGGAAAAGATCTTTAAGATCAGTGAGTCTAACTGTTAACCTAACACTGCCAAGTCCACCACTAAACCATGTCTGTAAGCACCACATTTACATGTCTTTTAAATAACTCCAGGGATGTTGAGTTGACTCTTCCTGGAACATATGCAAAATGTGAAATGGTTCTTCAAAAATAATAAGATAAAAACTTGTGAAGAAAAAACTCAGGGTAGCTGATATTTCCTATCCCCAAAAATAACACTCCATCCTGTGTGACCTCCACAACCAGGTCTGTAAGGTTATAGAAGTCTGCTTTCCTGAAGGCTATTGATATTTTTTCCCATGTCTGCCTTCCTAAAAACCAGAAATGTTACTTTTATTGTTACCCTCAGCTAAATTGGTTTCTACCTTTATTCGCTGTCACTTGAAAACTGAGCTGCTGTCTCATATTTGTATTTAGAGGATGCCCCTTTTATGTCAGAAGAATTAGCTTATATCCTGCTCTGTTCCAGTGTTAAACACTGAAATTGCCCATTATCACCAACTCCTGGTGCCTGGCTGACACTGCTAGCACCCACAGAAAGCAGCATAGTCCAACCTTGCCAGCTGAATTTACTTTAGATTTGTGCTGTGTCACCTTTCTTGTTTTTCTTTTCTGTTACTTAGCAGTTTTGAGTTACTTGGTCTCTTCCATAATTTAGATGTAACAGCAACTATGCACATTTTTTAATATTATAAGGCAACACTTTTTATTGGTTGACTTGCCACAAAAAGATGTATTGTTCTAAATGTCACATAAAAATTGGTATGAATTATTCTCCAGCAGATATCAAATCATAAGCTTAATATTGGCATTCTATGCCATTGTGTTTATTCCCCACAGTTCTTGCAACATCAGATTATGAGTACAGTTCCCTTTCATTCTTTTAGTGCACAATGGCAGATTTGTTTGTAACATTGGCTGCATAAGTGCAAAACATTGTTGCAGTGGAAAAAGGGAAACACATCACTGAATTATTTCTTTGTGATTGCAAATAGTGCTTAAAGTGATGTCAATCTTGCAATGACTATGCAAGTAGGAATGGTGGCAGTAAAAAGGGCACAAAAATACATATTCATGTTTCTTGCAAATTGCACTACAAAAATGAAAGGGAAATAATGGGATGTTCAGCCCTCTTACTATTTTATGATTTTGACTTAAGCTAATGGTATTTGCGAAATCTGATTTGCAGAGTTTGGAAATCCCAGTGTGTTGCCAGAACAAAAATGACCTAAACCTGGCCCTATGGCTGCAAAAGTCACAGAGGAGATACAGGTATGAAAAACAGTAGTAAAACAAGAGAGTTACTGGAGCCTCTCTGATCCTGCTGTCTAAATATATGGCAAACCACTTGATATAAATCAAAGACAGTAATACCTTTTAATGTAGTCAGGATAAATATAGATGTATTTATGTGTATGAAAATATATACATACCTATCTTGACTACATTGAAAGTTAGTACTGCCTTTGATTCATATCAGCCTGTTTGCCCTATATACAAAGGGTCTAGATTCAAAGCTATCTACAAAAACCCACAGGTGTTAGGATTCAGAAAGAATGCTTATTCATAGAAACATGTCCTTCTAATAACTCTTTCCTATTTTGAAAATATTTTAATTTCCTCCAAAACCTTAGGAGTATCTTTACATGGAAATGCTGTAAGCTGAAATGTATTGGAATCTATAAAGTGAAGAGGTGGTTATTGACTTGTGTAGCAATGGAAATATGGCAGAACTTGAATGGACGTTGGAGCTTTCCACTTGTATATGTTTGTGCATTATATTTGAGTGTGTGCCAAATGGTACTCTACGGCTTCTGGGACCTATAATTTCAAGCCCCCATAAAATACAGAAAGAAATCTCTGACTTGCAAGAAGCAGAGAAGTGTGTTCATATGTTAGTATGTTAAATTCATATTAATTTGAACAACAGGTCTTGTTAACTGTAGAAGACCATCAGGGCAGACACTGAGAGGAAGAAGCAAAAGCACAGGAAAAAAAAGTTGCTTTAAGTTGCTTTATGTTTTTCTTTAGCTCTTTATTGGCCTTTTCCCTACCTTCTGAAATACTATGTTTTGTTGTTTCTACTGACTGCCAGGATATATATTAATGAAAGTAGAGAAAACCTGGAAGAGGCTCAATTGAACATATCACTAAGCTGTTAGTGGCTTCAGCAGGTGCAGGATTTTTTTTTTTTCCAGTCATCTAGATCAAGTAAAACTCTAATATATTTTCTAACAATCACAAAGCATACCTGGAAACTCAGTGCATATGCAGGCGTGAGCAAATTTTTTTCTAAGTGGTGCTAGAAGCTGTTTTTTTAAATGAGCCTATGAGTTAAATGAGCTTTAAGCTGCTGTTACCAAGGGTTACTTACTTACTAGGGTTTATTTCAGTTCCTGTTTGTTTCCCTAGTTGTTCACTTTGCTCCATTTTATCAAGCAAGTAGTAGTTGAAAGCATTATGATAGTGCAGTTGGGATAACACGAGCTTGCTTTAACACCCTGCATGACTGTTAGTCCCTCAATCTGTTCACTTCTAATGACCTGCTTCATCACTTCTTCAAGAGAGACAGCAGAAAGTACATACTGCTCTACACAAGCATGCATGGGTATGAAAACTACACTCTCACTTGTAAAATGCAGCCACTTTTTGTCTTTGTACAAAAGCAGCTTGAGCTTCTGTGTCTCTTTCTTCCATTTCATTTATTTGCCAGTTGCTCTCAGTAAATATGAGGATATAAGTACATGTATTGAGGTTTTTTGGTTGGTCAGACTCTTCATTTCGAAATAGTTTGGGATATACATATTTCTCCTCCTTCCTCTTCAAATGTATATTGAGTGGGTTTACACACCCGTGTATGTAAGTTTGGTTGCAGGTCTCAGCGAGAATTGAATTCCAGAGCATACGAACCACTCCAGATAACTGAACACAAGTAACTACAAGTTCTGTTAATATTCATTTGCAGAGATTCCACTGCTGTTGAGTGGTTTCAACAAGTAGTGTTATTGGTGGTCTTATAAGTTTATTTAATTAAGTGTATCTAGCTAATCCAGTGATTGTCTTAAAATTCAGTCTCATGCTAATGACACATGCTCTAAGGAAACTAACCTTACAGCTGCTGACTAGCAGTCAGTTTTTATAAAGTGGCTAACGTAGCACAAAAAGCAGGTCACTGTCTTCAAGAGACAATAAATACAGTAAGGTGATAGGTTTATGGTTGAAGACCATGGCACTTCTGTCTAGTCAATGGTTTCTTACACCATTAGCCTAGTACTTAAAAGCTAGGAACAGAGGAATGTTTCTCTTGGATCTTTTAATCAAACTGCCCTCCAATTTATTGGCAATAAATACAATTGCTCCATGAGCTGAAAACAATTCACAAGTCCTCAAGCTGGTGGAACTGTGATTCAAATCTTAAACCACTTAAGAGAAAGGTTGTTGTCCCTTTTTTAAGCTTCATATGTTGAAACTTTAAACTCCAGCTTGTCACTGACATAGCAATAAATCTTTTCAGCTGCCCTAAAGATTAAAGTTTTGGTGGTTCTGTGTTGACACAACAGAGTTCACAGCAGTGTGAACAGCCCTGGCTTAATAGGACATTTCAGAAGTGGTCACCAGTAAGTTGCTTTGGGCTCTGATTCCTGAGGGGGGTTTCTCTTGAAGGGAAAGGCACTCGAATTTCCAAAGATTTCAGATGAAACTTTTCTTATTTAGACTGTGCTTGAAACTTGAAAAGTAAAATGGCCAACCTTCTTAAGATTATGGGCCATATGTCAAAACTGTCCCATGGATGAGTGACCCAGGCATACCCGGGAGCTCAAAGATGTTTTTTCCTTCAGCCCTGGAGTCACATCACAAGTGGGAGACAGCAATTTCTTTCTCCTTTCCTGGTGTGCCTCCTCTCTGCCAAGGCGGTTGGGCATGTTGTCAGTGCCAGCCCTGGGAGCATGGTTTGCTTCCTTCTGAGGCTAAGTTCGCCCAGCTGGGCTTACTCTTTGGTTCTGTTCAGTAGCCTTTGCCTTTCTTCACACCTGTCCTAGTGATCTGGAGGTGGGAGAGGAAAGAGGGAAATTTGTGATTGGATGAGTTACTCAGTGTTTAAGTAATGAAGTTTGTGGAAGCTAATGTGGAAAAAGTAAGTAAAAACTAGGTCGAGGGTTGTTTTTTTTTCTTCTTTATTTTGCTCTTTATTATAATAGGTTGTATTAAGACTGTCTTTCTTGACCTGCTTTTGTGAGCAGTCTAGTCCATAACTCAATTTATTACTTTCTTACCAAGTCCTGATAAAACCATACTCTGTTCTGTGTTAAGAAAGGGTTAACATGAAGTTCAAGGAGAAGGCTAGATGTAACAGCTGTAGTGTACAGTTGCAGGCTTGTGTGCTGCATTGGTGCTCTGCACTGTGCTTCCTATATAAAAGTACGGGGTTATGATGTTTGTGCTTGATTTCTCTTCCTGCTGCTGTAGGAGAGTATACTAGGTGTTCAGTACATCCAAATACCCTTACTCCATCTTCATTCTGTAAATACCACTGAAAAGCAGAGAGCTTGGGACAGCAGTACTTGCAAGTTTTTAGCCCATAGCTGCTAAAAGTGATCCTGTGTGACTTCTCAGCTTGCAAGCAGGAGGCTTTGACAGTCAAAATGACTGAAATACACAAGTGCAAGCAAATGGAAGTGAAATGATATGAACTTCGGCACTCCTGATTCCTTATGCAGTGCGTTATTTTTTAGTATAAAGGGTATTTTGTTGGTGTCTAGGGGAACAGAGGAGAAGAGTCAAGTAGTTAGAGTTATTAACCCCATCATGATAAGGGGATATAGCTAATTTTATCAGTTAGCTATTTACCATTGTGAAGCTTTGTTTTTCACTTTGATGAAGTTATTGCTAAGCTATTTGATTGTTGTTTCTGGGTGTTACGGGAAAAGTAGCAACAGAAAAGATAGCATAGCTTTCCCTGTTTTCTGGATGGGTGCTTGAGCTGATTATTTTTACTTTGATGTTGGTTATTTTTATGTCTGAATCTGTCTTCTGGTGCTGACAGTCAGATAGTGACAGGATCAAATCCTGAAAAGTTAGACAAATATTCTGTAAAATCTACTGGACCTCAGACCTTTAGCTAGGGGATGACTGCTGTCCACTTATTAGCTTTTCACTTATCTGGTCTATCTCCAATATTACTAAAAAGCAACTTGGCTGAACACCTGCATATCAACTAATCATTCAGCTTCTGGCTGGCATGGTAGAGGTGAAGAGAGTCGTATGTAGTAAATGCACTGGAATAGCTAATGGAGGTTGTGTGAGCTTGGAAGACAGTATTTTTTAAATGAAAATAATCATATTGGCTTTTTAGACAGCCAGTTTAAAACTTCCCCTTTGTGTCCTGAATGTGAAAAAAATGGAGTAAGCAAAGTCTTAGTGTTTGTTTCTCTGAAGCATACAGATGGTTTTTGTAATCTGAAAACACAAAGTAAAATTCTAGCAGTAGCAAAATGAGATGCTACAACGTGCTCAGCCTTCACTGTGTTGTTCTCCCTTGCAAGAAGAGTGGCCAGATCGTAGAGTATTTGGATAAGTAGTAAGGGAGAAGGCTTGGCCATGCAAATTAGCTGCTATATTATTCTAAACTTATCTGAGCACTGTGGACTATGGACAATTTGTACTTCACCTAAACCAGCCTGATGACCTATAATGACAAGAATTTGAATCCTGTAATCTGAATTTACTTAACAAGATCATTAAATATTTAAAGTCAGTTCATTTAGAAGCTAGAATAGATTATCTCTCCACATTTGCAGATTTCTGCCCTTCTATTTGTATGCATGGCCTTATGTTCTTAAATTTTTTGTTACAGCTTTTCTTTCAAATCTTATACCTTAGCTTTTGCCATAACAATTAAGATTGTGAAGGCTTTTCGTTGTCCTAGGGACTGAGGGAAAAGCAATTATTAAATGCTGAATAAGACAAAATGGTCATGTAGAAAAGCACTCAGAAAAGTTAATTAAGCTCAGGAAATAGACAGCAAGATAATTAAGATTAGGCCTAGTTTTACACGGCAGGCATTCTGTGATGTTCTCCAAGAGACTAAAGGGACATCACGTAGAGAAACTCCAGGCTTTCAGTCAGACTCTTGAAAGATCATTACGGCTGATGTTAAACAGCAAGACAGCATCACGCTAATGTGATGGGGCATATGTTTTCTTTTACATTTCTTTACAAGTAAAACTGTGCCATAAATGTAAACAAGGACTAACTACACAGTACATTATTATTGGCATGAGGTAGCCAAGTGAATCTATTGCTGAAAAACAATAAACATTAACACAAAAAACATGGATGTATTTGTTACTTCCTCTGCTAGGCTAAAGTCCACCGTACTGTACTGCAGTGTATTATGTTCTAGAAAACTACTGAGAAGGGTCTTTTGTTTTACATCAGGCATACAGTATACATTTTCTTACCACTGGGAACCTCAGACATACTCCGTAGTATTCCATGGGCTGGCAGTGCAGCTTTCTAGTACTGTCAGAAAAAGAAAATCTATACAGAGGTTGACACAAACCCTAATTACCCTCTTATCCACTTCAGATTTTTATTACTAGGTACACTGGAAATCTTAGAAATGAAATTGAGGAATAAATTACATGGAACTGTGGATTCAGATTATTTGTTCTTTGAAATGCTTCTACTAATTCTGTGCATAGCAAATTAGTCTCACTTTTATTAAGCTCAAATCAATTGTTTAGATACCAGTGCTTTATTCTGTATGCCTGGGCTCATACACCAGAACTGTCAAAACTTTCTGTACTCTGGCTAATTGATCTTAGGAAACATTTTATAGTTACTTTAACATTTTCCATCCACTAACATTTGATATATTGGATTTGTGTTTTCTTCTTAACTTGGTTATTTTTCTATCTATGTGCCCTTCCTAGGGAAAGAAGTACACTGATAGAAAGTGGAGGTTTTGATTTTTAAAAATACCTACATTCTCTAAAGCTCTATATACTAGAAGTTAATCTCCCTCATATTTCCACACTGAGTGACAGCAAAAAAGCAAATAAGCCTATGTAAAAAAATAATTTTTATAATAAGTTTCAATACATAAGAAGTTGAAAAAATTGTCAGATGATGATGAAAAATGAGGAGGTTTCATACCTGGTGCATGTGTGTCAAAAAAACAGTCACCAAAACAAAAACAACCCTCAGGCTGATAAAATCTTCTCTGTGATGCCAGTATTGTGCTATGGATGTAGATTAAATAATCAAATAAGCTGATACATCTGGGTGTGTATTACATGTCTGAAACATGGCAGTTTCATAATAGTACTTTTACTTACAGCTTATGTTCCTGGGCCCATGGTTACATGTATATTTTAACTGTCATCCTAAAAATATTTCTAGTTCTCAGTCTTTAGAGAAAACCTTGAAAACATGCCTGAAACTATTTCTTAATGAAACAAATCCTTCTTCGAACAAAGGCACCCATCTGGCCTTTCAATACTTAAAGGGGGCTTATAAGAAAGATGGGGGTAGACTTTTAAACAGGGCCTGTAGTGATAGGGTAAGGGGTAATGGTTCTGAACTAAAAGAGGGTAGATGCAGACTAGGTGTAAGGAAGACATTTTTTACAATGAGGGTGGTGAAATACTGGAACGGGTTGCCCACGGAGATGGTAGGTGCCCATCCCTGGAAACATTCATGTCAGGATGGACAGTGCTTTAAGCACCCTGGTCTAGTTGAAGAAGTCCCTGCTGATGGCAGTGGATCGGACTAGGTGACCTATAAAGGTCCCTTCCAACCCAACCATTCTATGATTCTGTGATTTAAAATCTTGCTCCAACCTAATTGCAAGGTCTTATTTTTTTCCTTAAATTCATAATTAAGATAGGTCATATAAAAGAACACTTGAGAGTGAAGGTATTTCACATGGAAGTAGTTAAGTGAGTAGTTCTTGCAGTAGTTTGCTAGTTGTGGGTGATCAATTCTAAATAAATCTGAGTTTCACATATAAGAAAGATTAGTGGAGTTACGGGAGAAGAATTGAATCAAAGTGATTCATTTTAAGAACCACTTATTTGAACTACTTCATAGCATATCCAGTTGCTGAAATGTAGTACATCACCTGTCATCTAATTAAAAACTGGTTTATTCCAATATTGCAAAAAATTAAGTATTTCCTTGAGTAGCAACCACATCTAGACCATTTGTAATTACTCTGTTCTCAGCTTGTCTGAGACAAAGACCAACAGATGCTATGTTTCTTGAAGAACCCAAGCCTTAATTAATTTTAACTTGTAAAATAAAGAGCTCTACCAACAAACTCTCTAAAAATTAATTTGGTGTCCTAGAATTCAGTGTTGTCATTTTCTAGGATAAACTATATCCTTCATATAAAATAAAATGAGTGGACTTAAGCATTAAAAAAGAAACTGAACCTTCACTGTCCTACTGGACCAGCTGCTCTGCAAACCAAAGTCTTCGTAAGTTGCAAGCTGCACATTGGACAAGACAAGCCTCTCTGCTTTGAAGTCCTGCTGGAAGCCTTGGATCCTTTTCTTCACTCATTTCTGTCATTTGTAAAGTCCATTGTCCCACTCCCGAGACCCTCCTTGCTTTGGATTTTGTAAATAGACTGGTTTGGAAGGTGTGATGAGATCCTCTGGAATAGCTGTATTGAAAGCCAAAACATGTCTGTCTTCAGGAAACAGTGTTCCAAGACAAATGTGCTGACTGCTGAAGTGCAAAATGTGTGTGTGAAGTTAGTGCAGAAGTCTGCTTTTCATATATGTCCTCTGAGTGCTAATATTTTAAGGTCCTTTATACATGCATATTATGCACCCTCTCGCCAGGTAGCTGATTATCATAGTATTTCTTTTGTTCTGTTTATACAACAGGACACAACTAAATACAGCTACTGTACCTGACGTACATATATTGTTATTTCCCTTATGGTAAAATTTGTGTTGTCGCCAGTATACTCATTCTTTTAAACTCAGAGTTCAACACCCCCCCACCCCCTCCCATCTGGCAACCAACTTTTTCTTCTTTGAATTTGAAAGCTTTTCCTTTTATGTCCTGACATTGAATGAAGCATTGTATTTTGCGGACGATTTGAAGTTGGGCTCTTCTTTCAGTAGATTGTCTTGCTCTTTTTTTTTTTTTTTTTTTTTTTTTTTGTGGGGATGTAGCATTTTTGAGGATATCTTCAATCATGCTGGCCACTTACTAGTGGAGATGCTTTCCCCGGGTGATGCTTTCCCTGGGTTGCTGATCAAATCTTGGACTCTCAGTATTATTTCATGGAAGCTTGTGTTCATAGTGAGTAGATGTATTTGTCGTTTTGGAAGAATATGTACCCATTCACTTAAACCAAAACAACCCAAAACACATGGAGTTTTCCATTTCACATACACAGCTTTTTTCCAGGACGTGATTTATCTTGAGAAAATGGCTTTCTCCTCACAGGATCCCTGGAAGGTTTTGTGTCACCATTGTGGTACACTCTGTAAGTTTGATCCTGATTTTGTGTCCTGCTGCAGTTATCAAGGCCTGCATCTCAGCACAGAATGTTTTATTGAGACATTGTTAATGAGATCTCTTTTGCAATTATTTCTTTCAAGGGTGGCTTGACATTTGTTTGCTTCATGCAGCTGTTAAGAGGCTAAAATTTTAGCTGCTGACCCAGTTTTGGGTTTTGGCTGGCTCTGGTATGGTGGAGTGATATGACCGAATTCTTGCTTAACTGGTGTAAACCTGCTGCTAGTGAACAGTTATCTGTTATCAAAAATACCTGTTTCTCAAGTGTTGCAAACCCTTGTCATTGGTTGGTGTAGAGAACATCTGCAGAACACCCTCTTACTCAAATTCTGAATGAAGCCAGCGGTGTGGTGTGCTGTGTGCTTTTGCCATGGTGGTGGCTTGTGATGGTGAGGGCAGTGACCGTATCACTTGGGGATGCCCTGATTCTGCCTCAGGGCTGGCTGGACATGAATCGGTTCCTGAATGCTGTGGGTGCTACACTCTTACAAATCAAATTGAAATCACATCAGCGGTAGCTTGTCTTAGTATGCTGGGTAGTTCCTTACCGACATTCTTTTTTTGACTTAATAGGTTGCAAGGTAAACCATAGGATTTTGTGTTCAGTGGCTGAGATTTTTATTTTTTTCTGTTTTACTCATCTGCCATGCTGTTCTTGCTTGTAGAGCCTTAGCAAGGTCCATCAGTCAATGAAATACTTCCTTCCCTCTCCGCCAGACTAGGAATGCTCTCAATTTCCAAGAAGCATTTGGCTCTTGCTGCTTGCACTGTGTTTCTTGGAATGTGCCACCAACTGCTTGCTGTATGCTGAATATCTCTGGTCGTGTTTGGCATATGTATTAGGCTTGACTTGAAAGTCAAATCCAGCCATATTCCCAAATAACTTAAAAGTATTTCACAGAGAATTTTTTGAGGAGATTGCAGTGCTTTAACATACAGTGATAGTTTGCTCAGTCACTGATCTTGGTAGTTGAGGATATTCAGTGGCTGATCCTTGTTAGAATATCAGATGCAAATGATCTTATAATATTAGCTTGTGTTCAGTCTTTTATTTTTTGCTTTGGGTTTTTTTGTTTGTTTTGGTTTTGTTCTCTCTGAAGCCATGGAACTAGTTCAGTTCATCTGCTTTATCTCTGTTTCCTGTTTTTCCAGGGGCGTCCAGATCCTCTTGACCTGCTGCAGAGCTGTTTTAGATACAAAGTCAGAGGTGTTCATCTCTGGCATTTTTTACTGTGCAGACCGTGGGAGCTGAGAATGCTACCTTTTCAGACAATTACTGAAAGACATCTTTGGGGCACTCTTTCATGACTTTTAAAATCTGGCTTAAACTCACATGTTTTCTTAACACTGCAAACACTGGCTAATTTGTTCATGACTCTCATTCCTCTTTTTTTGATATTTCTTTGGCACAAATGACTTACAGATGTTACCCACAGCACCTTCCTTTTCTGTGTGCGCTATTACTTCCACTACTCTAATATCATAAAAGTAATCAATAAGCTGGATGCTATATTGCTTAAGGTGTTTTTATCTGGTTTAGTGTGCTTACGGAGAGGATGCTCTGGTCATGTAAATCTGTATTTGTGAAAATGCCAGTGGATATTATGGGTCCTAGCAGAATGTTGTTAGTGCTGGTGGCTTTGCTTGCATGTCTATTTATTTATTGTATGGTTTATGTGCTTTTTCTCCTGCCTAAAATTTTAGCATGTCTTTTTTTTTCTTTCTTTCTTTCTAGAATTCTGCTTATAATTTGCATTGTCATAATGCTGCATTTGGAAAACTGAACAGTTTTATCTTTGGCTGCAAGTTTTCTCTCCTCTTACATAGCTCTTTTTGTAGCTTCACAGGTTTGCCGGTGTCCCACTGTCTATTTGGAGTTGTTTACTGTTTGCCAGCTGCTGTCTTTCTTTGCATCTAGTGCTAGTCCAAGTTCTACATATCATTTACTTGTGCTATTTGGCATTACATTAAAGTAATAAAGTGCATAAACTTTCCTCCAAGATGTTGTTTTGCTTTCATAGTGTGTGTACTGTTTTCTTTGCTGCAAGCTTTAGTATCGTGACACAGCTACCATGTGGCTGACTAGGCAGGACATTTTCCATTTTATTTACAATAGCTCAAGCTGTTCATTTGGTTAATCTCAGTAGTTTTGCATTTATGCATTTCCTTTTGCATAGCTTCTGCCTTATTTTTTGTTTTTGTTTTTTTAATGCTTTTTTTATTGCTATTATTTAATTTTTTTAATGCAAATTACACCAGAAATCTCAGGCTTAAGCATGAATATCTACTGATTTACTTCCCACTGTGATGATTTATTAAATTGTAAAATGAAATGTGTAATTGCAAATGGAAGTGACTCCATTAGAATAATAATTAAACCCTAAAATCAGTATTCTCATCAGAGCTGGATAATTTCTTCTTGTGAAGTCTAATAAAATAAATTCCCATTTTCCTTCCTGCTTGTTGGCACTTGGCTTTGAGTCCAATTGAGAAACAGTAATATTTACTTTGTGTCTCTGTGTGTATGTACGTTTTACACCATCCTGTATGAATATTAGAACATTTGTATTGGTTAGTAATTTAGATTAGACCTGGATCCTGGAAGCAGTTATGCTTATACTTAATATGGCATCCACAGTGGAACTAAACAAGGTTACTTGTTTGCAGGGAATTGAGTATGTGTGTCAATGTTTAGAGTATTCATGCCTTTATGTTTTGTATAACTCAGTTCTAGTTCAGTAGATCTTACCTATGTGTAAAAGAAATCACACCTGAACTCAGTCATTGACTGAGTTCAGACCAATGTTGCTGCCACATTCGGAAGGAGTTTCTGGAAAAATGCTGTTTGGTGGAAATAAAAACATATTTTTTTCTGGAATGTCTGAGGGGGTACTAAATACGTGTCATTTTATAAATATGGCACTAAAACATTTAGAAACTTTTATTTTCCCCGGGAGGATAAGAAAGAATACAACAACCTATCTTTTCATTCCATCCTTTTTAGGAACACACTTGAATCTCGTGCACAACGGAAACTTTGGTAACAGTAATGCGACAATTACTGTTCCAGCTTAGAAACCTCTTGTGTTTGCTGGATTTCATCCCGTATTTCCCACTTTTCTCTCTCCCCCACCCCCCCACCCCCCAACCCCCCCCACTTGCTGTATGGAAAAAACCTGGACAAAGTGTAGAAAGCACTGGTCAAAATTGTGTTTCTTCAAGCACTTGCATGAAATACCATAATGGTATTTAAGTCAATTTTTTGCAGAATTTGTCTCTGCTAGGTTACAAGAGAGTAACACAAATACACAGGAAAAAGCCATCAGGTAGCAACATGGTCCTTGCTCACCTGCTGTAGTCAGTATCATGCCTTGCATGGAATGGATATTGGCCCATACAGACTTTGGTTACCAAGCCCAAAGCTGTTCTTGCAGAACAGTAGAAATATACCTGCCAAATCACGCAGCAGAGCTGTGAAGGGAACTCCAGATAATGATCCTTGCTGACTTTTAAGTATTACCATGGCTGGCTGGATAGCATGCCATGTTATTTTGCTGGTTTAATGCAACTGTGATCAAGGTGGCCCCAGGTCAAGCTAAAAGCAAACATTAACATTTCATTCATAAACCCTACAAATCCTTGCTGCCTCACTGTCTGTTTAAAGACTCATGACTCAGCTTAATTGTGATTTGCTTGCTTGCTTGCTTGTCAGGGTTTGAGTTCCTAAAGATTGCTCCTTTTCTCTGTCCCTTTATCTAGAGAGTGAGCTATAGATGCTTTCCTGCTCCATGCAGTTAGAATATTGGCCCTTGGGCAAATACCTAGCCTATAACTTCAAAAGAAAAATCTGCATTGGGAATGAAGGACAAGGATTTTTTTATATTCTCTCTTTTCTCTTTGAGGATCTGCCATCTTCTGCCTTCCATGATTTCTTAGTCATTAATTCAGTTAATATTGTTCTGTCTTTCTTCCCAGCCCTTCCCTGATGAAAGGCTAATATACATTGGGTAATTACTGTCCAGAAGAATAAACAGAGCCCACTAATGATGGTCTTGGTGCTTGGCTAAATCCTGAGCAGCTGGTTTTACCCAGTATGAGGTAGGGTGCTCTTTCTTACTGATGAGTAATGTTATTAAAATCCTGATGTAAAGCATCATGAATTCTATATAAATGCACGATGTACTAGTAAAAAATTGGGTAACCCAGCATGTTAATTGGCCTCTTCAATGGATAACACAACAAACATATACACTAGTTAAAAGTGTAGGTTTTGTTTAACTAACATGTATAGTTTTCTGTATCATTTTTTCAGACAGGTGAATCTGGATGGAAAGGAAAATTGTACATGCTTTTTAAGCATGTTTGCATTTAGAACTTTTAGTAATGTAAATTAGTATTATGGTAGATAGACAAGGTTGCACTCTCATGTCCACTTTACACCTCTGTCTTCAGGTGCTTTGTAGCAAAAAATATGGGCTCTGAAACTTGCTGGGTGTCTGTGAAAACTTTAAGAAAAGGCAGTTTTGACAAAGCTTGTTTTACTATTAGAGAATTCAAGAAATGTAGTAAAAAGTATGCTTTCTCAGCTGCATTTTTCTCCTAAGTGATAACAGAAATATGACACAGACAGTTGTAGTTTGACAGAGCAATAATTCTTATTTAATAAATGCTTTGTTGCAGTGAAAATTGGTTTTCCTTTGAACGAGTTATAAACTATACTTCCACATGGGTGCCTCAGTAGTCAAATTATTTGAAAGGACCTAGCACCCAGCAGAACAGAGTGAAATGCTAGGAGCTGCTGGACACTAAGCTCTGAAATTCTGGCCCAAGTTCACAGTGTGCAGCTAGAAAATATTGTACTTCAAATACACAATACTTCCAGCCATGTTCACAAAGTAGGTGCTTAACTGTTCTGAAAATCCAAGTCTGTGAGCTTGAGCACCTCTCTCTTAAAATAAGGAACATGAATCTATGAAAACAAGAGAATGTGAATAAAATTCCCATTTTAGTGTTATATGACAAAGGTTCCATATGCTGTGGCTTATCAGCAATGGGAGGCATTGGCCTGCAGTATTTGTGTAGAAAAATATGTTTTGGTTTGAACCAATTGGTACCAACAGGACCAAGGACTTCCAAAGCAGGACATCCTTCCTCACTGTTCTTACATTCCTTTTAAGAGCAAGTTGTTTTATAATATGAATAGGAACTTTTCCTTAAGCATCACTTAAAAGCATAGGGATTATTCTTCCTGTTATTTCTGAACTCCTGTCTTCCTATCAACTTTCTCCTTGCCCTGTGCATCATCCTGTTTTAGGGCTGCCACAGCTGTGATACCTCCAGAGGCATGGACTGTACTGAGCTAACCTGGGCCTGATAGGACCTACTACCAAAAACCAGCTTGCCTTCTGCTGCCGAGCGGAGTCTCATCGCTTGGGAAACAGTGCAGCTGTAAGGCTCCTAAGCCTGAACCATGGAAGCTTTATCCTGGTGCATATCTGTTGACTGTGCAAAAATTACTCTTGACTTCTAACACAAATGCAGCGGAGAATAAGTCTTGATACTTATTTCCTTGTCAGCTGTAGTGAGAGACTATTATTTTTATCTTCTGCATTCAGTAAGTTCAGTGTATTCATTAGGAAAACTTTATCTGTACTTACACAACATGAAAAGGTCATTTTAGCCAAAATCTGCTTCTTAAAAAAAAGTAATATATGCAGTCATTGAGGACTGTGAAAGGTGAGGAATGTAAATTGTGTGTAGCTGGGCAAAATACTGTTCCATACATTGTTTCCCAGCTCCCCAGATATGTGTTCTTTGTCTTAATCACTTCAGTGCCACAGCAGGACCCTGATTTTATTTATTTTCAAGAGAGGAAAAATCGTTGAAGAGGAGGTTTCTTACTTTAATTGTAGCCTATGTATACCTATAAATGTAACTGCTTATACTTATCCTATTTACTTGATTTTTATAACGTGGAGGCAGCATCTCAGAGAGTGATGACAGTGGCTTTATAGGGCTAAATAAGGGTGAAATAATGATTTCTGTCTGTGACTTTACTGGACAACTTGGTCACACTTTTTTGTTCTCCGTTACCTAGCTATTCAAGGTAAGCTCAGAACCGATGAGTTTGTAGCTTGGGTTTAAAGTTCCCCAGTAAGAGAGTTGTTGCCTGTGTCCCACCCACCCCTGCCCACCTTGTGCCACTAATTATCATGTAGACAAGTAAATTAGGATCTCCCTTTCATCTTGTAAATTGAGAATATTCTCTTAACATAATTTTTTTTTTTTTTTGCCCAGGTAGGCAAAGAAGAAAAGAAACCCCTAGATACCACAGGAGGGAATGTTGTAATGCCCTCTCCTTTTGTTTGTGATTTGGTCTCACTTTGGCATTGATGTCAAACTCTACCATAGGTATTTGCCTTTGGCCCTAAAGGAGCTGTCATAATCACAGAACAGTAATAGCTTTGCACGGGACTTCATTGTTGTCACACTAACATGCAACACACATTAGCACATGAACCCAGTGATGTGCTTTTTGTGATGACCTGGACAAAAATAAAAATATGACTAGATAATGTGACAATGTATTAAAAAAACATCTGTAAGGTCAAGTATTGGATCCTCTTCAAAAAAACAGATAATGTTGATCATCATTTCGTACATTTACCAAGATTCTGTGCACCTCATGAATCACTGCAGTTCCAGAGAAGAGTCCTTTAGAAGCTGAATATCAGTTACAGCCATTTATTGCACATTGAGGAACAAATTGAAGAGAAAGGCAGGAAATTAGGAGACATCTGAGTACCCATGAGTATTATATGTATGATTGCATACATACATTTTAAATTGCTGTATGATATGTTCTAATAATAAGTCATCTTAGGAAGATCTTAGAAGAAATATAGGCAGAAAGATATTCTCTGTGTGCTGATGAAGCGATGCTGATTTAGCATGGATACTTGAGCAGGTACTAAATATAATCAAGTTTTATGCAAATCAAAGCCCCAGTCAGCACTTCAGTGACAACTGAGAAGAACTTATTTTCCGAATAACACTCACTTCCGAGTCCAGCATGCTGTTATCAAACTAACTAAGGTTTACTTTGTGCAAAAAAGAAGCTATCAATAGGAGCACCGTATCACACTACCAGCTATCATCTGACTTCTGTTTACTATTACCTTCAGTTAAAAGGAAGTCACTGCGATTTATGTAATTTTATTTGAATGGATAAAACATTTCTGTTGGGAAGAAATACATGTGAAAAGACAAATGCAGGTCACTTGTGAGTATATTGAGCACGGTATGCTACCGGGTATCTTAAAACTGACGGGTATTAATTGTAAGTATTAATTATAACTTACTACTGAGAAGCTTTAAATAACATTTTCTTAAGCCGATTCTTTTCTATGACATATGTATTGCAGTCAAAGAGCTGTACAGCTGATGTTAAATGAAAGTCAGAGTGTGTCGTGTGGGATGTTTTGGGGAGTGCATCAGGTTGGTTTGAAATTTTTTGGTGATTGTAAATGGGAACTTTCCTTGAATGACAGAATAAAAAATGGTCAGCATCGTTTTGTCAAAGAGTAAGCTATTTTCCTAATGTTATTTAAACATATTCTTTGACCAGAAGAGGTTATTTTGGCAGCAAAATCCATTAATTGAGGAAATAAAAGGGAAGTAAAGAATTTGTTTCCAAAATTCAATTAAGAGAAGAGAAGTAACATCTGAACAAATTCACCCTAGTAATAAATACACTAAGTATAAATCTCCTAGGTGTTTTATGGTAAATAATAACTTAAGGTAGTCACTAGGGATATCCCTGTATTACTCCAGCTTTAGTAACGGTGAAATGTCATCTGTTTTTAACAGAAAGGTGCATTAAAGGAAAATAAAGCTGTTAGAAAATATATCCTGGATGACATTCATGGCCCCAGTGAACTGTGTTAAGGCACTGCAGTAATTAAAAATTCACTTCAGAGGAGCTTATTATTCCTTGATTCATAGTTACCCTGTCTATCAAGAGCCTCCTGGACCCAGGCCTTATGAAAACATGATGCCTCCATTAGTTACTAGATTTCTGACTTAAATCTTCAAAAAAGATGTAAAACTTTTCCAAACCATGCAGATAAAAAACATGAATAAAAAAAATTTAGGGAGCATTTAGAAATAAAATAATTAATCCACAGTGGTTGCTTTCAAAAATTTAGCAGCTATGCCAATATAAAAGAAAATTCCTCATTGACTTATGTGCCAGGTTTTTAATATCTAATATTTAGTTAACCAGAAATCGTTACAATTTTACCATTTCTAATATCCTATTAGTAATACTGAGGAGAGAAGTTAATTGTGTTAAGAAAATACACTTTTCTGTTAGAAGGGCTTGAGAAACTGGCAATGAAATAAACATAGTTGGATAACGTTTTACTCTGTTCCATCGTAGCTGCTACTACTCAAGTAAATGGAAATGGTATCAGAAAAATGGTGACGTTCTCATATTAATATGCAGTTAATATTCTTAAGGACTACATTGTGGATCACAGCAGTATAACTCTGTTGTACTCCTGGCAGTGATTCCTGTTTGTTTTGGGTTGGGTTTATTTTTGCATTTGAGAGGGTATTAATAACAGCAAATTTGATTCAGTTAATGCTAACTTTTCCTGCAGTTGAGGACTTGTGGCTCTGGTCGTTAAAAAACAGCTAAAGTGTTGTTCCACTGTAAACTGGAAGGATCTCATGCCTCATAAAATGGACCATTTTCAACTGCCCCAGGAAGTGTTGGAAGATACTATTCTTGTTTTACAATAGCTAAATATGACTTTGGTCAGTTTTGCCCAGTGTTTTTCTGATTACACCAGCTGGACAATACTTCCTTGACATGCAAATGGTAAACTGAAGACCAACTGGTGGTTTTTAATGTCAGCAGACTTACTCTGTTACTTCAGTTGATCACCATTAAAAAAAAATAATAAATTACTTTCTTGCTTAAAACTATCAATCTCAGAAACACTGCAGTGTTCTGTAGAGGGAAAAGGGTATTTTAAGTGTGAATAGTTAAACAATTTATTGCAATACAGAAAACTGCTAGAAAGTTGGTGGTAGAGGACCTAGGTTTTTGTCAAGGGATTAGAGAATGAGATGCCAATTGAAGGAGATTTCTGGAGGGCTAAGTTTTATTTAAATGAGTTTATCTCACCAATCTAAGGAATTTCATTAGGGTTTGGTTAGGTATTTTATCACCTTCAGATACAGGGTGAAGGCAATGTTTATTTGGTCACTGGTACTGGACAGGGAATCAAAAATGCTATTCTTAGTGCTGTTACTACCTTGATATATGATGGGGAAATAACCTGTCATCTGTACTTCACACATAAAATTGGAAATAACATGCTTTCCTTACTTCAGAGAAAGGAGAAGTGAAGAATGGCCATGCTGGGTGAAATTTTTGGGCCCTAAGTCATATTTCTGTTAGTGGCCAGTAGTGAACATTTATGTATGAGTTACAGGGCACACAATAACACTTGTAGTTCTGGAGTTACGTGAACTGGGAGAAATAGTCTTGTTTTAATACTTCCTGGTGGGTGAATACTATAGTGGGTTTTTTTCTTCATTTTTGTTTTTTCTTTTGAATTCTTGTAAACTTCCAGCACAGAAAGCATCCTTTGTCAGGAAACTGGGTGTTGGACTGATATTTTCATAAAAACATCTAGTTTAATCACAAAATCTTTTGTGACTAGAAAAAGTCGGCTTAGGAGCTGTCACTCTGTATGCTTAGTTGTATTATGTTTTGCTTGCATTGTATTGAAGATGTTCAGTCTGGTAAGGAGGAATGCTGCTTGTAAAACATTGCAGAAGGACCTCATGGAACTCTATCACTAGGCAAGAAAATGGCAGATGATTATGGCCTTTCACAGCTGATTCAAAAGGCCTGATCTCCTCCTTTTCCTGCTCAAAAAATGGAAATGGTAGAGATGATTGTCTTAAATAAGTGTAGTGGATAATATGACATGAAGTGTTTCATGATGTTTAGGCTTCAGCCTGTGGGAAGAAATGGTATCCTCAAAACTTTACCCGTTCAAAGACCTAGGATAATCAAAGTTCTTAAGCCTGTCAAGATAAAATTCTACAGTTTTTTAGTCTCCCTTTGATTAAGGGTACTTAAAATCTGAACTGAATTTATGTCTATGAAATATCTGGTCTGAGGAAGAAACCTCATTCTCTCTGTGAGATATTAGGGTTTTTCTTTTCTTCCAATTTGATGTCAGTGGTGACCTAGGTGTCTATTTAGAACAAACTGCACAAGGTGAAGAGAAAATGCGTTATCCTTTCTTCATGTGTAATACAATGTGGTGGCAGGAAGCTTTATCTTTCTACAAGAAATGAAGTAGCTGCAAGGAATGTGAATATTTATATGGGAACATCTACACTTACAGGGGCCTTTAAAATACATCTTTCATGCTAATTCGCATTACTGGGTTGCCTATGACTCTGGCTGTTCTAGTTCACCTTTGTTTTATTAAAGGTGCACCCGAGGTCAACTGCCACTAACTATACTGTTAAATATTGATTTAACAATTTGAATTAATGTAATTTTCAGTTGTAAGTCCCTACTTAATGTACAGCAGCACTTCAGTGACCCAGTCAATAAGATCAATAGCACTCATGTGAAGTTCAGGCTATGGCTGTCACTGACTTGCTCTGCCCTTCTCCTTCATGTCTTCACCCAGGGTCAGACAGGTTTCAGTAAATGCACAATCTACGTTCCTGCTAATGGGCTGTGGGATGTCTCTAGCTAGATGCATTTTGTGTGCACTGATGGCTTCTGAAGCAGATTGTTTGGTGCGTCGTACTGATTTTTGTAATCACGTTGCTCTTTCTCCTTTGACAAGGGAAAAGATTAAACAGTGAAGGTGTCTTTTGTGGTTTGTTTCAAGGTTTTCTGCAAGGCCTTGTGTAACAGTTAAAGGCTCTTGATAAGTAAAAGTACCCAGTCATTTGTAAACAGCAAGTCTTTGCTTGATAACACTTGCTAATCAGTGTGTCAGAGCTAGAAGGCCAGTATTTAAAGATATAAATACTGCTAAGTTAAGCATGTATTTTAAACGTTTGGTTAAATGTCCAGGGTTGATTTACTGGCAATCTGGAGAATTATGCTGTAATGAGAGTGGAAGTATCTGAGCAGCCAAATTAAGTACTTTGTCAAAGTGTCACTTAAAATACTATGTGCGTGAGTATTGCATGGGAAAAGTATGTGTGGTTGCTCCTATTCCATGAATGTACCACTTCTGACAAAGGCAAGTCACAACTGGCCAGTATTCAGGTGGTAAACTGATGGTAAGTGTAGATTTGAGTGTCTACACCCTGAGTCAATTTCCCTCTGCACAGTTTTCGTTAAATGTAAGAGGTCTTATTTTCTTGACCTCTGTCTCTTTTAAGCCAGAAGTATACGTGTGCATTAGTAGATGGAAAGTCTGTGTGAGCAAGAAAGCATGACAACTAATGTCTTGTGACAGATTTTGAGAAGACGTAATAATAATATGTTATAATAATAGATAATAGATAATGGTATGTATTAAATATGAAACTGATGTTTGTGGTTTCATTTAACAAAAGAATGGCAGTAGCTCTTACAGCTTGGGAGAGGGCAGAAGAAAAATCTGCTTTCATATGTCTTGGCAAAAACCCCTCCATCTCTGCTTTCCCTCCGTAATTCATGGTGAGATCCACCTTATCATCTTGTCCTGCCACACACTCTCCTTGCATTTTCCCTTGTGCGGTGTTCTTGTCACACAAGTTTACTCACCTGTAAAGGAGGTGTTACAGGATGCCCTGCTTCTCCTTGAACCACCAGCACCCAGGTATTTCTAAAAGGTTACAGATAGCCAGAAGGAATGGTGCAGCTGCTGAAGCCATGTGCTTCACATGCACAACAGGGAAGGCAATACACGAGTGGCTCCGACTAGGTAAAGCTTAGAGAATGTAATTAGAGAACACTGGTTTTCCCTGGGAAGGTACTACATTAACTGTAAAAAGCATGATAAACTATCAAATCTTTTTTGTTCTAGCTTCAGATAACAGAATGAAGTGTATGGATCAGTAGTGAAAGCTGCATGTCTTTCTGCACTGGCTGACCATCCTCAAGGATACACTTGCAAATTCGGCTGTTCATGGCTTTCCTTATACGTTTCCATGTGGCACTGTTTTCTCAAAGCTGCATGTCACACGTCTGTTTAGATGACATGAAATAGGATGTCTAAGAGGGAAAATAGACCAGTGCAGGTATATAGTTCAGGTATGTCTCTTAACTTGAGAAAGTTAAAGGATGGTAACATTAGATACTAATTTATGGTTTCAGCCATTTACAAGTGTCTTCTGTGAAGATCAAAATGTGAAGCTGCTTTTCTCTGAAAAGAAAGGCTTGTGTCTTTGTTAAAAAAGAAAGCTGCCTTTGTGCTTTCTGACCATTCTGTTTCATATTGTAACCTTTCAAAAAGCTCTTTTACCTGTATGGAATATAACAGATTAAAAAAGCCTCAGGGGATCTTTGTTCTGAATTGCTTCTTTCACTATTTGTTTTTCTGAGTTATTCTTAATGAAAATAGGAACAACCTTGCTCTTAGAAAGAATTTTTCTTCTCTCCTGTGTTCCACTTCTGGGTTTGCATGTTCTGTAAGCTGAGAGATGTAAAGATTAAAAATTCTCATCATGCCCATCTGTCTATATGCTCTGTACTTTATCATTTGGCAGTTGAGTATCAAAGCAACATTATCAATGTTCTTTGAAAACTAAGCAGGTTGGATATGCAATTTAGAAGAAAAACAATTACACTGTGTTAGCTTGCTTTTGGCAAGAGTGTTAGGGCTCATCTTGGAGACAGGAAACAAAAGCAGCACTTCATCTTCATAAATTTTAAATGAGGAAAAGTGTGTGTGTGTGAGAAAGAGAGTTGTCTGGCAGGAGCTTTTCCCTACGTTCTTTCTTCAGCTAGTTTTCTTCACTCTAGAATATGTACTAGTCTGTGCTGCTAGTACTGGATGGAATAATATGTATTTCCCTGTAACAAAAGTATTACTAATGATTGTCTTACTAGCTTTTCTTTCAGACTAACTTTCTGATATTCATTAAAAAAAAAAGGCTGTGCTTTGGTGACAAGCTTCACAACCAAAAAGAAAGAGGATTAGAAGAGTTAATAGATGTTGTATAGACTCCTTTTCATTCAGACAGGTTTTTTTGTGTTATTTTTTTTTTGTTTGTTATTTTTTATTTTATCTGCGCAGAGCCTACCATGGTATGTTTTTAAGCATATCATCATGATCATGAGTGATCATTCTTAGATCTTTATAAGAAACATTCATGACATTCTGTCTGCTAAGAGTACTAAACTGAATGTTATCCTTTTTTTTTTCAAACATCTATGCAAAAGCCATCATATATTACTGTTTTTGAGAGTCCTCCAGGCTAAGAACAAGAGTGTGACGGAATGTACTGACTCTGGAGAAATTGCCTTTTAGGGAGTATATAAAGCAAGTTTAGTGGTGAGCATGCATTTTAGTGGGTTTTTTGGTTTTTTTTTTCCCCCTAAATGAGAGCCATAACTCATCCTGCAGCACTTGTAATGAAGTTCTGAACAAAGTCAAGAAAACCTAACAATGTAAGTGTCTGTCCTCCGCAAGAAAGGTCTTTGCTCTGAACTTTAAAGCAAACCATAAACATCAAAAAATTCTCAGTGCATGATACTAACCATGTGACTGAGGCATACCCTGGATTACAGCTTGCCAGTATTGTGTTGCTTGCACTTGAAGTCTGTCAGATGTTTAATAAGGACAATATGTTTGCCTTAAAACTAAACATAAAACATTCTTCTACTTCCTTAATTTTTTTTAAATAAATAAAATCCTTAATTTGATGTCAGAGTTATAAGCATTTTTGTTGTTGCTGCTTAGTGGTTTTAGGGGAATCTGAGTGTAGAAAATTATTTAAAATACTGTTTTTCTGAATTCTAGCCGTGGAGTGTGAGAGTGTGAGATATAACCTAGCCAGTTTTTATTCTGGGCTCCATCAGAGGTTAAAAAAAAAAGTGCAGGTTTGGTGTGGATATCTTGTCCATACTAAACTTTACAACTTGATCAAGACATTCCTGGAAATAGGTTATATTTTAATGGGTAAACCAGATTCGCAGCTCTTGAGGAAGCTCTGGGTTCTTCCTCCTAGAGTTTTATACCGGTTTGTTTTTTTTTTTTTTTTTTTTCCAGGTCTGCCTATTTGAAAGAACATTGCATTATCAGTTTGGGAAAGGAGTGTGATGATTATATTTCTAGGTTGGGGTCTGAGTTCTGTCACTAAGCTTTTAGGGGCCAGTGTAGATGAGCAGTAAAGCTGCACTGTATTTTTAATGTAAGGGTTTACATTATTTCCACAATGAGCTACCCCTTGAGGAGGGCAGGAACCTTGAGCCCGAGATGCAATTTCATGGTGTTCAGATTCATTGAGTAATTGTGACTGGAGATAAATTTGTTATGATGACTTTCTCTCTGCTATGTTCTTAGCAGGAGACAGTCTTAAACATCAGCAGCATGCTGGCAAGGATGTGAAATTCGGTCCCCTCTGCCTTGAAGAAGGGCATGGGTCACCTAACTCGCCACCTATTGATGTTGTCTGGGATGAGTTCTCACTGCAGCCTGTTGATCCTGTCCTGGTTTGCTTAACAGTATCAAGACAGCTCCAGTATATCTTAAATATATTTCATCTGCCAGAAAATTGGCTATGGTTTATTCTGAAGAAAAGGTACACTGAAGCTTTTCTGGTTTGTATAGAGTTCTTAAACAGTCATTGAAAAGCTTATGATGCTTTGTTGGGTGGTAAGGACTATCAAGATGATCAGGATTTTGCTTTCTCTTTAGTGGGTAACTACATGATTAATGTGAAGTAAACAAGAATGAGCTAGAGTCATTTACAGAGTGCCAGGTAGAGTGCTCTGGGACATAATTGTGTCCTTAGGGAAGATCCGGTTTTTCTTCTGCTGCAGAAGAATTAGTCACTGTGTTATTTGTTTCAGTAACTTGGGAACCAAGGCTTTTCTCTTTTTTCCCTTTGTTACAGCTGCCCACAGGAGAACAATATGCAATTCAAGTGAAAAATGTCATTCCTATGAAAAAAAAATAAAATCATTTGTGTTGCAGTTTGAAAAGATTCCAGACTACCATGAAAATGGGCTAGAAGTAGGAAAAGCAATTCTTCGTTGGCCCATTCACGGTCACCAAAAGAGAAACCGCATGTTCTGAAGAAAGGCACATGAGGAATTCAGAGGAGCCAGCACCCGAGGGCAGATGGAAAAGCGTGCTCAGACCCACTTCCACTGTAGTCCGCATGAATCCTGCACCTGAAATTTGTTGCCATGCTGAGTACCGTGACTATGACAGCATGGTCCAAACTGGGTACTACTGTGCGTTGACCGCCGTGTGAGGACTTAGTTGATGTGTTTGGAGATGGGATTCACTGAGCAATGGCAGCGGTATGGTTTTGCATGGGCTTGGAGGGTCTGTTAAGCATGAGGTATTTTTCAGTGCACTTTTACAGGTTAACAGCAAATGCACCTGACTGAAAACCGGGAGAGGAGGAGCAGACCTGAGCTGATGTTGTAGCATGACCTCAGCGAGCAGGAGCAGTCCTGGCCCTGGCCTGGCAGAGGGCTGTGCAGGTCTTGTACTGTGGCTGTGTCAGCCTGCCAGGGACATATGCATTTTATCACTTGGTACTGAAGTGAGGACTGCTGCCTGGCAAACCTACACCTGTCTGTTTCCAAAGCTATGCTATAAGAGATTTGGCTCTTTAGCTGTCTAAATACTGCTACCAGCAAGCTTCAGTCCTTGCTATTGGTGGCCACGTGTGCTTGGCAAGGTCTGGGGGACCTGTGCAATCCAACCCTGGTTTGCCTCAGAAATCCCTGTATGGGGAGGGATGCAGATGACCTGGCTCTTGTCTCTTTCCAACAAACTGCCTGGTATTCCTCTGGCAGCAGACTCCTCTATTAGACAACACAGAGATGACAAAAACAGTGTAAATGCAGGTCAAGTGAAATGGTTAAATAAATCAAAGAAGTCCCTGTTGAGCTACATGCAGCCACTGTTGTCCACCTTTCTGTTTCGATGAAGATGTGGGGAGCATGTTCAGAGCTCTGCTGCAAATGTTTGCATTCTGTGATTCTGAAAGGGAGTATTTTAAAAACTGTTTTAATATGTGCCTGGGCATTTAATTAAGCTGAAAAATAAAAATACAGGAGGAAAACAATAAAATTACATGAAGCAGATAATTAGTAGAGATGTAGAGCTTTCAAATGGTGTTGAATGTTTTAACCTAAAGGGCAGTGGTCTAATAGCTGAAGTGGATTATTTTAGGCTCATATGAACAGCTCAGCTCACTTTTAGGTATCAAGTTGCTGATCTTAAAATTGTCAGCAGGGCCTAGCTGTCACAGAGGTGTTGAAAGAGAGCTAGCTCTTCTTTGCTTTAAAATGATCTAAAATATAGTCCTAGTATTACAGCATATGTTGTTTTAACTTATCCTGAATTTTGAAGTAGGAACGAGGGAATGTTAATAAGCAGATCAAGCAAATTATCTGTGTTGTGCCCTAGGTTTTAATTTTACACAATTTCATAAGCCATTCAAAAGAACAGCTACCGAGAAGTTGTTTATGGGGGTGGGGGGGGTGGGGGGAAGGGAATGCGAGAAGGGTTCACACTAGGTAGTAGAGACCAAAAAATAAAGACTGAAGTCACTCACCTACATGTGCACGAGCAAAGTATATTCCTCCATGTCTCCTTGAGTATTTCTGAAGAAAATATACTGATGCTTTTAATGAATGTTTTTGGGAGTGTAAAGTTGACCTGCATTAGATTCAAGTATGTCGAGGAAATTCTTATATTTAGAATCACATACTTGTAAGGGTGTTTTGTTTGCATTAGACTTGGGATTATTGAAGTTTTAAGTGAGCTGCAAAAAAGAAAAGGAGGATGATATTCAATTAGGTTCTCCAGTAGCTATGCCCTGAGGAAAACAAATCAATGATAGGCAGCTTTTTTTCTTCATAGTCCAAAGAAAACATTTATTATGGTATTCTAATAGCTCAGGAAAGTCTTTATATAACTAGGCAGGTAACTCAGCTGGTTTTGGTCTGATGTAGGATTGATTAAAGAGTTTGTGGATTGGAAAAGAGAATGAAATGAGCCCTTCACAAAGCAGCACCTCGTATCTCAACTTCATTGAACTTTCTGTTGCTTTGAACACTTTTATGCTTAAAGAATGTGACTAAGCTGTCTAATATGCTAGCACTCCAGTTTCTTTTCTCCCATTCCTGGCAACATCCCAGAGCAAGCTGCTCCTAAATGTTCTTCTGCCATTCAGCTCTATTCATGTTTCTTCTTTTCCTTCTGGTTTAGCCTAGCACAGGGTAGGTATATAGATATTGCTAAGGAAAAGCTATGAAAATAGGCTACAAGGAAATGCAGGCAGCTGACTTTAGAAAAAGGTTTCAAGATTTTAAGAATGAGCTCTCTGGCTGCAATATGCTTTTTTTAACTGATGTTTCTCTGAAGGGTTTGAAGAAAACTCAAATGGGAACTGTCAAAATTGCCCCAGAAAACTGTCTCTTAGGAAACTCATTTTGTCAAGCTTTGCTCATGACAAGTAGAGAGAGTAAACTTCATGAATAAACAAATACAGTGTATCCCATGCAGCTATCAGTGTATATATTTCTATTCCAAATGCATTCTGCAGCTTTATGTAGCCTTATCATAACTAAGTGTTGAAATAACTAGACAGCACTTCATATTTCATAGTTACGAATTTTGTTTCCTTCTCAAATTCTAGATAATCATAATTTCACTACTTACCCCCAGTTTTTATGACTCAGAAGTTGGAATGACATTTACAAGAAAAGATTAATGGTCTTTCTCTGTTGCCTTTTCCCTTCATCTCACAACTTTACCTGTCCCAAGCTGTACTCCAGGGCTGTCCATACTCTGAAGACAAGAGCCACCTGGTCTCCCACCTTACACTTGGTCTCAAAAGACCCTTCCAAGGCAAAAAACCCCCACAACATTTGAAGTATATGGCATTATATAGTTTATATATCAAACAGATATGTTTATACAATAATTTCAAAAACTATTATTTAGTTTTTCTAACTTGGGAGTCATTATGTCAATTTGAAGCTGTTAAAACTGCACTCCCAGTTACTTAATCTTAAATTCTTAAATGGCTTTAATGATCATCTGCTGTTCTTTTCTGATATGTGAGCCTTCTGGAGTCATGACATTTTTTCTCCCCCCCTCCCTTCAATTTTCACATATATTTTTTTCACCCCACCATGAGGGCTGGATATGTATTCTTCATAAATTTAAAAATAAAATGAAAAGTTGAGGTTCTTGACTAATACATTAATTCAGTGGTTAGGGCTGTAATATAAGGGTTCATTAACAATTGACTTGCAGAATTACTATACTGTGTTTCTGGGGCAAAATATGTACAAGCATCTGAATCCAGGGCCAGAGTCAAACCCTCATGTGCTAAGAATTACTAAGTGGCCTGAAAACTTCCCTAAAGTGGAATCTGAGTTAGTCCTGATGGAGGAGAAGCAAAGCCTCTGAAGAAAGCATTATTAAGCAGATGAATGAGGAAAATAGAATAATCCAATGGTAGTGCTGCTTCTGCTGCCACACAGCTGTACCGGAGACAAGTGACTTGCTTGCTGGTTGGGGCATGGGCTGACACATGCCTGAGGAACTGCAGCCTAGTACTCCGTACAGCATCTGCCTGAATGTGGGTGCCCACCCTCAGAGCTCGGGCAGCAATACACTGTTTTTGTGTCACCACATCGTTCCTAGCAAGTGCACTGTGAAAGCTGGTTCTAGTGATAGTTTGAAACCGGTGGAGGCCTCCTGAGTGATCGGGATTTGATGAGCAGGATAGTAGCACAGAGCTGTTCTCTTCCTTGCCCTCCTTTGCCTCTTTTGGATCTCTCACAGTCTCAGCTTGGTCAGACCTAAATATGTAGCCTATGGTTGTGAGCACCCCAGAACATGACATGCAAGACTGCTGTCGCGACGGAGGGAAGACACAGTCACTCAATATGAGTGATCAGCAGGCTTCGTTTATTGTCCCTTACAGTCACCTTTTATGCCTTGTAATAATTAGCTCATACATATGACAAAAGTTAAGCTCATTATTGGTTAGTTGCCTAAATACCAAGCCCGCCCCTAGTTTCTCTTCTGTAGTTATCTGTTCCCACCTGCAACATTCTTTTCCCACCGCGATCTTCCCGTTATTGCGTAACAAGAACAGCCAAGGATAGTGTATTTTTGCTTTACTTCAGATAAGCTGAGAGCGATGTGCATTTTTGTCCAGCCAGCTGGACTATGTCTATGTGACCCTTTCCAGCTAGCCAGTTATCCACAGACTACTTTTTTAATTTTGCAGATGAGCTCTTACCATCTTGATGGGTGGAACCAAGCTCTCAAATTTATATGCCTCTGTTCTCCAGGCTATCTAAATTTAAATTTAATACGTTGAGTTAATTTCTATAAAAGCTGTAGGGGATGTGATCAAAAGTCTTTTAAACTTCAACTTCTGTCCACTGTCATTGATCTGCAAATTTTTCTTTCAGAATGTATTTAAAAACCTTTTCACACTGTCTGTTCCCTGCCTGCCCATTGTGAAAACGTATTTGATTAGAAAGCATTGAAAAATTGATCAAGGCTTCTGATCTTTTGGAACAGGTGCTGGTTAACATTTCAGGAATACATCCCTAAATGGGAGAATGGATGGTAAGAACTGTGTTTGCAGGGGGAATTTGTCCGTTTGACAGAGGTCACTTTTACTGTACCTAGTAACAAAGCAGTGCTGTGCTTGGGATTTCAAGGGAATAAAAAGGCTTCTAAACAGCTCTTCCTCCGCCCGCTATGGAAAGAGAACCTAAACTAGATCCTGTGCTACAGCATTAAACATGCGCAGTTGGCTCTGCTTGAGGTTTGTATGTGGGTGTGTTCTGAAATCAAAATGAAGTCATAGTGAATTAAATTTTTTGGACCAAAGATTTGGGTTGTTTAGCAGTTTGATGAACAGCTCTTGTCACCTAGTTAAAGGCAGGGAACTTCTTAAATGGTATGCCTGTCTCAGTGTAATGTAGCACAGATCCCCTTTCCACATGTATGCCTCTGCTGAAGCTGGTAGTGTTTGGGCCATCACCAAAATGGGAATTACTGTTGATATACCTCTATGATCAGTTTAACATAGTGCATAGCTATAGGTGTATTGCTTTTGCACCTGAGCTAACATATACTTGCTAGTCATACTGTGCCATTGACCAGGGCAAGTGCTGCTACCTGGGATTTGCCTGTCTTATAGGACACTGTGTAGGATAGGCTTTATACTACTAGAGGACTTGGACTGGCAACCTGGTCATTGAGAGGTAAAATCAGCACCATTTGGACAAAGAAGACAAAAGCAGAATGTGAAAAACTGACTGGCAATAAAGTTGTATCTAGAAATAAAAAGGCACGCATTTAAATGCATTGGAACTAAGCACTGAAATTATTTCCTTAAGACTGTTAAATTCTTCGTCATACAACTCAAAGACAGAATGTCATCTTTTAACAAAGGTGACCCAAAAAGCTTGAGGATGGTAATACAGGATGAAATTCAATGGCTTGGGTTTTTTTGAGGTCACAATAGCTAATAAATTAAATTAATGACTATAAAGACTTGTATTTTTTTCCTTATTTTCTGTTAATTGCTGATTGAAATTGGATTTACATCAATTCCATAAAATAATAATAATAATAAAAAATCCAGTTAGGAAAGGCCCCATGTGTTGCATTTTTACAGTGCTGGTACAACAGAGATGTCTCTGGGATTGTTGGGTGTTATGCACATACATATTTGAGAGTGTGAGTTAGATTATTTTTTTAAAATGTCACTGTTCTTTAGGAATGAGTTTGGTAGGGACATGGGCTGTAGTTAAAGCTTCAGATACAGTGTTCTGTCACTGTTTTCATGTCTGGCTTCTTTACCGCAGAGGACTAGCAACTGCAGCTTTAGTCTGTGGGACAATAATAGTTGCCGACTTCTCAACAGTGCTTTGCAGCATCTGCTTCTAGCAATGAAAAGACACATGATCATGGAATTTAATGTCTTTCAGAGAAAAAAAATCTTCAATGAAATAGTGCTGAGCTTTTTCCCCTAGTTTTAAACTGACTTGCTGCACGAGCTTTTGTTCTGTATCTCTGATGAAACTCATCACGTGTGCTTTGACTGCAAACATTTTTGTCGACACCCTACCTTTTGTTGTAGTGGTTTGGTACAGATATAATGTTAGGTTAAAATAATAAATTTCTATGCATGTGGGTGGCAATTATTCAAGGTTTTTTTAAAGTTTAGAAGTGGTATTCTGTACTGATGTGCCTTCCTTACAGCCATGGGAAGATGATATTCCTGTCCAGAGATTGCAAAACTTTCTAAAGCTGTATTCTAAATAGATGGTATATAAAGACTGTATAAAGACCATATGGTACATGTCTTTCTCAGATTTTTCTTTGAGATAAGTTACAATTTTCAAGTAATTTAAAATACACCCTGACAGAAAGCTGCTTTTGTGTCTCCCTGTGTTTTTGTCTCTTCTGGGTGTCTGGCTTACCACACCATTTCCTTGTGATGTGACTGTCTTGCAGGTTATTTGACTTGAATCCAAGTCATCTTTATTTTTATGTTGCTTTTGCTTTTATTCTATATGCACATATGCAAGTATGCCTTTTCACTTCCTTTTCTTTAATTAATGTCATGGACTTTCAAATGCATACAGATAAATATGGAAAGGAATTAAAATATCCCCATTGTACTGTACATGTGAACGTCTCTGCTGGTTGAAGATGAATCTTGGAGAAATAATATTCACTGTTGACTCATATTTCGACCATGTAAAATCCTGCACATAGGATAAGGATGTATTTAACTCACCCTCAAAGCAACAGCTCCCTTCTTTTAATGTGGGTAAAACACAGGTTAAATTGTGCTATGCAAGGTCTGCAAAAGTCAACTAGTCTGTGGGCTCAAAGGCTTCCCATATTTGACTGTTTCTCTGATTTAATGCTGGCAGAGCCCTCTATGAATGCGTAATGCAGAATTTAGTCTGCACCTAGTGACCAGTTTGCAGAGTGCCCTTTACGTTATACAGCTTCCAAGTCTTCTGTGCTAGATTAATTTCTCCCTGCACCAAAAGACCAACGACTCCTAGTGCCAGTCAGTTTTCATAATTAGGTTCCCCTTTAAATGCTTGCTTGCGTTCCTGGCAGTGTGAGTTGAAGGTGGCTCTTGCACTCAGTGAGGTGGATCTGCCATTTTTAAAAGGCTCATTTTTGCATTATTGTGTATTTGAGCATTTGTTCCTTAATGGTCATCTCTTTTTTTAAAGCCATGTCAAAATGCTTGAACTGAGTCAGCAGCAGCTTGTAAAATCATGAGAGGAATTAAGAAACTGAGGTCTTACAGAATCATTCAAATGGCTGCCTTGCTGCTTTTCCATTCTTCTATCTGACAGTGGCAGGAGAGTGTGTAGCATCTTCTACTATGTTTCATAGATCTGTGACTTGTGGAAAGTAAATCTGTGGTTAAGAATTAAAGGGCAACATTGACATAACAGATGTGTCTTCATCCCTTTGGGAAGGGCCTCTGTTAGCACAAGGAGCATTGGCAGGTACAGAGACCTGCTTGTTCTCCTCTATAACACATTTATATTACATCAACCACCCCACTCCCCCCCCCCCCCCCCCCCCCAACTATACATGATCAGGCAATTAAGACTTTTGTTTATTGTTGCTCTACACTTTGCTATTTGATGTCATCAGTCTCTCCCATTCAAAATTTATTTTCAGAGGACTTTAGTGACCTTGAGCATGACTTCCCCTGGGATCTGTACAAGGGATTTGTTGGCTCTTAAAGGGACTTTTTGATCAGAGAATATCTTGAGAGCCTTACTTTCACTATCTTTCAAAAAAATAAAGTTCCTTCTTATTGTTTTCCATACAGCACACCGTTTTGGATTTTTTTCCATTGTCAACAGCCTTCCCTTCTTGGTTTTAAGCTGAGAATGCAAAGATGAGAAGGCAAAGGTAGAAGTGCTGTGCCTGGCATGTGCCTATGTCAGTCCCAGTGTAACACTGCTTCCGAACATCAGAAACAAAAAAGTATACTCTTCCCCAAATGAGCTTTTTGATTAAGTCTGCAAATTGTTCAGAACACATACCTGCCTAAACAAACTGAATAATTGTATGTACAAATGAATCGAAAATTATACCCCTGGTGACTTGTTTTCCTATTCAGCTTCTGCTCAGCAAAGAGCAGAAATGTCTCCGTCTGAGGTTAATTTACTACCATTAGTGACCGTAAGCTTCTGGTATTGACTGAGCTTCCAGCAGAAATAGCAGTGGCAGGGCATACACAAAAGCTACTGTAGATAGAGAATCAAAATGTGGCTGGATCAACAAAGATCTTCCTCTGCAGTAAAAAGAGCAAACCTGAATATTCTCACTTTTTCCTGGGCCTGGAGATGAGGGGGAAAGCATCCTAATATTGCTGTAGTTGTCAAAGGTAAAGCAGCAGCAGAAAGACTTCCCTCCAGGTTTAGCAATATCCAAAATCACTCTAGAGCTCACAGGCAAGCTGCTGTGGTACCTTGATGTGGCCCATATTTCATCCCACAGACTGGAGACAAAGCTTTTGAGGAACTTCCCTTTCTAAATATTTTTTTTCAAGTTTTGATGCCTAGGCTGCCTGTAGTACTCTGTGATCCAGGTAAATTTGGCCCGCTGCAACATGTGCTCATTCTCAGCATTAGCTTTGGGCTGCCTATCTCTAATTTATTCGAGCTACTATTGCGATGTGCTGTTATAATTCTAAAAGCAGTAAGATGCTGATGCAACAAGAGCATCTCATGTTCTTACGATGTTATTACCCATGGCTTGACTTAAATTCCCCATGGTTTTTACTTAAGAGATCAAGCTTCTAAGAACTGCTTGTGATATCCTTACATCACAAGGGCACATGGCAGGCTCTACACTTGCTTTTAAGTGTATACATTTTCATGTGCTTTGAAGTATATACAATGAATAAAGATACCCTTTGTAAGTACACAAGTACCTTTTTTTTTTTTTAATTGCTTTGACATTTGAGGAGTTAAAAGGTACATCTTAAGCACCAAGTTTTGAGAATTGGTTTTGACTTCTTGACAAAGAAGTTGACAAAGTTTTTTCTCTTGACAGAGAATAGACTGTAACTTCGCTCAGTAAGAAGCTGAAGCAGCGAGGTTTGCAGACACAGCCAGGGAACATTAAGAACTTCTGGTGTAAATAGTGTCTTTGCACCAGAGCATAAAAGAAGCTCTCCATTTCAACAATTAGAAGGTTCCGTGACTTCAGCTGATCCATTTCTCTAGGCCTGACTCTTGCTGCTTATCTAGGATTTAATAAAATGTTGTTCTTTCTTAACATCTGTGACCAGCTGATCTGAGGCTGGAAGTAGCGCCAGGATTTATCTCCTAAGCTTACTCTTCTGACTGCAACTCTTCTCTCTCTGCACTGCATTCACACCTGCCCTTTTCAGTGTGTAGGGTGATGCTTACAGTTGGTCCCTGTTGGTACCCCAGCTGGTTGTTTGTCCAGAAATAAAACTTATAATGATAGGAAAGGCATAACTTTCCTTCAGAACATTTTCACTCACAGGAACTTGATTATTCCTGAACTCCGGCTTTCCAACAGAATTGGCCAAAACTGGTCCACTATTACTCAGACACTGTCAGACATGAGCCTTATCTCCTTAACAGATTGAAGAAAAACTCCAGTGCTTTGGGTTTGTTTTGCTTTTTTGTTTTGTTTTGTTTTGTTTTGTTTGTGTGTGTTTTTTTAACAATGTAGCACTACTCACATTTTTCTAATTTTTAAAATGAGCTTTGTACTGTATGTGTATACTCTGTATATTTGTTATCACTTTTATGTATTTTGTTTCATGTAGGTAACGAGTAGTTGCAGACTTGACAAGTTATTGCTGTGGATCATTGGCACTCAATTATAGTTACTTCTCATTAGGGGGGGAAATTAATGTCACCTTCTTATTTTTCTGTACAGCGGCCTAATAACGTCAGGTTATGAAGTTTACCAACACAGATTATTTTTGGGTTAAAAAAAAGCAAGTGATTACTTGCTCCTCTGGTGTCTAGCAATTTATCTAGTGCAATAGCAACAATTATTTCTTTTTAAATTGCATCTCTAGTTCTTTTGATCATGCTTTCCTCTTTTCTTCTCCATTGCTAAAACACCAGTGCAAGTTATGGTTGTTTGCTTTAAACCTGTGCAACTTATTCCACTGCTCTGATTACATCTGCTTGTACATATAATGTATGAGGTGCAGCCAGAGCCTCTGACAGTGTGAACACATTTTTGGTCACAGAACACAGTTTCTTTGTAGTGGATGATACAAACTAGATCTGCATAAATATATTACTTTTTAAGGGGACACTGCCTGTTTTCCTGTAATCCCATATCTTGCCTGCTGAGTACTCAAAGGTGGTCGGTCATGGGTGAGTAAAGCAGCCAACTTCACTAGTTTTGTTTTTGTAAAGCATTGTCTGGTGTGCTCATAGTGTAATGAAAACGCTTCTTCACCAGATGGCAATGTTGCATGAGACTAACCACTGTGCTTCCTCTAACGGGCGTAGCAAGACCTGTGTAAGGAAGTGGTACGGTTTGGTCGGGAGAGTGAGTAGCCATGTTGGCAAAACTCTTTTATCTCCTTTTTAAGTACCTACAGTGGAGGTCAGAAAGGATAATTTTCTTCTTTGTCAAGTGCAAAGAAAATGTGGAAGGAAGTTCATATGAAATTCAGCTCAAGTAAAAAGATTAAGGACACCCTTCTTAAAGAAATACGTGTTCACACGTCTTTGTCGTTTTTGCAGTTGCTCTTTATAATAATTAACACCCAGAGACATTTCCAAGGTTACACTAACCGTATGCAAGAATTCTGCTGATCACAGTTCCCAGAAAGCAACTAGTTAAGAAAATGATTTCTATATGAATGATTACCAAGGCTCTGAAATTAGAGGCTTTCCTAATTTTAAGGTGTCAGCTGACTATCTCTTGTGGCTTTTCAGAGTTTTAAAAGGTTTTGTTTCTTTCCCTTGAAATAGCTTTCTAATGTAATTCTGTTTACACAGAATTTTCCCCCAAAGATTTATCTGAATAGAAATAATAGTGTCAGGACACATTCTGCACTGAATGCTGCTTTGAGTTCAGTGCTATTCTAATCTACTTGTTTTATGTATTATGTGTGACAAACACACATGACTCCAAAGGAGTACTCATGTATTCCACTTAATGTATACCTAATATGGAACCTTCTGTTAAAATTATGGTCAGATACCTTACTTTTAAATTTTTAATAATTGAAGTGTAATTTAAAAGCTCTGAGTGGAAATTTATTTTATTGAAGCAGGAGAGGACATGTTATAGCCAAACCAAAGGCAGTCTCATCAGAGAAGCAAATGTAAAATTCAAGGTTTTCATAGTGTGAAACACAATATAATAGCGGCACACTTAGCTGAACAGTGCCTGCAAATGCACAAAACGTTCCTTTGTCTTTCGAGTAACCTTAGTCCATGTCCATCCCATAGATTTAGCTGAAATAGTCGTAATATCAGTAAATTGTTTCATGCCTTTTTAGCTATTTCCAGTAACAGTTGAAGAAAGTCTTTAAGAAAATGCTTAAATTCATCATTGTGTAGATCACAAGTTAATAAACTGAATAGAGTGTGTTACTTTCTTGAAGTAAGTAAGTGGTTTTGGCCCAGTCAGTTCCTTCGTTCCTGAGGTGCTGACGGCAGGTGACTTGTTGCCTTTGGGTACCTCGTTAATCTAGCAGCTAATCGTGCCCACTGTTTTCCTATATTGACTCCAGAGGAAGGCTGGGATGATTTAGTGACTTCGTTAAGCACTTAGTTGGAAAGGAAGAATTTGGGCCTAAAGCCACACTTAGAAATTACTTTCTTTTTAAGTATCATTGCTTTTTACTGTCTTTCTCCTTCTCCTTCTGTTGGAAGTCAGGAAGACGGCAAAGGCTGATTACCAGATACATTTCCAGTGGTCCCTCACTGAGAGCTTGGGGTGCCACCAGTGATGGATTTGTCTGTACCTTTGGACATAATCTTTATAATTCAGGTGAAACCATAAGACATGGTTAAGAAGCAGATTTTCCAGAGTCACTGCAGTAGCAGTACAGTCGATTCTCAGTGGTTTTCCTGCTTTGTGCTTCTCAAGTATGGCTTTTGAGATGGATGCTGATGGGACTGTCTGTCCTCTGCCAGGTGCTAGTCAGCTTAGCCATGCCACTGCTGGTTTCTGCTTGCCTGGAAGCAACAGCATCCTTTCCACTGTATCCTTCTGTCACAGAGGGAACCTGTTCTCTGCCACGTCTGGCTATACATCTTAAGGGTTAATAAATTGATTGACAGTGCCTGCCATCATTCAGCTTAAAGAAGCAGGACTAAGATACTAGGAAGCCTGATGCAGCTTACAACTGTGCCCAGAATGAGGGCTTGAGCATATATATACTGCTGCAATTACAAATCTTCAGAACTGTGACTTGGTTGTTATTCCCTTTCTGTTACACTCTTTGTGATGAGGTTCTTTAGAAAGCAAAATGTCACTATAACAGTAATTTACCATCTTATTGTAAAATGGCTTGTTTATATATTGGAGCCTGATAGGCAATATATGTGTGCAAACTGTAATGCAAGATATTTCATTACGATCATGTTGCTCATTCAGGCTGAGTCACTTATCCAGACCACTGTACAATAAGATGTCAAACTATTGTTGCAGTGATATCAGTTTCCCTTCTAATTTCACACTGGTAATTTTGACAGAACAAGAAGGGCAATGTGTGAAGACTGCATCTAGTAAAGCAGATTTGGGCTGACAAGGTAAATTATAGCATTATTGTCTAATGGGTGAAAATAAAACTGCACTTTCAGACTCCCACAAGTTTTCTTCCTTTTAAAGATATGGATATCAGACTTCAAGTGGATTTTACAAAATCTCCTGTAGATATTTCAATTAATATTTATGTAAAAGAAAAATCTTAACTGGCAATCCACAGTAGGATGACTATCACAAAGCACCCTGCCCCTCCCCCTCCCCCACCCCCCGGCCCCGGCCCCCCTTCTTTTTAAAGGAAGTTGCAACCCTTGGTTTATTTAATTTTTTTATTTTTTCCTGGAAGAAAAATACAAAGTGAGAGAGTAAAAACAAAGAGAAATATTTTTGCCTTCCTGAAAGACTCCATGATACAGATTTGAAACCTGAAGTGGTGGAAAAATTCCACTCCCTAATCCCCTAGGCTATGTCATAGTATGTACTTTTTTCTACTGATAAAGTACTACCTACTGACAATTTTCTTACCGAGATCTACTTTGCTCAGTTTGAACTAAATGGAGGTCAATCATACCATGTTTTTTTTTAAAAAAAAGGTAAGCATGTTTTGAAGTATCTTTGGCTATAATTAATAAAAGACTTCTCATAAAAATAGATCTCACAAAATGATTTCTCTTGGAAAGCACACATCTTGGTCATAAACTGATTTTTGAATGCCACGAAATTTTTAATAAAAAGAATTAATAATTTCACCAGGAATCATTTTAAGCTCTAAACAGTTACTTGAGCTAATTTATTTTACTTGCACAAAGATGATGGAAAAGCTATGATTAACATTCATTGTATAATGTTAGTGAAATCCATTCTCAATCAGGAAGCCCCCTGTATTGCAACAACAACAAAAAAAGAGCTGATGCAGTGATCTGTAATATATGGGGAATTTACTTTTCCTTTTCAGAGCAAATTGCTCTGTACTAACAGTCCAGCTGGAACTGGGGAAACTCCCGCGTGGTACTCTTGTGTTATGAACTGGTTATGAACTGGTGGGGTCTGTAGTCATTCTCAGCCTGGGTGTCCAGAGCAGGTCCGCCTGGCTAAGTTTATTTACTTCTCACCTGCCTTTTAGGGTACATGCCACTGCCCATTACATCTGTTAATTAATCTGATAATTACTGCATGTGAAGTTCAAGACCATGCAGTCAGCTTATGTTGTGAAGCCTGATGTTCTGTATGTGTTGAAAATAGGTAAGATCAATTTTGTTCCATATGTTGATTGTGTGAGATCTAGGCGAACCTCACATGTCAGCACAGGGAGTTGAACCTGATATTAATTGCCACCAAGTTCATTACAGGAGATGCTTCCTGTTTATACTTTGTGTGCTTCACCATGGATTTTTTTCATGCAGACTGGCCATTGCTACTCCTGTAAGTTGAACATGATCCTGATTCTTTTAATAGAGAAACCACTTAGCAATGCAATTAATAAGACATAGGAATGGAACAAGATAGTCAGTGTCTTTAAAAAGCAAAAGAGATTTTTTCTTTCTTTTCTTTCACAGGCCTTCTAGGAGTAGTATCTTGGGCTGGGGAGAAGGAATAAAGCACAAAGAGAAATACATAAAACAGCCCATCAGACTTCTGAAAACACTCTCTTAAAACTCAATCGTCTATTTTTGATGGTACACATATGAACTGGATTTTGTCACAGAGCTATTCCTGTGCTTTCTCGGACAAAGGCCTCTTTTCCTATCATCTGTAACATCTGTTACTGCTTGCTCTTGAGAATGAAATGGCTTTAAAACTTTTATGAGAAAAAGCAAACCTGTTGGTTTTAGAACTTGTCAGCTACTGACCCCCTATTGTCCAGGTGCTTTTTGGCCTAGCACAATGTGTGAATCAGGTTAAAAGAGGAATTCAGAAAAACAGGCGGCATTCAAGAGTCTACTTGTATTCTACTGGTCTACAAGTTTAGTTTTCTTTAGACTAGGTAAGCTAGAAAGGGACACACTAAAGGATGACTTATGTTCAGTTGTTACAGAAAGCATTGATATGTTTGGGGTTTAGTTAAATGTGTAGATATGGTGATGTTAATAGTAAACAGTTCTTGTGTACTTCCCTAGAACTGTCAGAGGAGTTGAGATTTAATAATTTGAATTAGTGTATGGAAACTTCATGGTACCCAGTGTTCTCTGAAGCAGTCTGCTTCTTGTTATTCTTCATTGTCATCCTTGTCATCTTCATCAAATACTTTGATCACCCCAGTAATGCAGATATTGACATCTCTCCTGTGCTTTAAAGACTCTGCAACACCTTGAAATACTGTATGTGCCTTTTTAAACATATGCAGTACTTGATGTTTTCTTCTGTGTTTGCTGCAGTCTCAACTGCTTTTCATGCGAGTATCCTGGTTTCTTCATCTGCTACGGTTTAATGGTGAACCTATCATCTCCCCCTCCTGTCTCCTGCCACTGGGATCTGCGTAGCCGTCAGGTGTGAGGAGTGCTGTCTGCTGTGCTGCTGCGTGGTTGCCAGTCTGATGCAGTGGGGTTTCCTTGTTGGCTGCATATCAAAAGAATGGTAGTCTTCTGCTCCCTGTTTGACTTCTTCATCCTGTCTAAAAAATGATGAAGGTATCATAAGCAATTTGCCTGGGATCCAGTGTTAGGAGCAGCAGCTGGGGCCCTAGTGAAAAACGGATGAAAAAGGCTGAAGAGGATCACTTGGGAAAGAATCATGTAAATTGCTATGTCAGGGTCCTAGCTAGTCTAGTACTCTGTATCCAACAAACTCAGTAACCAGATGCTTCAAAGAAGGGTTAAGAAGTCTTGACATAGGCAACTATGGAATAATGCAATCAAAGAGGAAGATTAGTGTCAGATTTTACTGATTTTAGCAGAACAGAAATGAGCTTCTGGAGCACCTTCTTATAACTGAATAGAGAAATAAGGTTCAATGTTCACTTATGTTCACTTGAAAGGTAAGTACAGGTATTCCTCTCAGTTCTGCCTTGTTTAAAAAATGAAGCAAACAAAAATCCACCCCACAAACCCCACATAATTGGAACTCAGATGTTTGAGTAGTGTTTACTACACTGGCATTTTTCAAAGGTAAGTATAAAATGTCTTGCAATGATGTTTCATGGGCTACTGGGCAAGAATGAATTTATTCAAAAAGTGGGAGGAAGCACTGCTGCACTTATCACCTCAGTGAAGATCAAGAAGCAGGATATGAGAAGAAACCATGGACGATCATAAACAGTCTTCTACACAAGACAACAAAACTGAGTTAGTTCACTCATAAAAGCTAATAAAAATAACATCTTGCATGTTCAGCACATAAGTGAAACAATGTGGAATATAAACAGGAGAAGTTGTAAATCTCAATACACAATCAGGAGCATCATTCAACTAGTATAACAGGTTTTGTGGAATTACTCATTACTGGAATGCTAATATACAAGTGTATAGCTTGTTCAGGGGGGAAAAAAAAAAGTAAAGTGTGATCTTGAACACGAAAAACACAATATGCCTGCCCTGAGGTTTTCAGTACATATGCAGTTAGACTTGTTCAAAGTCTATAATAAAACATGCAGGCTTACATGTTAGAAATATACATCATTGTTTTTGGTCTGTTTACACAAAAATATTTAATCAGATAACAAACCCAGATCAAAATGTAGAAAGCATGAAGTGAAAAACTTCACGTTCAATGGAAGATCTTAACAAATTCAAGTGAAGACCCAGGCTTTCCAGCAAAATACAGGAATTGACAGATGAAAGCTTTCTTTTGCTAAAGAAGGTGGAGGCAGCAAGCAGAGAGAGAGGGCAATCAAATCTAGAACTGCCTGAGGCTATGAACTGAGAGTGAGTGAAATTGAAATAAGATTTTATGATCCTTGGGAAGAGAAGAAGAGAGAAAGCAAAATAAAGATCATGAACTTCCAGAAAGCACATTTCAATGAACTCTCAGCATTGTTGTTTGAGGTCAGATTGGTGGAAAGCCTGATGAAAAAGAAGCTACAGAAAGCTGCCACAGGACAGATAGGTATAGCAAATAAGGCCAAGTCAAGGCAGCTTTACTGACTTCACGAAAGGACTGAACACAAAATGTAAACTTGGTTATTTAGGTGATAGTCTGATGGAAGAGAAGTATAATGTGAATATGTAGTAACAAAATCCGAAAGTCAAGGCACAAAATGAGGTTAAATAGCAGGAAGTATCAAGGGTAAATAAAAACCATTTGAAAATAAGTTAATAGTGAGTTCCTTAAGTCTATTATTAGTAAAAGGAAGCTGAAGGAAAAAGGAAACCATTTCCTTTCCCAAGCTGAAAACCATCAAATGATATCCAGGCCTTGTTGCATTTAGTCTTCACAAAACGGTCAGTCAGGAGCAGATGGTTAACACAGTTAATACCAATGACAAAAGGTTCAATCTGAACTGCAGAAATAACAGATTAGAGAGCACTTATATAAATTAGTTGTTTTCAAATTGTCTGGTCTGATAAACTTCATAATACTGTGCTTAGTGACCTGGCTGAAGCAATTCCAGAATGGCTGGAAGTTGCCTTTGGGAAATGGTGAAGGACAACTGTGGAACAGGAGTGCTAGAAAATGGCAAAAAGTAGTGCCTAATGTTAATTTTTACGTAGAAACAGGGAGAGGAGAGAAGAGATCCAGGAAGTACAGACCAACAAGCTACTTCTGTTCCCAGAATTCTGAGCATTTGAGAAATAACAGGGGAAAGAGTAGTAAGTAACCTGGGTTTATTGAGAACACAAGAAGTTGAAAAAAAATTACAGCAAAGTGATGAGCAGTTTGGATAGGGAAGATACAGTACATACCACCAGCTTTTGACACTGGTTAATGGGGTGGCCTAAAAGGGATGCTATAAAAACACCATCTTGACTGAAAATATTGCCATAGTAAGTAGCAATATATATAGAATCTGTTACCACAAATTCACTGTTGAAATGGGGATGTATATATATTGTGCTTCCTTAAGGGGTCTAAGACTGTTCAGATTTTAATGAAAATGAAAAATTCTTCTCATTCACATTTGGAGGTGATTAACTGTAGGTGAAAAAGTTTATGAAGGTGGTCAGGAACAAAAATAAGATGACACTCAAGAGAGGACAATCTAACACATTAACATAGGAACTCCACAAGTACAGGGTAGGCGCCCTAAAGGAAGTGTTGGGTATTAACTCATACCAAGAAAGGAAGTGTTGGGTATTAACTCATACCAAGAGAAACATGAATGGGCTTCTCAAGTAGCACATCTGAACCCTTAACCAGAGAAACATCTGGTTTTGGGTGCTTAAGGAGAGTCATAGATAAACTGAGATCCAGAGAAGAACTAGCAAATGTGACCTGTGAGAAAAAGTTCAAGTGCCTGTAAATGTTTATCTTAAGGAAAAGGTTAGGAAAGCACAGAGAATTAATTATTTATATAATTACAAATCTGCTTGATGAAAGGAGGGGAATGAATTTTTCTCCCTTCTGTGTAGAGGAGAGTGCTGATGAGCTCAGATGGCAAGAAGGAAGGAAAGTCAAGCTAGAAATCAGCAACATACCTTTACAATGCTAAGGACAGTGAAACACTGGAATACTTTACTTGGGGGATAGTATGGATTTTCCATCGCTGGCTGTCTTTCAGGTCATTTTTAGAGACACATTTGTCAGGTATATTTGAACATTGTTTGATACAGAAGCATGAACTAAAACTTCTTCGTCCTTCTTTCTTTCTATCCTGTAAAACAGTTTCTCTGCATACCCACCAGGCAGTGCCAGTGGACTGCTAATTTGAACAGGTCTTTGTGTAGAATAGTGACTATTTTTTGAGCATTTAATTGCCTTTTCTTGAAATTTCATCCCAAAGATTCAGAATTATTTGCAACTAGAACTATCTTACAAAAGTTTGTCTTTAATTTTAAAATGTTTCACAAATGCTTAATTTTTATTTTTTTTTTCAAAAAATAAAGACAGAAACCTAGATAGAAATACAAGAGAAAATAAAAATGGATGGAAAAATCAAGAGTCAATCGTAGTTCTGCAGGGCTCAGTTTTAGGGCCAGTGCTCTTTAATGTTTTTATAAATTACCTGGATGCAGGAGTCAAATGTATATTAAGTAACATTATACTAAATTAGTAGGAGCTGTGGACTCACTTGAGGGTAGAGAAGCCTTACAGAGAGAGGTTCTTCCCTGAGAGGGCAGTCAGTCACTGGAGCAGGCACCCCAGAGAAGTGGTTACAGCACCAAGCCTGTTGGAGTTCAAGGAGCTGGATGATGCTCTTGGTCATACGGTTTAGTTTTAGGCAGTCCTGTGAAGAGCAGGGAGTTGGACTTGATGACCTTTATGGATCTCTTCTGACTTTAGATATTCCATGATGCTACATTCCAATATAAAAACCAGCAGGACAGTGTACAGTGCAGCGTGTTATATGACCCCATCTGAGAGTGGGAATGGGAAGCATGAACATTTTTTTATCAATAGCAATAGTGCTATCTTTAGGGACATATATAATTGAGACTATATTGTACCAGGTGCTGCATGATAAAATGTCATGAAAATGGCAAAGTTATGTATGTGTTCAGGTGCTCACAAAAGATTCCCTGTCTGCAACACATGACGGTAGGTAGTCCACTCTTTATTTTCCTACTGCTGAATTCACTGACTTAGTTAAACTATGATTAGTATAAAAGACTATGCTATGTGGAGCTTACCCAAGAAAGGTCAAAATACCACTTTAAAAAAATAAAAATACATATTCCGTTAACATGAAGCTTAGTAGCAATTTCTGTCAAATTATATTGATTTTTCTCATACTTGAATAGAAAAAGTATACTCAGTGCTGCTAGCCTTTTATTCATGTTAATTACAAAGACCATTTCTAAAGTCATGCTTTCTATGATCTGCAGACTAACATCAGTGTAGATTCTGGAAATACAGGAGATTAGTCCTGGAGTTTACAAGAAGTCCCACTGAATATAATGAATTTTCATGCTGGCAAAGAATCAACTCCTCTGTTGTATTTATCTTGTGTTTAGTTTAGTTTATTACATTTTATAACTTTCAGGTTTTAATCTATAAATACTAATTTTCATGCTGTAATGATCTAAGTGTACATTCCTGGCATGCATTTAGAAAGTCATTGGAATGTCGCAGCTATAAGCTGCAGTAAAAAGAAAATCAGAGTAGCAACGGGGTAAAAACTGTATAAATCCAATCAATTTCTCATTGCAGAGATAAACGGGAATACTGCATGCCCTTTTGATGATAGAGACCCTGGTATTTTAAGAAAAAAAAAACCTGAGCTTTTCTTTCCTAATTATGAGCGTGGAAATAAGCCACTTCCAGTGTAAGTCCTCTGTCCTTGTGGGAGACAGGGCCTGTAAAATGTCTGCAGATGACAGGTTGAGAATTGTCTGGGTATAGGTTCATGATATCTTTTCAGGCAGCAAACAGGTTGCAGAGGCTGGAAAGTCTTTCTTGGTGGCACTGCTTTTACCATAGTATTCCATCTCCATAAATTATGATGCTCAGCTGGTGTTCAATGCCTTTCCTCAACCCCAGCATAAGCTGGTTGACTGACAAAGTAAGAGAAGACATGAAGAGCTACATCTACAGAAATGCCAAGTTTTTGACAAGTGCTATATTAAAATGCTTTCTTTGAAGTTTTAATAATTTTAGTCAAGATTATGTTTCAGGAGAAACAATTACTAATGAATTTACCTCAAGCTCCTATATTTAGCAGAAGTCACATCATCAGAAATCCTAGTGTACAGAAACAAGTTTTCGTTCTGTGACCCCACATTAATCATCTAACATATAACGGCTATGGAAATGAAGTAGCTGTGGGAATGTCTTCAGCTTTTCCTGAGTTCAGGAGACTTCCTAGTAAAGTAGGAATCCTGCATTCTCAGAGACATATTGTGGAAACAATAAGAACCAAATTTGGATATCCTTTGACAAAATGGAAGAGTGAAAGCATTGAAAATGCATGCTTTCCTATTACCTGTTACCAGCTCCATAAAGAAGTGTGCTTTCATCAGCTTTCATAGAGTTTAATGAAATATTTTCATGCCAGATTGGTAGGACACTTATGACTTGAAATACCTGGACAGGACTGTAATGTTCAGAGGATACCTTTTGAAATGGAGAGGTGTGTTAACACTTCCAGAAACAGTCCAGTCCATTGCCTGGACATGGTTCTTCTCCTTAGATCTAAATGAGTGAACTGTGGAAGACCATCTGAGATTGTATGGCAGTCCTGGAGAAAGTTCTCACTGTATGAGAAGCAAATTCTAACAGTTACATCAGGATCAGTCTCTGTGTTACACAGCCTTAGGAGCTTGCAGTGCTTGGCAGCTGTGGAAATTCAATTTCTGTTGAATAGGGCCATTAATGAGTAACAAAAGAACTATGTGCTTCACTTAATATTAACAGCAGAACTCCAACAGGGTGCCTAGAGATGCAAAAGTCATGGTAAATTAAAGCACATCTAATTCAAAGTAACATTTATTGCAACCTGATTGTAGCATTGGTAGTAAATCCTGCATGATTTCTTCTCTGAACAGTAGGAAGTTTAAATTCTGGCAGGCAATGGATTTCTGGGACTCTGTCCATTTTATGTAAAATGCAAACCATTTTTCTGATTATGACGTGAGAGACAGATAAATTGAAATTGCTTAGCTGGAGACAATTCCTTGAATATTCATAGCCTGCAAGGTACTGTGTAAGACAGATATTCAAATACAGTTAACAAAAGTAAAACAATATAGTATGTTTTCCAAGACAGATGATCTTACCTTTTTAAATAAAAAGCCACCCCAGACTTGTGCTTGAATATGGACAGAAAGATTTTTCAAGAGTATGAAAACATAGAATTACACACTAACATAGCAGTTGCTAATGTAATACAGAGCTCAGGTCATGAGTGCCAAATACAGAAACCAGTTATTAGTAGATGAAAGCTTTACAGAACCTTTTTCAAATCTATACATGCCTATTTTTAATGTTTGTAAATGTAGGTCAGACTTATTTTTGCTTTATCTTGCTGTGAAATCACAATCAGGATTTACACCTGGGAAAAACCATGGTGCTGTTTGCTTTTTGTCTCGTTATCAAAAGGTGTGCTAAAGCTGAAGAACTTCCAGTTCCAGAATAATAGCTGTAGAAAAGTTACCCAGCTCACCTTCACTCAAGTTTTGAACCGACCAGCTACCGGTTTGGTATATAGCCTTCCATAATCTTGTCAGAAGTTACTCAGTATACCAAGCAGCTCTTGCGTCTGAACACAACAGATCTTCATTCGAGAAAGAAGATCATCCAGAAAGAGATGGGGTTTCAGGATCTTGCCTGGATGTGAGTTTTATGACAGGCTCTGGAGTCAGCAGAAATTAAAATCTGTATCCAGGTGCCACTTTCTGCTAATTGAAATTAATTGAGAGAGTTGCCTTTAGTGGAAACCATACTTCTAGCGTGGAATTAGAAGTTGAATTTGGTTTTGAACACTGTGCCTTAGGTACAAAATAGAACAGGGGAATGTGCTGATTACGTTGCTTTTACTACAGAACTGCAGATTCCTCTTGAAAAAATAAAAAGAGATTGTTTTAGAACTCTGCTGATTTTCCTTAAGAATTTTAGAGTGTTTCCATCTTATGTAATAAATTTATAACAATTCATTGTTTTGAAAAAAAATGTCCTAAGTTATATTGCAATATTCATCAGACACTGCTACTTCTGATGCTGTTTCTCTTCACTAATGTTAATGAAGTTGCTTTCATTGCAAAAAGCATTTCATTGGATATATAATAAAGTAATTGTGTCTACTTGCCCAACAGGGAAAAATTACTGAAGTTTTCACTTTTATAATTTCAAAACAAAATTAAGTAAAGACTAGACATTTTTCTTTAAAATTGCTATTTTGCTTTCATTCAATGTCCATATCCTTATTCATCCTTCAGTTCTTTGACAAACCCTAAAGAAAGGTCCAACACTGAAAGTGCCTTTTGAGCTGTGTTTTGATTTCTGCTTTTTCAGTCAATCCACACCATTGGCTCGGGTGCCTTTGATATCCCTTTCAGACCTTTTGGGAGGTAATATGATCATTCTTTTTCCCAGCTTCATTCATTAGTCTTTAACAGCTACCTCCATGGCAGTCCTATTAGCATGATTCTGCAGCGCAGCAAAGCGCTGTTTCTCTCATGTGGCGCATGGATCCCCTTTACTCAATGGTCCCCTGGCATATAGAAATTTCTGTAACAACCTAATATTCTGCAAACAGTATAGTAATAAATGTATTTGAACCATTTGCTTTATGGGCTTGTGGATTTTGGACTTCTATAAAAACAGTTAATCCAGGATCTCCACTGGTGGGAATTCTGGGGAGGGGGTCATGAGGGAGAAATATGCTTTATTAGTAATGCATTTGATCTTTCTACCTTTGTATCTGAAGTAGGAAAGGAAATAGTATTAAAAATAAAAGGAAAAAAAAAGTCTTTCCTAGCCATCTCTCTCCTTTTACAGCAAATCTCACAAAAATAGTGCCAAGTGTTTCTGAGACAGAATGATGAAAAAGCTAACTGCTTTGTACTGAGATCTTTCCTACTTTTGCTAGAGGATGGCTGTGCAGAGCAGCCATTTATTATGACATAAAACCATAAGCCACCCTGACCATCAGGGTGGCACTCAGGTAAAATTGTCTTCTAAAACCTGCAGTGAAGTAGATTTGGCAATGTTATCCCTAGTTTACAGCTGAAAAATGGTGAGAACTTTCAGTGTTTCCAAGGCATACAGGCATCTGGAGGGGAGGCACAGATACATATGCGCTGAAGTTTCTAAAAATGCTAGCTTTCATGCTTGCACAACACTGAACGTCAATTACTATAAAGACTTTTTGAGAAATCTCTGCAAATGTGGCTAGATGCTCTATCAGCAAGTGCTTCCAATCTCATGGCTCTAAGAGACACAGCTCCAGATCAAGCAAAAAATCTTTGAGACTACCAGGAACTGAAGCCTCCAGCATATAGCTGTGGCGTTAGCTGCAAGGCCATACTTCCTCCTCTTTAATAGTCACACTTTGAACCGAATTTTAATGAAGGTGCAGGATTACAGTTATTTTATTTTAGTTGGTTTGCTAGTTCCCAGTTGACAATACGTGTTATAATACTGCAATAATTCCTTCAGCACACATATGAGCCATAACCACACCAAGATGTCCTGTCAGACTTTACAGAAACCACACAGGAGTTAAAGTAAGACCATGTGCAAGGCCAAACTGATAAATAGTTTGACCAGATAAAACATTTGAGTATTCAGATTTGATTAAAGGGCAAGGGGTTGGCAGCATCCTTGGTCTCTCAGTGAACTACATTGTGAAGAGGTGAAGCACCACCATAATATAATATAACTTAATATAGAAGAGCTGCTGTTTCATTAGCAGACAATAGTTTGGAAGAACTTTCAATGCATTGCTATTGAATAGGTTATATGTTAAAGCTGTGTCACTAACAGTATTTAACTAGGGCTGAAGGATGGCTACAGCGTCTGTCACTGACAGATTCCAAAATGACTGGCTTGGAGAAAGAAAGAATAAGAAGTCTTGATTTTTATTGGGAATTTGACCAAAATGGGCTAAGAAGGTTATTTTGACTGGTGACCTCAACATATGAAATTCTATGATACTGGGGCTTGTTTTGGAAAGCTGGAAAACAGGTCTTTTCTGATTTTTCCAGAGTTTGAACACTTTATTGCTAGTTAGAAAGTTATAAATAAGAGGAAATTATCTTTTTAAGAGTGGGGGTTCTGTCAGTTATTTTTATTCTTGTGTATTCTTTTCTTTTAAGGGAGTATGTCCTTCAGGATTTTGAAAAAGTATAGTATTTAACCCACCAGATAACAAGAGAAAACAAGAGCTAGTGGTTTGTTCAGGTAGGACTCCGAAACTTGGTGGTTTTGAACCCACTTCTTAATATAAAACCTTCTAACAGGAGACCTCAGAGGTAGTTTATGTATTTCTTAATATGTTCTGGGGTTTTGCCTGTTCTTCAGTTAACCTAACAGGTCCTCCCTCCCTCCATCCCTCCCTGCCTCCCTCCCTCCCTGCCTCACTCCCTCTTTCTCCCACTTCCTTTCCTCCCTCCCTTTCTCCCTTTCTCTCTTTCTCTCCTTCCTGATTGATTGTGACACTGTGGCAGTCTTCTCACCCTATACACCATTTCTTTCATATGACACATTTTAAGCATTTTAAAGGAACTTTTAAAACATTATATTTCTGCACTTGGAACTCTTGGGAACTGGTAGAAAATCATGGTTGCATTACTGTGGTACTCCCAGTAATTAACTCCACCTATTACATTAGGATACTGGAAGTAATTACATGAGCAGAGATTGCTAATCTGAGATGGGACAGTATAAAATGTGGAAACTAAATAACAGCCAATTCAAGACAAGAGGTTGAGTTGAAAGTGGCGAAGTCGTGTTAATTTCAAAAAGCCCCAGAAGAAAGGCAGTCTGTCACGTAAAGAATTTAATACCTAGAGAAGTCTAAACTATGACATGCTCAGCTTCTTAGCTGGGGGCAGTCTTCTGATTTAAGACTTTGGCTGTATTGCCTTAAATTTTGATAATCTCTCCTGCCCAGGTTCAACCGTGCTCTGCATTAAATTTACCATAGCTGCTGAGTAAATAGAGTTATATTACACCCTAAAAATAGCTTCAACACCTTGAGGTATGCAGTAGATGTTTGACTGGTTTATTCTATAAAATTGTGTGAATGGTTGTTCCAGACTGAGACTGACATCTGTCAGGCCAGGATTTGGCAGCAGTAGCCTCAAGGTGCCTCAGGACATGGGGGACACCACAAGGCAGCAGCACGGTGAGGACACCTCCTCCAAAACAAGGTCTTAGTTTCCAGCAACCTGTAGCATGGGATTTTCCGTCTTTTTATTCAACAGCCTAGTGGTCTTTTCCTCTCCTATCAAGTTGTCCAGTTGCTTCATAAATGCCTATAAGCACCTAATAGCCACAGTGCCCTGTGGCAAGGATTTCCAAAGCTCGACTGGTCCTTGCATGAAGAATGAGTGTTTGGGGAGGGTGGGGTGTGGAGAAGGTCATGGGGTGCAGGCAGAACCCGCGTTTCATTTGCTTTGTGAGTTCTTGCAATGTAAAAGGTTAAGGAAAGCCTTTTCACTTTCATTTCTCCAAGCGCTTGTGACTTTGTAGGTACCTCCTAGCACATCCTTCCCCACTTAGTGATCTTTTGTCCAGGCTGAAAAGAGTCATCTATTTAGTAACTCCTTAGGCAGGTGGTGTGTTGTACTTTTGATCATCTATGTTGCTCTTTCCAGCTTAGTCCTTTTTGATACAAGTCCAGAACTACATGCAGCATCAAAACATTGCTGCCGCATGGATTTTTCACTAAGGCATAACGCTTTTCTCCGGTTCTGTTTGCTATTATTATTTTTTTTTTCCAAATCATCTCTAACATCTGTTTGTTACTAAGTACTGATGCTTTCGGAGAACAGCCTACGACAGCCTCAAGATCTGGGTGGCAGTAGCTAGCTCAGCACTTACCACGGTTAAGGCTTCTGCCCTTCCTGCCCTATGAATTACTGACCTGAGGTAACGGCAATGGAAAGACTGGTATTTTTAACATCACAGCTATCACTACTCTCTTCCTGCAAGCTGAGAATTCAACTGTCCTATGTTGCTACCTGTCTTTATGCTGAATCATGTAAATTGTCTAAAATATAATGACACATCAGGCTCTATACCTGTTTCTACGACATGATAATTCACTTAAGTGTTTTATTATACTGTGTGAATACAAAAGTTGGTATTATAGGTGGAATATGAGGTTGCTGTCTCATGGCATAAAGAGAAATTGCTACCCTTTGGACAGCCTCATGGGGTTTTGTACAAGTTCAATTTTCAGGTCTGAAACACCCACAAAATGAAAATACACACCACCCTAACAACAACAGCAACAAACCCCTTGTCAGATCTGTGCATAGTAGTCTGTTTCCTGGGTGGGAATTTTTATTAATTTTAAAAAAATAAATCTTGTATGTCTTCTTCACTTAAAAAAATGCTATTTGAGTTAGTCAAAGACATTATTTATGGCACGAAAACCCTAGAATATGTAGTATGATATAGCAATCCTCAATTGAAAGTAAAAATTAGGATATGTGAATGTATATAATTGTTTTAAATTAATATTATTGTATAAGTGCTATGTTGGCTAAAAGGTGATTTGCTGCTTCAAGGATAAAATTAGATTCTTAATATTAATTATTTTACCACCATTCAGTGATGTAGTAAATCTTGCCTTCCTTTTGAAAAGACTGTTTTGATGTATGTTGTCTTTGGGGGACCATTCAGAAATCATTGATGTTTCATTAGGTACCTTAGCTTGCTTCCAACATTGGAAATACACCATACAATTTAATTTGGTATGCAAATCATTTAGTTTGTGAATTTTTACATAGATTTTTTATCTCTTAAACAGTGTTGCTGTGAAGTTCATTATAAACAACTAATTGCTCCATTGTTATTTTACTCCAGTTTTAATGGACTACTCAAAGATTATGGGATTTTTGTAGCACTAACAAGGGAAATGGAAATGAATATGAAGTGAAAGAAATGTGAAAGAAAAATTACAGTATGAAGTTGAAGTGGAAAAGGAAAAATAACTGTAAAATGGAAAATTCATTTTAATTACTTTCTAGTTTCCTGTCTTAAACAAAACTGGCCTCTCTAGAAACTTATAAAAAAGTATTGCTAAAAGTGCCAGCAATTATATCCACTGACTTTAGTGTCCCACAGCTACTGTGTTGATCCACATTCTGTTTGATGTCCACAATAAGATTTTTTACAAGGGGAAAAGGTATAAGCATCATGATTGTAATCATACAAATTTTCTCTAACTTTTTTTTTTAGGTAAGCGATTACATTATCTATCTTGATGACTGTTCTAGGTTTGTGTGTTCTTGTAGGGTACATTTCTGGAGTAGTCAGAAGTGTGACTGCATCTTTTATAGACACCATGATAATTTAAAATTATTTAAAATGCCACCTTTGGGGAGGTTGTCTGTAATGTTATGTGGTGAAGTACAGACTGGCTCCCTGTGTAAGAAGGTGTGTCTTCAGCTCACTTTTTGGCCAGCTGTTAATACTGTCCTGAATCAGTTGCTCCATTATCCAGTTCGAAGTGAGCAATGATACACTAGCATGAGCTTTCACGTTCTAACTGTGGTACAGACACCGTAAAATATAAATGTACGCTCAATTTTTGTGGGAGAAACCATAGTGGTTTTGTTGAGTGCTTCCTGAGTGAACCTGTGCAGGCTACCTCCTAGCAGATAAGAAGACGCTGTGCTTGATGATGATAATATATAACTCCAGTTAGTGTTACAGTCATTAGTGGCAGTGTGTTCTCTTTGGTTAATAGTGACTTGTGTAGAAAATCTTCACTGGATTATGAAAAGCTTTCAGTACAATTGTTTGGGCTTTTAGTGATTTGAATGAAATGACAAGCTTGTAGTATTCATGGTTAGGCTCTATCATGCTTCAGAGGTAACTTGTCAAACAAAAGTCGACAAATGGTTTACAAAGAGCTACAATAAGAAACAGGTTTCATTCTTGTTCTGTGCTCAGTTCTTGGCCACTCTTTTCACTATAATCTGATATCACTGATTCAACCCTTATGTAAAACACAGACAGCTGGTGGGATTCTTCTAGTAACCCGGAAAGAGTATCATCAACATGATCAAGAACTGGTGAGCTGTTAAAGACCAAATGATCATTTACAATACTTATAGCAAAAATGGCATTCTTTTTATTTCATTTCTGAAAGCAAGTTTGGTATATCTGAGTTTGAATGGCTTTAGAAAGGTTTCATCTAAATGTGGTTTTAAGGAAATATGTTGTTTTGACAATGTAAAAATAGTTTAGCCCTCAGGGTTTCCATCATCTGGGTCTCTTGCCACTCCTTAAAAAAAAGGAATGGAAAGGTTTTAAACTGCAAAATGCATTTCTAGACACAAGTTTGGTTTATGAAAGTGTGAATATTGTTTTTCTGTGTTGTCTCATCCCCATTCTTTTAATCTAAAGCAAAGGCCAAAATTATTGACACGGCAGAATTTTCAACTTCCTAATTCTCCTAGGAGTTAGTAGTAGCTTTTCTCTTCTGGTTACCAATGTGGTTTTTTTGTGACTGTCACTTTTAATGGTATTGGTCAAAATGCTTACAAATGCAAAGTCACAGCTTCAGTACAGCAGGCTTACTTCAGGACTTCTAACCCATTTGTCTGATGAAGAAGCAGGGAACACTTCAGCTATTTTCTGAGTGAAAATAATCTTCCTTGGGTCTGTCTCCGGTTCCTAGCTATGCACAGTGATTCCCACTGTCTTCTTCCCACTCAGAAAACCACTAGGTAGACCTAAAGTGATTTTAAAATTGAATACTGTTGTGCTTTCCCCAAAATGTGCCTTGAATTCAGTGCAAGACACTTGTAGGAAGTGTTTCTAGAAGGTATTAAACACATACACTGAAAGATTATGTGACTATAAAATTTAAGTTAAATAATAGGTATTTGCAATTGTTTTAGAAATACTTTTTTAAAGAAAAAAGCATTTAGAAATAGTTTTATTAAGTAATTGGTTAGCTCTCATGGTCCTATGGAAACCAAGATTCCATAGAATAAGAAATTATGATAGAGTGCTACCTATTATTTTCCAATATCGATAAGTGTGCATTTTAATTAGAGCTTTTTATTTACTGATTTTTAAAGAAATACTTCATTCCTAAAGATGCTTTTTTTCCCCAGCCAATAGTGTTCAATGGAGTTGAAAGGGACTTCACAGGATGATTGCGGCATAGCTAACTAGCCCAAAGGTCAGAGTCCCAAGCTGAGCTGGGGGGGAAATTGAGGTTATCCCCTTAGCCTACATAGCAAAACTTAAATTCCCACCTTGCTGTATATTACCCTCATTCTCTTTGTAGGCAAATCAAAAAGAAAATATACTGCCTAAGCTGCAACTGCTTAACATCTGTTAGTGTCTGACTATTTGCTAAGTCATAGGACTTTTAACAAATCCAGAGCCTAACACCTATCTTGAGGTCAGGCAGATAGGTATGGAGGACATTTCCCATGGAGGTGTCCCTGAAAAGTAAGGAATATCTAAGCAGACCTTTTTGAGCTTCCTTCTCTTGCATACTTCCTGCAGTATAGCCACTGCTGTGCCCTCCATGCAGGAAAGCTGCTGTTCTTACAGGGAGGTTGTCCTCCTTCTGTGGTAGAGAAGTGAGTTAGATTTGCTTTCAATCTCTGTTTTTCACTTCAGAGAGAGCAGCAGAAGTGGATACGGAGCTGCAAAGTATTTCTCTAAGTTGGTATCTATTTTAATTGCCTTGTTGCATTTTCCACTGAGGTTGCTTTCCCTATGTGTATACTTTCCATTCACGTTAGTAGAATTCTGTATTCATTCCACCCTCCTCTTTCACTCTCATTGCAGAAGTTTTATGTGTCTTTCTCCCAGCAAAAAGTGGCTGTTCAGCAGCCTTTGAGCCTGTCATCTTAGATTTAAAAGGAAAAATTTATTGGCTTGTTTTCTCCTTACTCTTTGGCATTGTCCATGTGCAGCTGGCTTCTGCAGATGTTTTCTGAACAGAGCTGGTGACTTTTAAAACCTTGCAAATGTTGTTAGTGTTACAAGTTTCTGCTTTGCTCAGAGCTGCAGCACACAAAATACATCTGTCCTTAGTGAGATCTGGCTGCATTCTTTACCTTATATATTGTACAATATATTTGCTTATAGCAGTAGAGTAAGTAAACATGCATATCTGTTACTCATGTTGGAATGGTCTTTCTAATGCACAAACCACAGTTCAGAATGAGCTGCATGTTCCATTCACAGACTAAACACGTTTTTCTAACTACCTTTGTATACTTTTATACTGCATGGATTTGCAGCTGAACTTCTCGTTAACTTCCCCCCTCCCTGGCCCCTGCCGTATCCTTTTGTGTTATTCCCTGTTATTTCCTTTCTCAGCTTTCTCCATTAAATTCCTTCCAGTTGAAAAGCACCTCTGCACACCAATGTCTTTCACGTCTCCTTTCTTGTTCTGACTGAGGGTTCCCACATTCCACAGAGCATCCTTTCCACACCACCTCTGCAAAGCGCTTTACCGTTTGTGCTTTAGAAGGTAAGCATGTGAGGGAAAGAGAAATGCTACAGACAGATACCCTTTATTCTGTTACACACACTCATTTGTTAGTGGCTGATTAGGGTATAGGGAACAAATGTATGGGAGCTGGTATCTACGTAGGCAACCTTGTACATAGTTCTCACATTGTAAAGCAAATAGTAGCAAGCAAAGCTTGGATCTTGACTGTAGTACTTCACTGCCTGGAGTAGGCGTCCTAAGTGGGCTTTTGAACCCCCAGATCCTGAATGGTGTAAAATTCCCAGAAGCTATAGCGCTTTGGGTTTGTTAATTAGACTGTTGCTAGTGATGACAAGTCTTATCTCCTAGCATTAGAACAGAAGTGTTATGCCATTGGTGGCCAATTAAAAGAGAAAGTGTAGGAGGGAACCAGCTTAAAGTCTATTGCTGCTCTTACCTTTGGGAGACTACTATTTGCCCAAAGTTTTATAGGAAAACAAATGGCATTTCAAATGATGGCTAGGAAGCGTCCCAAGAAAAAGCCAAGAACTACTGATGAAAGTGAGCAGAGCCCTGATGGAGTCATTCTTTGACTCCAAAAGTGGAGAAGCCAATGCTTCCTTCAGATAGACTGCCCTTATAACTTAAGAAAAGGGAGAGGATGGCATTTGTTTTCAATTGTGTTTATTCTTTGTCTTGTGGTTTTGTAACAGAGTAGTTAACTGCTGCATGTACCTTTAAAAAAATTATTAATAAATCTACAGTGGCGTTTTGCTTAGTTAAATATTTTCTTGTGTAAAAATATATGGTTTTCATAGAGGGGAGTATGGAAGAGCTACTATGAAACAAGCAAGAGAAAGGAAGACACAGGTCTGCTTTACATTACTTCCTATTGGGAAACTGATCCTAAGTGAGCTGCTGCAAGGGTACTGTATCTTAACAGTATCGGTTGCATTTAAGGAGATTGTGATGTTCCCAGTGTGTGGATAACTGCCAGAAATAGCTGTGCTAGTTTTTCTTGAGCAATTCCATAGGAGGTCTACTTGGTTTGGATTTTGTCATTTGCAAAAAAGGTATTTCAAATTGCTTTCCGTTCTACTAGAAACATAGATTTTAAGAGGGTCTTACAACTAGTCTAGGATTTGATATGACAGATATTTATATTTAATGCAGAGCAAAACACAAAATACACTTAACCTTTATTCAGTCACATTGTAAATGTATTCCACTTTCTTTCAACTGAAGTGAATTATATTAATAACTAGTTATTGTTAAAATGTCAAGAGTATTTTCTTTCTCTTTGAATTATCATTTCTCTACTCAGGATATTGGGTTTTGCTTATCGCTCCTGACATGGAAAGGAAGAAATGTAATCTTAAGTGAAATGTTCAGACTTCTCCTGAATAGGTAGGTTATTTCTTTTAGATTAGCTCGAGTCATAGTTACAGAGCTGACATAAGGAATGTGGAAGGAGACAGGAACCAGACAATGCACTGAAACTGAAACGCTCTCTCGTTTAAAGATACAGTCTCCCTGGGACTAATAGAGTGATGTGTGCAACATGTCAGGCATTGCTGTATGTAGCAATTCCTTCTATTTTCACCAAGCTGACTTCAAGCATGTAGCTCTTATATTATTGTGACATTATCACAATAATTTACATTCACGTTGCAGAGCTGAAATATGCTTGGTTGGGGATGAAATCAGAGATGTTCAGGAAGAAAAAAAGCACGATAAGGAATTTTGAATTTCATTCCACCTTTTCAGCGCATGAAATATATTCCCTGTAAGGCATCTGGTTAATCAGATAGGCCTTAAATGGTTGTCCCCTCTCACCACTCCAGAAACAGGTAATTCTGCCTCTTAAGGGATAGCTACGTTGTAGGAGATATGTTAATTCACTGTCAGTCTGTAAAGCAAAGCCTGAGGACTTGCATGGGTTTTATAGTTGAGAACTTTCCAACATGACTTGCAAAGCAAACAGAAATGTGAAGTTAAACATGTTTCTATCATGTTTATTGTCCATAACCAGAAATACATGTAATACTCCTAATGATTTTACTCCAGCAGGCCAAAACAAATTCAAACTGATTTCTTTATCAGAAAGTCTGTTTGTTTCAAAGGCAGACGAAACGTTTCACTTTAAATTAGAGACCTTTCTTCCATCTTCATAAATAATAGTACTGCTTTATATTCCATCGGCAAAGAAAATCTGGCTACAAGGCTAGCAAAGCTTTCCTTCTTGTTCTAAAGTGAAAAAAGTTAACTTGGTTCAAACCAAGATGTGTGTATTTTTATATCCACATTTTCCAATTAACTACTGCTTTTCACCAGCAGCTATCAATGAATTTATAAAACTATTGGTGAAATAGCAAGGTCCAGGGTAACATAATGATGCTTATTTCTGTGCATTTTCCTTTAAAATAAAAAGTGAGGCTTACTGCTATTAGTAACAGTATTGTTTTCCAGATGGAGTATTTTATTTTGCAAATTAAGGGAATGTAAAACTAAATTTTATAATGGTGTCAGAAATTTTCACAAGAAGATGTTCTCTATAAAAGAAGTCTGTGTATATTTCAACACTATGGGTGTGACTTTTTTCATGACTCTTAATTCTGAGCAAATACCATTGTCCTGCCCAATGTTAATCTTAGCTTTTTTCCATTTTTAAGACCTCACAACATCAAGAATTAAAGCTGTAACTATGCATACCATTGAGCGATGGGGAAAATAACACCCAAACCTCATCCTGGCATTCCCAAACAAACAAACAAACAAAGCAAACAAAAAAATACTTATTTTAAAATCGTTGTCATGTATTGTTCCATGGTAGACAAAGAAGTTAGAATAAAGGCTGGGTCTGAATTTTGCCGAGTCTGGGTGAAGTTCTGAGGGTAACCTCATCTGTGAACTTCAAGGCACTCTTCTTGTTTCTTTTACAAAAATGCTAATATATGAAATTAATTTATTCCAGGGAAATTTTCTCCTGGGCGTCTGACATTTGCAAACAATACTGGATTCCTGTGGGATGGAGAACATATTACAGAGAGCTATTGTTTCAAATTATTATCTGTTTTCAAGGAGAGATTTTTTTAAGTGTGCTGAAAATTCCTCTCCCCTGCCCAGCCCCAGGAAAGGAAAGAACTGAGTATGTTTTGGAGAGCTTTGTTCTTAGTGTGACTGGAAAGGATATTACAAAATATTTTGCCAGTTCTTAAACTGTACTGCAGAGAACAATTGCTCTTCACTGCATTTATCTGGAAGAGGAAGCATATGGAAATAGCAACTGGTTCCATCATGTTGTCTTGCAATACTAAAGTTACCTACAGTACCTCCCCTTAGCTGTGAGCCAGTTTGATCTGACAATTTTTTCTCATTCTTTCTGTTTCCCCAAGAGTCTTCTCAATCAATGGACCAGGGCTTTATTAGGGGTACATTTATACTGTGTTTAAACCCTCTTTATAACAGCATACTTCTAAGTTAAGGTTTGTTAATGGGTTATTTTTTCTTCTAAGAATAAATGCTTCCATGAATATAAAGAGAAAACCTTGTACTCTTTTTCACCCAATAAAAAGAAGCATTTTTTGACCTTAAAAAGAGAAAGAAAGAAAGAAAGAAAGAGAAAGAAAGAAAGAAAGAAAGAGAAAGCAAGCAAGAAAGAAAGAAAGAAAGAAAGAAGGAAAGAAAAAGAAAGAAAAATGAAAAAGTGATATATTCCTAAGATGTCTTTGAAAATAAACAAAGTTCCATCTATGAGATATTTGTAAGATTTATCCTTTCATTGTCAGGTTTATTTTTTAATGTCTTGGAAAAACCAATCTGCTTGTGTGATAAAAGACTTGGAGGAAACTTGTTCGTCAAACTTCCAGCAAATGTCTTTATAAGTAGTTAGGCAGCTCAAAGAACCCATAATTTGCTGTGTAAACATGTATGTGTTTTGTAGAAACCAGTTTTGTAATGAACTGCTGCCTAGGACATTTCACACACTAAATAGTAAGAGTTGAAGTCCTAGTTTTATTTAATGTGACTGCTTGAGTGGAAAGTATTGTGGATTATATATGAGGCCAAGAGCCGTAAAACCTTGGACTCTGGTCCCCTTTTTGATGCTGAATGACCTTAATAATTTTTTGCACTTACATAGCACTTGGCAAACATTATTAATTTAAGCTTCACAGAGTCCCTGTGAGGTACAGAGTTGTAATTATCTCACTTTTTCAAGTGGGAGAATTGAAACTCATAGAGGTTATGCTCTGCAATAAAACAAGTTCAGAAAGAGGGTGGGAACCTGGGTCACTCGGCACTTACTCCTGCTCCTAATCTGCTGGAGCACTGCATAAAGCCTCAGCTCCTTAGCCTGGCATATGAGGTTAATGCTGCGTTCTGGTCTGTAGCTGTTCATGCTGGACCCTGTGCCAGGGAGATAAGCAAGATACCCATCTTTGGCATCTGTATTCTGTGGAGGGCACCACTGCCCTGCTTTGAATACTTAGGAAGCTCCCTGCAGAATAAAATGGACAATTCCAACCTAGCAGAAGTCAATGGAGCTATACCTTATTTCAATAGGCACTGAAACTGACATGTTCTGCAAATACAGTTGAGGAGTTGTTTGGGTTCTTTTCCCTGTGGTGGTTTTTTTTTTTTTTTTTAATTTTCCAATTAACAGGATTTCTTTTTCAAATAGTGGTTTTACTTGCTATGCATCCCAGTACTTTTTATATGCCACCTATTCAAAATAGTTTTTGATACAGTGAATTATCTTTTATACAACTTGTTTGCCTTTGTATTTTTCAGAGACCGCTGTTCTCTCAGTTTTCCAGTAAATTATTATTTTCTCTGTATTACTTTACATGTTGTAATTGCTTTGTTATCTATAAAAGAAAGGTAGGCTCAGTTTACTCCTTTCATCACTTCCAGAACCTCAGTGAATGAACTGTAGCTCTTCTCATTACCATAGCTTTGTACTGCTGTGTTTTAATGATAATTGCCCTATGTCATCTTCTTGTAAGTTAGCAGCGAAACGTTCTGGTTAAAAACAGAAAGAAAGCAAAAGGTAGTAGTGAGGAGAGATTAATTAGGCAGGATATTTTGCAAAATGAGTTGATAAAGAAATGTTTGTGTTTCACATCGTTAAATAACTGAGCCAGAATTGATAATGTAGAAATGGCAGCATGCATGGAGGAAAGACTAAGCTTCTTTGCTGCAACAGATGGTAAAAGTATGGCTGAGACAGTGTGCATTGCTCAGTCCTGGTGTAATTTTGGTCAAGTTAAGACAAATGAAAATTTCCAGGTGTCTGTCTTTAAACATTTTTTTTTTCTCTCTGGAGTGCTTTGTCTTTCTCCCCTCCAGCCTTTACCCTTACTAGACGATCTTTTGTAGGATGGCTGTACCAATTTTAAAACCATGTTTTTATGAACCCCTTTCCCCAAGGAGCGAAAAAAAATATGTGGTATGTTCAACATGACCAAATAAGTAAGCGATTGAAATTAAGGGCTGTGCAGTAGTGCTGAGAGCTCACTGTTGCTGTAAAAAGCAGCTTGTGGGATCTTGCAGCCACCTAATTTAGTCAGGCCAGCTAACATTTGAAGTTTAATCCCTGTTTCTGCAAGCAAAAGGTGTGAAGTGACCAAATGAAATTGGATTAATAAAAAGAAATAAGAAAAAGTGAATCTTCTGCCTTGATATGTACACATTGTTTCCTAAATTCTGTAATGTTTAGTCAAACTGCAATTTTTTCTGATCTGCAGAAAACACAGACTTCACTGCCCCTCATTCAGCATTACTTGTGTCCTGGGAGTCTTCCAAAGGAAACTAAAGATTCATCAAGGCTTGGTAGTTTATACAGGAGACTGTTTATTTTAGGGGAATTTAGAAGATAAACTTAACATCACCAAGACAGATGAAAATGGAAGATATTGTTACAGTATAACAGAAGCAGCGATGGAGGTGTTCCAGTTCAGTGGAGTCTGTCCTAGAAAATGCCTGAAACAGCTGCAGGAGAGCTAGCTCCAGGGGCAGTGGATGTGTGTGCTCTGGTCCCGTGTCTCCAGTTAGCTTTGTGATGGAGTTACCCTGTGTTTGAGACGTTAACACTGAACTTTAACATGTGGATGTACCTTCTCCTTGGCAATTTTCAATAAAAGGCAGCTTAGTGTGTTTTTTAGGGCACCTCATTGCTGAAGTCTAGTTCTCATTTCAACACCTAGAAATGTACTGGAACTGATACCAGTGCTCAGTGTGAGCACAACTGCAAAGGAAATGTAATGGTGATTTGTACTTGGAGTGCCAGGCCACAGCAATAGGTTCTCAAAAGACTCACAATAGGCCTTTGGTAGAGCATGGAAATGTGCTTTTGAAGATTTAAAAGTTCTAGTGACCACAAATGTAGTCCTGTCTTCTAAGGATGTTTCCAAGCCTCCATCCATTACAGCAGAGAGCAGCAGCTGCTCTCACGACAGGGTACCAGCTAAGTTCATATGGAGAGGCACAGAAACCTGCAGCATATTGCTTCAGCTTGCTCCCTCCTACGGAAAGTATGCTTAAACAGAAAGAAATATTTGGTGACTGTATTAGTCTGTAGAATCTTGTTAGTTATGCATTCATGATGTACCATCCAACTCCATAAAAATCAATGTGAAAATTCAATCTGTTGATATTGGAGGCTCTTTATGTGCCTTGTAAAAAATGTAGGGAAGCAAGGAAAGCTCTCGGTTCTGATTCATAGCTGCAGACTGTGCTTGGGTGTTTTGGAGTTGTGGTGTCTGGTCTGTGACCTCTTTGCCATGAATGAGATGAATTCATCCCTGTGTCTTCATAATTTTTAAAGTCCTATTGATTAGATACACAAAGTCCCACAAAATCACAGAAATAAGAATGAAATTGGTTGTAACTCACTGTTTCAAAAGGACATATTTGACGCCAAATTTATATTAGAAATACTCTGAATTTAATCAGAGCAATCAGCCCTGGTTAAAAAAAAATGCACACAAACCTCTTAGAAAGATAGAGGAAAATACTGAAGAAGTCAAACTGTTTCTCTGTGTATAGCTGTGCTTTAAGGTCCAATATGGCTACAATTAACCCATGTATCCACTGATGCGTGAAATGTTTTCTTCAGCTGTGTTTAAAAGCAACTGAGTCGTTTCTAAAAGATTATACACCCGTGTATTGTGCTGCAGCAATGAGAAATGGTTCAACCAAGAAACATCTGAAGCCTTTTAATTAAGCCTGTAGAAATGAATGGATACAGACCTGTGTGTCTGCTTGTATCTGTCAGAAACAGGCTAACAGTGTTCTCTCTGCAGGTGGAGTTAAAGTCAAGTTAACGGTGTTTGTCTTTCTCTACATTTGTATTTGCTCAGTCTGCTTCAGTTCTTTGGCACTTGTGAAAGAACTGTTGGAAATGTTGACCCAGTACTCATATTCTTCGCGCCCCCCCGCCCCCCCCCCCCCCCCCCCCCCCCCCGTGCTTAAGCAGTACATTTTGATTCTCTGGTGTTTGTTTTTTGGTTTTTGTTATGGGGGGTTTTTTTGTGTGTTTATTTTGTTTGGGTTTTTTTTTTCCCTTGTTTATTTGTTGGTTTTTTTTTTGGTGTTTTTTTTTTTTTTTCCAGAGAGCTAGATGTTTTTCATGTAGGAATCATTATAACCAGTAGAAACTCCTCATGCACATCAGCATTTGATGAACCATTACCAGAATGTATTTGTGCAGGGAGTCTATGGGATGTTTATGAGAAGACAGATTTTATCCTCTATAATTTAGCTTGAAGCGTGTTTCCTCTCTTTTTTATTTCCATTAGATGATTGTTTTTCTCTATGAACATTTATTTTTCACTATTATGCATTTAGTTTAAAAAGACAAAAGAAGACATAGTTTGTTCATATTTAAAGTGAAGAAAGGTTTCTGATGCAGATAAATGATACAGGAATGAAAAATGGCCTGATCTCACTGCTTTTACTAGTAGTCTATGTGATTTAGATAACTGTTACTATTCATACCGATCTACTAGAAGAAACTCCTGCCTAAAGGAGTATTTTATAATTTGAAATGCAGTGTCTTCTGCAATTTTACTACGAAAGGTAACAAGCATATCTGTATTATCTTTGTGGTCCTGTTTAAAAGCCCAATTATTGTTTGAGAGGGACTGAGTCTAATTATCGCAGAGTCTGTTGAGCCATTTAAGAATAGCAGTGTAAGAGTGAAGTAAGCAGTCACCCACAGGGAATCAGTCCTCACTGTGCTGTTGTAACAGGTTTGATACTCTTCTCCTGAGAGAAAGGTGAGCATAAGTTATAACACATTGTTCAGCTTAATAATGCAACAATTAGTGGGAAAGAATTTCAATCATAGTTTGAATCAGGAATCTTTCTGACTTCCAGTCAAGTAAGTAGCCTGTCACCATCAAGTTAAAGCATGGTTAAATAACTTATTCCTTCTCTGAGGAGGTGAAAATACTAAAGAAAAGCTCTGCTCATTCTGAGCATTAATGATACTACTGATAACTGAAATGCTAGAAGAAGCTGAAATGTTAGAAAAAGCCCGGCATTAAAAATACAAGCCTGGTGAAACCAAAACCACGGTACTTAGAGGTGTGAGAAAGCATTCCAGATATTCTATTGAGAAAAGCTGCTGTAGGTCTGTTGACAAAAGCCAAAAATTTATTCCTGCCAAAGCTCTCTTCTGTGCTCTTTAAGATTCCCATGTTTATTTTCATGTGGCTACTGCAGATCTTTCAAGTTTATATGACTTTTGTGGTCTTGTTGATGGTGAAAAACACTTCTAAATTGACTTGGGATAAGTGATTGCTTTTATGTTTTAGGATTTTTTCTTTGTTCATTAATTGCAATGTCCTTTTTTAATCCCCTCTCTTTTTCATTTTTTTGTTTGATCTTAACTACAGCCTGTTTGTTCTGTCAGGTCACCAAAGATATTTGAATATGTGATGCAGCATAAATGTGTAGTGGTATGGTCTCTTTCCATGTCATTTTAATTCAATGTCACTAATTTTGCATAAGTCTATTTGTATGACATTGCTTATATTGTATACTTGTGTTAACTTGTAGCTTTCATTTTGAATATAGCTGGATGTAGATCATTAACATCTAAGCTTATTTTGTAATATTGTTTGAAAATATTTTCTCTATATGGCTATTTTTTTACAACCTAGGGAAGTAATGTTCTTCTGTCTTCAGCTTTATAGGAGAACATTTTATGTTACTATCTTTTAAATGATCATTTTCCCTCCTTTCTCAAGGGCTTAGTATTTTAAAGGAACACTTCAGATTTTGTACTGAAATAAATCCCTTTGTACTTATTTCAGTGGTTCTGTGCAGGAATTCTTGATGTTTTTCTTGATACTCTGAAGAGACATCTAATGTGTTCTCTTGAGTCTTTTTTCTGATTATAAGCAATATAATATATATTTATTATATATATTATAATATATATAAAATATAAAAAAAATATATATTAGGCAAGAGTGTTTTAGCTTTCAGTTTATGCCAATAACTCAGTACATAAGTTAGAAGTTCCTTCCCTGACGGCTACTTACTAACCTTAATGTCTTCCAAAGGACTAGGTATATTGCAGCTGTATTTTTGAAGTCTAGAACTATTAAAGAACAACAGTTTTACTGGTGGGTAAAGCCATGGATTGCTAATGCTCAGAAAGTAAGAACTGTTTGTAAATCAGTTGAGGAAGAAAAGAAAAAAATGTTCAGATGAGGAGGTTGTCATTTTATATCTAAGTGATTCCATTGATAAAATGGGAGCTGAAGAAAAGGTGGGAAAGAGGCACAACTCTAATACTTAGGAGATTGCTAGTGAGTATGTTCTGTCTTTCCTAGAGAAGTATCCAGGAAATATTTCTGAAAACACTGGGGAAAGGTTTATAGGTTACTACAGATTATAGGTTATTTGGTAAAGCCAGCATAAATAACCAAGAAATTACCTGTTAGAAAGCTGTTGTGAGAGGTGTTTTCTGAACCAGGGAAACAGGGAGAACCACTCCTAGTAATTTCTGCATTGTTATTTTCAATGTTTAAAAAAAAAAAAAAGGAATCTTTACTAGTAGGTAGCACTTAATTAATCTGAGCGAGACAGAGAAGTCAATAAAATTCTGGCTGCAGAATTGAATAACTGAAATCTAAAATCTGTATTAATTATTACTAATCACTTTAAATAGCTAGAGACCTCAGTGTCTGGAATTACTGAAGAATTTGGCAAGTCCCTCCTAAAGTCTGCACATAAAATCTGTCTCAGACAGGAAGAATTGGAGAGATTTCTAAAGCACTTTGAAAGGTTAAACAAAAGGGTATGTAAGTGGTTTTATTCTGTTATGTCTACCACAACAATTGATTCTCCCGGGAAATTATTTGTCTCCTGAACTCCTTTGGCCTTGTTGACATTCAAGTAGTAATAATATATTTCCTTCACTGGCTTCTTATGGCTGTGGTTTGAATATTAATAATACGTGTAAGTCAGGCAGTCTCGCTTGCTCTCTTAAGCAAATGCTACATCCTTCAACTGTTCCTCACCTGTTCCTTACCCTGTTGTGTAAGGATGCTGTACTCTGAGGTCCTGCTGCTTCACAGTAGTAGTAAAAGTGATAAAAAATCACTGACAAAGGACTTGGCTGAGAGGCTTGGATACTTTTGAGGAGACTAATGATTCTGTAACTTCCATTACTTAGGCTGTGGAAGATTTGAGTAATTTTGCTCTGACTCTCAGTATTATTTTTTTACAGAATGCAATACAGTAACACAGTTTTTTAAGAAAAATGCTTTTTCATGTGGCACATAGTAATTATATTAGTCATACATCATATATAAATGTCACTAGCTGCACTGAGTGAAACAGAACTTGGATTTGTAGATGTAACCTGATAAATTTATGTCAGAAGTGATGGGGGTTGCTGAGAAATTTCAGAGAGATCAGGAAGGTTTATTCCTGCCACATTTCCATTGGAATTTCATAGTTATCAATATGTTCCCATAGATTTTGGCAAACCACTTTTTATTAATGTAATAATATTAATTTGAACAATGATTATCTGGCTTAGTTGATTTGGCATCTTCATCTGCAATGTTCTTGTATTGATTTTTATCTTTTTTATTACTGCCTTATGTAGTGTTATCAGTGTCATGGTAGCATTTTTCCTTTTGCTCCATGTATACAGCTCTCACCTGGTTTGTGAAATTGCAGGCAAGGTGTAAGTCCTACAGGTAAATGTTTGCAGCAAAGGAATTCTGTTTCGTTACTGTGATCTTCCTACCACCTGTGCTCTTTGTTCACATATGTTTTATCTTATGTTTGCCTTGCTTTTCACATTAGTAGTTTTTTATATTTATAGCTGTGAATTTTTTTTACATTTGCTGATACACTCTGAGGCTTTAGCCTGACTTGAAGAATAGTAGTTTTGAGCATTCCAGGAAAAGATTGCTATGTTAAAATAATGTATTAATATAATAATTCATTGTATGTAGATAAAGGTATATAAATTCTGGGTCTGTTTTCATTTTATCCATTGTAGTTTGAGGGTGAATATAGAAAAATAAAAGGTTTCTGATGAAGGAAAAATGTTTTCCAGAGAAATATTCTGAAGAATATCAGTTAAGTTTCTTGAAGAACACAGAGGTTTAGATTAAACCAGCAACAACAAAACCCTCTCCTACTGGATTTTTTTTTAATGTGATTGTTTGTGCTACCAAGTTATGTAAAGGGCTGAAGGGATGCAGACAGACGGATGGATCTAAACAGGAATGATGTTGAAAGAGAGAGGAGATGAATGCCTCAGTAAGGAGGAATTACCTTCACAAAGGTAATGGGAACAGCTGTCCTTTTTGTCTAGTAGTCCACTCCAAGTCTGGGCATAAGAGACATAGGTTCAAATAACTTGTGTGAGGCAGTTCAAACTTATCTCTCTCTCTTCTTAGATCCCATTGCAGAGTATTGAGGAGCACCATGACTACCTTTCCAGGGACTTAAAGAGTGTAAGTGGCCCCATATCAGAGGTGCACCCTGAGGGGTGGAAGAATTCAAATGTAATCTCTACCTGACGCTAAGGGTGCAGCAATCCCTGTGTCCCAGTTTATTGGGAAATAAGAAGGAAATAAATTCTTCCCCATAATTTCCAGGCTCTGGTTTTCAATTCATTTTGCTGAGGCAAAATGAGGAAGGCAAAAATGAGGAAAAGATTACATTTTTTGAGGTGATGATTGGAAACAGGTGCTCTGTAATAGGAACAAGAATGAATGGAAGGCTTGTAGAAAAGCTTTACTACAACAGCTTGTTGTTTGCAGCCATTCAGCCCCAGGCCCAGCTCTTACTGTGTTTTTCCAGGAGTTCAGATAATGGTGACTCTGTGAAACACTGCATGTGGAAGCAGCTTCTGTTTCAATAAATGTATTTAAAACTCTATGTATTATTTTTACATCTCCTGTTAGAAGCAGGTAGGAAAATGAGGTCAGATGGATGCTGCTTGGGTTTGTTCTATCTGTAGACTGCAGTAGGTCATGCAGAGTGTGGGGGAAAGTGTCCAAGCAAACTTAAACTCAGAAAGATGAACATCTACTGACAAGATCATTGCACAAATTTGTAACATTGATCATCGTGCTGCTGAATGACCTTTCTTTCTTTCTGTCTCGCTTTTACTCAGACCTTAGAGCCTCAGCTGTTCTGCTTTTATTTGTATGTTGACTTTTGGACTTTGAAGGATATTCTTGAAAAAATGCTGCCTGAGGACAAAGAGATCAGATAACTAGCAGACCATTTGAGAAGCAGTGGTGGGAAGGAGGATAAGCCATTGCTTTGTAGCTCCTTTATAGATGGCAACATGGCTTGCTCTTCAAGAATAAAAACACAGGGGAATTTCTGGACTTGGAAGCATGCATGAAATGGAGTGGAAGAGAACTGTGCTACACTTTTGTTACTGATCCAACAGTAATTGATGGAAGAAAAGGAGCTCAGCGTCCATGATTTAGAAATCAGTGGCCAAACATCTTGTAAGAGGTACAGTCTTCTCTTGGTTCCTCACTACTCCTGTTAACATTTATTTTTCTTCTGATCGGTAGCCTTAAGTAACAACTGCTTTGTACTTTAAGCAGGCTGACAAAAAGTCTTGTTAACCAGAAACCTGTTGGAGAATAGCTTTTCACTAGATGTATTGAAACAGAGACATTGGCTAATATGCCTGTATCAATTTCTTTCACATTTTCGCTGAGTCAAAGGAAAAATGCTGTTATTTGCACCAAGTGTTCTGCTTCCAGTTTTCGTGCTAAATGCTATGCTAGCTCTTGATTCCCAACCATTATCAGTAAAAATGGAAATAAAAGTTACATGCCAGTATTATTTCAGTCTGAGTGCAGTTCTCCTGCCCCAGTCTGATGTGAAGGCTGTAATACACTGGATGAAAGATAAAGTATTAATGTTTCATTTAAATATATGGGGCAAAATTATGCCTTAATGTCACTCTAATTGTTTACTCCAGCTGTACATACTTTTCAAGAATTCAGTATGTTTCCAGAAAAATACTAGAAGAGCTAGGCCAAAGGTTTTTCAACTTGGAACTAGCTATTTTTTACAGTTAGAAGGGGTACAACTGCTGATATGACCTCCTACCTATTCTAGTCTTAACCATAGTTGTTTGATCCAGAAGCTTTTGAATGCAGTATAGAAAGGATTTATCAACTTTGTCTCATCCATGAGTCTTTTTGAATTTATTTGAGAATTTCATTTGTACCTATATTTTGGAGATGCTTATCTTATAAAGCTTGTCATTGGCTAAAAGTTTCTCCAAATTTGTTTGAGCAATTGTCAGTGTTGTTCCTTTTTCTGATGGTTGATGACAATCTATTGGAAAAAAATAATTTTGAAGATAAAGGCAAAAAGTGCTCTAAGGTGCTGCTTTTTATATATATAGAAGAATTTCTGCTAAGAATAACAATATCCTTTAATTTTCCAGACATGTGTGTGGCAGTTTTGGAGGGATTTTTTTTTAATTAAAAAATAATTATCTATATGAACGACTGGTCTGGCTAACAGAAGTGGTTGTCAGTGCTAGGAAAAGTGTTCCAAATTTGGAAGAGGCAGTGTGTTTTGTTTAGGAAGGTTAAAGTCATTAACTGTAAGCCTTTTTCAAATGATCCTATCTGAAGAACTGCCAAAATGTAAAGAAACATATGTTCATATGAATGAGTAAAATAGAACATAAAAGAGCATGATGTACATGCTCTGCAGGATTTAAAATAAGATATGAAGGAATATTAGAGGATGGAGTTTAACATGAAATATGCCTTAAGGCAGATACAGAGATTAGCAGAAGTCACATGATCTTTTTCACCTGCACAAATCCCTTTATATGCATTTACTTTGGTCTTCATTGTTGTTTTTTATCATACTTAGTACTAGGAAAATGGTGTGAAAATGACACCCCTACCTATCTAGTGTTTTTGTGGAGAGAAAGAAAGCAACTCCATCTGTTCTGCTTTTTGGAGCCATTTTGCATTTAAGGAAAATGTTAATGTGGGGAATCTGAGCTAGAGGTATATTCGTGGGTGGGGAGTGATAGTGAAAGTGATAAAATCTTAAGGGTCAGTCACTAAAATGAAACTCCAAATATTTTGATGGGTTACAATCTGAAAACAAACATTTCACAGAGATACTAAGGATACTCTGGTGTCAGAGTTAACCCTGGTCAGGACTTTTTTTAGCCTATTGCTTCCACCCTGTTTAAATTTCCTGCCCATTGCTCTGTTCTTGGATTCTCAAACCATCCCTGTTATACCTACTGTGATGCAGTATGCTGGCCCTAGCTGAGGAGCTCAGTACAAGCTCAAAATCCAACTGCAGTCTTGTGGAGTTCTGTCCACTAATTCACTGAGAGAGTACATTTTTTTGTTACGTTGTATAGAGTAGAAAACACATATTATTAATATTTTTCAGCTTCCTCCCCTGAGTCTTTCTGGAGAAGCAGGATAAACTGATTATGCATCAGGTCAAACACAACTTTAGTGTATCCATTGGCAGCCCAAGCACAGATAATAGTTATCGTGTCTGTTGTCTTGCATCTGATTGGAAATATTGAGCTCCATCTCGGGCTTTCAGTTCACTAGTGGATTTGCAGAGGAAAGATGGAGTTCTGTTCCACTGGGATGTAGAAGGCTGTTAAGGAAAATAGTGAATGACTGCATTGCAAGCCAACCCACAAAATTACCATGTACTCATGTAGCTTTTAAAATAGTAATAAGAGACAATGAAAGAATCAGTGGACAGAATTGGCATGCATTCTCGTTCTTGCATACTTTTCCACTTGCTAATAGTATATATTTAGATTCTCCAGTTGTTGGTATCTTCATCGTGTGAAAACATAAGATAATGTTCCTCAAAATGGACTTACTCAGAGGTCATGTAGTAGTACGCAGGACTGCATGTCAAAGTAACACACATGATAAAGTAGCTTGAAGATTCATTTATGGACCTAAAATAACACATTAATATATCTTCATGCAAGTCAAACTGAACCTTTTTCTTCTTCATTTTTTTTTCCTTTCTATTTTGTTGTTTGTTTGGTTTTTATTTTTTTCTTCCTCCAAGGAGATATATATCTGAGCAACAGTAAAAGGTGGTATTTCCTGAGCTCAGATGGTATTTCATCCTGGTGTACTCTCTTTGTGAATCATTGTATGTGCCATGAATAGTTTTGTTAAGAGTTGGATGACAAGTATAGCTCAGCTTTTTCCTATATTTTTTTGCTCCAGTCTACTCAAAGGCAATCATGTCCTGGGATTAGGGTCTCCAGCACATGAAAATAAATGACGTACACTGCACAGTGCCTCAGTCAATGCAAATCTCTGTTTCTGTTGAGTTGCAGAATTCTTATAAGTGCTGAAAATTTCTATCCAGTGATATGTGGTAATTTTTATCAGTGATATTTGATGCAAAGGAGAATCATGAAAGATGCTGCACAGCCAGTCCAGGCAAACAGAAATCAGTGACATTTCATTTCTAATGGAAATTAAGGAGAATATAATTCTGCTGTCAATTTTTAAGTACCTGTTAAGTATCCCACAAATAGTGAGTGGAGTTGTGCTTCACAAATATCAGTTCATACAAAATAGATTTAAGATATAGTGACTGGTGTAAATATTTTGCCTTTGTTTTTTTGACCAGTGAATGACACTTTGCCTGTATGCCCATTATTTTATCATTGTGGATCAAAATTATTTAGATATTTTTGTTGTCCTGCTGCCAAATACTGATTTTACTTAAATAGAAAAGTAGCCCAATTATAAATAGGTAAGTACAGTTAAGTGTCTTGCTGAATATATATATATATATATATGTCTGCCTTTCTCATCCCTAAGATTGACAAATGGCACAAATAACATTTACAAAATCGATCCTTACACAGATGGCAATTTAAGAGTGTCAAAATTAAAAGTATGGTTTTATTTCAGAGAAGGCTAGTATTTACTTTCTGTGTGTAAATACTAAAATATCTAAAATACTTACTCTAGCTTTGAATTATTTCAGTCTTAGAATCAGCATTGTTTGGGTTGGAAGGCACCATTAAAGACCATCTATCCCACCCCCTGCAATGAGCAGGGACATCTTCAACCAGGTCAGGTTGCTCAGAGCCCTGTCCTGCCTGACCTTGAACATCTCCAGGGATGGGGCATCTGCTAACTCTCTGGGCAACTTGTTCCTGTGTTTCACCACCCTCATCATAAAAAAATTCTAAATTATATCTAGTCTGCATCTAAGGACTTTTAGTTTAAAACCATTACACCTTGTCCTATTGCAACAGGCCCTGATAAAAAGTTTGTCCCCATCTTTCTTATAGACTCCCTTTAAGTACTGAAAAGCTGCAATAACATCTCCCTGGAGGCTTCTCTTTTCAAGGCTGAAAAAACCCAGCTCTCTCAGCCTTTCCTCATAGAAGAGGTATCCCATCCCCTCAGTCATTTTTGTGGCCCTCTTCTGGACCCATCTGCAGTCAAGTGTCTTCAGTCACTTGAATTTGTTCAGTCACTTTTCTGTATGTATGTAACCCCCTCTCTCCCCTCAGTCTGATAATCAGAATTTTGAATAGGCTAAATATACCTTGTGTATTACACTTTTAAAACAAAAAACAGGTGCAGGTTTTTACCTTCTTGAAAGTGAAGTGATAAGAGTTGCAAATGACGAGTTCTGGAGCCTGATGTTTTCATATCCTATGTATACTGTGACGAGAAAATAGCATCTAGATACTGATATTTGCTAATTTTTTCTAAATATTCCAAGTCTAGGGAAAGCGCAGGAATGCTTCCCAAACTAGCTTGTCCGTATACAGAGCTGCAGGTTAGTTTTATCTTTTCAAGTCTTCCAGTTTATTCAGATCTGTTAGATTAGCACATTTTTGTGGAAACTCTGAAGGTGTGAGTTTTCCAGTACGTAAATGTACACCTATTCTGTGCTCCTAAAAGTATAGTCAATAAAGGTATATATTTTTACCTAATTTTCCTTTAGCTGGACTTCAAAAACAAAAGACTATACATTTATGTGAAAAAATAGTTCAAACATGGTAAATCATTGCATGCTTGCATTTCAGCTTCCAAACATTTGTGTTTGGGTCATGATCTGTTGGGCAGGCAGTATCTAACAATTAAAAGTGCAACACTGATGTTACTACACCACTTCTATCTGCCCAGTCTCCTCAGATTTGTTGTCTGTTTGACCTAGTCTGACATCTGAATCTTTTTCTAAATGTCAAAATTTGGACCATATTTTCTAGTACTTTGCTATACTTGTGTATGTCACTCTGTTCCTACCCTCATTGTTCTTGGTCAGTAAATGATAGATATTGGCATTTGTTATACCTAGGAAGTTTACAGTGTGGTCTCAGTTCTTTATTACAGGGAATCTAATTGATATTATTTATAGTTTGATTTTGTATTACTGGACTTTGTCTCTTGTAATGTTGATAAAAGGTCAGGTTATAAGGGGGAATACAAGAGAAAAACAGCAAAGCATCAAGGAGTCACCACGGAGGAAGTTGAATATGGGACACTTATGACTGGCTTCTATGGTCTGATTGTGTTGTGCTTTCCAAAAACTTCACCTGGGCTGATGCTGTGGTGCATAATCCTCTGTGCTGACCTCTGTTTTGACTTTCTGTACAAAATGTTTACTCTTGCTATTGGTAGTAGCGCTGGTTTTCAAGATGCAGACATCTGTCCTCTGGGAATGGTCTTAGACTTTGGGCTACTAAACAGCTGTCAGATGAGGATTATTTCTGTCAGCAAATCTGCTTTTCCATAGAAAGACTTTTTAAAAAAGTATGAAAGTCTGGGTTCTTGGAATTCAATTTCCAATACAATAAGACTGCCCCATAAATACCAATCATGTGTAATCTTGTTTTTGTTACAGATATTTCCACAACTGAGAAGCATTTATAGCAAGAAAAATGCCTTTTAACCAACCTAATTGAATTGAGGCAGTGTGGTATCGTGAATTACTGGCAAACAGAGAAAATCCATCAATTTACGGCTGGCAAAATATTTCGGGAACATTATTGTCTGGTCTTTTACTAATTTAAAAATATTTACTCACATCAATCCGTCAGAAGGTTTTTCAAACAAAGATACCCAAACCAAAGATGGGTTTGTAGAGTCTCAATTGAGTTTGATTCTTTAAAAGATGATGCATATCCTGGCCCAAATTTATCTGAGTCCCTTAAATGAGACTGAGGGATAAATTTATGAATCTGCTTTTCTCTTGTCTGTTTTTACAACAGCAGTTTTTACAGAAGAAAAAAAGAAAAGGCAGGATTGACACTTACAGAGTAGTTCAGGATTTAAAATCATCTTTTGTCTTGACTTACAATAGGTGCTTCTCTGCCCACCACCTGTAAATTACTGAGCTGTCACCTTTCCGTACTTCTGTCTGTGTAAAAATAATTGTAATTGGATGAAATGTGTGTTACGTGAAATGGTAGCAGAATAATTCCATGCTATGGGACTGCTACAGTTTTATAGTGGGAAAACTGAATATTATATCAGCTGAATAGCATAAACACAAGTTTCCTAGGTAGATTTTTGAATGTATTGAAAGCCTCTCTAAAATGTCTAGAAGACAGTGACTTTTTCTCTTCTCCTGCACTGCACTCCCGGGTTAGATCAGCCAAGCAGAATGCTGTAGAATTCCAGAGTATTCAGGAGAAAAGTTCATTAGGAGTGACCAGCAGCCTGCTCTTGAGGTGCAAAGAACCAGAGTCCTCAAGGAGGGTGGGAGTCACATGGGGTGGTGTCATAGAATGTATTTCACAGAGGAATGTGAACCTTCCTGTGTTCAACACAGTGAGGCTCATGCCTCACTTGCATCAGTACTGAACTATCCTCCGTCATAGGTCCTGACTTTATTTTTGTCTTTCCTGTTGGAAGTCCGCTCTAACTAGACATTGCACAGTAAATCAAGAATTTAGTGAAAAAATGTTTGTTTAATTAAATAGCTATTGAGTCTGAAATGTGTCTGTGCTGGAGTGGGAGGGCAGAACGAGTTGGAAGGATAAAGAAATTAACTAGATGGGAAATAAAGTAGACTCCTTGATATAGAGAGGGGAAAATACAGCAATTGCTTTCTTCACTTTAATGAATACAAATCATTGGGTACATTTCCAAGCACTGGGCTTGAATGAGTTGATTATAAATAACTGACATTCTGAATTTTTCTTCCTTTATTATGAGGGAATTATCCATGAGCAGTTGGCTGATTTTTCAGCTGTTTTTTAGGCAGTTGTCAGGGGAAGCCATTTTGCCATGCACAATGAGCAGGAATTGTGCTATATATCCTGAGCACCAGCTACAATCTTCTTTTCTGTTAGATACCATAAACAATCAGGTTATGCAATATTTCTATTACAGTGCCCATAACTTCAGTCCTTGTGTTGAACAACTTCTGCAAATAGCTACCAATTATTTGTTAAATCTCATTTTTGAGTGTACAAAATTAAATGTGCAAGCCATTGATGAGTTCTGATTTCATATATATGTTTTGATCCCACAAATCTTGTTTCCAATAGGAAAAACAAAGTTGATAAACTAGAGAATCAACTGAGCTTTGAAAAATAGAGTTTCATCTAAAAATATGTAAATCTATCTGCAGAACAAGAACAATTCTGTTACCTTGAGGGTAAAGCAAATTCATATATACCAAAGACCATAAATGTCATTATTAGAATTATGTTAAAATTGCTTACACGTTAACTAAAAGCAACTTTATAGTTTTTTTAATTCCCAGTAAAGTAACGTTACAAAGGGTAGCCTCTACCTCAAATGAAAGTATTGAATGAAGTTGTCCATTTTTGCATGGTTAAAGAGGAACTCATGGATATTACTGAGCCTTACTAGTCTGATTTCTCCAGATATAAAGGGAAATTTCTGAATGATTCTGTGCATGAAACTTTGGAATTGAGTTTAAGAAGAAAGCCACAGTAAAAAAAAAAAGGAAAATCAAGTGGTTTATGTTAAGAATGTTTAGATCAAATTATTTGCTTAAATTTTATTTATTTTCTGAACATTTTATTCTGGTTTCTAACTGCTCCAAAGTAAAACCAACTGATAAACCTAGTAGTTTGGTTATACTGTGTGTGGCTATACTGTCCATTTTCTATGTAATTTCAATTTTTTTCAAGTGTTTTGATATGAGCTATTTTGCCTGTTTTACTATAGAAATTTATACATATAATCTATTTTATATCTTACAAGAAAAAAACCCCACGTGGTGTTGTTTTCTAGCTTTGACCTGTAATAACTTTTTTAACAGGCTTTACTGAGATGAAGGGGAGGCTGCAGATTTTAAATATAAACAGAAGTTGCTTGTTCTCATGCTGCCTGGGAGGCTTATAGCAATCTGTATTCAGAAACTTAATGTTTTTGGGTAAGTCAAAGTCTGCCAAGAACATTGCATGTTTAGATGATAGTTGATTCATAATCTGGAACGTGGAAACATAACACCACAGTTATGTGGATAGGTTGAAAATTATTTTAAGTCTGGTGCTTGCAGCAAACTATAAAAGGCCTAACATAGTATTAAGTCAGGCATTTTTGTGCTGTTTTCAGAACTCATCAAATTGTACCTCTGAGGATTGCATGGATTTGCTATCTTTAAAGATACAGTGCCATAGAAAATACAGGGCCATTTTCCATGATTGAGGGAGGGTTACAATGTCTGCATTACTACGTCCTGGTATACTTTGGAAGTGTAAGGGGATTACCTTTACATGTAATTTCTGCTGATGAAAACTGATGCAAATATTCTGAGTGGGTCTCAAATACAAGTTCATTCAAATTAAGTGAATAATAAATGAAGACTTGTCATTAGCTGATGCAATCCTAGAGAATGAAGATCTTTGGAAAACATTTTTGTAGTGATGCTTTTTCATGTTTTCTTCCTTCTTAAGGTGATATGTGAAATTATATGGTATATCTGTATACGCAGACAAATTGTTCTCCTGTTGGAGACCAAAAAAAGTAGATGGAAGGAAATGTGATGGTCTGTCTTCTGCAAATTTTACTTCCACAGCATTCCAAGGGTATTTGGTGCTCAGATCATCTTGGGTTGTGTTGGTTTGTCTTCTGAGTGCTATTAGTTCAAATTCTTTCTTAACTTTGTTTGTTCTGGGTAATCATACAATCTTCATCACTCTATAGTGTGAAGTCCCTGCCCTGTAGTCCACACCATAGGGTTGGGAATTACCATCCTCCCATTTTATAGACTGAATTTGAAGCACCAAGATGTTTTAACAATTTACCTGAAGTGACACAGTGTATCTCTGTAACTGGTGGAAACGCGTTTAAAGGCTAACAGTCATAGACAGTATGTTTAGCATAATCTCTCCTTATTAATTTCTGTTTTCTCTTGTTTTTCTTGACTGGTTTCTCTAGAAAACTGCCAATTGGCATGCAGAGAGAGAAAGTAAAAATATGATATTTTAGGCTAAACTCAGAGATACTTTGTGTCTAGTTGTTGTCTTGACTTTCAAACATATAGCTGAGCTTCAGTAAGTGGTTCTGGGTCTTGGACCAATGTTGGACATTGTCAGAAATTTACCTGGAAAAATGTGCTAATGGGTATCTGGATATGCTGAACCAAATTGTTGCCCAAAACATTTGTTTAGATGTTGTGGTAAACATTCAATATTTTTGGATTTGGAATAAGGGATCCGGGACTCTCAGATACAGAGGGACACCACCCCCTCCCTCCCCACGCCAAACCTAGCAATGCAAAAGAAAGATAGACTCATTGAATGGGTTTCTGTATTTGAAATCTGACCTAGTTTGAATGTAGAATTTAAAGATAACATCATAAAATTAGTTGCTGAACAGAAGAGCGTAGGTTAAGCAACTCCAGAGAAGGCTCCTAGTAGTTTGTTTCAGTGATGAAAGTCAGACAAGCTGAGCAAGTTGTCAAAAACCTGCAGGTTTTCCAAGGGCAGGTTGCTGAAAACTCTTTCGCACCAATAACTCTACAAATGCTTATCTTAAAAACTCTTTTGTCTGTATTGTCCCCTCCAAGTTGTTGAGATAAAGAAGAGTGATGAAATCAAGGGCTTACAGACCACAATGAGGAGACAATGGTCAGAGAAATGGTCAGAGTTGTATTAATACCGCATGGATGTCCAAAGAATCATTTGAGGTTTCTCTGTCACAATTACTTGTACTGGAACTAGATGTGCTTTCCAGAAAATATGGCGAGATAATTAGTTTTGCTAGTTTGCTGATCATTCTGCTTTCTGGAAATGGAATGTACTTGATTATTTTTTTTTTTTTTTTTTTTTTTTTTGCCAGCTGCTGTACTTCTGTGAAAGTAAGCCTGCCTCTAGCAATAAATAAGAAATGACCACATAATGCTCCTTAAATCAGAAAGAAAGAAAGATACAGAAAAAATAGTTTCCAGGGCATATATATTGCAAACATGATGGACATCAGAAAAAAAAATATTTTGTGACCCAATGAAAATAGTATACATTCCTTGCTATTAGTAATTTAGACAACCTGATTCAGTAGGTAGCATAAGATGAGGGATTGATGGTTGTTGACTTTCCATGTCAGCAAGTACAGGGCCCTCACTAATAAATGAGGAGAGAATGTCAACTATGTTGGCAGGAAATGGCCAGTCATACAGCTGACAGCCAGTCTTGGCAAGGAATATATGTAATGGCTCGGTATTGCAAGCTGTTTGTAGTTAGCATTACCAAAGCTGCCAGCCAATTGCCTCATAAGGTCTGCTGACAGGCAGTAATCTAATCTGGCCTCCCATTTGTTCTTTGTTTTTATCTGCTAAACACAACTTCATCTTTCTCGTGGTTGACCTGTGTGCTATTTGAAATCTGAACATTGCATTCAGTCTTGTGGATAAAAGAATAGCAGAGGTGTTATAATAAAAATCATGTAGAGCTGGGCCTCTGGCAACAATTTTTCATGAAGATGTGTTCAGATTTCAAAATAAACTTACTATAAAAGTGGAAAGAAATGTGGTGGTTTTATTTTTTCCTGTAAGTGTCCTGAAAGTTTCAAGCTGAAGTTTGGAAGCAGGGAAGTTTTCCATCATACCAAATTCCAAATAGATATCATGGATAGACTCGAGGAGAAAATTTTTGAGTGAGTCTGTAATTGCAGGTGCAATGGAAAACAGATTAGAGGTTTTCTGCTTGATAGAGAACAGAAATGGGTCATATGAGCTGTGCTTGAACAAAGTAACTCACAGAGAAAACCTTAAGCAAGATTCTACAAGATACGTTCAGATTTACTGGTTCTATTTCAGGTTATTTGTTGAAAAGCTATTGGCTTGAGATTCTTCAGTGCTTATGGCTCTGGTTTACTTGAAAATAATGATTTCTGGTAAAGTAGTATTAACCTACTATGTCTTTGCTCATATAAAATGAGGGGGGTCTAGTGGGAAGGGTGCCAAACTGGCTTCATTTCTTTGCTCCTCAGAAGCTTCCTGTGTGTTGATGGCACATTTGGTTAGGACTAGGTCAAGAAAAGCATTGTGTATTAAAAAATGTTTCTAACAGACTTTAGCTGCCTGTCTAGCAATTCAGTCCTCCAAGCAGGCGATTTGGTAGAGCCAAGCTGTGTAACTGTCAGCTTTCTTAGATACTAATTTCCATGGTCACAGCACTTCTGTCCCTGCACAGATGCCCACATGTGAGTTGCTCCTGTTAACATGTAGCTGCTTGGCCTCCACGCCAACATTCTGCTGGCATCTCAGACCAGGTGTTGTGTAACTATGCCATGCAAAATGCAATGGGCTTAGCAATGGGCTTAACTGGTTTGTTGTGCTTATCTGTCTCCAATTGTCTTTTTCTTGGTGGGGAAGATGTTTTCCCAGGAAATAGGAGATGCAGGGTTATGTCATCTGGTGGATGCAAGTGACTTTGGGTTTTCTCCAATGGCTGCAGTTCCCTTCAACATGGTGTTATGAGATCGACACCAACCAAGGTGCTACTTGGATACCTTGCTTGGGGTTATGCCTTCCTTCCACCCTGAGGTCCCTTGAGTGTAAGACTCCCTATTTCACCTGCACAGTCTTATCCTCCTGGTCTTTCTGCCTTTCTTTCATAATAACACAAAATCAAGGGATAGAAGTGCTCTGTCTTAACCGAGACATTGTGAAAACAAAGTGTGAAAAATTCATGTCTTTAACAGTAGATACCTGTCTGTCAAAGTGTTACTTTGTTCTCATTTGACTGTTTCTCAAGGCTGCCAACACATGTTTTGTTTTCTTGTGTGAGCACAGCTGACAAAGGTGTTCAAGCTTGGGAAGTGTTTTTCCTCTAGTGTCAGGGGGTTGCTAAGAAATCTGAATCTGTTCTGCAGAGCCAGCAATTTTTAAAGCACTGCTGGTAACACAGCTTTTGACAGGGTTCTTTTTATTGACCTGGAATTATAAGAATCAGTTGGGTGAAGCCTCTGGGCATCAAAGAAAAGAATCTTGGTACTTTTCCTGACAGCACAAATCCTCAGGGAATGTAAGTATATTTGCCAAAATCCCCTTAATATATACAGATAAAATGATATTCTGAAGTTCATATTTGAAAAAAAATACCTTATGAACAATTTATGTATAAATATCAGAAATAAATAATTTAATAAAATAATTTTAACAAGTAAAACAAAGAATGAAACTACCCATAACAAGTGTGACTCCTTATCTTTTGCCAAGTTATTACTATTGACTAACTCAGTAAGAAAATATGCAACAGTTTTAATGCAAATTAGAAGATATCCACATTTTTTAATCCTTTAATTATGTATTGCCAACTATCATGTGAATATATAAGGATCTAGGCAGCCGTTAACAATGAATAGCTGAGGAAGAAAAATGCAGCCATGCTAGATACAAGTGAAATTTTTTCACTGATTGGAAAAGCAGTGTAAGTGATTTTTGATGCTTGGGAGAAGGGAGAGAAAATGTGGCCAGCTAAATATCTTCTCTTAGATTTACTAATTGTATTGTGAAATATGGATTAGGACAGTCTCATCCTTGAGAAGAATCTATTTTTTAATGCAGACTCCAGAGGAAGTCTGTTTTGCAACCTTCTTGCAGTACTGGCAAGATGATTAGATATGCAGCTGACACAATACTGTTTGATCTATTTATATTATTTCCTTTTTTTGCTACAGCTTTTCTGTTTTTATTCCTAATACAGGTGGTGTTCAGTCCTTCATGAAAGGATGACACGACACACATGTCCCTCTTCAACAGAGCGTCTGCAACTTCTGTTGCACCTGCTGAAGTCTTCCCTCACATGTCTCCTTGTTCTGCTAGATCTTGATGAAGCCAGGCATTGATGAGGTGGTTTGCTTGCAACAGCCAGAGCTCCACTTTTTACTGGACTCTTAAATAAATTAAACCTTCCTTTGGCTAATCCAAAACATGTGCTTCCCTACAGGAATTATTGCTTGTCAGAACTTATTCCTCTTTTCCTAGCTCAAAGGGAAAAGCAAACATCACCCAAGCCCAAAAAGACTTGCCTATATCACAGATCTATTGTTGAAAATACATTAGAACTTCTGAATAATAAAATGCCAGTAATGGCAACTAAGATGAAATATGGATATGTGAAGGTGTTTTTGTCCCTTTGTGCCTGTAGGTTTTTTCCAATCAATAAAAATGTCAACAACAAAAAAAGTATGTGTTTGATTAGAGAAATGTGTTCTTTAAAAACTGTTAAAGAAGCAGTAGTGTATTATAAGATTCTGTCAGTTTTGCTGGCTAAAGAGGAATTCCAAGTCAACACAGCTGTTCTGGCTTAATATTCTTATTCATAAACCTTTTTGAGAAATGCCACTATTGTGTCTTGAACTTGATGTGTTCATGCATGACAACCAGAATGAGAATTACACATGGAAAACAGGAGAGAGTGAGAAGGGGCAGGGAGGGAAGGGAGAAAAGTCTACCAAAATGGAATTTTATTTGCTTTACCAGTTAGTGGCTGCCTTTCATCTACTTAAATTATTCTCATCTCATTTGAGGTTATAAAGTATGATCTACCACAGCTATGAAATTGAGATCATGTAAAACCCCAATGGGAAAGGCACTTTTGGTATGAAAGTTTTCCAACAAATAAACTTGGAAAAGTAAATGACACAAATAGTTCTTCCCATACTTTATGCTTAGAGGAAAAAATCAGACCCAGAATCAGCCAAAGTGTAATAGTTCATGAAAATGAATTATAAATTTCAAGGGAAAAGATTTCTATTTGCCATTACATGAAAATCAGAATGGGTTGGATCTAAAAAAACCATCAAGTAGTTCTTCCAAATAGTGCAGGCTTATTGACAATGCTTGTGTTTGGACCCTGACTTCAATAAAATATTATCTGGGATATTGGCAAGATATTTTTTTTTTGTCATGCAAGCATTCTGAAAAATATCATTAAAAACCTAGTTTATGGCAGAACACAATAGGTCAAGCGTAGTTACTTAAATTAGAAATGTGTTGAACCTAATTAGTCTCTATTGACTCTTCTAGGGATGGTGGAATTGACACCAGGGGCCACAACCCACAATGGATCAGCTTAGACTTCTGAATTATTCTTTGCATAGTATTAATGTCACTCATTTAGTTTTAATTTCCATACAGTGCAGCTACTAACAACATTTACAAACTCAGTAAAATGCATCTGTGCAGAGATAGATTTGGATATTATTTTTAAAGTGACCAAAATACACTTGTGTTTCACCCTAAAAGTGAAAAATTGAATGCTTACAGGTTTTAGGTTTCTCAGTTTCACTTGAAAATTGCTGATCATTTAAAAGAAGAAAAGCAAGGGGAGAGATATTTTCAAAACAATTCAAACCACAAAGCATATTGTGGCAGGCCATGATGAGTTTCAGGAAGTGTTACAAACCATTCCCTGCTCATTGTGTGATTTCGACCACGTATTTATCCATCATGTTGTCCAACATTTGTTGCTAGCTTCCCCATTGAGAGACAATTTGGAGCTCCAAGTTCTTTTTTAACTCTTGATCTCTGTCTGACCTGAGTATTGAACTATATGATCTATAAATGAAGAATGAGTTGGGAGACTTAGGGTCAGGTTTCAGTTTTTCAAACTGAACTCAGGGAATTGAGCTAGAAAATTTTGGCACAGTTCCATCACAACATGGAGTTTGAATTCAGGGCTGACTCAAAATACTGTGTTTTCATGATGACACAATACTGTTGAAGTAAAAGCCATTGATATACTCTTTTCAAAAACAACCAAAAATCCCACCACCACTGAACACAGTATTGCTGAATCTGGCCCATTTACTCAAGCTGTTTAGCTGAAACACAAGGTCTAACTTACCCAGTTTGTTACAAGTTAATCTGCTGGGCTGAATCTGATGTGGCAGAATCCTTTTCCTTAGAGTAGGCAACAGCTGCCTGAAAGTACGTTCTGCTCCTAAAGATTGAATCAAACCTTTGCTTTAACTTGGTCAGCCCTGAAGAGGTTAGAGAGTTGGACTACAAGATTCTTGTAGGTTCCTTCCAACCAAAATTATCCCCTTCCCTTCCCTTCCTTTCCCTTCCCTTCCCTTCCCTTCCCTTCCCTTCCCTTCCCTTCCCTTCCCTTCCCTTCCCTTCCCTTCCCTTCCCTTCCCTTCCCTTCCCTTCCCTTCCCTTCCCTTCCCTTCCCTTCCCTTCCCTTCCCTTCCCTTCCCTTCCCTTCCCTTCCCTTCCCTTCCCTTCCCTTCCCTTCCCTTCCCTTCCCTTCCCTTCCCTTCCCTTCCCTTCCCTTCCCTTCCCTTCCCTTCCCTTCCCTTCCCTTCCCTTCCCTTCCCTTCCCTTCCCTTCCCTTCCCTTCTCCCTTCCCTTCCCCTTCCCTTCCCTTCCCTTCCCTTCCCTTCCCTTCCCTTCCCTTCCCTTCCCTTCCCTTCCCCCTTCCCTTCCCCCTTCCCTTCCCCCTTCCCTTCCCCCTTCCCTTCCCCCTTCCCTTCCCCCTTCCCTTCCCCCTTCCCTTCCCCCTTCCCTTCTCCCTTCCCTTCTCCCTTCCCCTTCCCCTTCCCCTCCCATTCTATTCTAAAGGTGTTTGAGTGGTGTCAAGAAGTAAGCTCTGGAGAGCATGGATAGTTCCTAAAAATGAATGGGAAGCAATAGCATTTTAACATGTTATAAACTGCTACAAATAGAAAAAACTGATCAGTATGCATCATTCCTTTGATGTTTTTTTAATGACTTCAGTGCTTTAATTCAGCCAGCTTTGTGACATGCTCACTTCTGTCAGGATTTACATTCATTAGGTCTATGTTGTCTTAAAGCCAGCCTAGTGCAGATGAATATACTGGAGATATTAATAAAAAATTAATACTTAGCACAGAGGACGTGAAATATTTGTGGTGGTCTGTATGTAGTTGGATCTGAAGGTATCCAGAGGAGAAGACTGAGAATGTGTTTCCTTTACGCAGCAATATGTTTATTTATGACTTTCATTTTATTAGTGGCTCTTGTACAGTTGCCATGGGATGAATGAACATTCACTTACAACTTTTCCTCTTCCTGTGAGGAAAATGGAGAGAATGTTAATTGCTGATAAGGTAATTTAGACGGGAACTGCACTGTACAGCATTGGTATCTATTTACTGACACCTAAAGTGTTTCTTATAAAAGGTTAATTTTGCTGTTGTTTTCCTCAGTATAACACAGTATATATCACATGTTTCCATCATTAGCTAGGAGTCTTGTTCTTTTATAAGTTGGTGTTTTGCACGGGAGAGAGTGAGCAATTGCAAAATAAAAAGATTTTTCCTTAGCTTGGAAATGTCTGAAGGCAGTTCTGATTAGTTGTGGATTCTTTTGAACCTTCATCATTTGAAACAGCTCAGACCTTTAATTCAACCATTTGTTAGACTCAATGGAACATCAAACAATCAAATGAAAATACATGAAAAACACATGTTTCAAAAAGCATCCACATGTGCAAAAACCTCCTTTAATGGTGCTCATCATCTCTTCTGTAAACCCAAATGAAAGTTCCAGGTTTTATGTATTTCCAGAGCAATATCATATTCAAATCTGTGGTGACAGATTGATAAACAACTAAAAATTTAATAAAGAAGTATATTGGACATGACATATTCTATTAATTTAAAAATTCTGGTTTTATTGACTTCAGTTCCCTTCTTCCTCTTTTTCCCTCATCTGAACTTTGAAAAGGGCACTTTTGACTTTGTATTTGTGCCCACTCAACACTTTTGTGTAAATTAGTTGCATATGTACATTTCTGCATGCTTTCTGTGTGTGGATGGTGGGTTGCAAATATAAGAGAGTTCTTTTGTGTTTTCTTGAGGATGGGATTTTAGAAATGCAGCCTCACTGCAGGAAATGCGTGTGACTGCCAGCTGCTGGATTTGTTTATATGCAGCTTGGAGGTAATGCTTTTAAAATCTGGAGTTGTTCCTGTATGAAAAAAGTGTGCAAAATATATTGATAATTCATGCCTCCCAAATTATTTTGTAGGGGCTTGCTTATCTGAATTATTCGGTCTTCTGTAAAGCGCATCTTTTATTTTGCAGATAGGTGATCACGTAAGGGGGAATTTTGTATCATTTGCAAAGGCAGAAACTCCATTGTGTAAATTCTTTGCCTTGTTCCTTTTCTTTCCATCCTACAGCTCATTAAAAATATCCTGGCTTTTATCATCTAACAGAAATTTACAACTATAAACCTCTTGGAATCTGCAATTTGGATCCCTTTCTCGGGGGTGTGGAAGTGCTGCAATAGTTGGGTTGTGATGTTGTCTCCCCCTGCCTTTCCCCTCCCCAGTGTTTGGGGAGCAGGGAATGCAGAGACCTGTAAGGCTTATGGTGATTTTGAAAATTTCAAATTCTACTGAAATTCCTGTGGAAATACATCATATCGTCATTGGACTGTTTGCTCTTATAGGATTGTTTTCCACCTTTGTCCACTCAAAATAGGGCACAAAAAAAGAACATTTTAACCACAGAATCATGTTGTCCAGTCTGAGGGTCATGTAAATATGCATTCTTATTCTCATTGAACCTTTTGTGCTTTATAATAAAATTCTTTCTCATTCATGTGAACAAGTATTGTTTCCTAGCACCAAAACATTCCAAGAGTAGCAGTTAAAGTCTGACAAAATATGCAAGTGAAAATAAAACATGTTAATGGAGATTGGAGAATTGAGAAGCCAAGTAAAGTGGTTTGAATGAAATTCATTTGTAGACAACATGGATGCACACTACAGGTCTTTGTGGTTTTAAATCAATGCAACTTTGTACGTTGTATGTTCACGGATGGCAATGGAATTAATATTATTGTTTTCTGAATGTGTCTCATTTACGTGAATCTGATTTGCCAGGGAGCAGGAGAATCCTGCTGGATTCGCTGTATGTCTCTTGTGTGTTAAAAAGAATGTAAAACATTAATGTATACACAAAACTTCAAAACTCAGTTGAAGAAATAGCTACAACATTTTCTAGAAATTTATTTTGTGGTTTGATCAAGCATAATTTTAACTAAGATTTTTTTTTCCAGGTTTAAACTATATTTAGCATTAAAGGAGGAAATAATTTGATTTGCAGTATGTTGTCTGTCTTACATGAAACTGGATACTTAGGGTTTAAAGTTGAATTTACAGATTTTTTTCAGAAGAACTAGATGCATTTTGCTATTAGGGAAAAAAAAAGAAAAAATTGAAATAGATCAAAACAGCTTCTTTTTTTTCCTGCTAAGATTAAACAAAGACCTTTTACTTCTTTTGCAGCTGCTAATTCATCACACCTTATCTTTGCACACAAGCTTTGGCCATAAAAATAGTCATTTCCTTTATCCATCATGTCATATTTTAGGACAGGCTAAAAATAACACAATGCAAGGCAGGATATTGCCACAGTGAAAATACCTTGTATTTCCAACATTTGGAATATATTAACCTTGCAGTCTCCTTTTCTTGCAAAGGTGTCATGTTGGTTTCCTTAACCTCAGAGCTGTGTTAGAGGAACTGCACCCAAGTTTGGTTACCAGAATAATATAAGTGCTGCTTCATGGTCTTGGAATTTCTTATTGCAATTGCTGTAACTTCATATGTCTTCTGGTTTTTTTTTCGCAATATCAAGCACTGATTGGCTTTGTTCTAGAAGAGTCATTGTGTTTCCCTCTGAACACTTTGCTCTGCTATATACATATAGCTGGCTTTAAGTATTTAAAAAAAAAAAAATGTATGCATGGTGGTAGAAGCTTTTCAACAGCCCTATGTAAATATTCTGAGACTAAATGTATTCTTATAAAACAACCTGGGAGAAGAAGTGTTTTGTATAAAGAAAGAAAAATTGCGGAGAAGGAAGACCTCTTACTTGCCTGCATTCAGAAACTCATACTGAGGCAGCGCTGGCTGGTAGAGCTAGTGTCGGTTAGAACTGGAGACCATATTCTTACGCACTTTGTCTTTATCTCAGCTTTGCATTTTTCTGACAGTCACCTCACAGAAATCATGGCCTGCTGCCTGTTAGCTGCCTGTTGCACAGATCTGAAAGTCAACCAGAGCTTTCTTGCAACTTAATTAGACTGAACAGAACTTTTTCCTTTTTATGATTTCACCCCTAAATACCGAAGGATATTAGGGGTCCTCTATGTGTCCTCTTAGAATTTTCATGCGTGTTAACTTCACACAATGATGTAGGTGAAAAATACTTAGGTAAATTTGAATGTTTTGTTCCAGTGCATCACTAATAGGAGGTAAATTTATGTTTTCTCTGTGCCATCTCTTTGCAAGTAGGTTTGCCATGATATTTCTATCATGCATCCAGGAGGAGGTACTGAGTACCCCAAAACCTGATCTAAAATGTCTTTAACTCATGACTTCTGAACAAAAAGATAGAAATTGAAAAATACAGAAGTAAACCATAGCAGTGAAGAACTGTAGAGCCAAAAGAACTTGTCTAATACTTTAGCAATAGTTAAGTGCTGCAGGAATTTATTTAGCAGAAATCTTGAACAGAAACAGACAATGTTGATAGAAATATTCTGTAGGATACCAGTCTAGGAAACTGTGTTAAAAATTAAGAGCTGTGCAAGGCAAATCTTTCATCCCCATTTTGCTTGGTAATGTGTAAATTGCTGTAGAAGTAGCCCTTTCCATAGTAAGACATTCAGTAAACAATGCTGTGATCAACTGTTCTTCCCCGCTTGAAGGTCTGGAGGTGAGACTAGAGCTTAATTACAATTTGGAAGGTAAACTAAGTACTCATTACTTAATTTTGGGGCATATATCATTTTGTTGAAGGCTTGATTTATCAACTCTTCTGGGTTTTTCATTGTTCTGTTGGTAATGGGTTCTTTTGTAGGGAACTACAAAAGAAGAAATCCCATCCTCCAAACCTCCATAAAGCATATACTCTCAAATTATGTTGTATTGTAGCTATGCTTCACAGACCTCACACATCAAAGGGCTTCCTATTGTAGCCACTGCAGCTGACCTTGTACCTCCTCATTTCATGTTGATCTTTCACAGTCAGGCCTAACTTATTTAAACTGTATTTAATGACATGCAATACTTCATTTCTGAATAGATGCAAACAGGCAGCAAATTGGAAATACAAGCTAAAGGGATACAAGTGGGTGTTATCACATAAACCAAATTTGGTTTTCTGAAATTACAATTATGACACCCCTGGATGATCTCTGATCCTGACATATTATAATATGACAGATGTATATTGCCGTGATTTCTCTAGTGATGCTCACTGCTGCTTCCACGTCAGCTTTAATAGCAAAGCAAGTGGACAGACTGAATTGATTTATCCTCTATGAATATCATAGTCAAAGCATGCTGTCACAGTGACAGGTTAAGCTTTCTCCTGTAACGAAGTTAGCATGCGCAACAGGGCTTTTGTGCTTGGAACTACGTTGTGTTTCATGGTGTCACTGATACTATTATGTTTTACAGATGACTTTCATGAGGCCACTCCCTCTGCCCTGCTCTCTTCCTTCTGCCTCCTCTCTTTGCTTGATTAAGGGCAAATATTATTCCATAAGATCTTGTCCCTTTCTTGCTAAAAGGATCCTTTTCAAGAGTCAAGTAAATGCTCTAAGTGAACGGATTTTATCCTTCTTTTTCTCTAAAATGATTTATCTGTAGAAGGAATGACATTCTCTGTGTTCTCTGGAAGTGCTCATAGTGCGGACAGGTATTGCTGGTGGATGGAGATGAATGTTCGTAATCTGAGAGCAAACTGTTTCACCTCACACTTTTAGTTTTGGATTCCATTGCCCTTTTTTTCTGTAGTTTGGGCGATTTAGTTTCTTAACGCATATGCTTATGGCTTGTATTACATGGAAATAAATTTCTGTGATGACTTCTAGCTGCAGCAGTGATATAAAAGTGTCCCCTTCTGGCTGCTAGAAAAATAGACTCATTCAGGAATGTTTAAATTATTTATTGTCATAATTTTAGGACACTGCATCAGAAGGTGAGAAAAAGCTTCCAGTGAGCCCTCTGAGGTCAGTATTTTACCTGTTTGTTCTTTAACAAAGATTTTTTTTTAGAAGATTGCATTTTAAAAGTAGATACTGCAAAAGAGAATAAATACATTACCAGGTTGAGACCAAGCAGGGGAATGTGAGGTAGGCACAAAATATACCTGTAGTGACTTCTTTAAATGTGCTTGCTTGGTAACTTACCTGAAAGTAAGGCTTTCTTCCACATTATCAGTGAAAACAGCAACCAAACACAGGCATTGTGCAACTCCATAGCATCTTGTGACAGTTCTAGCTGCCTGGCACTGTCTTAGTAAATAACATACCCACTAATAGCGTATGAATGGCTGTTTGTCTCTTAATTAATTTGTCTGAATCATTGAGTTACTGCATAAACATACCCATCCCCTTTTGGTTGTAGTTTCTTGGTCAGTGGGAAGAATGCTTGTCACTGTGAAACTGAGGTAGAGGAAGGCGCTTCCAGAAAGCCCAAGACAAGTACCGAAGAGCCGCAAGGGGTGTATTTCAGATGCGGCTCCCCCATTCCATAGTACTTCACCACAGTTACCTGAGTCCAGACCCTGCTGGGGGTGTTGCTTTTCAGGGGTGCCAGCTGCAGTGACTACCAAACCTTCTTATGATGAATAGGAGAGATGGGGTTTGCTGTATCTAAAATCAGGGCATTTAGGAGTTAGGCGTCTCAGTGGTCAGATCTGTGTAGTACTGCTTCCATGGAGCACTACTGAAACAGAATATATGTACAACAAACTCTACACCCAACGGAATATGAGACCGATGATGTTTCAAGATCAGGTGGTTAAGTGGTAAAAAGAAATAGTTTGATCATGATAAACATAATATTGCAGCACAAACCACCTCTGTATCTGAACCTATTTAAACCATTCAAGATACTTCTGTGCTTCAATGTTCTTGAAAGATGATGACCCTGTTTAGTTTGTTTTCCATTCAGCAGCACACTTCTGCTTGTAGAAAGAAGATCTTTTGATCCTTATTTATCCTTTCATTTTTAATAGCGTACATTTACTAATTTCAAACAGGTTTACCTAGAATTGTGCCCAGAGGGGGAAAAAAACCCAACAACCAGCTAATTGGTATTAGCATTTGCAATGCTTAATTAACTTATTATGATCTATTAGTAAGGCCATCAGTTAATATTAAGATCGACATAAAGAAGAGTGAGTGACATAATTTTAATAAGAGCCTGATTATTTGCAAATGGTATGGGAGGCCACGGTGAGTAGTATTTCTTCATTGTATTTCTTCTGCAAAGAAAAGAATAAATTCTGCTTGCTTTTTTACTGTATAGTTTCATTCATCTCTGAACTAAACTGTATGGTTTGTGTACAAATGGCTTGTAAAATTGGTTTGTGTAGAAAATGGAATGACAATTTGTCATGGTGCCTAAGTAATTTTTTTTGCATGTTTGTATTCATAAAGCATGATTATTCAGCTATAAATATTTAGTGGGAGTGCTATGTTTATGTACTGGTAGCATAATGGAATCATTAAATATTTTAACTGAACTCAAACTTACAGAGTTGAAATTACTAAGGGAGATGAAGGAAAAAAAGTCTAGTAACTACATGTAATGTACAGCAACATATTTAAAGCAGAGTCTGTGCATTTGGTGAGATAATTGCAATTCATATTTTATTTGCAACCTTATGCTACCACTCTGTGGTATGTTTATACCGTGTATGTGGCTTGAACCAGAGGTGAAAGACCTTTTCCTTACAAAGTGGAAAATTTTGTGAATCATGAAGTAATTCAAGCAAGTTGTAGCAATGAGAAATATGTTAGCCTTTAAAAAAATCAATTCAAATTTTTGGTCTATTTGGGAATAAAAGCTACTCTAAAACAACATCCATAACCCACTGACTGCTATATAGGTACTGTGATAACTAATTAAATATATTTTTTAGATTTAGCAAGATAATTCATACTGGAAAAAGACAGGCTGGCAAATGCTCATGCACTGTAGGCTGGTATAAATCATTAAGTAGCCTGAAAAGAATATTTTGATGATCTCTCCTACCAAGTAAGATTCTGAAGACTTGCAAGTAATATTTTTTCTAAATTATGTAAAGCCTCACACTGTGCCTAGTCATATACGTGCTGTATGGAAATAAATCAGGACTGCACTTTCAGTCAGCATCCGTCCTAAATAATTTTGCACCTGGAAAAAGAAATGTCACAGAAATAAACAAGTTACTATAAAGAAAAAACAAAAAAACCTTGATTAACTCAGTATCCTGACTGAATTCACAAAGCATCTCTGTATTCCAAAAAAAAAAGAAATTTTTTGCTGTGAAATTTTGGTAGGTGAAGTTCTATAAGCCAGGGCTGGGACCATGCATTCCTTATTATTAGAAATCAGAGTGGCTTATCTAGTCAGTATAGCTGTGTTAATTTATGTTCTAAAGTCAAAGCTGTGATTATTAATTATACTTTTGCTTTAATTTTACTTGTAAGAATTAAAAAACTTTTTTTGAAACTATTATGCCTGAAATTAGATAAATGTTCTTTGCAGTGGTTCTTTACTTTGAATGGTGTGTTACCTCCATGGAAGAAAGTGTTCTGTTGAACCTGAATAAAATGACTATATTTTTTAATGTACTTTCAGTTGTATTTTCTAATAAATTGAGACTAACAGTTAAAATTAAAAGTGTTTGCTAGAATCAGTTTCTAGAACTTCATTTTTCAAGAGATAAGAAAGAAATCTGTTAGTTTTGGAGCTCCAGGTCTGAAGCATGCATTCATGTTAGCAGGTGTGTATCTTATGACTCTTCTTACTGAGTTTCAGAGCTTAATCACTCAGTGTCAAATGTACAATTAGAGTTGTAGCACAATTAGAGCTGTAGCTGCTGTAACACTTCTTGCCTGTTGTTCCTGAAATATTTTACCAATACAGTTAACCATCATTGCTTCAGTGATACAAAGACAGATTAGTTATGTCTCCAAGCTCATCTGTCAGTAGTAAAATATAGAAGAAAGCTCAAATTTCTCATATTTCCACTCTACCCACTGCCCATAAGGCAAAAGCTCTCCCCTTTATACAGTATGATCTATGCATATAAAATATTGAATGGATACCTCCAACATGACTTAGCTATTTTAATCTAAGCCTGGGTCATAGTTCTTGTGCATATCAATACTGAATGCTGAGTTTCTTCTTTACTCTCTTTTTACGGGAAATGGTTACCAAATAGAGCAGCTAAGGAAGATGATAATATGTGTAAAAAATACTGGAGGTTTTGATTGATGTGAAAGTGTATATAAATAAGGACAAGAGGAGTACCCATACAAGTTCTTATTGCTTCTCTTTGACTCTATGTCTTGAGCAGTTTTATGGGCCTGTAACTGTGTTTTCTTAATACTTTTATGGACAAAAATTGATTCCTTAGTAAATGAATAATATAATTAATGTTTACTTAGTTAAAAAAAAGATCAGATTGTTCCACAGCCATGGTAGTTATGCTGATGATTGAAATAACCTGACAAAAACATATCTGTTACTTAAACATCATCATCTACCTCACTTAACTGAAGAGTATATACCCTGAAGCTCAGTATGTCATAATGATTTTACTGGCTTTCATACAGAGAAAACAGTTTTATTTCAGTTACATTTGTTAAAATCCTTTCCTGATGAAAGATCAGCATTAAAATGTTTCCCTCCCCATTCTGCCTTCCACGGCCCATTAGTACATTGTACGTTTTCTCTCTAGGTGTTGGTGGTGACAATTTTTCCTGCATAACTCTGGGCATACTTTCTTTTTTTTGGTGCTGGTGAAATACTGTTGGCTCAGAAGAACCATCTATCAAAAAACTGATGTCGTTACCTTTGTAACTTTGGAAGATCAGTCTTTGAACCTGACTTCATGAATTGTTCCCTTTTTGGAAAGCAATGTAGCTACACTTCATTGCATTAGGCCAGCTATCCCACGTCTCTTCTGTAAGCCTTCTCTACTATACCATGGTTGTGAGTAGACAAAACTGTGTCTGAAACCTTGTGACCATGTAATATTGTTCTAGTGAGTAAATTACTATAAGGATGGCCTCATGCTAGGTTAGATGTGGTGATATAACTGCAAGTTTTAAATCATAGTTAGAAGAATATCAGCAAGACCTGGATATTTTTACATGTTTTATAGTAGGAAGTGGCAGTCACACAGTGAAGCCTTTTTCTGCTACTGTCTCTAGGTTCTTGAGTGTTTTATTGAAGTCAAGTTATGTGTGATCTCTCAAAAGGTGCTCTTCAGAGAGCTCTTAGAAGTAGTACTCCTCCCTTCCTTCCTTCCTTCCTTCCTCCCTTCCTTCCTTCCTTCCTTCCTCCCTTCCTCCCTTCCTCCCTTCCTTCTGCCCTCCCCCACACAGTGGCACTGGAGGCTCTCCAGAACTCCTGTGCTGTCCTGCCTTGAATATGGTGTGGCAAATGCTGTAGAATAAATATCTTGGGAGCAGTGTCCTCCTATGATGCTGCTCCTGAATGGAGTGGATGCTGGATCACACGTTTCCCTCTACCCATTTTCTGCAACTGGTAACTTGCACAACAGAAAGGCATCTCCTATGCTGTCTTTAAGATCTACTCGCTGCAGAAAGGTTGACAGAGAAGAGGAAATGTTGTATCAGCAGGTAAAGTGATTCTAAAAGCTGCAGTTTGGGAACTGAGGGATGGGGTCTTTTGGTTTTGTGTTGTTTAAAATGAAAAGCCTGGAAAGTCAAAGCCTAAAAGCAAGAGTGTCTCTGAACCTCTACCATACATTAAGCCTATTTTTATTATGTGTATGTAGTAGTTTATGTGCGTGCATATGCGTATGTGTATGCACTTTGGAGCATACCCCTCTTGGGTCTGATTTCCTCTACTCCATCTTCAGTCTTTCGAATCTTCTCATTCTGGTATTTCCTTGTAATTTTAAACAGTGGTTGCTCAGTCTTCTCGTTTTTGATTTTGTGATACTGAACCAAACTTGAAAAGGCGTTCTTTGATAAATAAGTTGCTGTGTTTGACATTTCTGATTTGGTAATAGGAGATGAAATGTAACTGGATAAAATTGTACCTGTCTATTTTGGGAAACTTATCCACTGGTTTGTTGTGAATAATATTTTTTTTTTTTAAACTGAAGATTTAATAGTTTGATGACTGGCCTGGAATAAGTTGATAATGCTTTTTCTAGATCCAAGGAATCATTCTGCATTGTGGTATGGCCACAGCTGAAGAACTAGCTGGCAGTTTCAGCCTGAAGGCCAAGCACTAAATAAGCAGTGAGGGTGAACACTTGTTCCGACACATGATTCCTTCACAAGTGGCTGGAGAAACATTGACAAGGAAGAGGGCAGCGGTTGGTAGTATACCTTTTCTGTGTTTAAGCAGCAGAGAATGCTTGATGCTATTTCAGGCTATTACCTTTCTTGGGTTAAAACTGTGGTGACATCAATCTAAGCATACAGGGCAGTGTGAGCAGGGGTGGTGGTAATGTGCAGCTCACAGCAAACACCTCAGCAGCTGAGTCATGCTATTGATATTTGACAGAAATCACCAAGTATGATGATCATTTTTTAATGATTTTTTCTTGTATTTTAAAGAATCTGCAATCACTTATCCTATACTTGTCTCATGAAGAAACAACACTTCAAAACTTAAGTCAGATGATTTCAGGATGCAAGAATCCTTTAGATGCTTTTAGAGTCCTGTTGAAATATGCTTCCATTTGACAAAAGCAGGAAATTTTAATTTTCAGCCCTTTTATAAATGCAGGAATTCTCTGCAAGGGGAATTCTGTTGCTCAAGCAAATGCACACAAGCAATTCAGCCCCAATTAGTGGTTTATATCATTCACTTTGAGTATATTTGCTACAGTAACAACTAGAAAACAGCTTTTTGAGTTCAGGTATTAAATGAGTCCACCTTTTTTCTTCTCTAAGTTGTTTCTGATTCCAACTTTTTCACATACTTCTCACATGAAATTTAGCAAGCATGCATATATTCCTTACCTTCCCTTCAGACTCCTTTTTTCTTTCTCCTCCTGATACCCAAGGATATAAAACTCAAACATGTGCCTTTGGCTCATATAATTTTCCTTTTCGTAGGAGAAAGAATTATTTTGGTGAATCAAGCAGGAAAATCACCTGTGCATTTTGCAGAAGCTCTGATTGCTTAAAGTATTTAAAGGAATTCAACTACACCTTCTCAAGGATATTCTTTTCTGCTAGCTTATGTTTTTCAGGCTGCTTGCTGTACTAAAGAACATATGTTTGCGATGCTAGTAGTCTGCACTTTCTTCCAAGAAAACGGAAAACAAATGTGAGAGGGATGACTTAGCATTCTGTAGCTTCTGTGGGGAACAAAATGGTCTATGTTTGTGCATAAGCATAGCGTAAAAGTTAGTTCATGTGTTCCTTTTATAGCACAGAAATAGTTGCTGAATATTTTCTTCACCAACACAACAGAGTAATAAGTGTGCTCTCTTTAATTGACTGAAAACCATTAACAGTGCTTCCTGATTGGTAGGAAGTTGTTTTCCTGATTCAACAGTTCCCCCATGCAGTCCATTGTTAAGGATGCAATAATATACTTTAATTCTGTGGCCTGGAGTTATGTGCCTAACTCCAGTGCCCTCAGAAGTAAAGCAAACAACTTTGGATATCAGTGGGAGGGCAAATAAAGTCTTGTGCTTTTTTCAGAACTTCTATCATGAACATGGAAAGATGAAAGATTATTTTGACGATTGCAAGCTGGTGGAATGTTTTCACGTCCAGAACAAACTATTTATTTTTAGTAACAAATTAGGGCCAGATTTTCCAGGGATTATATGCAGAATGTGTTCACAAAAACTTTATGGTTTCTACTTCCTTTTGAATTCTTTTTCTTTCTCTAACTTGTACTCACAGTTCCAGTGGCTAACAATATTTGAGAAAAAGAGGTGTGTGCATGCAGGGAACAGGGAAAAGAAAAGATAGTGATTGTCAGAAGTTATCAGAAGTAAGAATAGTTTCACTTAAAGAAAAAAAGAAGTTTTCTACTAAAAAAGGTAACATGCATTTTCTTACACAGAATATAATATTTCAAAATTGTGATTCTTCTTATACTTGAAGGTCTGCATTATATCCTACAAAGACTTTCTGGTTTCCTAAATAACTTTGAACGTTTAAAAGAAAATTCCCATTATAATTGCACAAATTCAGAATTTGGAGCTTCTGATATTAGTCTTTAAAAAACAAAATCCTCTGTCCATTGATTTAGTATTACTTCTCTATCCTATAGATCTGTATTTTGTTGATAATGTTATAATGCCTGTCCTATTGGTATTTCTTATCTTATGTGTATTCTAGGAAATAATAATAAATAAAAAATTCTATTGTCTATAAGGAAAAAGATGCATGCTAATGTCTTCAGGGTATGTGCCTAAGATCCATTCAGAAAAGCACAACCATCAAGCAGTGAACACTTCTCTCCTCAGAATAACTATAACCCAAATTGCACTGATGCCTTGGTTATCTTCTGTTCTCCAGGTTGCTTTTGTGTATGCCCAGTTAAACCATGCTACTGTTGCAGCAGTGATCTATTTGCTCAGTAAGTTCAGTTCCACCTCTAATACACGATATTCTTCCCATTGACAGTGAGTGTCCTAATCCCCTTTTCCTCTGGCTGCCTCATAGCAGTATGTCTTCTTGGCAGTAAGGGTGAGGTGTCTTCATTCCTCCAGCTGTGCTCCTGAATTGTAGGTTTGCCAGTATCAGAGAGTGTATGTAATTACAATTGCAACCAACCCAGGAAACCATTAGAAAGGCATTGGTTGCAGTCTGGGAAATCAGATGTCTGAATTACCATTTGAATTTGGATTTTTCTTCTGCTGGCTGCCTTGTATAGATGGAGAAGCCCTCTGATCTCAAGTCATTAAAAAGCCTATCAGCATTGCATGCTTAGTTTACTTTCATTACTTTCATTTTCTCAGAGTATCAGGTACCTTGAACAAATGGCTGACTTCTCCTGACAACTGACTGGTGAATACTTAGGCAGGTTTCCTACAACAGCTGTGCTGTGGACTTAAAAACAAACCAGGGCTTTGTGCCCTGTGTTTCATGGTGCTGGCAATGCAGCCTGGAATGAGCACGGCTCTACACTACAAATAATATTCCTCTGAACAATATTTTTCCACTGCCAGTAGCTTGGATGATTTTGTTCAACCAACCTTATAAAAGCCTATGTCTTTTGAGGAAAAGAAATGCTCACCAACAGTGTGGCTCCTATTTGGCTTCTGAGATAAAGTATGGAAAGAGAAATAATCTGTGCTCAGAGATTGTGGCAATCTGTATTGAATTAAGAAAAGAACTTGACATTTTATCATTAAATGAAAAGTAAAAACCATAGTTTGGGAAACATCAGAGAAACTGTTTTAATAACAATGTTGTAATTTCAATTTCACGTGCCACAAATGCCAACCTCCCCCTGTGGCTGGATGAGGTGTTCTGATAAGCTTTCATTCATACTGTAGTGTAACTGATGCACATTCCCAAAAAGTATGTTGCGAGGACCAGACAGTTTGTTGACTGGTTTTGTACAGAATCCGGATTTATGGGCTGCCTCACTGCTAGATCTGCGATATCGATGGAGAAGCAGCTTCCTTTGTGTGCAGTTCTGTAGCTCTGCAAAATTTTTGCTGTGACCTCTGCCACTGAGAAGCCTGGTTATAGGGTTCACTGTATAATCAAAGCCTGGTTCAGATGCATTCCTTACTTCTTGTTACTATGTTAGTAAGGGTGAGATGGCAGCAGCCTTTTTGTAGCGTGGTGTTGAAGTGAGTCACCACGTTGTGGGGATTTGGGTGGCACAACATTTCAATCCATGTCACAGTAGATTTCTCTGAGACAGCTAAACTAGGAGCTCTGGGCCAGATACTTACTGACGGCACCTCAACCTCTACTGAGATTCAGACCCAGTAATTGGCCCTTTGCACAGCTTTGAAGCATATGCGAAGTGGGGACTGCTAATTTAGGGGATCAGAGTACATCTAATCTGAACAAATAACCCCAAGGAGCATACACTGCAGATGCTAGGAGCTTAGCACCGGGTGCTGCACCTGCTCATGTGGATCAGAACTGCCGTGGTAGATGTAAAGGGAAAGCGAAAAGTTAATTCTAAAGAATTTAGTTGATTTTTAGTAAAATGGTCCAAAATGTGCAGTTTTATCTTGACCTTGATTTTCCTGGGATTCACAGAGCCTTATGACAGCAGAGGAAAAGCAGCCCAAAAGTCATATGGAGACAGAATGTGCCTATAATCAGACTACATATATGAAGGCAGGAGGATTAATTCAAGGAGGAAAGGGATGAAGTCACACAGGATGGAAGGATAGCTTGTTTCATTTGTTCATATCTGAAATTCAAAACAGACTTGGGAGAAAATGAATAAAGCAGAGATCACTGAACTTAAAGTGAACCTAAACAAATGAGATTCATATGGCCAGCTGATGAAATCTTTAAATACATGGATGTTCTTTCAAATGTAAGCGTGCTCTGTCTATTTAGGAGTGTGTGATTTTGCTAGCTAGCAATGATTGATCTCTACAAATTAATTTGCTAAGAGAAACAAATAATGGAGTAAGTATTCACATTTCTCAGGACAGAGCCAGTAACTCCCTACTGGCTGCTGCCTGAATCCCTTTCCAATGAATCAGTGCAGGACTAAGGTTAGTGATATAATTAGGCGATTACAGTCTTTGGCTGTTTAATTAAATATGACTTTGTGCAAATATTTTGTTGCCAGGCTGTTGAAATTTGCTAGGTGAACATTTTTGGAAGTAGCATGTAAACTTGGGAAATGATAGTCTTTGATCTTTGAGGTTTTCTGTTCTTTGAAGTTTTTTTTCTAAAGTCACTGTAATACAAGTGTTAATTTAATACAGCAGAGTGGAAAAATAATCTTAAGTCAGGGAGTATTAACACACAAAACCTCTTAGCTTTTCATGTGTCTTTTAAATTTAGTAATCCTTCTCTAAAAGCAGTTCCCCTAACAGTTTTGTGTTTGCTGAAGTATTAGGAACCCCATAGTAAGCACTTTTTTTCTGTGTGTTTTTAGCTTAGTCTCCTGGCCTTCATTCTCCTTTTGTTTTTAACATTTTAATCCTGTTTGAAAGGTATGTTTTCTTCTGTGCTCAGTAAAACTATTGCCAGTGTAAATGCTATTTGTTAAAAATTCTTTGTGTTTCTGCTTACCACTGGTCTCTTCCTGAAGCTTCCTCTTTGAGACCTCTATTTCCATGATGCCTGGGCTTTTTACAGTATTTTCAATGACCATTTTCAGAAATACTGTTATAAAACTGGCAAGTATTGTTTCCACGTGTGAAATGTAGAATCAAGACTTCTGAAAGCAGGGCCTCCAAAGTCCCAAGTTAAGAACTTTCCTTTAGAGATGTTTTACTTTCTTTTACCTCTCTGCTTTTATTATCTCAAAAGAGCTATGTACGTATTTGATTTTTCTAGGATTATCTGTGATCCTCTCTAAACTAGGTATATGGTAACGCTCAAGTATTTTTCTAACATTAACAGTTTCTGGGGTACCTCTGGAACAAGGAAGGCTTGCTTTCAAGGGATGGGTTTCTTTAATCAGGATTTTGAAAGGACCTGAGGACTTGGAAGGAGAATGCCATCCAATGGTTTTTTTTCCTCTTTACTATTGAGTATAGGAAGTACTACTCAGTGTCTTTCATAACAAAGTGCTGTTAGGAATGGGGACATTTCTGTAGTTATTGTCTCTAATTCAGAAGTTACAGGTTAACAATTTGTGATGTGGGAAAGTGGGTAGAACACAGTTCAGCAGATTTCTCACTTGCAGTGCAAGGAGACTCAATAATGAAAGTGTTTCACTTTCAAGGAGATGTGAAAGACATACCTTTCCTTCCTACACAATGCTAAATGTGTCTTTTGCTTTCAAACTGTCTTACGGGAGCAAAATGCTACCTGTCCATAGCTTAGAACAAATAAACAACTGCTGTCTAATGTGATTCAGTGGGCTGCCGTACTGCAACAGATCCTGTTGCTAGCTCTCCAGCAGATGAGTCTGTCTTCACGGTACTAGGCATCACATTTCTGTTTCAGGGACAAATCCATACTGGTTTTGGGGACTGAAAGGAAAGGATTTTATAGATGTGTTTATCAAATTGTACACATTATAAAGAATGTGGCCGTCTTGAAATAGTGGCAACTACCATTGACTACAAGCCTTCTGAAGGGGCTGCGATGTGTTCTTTTCTGCTTCAGAATAGTAGTGTCTAAGTTTCAGTGTAAACATAGTTGAGCTATTACAAAAGAGAGAGAGGCTGCTTCCTTCAAAGGAAGTTCCCTACGTTTGCCTACTGAGTTTTCCTTTCGGAAGAGTGTTTTCAGATGTAGCCAGAACAGCTTGCGTTTGCCCAGTTTTTACTACATGCTTGTTATTTTTTGAGAACCTCCTTCTGTCATCAGCAGGGAAGCTGAGTGGTGGTGAACAGTATTATCACTCTGTCTTGTAAACTGTATTTTCCACCCATGCATCAAACTCATCCATACATTTGGTACTGAACAAATATATCCGCCGTGCAAAAATTCTTCTGATAACAAGAATTTTCTCTTAAAGAAGGCAAATTAATGAATTGACAGATCTTTTGGCAGAAACATTCTTCTAAATCTGTTCATATAGCTATGTGGTTTTCTATATAAGTAATGCTGAAAGGATCACACTTTCTGAGTGGGTGTACCAGTCTTAAAAGCTATCTTTATGCGCTTTCCACATATTTTCTTATGTAAGAGTTATAAAATCAGGGCAACCGAGGAAACCGAGGTGTTGAAAATAAAAAGAAGTGAAAATCAAAGCAAGAGATATAGAAAGCTGAAGGTCAAATTCACCAATTATTGATATATTTAGTAGCACAGTGGTTAAAAATGTGTGAAACAACTTTTGGAATAGCTGTCCTGATAGTAAGGCCATTCCTTTCTCGAGAAGTCTAACGCTTCTGTTTTTCTGAAATGTCATTTTGCACCTGAATTAAGCTTTCTCAGTGGAAACTCATTCACAGCTGGACACTTTCACAAAAATATTTTATTTTCGTAATGCGTTTCTGAAGTAGAAATTACATTAATATTTCCTGAACAGCTTTAGCAACATGGATTTAAAACCAGCTGACCTGTAGCATAGGCTTTTTTTCTTACAATGATATCTCAGTATTGAAAGGAAAAAATAGACTGACATTTAATGATCCATCACAAGGTCTTTCAGTCTTCTGGCATTTAGTGTATGTGGATAGACAAAATTGTTATTGATTACTGCTTGGTCAATTAGGAGGCAGTGGGATCCTGGTAACTTAGTACTTCTGGTTTGTGTAGGTCTCTGTGCTAGGCTGGTTGACATCTAGGAATGTGACTAGAGGCACATGACTGTAATTCAATGATGTGAGGTAGGCATTTTTCTTGCATCATATCTAATGCTTTTTTTTTTAAATTAAGATATAAATAATTGTGTAATATTAAAAGTGTGCTCATAACAATAAGTACATATAATTTTCCTGTTATTTACAAGGTCTCTGCTTTTTCTGTTCTATCTGTTCTTGCACATTTCACTTTTGCCTGGTGCTAGAGTGGGAAGTTCCCCGTGATTCCCTTGTAGCACATATAATGCAGCCGCCCTGCACAGCATTGTTTGGTTGTTTTAGATAGCTTTAATTTTAGCTCATCTACTATTTTTGAAACCTTTAATGGACTGAAATACTGAATGTTTTAAGAATTACAAGGATTTGATATAAAAGTCTTTTAACCTTATGAGATCAGTGACAAGGAGAGGGTGACTGGCTGGCTAAAGGCAGCCAACTGAAATTTGTTTCATTACTCTTCAACTGTTTTGCAATGATATTTTAGTGACGTTTAAAAGGCAAAGTAAAGAGTGTACTTTTATTTGTAAACTAAGGATTTTCTCTTTCCAGTAATCACCATTTTCCCCTCAAATTATCTGTCATGTAAAGAAACAGACATATATTATTGAGAAGAAAAGGAATGGAGATTGACTCAAGAAGCTGTTTTTCCAGACTCTAGGATATGAAGACAAAGGTCTCTTGAACCTCCATGTAAATAATGCCCTTAAATGACAGCATGTAAGTGTGATCAGTTCTCAAAAATTATATTCTGACATGCTAAATTCTGTTTACTTATTCTTTTGTAGGTGCCTACTACCATTTGAGATGTCCATAGTTATCTGAGGCATCAGCACAGGGATGACACATTGGACACTGGACTTATGGAGAAGCATGTTTTTCTGGTTGTCAGTTGAAGGCAGATAAAATTATATTGGTACACCTGAAATGGCACTGAACACCTATGTTTTTGATGTAAAAGTTGTCTTCAAATCTAAGCTTTTATTTACATAATGTCTCACCCTTTCATTTTAATGTTTTAATTGACAAAACCTACAAGTTTAGATGACAGTAAAAATTTTGGCACCCTTTTTTATCCATCCACATTTAGCTATATAGCTTTGGAGCTCACTGCAGGAAGAAAAATGCCTGTGCCATAGGGGAGAACCACAAAGTTCCTGAATCCTACCCCTATCCAATCTTCTTTTCAAGAGCAACCTGCAGAAATTTTCTACATTGGGAGTGGTGGGGATGATGTTCCTTCTTTCCTTTGACCTTAATTTATTTGCAGAACTCTTTTTTTGAAAGCTATCTGTTGAAAACTGATTTTTCTTCAGTACAGAAGTTTTATTAAAATGTATTTTATTCTTTCTCTAGAATAATGTGTATATATTTTGGGGAAATATGTAATGATGAGGGCCCAGAGCATCACCTGACTTTAACTAAGCAGCAGTTTGACATTCAGTGAAGACTGATAGTCTCCTGGGATTGATAGTAGTCAAAAGTGGTAAGGGTAGAAATAGGTAAAGAAGTGCTAATGTAGTGCAAAATTAGATCCACTAAAAGCTCCTGCATATCAGCAGGATATTTTACTGATTACTTTGGGCTTGACAGCGTATGAATGCAGCCATTAGGCTTTTTTTCTCCAGCCTACACCTAGACAGATCAAGCTTGTTTCTGCCCAGCATCTGAGCAAGAACAAGAACTGTATTGGCTTGCAATACACACTGCAAACGTAACCTTTGCTGTCAATGACAAGGCTGTTTTCTAGATATATGGTTAGCTCTACTTATCTGAATGTGTTAGCAGTTGACTCATGGAGAAATACTTATTGTCAGCTGCAAAGTAGTTTTAGAAACTGAACCTGTAACTTCTACGGGTTTTCTGCCTGAAGGCAAAGGTCATAGAGAAGTCCACGAGCCCTGAAAGCTCTTTTTCCTGCCTCAGAATAGGAAATCAGTGGAACATTGATCTCGGATTTTCATTCAGATTTCAAACTCTACATCTAATTCAGAGCCTCTCCATGGTGTTACAGCATAGATATGCAAGTAAGTTAAGAATAAGAACCATGGATTGTGGCTATTGTCAACCCTTTCGGTAGAATTATGTCATCTAACATTGAGACAAGTAAGAAAAAATCACGGAGGTGCCTTGGAATAGAAACCTACATAAACATCCTGATTTATAATAGACAAGGACACCTCCTCTGGCAATTTAATTTATGATGCATTAATAGTCCTAAGACTATGGATGGGAACCATGTATCCATATCTCCAAGGAGCTGCTCTCAGCCTAGGATATAATTGGCATGCCCTTCATTCCATTCTGGACAAATATTGCATTCTCTTCTGCAGATACCCCAAAGTACTCTTTTCTTGATTGAGCTGGGCTTATTAGTGACTGATTTATGTTTAAGAGTTTTTGATATTCTTTATTGATGTGTCCCTGCATCTGAGTCCCCAGTCTGTTAGGCATTGCAGTAGTATTGAATTAAAGACAAACTGTGGCTTTTCAATATCGAAATACTATCTGAAAGAGAAGAACTTCTCTAACTGCTCACTTTGACAATATTTTATTAAGTAAACCACTGACGTCCCCTGATACCGTATAGTATCCAGTGCTAAGAACTTAAGGTGGCTTCTCTTTCCAGCTGTTGCACCTGGATGAATCTTAAAGATATACCATGTGAGAAAATATTATCTGGGCTAAACTCAATAAGACTGTTGAAGCTGAATGTAATGAATGCAGGATTTTACCATTTCCTTCCAGCAACCTTATTTGTGGTGTCAGCTAAGTTTCTGCTGAAATACATGGTCCAACCATGAATGGAAACTCACAGAAGGTGGGGATTTTGTAATACTTCATGCATGTATTCCAAGTAATTGGCACTTAAGAACATCACAATTTTGCGTCTTTCTTGACAATAGGTCTGACTAACCAGACCTAGTTTATTGAGTTACTTTAGGAAGTAAACACAGGCATATGTCCACCCAGGTATCATGCTGCTAATAAGACTTCTTTTTTCTGTTTTATATAATAAAATAAGCATTCAGCCACCTCATGAAACTCAATACATGGATGTGTGGCTTGGTAAGTCTTTTGAGGGTGCAAAACTCTTTCCAGAATTAAACCTTTAAATCCTATCTCATCTGATGGCTCTCGTCCATTTGTTTTTTTCCTGAACATTGAACCAGTCTGAATTTTGAAGGGGTTTCCTAATGAAAACTTTCCCCTTGCAAAGTGTCTTGGTTTCCTTCATTTTTGACTGACAGGTGTTTGCCAAAATGTATTGTTCTTTGAAAACCTCTTTGCTAGTGCTTTCATGATCCATTTTACTGCAAAAAGAAAAACTGCCATAGCAAAACTCATTATTGCCACAGGTTATTGTACTTACCACTGTCATCCCTAAATCTTTAGGACTGCTAAGGAACTTAACAGTCAAGTAAGCCTTTTACTCATGTTAATATCAATGATTCTTCTATTGTGTTCTTTGCTTTCTGCATCATCAGTCAGCTCTCTGGGTTCTTCCTGTTTTAGGGTCTTAGTCATTGGATGTTACAGTTAAAACAATATTTTCCTTACCAAAGTTATACTGAAAATCCAGACTATGGTTTGGTTTCAAATCATTTGCTTCTTAGAGTGTGTTTTACTGCTCTTGGGAGACCAGTTTTGAAAGCTTTATTTTCATTGATAGTTTTTTTTCAACTATTTCAATACAAAAACGTACAGAGGGTCTCTCAGAAACATAGAGTTCCTAGTGACTGTTTAAAAAGAACTGGAATTAGGCACTTATAATAATAACTGTGATATTGCATTAGGTTAAGGAGAAACATAAAGGAATGTTCCAGGAAAAAAAGAGATAACCTTGAGTATTTCTCTATTCATGTTGTTAGCAAGTGGTTTTTAAAACCATGTTCCAAGCCTCATGAAAAGCAATACCTAAATAAGATCCATGGGGTGAGAGTTACTTTGTGGATACCACAGTACAAGCTGCAGTTGTGCTGTTTTTTGGCAGTAATTGTCCAATTCCTGGTAACTGACAGAAAATTGTGAAAGAAAAATGCAAATCAGATTTAAAAAAGAAATCCTGTGAACAAAGATTTCTTCAGTTGCTTCAGTGTTTCAGGGCAACTTTAGCTGTATTCTTACAGAAGAATGAAGTCAGTGCTTGGCAGTAACTGCAAATGAAATGCTAAATTCATCCTACCTGACTTGAAAATCTTCACTAAGGCTCCCAAACTAAGAGCAGGCTTGCCTGAGCCTTTTTCAGTAGAAAGTAGAGAGGACTCTGGATGAAAAGTGCCACCTGGATATACTTTCTTGTCTGTGTGGGCTGTGCGTGGAGGTTAGGACAAATCAAACAGAGACATTGAATTGAAAAGGCAGTTGCTGGTTGAGCTGTATCTATGCAAATGATGAAACAGAGGTGTTCTTTCATGTACCTGTCATTAACTTGAGCCCTAGTGCGTTTACCTCAATGTAGGCTGAGGGCCAGTGATGTTTACTAGGTAAGGATCCATGACATGGGATATATTTCAACTAGAAAACTTCCTCTGGTTCTGAAATGTATTCTCTAAAGGATATGTAGACTTTAACTCCACGATAAGGAATGGCTGCAAAATGGTAAGACTTCTTCTTTCCTCTAGTTATGTATTTTTGCCCTATTATTCAGCTATGAAATTAGTTTCATATGTGAAACAGTTAATGTTTCAGTTTTTCAAGACTTTGATATTTCCAACTTTTAAGAATCCTTTTTTATTGCATCATGGAAATCACTTGGAACTGGGTCACTGACTTTAGGTGGAGACTAATTAATTCCGTGTTAATCTCCAATACAGTTTCATACAGTAACTGCAAGTCAATTCAGCTTCCCTGATTTGTTATAAATCTAATAAATAACATAAATAATATATTACTTTTGGTCACTTCTGTGTATTGACTCAGGTATATATGTGAATGTTGTTTTTGTCAAAACATGGGTTACTAAGCGTAAGTTTACCTCCTGGCATATTTATAAATCAAATTCACTGAAGATACATGGTCAAATGGCTCAGCTGAAGATAAGCTGGATTTTTAGCCAGCACACTACCTCACTGTCTACTGGGAACTTTGTATAAATAACAAGTCTGCATCAACACTACAGCATGTATAAAACACATCAATACATTTCAGTATGTTTTAAGTCCTGACACTTTTTTTTTTGATAATTGCTGTTATGTGTTCCTGCTTCAGTGCTATACTCCTTGGATTGCATTAGTGAGGGACACATTTTGTGTTGCTTTATCTCATTAGCATGTATTTATAATGTGTTTTCTGTGTAATTACTGTCCCAGAACAGTACAAAATGACATTAGATGTTAGAATTCTAAAAGGTGTCAAGATAAAAACTACAGCTTATTTCTATTCTTCCACACTAGCTGACATTTGGATTGTCTGTCACCTGGATCTGCTGGATAAATAGGAGGAATAAGGCTTCTGATGGTGTAGTCAAAGGGTTTTTCAAGACCTGAAAAAAAAGAAGGGATCTTTACTTTTCTATTTCTTTCTTGCATTTTTTTATCTTGTACACATAAATTCTGACCATAAGTGTGTTTATGGAGAATTAATTTCACCTTGGAAACTGCCGAGTTTCTGGCTCATCTCTGTTACTGATGTTTGAATGTCTGCATTTGGACCAAAGGTGGACATTTGAATTTGAATCTAAAAAAATTATTGGGAAAGATAACCCCACAAAAATTTGGAAATTGTTTATATTATATGAAAAAAAATGCTTATGTTTTAAGCTAATCTGGGGCAGGGTGGTGTGGTGCAATCATGTTCTGATATTGTTGCTTTATAGTGTCATAGTTTTTGCAGCAAAGTGATCATAAAAATTGAAAAGTCTTCTTTCAGAAAATTGAAAATTGTGTCCAAAGACAATAGAAAGAATATAAATTATGGTAAGTTAAATCTGAAATCATATCTAACCAGGCAGTCAATGAAGATTTTTGAAGAGTAAATTGTTTTAAGCATCAAAATGAGTAATAAGAATGGTTTCAAACACATCAGAAACTGGAAGCTTGTACTTCATTCCATAGGGCTGATAGATGGCTGGCATATAAAACTGAGCACTCAAGGCTACAGTGGTAAAATCTAAATGATTTCTTTATATTTGTGTTCATTAGACTTGAATAGGCACATTACTGGAAAAGATTTTAGAGCAAAATATAGAGTAATGAATTGTCAGAGCAAAAGATTTCACCCAGGGGGTCTAGACTGAATTGCTACCAACTATATGATGTAAAACCTGTTGCTTGAATCCAAGAAAAGAATAGGGAAGCAAATGAGAACAAGTTTTCAAAAAGGACTCCAAAGGCTATCTGGGGATCTACAGGCCATTACATCTTACTTCTGTATCAGTCATATTGGCAGAAACTATAAGAAAGAATACAGTTAGTTAGTCAGCTGGGAAATCAGTGTGGTAAGTCATGTCTTGTGGTCCTGCTGGAGTGCTGAAAGTCATGCCAGCAAACACAGATGAGGGCAGCTTGCTGACAGCCCATTGGATTTGCAGAAAAATGGTGATTAATTACTGAGAAAAATCAGGAAAACAGTGGGAAGTTTTTACAATGAATGTACACTGTCAGTGGCATTCCTTGATTGCCTCTGCAGGTAACAATCTTATTCGATACTGATCTTCAGAAAACATTTAGAAATGGGGTGAACAGTGAGATGACAAGGCTTTGACATTAGAAAACTACTCAAGGTAGGAAAGAGTTGCAGAAGGTTGTCAACGAGCAAGCAAGTAATGAAGTGCCAGCTAACATTTAATGTCAATAAATATGAAGCAATGCAGATGGCAAGGCAGTCTTGACTGCAGACACAACTGGCTTGAAATTAGTGGTGCCTCATTTGTGAGTCAATATTTGACAGTGAACAACTCTCTGAAATGTTCGCCTCAGTCCCTAGCAGTAGTGAAAATGGTAAATAAGATGTTAGTGGAACAGGAATAGGGAACAAAACATCGTGACACCGCACAACTAGCCCATAGTCTGCAGACATTTTAAAATGATTATGACTGCAATAAATTCCATCTGGAAAAAGGCTGAACAGAACTAGGAACAGCACAGAGAAGGAAATGGGAATGATCAAAGATAATCAGTTCATTACTTTATAGAGAAAGGAAAATAGTCTAAGTCTTCTTACTATATGAAAGAGTTGTCTGAAGGTGATTTTGATAGATGTCCATGTAATAGCAAATGTTATGGTCAGAGTGAATGGGGAGATATTGTTCACTGTTTTTCACATTATAACAGGTATGCAACATCCAGTGAAATTATTCTGCAGAAGATACAAAACAAGCTAAAGGGAATCCTTTTAAAAAAATATTGTGAATTGCTAAAGAAAGGCATGTAAACAGATTTAAAATGTCATTAGAAAAAATTCTGAGAGAAAAGTTCATTCAAAGGATTTAAGCTGGTCTGGATACAAACTGTAGCTCATGATGTTTCAAACAGATGACTGCTGGGAGTGAAGAGGCTTCCATCAGCATAAGATAAGCATCACTATATTTCCCCTAATTGGAAAAAAAGTTATTATGAGGGACAAATGGAATTATTATTAGTAGTATTTTAAAATTATTTTAAAGTATTTTTTTAAAGATTTTATTGTGATTATTATAACACTAAGTGGTTGAGTGCCTTGAGACTAAATAAGTCTCAGGAAATCATTAGTTCAAGCCCTGTGTTATTTTGTACAATATTTATCTCTGTGCCGAGTAGTTAAAAAGCACAGCTAAGAGTTGCTGGCATACTTGTATGTTGCGGACTTATACTCTATAAACATTCACTGAAGACATGAAGTCTGGAAAAAAAGGATTTCCATGGAACTTGTTAAATGCTGTTCAATACCATGTTGTGGTAAGGTTCCTTTGTGAGGAAGTTACATTCCGTCTCTCCTGCCTCCCCCAGGGCAACAGCCTTATTCTACATTTGCAGGTTTTTTGTGTGATCTGAGATATGTAGATCTTTGATTGGGACTAACACTAAATGCTGAGCTTTGAGGGTAAATAATTTCTACCACTCTCATTTGCTGTTTACAATAGTTTTTTTGACCACGGGATTATATATATTCAAAAATACCTTTGGGATATTATTTGACTTCAGTTAAAATCCGGTTACATCAATTAAAATTTTCAACATACTATCCATACAAAATCTTCACTATTATTTTATGAATGTTCTTCTGGAGCCGTAGTGACTTCAAACAGGATTTTAATAACAAGGAAACTGTCCCATATTTATAGCATCACTGTGAATGGTGTGTTATCAATTATATGCATTCTTAAAAAAGGTCAAAATACATGGTTGAAATGAACATTCTTTTGGTTGAACAGGAAAAATTGTGCCTGCTTTTATGTCAGCTTCTTGTGGAAAACAATAGATGGTAAATATAGATAAAGGATGCTTTTTTAACATGCTGAAAATACAATGAGAAATATGATTTTTCCCAGGAAAGTCCACTGTCTTATATCCATGGATTTCTGTGTCTGCTTTGATGACCTGCTGTGTGTTCATGTTCTACGTGTTTACTGTACTGCTTGTTGTTGCAGTTGGAGTGCAAATCTGATGAAACCAGGCACTGGGAGGCATCATCAAGTTATATGAACAATCTGATCCCTGTGCCACCATAGGAAGCAGCTGGGAAGTACTGCATGCTCTTTTGTTTTTTGTGTTTCTCCACTGTTTGTGGGCATGTATGGAGATGGCACAGGGAATAGGCTACTTCTTTCTCTCAGTATGACAGCGATGAGGGAGGAAATACATCTCAGGCTGCCTCTAATCCATTGCTGTTGTCACTGTGTGGCAATGCATACAATGGCTGACCGAATAGCTCTGGTCTATGAGAGAACAAAGACTGCTTCAGTAGGTTTTTCGGCATATTTTTTCCGTGAAAACCATCCTAGAATTTTACAGCATGGGCCAGGTAACAAAATACCCAATGAAACTGTACTCTGAAATGTTAGACTCTTCAGCAACTGGGAAATCTTGTAACAAATCGAAATGTCCTGGAAATAACTCTTAGAACTGAACAGAAGGTTGTAATTTCACTTTACAGCTGCACACATGAATGAGTGAACAGTTAATTTAGATCAATAGCACACCAATGAATTTAGGGGCAGTACTGCAAAACAGCAGTCTATAGGAGTCAAATATCATGCTTTTTAACAAGTTACCTCATTAAGTTTATTTAATAGACATATTGAGAGCATACCTTAAAAACTCCTACAAGTAAGATATTTTCTGTCTTCACAACAAGATTACTTTCATGCTTCTAGTACTACATTAGCATCATCTGTCACTGTGCTGCATGCAGTATGTTAGAATACATATTACAAGCTCCATAGCATTTTTGCATTTTAGGCCTATAGGCTTACTTGTTATATTCCCTATTACATGAATTTTTGTACTTTTGCAGCCATATGAAATTTTTTCTCAGATTCATCTCTGTCGTGGTCTTCAAATAGCAAGGCCACATTTTCTTTTGATGAACAATAAATAGTTCAAGAGCCTGAAAAGAAAACTGCATCACCTTTTTTCTTGTGCTGGAAATAACAGAAATGAGTTGGCTGTGTTAAGAAGGTGGGTGTTCTGGGCAGAAGGATGAGAAATATGGTTGGTTTGAGTCTCTCCTGAGTCCCTGGGAAAAGTCTTAATGATAAAAATTCAATGCATTTTTTTCCAAGAACATGTTTCCTAGACACTTTTTTTCTGTTCTTCTATGTCCCATAAAGAGCTGTATAGGTCTATGGCAAGTGACAGTTTATGTATCTAGCTGCTGTTTTACTTGTTAAAGAAACTTAAACAACAACAACAGAAAAATCAAAGACAAGTAGGATGAGACTAAGTTGCTTAAAGTAATGTGATTATTGAAAAGTACTGCAAGAAGTTTGTAACAGCTTTTATGAAAACCTTCAAACATGCACATTTTTATTTCTGTCCCTTGGATAAAACTGAAAGAACAATTTCCTACATTTGTAATAGCTTCCATATTTCTTCCATATAAACTATTTTGGAAGAAAAGTAACTTTATTTTCTCTAGATATTTTCCCAAATGGACAGTATATTTTTTTTTAATCTGCATTACAGTCCTTTTGACTTTCTGATGAAGTTGTCAATGATCTAATGGAGGTTAGAAATCTTTCATATGCAGCTACGAAGAGAGGAAGGCTTTCTGTGGATTATGCAGTTACCATTATCTATCATTTTTCTTCATAAAGTATAGGCACATGTGCAATGCAACAGATATATTTTGCTGCCTCAAGCACCTAATCTAGGATCACAGGCTCGCTCACAATATAGTCAGCGCAGAGAGGTAGTATCTTTAGATGAATGCTTAGAATACCTAGATTCAGAGTTTACCACCTATTTCAGGTGTCAGAGTTGCTGTTGGCAGTATTGTTTTTTCCCTATGGACATGCTCCTAAATTGAAGGACCCATGCTCCTAAATTAGGTCCTTGAGGCTAATGATGTCTGTACATATTGTGGTAAACATTTAATAATGAGCAGTAATGGATCTGATCTATGTGAGGAACTATAGCTGCTACTGAAATTTCTGGGGCAGTACCACTAAATATGATGTGGGTGGCAAGAAAGAAATTCATGAGAAGGCTTAGCACAACACAGCTACCCACAAGCAGGGAAACATGGGGGAAGTTCAAGACTATGGTTGCTGTGGTGTCTTTCAAAAGGGGTAATAAAATGTAGGGGAGTCATTGTTGAGCTTAAAAACTCATCACTCATTAAATCTTTATGTAGTGAGGAAGACAGGAAAAAATTGAACTTCCAATTAGTATTCTCCAACTAACATTTTGTGGAGTTGTCTAAAAGCTTAACTTGTGTTTTACTTAAAATACTGATGCAGTATTTAATTTTTACTGCAAACTCAGGCTAAATTCAAATTCATTCTACTTTGTGCTCGGTGCTTTTACTAAAGGTGACGGACTATGTCCCAAAGAGTTTACAGACGAAGCAACTAGATAAAAGTGTTGGGAGGAATCCTATTTTTGGAAGTGTTATACTAAGGCACAAAGTGTTTACAATCTCTGTCCCAGAGGCTTGGTGTGAATTTACAGATCTGAACTTTATTCTAATGCTTGAAACTCCTCCTCTGTGGCCTACCAGACTTGAAATGGGTTGGAGAAATGAACAAAGTACTGAAACCAAGATAAATTTCGTCTATGAAAAACCTACCATTTTCCAACCCTTTTGGGACCATTTTGTTGTATGCAGCCCGTCAAGTTCCCTGTCCTTCAGAGAAATCACCTAAATGTATAAGCCTAGACTTCACGTAGGAGAAGTGAAAGAACTGAACCTCTTAAAGAAATTGAGTCCAAAAAGGGTCCTAAGAAGATTCAGAAAATGATTGCAGATCTTCCAGTTATTCGAATTGGGTGGAAAAGAGAGATAAGTGAAATGGAAAGGATGATGATGAAGCAAGAAATGCCTTTTTGTGATGTTTCTGTTGGTACATGTACATTGATGGGGGAAGACTTGTTAGTTTTAGGATTGCATTCATTCTTTTTTTCTCCTAGCATTTTCAAATCCAAAGAAAAATTTCTCTGACAGAGGGAAGTTGGTCCAAAATTTTGATGCAGACAGGGGATGTATAACTACCTTGGAACAGGGTAGGTTCCTTGCAAATGGTGTTTGAAAGCAAGCTTTAACTGGAGTTTTGCTTCCATGTTCTGGCATGCAAAACAGTATTGTGATAGCCACTGCCTTTCCAAGAAAACTGCTTTAGGAAGCCACTGTAAATGTTTTGAACAAAGAATGTATTATCATACATTTGCTTTGGTATGATTTTTTAAAAATCAACTTGTAGTGAAAACGAAGGTATTTGAAACTATCTCATTGTTTGTTCTGATTTTTTTGTGAAGAATAGTGGCTGAGTAATTTTGTCCAGAAGGTGATTTATTACGAAATAGAACCTCAATGTTTCTGCAAGTGCATGACTGTTTTCTTCTCCAACCCATGTGCTGTACAAGTTTAATGGTGCTATTTAATTTAGGCTTATTGTGCTACTCAAGTTTAATAAGCCCATTTGATTATGGCAGGCAGAACATAGATTACATCAGATCTCTAAAATATACATTGCGTCAAAGAACTGTAATTAATCTCTGTTATTAGTTCTGGATCATCAAAAGCCTACTTTAGGTCTGTGTGATTCAAAGAAACCTATTTTCGGTGTACTTAGGTCAGCTAAATTAATCCTTTTCCAGTGCTCTCTTAGCCCCTGGAAATTCTCTTCTCTGTTTAGTCAGGAATGAAAAGTCAAGGTTATCTGTAGTTTTAGGACAATCTGGTCCATCTCATTTTGATGTTTTCTTTTTTTTAATATTTTTTTTTCTTGTGGATATTTTATTTACTGCTTATTACAACAATCATGTAAGAAGGCTCCAATCAGCTATGTAAATTGGGTGCTAGAGCTGGGGGGGTTCAAGCCTTGCTTTATGTACTGGTCTCATCAATATATTGGCAGGTCTAGCAAGAGTCTGATCCTCATGCTGTTCTTAAACCTGACCTTACATATGTCAATAAACAGTGGCAAATCTGAAACTGGAAAGGTGGGAGATGGCTGCTAGCGTGGTGAAGGTAGGAATGTAAAGACACGGTAAGCCAGTCTATGTTTAGTCTCAGTCTCAGGCCTGTTAGATAGATCTTTGTATCAGTCAAGGAGCAGGGGAAAAAAACGGAGCATTAAATGCCCCTGCAAGCAAAAGAGGGAAAGGAAAAGGGGAGGGAATAAGGAGGAGGGAGAGTGGTAGAGGGAATCCAAGCTCACTTATAAAAAATTGCAGTAATGACGAACTTAATTTATATGAGCATCGTATGAGACATAGTTTGTACATTGTTTGCTGAAGCAATTACATTTAAATATTCATTATATGTCAGTTGCCTCTTTAATTCACCACCACAAGATGCATTTATAAAACCTTCTACTGGAAGATGTGTAATATACACTTACTAAGGACTGCATGAATTACACAATTACTCATAATGTAGATATTGGAAAATGTGATTGTGTAAATCAGAAAAGGTTTTAATATGACGTGAAAGTGACAGGCTTCCACATTTTGATATTTTGATTTACAGAACAGATTATGTTCAATACCAGACTTGTGTAAATTACTTTGACAGGACATTTCTAAATATCTGTTTAGTTGTAATGTTCCCTCTGTATATTTTATGTTATTCACTATAAACCCCCTAATTGCTAACTAATAAGATTTTTGTGACAACATTCTTTACTCTTAAAGATAAATTGGAGTCCTGATGATTAAAGTAGAAGGGGTATAAAACAGGCTTGAGAAAAATGTACAGCTTTTCAAGAAACACCTTTTAGCAGTTCCCCATGAAATTGGTTCTTGTATAAAAGCACCTGTAGAACATCTGTGCAGTATGGAACTTTCCAGGTAAGAGGAATTCCCATATTTTTCAGAATTGCTTTAAAGTATCTAGAAATGTGTTGTGATTTGGTATGATTGCATGCTTCAAATACTGAAATTTGCAAGGGAAGGGGATTCTGAGGGGTGATCACTTTGGTATTACGAATTACTGAGTAGAACTGCCCATACAGCAGACAAATGAAGGCTGTACGTATTTAAGACTCTGTCATGCAATTGCTTACATAGCTCATTTACATCAACAAAGATTTCATCTTAAGAGCATTTATTGGTGAAACAGAGCTGAGCATTTCTTTGCTTCCCAAAGTTGTATATTTCCAGCTGCTTGCTGGAGCTGATCAATTTACAAGCTTTCAATAACATTTTAGAGGTGCCAGAGTCACAAATATTTTTTACAATTTCACTTTCAGATCCTCTACTTCATAAATGCTAGTTCACATTTGTTGTCTATGGGCAACATCACCATGATTTTTAGCCATGTTTCCTCCCCAATAAGTCCACCATACCAGAAAACTTTTATTGCCAAAGCAAAAATGTATCAAAAATTGAACACCAAAAAGGAAAAGGGGCTGTCATTTCAGCCATTATTACCAGTGTCAAGTGTGTTGCATGAAGTATAAGTTATTGTGTCTCTCTCTTATATGAGGCTTGTGACAATCACAGTTCTAAACTTGGGATTTGACAACTTTTATCAATACTGGCATTAATTAACTGAGCATAAAATTGAGTCACCGGTGAATAAAACTGTGAAACCTGTCATCTTTTGTGCCCTAGCTACTACTCCCTCTGGAATATACCTTGCCTAGCTGTATTCATTGTAGCCTACGCCGCTCTCTTCCCAAGGTCCTTTATTAGGGGGAACAAGTTATTTAATACTCTTTCTCCAGTTCTGTGCATTTTGATATTTTTGTAGTTAGAATTTCAGCTTTGTTGTGCTGAGCATGTTTCAATTTGGTAGAAACCATTGAGCTTGGATTCCTAAAGTGTTCTCCAGAATTGCAAGCTACACCAGCTTTAAGTGTCTTACCTAAAGATAGTTTATTAAAATACATGTGTGTTCTTCCCCTTTCCCCACCCTTTAACTGAAAGAATATTATCTTTCAGTTCATCTAGTGCATCCTCAACGCGATGAAGGATAACTGGATGCCTTTCAACCACCACCAGAATCATACATTATAAAAGTTTTGTTTCTTAAGCTATGACATGCATTTTGCCTGAGCTTTCAGAAATTCTCCAGGCAGATCATTGGTTTAATCAGCCACTTAGAAAAGCTGGCATTACCTGCTTTTAGTAGAAATATATATGTCTCCGTTTAAGAAAGCCACAATGTTTCAGAAATACACCATCTAAGAAGCAGCATGAGTAAGCTTGGCTTTACTTTGTCTGTGCCTGTAGAGAATAAAATTAGCATGACCCCGAGTGCTTTTGTGTTTATCTATGTCCCCGCAGCATTTCTGAAATTAGATAATGACATTCAGATGTATACAAGCAGAACATAACGAGAAACAGGCAACAGCAAAATGACAGTGTTGTGTGTTTTAACAAGGCTCAGTGGTGCACCCAGATACTACACTCTTTTTATTGTTTACTTTGCTTATTATCTTACTACTCCCATCCCCTTCAATTTAAACACCTGATTTCTTCGGAAAAGGAATAACGTATTCTTTGGATATTAGCAGTCTGTGGTTTGAGCTTTTGTGTGCCTCTATTGTATCAAGGGCCGTAATACTCAGGCAAATGCATGCTTACCCATCATTTTTGTTTCATCATTCAGACCTTGATCAGTCTTTCTCTTTGTTTATCACATACACCTGTCCTCATTGCTGCAGATTGGAGTCACTGGTGCTGAAATCTGACTTTTTATTTGCACCACCTATCTCATACGCCAAGCTCAAATCATAGCATTTGAGATCCCATGTGTAAACTCATGGGGAAAAAGAAAAACCTACACTATCCTTGTTTGAGATTTCTATAAGCACCTTTGGACAGATTTGCTTGTACTCAAGTGTACAGCCATACAGAAGCAATAGATGATGTAAGCATAAACCCGCCAGATATAATTAAATGCTCATTCACCAGGAAATGACATATAAGGCTTACCCATTTAGGACCAGCATAGTCATCTGTGTAAAACTAATAAGAAATACCGTATGCGTTCACTTTGCAGGTTTTCATTTTCTTAATTCCTTACAAACCAGAAGCTTTATTAACAGAGGCAGCCATTCTTGGTGACATACTCTATAAAGCTCTTGCCCACACTGCAGTGAATTCAGGCCATCACTGGATCAAATTATAGTGTGATTTTCATTCTGTGTGAAACTAAGTATTTTGTTGGAAGATTTACAGTGAAATGGCTGTATAAGAAAATCCAGCAGTCTTATGAATGCACAGTCAAGTTCTACAGGGTGATACCAGAATATGTTTTGTAGGGTGAGTGACTGGGGAAAGCCCTGGGTTTGGAACAAGAGGGGGTTGGTTGTTTTAAATTATGATATTGAGAAATTTCTTCCACATGATCAGGAATAGGGGTAGAAAAGATGGAGCTGTGTTTCTTAAAATGTCTTTAGGGTAAGATAAGGCAGTTCACCAGAAAATGCTTTAAGAAATTGTCTAAACACTAAAAAAACACTGACAAATCGTCCAGCTCTGTTTCCTTTTTAGTCTGTTTTGGGGCCTCTTTGTACATCAGCTCCATACCAACATCTAAAAATATCAGCAAAATTTTGGATGGAGACTTAAATGGCGAGTCCTCTGTGATGAAGCAATGTCTAAGATTAAGTATACTCATTACATATGAATACTGATTTGTTACGTACATGCATACTGATAAAACACGGTACAAATAAGCATGTGGAGTTACAGCTTCTTACCACTACTTGGAACAGTTTGGAAAAGTCTGTAGTATTAACATGTCTTGACAAAGAACCCTTATACTATTTATTAAATCATCTTACTCTCTCAACTGCATTGTAGTTGTAACTAGGTTCACAGTGAATTCTCAATTCTGCACATGTAAAGCATGCTGCATACCATTATCTGATTGCCCTGAGTAAGGTATGCATGGCTGCTGGGGTGCTAAAGGATCAGGTAAGGCAGTCAGTGGTATCCATCAGCAATAAGCACTGTGTGTTACAGACAAACAACCAGGCAACAGACAAAATTTTCAAATTTGCTCTGAATCTTAGAGTGACACCAAAGGTAAATAAATATTTGCTTGAAGTTAAGGGCAGGCAAGAGTGTAAAAAGAGAAAAAAATCTCACTAAAGCAGGAACAAAATCCAGTGAATTGTAGGCAAAATGTGTCTATGACTGATGGGTATGTTTGCCCCTTCTTCTGGTGTCTGCCTTTAGTATCAGTCTTCTCCATTACTCTCCAGATAATGTTTTTAAGAAGATGCCATTTTAAAGGGAGAATTCAGCATGTTTATCACTAGAGGAGTAAGAGCTGATGAGATTTATCCTGTCTGTGATGTAAGTTTCTTGTTGGGGGAGCATGTTGAGACAGGGGGAAACCTCCTTGTGTGACTGGAAACCAATGTGGTTCCGTGCAGGTTGTCCCTAATGGCCAGAGCACACACACACACTTTCTATGTGCTTCTTAACAGTGTGGACTGTTTTACATTTGTCTTCTATTTTAAATTGAAATAAATTTACTGCTCACTAGAAAGGCTGTGGAGAGAAGTAAAACTTTTTTGGTGCACTTTTTCATTCATTATGGGCTGAAAAAACAACAAAACGTCCATAATACCCTGCTGTGAGATTAATTTTCTTCTTCCCTAGTACTCCAAAAAAATATGCGGCTGTAGCAGCTGCATTAATGTTCCTTTAATGAGAAGGAGAAGCTGACTGACTGGAGTTTATCGGAAAATAATTTTCATTTCATTTGACTGTTGCTTTTTATGCCTAAATTGTGTTTTAATTAACTGTGACACAGAAATTTAGCTAGTAAAATTTATTCAGATGAGCTGCAACAGACAATGAAAATGGCAGGATTGAGTGTATAATCTTGCTTTTCTGTTTTTCCCCTCCCCCAAATTTCCCCTAACTATTGTGTTCTTCTATGAAACCAGTTGTAGGAAAAAAATCAAGAGAGAAGAAGGAGCTTTTCCATGACGAGAAAAATATTGTTGATTTTGCTGGCAAAGTAATTCACCAGTGGCTCATTTCCATCAGCTTTTATTTCACAGCAATTGTAAAATAAACCACTCGTAGCACATGCTGTTAATCTCTAGTCCCTGGGGTGTAACTGCTGTTACACAGTATGGGTCATGTGCTAGCTAAAGTGTGCATTAAAAAGGTAGAAATTAATAGTACTAGCACTGATTCCAAGCTAAATGGTATTCAATGAGCAAGGTAATTCCTTTAATGGCTGCCACCAATAAGTTGTTGTGCACGCTTCTTTTTAATTTCTGATTTCCTCCATTAACAGAGGAAAAAGCAAGATGAATCCCCATATCACAGAAAAGTCTAAAGAACAGCCATTCAGGATGCAGCTTTGTGTGCTTACCAGGCTGTTCATCTGCCCTCAGCTTCCTTCTTCCCCAGCTCATCCTGTGCAAACGCAAAACTTTAGCACCAATGTTAATATGTCAGTGTAATATGTCAGTGTTACATTTACAGTGGGTTAAATTAACATCATCTTACTTGTTCAAACAATCTCAGTAGATTTGATGTTAAATGTACATATATTTATAAGTTTTAAATTTAAAAGAAATCCAGTGGCTCGCTAATAAAATCTTTCGTACGGAAGAAAATCTGGGGTTTTTTCTTTCTATAAAAATTGTCCACCTATAAAATCATTATTGAACTACTTTTAAAAAGTCAAGTTATTCAGACATTTAACTGAATTAATTCTTATTCCATTTTTTACAGCAAAAATTATTCCATAATTTTAAAGGGCAATGAAATCCTTGACAAGAGTGACAGAGAAGCAGGAAACAGAGACAAAGAATACGTCCATGAAGCTGCATTTCTCATTGTACATGCTGAAGCACATTGAGAATCTCAGCAGCATTTTGCATATCTTTGAGAATATTGTGATCTCAGGGATTTGTGTTTTATTATGAGGATATATTCAAAATTTCTTTCCCAAAGTGTGAAACATCTAATCTAGTTCTTAGTGAAGCCAGCAGCAAAACAGCCGTTGATTTCCACGTGGGACAGGGAAGATTGGTCCCCAAATGAATTTACTACTTAATGTTAGTTTTCTGTTTTGTAATACAGAATAAAATGTTCTGAGTAAAATACCTCTCTCTTCCTTGCCTACTTGCACACCTCACAGTACTGCTGAGTTGGCACATGAGGAAGGAGTGATAAAGAGGAATAATCAACTACTAGCCTACATTTACATTGACAAAAGCAGACTATTTCCCTCCTGAGGCAAAGGAGACAGCAAGGAAAAATTTGTAGTTCTTAACTAGGCTGTTTCAGCTGCTCTGTCTCTTTGAAAAGGAGATTAAGTCATCATCAACCCTTACCTTCTATAAGGAGACACTGTAAAAGAAAAATAGGGGACTTCCGAGGGAAAAATAAGCAAATAACCACTGAAATGATTAAGTCTCTCTCTCTCTCTTTTTTTTTTTTCTTTTTTCCTGGCCTGTTACAGAATTTCATTTGCTGTGGCTTTATACAGATTATTAATTTATTCTCATTGCCTCTTGGATAAATAGGTATGTTATCTCTAATAATGTGTATTTAGGCTTTGTTTTCTAGCTTTCTCCTTCTGTGTCAAAAATATAGTACCTTGAAAAAAAGAATGGTTGCTGATGTACTAAGTGTTCTTTAATACTCAAAATGCAGTGTGCTCTCTCTTTTCTTTAGCGAATAATCTTTGTAACATAGGTGCCTTTGAGCCATTTAAAAAAAAATAAAATAATGGAAATTTAGCATCATAAATCTTATCACCATAACAGTATTCTTCTTGTTACTTTTTAATTCCTAGATGAAAAAGATTTAGAATATTATTATTATTACATTCATCTACTGCTATTAAGCACTTGTAAAAGCAATAAAAATATGAGCTGGGGGAAAAGGGGTACTTTACATCCTTAATACCTAACATGTATTTGTTAAAAGTTTCTGAAGTGCTGAGTGTCTTCAACAAGTTGAAGAAGTTCTATAATTTTATTGTCCATGTGTTTGACATCTTCCTGTTGTTTGTTAGTTGGACTGCTTTATTTAAATGGGACTCCAGCAACTCCATAGCCAAGTAATATAAATCTGAAGATGATTTATTTCTCGTAAGAAAACACTTTTGCCCTCTACTTCTATTCTGAGTACGTCTTTTTCTTTAATACACAGGCTCTGTTTCTGTGTGGCTAGGATACATGTTAATGTTTCTTGACCTGAGAGACGCCTTCTAAAATGATTTGTCCTTTTAAGGCAATTGTGTAACTAAGAATTCAGACAGCTGATGCTTTTGCAGGACTATGTCAGACGAAGGTTATAGAAACTTGCTTGTGTTTGGGTACTACATAAATGAGTTTTTAAAAATCTTGATTATCATGAATTTGCTGGTCAAACTGTGGTCCTTCACACCATCAGGGTGGTCTGCTCATGTTGGGGATTAAGTGAGGTAGTGCAGTATGTTGGACGAACTATGGAAAGGAAATACATATATCTGCTGTCCCACCGTAGTCTTAGTATTGGTTTAAATGCTGAGCTGTACAAGCAGCTGCAAAGTCTGGCTAGTTGGATAGATTTTAATTGGAGTTCCAGGTGTTGGGCTTCTCACAGGGCTCAGACCTTTTAATAAATACTCTTTTTTAGGAAGATGTGTATGGGGATGGTGGAGGAAAGCAAGGAAAGTGAATAAAAAGTCACTTGGAGACATTTACTATTGAAATTTAATATTTGAAATCTGTTTCTTGAAGTACTATAGATACTCTGCCTAAAGAGTCCCTTGTTCCAAGGCTTAGACTCAAGTTATTCACACCACGAGAATGTGTCAATTGGCATCAATCCACAGGCAAACATTCACCACAGGAAAGAGTTCAAAAGGCCATTTCTGCATCCCTCCTGTGGTGTGATGCATTCTTATGTGTCTCTTTACTTCAAGACAGCAGTGATTTCAAGATCAAATGTTGGTAGTGGTAGAGATTAAAAAATACTTTCTGTCCTGAATGTGTTTTGTATTTCTAAGAGCAGTGTACTTTGAAATGTCAAGATATCTAATTTCACTATTACTTATCTAAAGAAACTTAGATGTCAGAGCAGCAGGTATAATCACAAGAAATGGACCATGGTGATGGAGGATTCAGAAGCTGAAGAAAAAGATCAAAATTATCTATTTGGCATCCATAAAATTTATAGTATGCATCTTGTACTGTACATGTTCTGTTATTGATTGGCAAGTGCATTTAACTCAATCTAGCATTTTGCACAAGAACTTATTCCTACATAAATACCTTTTTCCATTAGTAACAAAATGTGATGGTATTCATGAATCCCATATTAAACTATTAAAATCTTTGGAATGATACATTTCCACTAAAATATTATTTAAATACAAATGCTTTTTTGGGCAAGGTCTACTCAAACATTGGCAGTGTAGTAGCAGCTATCTAGATCTATGAAATGAAAGAAAGCATATTTCAGTGTAAAGCTTCCTATACTCTTTGGATTTTATTCTTTTTTTAAAACCTCATCCATCTTTTTGACTGATTTTTCTAATTTCTTAAAATATGTATATTTCAAAAGTCAGTAGTAGCATTCCTGAGTCTTTTTATTTCCTTGACAAATGTGTGGGTTTTGCATGGAAAATGGGAGAGTATTTTTAGGGTGTTTCTAACATGACCTAGAAAAAAACTGGAAATCACACCAGAAAGAAGCTGTTCTGTGGTATCAAGAATACAACGTATCTCTCTGATGGAGACTAAAGACTAAGAAAAATCTTTTAAAATTTATTTCTTCATGCGGTGTTCTTGGACATTCTTAAATTCTGCCCACCATTAATATACATTAGGCTTCATTCTATTTCTTATTTATGCTCATAATTGCTTTTCTAATAAAAGAACTCATATGTAGTTAGCAAGTCATGAGTGATAGTTTTGTTGGTGAAGATTAATTCAGAATCCGCTTTGGTCTTTTACTATGTTTATGTACATGCACTTCACTTTCAGGTACCATCCCTGTTACACTAAGGTAACTGCATGGCATTGGTGTCTGTTATCTTTTCTAGAAGAAAGAAGTGCTCTTCAGGGGTGGGGTGGGTGGAGGGTGGGGGTAGGGGCAAGTTTTCTTCCTTGTAAACTTAATTCATCAAAAAAGTCAGTGTTAACTCTTTTTTTAGTACTGAAAGCAGTCCATCCCAAAAGTTGTTCAAGTGATTGCAAATTTCACACTCTAGTATTGTTTTGTTTCTGCTAAACCCTATAATAATAATAATAATAACAACAACAAAAGGAATAATAATAAAGAAAAAGGCCATCTATATATAAATAATGCATATTGCACAAACTTCAGAGGCAGCATCACTCTGAGTTGTCATGTCAGCTGAACACTTCTGACACAAATGTTTTTGAAGTGTTGTTAGAGAACGTTACTTGTTATTAATCTTTTCTCTTTCTTTGCCAGCTCTCTTAACAAAAAACTGCTGTTTCCAAATATCTTTGAAATTGGTAGTATCACATACTAACACAAGTGGTGCCTAAGAACATCAGATGGTAAATCCAAGCATATTAATTACATCATTAAAGTAACATTTGGTATACCACTGAGATACATTACAATAACAATAACCTTCATGTATAATAAGATGCACAGCCAGCATGCAATGCTGGAGCGGTGTACAACTGAGAGATTCTATACTACCCTTGCGTGGGGTAATTGAATTGACTCAGAAGAAAGAGCAGATACTGCCTTAAAACTGGCCCTGGCCTGCTTTTTATGTCTGTCCCTATGTATATAAAAGGGTGTGTGCATATGTATCTGAATATTGTCACACTCTGAAAGCCAGATAAACTATTTCAGGGAAAGCAGAGTTGCTTGGTTACATCTGCTGAAAACAATCTGTACTGTGTATGAGAGCTCATGTCAGTATAATAATTACCACAACTGAGATAAAGCCTGTGCTAAATGTCATCTGCAGCTGACAAACACATGAAGCCAAGCACCACTAAATGATTCAGTTATTCTGAGAGTGCTTAGCTCTACGTCTGGGATAAAATCATTTGTCCTGACTGTAAAACAAACAAACAAATGCAAAACAAGAACAGAAAGAAAGAGCTTAGAGCAGAGGGTGGAAAAAAGCCAGTTAATGGAACTAATCAAGTTGAGAGAGAAATTTGAGAAAGACCTAATAGCAATTCCTAACAATTATACTAAACACTTTTTCTTTTACTACAAATTGCTTAATAGTCACCAGAATGCAAATTTCCACCATTTTAGCTAGTACCCAGGAGAATGTTGTTTCTCAAATTGTTAGCAACCAAAATATGTTAAATGCAGATTTTTCAACAGATTGCCAAAAGATGAGGCATGCACAGATTACAAAGAGTGGAGCATTAACAAGTTACACTTCATTGCTCAAATATTCCTTACTGGAAAAAAAGACAAGAAAGAAATAACTTCCCAAAGCCCCTTGCATTAACGATAGTTAGATTTTAAAGATCCTTTTAAAAAAAACAAATACAAAAACCAAAAACAAACAAACAAACAAAAAGCAAGAAACCACACACCCCCCCCGCTAAACCCCCAAACAAACAAAAAAGATAAACCAGGGGGAAAACCTCCCTTTTTCCACACAAATCAGGTGGCTTTTGAATATGTGATGGAGGTTCCTTACGCTGCAGAACTGTTTAACTGCAAGGGACATTTTTTTCTCACTGGAAAAAATTTTGGACAATTCCCATTGAGGTGGTGAAGGGTTTATTGGCTTTAAAAGGTCACTCATGTCAGGTGACATTTACTAAATTATGTTGGTGCAGGATCAGAATGTGGTGTAGCTGCCTCTGAAATACAGTCCCAAGCTGAGAAGTTAACTAGCTCATGACACAGTGTGATACAATACAGAGAACTGAGCTTGGCTTCCAAAGCCAGAGTAAGGGGACTAACATGGTTTCATGCTAGAGGTAAGATGCCCTTCCTCACCACTGTTGCTGCTCTGTTCTTGATGTAGATATGATCCACAGTGACTAAAGCTGGGGCAGGTGATGTGTGTATCACCTGTAGGATTTCCCACATTGTGTTTCCAGACCCAGCTGCAGAGGTCTTGTTGGCTGAAAGCTTGGCAGGAGCTTTATTATCTATTCTGTTTTATTTAGCATCTTTGAAATCCAGGCATTAATAATTTTCTTTTTCAGTTTTCTTAATTGTAGAGAGGAGAAGAGAGTGCTGCTTTTCTTCCATCTTTTTGCTTAATAGGCAGAAGAGGAGGCGTACATGGCCTTTTGCAGTCCCTGAGTGCTGGCTGTCATCTAAACAATGCATAATACCATACTTTTATGCCAAGAAGGAGGAAACTGGTACTGAATGGTGTGTTATTAATATCAGGAGAACTTCAGTAAGAAAGTAATGGAGGGAAAAAGACATGCAGGAAGGGCAGTGCCATGAAACATTAGCATCTAATGCAGAAGCTAGTCAAAATCTCTTTCTGAATGGCTCTTTGTTCTTCTAAACATTCTGCCTGTTGATAAATACAGAAGCAACCTTGCTTATGTCACTGAGATTTCGTATCAGTGATACATTTTATTTGTGGCACTATACAATATGATGGTTGAGTAACTGAATCAAAAATTGGTCTCAAATTTCACCTGGTATACAAGTCAGAATGTGGTATGGAGCATGTCAAGAAAACAAACCACAAAATACACAAAAGATTTCAGGATGGGACTTTACAGTGGTTTGCAGTAAAAAAACCTGACAAGACTACATTATTATTTGTAAGAACGTTGCTTTTGTCGAGGATATCAGATATGAACAATAGCAAAATAACAGGTCCGCTATGGTTTTATTTCCATTGTAGGAAATCTTTTGCTGCTCAAGTAAGCTATATTACTCCTTTTATTGTTTAAATTAAAAAATAACCTTTTTGTTAGAGAAAGGGAGAACTGACAGGTAATAATATCTTAGCATAAAGATAAAATGTGGGTTTTTTTCAAATAAATAACTGAAATTTTGTCTATATAAGGATCTTACTTTGCAGTGGCCTGTGCAAACTTTTGCAGAGGAGATGGCATCTGCAGAGGGTTTTGTATCTGAGAGGTCTGTCCACATGGCTGGATGTTTCTAACTACACTCTATACCGCTTTCAAGCAGCAGCCTATGCAGATATACGTGCAAGTTTTCTCACTGCTGGCTATGTCCATCATGGGATTGTTGCCCTCAGTGCATTATGGGCTTTCTTGGGGCAGTCATCCAAAAGCAACATTTCATACAACAATTTTGGGGTCTAGGTGAAGTGTGCAAATTCTTCCTCTGATATCCTATGATCTGTTTTCTGTAGGTATGCTACCAGAATTTCAGATAATACTGTTAGATAGGATGATGATACAGTTCTGTTCCAGCCATCAGAAACAGAGGTTTGTATAGGTGCCATTGCCCTATGCCGGCTTAGCAGGTCATCAGGTGCACCTGCTGGCCAACTTTTGCTAAAATTTGGAGAGTAGCACAAGCAGCTGCCCTGCCAGTAGCAGCAGGAGTAGGAGAAGAAAGAGGACAATGTAGACTGACATTTCCTTGGATCAGATTTGTACTGTGTAAAGCCATTTCTGGGCTTCAGCAACTCATGCGGACTAATAAGAAAGAACTGAGCTACAGGCCTTTGCTGACCACTGCTGGCTGCAAAATACCATGATGGCAAGTGATGCTTTCCTGGGGATGTGTGCAGAGCTGGGCTTCTGTGGTGGCGTTTTGGTAGCAGAGGATTTTTTTTACCTAGATAGTTTACCCAGATGATTAAATGGAGGTGAGCTCTGCTATTAAAATAATGTTTCATGGTCCAGAAATGATGAGGGTTAGCTGTAGATTTTCATGTGGGATGAGATGTGTAGGAATGCTTTCAGTCCTTCTGCAGAAGGCCTTCCCTTGCGTGGGTGGGAAGAAATATTTCAGTGCAGTGTTTCATCACTGGCAGGTGCATCATTTGTAAGCTGTGAAGATTTGAAAAGGCTTGTGATACCTGTGGAACTGGAGAATTTAAAATAGATTTTAATTTTAAGCAGATAAGAGATACTGCCTTTTATAAACACTGGATGAGAATTTCAGCAGCTCTGGAATGTCTTCATTCTTTTGAGGTCCTTGCTTGTCATAAATTACACTGCTTGGGCTTAGAAAGATTATTTTTGTCTTAAGATAAAGCTAGGGACTGTCATATTTTACAAATGCACACTATTTTTCACAATACCTAAAATCATCTGACTGATATAGGAAGCATATGGGCATTTTCTGATTAATGAGACTAGCTGGTAAAACTCCATGATCAAAAATACATTCTGCTGACATGTGGCCAGGTTAGTGGTGTGTTTGTATTTCAGCACTAAAAACTTCTATGCGTGTAACTAAAACCAAGTTAATTTCATGGAAGTTGTATGTGGTATTATGTGCAGGCACTCAGCAGCACAACATTATTATGTGAAATTACTTGAAACATAAGTAGGATTTAATATGTCATTGTAACTTCTATAATTATCCTGCAACATTTCACACAACATACAGAAAACTCATGAAATACTACAGCACTTTATGAAATGTTTATGAAGTTACAGTATATTTATTTTTGGGAACTGTCCTTCCACATTTAAGAAGAATGCTTTTCATGAAGTCAGGCTTTTCTTTAATCACATTTTAGATCATTTAGTCATGTTTCCTCAAAATTAATTTATTTAATTTTAAAATAGGAGGTGAAATTATATTGAGCTGTATCAAAGCATGATATTTGAATCAACAAGAAAAGCGCAGAAGCAGAGCTCAGTGCAGTGGAGCAGTATTGTAAAGCCTATCAGCAAAAAGTCATGACTTCTCTATTCTTGCCTAACAGTGCAGCGTGCAACCTTTTTGGACTGTCACTTTACAACTGTATATAACTTCAGTCTCTCAGCCTTGTCTGTTGCCTGACAAGCTGTAAAATGATATTGCATGCTCAGGTGCTTTAGAGACAACAACTGTGGCTGCAGCACGTTTTCAAGTAAAACAATCTACCTGTTCATGATCTTTGAATTTCTTTGCTTGTTTCTTACTCTTTTTAAGTCATGGCAAAGCCCTGTCCTGCTTTCCAGCCCAAGAAATTTTTTGTTAAGACTGCTCAGAGTTTTCTGAAGGTATCTTCTTTTGTCATGTCCCCCCTCCTTTTTTTTTTTTTTTTTTTCTTTCTCCACCTCCACACCCCCTCTGTTGTATTTGCCAGGCACCCAGAGACAGGTAAAGGTCCAATCCTCAAAAACAAGCCAGCCCAGATGCAGTGAATCTGGGAGGTGAGGATAGGAACAAGCAATTACTGTTCTTTGTTCAGTTGCCATGGTACCGAATGGGAAATGTTCTCCATTGCAGTTTTGAGATCCTGTCCTCGGAGCCTTTTCTCAGTGTTGGCAGCCTTTGCCTTGGAGGCCCTTCCCTTTTGTTTTCTGTACTTCAGGGATGATTTGGTTACAAGCGGTATACAGCAGTATGTGACTAATTTGCAAGTATGAGTGGCAGGATGGTGTACCTGGCTTTGAGAGGACACAGCGGGTCAGTGGGGAGTGGAGGGAAAGGGGTAAAGAAGCCTGGGGAGACTGCTCATGGAGAATGGGAGCAAGCTAGTGGTGGTAACAGCACTTGTCCATGTACTTGTCACATTGGAGGATGTATCATTGCTTTGTCTGTATGGAAAGTAAACATGTTCATTTAAGAAAGCAGAGGCAAGCCAGCAGAGTTTTGAAGGACAAAAATAACAACATTTCACATGAGTCAGCCACCAGGACTGTCCCCTGTGAGATGCTGCAGAACTGAAGGGCAATAGATCCTTGTGCTGGAATGAATGACAGGTCGACCTGGCTTTCAAATATTAGACCTGAAATAGAACATTTTTTTTTTATTGTAAATGTTGTTTTATATGCCTTGTAAATACATACAAAGCTCACTGTAAATAGTTTGCAAAGATTACTTGGAGTTCTCAGCAACATTCTGAGTTTATTGTCTCACTGGTGCCATATTATCCCTATGCATTTTCTCATGATATACATTGTTTATCCTGTGAAATATTTCCTCAAAAGAACAGTATTCTCTTCTGCTGTACTTCAGTCCATAAGCTACAACAATAAAATAATAAATGCAATAAAATCTCTTCCAGTATTATAAAATATAGCTTAACTCCCCCTCATCCCAAGCCACAACTGAGCAAACAGAAACCTGGTGCTGTAAAACTCTGGCACTTAGAGCAATGCATTTCTCAGGCAAGAGATAAACTAATACGGACACTGTAGAGTTTGCACAGTACTCAATAAACATATAAAAATAATAGGGTTTGTTACTTGAATTTGCTTTGACAAGAAGTAGCATGAATAAACAACATAAATATATTGAGTGTGTACCATAGCATTTTTTCAGTTTTTCCCTGGAGATTTGGTCTAGTAAAGAACAAAAGAGATGGAAAGCAGGTGGTGGCCTGGCTGGGAATGGAGTCCATACATACTCTTAAAGAAACCATGCACTTTATATTTTTTCTCAATTTCTGGTTGTCATTTTTAATGTAGGTGACATGAATAATTAGGGAAAGATATTTCAGTCTGGCAAATTAATGACAGCAAAATAAACATCCCATATGTTTATCAATTACTGAACATATTATTAAATTTATTTAGTCACAGTTAAGATACTCTAGGCTGTGGTTTTCTTCAAGTTTTTCATATGATGGGGGCATTACAAAGATGTGGACTGTTCCTAGATTTTATACTTGGAAGAGAACTGGTTTAAGGAACAGAACTTTTGCCATAAGTCCTTTTGCTCACAGATCTCTGAGCTGCTTGGAATATCAAAGATCTGAAACAAGACCTTTCTGTCATGCTTTGAAGTTGCATAGTCAAGGAATAGCACTACTAACAAAGATTTTATTTTATTTTCCTTCAAAACTCATTTCAGTGTCATCCTGTTTATTGAGCCCATCAAGATGCGATCTATTTCTACAATTTATTTGGAGTTTGGTTCATTAAGTTGCTTATTCTGGTAGTTCTTCGTGGGCCTTTCTTGCACACTGACTTGGTGGGGTACTGACATTTATCAGGCAACAGTAAGTCAGTTTGTGACTACAGAGCAGTAATAGGGACACAACAACAAGGTTGGCAGGATACAGAACGATGCATCTTCACAACCAATGAGTGCTGTGTGAAGCAGAAGTGCTTCTGCATGAACATTTGTCCTCAGAATTTAATACATGCTACACTTTGCTGATTGTAAAATACATGTATGCCACAGGTATTTTTCCTGCTACTTGGTGGTTGTGGTTCACTTCAGGCTACTCAGTAAGCTTTGTGCATCACCTGAAGGGTACAAATCTTAAGTGAAAAAATGTTGTAGGCTTCCATTTATATTGTGTAGTTTTCAAAACTGAGCCTTTAACATTTATTCCCAACGCTGTGAGGCTGAATGCAGGAAACTGACACATCGAACAATTATGTTTTCACAGCATATGTTGGCATGCACCTGCACTAAGACATCATGCATAACAGTTTAAAAATATAGCAAGCTCACCTGTTAGCTGTTGTCAGGCAATACTTTAGGAACACTTATAAAATACATAGTTTGCCAAACTACTGAGGCAGTTTGGAATTTCATGCCAGTTTTCTGATCTCCCTTCCGTGGTGAATGTTTGATGAGAGTTAAAGGATTTCATTTTGGGAGAGTGGGCAGGGTAAAAAAGCTGATGTGAAGGCCAAAGCACACAAAGATCATCCAGTTGCAGAGTTGGCAGCTGGTGATACTCAGCAGATTTATTCCCCACCCCCAGAGATTTCTTTGTAAAACTCATTTTTACACGGCCCCTTTATCTGCTGCATGCATGCTTTTCTGACATCTCTGTGGCCTATGGGATTAATGATTGCTACTAGCATTTCATACTTTTTTTGCCAATTGGTGTCAATTAATTCTAAATTAATCTCTTTTCTAAAAATAATTAATTAGAAATTAGTTAATTTATTTTCCTAAAATAGAACAAAATAAAGTACTGCAGTAGCTGTAACCAAAATGCTGATGCCAAAAGTACAAAAAGGAAGAGTCAGAAATTAAAATAAGCTTAACAAATGCCTGGTGATATGGACCTAGAGGTGTAAACCATTCTCTGGGAAAGAAGAGAAAGGTGGGACTAGAAATATGATATACTGGTTCTTGGTCCAGTGAAATGAAACCCAGTGAATAAAGCAATGAGATTACAGGTAAACCCATTCTCTCTGTCTTCCAGACACTTGTTAAAGAGACAACAGAGTTCGCATTGAATGGACAGGTGGAAGAGAGAGCAAGAGGATGTCCATCTGCTCTGCTTCACCCAGGAGCTCCCTGTCACTTCTGCACACCGGCAGTTGCTCTTGCCATGGCTGTCATCACCATTTTGCCATCTGATGCTGTGCTGGTGAGGCTGTGTCTGTAGGCAGCTTTCTCAGAGGAGGGAGCCCCACCAGAGGCACGTGAGATGCCTCCATATCCTACTCTCCGCTTATTGCTTCTCGCCCTTCCATTCCTTTCACAGGCTCCTGAGGTCACGGAATCACAGGTCCACCTGCCAAGGGCAGCATCATCTAATGGGATGGGGAACAGTTTATTGCTTAACCTGCAAAAACACCAGTAAAGCTGGACTGGCCAAACCAGACAGATTATCCCTCTACTTACCATAATGTCTAAATTTCAGACCAGCTTCTTTATCAAAGGCAGGAAAAGCATCTTGCAGTCATAACTGGGAAACAGTCAACAGAGCTCTTTCTTCAGTAAAAGAACTGCTTGACAGAATAAAAGACCTTAACAGTTGTTCTCTCGTAAAAAGGGACTTTGATAAGTTTTGACTAAGTTTGTGTTGCTTGATATTAAAATACTCTGTTATGGTTTGATTCTTATTCTTTTTTATGTATTAAGTAATATTTTGGCATATATCTCTTATTATGTTTGTCACAAAAACCAAGTGTGCTAAGCTTTCCACAGCCAAAACGAATTCCTACTAGTGAAACCTCTCTAACCCTCTGTCTTAAGTAGTCTGTCAGAATCAACAGCGAGCTGCCTCTCCCAATGTTGAGGTTTTGTGGGTTTTTCACTTCTGATAAAACCTGGTATATTGGGGTTTTTCTCTCCCTAACCGTACCATGTTCCATTTTTTACAAATCATGCCAGTGTAAACTGTTCCCATCTTTATCAAGGCTTTAAAATTATTTCTGTGGGGAAACAGGTGCACCTCCTGTGGCTGTAACATAGCACAAAGGTTGCCCAAGTATAACATAGGAAGACAGATTCATCCTTGTCAGGGGATTGGCAGAAATTCAGTAAGGAGACAGAACTTAGGAACTGAGTCCTGATGTCCTTGGGTTAGTGGATAGTGATTATAAATTGAAGGTGATATGCTTGGCCAACAAGAAACAAGGCTGATAACTTCTTGGAGGAGAGCCCAGACAGTACCTACCCATCTGGTTTATACATAGTGTAACAGCAGGGACAAAGCAGTATGACTTAGTGGACAATTTCATTAGTATGTGAAAATATTACTGTTATCAAAAGAATTGTTAGTATGCACTTACACAAAAAAATGACAGACTATTTTGATCACAACCAAATTTCTGTAGGAATACATAACCCCCCTATTTTTATGGAGGGCACATTTCTAGTTAAAACAATCATAGGCTAACTGTACTTAAAATGACAAATAATGCTGGGGATCTCTTTCTGTCTGAGGAGAAAGGAAAACATGCAAGAAGAATAATAATGTAAAATAGATATTTCTTGATGCATTTTTCAAATTTTAAAAACAGGCAGGTGTATTTTGATGTTGTTTTACCTTGAGGTTCTCTGTGTTCCAGTGTTCCTTTTTACTATATGATAAAGCAAGTTTTGAATAGCAAAGGTAACAAATACTGGAACAGACATGATTTCCCCGTCTCCATCCCCCTGCCTCTGAGCCATCAGGTTGAAGTTGGGTACATTTGTGAAAAAATGCAATAGTTGTACTCAGGCTACTGAGTTTATGCAGGAGTAACGTTTTCAAATCTGGGGATGGTGATGTCAGAGACCAGACTATCATAACTCCTAGCAAATTTTTCCAACCTCTTTGTGCACATCTTTGTTGACCAACAATAATCAAAAATAGTAATGGTGAGATTCCTAACCAGCCACACAAGAAAAAGCAAAGATTTGCAACAGCTACCATCTGCCCAAATCAGACTTTCTAGTCACCATGGGAAAAGAGCTACCTTGTGTACAACCACTGTGCAGCACATAAGTCAGGGGTGATGCGGCTGTGGCTCTTCTGGTCAGGAAGCTTGAGCATAATGGAAGGATTTACAAAAGGGTATGGTTTGTAATTGCATTCATTACAGTAAATATATTGTGCTATAAGCACCATGCTTAATCTGGAGGCTTCTACAGATGCTATCCATATAGTCTTATTGTTCTTTCAGCTTCAGGGTTAGCTGAGCAGATGATTTTACTGAAATGTCTCCTGGGAATATTTGCTTCTTGGGGTGGCTGTGTAAGAGCCAGAGCAGGAGCACCACTGCTGCTTGGCAGCCTGCACTGGCATTTAGCTGCACTGCTACTGCTGCACGGTACCTAGAGATCACTCCAACTGTAGACTTAAGGTGACTAAGTTTTGTAGCAGAGGCAGCAAAACACCATGTCTCTGTTTATTTTTGCACATTCATCTGTAGTTGTCTCTGGTGTTCTAACAGAGAAGTGAACCACAGAAAAAGACTTCACATTTAAATATATCCTCTGCACGGGTGTGACCTTGGTATTGGTTGCTCTTTCTGTGGGCGCCAGCAGCAGTAATTTACTTTGGGGACCATGTTAACATCCATTATCTATCAAAACATTTGGTAAAGGGAAACATTGCTGTTAATGCTTTTTACAAAAGAACATGCTAAGTCTTGTCAGCATGTGCTATTACTAGATCTTGATGTTTAAATGCCAAATTCTAATTTAATATACTTGCTGTTGAAAAACTGTCATTTAAAAATAGAGAAAATACTTAACTGGGATCCTAAGGACACCCTTCCCAGCTGCCCAAGTTGCATAAACTCCTTCTTTCATGTGGTTTTTAGAACAAAATGACTATTATTTTTCATACCAGCAGTCTAATACAGACTGGAAGTGACCTGCAGGATACTTAGGTTTGCCTCCAGAGCCTACATCCTGGCAGGGTTGAGCAGTTCATCACTGGCCTGATTAGGTGTCTCATCACAGCCTGATTACAGCTGAACCTGTCATGGGTCTTGATCTGATAGGGTTTCTTGGATGATACCCAGTGCCACTGTGCAGATTGCACCATCAATGAGAACAGGAGTCATTAGTGGGTTGGCAGAGGCAATGATTCTCCCATAGTGTCTAGGGGCAAGACCTGCTGCATAATCATGTTTTTTTCAGGGAGCAGAACCCTGTTCTCCCCTTTCCTAGGTGTAGTTTATAAGCATCAAGCCACAGACTCGTTTTTCTTCTCCCTCTTTGACCCAATCTTTTTCACAAGGCACATTTTAAGAGGAAAGGTGGAGAGCGTGGTTTCTGTGTTCATAGTATTTGGTCACTGCCTAGTTTTTACAGTCCCCATGGACAAACTGCCACCTTAACAACATCTATGTAGGAGTACAGAGTGATACAAGATAATACAACTGTAGCTTTTTAAAGCCAGGAAGCAAGAGAGTCCTGGTGAGCATCACAATGAGGGGTCTGGGTCCCACCTGGATCCCCTCTGGCAAGTAGAGACTGAATACACAGTATCTGCTTCACTGCACATCTCTAGCTTTGTGTCTGAGGAACTGTTTTGTAAAAGGAGGACATTTCCTGTCCTCCTGCCTCCTGGAAAGGTGCAAAGAAAACTCTGCTTAATTCTTTGAGACTGAGATGATGGGCACCCACACTCGTGAAGGGGTTTTGGTAACTGATCCCATGAGGCATCTACCTTCAGCTGTATGTGGGGCACTTGCAGTGCAAGGGTTTGAGGCTTATTCCCTTCTTGACCTCTCTCTGTTTGAGCTGGAGGCAACACCATTTTAGCAAGCAGCTATTCTGGAACCCTTTTTGAGGAAATTCTCTTTGACTGCATTGAACAATGTACCTTTTTCAGGCAACTAGAAACCACCAGTAGTCAGGTACTAGTAAGTCCTTTTTGGCAATGTAAAGGATGGGTCCGTTTTGAGATTAACAGCTGTAAAAACTGTCTCAGAAGAGGTTTTATCTGCCCTTCTTTACCTAAAAGAGCTCTTTAAGATTCATTATCTGCAACTGGAAAACAGTCATAGTTTTCTGTGGTTTTTTTTTTTTTTTTTATGTTCCTCAATTTACAGAAAAAAGGTGAAGTACACATAGGAGGAGTAAGAATGGACAGATGGAGAGAAAAACAGTGCTATTAAAAAACTTGACTCTGCTTCTCTGCCCAGGCAGCATGCAGGAGAGTAGTCCCCCTGCAAAGTGTTCAGCTCTGAGCCCTGCTGGCAGGTCTCTTAAGATCAGTTCCCTTCTGATATGGATGCATGTAAAGAGCAATTACAAAATGAAGCATAACTGGGATTGTTTGGCAGTCTGTTTCTGAAAAAAAGTGATGAACAGCGAAAAACCTAAAGAAAATTGAAAAACTCACAGTTTTTAATCACAAATTACCTTTAACAGATATTTGTGGTGATTTAATATTTTAATTTGATATAAATAGTTTAAAAAAAAAAAAAGAAACAAAGAAGAAAAGGAAAAGGAAAATCTGGTGCTCCTGAGCTTTCTTAGTATACAGAGATCTTTCCTGTGCATGGGGTTGGGGAAAAGCACAGAATGCATCCCCTGGTGCGACTGCTGAATGGCAGTGCCTTATTGGAGAGTTCCATGCACTCAAACATGGTGTGTGAATGAAATCTTGTTACAAGGATGTGTGGACACAGGGTTTTTTTGAGACAGCAGGAGACAAGCAACACAGAAGTTAGATATCATTCCAAGAGTCACAAAACAAGTTTCTGAATGAGGTGAGCTGAGAGCTTGTTTCCCGATGAGCAGTCCCTGCTTATGCCACTCCTTGTGTTTTATATGATTTCTGTAAAACTTCTGAGGACCAGTGTAGCTATAAATAAAGGATCCTAAAATGAGGCTAAATTTGAATTCAGTTGATGGAGTTTCTCTTAGACTGCTGCAGTATAGAGTACTGTTTTGTTTTCTTGTCTATGTCAAACCTTAATGACCTGCTGCAGTTTTGCAGCTTTCAGAAAGTCAAAAAGGCTGTCTTTTGCAACTGCCATTCCGTAAGACATCTATATTTCTATTGGCTTAATTTTCTTAAATATTAGCTTTAATATATAGTGCAAATAGAGGCTACTTTGGGTATAGGTGGAAATCTCAGAGCTACTGCAAATGATCTGTTTCAGATTTAAATCCAAGTGCATTAGGATTCTTTGCAATGAAAGTAATTTCGAGTAAGTATTTTAGCAGGCTGTCATTTTGGCTGTATCTAGCAGCTCTTGACTTTTGTGCTTTGCTCACCTTAAATGTTAAGTGAAAATAAAAGTTTTTTGCTATTTCTGAATATTTTTACTCAAACCCTGGAGTAGTTTCCAGGGAAACTCTTATTTTCATTATATTGCCTGCTGATCACATTTTGAAATAAGTTATTTCTGTTGTATGCTTGGTCTTTGTAGAGAATATGTTCCTCCTATCTATCTTCTAAGCATTTACACATTTTATTTTTATAAAACTGGGTAACGGTACAAGAGTATTTTCAACTTAAAATATGTAATTCTAAGAAATGGAAGTATGACTTTGTTAAGTTTATTGCTTAGCACTGTGTGTCAAATAATGCAAATGTCCGCTATAGCAAGAATTTAGAAATGTAAGGCTTTAGATAGCCAGCCTACATAGAGAAAAATAGATTAAGATGACTTGGTACTTCAATAAAGTGGTTGGTACTACAAAGGACAGTGACTTAGTATTAATAACAAAGGAGAGATCCTCTCTTACTCCGTACACGTTGATTTTTTTGAGATGACTTGACTTGTAAAAGCAGGAGACCTATGTCTATTTCCAGATTCAATTATCTGGATGGCACTAAGTATGTCAGTCATGTATTCATTCATTCAAAGAAACACTGTTAATATATTCCAAGGGGAACAGCTCAGATAGCAGTGAATGCCAAAGCTAAATTTCTGTCTGCATATTTAGTTCTACTCATCTATATGTATGTCACAAGGTTTGAGATTTTACTTTGGTCAAAGGTGTTTCTGGGATCAAGTAGGTATAGTCCCTTGGATGGCCCCTAGATATGAGAGGGAGTATCCTGTCATATGCTTACTGCTTCTGGAAGAGAGACTGGTCTCTCACAGGAAAACAGGATGTCTTCCTTATCACTTGAATTTCAGTGCTAATCATGCTCTTGAGTGTAGCTGTAGGTCTGTGTGCTGTATGAAGTGTTTCAACAAGAGTTGCTATTTGATGGTATAAAAATGAACAGAAAAGGCAGGGGTAGGGACACTGGAGGTGTTTGCTAATGAGCATCTATCACACACAACTATAACAAACTGTCCTAATCCATAAAATTTATGACACCATTCATCACTGATTACTTTGAGTCATGTGGACTTAAGAAGTCACAGCCAGATCCTGCTCTTTTTGGTGGGAGAGACAGGAACTTGATGGGTGGTCCTCCTCGCTCCTTTTCTAACGGTATCAGTGGTAATGAGGCTACTGTTCTCTATAATGTTAGTACTATGATATATATATACATCAGTCCTCATTACATGCGCTACTACATGCACAGAGGTGATCAAGGTGTGGTAGGCCTTGTCAGAATATATATGTTTGGCCAAGCAATGAAGTCAGCCTAGTTTCAGGCCACTCCCTGTTGATTTTGTATCAAAACTTTTTGTATTAACAGCAGTTTTGTTTCAACAAGCAAAATGTTGTATATCAGCTGGAATTCTCAGCAAAATATGTTTTAGAGCCAGGGTGAGCAATGACAACATGTGAATGTCAGCCCAAGCAATGGTGTAAGCTTACCTGAGCCCAAACAGGACTTTTGACAAGGGTGTAGCAGTATTCCAGTGGGTTCTAGCAATACTTCTAGCTGTGGTATCTCAGGCTTTTGGGATGTGATGGGGACAACGTTAGTCTTCAGATAGTAAGGGAGTAGCAAAGAAGAGGAATTGATTCCATGGTTCATGAAACTCTCATTGCCAACAAAATGGGTTCTCTGTTGTCTCGTCACCTCCCCACCAAAAGATAGGCTTATGCTTTGTCATGATTCAATAAGACAAAACTTCATATTTAAGGCTGTTTGGTACTCAACTGTTTGCATTGCTTAGTGATGACAGGGTTTGCTTCACTACCAAATTGCCTTTCACAGTTATATGAGGTGAATAAATGATTTCTGATTATAATTTGTTCTTCTGTGATAATCATTCTGGCAACTCAAATTCTAGATTCTTATATTCTGAAGAAAAAAAAGTGCATGGTTTATTAACCATGAGCAAAACTGTGGTGAAACCAGTGGAAACTGATTTGTTACTGTGCCAAAACCAAGCAAACCTAAAAGCCTGGATATGTATTCTCTCTTCAGATATCCTTGAGGCAGTGATCCATTCTTGAAGTGGTGGTGGGAGTCTGCAACTGCCTGGTCTTTAAGCTCTTGTCCCAGTGTGCTGAGCTATTTTCTCAATGATTCATAGATGGGAAAATGATTCACCAGGTCTTTCACCCAAGGTAGCACTTATGTGACAGTAATGTCTGGGTAACTGTGAGAAATCCTGACAACTCTGTAGGAACCGACAACTGGTTTTATTTAATCAAGAAACAGTAATTTTTGCATGAATTGCAAAAGTATTCTCACATGAACCTTTTCGCTTAATTTTTGTGTCAACTCTCAGTTCAGCGCTAACGGCTTAAAAACATGATTCCAATTGCCATCTAATAGATTACTATCGTTTCTCCATTCCAGTCTTGTGTGAAACTCCCTGTATTAGCAAAACAGGTTTGTATTTAGCATGATTATATTCAAAACTTGAATAAACTAAAAATTACTGAGCTAAAATCTCAATGTTGATATTCTGGGATAATGCTTTTTTCTTTCCAGCTGGACCTTCAGTGTTGTAAAACAATTGCTTTGTTGGTCAGAGTATATGCAATATTTCAGTATTTCATGCAATTAGACCCTGTCTCACTGTAATTAAATTACTAAGGATTCAGGTCTTTGTAAAGAGTGTAGTAAAATTCTTATCCTGAAAAGGGCTCATCACCTTTAAGCAATTTTGGAAAATGTAGACAGAATACTTTATCTGTCTTTATCTATACTTTATCTGTTTTCTTCCTGTTTGCTCTAAAATTTCCTACTATTTGCACTAAAATTGTGTTTTTGAGGAGGGAGTTGCATTCCCTGACTACTTCAGAGATTCATATATGGAACTAAACAACTTTTAAGAAAAATGACAGAAGGCCATCACCTTAAGCTGTTTAATTAAATCAGAAAAATTACAGGAAAAAATTTTGCATGGATTCATGCTGCAAAGTATATCATATTGGAACTATGTTTTTGACAGATGTTTCTTCACAAAGCTCTTATGATGCATTTGTCTCTTTTGAGCATATATGGAAATTGAATATTGTATCTACAAATGACTTCTTCACATTCTGTTGGGGAAAAGATTTCCATAACAAAGATTTAGAAAGTATTACTTAAGGTATTTATTTATAAAATAAAATGCTTCAATAGAAGAATAAAGCATCATAAAGTCATGGCATATGCAGTATCTGAATTATAAAAATGTGAGCAAGCCTGCTTCTACCAGGACAAGTCACTGGCTTTGCCAGAAAAAGTGGCCTTAAACAGATGTTCACAATATCCATCTCTAAATAATAATGCAGCTGAAAGTAAATGCAAGGAAACAGAATTTACTTGCATCTAATGTGACCACTATAAAGGTTAACTTATTGTGATACACATCAAACAGGTCAGTTTATCTACTTTTTTATTTACTACTACACAGTTGCCTCTAACCTAGCATGATTCATACCAGCCTCTTAATAATATGAAGTATAAACTGCATTGAAATCATACCATTACCAAGTGCTGGTTGCTGCCCTTTCTGTAAAATGTGTTACATTCCGCCTTGCACCTGCTTATTCCACAACCATAACAGAATAGATAGTGGGTTTGCTGCAAGTCTGCTCCTCTTTCTTGAAGCAAAGTATCTCTCTTGTGACTCTGGAATTTGTCGCATATATTTCCAAGTATAAAGATACTTACCATGTGAAGCTTGGGGTGTTTTGTTATGCATCCACATTTCCTAAAAGTGGTAGTACCTTAGAAACCTGTGAGTAACATCCAAACAGCTGAAATAGACCTATGTATTTCGTGGTTTACTCTGTAAGTCATTCCACTGCATCGAACTGTAGACTTATAGTGTAATTATCTACTCAAGCAGATGATGCATGGATAAGGTTGCCAGAGTACATCCAGTGCATTAATGACTGAACTAACTTGGAACACTTACAACTGTTATTTATTGTTTTAATTTAGTTGTGGAATTAATTTTTTTAATAAAATTTTAAAAGTAATCATGTCCACTACAATAAAACAGTTGATTCTAAGACTTTCAACCTGTTGCAGAACTGGAAGTCAGCTCTTGAGGAACCATATCATTTCAGTGAACAAAGAGAAAAGTTGTTTGTATTTTTTCCAGAAGGGCCGTTCATGATGTATTCAACAGGTTTTACCAGTGGGAATGAGTGTCTTCTTGAAGAGCGTGGAAGCAGAAAGCTGAGCAGAAGGTAGAAAATTAGAAAAAAAATTTAAGCCAAAAAAGCTGTGCTCTGGCAATTTCTAAGTGTATTTCCTGTGACTGTGGCTGATAATACTGATTTCCTGGATGAGTGAGCTATGCTCACTGACACAGCTAAGTGGGTAATATCCATGGCAGTCCAGTAAGCAGGAGATGTTAGTAACAGCAGCTGGAAAGAAATTGAGGAAAGCGTAGGGATCATGGTGCTGCATGCCTGGGACACCATGGGGCATCTTCTCCAGATATTAGGTCTCAGTGTGGCAATACCAACTGGAATAGACTTAATTTTCTTGGCTTTTAGTGGAAAGAAGCTGTTTCCCTTCTTTAAAAGTAAAATACTTTAAATCAGATGAACTACCCTGAATGTGGCAGCTTATGTTCAAAAGGTCTTTTTGAAGATGTGGCCCACATCTTAGTGGAGATGCTCCAATGAACCTAATACTTTTTCAACTTCTTTTGCAAAAATAAGGAATATTTAATCAAGAATGCAGAAATGCAAGTGAGTGTTTTTGGCAAGATCCTTGCCTGAGTGCAAAGGAGATGGAGTGAGGTCTGCTAGTTATCTAAATGCGTAATCTTTTTCTCCAGAAGCACTAGCTGAAGAACAGGAGACCATTACTACTGGACAGTAGATGTCTGTCTCTATCTGAGCACTGTCAGCTGTTTCATCACATTAACTGCTATATTAACAGCTGAGTTTTCACTCAGTCTGGCAGACAAGGGGGAATTCCAAAGGCAAAGGGTGCAGATGCAGTAATAAATACAACAAAGGTAATTTGACATCTCTAGTAAGAAGTGATTATAACTATAGTGTCCAAATCAAAAAAGAAATACCTCCACTTGCCTATACTATACCCCCACAGGAGGGATATATCTCTCTTCAGCATCTGAATTTGAGTGGAAATCATTGCACTTAGATTATCCTGGGTTAGCATTGTTGACATAATCTTTTGGGAAAAGATGACTCTTTGCAGGAAATCTGATATGGGTGAGATGAAATCAATAAAATTGTCTCAAATAAACAAAGACTTTTGAGGAAATAAAGCACTTGCAAGGAAGATTGATGATCATAGTAGTTGCAACAATTACCCCTCTAAATCCTGTTGCTGATTTTAAAGAGTCAGTATCATAAACTATTCAAAACACTCTTTTGGTTTCTTGTGCAACGCTATGTGAAAGGTGTTAAGAGTATGACCCAAGAAAATATCAGATGATGGTATTACAAATAATCAGTTGATGTTCCTTGCTTACAACAAAGATGGACAAAACCAGCTTGAATGTGTTCTTTAGAAAGCTTTTAAAAATGATTGGTTGCTTTAGTGAATGGGTGAAGCTTAGGCAAGTGCAAAATTGCTTCTGGATATGAACAGTGTTTTTGACAGTAAATGCCAGAATTCATAAACTTGAAGTTTTATTTTGTCTTCTCTGAACTATAACAAACTCAGCAGTATGTTCAACAAGACAGTATTGCAAGTACCAAGACAGTAAACACTTTCAGATATTTTCTTTGCTTACTAAGCATATCTACTTATGAGTTATGTGTCAATGAGTAAATCCTAGAGAAAACAGCTACGCATCATTAACACCTACTCCGCAAAGAAGTGTGATCTCAGAGCACTCAAGAAGTCTGCACCACTGTTTTGGTCTGTTTCTAAAAGACAGCCTGATACAGAAAGTGAGCGTGATGTGTTGGGATTATATCCTTCATACCCTGGGGAATAAAATGCAGCTGAGATTTGTTTCTCCCTTTTGATGGACAAGAAATATTAATGAGCAGGACAGTCTTTGACAAATTGATTCTATTTAGCTGGCCTAACACAAATAGCACTTTAACAGAGTGTTACATTAATAATCTCTCCTTTTAGCCTCCCTGTTTCCTTGTGGAGGCAGGTGCCACTGTTTTCCTATTACTTTAAACAAACGTAATTAAGCAATGGTTCAGTGATTCGACTTCATGAGCCAGATTCTGATCTGTCTTTCCAGGCAGAATCTGCTAAGTTGCTAAGTTTATTTTGCTTCTTTAAACAAGAACAGGATCTAGCTTGGTATGTCTCAACCTTGATAAAACTACTCAGTGATGAAAGCACAGAATTCCTATTTGTTTCCAGGTCACTCTTCAGTAACAAGCCACCTAATAACTTGACACTTTTGGCTATCTAGGCATCTATATGAATAAATGAACATCACTTGCAAATCACAGGTCTGACTTGACAGGAAAGATATGAAGACTTGTGACTGGACTGTAATAGAGAAGGCTGTTCATGGATCCACAGTATTATTACAAATCATTCCACTGCCTCACCTCTATTATACTGCCTTTGTCTGGTCCACATATTTAACTAGATACCTAAGAAAAGCACAGCTATTGTGGAAGAGGAGAGTTCATTGAATCATTGTTCATTGTGCCCATTCCAGCTGCAGCAAGAGTGATGTTAGGCAGAACACCTGATCTGCATGGTAATCCCACAGTCATCCCTGTGCAGGAACATTGATTCTGCTTCTCTCCTGAAAGCAAAGATGTTGTGTTTTACCAGCCTCAGGGAGATGCTTTGTCCTATATCCAGTTTACAGCATAAGCAAACCCCAAAAGATTAAAAACTGGATGGGTATCCTTCTTGCAAACTTCTTTACTAGAAAGCAACATTTTTATTGTCCTGTGGGGACCAGTAGAGTTGGTGGAAGGGCAGGATGGCAGAAGAAATTAAGAGACAGTAATCCAAGTTTTCATTGCAGACAAGATAGGTAAAAGTAAAGGTGTGAGCCAGGGAGAGAAACAGATCAGGGAATCTGGTTAGTGCTTGGTACAGAGCTGCAAGGCAGGGCAAGCTATTGCTGCAGCTGAGAGAAGTGGCTGGTTGCTGTTATGCACTTGCTGCTAGAACCAGAGGTTTTACTTAGTCTGGTGTCAGAAACAATTGCAGAACTCAGTGATAGTCCCTTCTGTTCCTGCTTCACTAGTTGATTTAAAAGTGTAAGAACCTCCTGTTGCAGCCAGTTGTGTCTTTAGTTCAGGTACTGGCTTCTCATCTGGTGAAATTAACAGTTCCAACATCCTGGAGCTCAGTATAGGTTTCCATATTGAGAAGTTATTTCATATTCAATATTCAATTTAAAAGAAAGAAGAGGAATTAGAAATGTTATTAAAGGTGAAGAGTTAAAGACTTCAAAGCTAGGAATTGCCAGTATTTGAGGGAATAGCAAGTAATCATGTAGGTTGGTAATTGTGAAGATCATATCATAATGCATATGCACGAGGGAACCAATTAAAGTAGCTTAAGCAACTTTGCATTGCATTTTTTTTCCTAAGAGTACAGCACTGAGTTTTGCAACCTTAAGGCTCTTTAAATGTAGGCAACCATAACTTATATTACTCTAATGCCTAATCTTGCCATCCTGCTAAGATGCTCATTCCCAGAAATATGTTATACCAATGATTTCTACAGGTGGAGTTTTGTAAAAGAAGTGTTTCCTTTTATCAGTTTAAATTTTGCTGCCTTTCACTGTCTTTTCATACCCCTTTGTTCTTATGAAAAATGCCACACAGGAACTGTTTGATGTATGTTTTCTGTTCGAAATACTCTTTTATATGCATCTATCTTATTTTGAATCTAAACAGCTCCAACTTTCTCAGTTTCTCATGTGGTTTTATGAGCTGACATCCCTAAGCAGATAAGTAGCTGTTTTACAGTCTCTGAGCCTTTCCAGGAAACTTTAAGTTCAAGATAGAAAATTGATGAACTGGTCAGGATGTCACAGCAAAAAATGTCATGGTAGATCCAGAAAAGGGGGAAAGACAGCTAGAAGAAAAAGCAGGACAATTTTTGTGTTTCTATAAAAGGAGGAAGATGACATGGTTTACAATGGAAAAAAATGTAGCAGAACAGTGTCAGGAAATATTAAATATTTAGCTACAAAAATTATGTTCTTCATCTCCAGAGTTCTCACAGCATGTCCACATGCTTCTGTTCTTCCATCTGCCTTTCCCACTATATCATACACGTAACTTTTAACTAGGAGATAGTCATTTTTGTCATAGGAGTCCATGCTGGCACAGTCTTGCAGTGCTTCCAAACTCATAGGTTCTTGATGGCTTTAGTTATTGCAGTTTCTGGTATGTAGAAGAGGTATTAGCAAAAGTGCAAGCCAGCAGGTTGAGTGAGATGATTATTCCTCTCCGTCCAGAGGAAACCTTGTGAGACTACATCTGAAGTGCTGTGTCCATTTTTGGTTCCTTGCTACAAGGAAGGTGTTGACATAGCGGAAGGAGTCCAACAGCAGTCCTCCAAACTGGTCAGGAGGTACATGATGTATAGGGAAAGGCTGAGGGAACCTAGTCTGTTCAGCCTCAGGGGGAGGAGGCTGAGGTTAGACCTTATCGCAGTTTACACTTACCAGATGGAAGGAAGTATGGAAGATGGAGTCAGACTTGTCTCTGAGGTGCAGCGTGGTAAGAAAAGAATCAGAAGCTGGAAAATAGGAAATTCTGATTGCATGGGAGGAAAATATTCACCATGGGGACAATTAAATACTGGAACAGATTGCCTACTGAGGTTGTGGGTTTGGTGTCATGGGACACATTCAGATCCTGACTGGACGCAGCCCAGAGCAACCTGACTTAATTGGCAGTGCTTTGAGCAGGGTGTGGACTATAGACCCCCCCCCCCCCCCATCCTTTCCATACTCAACCATTCCATGATTTTGTGTGGGACCAAACAGATAGACACCAGGGCTCCAGGAAAAATTATTTTGGTTTGATAGGATTTACACTAAAAAATCTAAACTGCTCACCCAATAACTTACTAATATTCACTTAAAATAAAATTTAATGGGAAATGTGCAATCAAACACAATATTATTTATTTTGTCATATAAATTATCAAATCCTTTTTCAGGAGCAACCAACATTTGCCTGTAGCATACTTAAAGATTCTTTTTCCAGGATCCTATGAAAATTTTTAGCATCATCTAAAGATGTAATTCATGCTATTTAGGTGTTGCCCTAGTCCATTTTGAGGACAGGCTAATTTCCTATTAATCTCAAAGGTAACAAATAAATAATTTTGATAATATCCTGAGGTATTTTGTCTGTTGACTACTTTTTGTATGTGTAGTCTTGTATGTCTCTGGTGATTTGTTTCTCTTGAATCACACACTATTTTCCCTAAGTACACCATAAAAATAACATAATCATGATGTTATCTGTTCTGTTACAAAGTATATGACAATATTGTGTTTATAGTTAAATACAGCCTCAAGGACCTCATACCAGCGCCAAACAAGTAAGTTGTTTTCAATTAAGGACATCGTCTCAGTGCTTACTAAACACACAAGATTATTTATGTATGAGCTTGATGTTGCAAGAAAATGAGTATTAGGAGCATTCAGTTCAGCTTTTGTTTGGCCCTAACTAAAAGCAACAAAGATCAAGCATAATAATAATAAAAAAAATGATGCCTGTAATAAGCCTATGTCATAGATGTTTTTTTCAGTTCATTTTGTATTGTTGATAATGTATGGATACTCCTAATGATTCCATTAGAGTTTAAATAACAGAATTCAGCACAAATGTATTTCTAGTGAGCAGTAGAAACATAATTTCTCTGAAACTGCAGCTGCTGTAGTTGAAGATTAGGCTCTTACTGTCCCTTAGGGAGATAACTGTCTCTGCCAGCTGACTTAGTTTTTATACAGCCAGCGATTTATTAGATTGCTTTGCTCTTAAGTGTGATAATAGGCCTTATGCTTAGCAAGGTTTAGAGACTTCCAGTGCATTAATATTTTATGGCAATGACAGTCAAGACACATTTTGTTTACCTAACAAGACAAGCCAAGCTTCATCTGATGTGTATTGGAGATTAGATTTAACTGGTAGGAGCTCTGCCAGTTATGTCTTTAATGCTTTGCAATGACTTTTATAATTGTAATCTAATCATTTACATATTTGATGCATCAACATTTTGTTCTAAACAGTACTGTTTTGTGTGACCCAAGTATTTATAGACAACCTTTTCTCCATAGCCATGTAACTCAGTTCTTTGTTATCGACATACTATCTCTGGGTTTATTAGATCAGCTATAGCATTATTTGGAGGCCAAAAAAACTCCCACCTAGGACCCCATATAAGCCTGTTTGGGGGATTCAGTTTACAATGAAATTGATTGAATGTTTCAATCTTGTGAAAATAAAGGTTCATTGTTGTACTTGTCCCATATACTGGCCAAAATAGGGCCCTAGTTTGCCGTCACTCAGTTTCAGTGACGGTGATAGCTTTGGCTGCCCAAATAAATATTTCAAATGAAGGAGTCCCATGCTGATTGCTTTTTATTTCTTCTCAACAAAACAGATTTATCAGCTATTAGTGGTGGAAGACAGAGAGTGAAGAACAGTGGGTCAGGTGTCTGGCATTGATTCACTGTGTCTGCAGAATGCTCCAGAGACAAGGTTGAGCGTACTTACCAAGAGAAATTGCACATTGAAGGGCCTGATGCTTCTTTTTCTTAGACTGAAGTATATCAGAAGAAACTCAGATGTAGGTTCGGCAAATACTGATATTAGTAGCTGTATGGTTTCAGCTGTGAAGGTGGTGGTTATGGCACGGGGTAGGAAGAAGCCAGGGAGGTAAGATTTAGCTTTGGTTTTGAACTGTGTTGGTCTGTGGTTCTGAACATTGAACCTCTGCACCAGATTTTAAATGGGCTATTGTAAGATTTGAGTTCATACAGTACTTTGAAATAATCTTGAAAAAAATCTCTATAGAAGCTCAAGGTAACCTGCAAGTCAATAACTTACACTTACTTTTCTCTAACATCTCTATAAATATTATGAAATAGAATAAGCAGTTGCAACAGCTCTATCTTGCTTCCAGAACAAACTTTTACTTGCCCACCTTTTTTTTGTTTTCTTTCTTTTCTTTTCTTTTTTTTTTTTTTTTTTTTTTTTTTTTTAATTCTACCTATATTGAATATGAGGCTCTTTTCTTTTACTGGTCCAGAAACCAAGAGCTGATCCTGGAGTATATATTCTTAACAATAATGTTAAAGGGCAAATAGGATTTGCATTCTGCAGCCCAGTGGTGACTGATCAGCTGATTATTGCAGTTTCTGTATTGTAATGATTTGCAGGAGGTACAAAGTGCTACCGCCTCTTCCCGGATAGCCTCTTAGGTGAAGGTGTAATAAGCTGTGGTCTTAACTTCAGAGAGTCCCAGTGGAGTTGCCTCTGTGCTGGTCAAGAGGGAGCTGACCCCATATGTGATATATAGAAGAAGCACATATCTAACACCATAATAAAAGGTGTATGTGTGCATGCAAGTATACCTATGCACAAGATAATTTTCAGGCAATGTGAAAATAATAATAATAATAATAATAATAACAACAACAACAACAACAACAATAATAATAACAATAATAATAATAATATTTTCTCTACTAAAATCATCCTTTTGTCCCAGCTAAATTTAGCTTCAACATTTTATGCTTTTTTGGCATTCCCCTTGGGATACACAGGCAGAGTAAGAGATGTGATCAGTCACAGAAATAATAATGAAGTCTGCCAGTCATTCAGCAAGCCCATGGACACAATTAGGAACCATCTGATTTATGACTACCATGGAGCTAGGTAGGATTTACATTTTCATAGCAAGTAAAAAAAAGGAGTAAAACCAGAAAGCTGCAGTAGGCTTCCAAGTTTAGGGTTACAGACCCAAATTTTTGACAGTATCATATTTCAACAGCAGTTATTGGGGCTGAATGATCTGGTTTTTCAACCCTATTTGTTACCCCTATCTGTATGCTTCATTTGCCAAGCACCTTCAGAAGTCTGGTCCTGGGTGTTTCTGGCATTGCGGAGGTTTGCTGCTGGGTACGTGGCCCATGGGATGGTCACATACTGCCTGTGGGGGTGCACAGTGGCAGCTGGGCAAGAGCAAATCTTACAACTAAACTAAACTGGTTTTCAGTGAATTATCTTGTCAGTAGTACTAGCCTAAGCAAATGTCACGGTTGTGTGTATGCTTATATTTTCTAGGGATGAAAATGTATGTAGATGTAAATGTCAATTAGGCATGGCCCTCAGGCTCTTGGCAAGAGGCCAGTGTGACCACCGATGGTGAAAAAATTGACTATTCCTCCTGTGGGGGCTATGAAAACGGTTTTGGCTTGAGAGGCTTCAGGGAGCTTGCTGGTTGCAGCACTTACCCGGATTCAGCAAAGGGATGATGAAAAGAGAAGGGATTAAATGATAGTTAAAAGACGTTTTAGGTCACATGCTCCAGTTTTGGCTTTTTGTCTTTATGGAGTGTCTGTAATCACAACATTAGACCTTCTCTGCACTGGTGGTCTTACAACATGTCCTTCAGGAATTACCTAATGAGGGTTATTTTACAATAGGTTTATTTTAACAGGAAAGTAGAGCTTGTGCATACTTTAAGGAAGTATTTGTTAACGTTTATTTGACAAACAGTACAGATTTATTTCAGGCTACATTTATGCACTTACTGCAAACATTCAGATGAGCAAATTTTTGTTTACACAATATGAGTGGAAAGAATGTGTCATAAATACTGCTGTGGGCATACCAGCCTAGCTCATGTGAATCATTCATACCAAAAAGGCTTCATAAAATTGTCCTGAAAAACTTTCTGTGTGGTCAGCTAGCCTGGAATAGGGAGGAATACCACATTGTCTAGGTAATCATCTATTTAGACAAATCTTTGTGGACACATAATCACAGAAAATCATGTTAGCAGTAGGTTTGAAAGCATTTGCACATCATCTATAGGCATAATTCTGAAAAGCGATTACACTTCAAAAACTAATGTAAAAGAAATACATTAAATAAAGAATTTGGTTTCAGTAATTTCTGAATTCTAGCATTGCAAGAATATGGTCAAAACTGGCAATTGAATTTATTTAATATTAAAGTTGATTGAATATCCTTTTAAGCTATTTTCACTTAGACTGATATTACTAAAACCCACTAATTTCCTTCCATTCTAAATTAGTTTCTTCTCCTGATTACCTGTAAAAACGAACTGAAAGCAGCTGAAGAATTAGCTAATTCTTATATTTGACTTTGTTATTTGGATTTATGCTGCTTGATATTTAGCCATTATTATGCATGTACTTGTCAAAACATGAGGAATAATTAGCCCAAACATATGTGACCTTTACCAGTAAACTTTTTCAAGCTGAATGATCTAAATGCATGTATAATGAGAATTGAAAGAGGCGAAAAGAAAACCAATTACTGTGTTTTATAGAAAAGAAAATTCCCCTAGAGATCTGAAAAATAAGACCATTTATTATAGAAAGGAACTTAAGAAAATGTATAACTTTATATGAAATGTACCTTTAAAATCTATTACATGACAAGAAAAACAAAAAGTCATGTCAGAAAAACTTTTAAAAGTTGTAGCACCTATTTATTTTGCAGGAAAATTTCCAAAGTATACAGGAAATAGAAACCTTGCTCAGAGTATTTTAGTTTATTGAGTTCTCTCTGCCTTGAAAATCATAGTAGAAATCTCCAGAGACTCCTATAAAGATGTATTACATCATAAAGCAAACTAAGGATAGTAACCCATGTTATTAAACTGTCAGCATACATTATCCTACAATTTATCCACATTCCAAGTCAACTTAAAGCCTCACTGTTGGCAGAAAGTTTGAAACAAGACTACTCTCTAATCATCTAAAGCCTAAGGTACTTTGGAAAAAATGTTGTAATAATTGCTCCACTACTCCATTGCAGTACGTGTGAATTTCATTGGTTTAGTACTGCAAATGCTCAACCACTAAAAGGAAGGATTCTGAAGGATTACCACTTAAAAGGTTTTATTAGTGATGCTGTAGATTTCTCATTTCACAGCATATTAATAAAGGTTTGTTAAACAGATGTAATGAAAAATAAATCTTAAAACCCAGTGCTTAAACCTTGCTTAATTTCCACATTAATATTTAACAACAAACCTGATAAAATGACATTGCTTATAAAGTCTGTCTTCTCAACTAGAGGAAATAGGGCTATTGCTTTGAATGCTGAAGTGCTGGAGATTGGTGTTATTTGGCAGGAATTATGATAAGTAAGAATTTCAGATCTGCTGATAACACATGCTGAGAGAAGAAATTCCAGCTGTACGTATTTATATAAAGCATCCTTGTTAGTTTCAATTACAGCAGTACTAATGAATCTTGAGGTTTATTACGCGCATTCTTCACTCAAAGTTTATAGTGAGAAGTGTAGCATATAAGAGGAGAATGATACACCCTAGAAAGAGAAGCTGATTAAGCAACCACCAAGGAGAGGTCAGCATAGAAGTCTTGGTGTCAAGTCTCTTCTTGTCTTCCTTTTTGGGCATAAGTAGATTTCATTGGGGCATTTAAGAGTGTAAAACTGTGGGTTTAAAGTTTTATTTCTTCCCCACCAGGTGGCTTAGGAGAGAAGACATGGAAAAAGAAACAGGAAAGCAACAGAGGCTCTCTTGACTGGCTGGGGGATGTAATGAGCAACCACTTGACAAATGGATGTCTCAGAGGTCTTGGGTTGATGGTAGTAGAAATCCATGGTGCAGATCATACTAGTAAGGTTATGCTAATATATTAATAATGACTGTATTTACCTCTGCATAACCAAAAAATTATGAAAGCTGTTGCAGAAAGATGTCATACGACACAATACTGTAATCAATAAAAATGAGAAAGTCAATCCTTGTTGAAATAATTCCTCAGAGCTATTTGATTTAACTTAGATATGTGATTCTAAAAAAAGTTGAAATGTCAGAGTCCAAAGCAACTAAGTCATGACCCTGGTAGAGATTAGAAATGGTCAAAAACATGAATTAGGACAGGAATGTGGGAAATGGTGGGAATTTAAACTCTATCTCCATGTCTCCAACCCACCCACAATCCCCAAGTGGCTAAATACTTCTACTAGAAATGCTGCACATGAAAAAATGAAATAAATAGCAGAATGGATGCTAACAGTCACCAACATTATTTGTCAGTATTAGTGCAGGAAAAGTGGAGAATCTGTAAAACTGTTCTTTAAAATTATGTTTCAGCCTCATTGAACCATCAAAGAGTATATTTTACTATCTCACTCATAACTGCAAATTATCATTCAAATTACATGGCATAATATGGTTTTTAAACCATCATTGCTCATTATCGATATGGTCATTCATTTTGTATGGAAAATAAGGTAAAAGCACATTCTCTTTTCTTGGACGTATTCCTGTCCAACAGTCCTCACAGCAGGAAGCTTTATTAGGAACATGTGAAAACAATTGAGGAACAAAATGTCTAATGTGAAATTTATTTACAGTTTTCTTGAGCTAGACTGTAGTTGAGAACTTTGTTGCTAATGAGAAATTACAGCATGCAACACACTGCTGCCAAAGAAAGCATCTGCACAGCCCCTGTAGCGTGCATCTGAAGAGTAATGTTTCCTGAATATATAAATATTGGACCGGGTTGAGGTTCAGCACACTCTTTTCTGGGGTCCTTCAGACTTCTGCCCAGGAAGTGATAAGTACTTTTTCCTCCATAACTTGTGGGGTAATGAAAGAAACAACTAGTCAGCCCACAAGAGAAATAGTACAAATCAGTAACATCGTCCAGCCTCCCTGTTTTCCTAAGTCCAGAGGCCCCTAACACTTTGAGGCCTGAGGAGCATCCTTACAGAACACCTCTTCAGTGCTTTAACAACTCATTAGTGTTTTAATGATTAATACATAGAATTGAATAAAAATAGGATAGCAAGCTATTGTGCAACTTGCAACTTCTCTGTGTATGTGTTTTCTATTCTTTAGTTGAGAGAATACTTCATCTCCTTGTGTTGTGCCGCTGGGGGAGATGTCATTATGTGTGAAATGCAGACATGTAGAGTTTGTGTTTTGAAACAGGGGTCTAAAAGCTGGCTAAGCAACAGACTCCATAGCCCTTTCACCAGGCGCTTGCATTGCTGACTGGCTCAACTGCGGGACAGCTGACAATGTATCCCTTAATACCTTGCTGTGCAGTGTCGTGGTATTTTAGGGAAAGTCCCCCAGATCCACTATTTTGGAACAGTGCTACCTATTCCATAAGATAATTCTGCAATGAGCTGAGGGATATGTGGTGGCCAGGAGCCCTACATTGAGGGATTGCACAGAAACAGGCTTTCCTCTTCGGGACTTGGAGTTGAATGTGAAGGAACAAGTCTCCCAAGAAAACAATGTCACCCTAGCAAAATGTGAAGCAAAAAGCAAAGCATAAAATGTAAAGTGAAATACACTACATTTCTGCTTCAATTAACATGTCTCAAACAGCGCTTAAATATTGACAAATTATGTTTTATGCACCTTGGAGAGGTTAGTGGCTCTCTGCTGCTGGCTGCAGTGAAAACCCTTATACAAATTCATGTGGGACTGCCTGCTTTCCTACATTCTGGTTGAAAAGCAGATTTGCAAAGAAACTTTCCTCTACAGGGAAGAAGACCTTATTGCATGCAACACACCTTGTTGCAGTGTGTGTCGTCTAGACTACAGCTAAGGAAATTTCATCTAATTATCTTCATGCAGGTATGCAGAAGTTCACCAAAGAGGTGTTTTAATTCATGGTTACTCCCTGTTCTGTAGGCATTTGGCCAAAAGCTTGCTGATCCGCTGAGGAAAAAAATAATAATCCTTTCAGAGTTGAAACTGCTGAATTTGAAAGAATGAATTGGAAGAAGTATTAAATCACCTGCTTACAGTCAGACTTCTGTGTGCTGTTCTAGTGGAGATCTGTGGCTAATGGAGACAGAAAGACTTTCCATAGTGTTCTTCTTTTCCTGTCTCTAGGTTATTGTTGCATCCTAGATAAAAAAATACTAAGCCATGCTTGGCATTCTTTGATCATGCTTGACTGAAAAATACTACAGTAAATAGCCAAGTGCATTTGAAAAGCAAAAGAAAAGGAGCATTTCAGGTTAGTTTTTACAGTAGTCAGACCACTTTCAGGTAGATCCCTATATTCCTGTTTTATAGAAAATGTAAATTTTATCACAACTTTAATTTCTCTATTCAAATGCCAGGGCAAAGTTTTACTTTGCAAAAAAGTGAAAGGTTATTCCTAATGCCTTGATTTCATTTCCTCTGTACTATGGGGAGCATTTATATCAGAGATATTTCTGGGGATGCTGCTATAGCTAGCTGTACCCCAACAATGCTGAAAATAACAGCATTCATACAATAGAAATATGTCTGACTGCTGGGCTGCAAATACATATTTCAGCTGAAATAAACAATAGTCAAAAGACCCTGAAATGCTATTTCTTCACTTTATTACAAGATGTTCATGAGTTATTCCTTGAAAAATTATCAGCCATAGTGTATCTAGCTATATGCAGGTGTTGAGCTGCTAAATGTTGTGTGATAAATTCATCAAGACAGACTCCCACTGCCCCATTTCTATGCTCCATTCGCAAAGGGAAGACAGGTCATTCCAATACATTCGTACAGCACTTAGCAATAGGAATCAAATGCTAGCAGTAGTAGTTTAATGTGAATATCAAATAGTTATGTCAGTAGCATTACTGAAAGCAATAATGCATACAGTAGCAGGTACGTAAGCAGTGAGCATTTACAGGCTCAGTAGGAGTCAGGACTATATAGCAACCACGTAGTTAAGGGGTTTTTTTTTTGTTTTGTTTTGTGTTTTTTTTTTTTTTAGTAAACATAATACTTTGCAAAATGAACTTTTGCTCTTCTGGCATTTAATCAGTTGTCAAAATCAATTCAAGCAAAATGTTGTGCCCATCACGAACACGTAATCCCACAGAATTTGTACTGTTCTCTGCCAACTAATTAAACCAAAAGCCATCTGGGGTACATAACTAGGTATTGTTTGGTTATGTGGGATACTAGTGCTCAGACGTAAAATTAGTGTGGGAGGTGTTTCCCACACCCGTCTGCTCAGCTCACCAAGGACAAAAAGAGCCTTGCAGCTGTGGACGCACTATTTTATGTTTTTAAGCTAACGTTTCCAAGACCTGGATTAGCAGTGGCATGTTTCTTTACCCACAGGAAATCATATCAGAATGGATAGTTGTCTGGACATTTCTATTTGGAACTCCTCTGCTCAGTTCTCTTCCATACATAATTTTTCAGTTGCTCAGCCATATCCATGTGTTGGTATAGCATTATGGCTGTTCACAAGTTGGACATAACTTTTAATTAGACCATGAATGCCAAATGAGCAAGGATTTAAATGCCCAGCCTCAGGCTCGACCAAAGCACTGACTTTCTTGCAGGAAGACCTTGCTACGATCACAGTTATGCCCTGATTTCTCATCCATGCCATATCCAGTTACCCCCATCTCATGCATTGCCTTTCCCTCCAGTCCCATTCATTTCAGAGAAGCTATGCAGGCATCTGGGTCTGCCATTAGAATCAGCTGTTTGGCAGTTGGGGGAGTACCTTAGGTCTGCTTTTTATTTTTCACTGAGCTCTCCAGGCTTTTTGGAAAACATGGAGCTCAGTGATGTCTCATTTACTGGAGAATAGTCCCCTGTGCTACACAGCAAAGCCTGGGAGAGTTTCAGAAGTATGAGGTGGCTTTCAGAAATGCCAAGCAGCAAGGAAGAAGCAGTGCTGGCAGCATCCACATCAGAGATATCCCTTGATGTCTCCATATGGCCTAAGCCTCTTATTTTTGGCAGGCTCTTTTCTCTCTTCACTGCTGCTTCTCATTCACTGCATGGACTCATTACTATTATAAGCAAGTATGAAGCTCAAAGCAAAAGCTTACTTAATACAATAAGCTGAAGGTTGTTTGTATTATAAAAATTTTTGAAAAGTAATGAAATCAGCAGCTGTTCATGCACAGTCTCTGACTGGAACAAAGAGCAAGAACCCGCAGTTAAACAATTCACTGAGACTAGGTATGGATATACTCAGCTCAAATAGGCTTTGCTTAAGCTGAAAATTTTCAAATATGTTTCCATTGTTGTGTTGTACCAGGATCAGTGACACTGGTAGCCCTTACAGAGACCAAACAAGTCATTGTTTGCTCCATCAGCTCAGGCATGAATAAATTCTTCCCAGTGGTATGAATACATCAGTTTCTGCCAGTGCTTGTTGCAGGCATTGCTACGGAGCTGTGTAACAGTCTGGGGAACTTCTGGCATTGCTTTTAAGCCCAGCAGAGTCTGGGTTATGAAGTTGTATTCTTTGAGTCAAAGACAAAGGCAATGTAGGTTAATAATGAAAACATTTCAGTATGGGGCAATATGATGTTTAACAGAGTTGTTAAGATCTGGCTCAGTGGAGCAACATCGAATGAAAAAACTTCAGCTACTTAAAGGCATACCAGATATTTTTTCTCTAGGTTCAAACTGTCTGAGTAGTAACTCAATAAAAAAATCAGTCAAATGGAGACTTTGATTATTTATGATGATGATGATGATGATGATGATGATGATGATGATGATGATGATGATGATGATGATGATGAAGCTATGACTTCAGGTGAATTTGAAGTCATCAGTGAAAGAAACTCTTTCAGCCCACAAAACAGAAAAAATCTAATACAGTAGGACATGCCAGCAAACCAGCAGAAGACTGCCTGTTTTACAGGGAAAACTATGCTAGTGGAAGAGAAGGCATCGTGAATCCCTTAACAATTGCCGTAAACCTAGGAGGTACATGATATAAGAGAGGAAAATGAAGCAGAGAAACAGAAATACTCAAAAGAGTATTTGCTTTTGAACTATTGCGCAATCCGTGGTTTGCTTGCTTCTGCTACTACACATCCTGTACAACAGAGTGCCCTGTAATATAGAACTCTGGGAGACATAATTTTTTCCTGCCAATAGTCATCCTTGGTTTGCCCCATCTTTACCCTGCATCTATGTCCTCTGTTCTTCTGTTTGTTTTTCATTCTGAACATTCTAAACATCACTTCTTCCACTTCAACTTTTTTCTCTGTGGTGTTATGTTCAAAATGTTATTCAGACTTTCTATCTGGACATAGGCTCAATAGTATTACTGTGTTTCTGCTTCTGTAGGGATAACTATGCAAGTTCCCATATGTTTCAGTGATGCTGGATCAAGCCTGGTATTATTAACATCTAAGATAATGAATACATTGTAATGTGCATTTTTATTTGTTAAAGTGTAACACACGATACATACACTATGAACATTTCTGTAGGAAACTAATTACATTTAAGAGGGCATCTTTAAATCTGTGGCTAGATGCCTATTACCAAAAATATAGAAAAAGTAAGTAATTCAGCTGAAAAACTATAAAGAATATTAGAAGCAATTTTTCATGTTTTATACATTATTTTTTTTTAAGCTCATGTCTTCAATTCATGTGCCAAATAGTTTAGAAATAGAAAAAGTCAAAATTTAGGACCTGGAATTAAGATCCATTAAATTGGATCTTAATCAGAGACTGTTCTAGGGATTTGCTGCATCTCTTTCATTAATGAATTGCCATATTCCTGTTGGGGGTGGGGGTTGGGTGGGGGTAGGGGAAGATTTGCTGAACAACAAGTATTCTTTTTACTTTCCAGGTTCTTCAGCAGCATCTAACTATCAAACAGTATTCACCAAACTGTTCATACTACAGCTGAAATAATCAAGGATGCTGGCACATGAACAAGGACATAGTATTAGTTTTTGCAGCATTTAAAACAAAAGATAAAATCACTGCCAAATGGGCAGGGACAAGAGTGGTAGGGAGTGATATTTTATTTCAGACTGAAACATTTTATGACAAGCAATAAAGTAACAGCAATACTGAAATCAGTAGATAACCTCCCCAGAAATTTGAAACAATTTCCAAAAACTGTGAACATAAAATAAAACATAATAGCAAATGTTTATAAGGGCACTGTGTTGTTATTTAAAGAACACTCCATTAGTCAAAGCAGTGAAATGTTGATATATAGAATAGCAATATTTTCCCCCTTATCTTCTTTGTTTACTGCATGATCTGGGTGTTCAAAGGCAACTCAAGTTAAAATCTCATCTCAAAGCTGTGTATTTCAAAACTGACATCTAACATTTCTTTAAATAAAGATTGATTTCTGGTATCTTGTGTTTTGGGAAATGGACGTGAGGTGTTGAGCACTAGGACAGTTCAAAAAGTCTCTGTGTCTTTATGATGGGGTTTTTTAGAGTTATTTCTGACTAGCGGAGAAAAACATTTAGAGTGAGTACTTTCTGACATTTTAAAATCTGAAATAACTTTTAGAATGTGCCTATTATTATATGCATGCCAAGCAGTGACAAATATAGCTACAGCCTATATGTAAGTTTTACACTGTGAAGCAGCACAGATGTGCCATAGGGAGAATATACAGTATTTATATCTTAGATAATTGTCACTTATCTGCATACAGCTCTGGGAGAGCTGGTACTTAAAAGCTAGCTGTGCCACTACTGAGAGTAAGGACAGCTGTCAGGTCTGAGGCTCCCCTGGTGTAACACGGGGCAGAGAGGTGGGTGGTATAGCAGAAAGGCAAAAGTTGTGTCATGTTAATTTAATTTCTAGCTTTGAGATGTCCAAAAGGGTCACAGAATGTTACACAAAGTTGTTAGCAAAATAAATTGTGCAATCATCCAAAATAATGCTTTGCAAAAAATAAGAAAAAAAGCTCTGTACTGCTGACAACCACCAACCATCAGGCAACCAAATGGTGCTGCCTGAGTCGGGGGAAGGAGCAGGAACACTTCCACAGGGAAAGTTGTTTTCCACAACCCCCTGCCTAAATACTTTCATATGAAAAAAGATTAGAAATTAATTTACAATTGCATAATGATACAGTAATAATAAAATATTTTCTAATGAAAAACCTTTGAGGAAAATTAGGTGTCTTACAGCTGCGGGTAGTGCTGCTACAATTTCTTGCCTGGTATGGCTGGGTTTGTCTCTTCCTTTTCTCTCCCCCCACCACACCATATCACGGTTTGCCCAGAGCTGCCACACCGATGATCTAATTTGAAGTGGGTTCATAGTGTGAGACTATTTTATCAAAGGCAGAAGTTGCACCTTTTCTTGAGTAACAAGACGCATCTTCTCACATGTACTTGGACCTAAATGGCACAGACAGTCCTCCTGTCAGGAGGGGTTTTACACCCAGGTGAGTGGTGGTTTCTGCCAGCAGCCAGAAAGCCAATAAAAACAAGAGGGGAGCAGGGAGGGCAGGCAGTGTTTGCTCATTGCAAGGGAGGAAGGGTAAGTGAACTGTTGCTAGGCAATAGGTTTCTGGATGACAGATCTTCTGCTTTGCTAAGTGACCAGAGTAATTATTTTTGGCAAATCTGCACAGAGCTCTGTGGGCTGTCGCTGGCTTGCAAAGAAAGAAATGGATGTATAAATACACAGAACATATCTGATCCTTTTATTAAAATGGAGGGGATGCAAGAATGAGTTACCTGACACATGTATGTGTTCCTTTGCCTCTCCGGGATTGGGGTTTTTTTGGCTTTCTAAATTGGTTACCCTGATGTGAATCACGTCTGTCCAGATCTTCTTCTGAAGTCCTCTCCAGCTGCTGCCGAGGCATGTCATCCATGCCACATTTGTGGGCGCTTCCAGTCGGAGCGGTGGAAAGCCAATGAGGCAGTGCTGCTTTTGGATAAGCTGCAGTGGCAGCAGGTGCTAACAGTGTGGATTGGTAAAAGCCACTTAAAAACTCAGTGCCCTTGCCAGCTTTCTCCCGAGCAGGATTGTGCTGTGCTGTGCTGCTGGCTGCAAGTTCTTCCACTCAACGCTGAAACGAGAGACGGAGATAAATAGCTCAGACCTTTACTGATAGTGTCTGTGCCGCATGAGAAAGTATAAAACCACACTCCCAAATTTCTGTTGTGGCGTTTCCTCCAGCCATTAAAACCTGATTTGGACGCTGAAGATGAGCACTTTGCTGACTTAGTAATCTTGCTGAAGAATCTGCAGGGCATGTCCTTTATACCTTATGCCAAAGCCATATATTTTTGTTTTCAGACTCCATAATGTAGGTGATATTCTTCAGGTTAGGAAAAATCTGAAATAAAAATTCCATGATCATTCCCATAATGATGAGTTTTATCATCAGAAGCAATACAGGGGCGTAATGTAAACCAACATGCTTACTCATTATTTTCAGATTGGATCTAACCCTCTAACTACAACTTACTTTGAAACGTTAAACAACTCAAATGTTGCCTAGTTTTGTGTTTCATTTCAGATTTGAAAGTCAGCCCAGGTCTAGGCAAAGGGTGGTGTGTTGCTTGGGGCTTTTTTCTACCCCTTTTTCTTCATAAAGCTTTTTGAGAGACCTGGGGGTGATTTTGAGGCTTAGGATTCAAAATCCAGTGAAACAGCAATTCTGCTTTCCTTTGTGGGCATAGTTTTTAATGCTTCATTTGAACTTCAAAATCAAAGCAAACCTCAGGCAATAATTTCCCAAATATTAGAAGTGAAGAGAGGGTTCATGTAAACATCTGTCAAGCAAAACAGCCAATTTTGTTCAGCCTGTGCTTTTGCATTGCTCTGTGAGGTGCTATTTTCTCGTGCAGTGTGGAGCTCTATCCCCCATCTCTCTGGTGCCCGTTAAAGCAGCACAACGATGTTGCTGACCCCAAGTCGTGCTGGAAAAGAGTTCCAACGCAACCTGGGGTGTCTTGGAAGTGACCCAGCGAGGGGACCGAGGCGATAGCGTGAAGTCAGGAAGGACCAAGAGACCACTGGAGCATCTGGGAGGCACGCTGCCGCAGGACATCAGCCTTGCAGCATTTATCGCAAGGTGTGATCCTTGCGGAGAGGATGGCAGAGGATGGGAGAGAAGCTTCTTTTTCTGGATTGCAGTTAGTGCTCAATTGTTTAGGCTGGTGCTGTTTGCAGTTCCCTTTGCCACTGAAAGGAAATCAAACCTAAAATGTGTACCTTAAATAAAGATAGGTAGATGCAGCCCACCATAATTACCTTCAAAGCATGTATTTTTTCCTGCTGCACATTGCTGCTATTACAGTTCTGGCTAAAAGGGCTTGCCTGAAGCAGCAGCACTTCTTTTTCATCTGCTGCTTTGTTCTCGAGGGATTTTCTGTAGTTGGCAGCCTTAGTGGAAGAAGATCAAATAGCTCAGGCAGCTTTCGTAGCAAGGTAGGTTGTCATTTAAATAAAATGATGCACATGTATGGTGTAAGTCAGCCTCCCTGCTGAGAGGGCATAACAAACAATTAAAGAGTAGTTTCCTCTGGGGATGAATGGCTTTCGGGGAACTATTCTAGTTCATACGTGAATTATATATGTATTACTAGGGACAAGTGATCTTGTAAAGTGAAAGAGCTGAGAAAAGCCTCTGACAACACTGTGTGTAACCACAAGGGAGCTTGGCTGTGTTTGCTGATGAGGGGCAGAATTTTTAGTGGACTGCAGTCAATAAAATGTGTTCAAGAAGCTAGAACAGCTATAGCTCCTAGCTGAACAGCAGAACACAAACTGATAAACTGTAAACTCAATAAAAGTAAAATAATATGTTTAATTTTAGTTTGAAGAGCAGAGCTAGATTACATCCAGTTTACTGCTTGGTGTGCTGCTGTCTGAACGGAATACAAACATGTGTGTGCACTGAAGGCATCAAAGCCAAAATCCAAAATTAGATGGAATTACATAGAAACATCACAGAGTAAACAAGTACATCTCTGATTTATTGAGAAAGGGATTAAAATGAGCGATAAGTTGGACAAAATAGAACAGAGGAATAAACTACTGTAACTGGGACTCATCTTCTGATAGCGAAGAAGTAAATTTTCCACAGGTGACTCCAGGAGCTACAATGTAATGTTGGGTCGTGGGCTTGTATGTATTGCAAGAAGAGAGGCAGATGAGGTTTTATACTTAAAACAGCTGACGGCTGCTAATGTGGTGACCTACTCAGTGGTATACCTACTGAATTAACAAACAGCGTGGGGTTCCTAAAAAAGTTGCTGGTGTCTTTTGGTGAATAGCTCTGACATGTGCTGCTATCAGAGGTGTGCAGAAAAAATCAAAAGGGAGGTCCCAAAAATATGTTTATAAAAATACAAATCCTGCAAAAGCTTTTCTGAAGTGCTCTTTGAAGTTGCATCTGTAGGAACAACAGAAGGGGACATTTAGTCCAGATTTGAACTGTAGATGAAAGGAAGTTAAAAAGTGATTTGACATTTTTAAGACATGAGTAGTATTAAGAAGCTTGACCCTGTATAAAAAGAAAGCTGTTGTTTCAATGATTGTGGACAAGACTGGAATTTTAAACTGATAAATGGAAATACTTTTTATACAGAACTTTAGTAAAATATAGTGCATTAACTTGTGCAGTTCTTTAGTACATTAAATCAAAAAGATCAGACACTCTACAGGACTCTGAGAGAAATGAATTACATGAACAAATATATATATATATAGTGTCATGAGGATTTTCATAGGAAGAGATATAATTTCCTGGAATATGAGCCACAAGACAATTACTGTGTGAAAACAGCAGAGGAAGAAACTTCCCTGAAAGACAGTTTATTCCCTAATATTGTGTATTATACAGTTCTCTGGGTCTTTACTACATAGTTTTGTTCACTGTGAGCTCCAAACCTCTGGGTTAGGTTACACTGTCAAGCAGCTTCTGTTTCTAGAAGCTAAGAAACAAACTGACAGTTGTATTAAATTCACCCAAGTTGAACAGTCTTCTCTCAGACACACCGCTTGCCTGATTAGCTTATCCCTTTGTGCTTTCTCATTACTTAATAGCTAAAAGTGGTTCTTTAAATGTTTTCACATGATTTCCATGTTTTGCAGCCCTGACATTGAAACATTGCATGTTAAATCTTTACATCAAATTTTATAAATACTGAATCACTAAGGATTGCCATAAATATAGCACTTATTGCTGGTACATGGTAATTAATGATGATGCTATTTTGGGATTAGTATTTAATCCCATCTGCCTGCCTGAAATCTTGTTGTTCATGGGAGCAATCAGCTCATCATTTCATTCTTACAGTTTTAATATAAAGAGGAACACAAATCACAAAAGATAAACACAAATATCTGCACTCTTAGATCTGACTTTAAAGTCTAAAGCTTTCATCTACCACAGAGCACTGTAGTCTTGCTACTGTTGCCCTTTTGCTGAACTCTTAGAGATGTTTTATTTTTATGGAAAGCTACTTGGCTTTACTTGCTTCCATGCGCCCTTACTTGCTTTCTTCTGATAGGCGCACTCTATGGCTTGCAGCACTTTGAAGTAACAGCAATTCAGCTCTTTCACAAATAATGTTAACTTTTCATTGTTTCCAGTTTTGTTAGCAAGCCCATTTTTTGTATTGTTTTCTCTGCTGTACTTATTGTTTGAAGTTTTCCATTGGTAAATAAAAACCCTGACACAAAATACCTAAAAGCACTTTTTTTTTGGTATAAAGTATATTTTATATGTTTATGTTATACATATGCAACAATGCCTACAGAGAGATCCTCACTTATGTCTAGTCTGAATTCTTGTGGGGTTTTTGTTTTGAGACTCTTCTCCAGAGAGGATGCTTCTCTCCTCCAGAGAGGAGACTATGAAATGTTGTCTTGAACAAGTACAAAACTGCTTTTTTCAACTGAAAGACTAGAAGCTGTAAAAGTCTCTAGTGAGATTACTTTTAATCACTGGTATGAACAACATGGAAATACACAACATTATTCCTGTATGAGCCTTACTTAGCTTTGTATATGATTATTGATCTTACAAATTCTTATTGATGAAATTAAGATGTGTAGAACACCGCGTGTGAGCACGGGGAAGGCTGATTTTGAGCATTGTTGAAGATTCAAGATATAGGCTTATAGAAAATATTCTCATATGACCTCTTCAAATATTTTTGATGTAGACTTTTTTGTTTGTTTTCATCCTGGGAAACTTCAGCCAACCTTCTCCAAAAGGATATGTTGCTCTTGTGTTACTCAAGAGTCACTTTTTACAGTATTGGAGTGAAAAATACTTTTAATTTAAGAAGTGAATTCAGGTTTCTAAGCATGCTGTGTGTACAGCAATTTACAATTACTGAAGTAGTTTAACAGACTGTATCTCTCAAAGAATGAGGAGCACTCACATTACAATGTGCAAGCTCACAAGTCAGGACCTGATAGCTTCCAAGCTGAAAAGCTTATAAAAAATGTGAAGTACTCTAATAATTTTAAATTACCCTATATTGCACATTTTCAGGTCTTTGATCACCTCCAAATTCAAGTGCTTATAAAACTGCTCCAATAATTTTAAATTGCTATGTGCAGCATGATTTAAAATTGTTAAAGTGCTTCAAAGTTTTTTAATAAGTACTTTAATTTAGAAGTGAGTTGAGCAATACTCCAGTATACCTTCAAGAGATTATTAAACTGATATAAAAATTTACCATCTGGAAAGAAAAATAAACTGTTTCCTTAAAAAAAAAGGGAAAAAAGAAGGGCGTGGAGGGAAGAGAGTGGGAAGGGGAGAAGGTATAAGAGAGAGCAATATGGTAGTGGTGGAGAATGCAACAATGAGGTGAAGAGCAACATACCCCCAGACCTCACAGAGTAATAGGGTCCCAGTTTTCCTTGCTGTGTGAGAGATGAGTTAATAGGAATTAAAACTTAGAGCAGCTGCCAAAACATGGCCAGGAGGCTCTTCTCAAAGTTATGACACCACCCTGAAGGTTAAGTCAAGAGGACAGTGACAAAGGAAAGGGATCTTTATGGTTTAGGAAGCGCACAACTAATAGATAAGGGATCTCTTAGGATATTTAACATCTAGGCTGATACTGAGCTGATATGCAGAAGCACATTTTTTCCTTTGTGTTCCTTGTGCTGTAGAGCTGTGTGGCACTCTTAAGTTGTAATTATTTGTGTAAAATAAACGATTTATTAACTTATTTCTGAAACAATGGTTGTAGGAAGAGCATTTCTGCTTAATAAAACACGCTTTCCATAACTGTGTTTTTTGCTTTTATTCCACCACAACTCAGCATTTTATCACATTTTTCGACTAGGAATTGGGAGCAAAGGTACAAACTCATTAAACACAGCAAATTAAAAATGTAATTTTCATCACAGTAATGAAATTTGTACTTGAGATGTTTCCTCAGCTGATGTAACAGCTTTTGGTTTTAATAATTTGCCTTGAATTTTGACTTTTTAATGATATGCCTAGTAGGAAGAGACTTTCCTATATGCTAAAAAAGCAAGAGAGGCAAAATATCAGACGATCTACTTGTAAACAACCAAACCAATCATATAGTTATCAGTTTAATATGAAATACTTATCCTAGCAGAGCACTTATGTGATAGCCTTAGCTGAATTACCTTGTATGAACATGTATTTTTCCTGGATATATCCTTGTTACTGATCCTCAGAGCCTTGTCCCGGCAGACATTTGACAAGTGAAGTCTGCGTTGAGATTTTTAAAATACCCACAAGAAAAAATATCCAGAGCTTTCTTCTTGCGGGATATCCAAGCAAAGGGTGGGCTTAGTTGGCCACAACGAGCCAGGAGGTGCTGGCAGGGGCACGGAGAGGACAAGAAGGGTGTTGGCGGCTGGGACTCAGAAGAAAGGGATGAAACAAGCTGCTATTTCTCCCTCTGTCCTCTTTCTCTTGTTGCTACAGGAAGGATGGTGCTTTGTTTGGTGGGAGTGTGCGCTGTGTTTTCAGCACTTGCTTTGACCTTTAATCAATATTGATTGATTCTGTGAAGACCTGAAGTCTCTGACCTCTGGCTGGCTTTGTAAAAGTACAATTAGAAGGTGCTAATGTCTTTCAGTTGCTGTAAACACCAGAAATACATGAGGGACAAAACCAAACAGTGCCTTCAAGCAGATGCGGTAACTTTGGCATTATTTGAAAGGCACACTGAGGTGGGTGCCATAAGGAAAGCTTTTTGTATTTCAGACTCAGGATACAGAAACGGGAATAGGAAATACATTGAAAAGGGACTAGGTATAACCTTAGAGAACTCCAAAGTGCTTTCAGAAATAACAAACAAGTGCAGAGCTCATGAGTTGTCAGAGGCTATCAACCTGCCTTCACAGGCTGATTTTAAATTGGGCTAGAGACAAAATTTCAAATCAGACTCTATCTGCTTTATTGTAGTGTGGCCCTGTCTTTGCTTCTCAGACACACAGAAACATGTTGATTGTCCTTTTTTCTACAGGAAACAATTCTTAGCGAACAAAAAAAATCTTTTCTTATGGCCATGAAATAAAGAGCACTGCAATAACTACCCCACTGATTAGTCATACACGGCTTTTAAAGAATTGAACAAAAAGATCAATACCCTGATTTCCTTTTCATCTGCCTGGACCATGAAGCATAGACCTCTTGCTTTGTTTTGTGGGTAATGAAGGAGGAAAGGCAGTGCTAGCAGAAAGAAAAGATTATCTCCCTGTGGTAAATACATTGATGTTACAGGCAGAGGCAGAGTACAGCATGGAGAGTAATGAGAAATTTGACTGCTTTCCTTCCCTTCCCTTCTTTCCAGCTTTAGTGTTGCTGCATCCCACAGTGAATTACCAGCTACAAAGAAAAGGAACTGTTTAGGGACTGGCAACTGAGAGCATTTACAATTAGCTGAATTGATTAACCTTTACAAATGCTGTTACTCTATGAGGGTTTTTTTTTCTTCCATACTAGATGAACAATATGCTTTGTTGATTAAACATACGCCTTTATGGTAACACTGATTTGTCTATGGCTTCCCCAGTCATAAAGCCTGCCTCTGTAATAGCTGCTGCATGCTCTTGTGAGGACTTGACACCTGAAATTGATTGGCATTGGAGACAAGAAACTGATTCAAGCATTGGAACAGGTTGCCTGGGGAAGTGTTTGAGTTATCATCCCCGGAGGTATTTAAAAGACTTGTAGATGTGGTGCTTGGAGACTTGGTTTAGTGGTGGACTTGGCAGTGCTAGGTTAACAGTTGGACTCAATGATCTTAGAAGTCTTTTCCAACCTAAACGATTCTATGATTCTATGATTATGTAAATAACTCTCCGTATCTGGAGCATCAGGAGTCATGCTGCAAAAAGCAGGAGAAGTAAATCTGCTTTCCAGCTGCTCCTTTAAAGCCTGGGCTGTGTCAAAACAAAGGGAGTTATCCTCCTCATTATATCTCACCTACCGTGCACAAGACACATTTTCTTGTCTAGCTGGGAAGACTGACAGTTAAATATGAAAAAATAAGGGACATTATTTGTAATAAATCTATGGCTTGGGTTATGGTATCTCATTTTGTGTACACCACGTAGAGATTTGACAATGACAAGATTCTGCTTTGTGTGTGATTTTAAATCTCTTTGAAAGCTGACTTTTGTGGTGGTGTGACTGGCAGTGGTTTGGCCTTCCTAAGAGAAAGGGCTCTGAGAGATCAGGTTCTTCTGGAAGCTGTGTATGGTGCCAGATGGACACCTTTCTAACCTTGCAAACCATGGAATTGCAGGAGGATGTGCACAAAATGCCACTTGGTATTTCACTCTTATTTTTTGGGGGAGAGTGTCTGGGGGACTCTTGTGATTGTGAAGGTAAATGACAGCACAGGCTGCTTCACTAAAAGTTCATTGCACTCTCCCCAGTGTTAGTGCTCACTGTACCTCGGAAAACTCTCCACTTTAAAAGAGTAGAAATTTAATTTCCCTGCCAGCTCAAGCTGAGGCTTCTTCTGTACAGAGACTTTGATCTATTCTAAATCATGCTGAATTACACATGTTGTTCTACCACTTGCTTTTCAGCTCAGCAGGGACTGAACAGAGAACACCAAACTCATTTCACTGAGGGCTGTAGGTGGGTTCACAAATGCTCTTCAATATGCAAAAAAAAAAAAAGGCACTATTCTTCATTCATGTGTAAAAATCATTAAGAATTAGGATTTTGGCAGCACGCCTCTTCCAGGTTTTTGACCAAAAACGTGGATTGCCAGTAAAAACTGAAGGCACACAGGACACGAAGAGGCTTAGATAAAGCATTCTTCTAAATGCAAAGAAACCGGTTTGAAGAGATCTATAATCTAACACATGCTAACAGGGAAGATGTAAATAGCACACACGTACATATAGTTTGTATATGGAGACATATGGGACCATGTGAATGTAATATATTAAACATATATCATCAAGTATTTAATGCTTAATATAAGAGAACTGATGTAATTCCATGGATCAGAGGAACAATGGTGGCACTCAGCCATTTTCTGAGTAGCTGCTGTGTTTTTAAAAATAAAAAATCAGGGAGCTGCTGTAGCAGAGTCTGTAGCATTCACAGCATGACAAACAAATTAGAAAACAGCAGATGCAGCACAAATTAAGATGTATTTAGCACAGCAGCCCATCAGATGTGTGAAAGTCTTTTGTATATCAGCTTTGCAAGGTTGATATATTGCACTTTAGACAGCTGATAATGAACCCTTCTAGCAATTAGAGGTGGAAATACTGAGGATTTGAAATTGTGCTGTTCCCAGTGGGGGGAGGGGAAAAAAAACCTAAAACCCTTAGTGAGAAATTTACTGCTTTGTGTGTGCGCACTGGGTAAAACAAAGCAAATGTTTCAGTTTATGCACAGCCACAGTTTGAATTTCTTTTTTCACATTTAATGCTCGTGTAATTATTATTTAATTTTATATGTCATTTAATAAATGTGTATTTCACTGTTGATGTTATGTGAGTTTTATGGCCAGTACAATGTCTCTTCTTTTATGTTGTACATTATTTAGTCATCTGATGGGAGGACAGTAATTTCAGTAATCTAGTCTTCGAACAGCAATAACCCTTTTAATGGTTTAAGTAATTTATTTATATCTTTAGAGTTTTATTGTATTTTGCTTTTTTCTCTAATGTTTCTGCTACACTTCCTCTTTTTGTCGCACTTACCACAACCCAAAGCACAGACTAAAAACCTTGATGGAAGTTTTGCATATATGAAGGTTGTGGTTTTGAAGCCCAAACTCAGTTCTGTGCTTGATCCTCCTAGATGCTGAGTGCTCTCAGCTCCAAGGAGATGTAATGGAAATGGAGAGTACTTAACAGCTCACATGCCTGAGCCCCCTGAGGAGAACAGCATATTACAGCAGATCTGTCTGCTATATAGATAATAATAGTTTCCATTTATATAGGGCCTTTCATCTGAGAATCTCAAAATGTGCTACAGATTATGGATGTGCTACAGCAGTGACACTGTTATGGTTGCACAGAGGTTTGAAACTGCAGGCGTTAAAGCTCTTTGTTACTCGTGAACAAAAGAATGTATCTTTGTGCATCCTTACAAGATTTACAATGATCACTTTTTACAAAAAGTACAAATGCCTTTTCTGTGAAATAACGTATCTATTTAGTGTGAATTATAGATCCTTAAAAATGGCCTTGTGTTTGTGTGTGTCTGCGCCTGTTTTTTTATTGTTATATGTGTGTATTCCCTGCTCTCAGATGCTGTGCTGCTTGAAGGTGAGTGCCTTTTGAAAAAAACCACCAGCAGCACTGGACATGGGCAACAGGGAAGCCCAAGCTGAAAGAACACGCTCTGTACTGCTGTCTGCGTAGTGGTGTTGATGGTGATCAGTGTTTTCTACAGAAAGAGCACCAGCTGGTCTCATCATTGGTATCACTAGAACAGCAATATTGTGAAAATGTTTTGAGGGTCTCAGTCCATAGCTTACTCTTATGCAATCAGAAGTCTGAGCTATAATTAGAAGAATTATCCAGACCTCTGCAGATGGAGCATGGGAGAGACTTTGTGAAAAGTGTGTTCTTGCATAACATAGGTAGTATAGCTGCCAGCACATTGCACTTGGAGATCATGGGGAAGACGTGAGAGGTCCCATACATGAGTGACAGGGCTCCTTTCCTGTCATTCAGCATTGCTCTTGCTTTCATAGTTAAGCCATGCAGCTGATGACCAAATGAAATAAATTGTTCTGTGATTTCTACTGTTGCTGATCATAGCAAAAACTTTCTATCCTTGCTTTGCATTTATGGACCATGAAAATATGAGAACTGCTGGCATAATGGTGGGAACCTGCCTGCCTCTGATGTGATACTAGACTGGTCCACTGCCAAAGAAAATCAGGTTTGACTGGTTGTATGTGTGTTTGTGTGTCTGTAGCTGCCTCAACACTGATCTTTTGGGCTCTGTTGGCTAATTCTTTGCATTTTCAGTGCCAATGCACTTCAGTGATTCTTCTCCCTTGTCCATAATGCACTTAGTATATGTACTTAGTAATAGCATATGTACTATTTTGAGAGACCAAATCTTTACCAAATCTTGATATGGAATGAAGCATTCTGTGTAGCTACAATAGGAAGTTTAGTTAACTTCCAGAAGCAGTATATTCCAAGGTTCTGCAAATGGAAAGGCTGATAAACCCTATCATTCCCTAGCATTTTTTTTTAGTACTCTTTCTATGAGGGGTGAGTAAAATACCTACTGTGGGCATTTGTCATAGGACCCGTTTAGATTAGAGCAAAAGGATCTTCCCATGAGCAACAGTAAAGCTGTGATCCTGTCTTGGCTTTCAAGCCACAGCTTTTGACCTTCATTTCAAAGCTGTATAATATTGGTAGTTATTAACAGTGATCACTTGCTATGATAGTTTTTAAATTAGACCAGATTGCCAGCCAAAGCACTATGATTGCATTTAATCAGGAAATGAAGATGATGCTCTCCGGGCAAATGAGTTACCTTTGCATTACTCTAAAGAGAAAAAACCAATCAGGCAGGATTCTGTCATTTCCAGCCTTGTGCTTATCTAGATCCAGAATAACAATAATGGCCAATACATAAAACATTGCTTAACAATTTTGATTTTATAAAGCCATGGTACAGACTTATTCCCTGATGCAGGCTAAGCATCACTGTGACAGAGGCCAACAAGGTTATTTTCTGGGTCACTGATAGTTCATTTTTTATACTTACCATTTTTTTCTGTTCACTGTGCTCTGAATGATCACCTTAATTTCATTTTTTATGGCAGGAATGTAAATAAGCTATGACAGGTGACTAGGTAATAGCCAATTAAACGATGGAGATTTTACCAATGGTATTATTCCTGATGTAGTCGTGATTATTATTGTTTTTTAAAAAGTATGTACTTATGTAAAAATAGATCATGCTTGTATAGACAAGTTTTCTCTACACAAAATAAGAGAATTTATGATTTTTTGGGGTTTTTTTTCCATCATTCTGCTTTACTCTAATTTGTAGAGTACTTGCAAAAATGCAAGGATCTTTGCTGATAAACAAAAAGACAGGATTTTCAATGAATAGCTTTAGGAAATACGGAGTTAGATGCAGGGCAGCTTCAGTGATGCAGAGTTTCTACCAGGAAACCAGAGTAAGGAAGAAGTATTTTGCTTTTCCTGTTTTGTCCTTCTTGCTATGAGCTGGGCTGGAGGATAGATTAGGGACATGTGAAATCACTAAGACCCTTGAGAAAGTATCAAGTACATGTAAATTTGTAAGTCAAGGGTTTTTCAGCAGTTTACCTTCCACTCTTACCTCAAAGAGAGGCATAATGAAAACTTTTTCCCAACTTTCCCTCTCACACCTACTCTGTCAATGTAGAAACATTTTTTCTTTTTATTACTAGTATCAGCTTCCAAAACATACTAATAATTTTAATTAAAATATGGTAAGCTTTAATTTGAGGAGTTTGCATATTTGTATTATGTCTATAATAGGTAAAATAGAGAAGGATGTGTGTGTGTGTGTGTGTGCAGTGTGATCAACAACATATTGGTATAAGCTGTCAAAAGAAGGCCCATCCTGTAACATTTCTAATGTATAGCCTCTTCCCTACCTAGAAAATGATAAGCCTTCCAAAGGGCCAGTGCTTCCCGTGAAGAAAACTCAACAGCCTATCCTCTCATCCTGATGAAAATGTAGACACTCAACACATTTTCCTCCACAATTGCAAATAGCTAATCATAATTAGGAACCCTGCTGTTGGGAAAACGGCTCACCCTGGCACTAAAAAAAAACCCACTGAAACTGTAATTTTCCTTTCTTGTATTCTCCAAATCTTTCTGAAGCACTGACTCAATTCCTACTAATTGTCTACAGTTTGCCTGAAAGTAACCCATGGACTCCTGCAGAAACAGCTCTTCCATTGACCCTTCAGTGCTCCCACCCCAACACTTTTTTCTGCTTTCCTACTGTAAATTAAGTGCTAATTGCATATTATGCATCATTCCTTCCTTCCTTCCTCCCTTTCTTTCTTATTCCAGCCTTTGGCATGAGACTTGTGCATCCATTTATTTCATTTATATCTTTCTCTTTTCCTCATAAAATGCTCCGATTGGTTTTGCTTACCTGAAAATTATTATCATTGCAAGCAGAATCTTCTAGTTAAAAATATGTCATTAAAGAAGAAATAATGATTAAGGTGTTTAAGAAGAATTAACAATCACTGGAAAGATAATAATGGTTTGAAGTGTAGCCAAAGACCGTTCACCCCTGCTGGGCAGTACGCTTTATGAAATACCCCATGCCAGTTCCAGTATTCAAATATAAGCATCTATTAAACATTTCCATTATATATTTCCCCCATTTCACATACCATCAGTTATAAGCCATGGAAACCTGTTTTGGCCTCTTGAGATAATTTTCTTCTAGAGATCTGTGCCCTGTGTGCTGGTCTGTTAAACTCTGTATCTCCAATCAGCCTGGAAGTGTGTGAGCCCTGAGCTGGGATATACACCTTAGATCTTTTATTAAGGATAGTATTTGCTTCTCTTTGAAGCAAATTTGATTTATGCCAAACTCCTTTTTTGCTTTTAAACAAATGTGGGGATGTAAGTGGGATGCCAGTGCCAGCTTGCCTTGTTTTCATGTTCCCTGTAAAAGATATTCCTTCTCTAGCAGGGGGAGGGGACACAATAAACTGAATGCTATGATTTTTTTTTCTAGCCATCTGCATTTCTGTGACATTCCATTGAATTTGATTGGCATGCCATTAGCTTTATACTGTTTAAGAGAAATTCCTGCAGTATTTCTAGTGCATCCAAATAATTGAAAGACATGTCATGCAACATCTTCTTTTAATGACATGCATCACCATTCAGTACTATTGTAATGACATCTCTCCCGTTTCAGATGTCTAAACCAATATCTGTGATTTTCCAGTATCTCCCTGTATTGTGGTGTAGAGAACCAAGGGTTTTTAAATTATCTGAACCTTAGTGCTACTTGACAGAGGATGGTTTATTTTGTTTTGTTTTTTTTCTTTTTTTTTTTTTTTTGTAATGACATTTAACAGAAACCTTCAAAAACAAGCTAGTTTGAAATTTAAAAAACTTAAGTGCTCTCTTTATTTAAATTGCATCATTAATGCATATTTTTATGCCAAACCCAAGGAGTTAAGATGAAAACAGGAAATTCATTTAGTTCTGTCAGTTTACTATATGAGATCCCAGTATTAAGATTTTGTATGGGCACAAAAGCATAGCAGTTGCCTTCTCAGATACTAAACAGTTTTAGGAATCCTATTTTAAAATGGGAGATAACCAAAATTTCCAGCTGTTTGGCAGAGAAAGCTGTATTTCTGTTCACTATTACCTGGCTGCTAACATTATTGATGATTACTGCTTTCCAAATTTTTACTGCTGACCTCAAGTGTCTATTTTTGGCCCCCTAATATTCAGAGGGAGGAACAACATAGGTGTAGACACACTGTATGCTGTGTATACATACACACAATCTCACACATACAAGAAACAGATAATTAGATTGATTGATTGACAGATGGATGCATACCCACTATACTTTCCACAAAAAGGAAAGATTAAAACAGAGACTGCATGCAAATTCCCAGAACAGGACTTCACTTACAAATGTTCTTGATACTTTAGTTGATGAAACTTATCTTAAAACCTGAAAAGTAAACAAAAATCTTGTTTCAAGAGCAGATTTTCATGAACTGACTTGTGCCTCATAGGTTAATTAGTATTCTAGGTTAGAATTTCTATTGTAAAAAAGAGAAATAGGGGAAACTTTTAAAATTAATGATCATTTAAGTTTAATTTTTAAAGGAAGTTTTAGCTTTGTTTTAGATGCTATGGATGCCGCACATTTTGTAAAAGTCATTTTGCAAAACAGTTCAGGATATTATGAATAAACACCTTGGAATTCAGGGATCTGAAAAGATTTTTCTTAGAAGTGTAGTACTCATGAAATGGAAAAGATTTAGATTTTACTTTTTTATTTTGGGTTTATTGTTTTTTCATGTGCAGTTTGTCAAAAAGAGCATTCCTTTAGAAATTCTGTGCTTGTTAAGAGATGGCTCTGGGAGAAATGTGATCAGAAGCAAAGTAAATTGGAAGGACTGCTAGTAAAAAACTGTTGATTGTAATTTGTGTCTTGTTCACTGTTGTATTTTTCAGGGCAGAATGAAGCAATTAACAAAATATTCTGCTAGAACACTCTGACACGTGACAGGAAGCTGCTTGCATATGTCATCACGTTTTCTAACGCCTCCCTCATTTCATATTTGCAATTGACATCAAATTGTGTTTTCTATTAAAGCATAGGACGTTGACAAAATACTATTTCTGATAACCACTCTGCAACATTGTGATAAGCAGTTTAACCTCCTCTCTTTTGATATGTATGGAGCAGTGCTGCTTACCTGTTTGTTATGGGACTTTGTGCTCTCCAGTGAATGCCACAGGTACATATCCTTTAGTATTAGCTTTTGAATTAATATCTCAGATTAGCTAAAACAAGTGTAAAAATTAATGTAGCCAGACAGGTCCCTATTGGTTATGCTTAAAAGGACACAGGAGTGTAATTTATTTTTTCTGTTGTTCATTGTAGTTTATGCACATCCTTTGCATCACACTCTATATGTTTGCCTGAGCATTTTGTAGCAAAATGCTCATTTTAGAGACTCCTGTTATAAGATAAGACACTTTCAATCTCACGGAATGAGATTTTTAGGAGATAGACTATTAGTATACTTAAAGCAAAGAATAAAAGTCAGCATGTGCCATATCAGTACCTGCTTTATTTATTTATTAATTTTAAGGAGGCCAGTATTGTGTCCTTCACTTACAAATGCATAAACATATATCTGCCACTTTTTACTAATTTTCTAAGGGAAGTGGCTAAAGTATAAGGTCTGAGGACTGATTTTAAGTATCTGACATTAACAGATGCAATTGATGTTGTCAACAAGGCCAACATCATTGAAGTTATTCTGAAATATACTGATGCTATCAGAAATTTAAGTCTTTTTAAATTCTAAGGCAATTCTACCATGTATTCTTGTTTCAACTTTCACTCTACCCATAAGCATTTTTAAAATGGGCCCCAAATGAAATACAGTAGCTTACGTCTGACTCAGTCTGGAGTGAGAGCATTCAGGGGGAACTGATCATAGAAGTCACCTTCTGCTTGTGGACAAATTGTATTACAGCAACATCCACATGGGTTTCTTTTTCAGCTTCTTTGAAGAAAGAGGGTCAAGGGTTTTTCAGGGCAAGAAAGCGGCATGCTGGCAGGACATTCAATGTGCTTCATGTACTGTTTATTCAATGCAAAATCATGATCTGTTCCTGGAAGGGAAATAAAAATTCAGGATTCTCATCCTAGCAAACTTCTTTCATCCCTGCTCTGTGGAGTGAAGCACTTTCCTGTGTTTTCTGTCTCTTCATGAGTCTTACAGACTTTTATGCATAAACCAGCATGTTCTGGTTCTTAGGACAGTCAGCTGGGCATATGGGTGCTGTGGGTTTAAATTCCTCATGCTGAAGTGACAATCAAATTTTGGTCTCCTGTTTCTGGGTGAGAGTTTGATAGTTACAGCAATTACAGAAAATAAAAGTGTGGGAGGAAACATTAGTTTTATTTTTGTAAAAAGCTGGCAGTGACAGCTGTGCTTTGGGCTGAACTTGGCTGTCACTGAGGGGGAAGGTATGCTCTGCACGGCTTATAAGCACAGGGACATCTGATTTGTTAGTCAAACTTGACATTAAAGGAGAAAAAAGCACTGAAAATGTCTGCTTAGTTATAGGTGGATTAAATAGTCTTTTCTGAAGGGGAAGGAGCGAAGGACTCTCACAAAAGAAAACACTTGCCGCGGACACCAGCATATCAAGCATTGCCAAGTAACTAAAGGAGGCCACATAAATGGAGGGAATGTGCCTGGTCAGGCCAATCAATAATGGTGGTCTTGAAGCCTGGAACAATTTAGAAAAGCTCATGTTCTTGGCTACTGCAGCTTCCTTGCCTTGGTGGTTGGTGGCAAGGAGTAGCAGCAGAGGGGGTATTAGTGCCCCCTGCTCTCACCTTATTAGGTTTCTGAGTTTGATTTCAAGCGAAATATATAGTAAGAACTTACCTTTTTACGTCTGAACACCTGCGAATCTGTCTGCTAGCTTTTCGATCTGCTTTTTTTACAGAATGTTATATCCCAAACAAGCATATTAGAAGGGAAAAAAGAAATAAACATTAAAGGCTAATGCTAGTTCCCATTCCACTTTCTCTTTTAATTTGCTTCTACTTTATACTTTACATACACTTTACGTACATCATATAAGGAAAGTATTTTAAAGAGATGTTGATAAACTGGAGGTAACTTGAAGGCAGGCAAGCATGATGTGAAAGGGCTTGGAGAACTGACAGTTCAAGAAAGAGGGACAGAAGAAAAAAGCAGCTCAGGGGAGAAACATGGATTAGGGAGTGTCACAAGGCTGCTGGTGAGAAGGAGGGGAGGAACTCTTAAACACAGTGCCAGAATGTGAAAATCTGCACAGGAAAATGTACTTTCCATCAGACAAAGAGTAAGAGAGCCAGCTAAAATTTATTGTAATCTTCTGAGGTCAACATGGAAGCATCGGAGTTGCTGATACTGAAAAAATAGGCTAGACAGATAAAGTATTTGAGGAAATTCAGTAGTGACAATCCAAACTCAGATGAACTATAAGTCCATTTCACCTCTTCTATCTAGGATTAAATATATTTTTGAGCATGGTAGATGGAAAGCTGTGAAAAGCTTGTGTGAGGCTCCTTAGTTGACTTTTTTTAATACTTTAGAACTGTGTCTAACCAAGGTATCCCCAAAAAGCATGATGATAATAAATACTGAAATAATGGATAAAAAAGATTACCCTAAATAGTCCCATTCAGTAGTGGGAATGCTAGTGTTTTATTTCAGAATTAGAAAAGAAGGAGGTATTTCTAAAGTAGCTGTTCTAAAATTCAACTCTAGTAAGGTATCACCGCTAGAGAAAACAAGTTACCACAGGTATAGCATGTCAATGACATTTTCCCTTCAAGTCACTTTAAATTATAAGTAAGACTTTTGCAGTTTTAAAAGGTGGAACATTAATTCATGAGGGTATTTTTTCCCTAAGAGTTTTGCACAGGCAAAATCAATAGTTCCCATGACATTCAACTTTATTATAATAAACCCATGATTTTTAAAATATTTTTTTATTATGTTGATATATTTCAATACTCCATTTTGATCTATGTCATGACAGCATCAGGGTAGAAAGAGCTCGATCTTGCAATGATTATTTAGAACCTTATGCAGATTAAGAAAGCCAAGTGAAGAAAAGGTCACTGTAAATTTTTCCTTGCTATGGTAAAATATTCCAGGTTGTATATTTCTCACATCAAGTGCAAACATGTGTGTGTTTCATTTTTTTTTTTTTATAAACTGTACAGACACTAGTTCCTGAATGTAGAGATAAACTGAACAAGAGAACTCTATGTTTTGAGGTTGTTCAGACCATCTAGCTTTAGGACTTGCTCCCTAGGCCCCTGTCAAGCCAATGTCTGGAGCAAAAACTGAGTTTTTTTACATTGCCCTGTCAAAGAGCTTCATTCCCACTGTTGACTACAGCCAAAACCTCTGACCTTGGGCTGAAAATCAGGTCCCCAGAGCTGTGGGATGTGAATGTCCACTGTGTGCTGTTGAGAGCTGATGTGTAAAATGACAAGAGAAAGAGTTTAAAAAGAAAAGCCAAGGATTTCATAATAATGAAAATCTGCAGTTACAGAAGGAACAAATATAGAAAGTGCAGCTCGGTTGTGATAATTTCTGCAGGATTCAGAGTGTATAATGTGGCAAGACTGGAACATTGTCTTGTTCCTTTGCATGAAGGAGAAGAAAAAAGGTGTCAAAGCAATGCAAATTAAATTATTTTGGTTATTAGATTCAAACATGAATTAGAATTTTTCTTTTGCCCCAGCCCAAAAATTCTGATTGGAACATGCTCCAATTCATAGTATGCACATGTGAATGAGAAAGGAGCTGAAATCCCAATATTTGATTTCCTAGCTGGCTTTTACATCTTTAATGGGTAAAGGTGAATTTGATATTTGGGTATTTGTGGGCATTATTCTTTAGCAATGTTAGTCAGAATTTATTCTCTGAAGTGAAATGGTGAGTGGTTTTTATTTGTGTTATTTTTAGACAATGATGGCAGAGGTGTGACTGTCCGGTTTGCTCACACTCCTGGTGTGCCCTAGAACACTGTGATCTTGAACTAGTAGGTCTGAGCATTTGTGGCCTAACTGTTAATTGCTCTGTGGCTACTGTCAAGTCATAATATTTTCATTGAGCTAGCCTAGTGAATAGAAGTGCAGCTGTTTTTTTTCCAAAATAATTGGATTTTCTGATTTTACATAATTAAATTCAAGGTAGGCTATTTGATAGGCTATCAGTATTTTCCAGTGAAGTACATTTTCTATAGATTGTCTGTTATCTAGGAAAAAAATATACTTCATTGTGAAATCTTTTTTCTTGAGATATTAAACATTGATTTATTGATAAGGGTTCTTTTCTGTATCAAAAAATCCTTCTGGGATAAATGGCTTCAAGTCAGAGAATGTAGAGTTAGTAAAAGCTATCAAAACTATTACCTGACTTTATTGTTTGCCACATTTTATTTCAATATTCACAACTGGGGAGTTTGAAATATCTTTATTGAGTGCAACTGACTAGTAATTAATCTTTCAACCCTCAAATATTAGTCATTTTTCACAGCATTTTATCAAGGTCATCATAACTCCATATTGCAGGTGCTAACACTTATAACTTGTGACTTTTATGAATTTTAAAGATATGTAAGAAAATAAGCATTTTAACTGCTCATCATTCAGCAAAATTGCAGATGAAATTACAGGCTGGAAGAAGAGAATGGTGGCAATAAGTCCTGACTGAATAAAAGTAGTTGTAGGTGTGAGTCTCATAACTCCATTCCCTTGAACCTCAGTGAAAGAGAAAGAATGAAAAAGCAGATTTGCTACCACAACTAAATGCTTCCCCCTGGCACGTTTCAAAGGTATGGCTAGTGGTCTTGAGTACATTGATCTGTGGCATCAGGAAGAGCTGAATTTTCTAGACAACCATAGGTAGGGTGAAGCTCATACTACTAAGCAAAAGGCTAGTGTTGAGAATGACTCTACAACCATTTTTAGATTTTGAACTGAATGTAGTCCATCAGTGAAAGGATGCCTATGACAGCCAGGAATTTTTCATAGCTAAGGGTAGGGTTTTTTTTATTTGTCTACCAGCACCATCTCCATCTTGCTTGTGTTTGTCTTCATCCAGATGTTAACTGATATGTTCATCTCCTACCATTGATGATAATAGACTGACCAATAGAAAATATTATTCTGTAAAGAGCATGGACATCTATCTGTATAGGACTTGTGTTCAGGTTTTTCTGATAGCTGTTTATAGGTCTTGATCAGGACCAGATGAAGCCAAAATATTACAGACCTGTGCATAGAGAGATTCTAAGGCAACTGATGTCTCAGAAAGTAGTAGCTAAATTCTTGCATGCCATCCCTTTCAGGCATACTTTTTAGCAGAGGTTGTTTGTCCTAGGCTGCTACATTCTTGAATAGTTTGGAGTCACTGCATATAATACAGACCTCAAGGACTGGCACTCAGTGACTGAGCATCTCTTCATTTATTGTTCTGACACCTATCATAAGCATTATATATTCATATCCTCACTAACTTCTCATTTGTTGTGCTTTAACCCTAGCCGGCAACTAAGCCCCACGCAGCCACTTGCTCACTCCCCCCACAGTGGGATGGGGGAGAGGGTCAGAAAAAGTGAGAAAACGTGGGCTGAAATAAAGACAGTTTAATAAAGTAAAAGCCATGCATGCAAGCAAAGCAACACAAGGAGTTAATTCACCACTCCCCAAGGGCAGACAGGTGCTCAGCCATCCCCAAGGAAGCCGGGCTCCATCACGTAACGTGTAATGGTTACTTGGGAAGACAAATGTCATCACTCTGAAAGTCCACCCCTTCCTTCTTTCCCCAGCTTTATCTGCTGAGTGTGATGCCATATGGTATGGAATATCCCTCAGATCAGTTGGGATCAGCTGCCCTGGCTGTGTCCCCTCCCAGCTTCTTGTTCCCCCCCAGCCTACTCATTGGTGGGGTGGGTGAGGGGCAGAAAAGCCACTGGCTCTGTGCAAGCACTGCTCAGCAGTAACTAACACATCCCTGTGTTGTCAACCCTGTTTCCAGTACAAATCCAAAAAAGAGCCGCATACCATCTACTGTGGAGAAAATTAACTGTATCCCAGCCAAAACCAGCACATCATTTTATGAATGCAATTAATGATATTCATGTCTGTCAACTCTTAGATTAGGTAGATGTTGGTTCAAAGGAAGATGAAAGCCAAAATTTGCCTGACTACAAAGGATGTATTGCATTGTATTGCAGAAAAGAGGGAGAAACTAGCTAGTTAAATATATTGGATCACTACATACATTTGTCTCTTTGATGGTGAAATGGGGAATGATCACCTATTTCTAACAGACATATAACATGTTTATTAAAATAAACATAATAAACACATTAGAATGTGTTTCTGCAGGTATGCAAGTGTTTAGTAAGGGAAATAGAAGTTCACCAGCAAACAAGCTCTGCTGTAATCTTTTTGTATTTGTTACCACCTTTACAACAGAAGAAAAAACCCTCTGTCCTTTTAGGTACGTAACTGTTTGACAGACAACAGTTTATATTGAGCTAGCTGGAAAAGTTGAACTAATGCAATCCAAATTTTAACTATTTTAGTCTTGCAAGGGGAAATGACATACATGAATCAAAGCTAGTCCTGTCAGCAGTAAATCAAATTACTTATTGTACCTTACAATTCTAAATTACTCACACAGCACAAGCTACACTAATCCTACATATATTCAACAACTTGAATAGAAAAAAAATATTTTTGCCTGAAAGAATGTAGAATATTCCTTAAAATAAAGCAATGCTTACATTGCATCAGGGCTGATGCATAAAAGATTGCATCAGAGTGTTTTTCATACACTGGTATGTAGTATCTGACACTTGAGATGAGAGCCAGCATCCTTCAAGATCTCTATTCAGACTTTTCTGAGTTTCCTACTAGTGGAATTGTAAAGCATAATTTCAACTGTGATTTAAAGCAAAACCCAGCTGCAGTACGTAGTTAAGTCAATACTCACATGCAAGTGGTGGCTGCACATTTCTAGTTCATCTCAGAGTAGCAGAATTACAAACCCAATTTGTTTATGTAAATCTGAAGTGGTTCATAGAATCACAGAATTGTTTACTTTGGAACAGATTTTTAAAGATCACCTAGTCCAACCTCCTGCCATGGGCAGGAACATCTTTCACTAGATCAGGTTTCTCAAAGTCCCATGCAGCCTGACCTTGAACACTTCCAAGTGTATAAGGTATAAGGCATCCACAGATTCTCTGGGCAACCTGTTCCTGTGTCTCACCACCCTCTTTGTAAAAAAATTCTTCCTTAATCAAATCTAAACCTACCCTCTTTCAGTTTAAAACCACTGCCTGTTTTCCTGTCACTACAGGTCTTGGTAAAAAGTCCCTCTCCATCTTTCTTATTCTTCCCCTTTATCTATTGAAAGGCTGCAATAAGGTCTCCCTATAGCCTTCTCTTCTCCAGGCTGAACCAGCCTAACTCTCTTAGCCTTTCCTTACAGAAGAGGTGTTCCAGCCTTCTCATCATTTTTGTGGCCCCCCTCTGGACTCACTCCAACAGCTCTGTCTTTCTTGTGCTGGGGGCTCCTGAGCTCCGGGTGGAGTCTCATGAGAGCAGAGCAGAGAGGGAGAATCACCTCCCTCGGCCTGCTGGCCACCCTTTCTATGCAGCCCAGGATATGACTGGCTTTCTGGGCTGCAAGCAGACATTGCTGGCTCATGTCCAATTTTTCATCTACTACAATTCCCAAGTCCTTCTCTGCTTTCAATCCCTTCACCCCCCATCCTGCACTGATACTAGGGATTGTACTGACCCTGGTGCAGGATTGGCTTTGTTGAACTTCAGGAGGATTGCATGGGCCTACTCCTCAAGCCTGTCGAGTTCCACCTGGATGGCTTCCCTTCCCTCTAGGGAATGAACCGCACCACTCAGCTTTGTGTCATCTGTAAACTTGTTTAGGAAGCACTCAATTGCACTATGTTGAGGATGAAGATATTAAATAATATTGGTTCTAGTAGGGAGCCTTGAGGGACATCACTTGTTACTGGTATCTGCTTGCACATTGAGCCATCGGCAGTAACTTTTGGAGGCAGCTGTCATCCAATTCCTTATCTACCTACCAGTCCATTCATCAAGCGCACATCTCTCCATTTATCAGCAAGAATGTTGCATATGTTATCAAATGCCTTAGGTAGGTGACAACTGTAGCTCTTCCCTGGTCCACTGAGGCAGTCACTCCATCATAGAACGTCACTAGGTTAATCAGTTTATGCATTTAAATCCAACATTGCCTATACTGATTATAAGGTTAAGGTAGACAACATACTATTAAGATATTTACCTTAAGTCTCTGTGCCAGAGAAACAGAAATGAGATGTGTTTGGTTACTGAGGTATCCATGAGAAATAGCAGTATTTCTCACATGCTGTTTTGAAAGGTACCCTTTGTGTTATCTGTAGGGCCAGACTGTGCAGGAACCTGGCATACTCATCCCTCATGAGGTAGGAAGCATCCTCTACATATTTTTGTACTTTTTATGCCTGGGAATGGCATGGTAACAGTGACACCTGCTCAGAAGCAGTTCTCATTCGTTGTGGTTCCGCATGTGATTTGGGGTTGACTTAGAATGAAATACAAGCATAAAACTTGTAAATCAAAAGGACAGAAAAATTGCAAGGAAGTAATATTTAAAATTAAAAACTATCTCTGGTGTTTCAAGCTTTTGAAACTTACCAAAAAATAGAGGGAAGTTAAAAGCATTTTGTAGGTCACACAGGAGACAAATGGTACTGCTTTTCCTGCCCTCTTTTTTTGATTAGACATGTAATAAATTTGTGGGCCACTTCTGAATTTCTTCTCTGAAGTAAGCTGGGGGTGGTAGGTGTTTCTGGAGGGATTCCAGTGTGGTTTTGGAGTGTTGTGTTCCATTTTGCACAAAAATCTCCCTTTATGCCTATCTCCACCTGAGACTCTCAGTATCTATATATACTCAGACTAACTGAATGTACTTCATGCTTCATATTGCTTAATTAGAGAGGAGAAACATTAGCTTAGTCACAGATACTCATTGATGTCTGAAGATTTTATAAATTTCCCCTCCCCCCACCCCGGTCACCTCAAATGTTGTGTTTTCCTTAAAGTTGAAATATTGTAAATAATATTTTAATATATTTTCCTGAATAAGAAAATAATTATATTACAGACATGTAAATTTTTCTGAAATACAAAACCTAGTTTGAGATTTGATGCCATGGTCATTAATGATATATAATAATGTTGTAAATGAGATAACTATAACGTTAGATTCTCTGGGCAAGGTTAATAGATTCAGTGCAACTCTACCAAGATATTGTTGCTGACATTTCCCCATTTCTTTCAGAAAAGCCTTTATAAACCCTCAACTTGTAAATTGGACGGATTAAGTCCCGGTGGAGAAAGCCTTAGATTTAGTGTTTTTAATTTCCTAAGTTACTGAGTAGGAACCAAGTTCATAACTATAGCCAAATATGACTAGGGTACTCTATCAGTTTTCTTGGTTATTCCCAGCCAACATCTTTCTTAATAAAAGAAACCTACCAATATTGCTAACAAATGTTAACTTATAATGTGCCCAAAACTGTGTGCAAAGTTGGACTGAATTTATTTGTTTATTTATTTTCTGATTCCTGGAAATGCCTTAATATGGGACCTTCTTTCTTTATTTCTCATCAGTTTTCATAGCATAGAATTTATTTCTATAATAGAATGTATGTGTTGGAAAATTTCCCCAGCCTCTTGCTTTTCAATATACATGGCTCAAACTGTACTAACATCCTTGAAGGTCTCCTGGTTAGTTTGGTCTGTGATTAAAACACGGAGACACTGTGCTTTCTTTAATGTCTTCTAAAAGAAAGACAATACCTAGAGCTAAAATATGCAGGCAGATTTTACAAGTAATCTCATAGGCTAATGCAGAAATGTGATAACTTCCAGAAGGCTACCATCAAGACTTAAGAAATTCCTTTCTTCTCCATAGAGAATCAAAGTATTTTGATGGTGCAACCTCATTTGCAGGGTATTTATTGCTTTGCAGTACAGGTAAGCATGGTCTCTCTCATTCACGTTGCATAGCTGTGTGTCCTTCTTGGATCCTGCACTCCATTTCTTTACACATGCTTATGTTACTTATAAGAGTGGAACAGGGATGTTTCTAGGCAGAAACATGAAGTCAAGATATTCACCCATTTAAAATATTATATAGAATTTCATATGGTGTTACTATTAATTTAATTTTTAGCTTCAGATTAGCTTTCAGTTCTGGGGCACCTACTAGACATTTCAGGAGATCTAATTTTCCTGACTACATTATTTTATAAGCAATCTACTTCATCACAAGGAAATATTAAAAACTATCTGCATTTTTAACACAAAGGTAATCTGTCCTTTGGAGATATTTCACATACAAAGATTAATAATTTACATGTGTTGCTATAGCAACTATATATCAAAGTACAATAAGTCTAGACTGCGCTATTCATGCCCTTTGAAACGAAAATCAAATGTAAATATCAAGTTTTTGATTCAAGCTGCCTGGAATAATTTACTAAAAATTAAAACACTAGTAGTTTTTTCTTCCCTGGACTGTCTGCTTTTAGAATGAATTTTAAAGCCTCACAGCATACCCATGGTTTTCCCAGTGTGAGTTAACATGTTATGCTCTTAGACTTTTTCTATAGGCATCCCTTATGTGCCTGTTTAAAGTAATTCTGATTGAACAGCGACAGGAAAAATATTCATTAATATAATAATAAACTATTTCTTAATCAATAATAGACACAATTGGTTTTCATTTACCTCTCAGACAGGTGGGTACAAAATATCCTTGAAAATAATTTGTGTCCCTTTATCACTTCATTATTTTTAGAGAAAGAAAGAGAGAAAGACTAAAAGAAATCAATGCCTTTAGACAGCTCTGTAGCCTCAAGTGATGCTGATAGCTTGGTTTAAAAGAAGGACTCACTGGGTAAGAGTCTGATGTGTGGTGTACCACTTCCTTCTTACAGTTCACTAAGTGCTTTTTCTGCATTTAAAAAATGAAAAGGAAAGTGGTGTGAAATCTATTTCTTATTCATTTATACTATTTTTGAAAGGTATGACAAGCATTGTTGGTTATCATTAAATAGGCCAAAACCAGAGGAAGTGTCTGTAATGCATTTTGAGCACTACATAGTAATTACTTGTTGCATCATCAAAGGTATGAAATGATCCACATGAGAGCTATGATTCCTGAGCTTAGAAAAATATCTGTCCACAGAGTGAGGAAGAGTGGAAGAGATTAAGACGTAATGTCAATTCATAAGTGGCATAGAAAAAGTGAATAAGGAATGTCTATATCTTCTCCCAGTATGAAAATAAGGGGGCATCAAATGAGGTAGCAGACAGTGCATTCAAAATAAGAAAGGAGGTAGTTTTTCAGTAAATACGTGAAGTTCTTTCCACAAAATACATGAATGCTTGAAGTTTACAAGGGTTCAAAAAGCAATCAAGCTATAAATGGGAAAAACCTAGCGTGTGTTTTTAAACACGGAGATGGCTCAGAAGGTGCTGCAGCTAAAAATAGTGAAGACTGGGAGTGATTCTGGAGAAGTTTTGGGTTTGTTTTTTTTTTTGTAAGAGCTCTGTTTCTTACAAAAAAAATCCTTAGGTATTCCTTATTGGCCAGTCTCAGAGAAAGGGTTACTGGGCAGGATAGATATTTTGTGTGACGTTGTAATGTGGTGGTTTTTTTTCTGTTTATTATGTCAAGCAGTGGTAAAAATGAGAGAAGAGAAGAAAAAAAGAAGAAGGATTTAAAATTATTTTAAAAGGAAGTTTGCGCCTTCTGTCAGCACCTTATACTATCAACTTAACAAACATTTGTACATTAATTTCTCCAGGAGCTTGTGTTTTGTGTTTTTGACCTCCATAAAGTCCAGAACAGACTCTGTACTGCTATAAAAATAGTGGGAAGCTTAGGACTTCTTCTTTCAGAAATGTTGAAATATTGGATGCAATTTCCTGTGTCCTGAAGACCTAGTCAGCGGAACATTAATCACATATAGTGCAAAATGTATTCAGCATGTCTTCTTTATCTGTTTCTTCTCCTGCAAAAGGAGAGAAGTTGGTGAAGTAGTTGACTTCCAGTTGGAAATTTGGAATGAGTGGCCAAAACCGGGCATTTTCTAGCCGCTCATACATACTAAATCTATGAGCAATAGCAAGTTAGACCCACATGTCTCATGTGTTTAATTTCATGAGCTGGAAAGGGTGAGAGCTCCAGGGAGCACACCACCTTTATGTAGATAAAATGAGAAGACATATACCTTTGTACTTTGCCTTGTCTTCTCCTTACTTTAGTCTTTTGTTCTAGCTTGAGAAAAATGTGATTGAAATTTTAAGGATGAAAAATTACACCCCAGTTACAAAAGTGTGTACTTGTAGGTTTGGATTCTTTTAAATCAAAGATATTTGAATTTATTGGTAAAAGCTTTAGGATAAAAGGTATTTCCATATGAAAACAGTTTGGCTTATGATCTAAAGTCAAATTTCAGTTGAATTCACTGCTTAAAAATTACTTCAGATAGTCCACTGCTGCTTAATTAAGGATACAGGGTCAGTTTAGGTCGGTGTAAAGGCATAGGTGTACATGGGAGTACAGTGAAGTTTCTACTGCCATAGTTAATGCTGTACCTGGTTTATAGGTAGCTTGAGAGCTTCACTCTTCCAAGTAAGACCCAACTGCCATCTATCAGAAATGCTAAATAAATCTGTAGAGGAGACAAACCTCAAATGTTTCAGTCTTTTATTTAGGAAAAAATATATCTGCAGTAGATTTTCTTTAAATTATTTAAGAATTTTTTCTTTCTTCCACATATTTAATTCTTTCCAGGCTTGGAAGGCTTTGAGTACTGCATATTAAAAATATCTTTCTTCACTGGAGTCTTGCTCTTAATAACTAACTAACTAAATAAAAATCATATGTTGTTTGTGAACAAGACCCATGGTGGATAGCTAAGATTTTAAATATTTAAACCTGTTCCACTTACAGCATACTCTATATTCTTCTTCCTTCCCAGCAGTGAACACAAGACTGCACAAGTGCATCTCTACTCTTGTTTTAGGCTATCATTGTCTTCAAAGAAAATAACATCAAAATAACAATAATAAAAATAAAAGGTTTTGGGACAATAAGTCCTCTAGTAACCTTCTTTTTAATTCCATGGTGGAATTGTTCATAATTAATTATTTATATAAGTATTTTAAATGGATATTTCAACAGTTGTTTCGAGGACACCTATATATACATAGATGTTGAACTGTCCATCATTTCTAGGTGTGTAGTTATTTCAAAATACAGCAAGGTTTTCTCCTTGCCTGAGTTGATCTATTAGTGGTCTGAAATTATAATCTGAAGTTCAGTACAAGAATTTATACTAACAAAGCAGTCATATAAAACCTGTGAAGTTAGGCAAAATCTTCCATGAGTCCCGTTAGACTGAGTGTGCAAGCACAGGTACACAAAGGGGAAATAAGAATCATGGCCTTTTCATATCTCTGTCTTTTATGGCAAAAGTGTTTTTTAAAGTAAGTCTGGAATGGGCAGAGAATATATTTTAGAAAGTGTTCCCCCCCCTTCCTGAACTTTTGAATTATTTTTTAAAATGTAAATTTAGTTATATCAGTAAATTAATTCCCAGAGAAATCAGTTTAGCAAGAATTAATTTGTCCTTGTAAATGTTTGTCTAGTCCCATTGACAGAAATGTGGTATTGAATAAGAGAATTCTAGCTGTATATGTATATGAATATACAAATAAGAATAAAAGCTGGACTGGAAAAGAGGCAATAAATGAAAAGCCCTAGACTGTCCATATAGCTGAAAACACATAAGACACTCCCTTCAGATGATGTATCAGTGTTAAAGAGTAGCTAATGAAAAAGCCTTTCCTCTGCATCTTCCAAAGGTGTGGGCTGACGGTCTGACCTTGAAAAGACAGATGCAGGAGTTCCCATGTAAATATATCCCAAAAAATTAAGAGATGAGGTAAGCAGTTTCTAGCTAGATAGAAAGGGTCAGAGGTGCTGGTGGTTTTTCTCTACTTGTATGGAGCCTATTGATGGAGCTACCAGTCTCAGACAATGTTCTCAGCTGTCAGGCACCATGAAGCTTTCAGCTGCTAATTAAGAGCATTTATGCATTTCCTGGGAAAATGGCTTTTCCATATTTTACCTATTTGTTCTGGGGAATGTGGATGTTTGCTGAATCCTTTTGTTTCATTGATAGAAACAGGACTGTGACACTAGCGACGGGTCTCTAATCTCTATGTCTCCCTACCAGAAGTTATCACAGCACACCACACTCCTGCATGTATCAGCAGAGCAAAGTGTTCTTGTTTGTAGATGTTTCAGTCATCTTAAGTATTGCTTGAATGTGTTGGACAACTGACACATAAGGAAAAATCCTGATATTAAATACCTATTTGTGAATCCAAGCCTCAAAAGCTACGTTCTCCACTGATCAGGGGACTCAACAGTATCTGGCTTCTGCAAGGGCTTTGCTGTCAAAAAAGCTAGTCTCATTGTTACCAGTTCCTTACTGAATTTATAACATGCAGTTGGTATTTGAGGCACAAAAGGAAAATTCCTTGAGGTGAGAAGAACTGAAGCCCGAGATCGTGGCAATACTGTTTGGATTTTTGAAGAAATTTACCATCTAAGCATATTTTGGAATGGTCAGAGAAGAGAATTTGGGAGGTGATCATTTTTCTTTCACTTTTCTCAAAGTTGTATTATAGATTTACTTCCTGTAGCACTGCCATTTTAGCAGAGCAAGACACCCAGATATTCTGTGTCACTGCAGCATACGTAGTGAAAGCGGTGGTGAAGGTTCCTGTTTCCACTAGGAAAGAAAGCAATCTCTGCAGGGCAAGGCACCATGTTGCAGTATACTAGTTTAATGCCAAAAGCCGCTCCAGAGAATGAGAAGAATCATCTGACATACCTTAGAAGTTGGTCTTCTAGTACTTGTTTCTGAATCTATTCTGCCATAGTCCAGGACCTGTTACACATTTGTAATTCTAGATGTTGGTCAGATCTATCCTTGAAGACTAAGGAGAGAAATCCCCTTCCCCATTTTTGCATTCCTCTCCATGCATACACATTTGCACAATCATTCCAGCTAAAATCATGGAAACATTTAAGGTCAGGTTGGACAGGGCTTTGAGCAAGATGATCTAGTTCAGGTTATTCCTGCTCATTGCTGAGGTCATTGAACTAGATGACCTTTAATGGTCCCTTCTAAAACCTCTATACTTACATAACAATCACTTTACAAAAGATTTACCAGGGGTATTGATATTTGATCTAGAAAAGGTATAAGTATTACATTAATAACAATTGAATTTAAAAACCATCTCTGAAGGTCGTCTTGTCCAAACTTCTGCTTCGGAGTTGGATCAGGTTGCTTAGGGCCTAGTCCAGATGAGTTTGAACATCTCTACACCTTCTCTGATCAACCTGTTCCAGTGCACAACCTCTCTCACGGGAAAACCTTCCTTCTTTGTGTTTGATTAGCCAGTTAGTCCTGCTGCTTCAGATTGACACCACTGACTCTCATTGGTTTTCTGTGCACATCTGAAAAGAGTCTGGCTCTGTCTTCTCTAGATTCCCCTTTTCACAGCTGAAGACTGCAATTAGCTATCTCTGTAGACTTCTCCAGGAGAAGCGAACTCAGCTCTCTACCTCTCCTGATGTGAAGCTTGCTGGAGTGATAATAATGTGTTTGCTGCCGAAAACACTGTGGCTGTGAATAAAATCTCTTCATCTTTCAGGCTGGGCAAGGGATAACTGCATTTCTTCAACAGCTATCTTTTGTGACCTTGTCTTTTAACACCTTTCTTCGAATGCTTAAGCAAGAAAAGGAACAGGTTTTGGGTGCATGGTACCAGGAATTAAAAGTAATTTTTAAAGTACCACAGGCAGAAGAGTAGAACAATTAAAAGCTCTGTCAGACTTGTTACTCTCTGGGAACACAAGACAGCAGAAACAAGACTGCTGAAGGGAATTTCATAAAGTGCTTGTCCTATATCTGTAAGCAACATGAGCCAGTAAAATGGGAGACAATCTGAAGGTTGCCACCTTTAGCATTTGCCTTATTTTGTTCTATGCAGCATGTGATATATTCAGCAGTTTTGAATTGAACAGGGAAGGCTGAACACAGCACAGTAATTCAGAGGACTGAGAGAGTTACTGAGCACTATATAATGATAACACATGGCCAGAGAGACTAGAAAGCGCTGGTGATAAGAGGCAAGGGAGCCAAATCTTGCAGAGGGTGAGGGGCTGAGTTTCTGATTAAAAATAATGGTTGATGACTGCAGTGTGGGAAGGAAAAGCAGAGGCCTGGAGGACAATCATGAGCAAAGCAAGCTGGATTTGTTATGCAAATAAAGTTTTAGTCCCAAATGTTCAGACTAACCTTTGGAGGTATCTGAGAATCCAAAACAGCACAAACCCAATGGAAAACAGAACTGCAAAGAGCAAAAAAATCACTACTGCGTAAGTGATCTAAAAAGTGAATTTCTTACTAATGAGTTTAAAATAAGTGTTGTAACCTCTGATGTTATCAAATGGATCTTCTCTTTTTAAGGATAGGAGGAAGTACAGAAAAAGGAATCATCTGGGAAGAAATTTGAGGATGTTTTCCAGGAGTAAGAAAGCTCTCAGAAGACTACACACTAGAGGAGCAATAAGGGTTTAAGTGTCCCATGGTTTGGCATCTGAAATATTTGATTTGAAGATGACTCAAAACTACCAAGAGAAGAGGTGCTGGCCAGGTATTTTTCACCATAGAACAGACTGAAGAATCCTGAAACTTGATTTTTTGGATGCTGTTGAAAATAAGAAATTTTTATTGCAGAGATATAAAATGGTTAAGCACAATGCCAGGACTGAAATATTTTTGTTTATCTGGTGGAAACTTTTGGGGCCTATGGATGTGTGTTTCACTTTCCATTGGCAGACTGTCACTTACGCGTGAGATAAAACAGAACATAGTCAATGCTAGCCAGGTCATGCTGAGGACTTTATCTCAGATGCTCTCACCATGCCAGCATTCATTATTTTCTGAGCTTGGGGGTGGCATTGTTGCTTAGCCTGGCTGCTCTGGGCATGGCCATGTTCTGGAAGAGTCAGTGGAGGGCTTGTTCTGGGTGTCTTGTCACCAAAGTATGTCAGCATTGCTCTGACACAGCACTAGGATCATCCCTGAGTGACCTCTCCAAACACAATCGATAGTATTGCCTACAATTTTTTACTTCTGTAGCTTAAAGTTTTTGTGCCTTCACTTAGGCATTACATGTAAAGTGATGTAGGATTTGTATTTGTCTCTTCCAGTGCTGTCTTTGCCTTTTGATGGTTATATAAACCCAACTTAAATATTTTTTTTCTGTTTGTCTATTCACTTGTTTAATAAAGCTTATTTGTGGTTGCTGGGGAACTGGACTCTGCAATCAGGCTTTGTATGTTCCTCCTGAAATCTGCTCTTTTTCTTTATTTGCTTATGAGTTCAGCACTGGAGACATCTTTCCACAAGGTCACACATACGTCTGAAGGCTGTTACTAAAGCAGCCCAATACCACTTTTTGATGTGACTTTTAAAAAGACTCTATTTTAAGTGTATCCTTGCATCAGATACTATTTTATTTTAATGCTTTAGTTCACTTTGGTGTATGTAGGTAGGAGCTGCTCACTAGAGATATCTCTTACACCTCCTCCTCTTTTTGCTTCTGCCCACATCATCCCATACACTGTTCCCTATATTGTCTAGTGTATCTTCTCTTTTTTTTTCTTTTTTTCTTTTTATTTTTTTTTTGTATTATGCTTGAATGCTCTGTAATAAATCCTTCTCTCAACTGCATATTCTGAGGCTTCTCCTGTTGGCAGTGATTCATTCATGTATCCCAGATCATAATTCAGACTGCTGTGTGCAGAGAAACCTAAGAAAGCCACATCTGTCCTTCAGGAAACATTTCATTGGTGCAAAATGTTAGCTGTGGGGTACATTGTTGTCTTCTTACTAAAGTCCTCTGTGATTAGATGCAGTAGATGGAGACTGTCTTGGAAGCATGCATTAGCATTAGAACAGTCCTTTTGTGAACGTGCAGAGAGGTCAATAAGTACATGAATATAAATTAGCTTGGTGGACTAGTGCGGCCATTAGCTGGGTCGAGTGTTCCTATTCTATATAATTGTTTGGTGCACCTGAATTAATTTGAGTGTTTAAATCCTGCATATTAATTCTGTGCTGCAGGATGTAAAGCTTTAGACTAATCCCTTTAATACTCTTCAGTATAAACACTTTAATCAAGCAACAGCTTTATAATTAGTTCTACTTTCAGACTGGATATAATTTACTCCTTTTATTGCTCACAACTTATTCCAACTTTTAATCGCAATAATTAGACAGACTTCAGAATGTAAGCTTAAATGGTGTCTCATAGAAACCAGGATAGCTGGAAACGGTAGAATCGTAAAACCCCAAACTTTACAGAAAAAACATTCTGCCCCACTTTTGTTTTCCAAGACAACACCAAGAGTATGTCTTCATTTTGCCTTTTAAACATAAGATTAAAATTATACTGTTAAAATTATAGAAGTGAGTGCAGGAGCCAAATTTACTTCTTTATTTCTTTATTTATTTAGTTATTAGTGTGATTCAATAAAATTATGTGTATTTCTTCTATTGTGTGTAAAAAAAAATGCTGACATGATTATAATATTCCCTATATACAGTAAAACTCCTGGGAAGTAAACAGTGATTTAGCTTCTCAAGGGCTGATTTATTCTCCTTTTTATCTGTTTTCCCAATGAACACTTTGAAGAACAAATCATCTTCACAATATGAACATTTTGATAATCATGATAGTCATGTTACATTGTTTGGAAGGTAGCATTTTAAAATGAGTCTTGAATTGACATTTGAATTAAGTACATTAAGACAGTTATTTGTGTTAATTACATACCGACCAGTAGATTATTAAAACCACATTTGTTCAGCTTGGGTAAAGCTGTAGGAGAGGAACCTTACAAGCATTGTTAAATATTAATGAATATGCTTTTAATAATCAATTGAACCACATTTACCATATACTAAATGTCTTAATAAATCTAAGTGTAATGCATGTTGAAACATTGGATATAAAGAAGTTATTTCAAATTAGTCCAGTGTAAATATGGTTGGAAAAGTAGTAGTTAGTCTTTTTTTTTTTCCATGCTTATTAGTAAATTATTTTGTGCTGCATATTTTCTTCCTGATGATTTCTTTTCATGTCATCATGACAATTTCTTTTCTACTGAGCCATTGTAACTGAAAGCACACCACATATTGCATGCATCTTGTTTCTCCTACCTGATACGATGGAGTTGCTGACTCCATAGAAAAGCTAAAAGGGAAAAAATTCTTTATCCCTTTCAAAAAAAAATCTTGATTACACACACACACACACATATATATAATTTAAGTGATATTAAAAGAATTATGCTATTTAAGGAAAACTGTTACTGCAAAATTAACATTTATATATATATATATATATGTAATGAGACTTATTTGTAAGGAAATCATATTCCATTTTAGTTGCTGGTCCAGCAGTTGATTCAGTTTGTCCATATCCCCATATTCATATGGACACTGATTCCGTTTGTCCCATGTAGACATATTCCAATGGCAGTGCCCACACTAAAGGGCTCGTGCACTGTAGAGAACCCTCTTCACCAGCACGTCGACTTGTCATGTGACAGGTGCAGCGAGGGAGCAGTGACATATGCCAGGAAGTGCTCAAGTACATATAGACAGGCAGAAAGGCTGTGGGACATGGGGTGAATGTCTATTGCACTGACAGTGGGCTCAGCCCCAGAAGTTCTGCCCAGAAGCATGGATGGCAGACTTGCTTGGCATGGTGTTTGCTCTGCCTCAAACTTCTGAAAACACTTGAATCTATATTAACTTATATATATAAGATCAAATATTAACTCCAGGACGAAATCTTGTTTAACTTTTGTTTAGTCACCATTATACTCCCCAAAATATTATTTCTGTAATTGTTTTGCCATTAATCTGACTTTTAGGTTGAAATTTACTCTTAGGTAAAAGGGTTCAGCAATTCCTGACACAAAAGTAGTGACCTTTCCCAGTAACAAAAATTTCTGAAGTGGAAGGCTGAAGAGCTATGTTAGTGGCTGGGATGAAGCAGTAGAGAGTGAGAGAGTGCCAGTAGTGATGGGGCAATAAGAACTATCACCTCTCCTGTTTGGAAACCGGGAGTATGCTCTGTTCCCCATTCACAAGTACTTTTCCCAACAAAGTCCATGAATGCAGGCCTTGGAAGGTGTGTGTGAATAGTTTATGCTGCTCCTGATGAGCCAGGGTGCGTGGCTATGCATGGTGCATGGAACTGGAATGTTGCTGCTTACTAGAAATGCCCAGCATACATAAGAGAAAAAAATACCTTCTATGGCATACGGCTATGTCAGTGTTAAACTAGGTATTTAAACCAGAGTTTCTTCCCTGTGGCAGAAACCTGAATGTACATCATGTCTTTCAAACTCTTTCTCCTCTTTATGACTCCTTATCAGCTGTAAGGCATTTGAATAAGACTGAAATGGCCACTGATCCAAACTAAGGGAATCATGTTTAAATTTAAATTGTGTTGTCCGTGAAAGGTATTGGAATTAAAATAACAAAGGTGGATGTGGAAAATATTTGATTAGGAGGATTCAACATGTCTTTCTCATTTACCAGCTTACTCTTTTCACAACAACCTTCATTTCTCTAAATGTTGGCAAAAATATTTAGCCATTTCTTTCCTTTATTTTATCCTTTCCATACATCACTGAATACAAAATGAGATTAAAAGGGGAACATTTCCTAGTATTCTACTTTCACTTTGTTAGATTTTCTTCTTGGTATAGTATTAGCCAGTCAAAGAAACTTCCTCCAGCAGCCTTTTGGGAAATGTTCCTTGTTAAAGGAAGTCTTTTATTTCATTCTGCCAAGGAAATGAACCATTTTGATATGATCCTTTTATCCCAGAGAAAGGGCACAACTTCGTTATTTTCAAAGTTGTGCATTATTTCCAACTGTAAAACATACTCCACTATTGAAGCTCTAAGTATATGCACTTGTCAATCAAGCTTAACCTACTACATTATGATTATGGCATTTTATCTAAAAAGTGGAGGATTAAAGTCTTTGACCAAAATGAAAGGTACACATAGTAGACAAAGTACAGTACATATTATTAGATAGCTAGAGAAGTAGGTGTAGGAGGGAGGGATATATCAATATTTAATTTTTCACAGGCATTAAAGAATTGTTTAAGGATATCTGCAAAACATTTAGGATGTGACATTTTTCTTCCCTTTTTAATCTTATCACAAATACTTGCAAGATCCTATTTATAAAGTGGTTATATAGTGTATATACTACATCATGTTAAGAAACTATGCCTCAAATTTTTTAGCTAAAAATAAATAGGTAAAATAATGTTTGCACATGACACATATCTTATTTTTACAAGGTAGAAATCTTTCATAATATAGAAGGACTATGCGTTCATGTTTTTTACTGTCAGTGGCTGTATCTTAGCATTTGAAATCTGGGAACAAACCACATCATTAATTAGTATATTGCCAGCAAGAAATTAAAATGTAAGAATTCTGTTCCTTAGCTTAGTCAGCTCTCAGTTTCCCAGGATATTGGAGAGATGTGCTAGAGCAAACACAGAAGTAAGGCAAAATCCATGTAAACTAGACAATGTGAGCTTATTTGTACAGTCGTGCTTGTAAAACTGGTAAAGGGTTTTGTAAGTATCTGTAAGCAGCTTTCGTAGGACTAGGAAGGGCAGGATGTAGTGTGATTAGCATCACTGCTGCATTGTGTCCTACATTGTTGAGAGTAGTAGCAGAGAGGAGGGTCTTGAGGCCTGGGTTGATGGTCAGACTTGATGATCTTAAATATCCTTTCTAGCCTAAATGATTCTATGATTCTATGAGTAATCCACTAGTTTAAGTAACTCATCCAGGGATAACCAAAAATGGATTCGTAGCTACCACCTGATACTTCTTTTTCACTCCCTCTCCTTTGTCATTTTTTAAAAAAATCCATCAAGCCTTGAGGTAATTACAGAGATTTTACTGAATTATGAAAATCTGTATTGTTTGTGTTCTCTTTGTTGGCTGCCATGGGACCAGAAGAACCTACAGTCATTGAGTGTGTATTTGACCATCCTTTACTGTGGTTAGTTAAGGAGAAACTAAGCTTGCTGGAGGACCGTGCATTGGCCAGGCTGTTGGTGTTTTGTCTTTGCATTTTTCATCTGGGGTTTTGGTGTGGCAGAAAGCTGTGAAATTATTATCAGCACCATCATTGCTGGAACCCAGAATCTGAAGTAGCTGAGGAGCAGTCCACAGTCATTGCCTCAGGGCTGACAGGGAGGCTATGGGAAGATCTGTGGAGTAGAGCAGTAGTCTCTGAGGACAGATTGGAGACAGTGGCTTTGGGACCCTTCCCTGAAGTTACTGACAGCATCCAGCAAACTCCAATATTTATATGAGCTAGTTTACATCGTGTGTAAACACTTTAAAATCTTGACTATCTGCAATTAAGAAAATTTTTATTATCTCTGTTTTCAAGATAGGGAAGGGGAAGAAAGTATTATTTGCAGGTTTTAATTTCCAGTGACTAATGTTAGATTGGAAACCTGTCCTGTAATCATTTGGAAACTTGACAGAATGGGGTGTTTGACTAGTGAATCACCAGTGCTTCCTTTTTTCTGCTGCCTCAGACTTCATGTGTGTTTCAAGAATTATCCCCTGCCTTCCTCTTGGTCCAGCCTGTCACTGCCAAAGGGCATAATTTCCTTCCTAAGGCCTGGGTTTCTAAATTTCCCAATTCAGACAATTCCTAATGTCCCAATAAAAGTTGCACTTTTGTTTTTAGGGTCACCCTACATGCATTCCCCAGCAGTAGAAACATCCGGAGTACAACAAGCAAATTCAGAAGGAAGGATAAGACTGCTTTGTTTACCAAAGTTTGTAGCATTTTCCTTAATAGATGATGTTGCTCAACAATTTTCTTTCCTTAGTGTGTCTCACATAATTTTCTCCAGTAAGAAAAATTGTGTAAGTGGTATATTATAAGAAAGACAACTATTAAAGGAACACAATTTAACTGTTGTCTTCATAGAATTTATGGCAACACCTTGGTACCTTATGTTAGGATTAAAACACACTTCCCACCCACCCTCACCCCCACTGTATTTTCTGTCACTATGAGGGCAAAAAATGTTTGAAATGTTTTGGCTCACTTTCATTTCTAAATCATTAGTGATTGGTCATAGGTCGTTCTTTTCCCTGTGTTACATCCCTCGCTCCAAAATGGAGACAGGTTACTCTAAGTGAGAATTTAAGGAAAGACTTAAAGGTATAGAACATAGGGTTCCTCTATTTCTGTTTTGAACTTAAAAGAATCAAATATGAATGTGTACAAATAGGAACATTGGCATTTATCTGCATTCATAAAAAGGCCTAAGTAATTGAGAATAGAAAATAATAATAATAGAAGATCTGATCTCAAACTCAAATTTTGGGTGAGGAGCCTGAGAGAATATATTAATACTCCACTTGAACAAACGTGTTGAGTGTATCTTTTTCTTTCTTTCTTCTTAACCTTATTTTTAAAATTCAGCATTAGAATTTATGGAGGCAATGTCTGCTAAGCAGTGGCATAAAATGAATCTTCTCATTAAAGTACTATCAAAAGAAGATTTATAAAGGTCTTTGGCTTTTATCTTAGTAAAAAAACATTAACATTTCTTCACACACTTTAATTTTTCTGTTAAAAAAAAAGACAACCATTATAACACACATACACATTGCTACCCACACAAATCATATAATTCTATTTGAGTGTACGGAAATGATGAGTTTAAAGTACAAATAGAGTAACTTACTGTCTGGTCTCCTAGACACCAGGTCTTCATATTACTGAAATTAATAGCAAAATACTCAGGAACTGCATAGGGGAAAATAGTCCTTAAATTATGAAATTAAACCGAACTAAACTGACAGGAAAAAAAAAACCAACCCAACAAAAAAAAAAAAAAAAAAACAAACCACATTTTTTTCCTGATCTGCTAAATTAACTGTTTGTGTCTGAGAGGTAAAGAGGCATAGACTTGATTACATAAGACTTTTTGCTGTAAGATCTCTGTCTTGCTGTTGGGGGTGTTGAAGTTGAGATGGAAGGCAAGGAAGCAAGTGAGTGCGGTTGGTACCCCATTCTGAAAGCTTACCCATTTCCTGAGACTTTAGCTTAGAATGGATCTTAGCTCCGAACATGTCTGGATGAGTGCCAGAGCATGATGTGTTCTTCTAGATCTCTCCGGTGGAGAAAGCACAGCAAAAGCTTGAACTACAGTTTCTTATATTCAGTGCAGACAAACTCTAAAGTTACTTTCTTACCTCCTTGGCTTGGAAGCCTCAGGACAGTTCAATGCAGTCCTATGTTTCAGTGAAAACATTTCAAACTTCAATTTGCTTCAAAGAACAAAAGAAACCTGATGAAAACTCTAAAAAGGCTATAGAATGAAACCAGGTTCCTCTCAGCATTACTTGCAATGATATTTTGGGTATTTTTAGAGATTTACATCAAGAAGTAAGACAATTTCAAATTAAGAGAATAATTATATATGGTTAATGCCTTACTATATGTCTTTATTTACACTTGACTTGGGTAGATAGGATAGGGTTAACCTTTACTTTCATTCCAGTTCATCTGCTGAACCTCAAGACTACTAGCATTCAAACAGGCATTCAGGACCAAACTTTCTGACTCTCTTAACTGTGATGATGCCCTCTAACAATAGAAGGGTAAAAAAAAAAGGGGGGGTCTTTAAAACTCTATTTCTCACAGAAAATAATCTTAACAAGATGCATGTTCAATGAAACAGTATTTCAAGTGTATGCACAGCACCTTGCTGGTGTTCACTGAATTCAGCAGGATTTTTTTTCCATCTCCTTTACTTTATGGAAAGCCTTGGTTGATCCTCTAGTGCTGCATGGTTTGCTGCTTTTCAGCTCCCAGGCAACAATAACCTCTCATCATGATTACAGAGCTTCCTGCAGACAGATGGGCCTAATCCCAGCGCTCCATCAATTTAGTAATCTATTCCAATCAGGACTTGATGGATTTGATAGGCCATCTGTAGCCAAGTGAGACAGATTCAAGACAGGTCAAAAACTGGGAGGCTTTCAGAAAAGATTTCTGCTGTTACACAGAGACAATCAAGCTAACAAGAAAGGAAAAAGGAAAAAAGGAGGAAAAAAGAACCCCAAACCTAAGGAAGCTCCCACCTTGACCTCAGAACTTAAGAAAATAATTCTGTTGTAACTGTATTACTAATGATTGTGAATGGGAAGACTGAGTAAAATCCTTCATATGAGACTTCATGGGTTGAAAGGGACAGACAAAGCTATATGCAAATCGTGTCAAAATTAGGTGAATATACTTGGTTGAAAAAATGTGAAGGGGAAGAACAAAAATCTGAAATACTTTTTTGGAGATATTTCATTTCAAAGTACCACCAATAAAATGACTTGCTCTTCAGATCAAACGAGACACTTTTTCATTTTAGTGTGGTAAAGGTGGAAAAACAGTGTTTTGAGTTGCCTGGAGATGACTCTTGTGGTATCCCTTTTTGCATTTCAAGCAAAATAATCTGTAACAGCTTGTTACACACACCCCACCATAAACAACAGCCAGCTGCATGCATGCACATCCATGTACATTTAGTTTCTAGCATCTGCCTCTTAACTCTGGCCTTGGCTTTGAAAAAGGTTATGTTTTTAATGCATTACCCTGTCCACAGTTTTGTTGACTTCATTGGGAATTCGAGGTCAACAGGTCTGTTTGCAAGATCACACCTAACTGTATTGCAATCACCATCAACCAAGAGTGAGTGTAATACCCTTTATGTGTAATTAATGCTGAATTAAAGAGGCTTTTAAAAAACACAGACCATAATTATTCCTTTGGTGTATATTAGAAGTAGCAGAAGCAATGCCAAAGCCTTTTATTTTCTTTTTTCTCTTAATTTAACTGGAAAAGTTGCCTGCCACAAAAAGCAAACCCACAGTTCTTCATATTTTGAGAGAAATAAAGTTGTTCAATATATAAACATCACAGGTCCTTTTTCCAAATTTTTTTAGTGCTTTTTAGCTCACATTTCTCCATTTGACTGAACTGTGTATGAAAATGTTTAGAAATACTCTAGATAGTTACTGTGAAATCAGTTAGTAAAAACATTATATGTTTTTAATGCAAGGGGAAAGTTATGTGAAAGAAAATGATGTTGTGATATTAATTTAAAGCTGTTGTAGTTTTTGTTTACTCTTTGGATACCCCTTATCTTTCAACAGCTCTCCTTAACTACAAGAATTAAATGAAACTTCCTTAATCTTTCCAGCCTCCTTTGCCATAGGGCTAAACTGTTAAACTGAAAGTGTTATCTAGGATTTCAAGGAGCAGGTTTATGAATGATTTTTAGATGAACGGTTAATACTGGATATAGAAACTTAATGATTCCTATTCACCCTCTTGTGTTTTAAAGAAAGAAAAATCTTTCTGCAATTTGCTTAGTGTGTGAATTTTTTTCAAATGGGCAAGGGAGCAAACCTCTGTTTCTCCTAACCTTTCAGGACTGTAATGAATATGATCTGGGAGCTTTTAGTAAACACAACTACTTAGAGCAAACAATGGTAGTGATTGTGAAATCTGATTTGAATTAGCATGGTGCTTCTGAGCATTTCCTCCCGAATCACTGGCAACATAACCACATCAAACTACAGTCCTATGTCTTCCTTGGGTTACTTCTTAGCCTGAAGCTTTTTGAGTATGTTCTCCGGTTTATCTCATGTTTTGCAATCTAATCACTGCTGTCTATGGCTGAATTCCCCATTGAGCATTAATAGGGTGTTAAAACAGAGTGTGAAAAAAGTCAAAGGAAATTACTGTCTTCAATAAATATAAAAGACACCTTCTCCTTCTCTGATTTTAAATTCAAGGATACCTCCACATGAATAGATTCAAAGACAGAGAAACACACAATAACAGGTCTGGTTATACGGTTTGTTAAACACAAAATAGAGCTGTACAGCACAACCTCTCTTTCTGTCATGACTGAAAAAGTAATAACATGTTTAGAAAAGAGCATGCTTTAATGAAGATGGAAAGGCAAGGCACGGCACGGCAAGGCACAGCAAGGCACAGCAAGGCAAGGCAAGGCAAGGCAAGTGATTCTTCTTTTTAGGCTATCATAGCACACAGCATGAAAACATCCATGCTCATTTTATTCAAGTTGCAGGGGGAAAATAAACAACATCGAATTAATTTTACAAGCTTACTGTAAGCGGAAACTTTTCTTCTGTTAGCCTCTGACCACTATGTTCACACTGACCTTCACTCCACGAAGATCTTCCCCTTCCCTAGTAAATATTCTGTGGAAATTCTGGTTTGTGTTTCTTTATTCAGAGTGAGATCTGAGATAACTTGCACTCAACCTGGATCCATCTTCCTGGGGAACAGGAGAAGCTTTCTGAGAGTGCAAGAAAGGAAGGGAAAAGAGGAGAATCTAGTTAAAAATCACACACATATACATGGCATTGGTCATTCCTAATCATCATGACATTCGTCATGTAATGTGACCTTCAAATATGCACTGGGGACTCAGTCATGCACCATCTCATTTTCCATTGTATTTCAGTAGAATCCAGAGCAGCAAAAATATTAACATGTATTTTAAATGTGTATTGCTTATAGCGTAAAAATAGACATAATTATCTGCAAATTAATCCATGCTCAGTACATTCTTTGTCACTTTTTAAACTAGTTGAATAGCAGAGACACTATAGCCTAGAAAACGTCAAGAGCAAGGAAAGTCTTCATAAGAAGAGTGTGATACGAAAGGACAGCTGATAGCAATGGTGTATCAGAAACTTCAAAGGTTCATGCCTTAGCAAAGACATTTCCTACTGTCTTTTCTCACTTGTCAACACTTCTTCAGTAACCCCAGGCAGAGTAACTGATATGAGCTTAAATATGTTGGTAAGTTGAACAAATAGTTTGAAGAGTAGTTTGAAATCAAAGGAGTAAAGGTGGTTTACATGAGAAGATTTATTCTGTCTTCCTGTCCAATGTGAAGGGCCAGTACAGGAAGGGGACTGTTTTAAGTTGTTAAATATAAGTGGAAGACAAAGAAAAAACATGTGTTTATTCAGCTGTCAGCTGTGTGTAAAGCTTTCCATTTACATTAACGAAACGTCTTTCCTTCCTGGATAAAACTGTTGCCAGTTGTTTGAAAGCATGCATATGAATATGAGCACATTTTATATAATTCACTTGTTGGACAGTTATTTGAAACTCTGTTTTAAATGTCCGAAATTTGACTTAAGATAGTTTTCATGTTTCATAACTTTCATAGATCTGTGGAACCTTTTAAAACTTTGTAAAAATAGAAAGGGGAAAAACCCCAAAAAGTATAATTTTTTACATTGAAGTGTAAAACTGCCTTTTGAGTAAAAACTACATATACTATATGTCATAAGTGTTGAATTGTCTTTTGTCCTCTTACTTGCATTCCACTTCAACTGTTCAGCCTAAAAGAAAAGCAATTCTTTCCTTCCTTTTGATGCTGCAATGAGTTGACAATTTGAATGTAATGCCTCATGAGAATGAGTGAAATGAAGGTGAATGAAGGTCATCATATATGCTTGATAAATGGGGGTGGAAAGAAACCAGGAGAAAGTGGATTAAAGAAAGTAAGTTTTCCCTCTCTTTGTGAGCTATTCTTGGGCTGTAGGTGGTGCCTTCTGGGTTTGGGGACTGAGAGAAAGTGCTAGGAAGTTCATTTCTTAGATGAACCAGGTTTTAAAGTTCTTCCAGTCTGAAAAGCAGTGCTTAGGGCTGATACAGTCCTTATCAGTGAACCGTATGATATGTAAAAATCCAAAGGTGTTCTTAAAATCAAAATAGAGGGAGACATTGGGGTGGAGACAGGAGAAAGGAAAATTAGGCATGGTTTGGAAAACCAAAGGTATTCCCTCTCTTCTCTCCTTACCCTTCCCTGCCACCAAGCTGAAAGCATCCTTCTTTCTTTGTCTGAGCTTTGCATGCAACTACTAGTGTTCTGGTCTCAGCTGGGATAGAGTTAATTATCTTCTTAGGAGCTAGTATGGTGCTGTGTTTCAGCTTTGATGTGAGAACAATGTTGATAACATTGATGGTTTTAGTTGCTGCTAGGTAATGTTTATACAAAGTAGAGGACTTTTCAGTTCCTCAGGCCTTGTTAATGAAAAGGCTGGAGGGGCACAAGAAAATGGGAGGGGACACAGCCAGGACAGCCAACCCGAACTAGCCAAAGAAGTATTCCATACCATGGGATGTCATGCCTCATATACATACCTGGGGGGGTGGCTGGGGCGGGCAGGGCATTGGTTGGTGGGTAGTGAGCAACTGCATTGTGCACCACGTGTTCCTTTCTTCCTTTCCCTCTGGATTTTATTCTTTTCCTCACCCTTTTCATTATAACTGTTGTTGTCATCATTGTTACTATTGTTCTTTCATTTTCATTTCAATTATTAAATTGTTCTTATCTCAGCCCTCAAATTTTACATTCCTTTACAATTCTTCTCCTCATCCCTCTGGGTGAGGGGGAGTGAGCGAGTAGCTGCATGGTCCTTGGTTGCTGGCCGAGGTTAAACCACAACAGCTAGATCCTAGTGTCTTTTCCCATAAAGACAGACACTCTTCACTCAGTAAACACCCTTTTCAATGACATCATAAGATATTAGAATAAAACCCAACCTTATTTGCTATGAAACATTTTTTATTTCTTGAGAAAGTTTAATTGCCAAAAGGGTTGCTGAGATATAGAAGGGCTGCTTTTCAAAGAAAATCTTTATCAAAGAAGCAGTCACTGATTTGAGATGAAGTATGTAAGATTTCTGAAGATTGCATGAACATTTAATAAATGTCATGCTGGAAGAATTGCTTAAACAATTTTTATTTAAAATGCTGGGCCTTCACCTTTAATCTAATAGAAAGCCTGTACTGCTTAAAAAGAAATGCTTGTTAAAAGATCTGTAATCTCAAGGCCAGTCAGAAGCAGGCATTAACATCTTTCTCCCGTGGTGATAAAACCAAACACTTCCATTCGGTGAAGGAAGAGAGAAACTATTGGATTCATGAAGTAAAAGAGTGGGGTCTGTGTGTAAAGGTGTTAGAACCACGATTTTACTTCCTTAAGGCACAATTTATGACAGAATGAGACAATGAAAAATATGCTCATCTATAAAATTAACTAAGTGTAATTAAATTGGGTAATGGGGCATATATAATATGCACTCTAAAAAAAATCAATGATTTATGCTTAAAAATGTGCTTCTGCAAGGTATTTTGATCATGGGATCACAAATGAATGGATCTACATTCCATTTCCAACTGGCATCTTTTGTTAGACATCACCATGGGGAAAACTCGCATGTACTGTCTCTCAGCGCTTTAAAAGATTTGTTGGGATTTCTTACATTAGAATCATAGATTTAAATTAGAAGATTGGGCCGCATTTTTGTAAGTCACTTCGTTGGGTACTGAATACATGTACAGGTTGACTAGGGCAATTGTGAAAAACCTAATCACATATATACATGATCAGGGAATCACTCTGTGATAGTGACAAGACATTTTGATGCTGGAATTTAAAATTATGTGTAACTCCAAAATAACATGGAGAAGAACATAACTTCACCTATAGCTTTGTGTTGTTTCACTTTTTTAAAAAAAGTCACAAAATCACATCATCACGGAATGGTTGGAATCACAGTTGGAAGGTACCTCTGGAGATTCAGCTCCCTCCCAAAACAAAAACCTGGAGCAGACTGCACAGAATTGTGTCTGTGTGGGTCTTAAATATCTTCAGACAAGGAGACTCCACTGCTTCTCTGGGCAGCCTGTTCCAGGGCTCTGCCATCCTCAAAGTAAAGAAGATTTTCCTCACATTCAGACAGAACTTCCCCTGTTGCAGTTTGTGCCCATTGCCCCTTGTGCTGTCGCTGGGCACTGCTGAAAAGAGCCTGGACCCGTCCTCCTGACACCCACCATTAAGGTATTTGTAGGCATTGATAAGAGCCCCTCTCAGTCTGCTCTGCTCCAGGCCAAACAGCCCCAGCTCTCTCAACCTTTTGTCATAAGAGAGATATTCCAGTCCCCCCACCACCTTCATAGCCCTCTGCTGGACCCTCTCCAGTAGTTCCCTGTCTCTCTTGACTGGGGAGCCCAGAACTGGGCACAGCACTCCAGATGCAGCCTCACCAGGACAGAGTAGAAGGGGAGGGTCACCTCCCTCGACCTGTGGCCATGGTCCTCCTAATGCCCTCCAGGATCCCATTGGCCTTCCTGGCCACCAGGGCACACTGCTGGTCCATGGGCACCTTGCTGCCCACCAGCACTCCCAGGTCCTTCTCCACAGAGCTGCCTTCCAGCAGGTCACCCCCAGCCTGTGCTGGTGCCTGGGGCTGTCCCTCCCCAGGGGCAGGACCCTGCACTTGCCTTTGCTGAACTCCATGAGGTCCCTCTCCACCCAGCTCTCCTGTCCAGGTCTCACTGAATGGCAGCGCAGCCTCTGGTGCATCAGCCACTCCTCCGGGTTCTGTATCATCAGCAGCTTGCTGAGGGTGCACTCTGTCCCCTCATCCAGGTCACTGGTGAATGAGTTGAACAGGGCTGGACCCAGCACTGACCCCTGGGGAACACCACGAGCTACTGGCCCTCAGCCAGGCTCTGTGCTGCTGGTCACAGCCTCCTGAGCTCTGCCATTCAGCCAATAAGCTAGTTAAAATAATTACATTTTTACCCTAAGTATGTTTCTTCTAAAAATAAAAATCTGATTTTCCATACAAAGGTTAACAGAGGATTTATGCAGGTAATAATGTCAGAGTGATTTCTTAGGTATGGGTGACCTATGAAATGATATTGGCAAGCAGGAAGTATTCATTAGCTGTAGTCGTTAAACTTAAAGTAAATCTTTGAGATGCATATATAAATATATATAAAACATACTCTTAAAAAATAGTAATTATATCTTAGACACACCACTAAGGCCCAGAAGGCCTTACAGTGGTACTTATCTGGGATCAGATTGAGATACACCATTAAAGTTGCCAGTAGGCAGCAAGAACACCTTTACGAAGATGGTTTTCTAAGTAGTTAGTTTAAGCTGAAGACCCTTCTTTAAAGAGTATTCTGTTCGCTAAGTATGACAATCATTACAGACATTTTTTGGTAATGAAGAGTAGATCACTGTAACAGTCAAATTCTGCCTTTTTGCAAAAATATGTACAAAACATGTCTCTTTGGCTGAGCTGGCACTGTGTAAGGTTGCTTAAATCTAATTCTGTCCTGTCTGTGCTTTCTTGCTGTGGGCCTCAGTTACTTAGTTTCTCTACATATAAAAGAATGGCTAAAAATACAAAATAGCTAAGGACTACTCTTAATGATGTTGTAAAATTTCCAATTTTCTTGCTTGATTTTCCTGTAGATTTAAAAATTATGTTTATGGCTTTGTCTGCATAGAGAATGAATTTGGTTTTTTCATATTGGAATAGATAGATCAGAACAACATAAATATGCCTGTGCATAATTCCCAGCTAATTACCTTCATCTGGAAAAAAAAAATGTGTACAGCTTGTTCTGTATAATTGGGTAGATGGCTGGAGAAACATGGGTTCTTTTGAAAGCTGTCGGATGTAAGCAGAAATGTGCATGAATGTATTTCAGGACAAAATCCAGAGTGAGCTTTGTGAACACAGATTCAGTTTTCCCTCAGTCATTATTAGTGTAAAGCTCTCCATATTTTCTTTAACTGTGTGTGCCTGGGTGTTCGGAGACTGCTGAACAACACTGCTTATGCTTAACCATTGCATGCAAGAGTCATCTCCAGTATGCAGGATGCATTGTAAGGGCACATCTACACCTGGATATGCGCAAGACAGTTTCACACCAAAAAGTTGTACCGATATGCTAGCACAGCTTAGGCTTAGGGCATGGCAGCTTTGACAGAGCTCTGACCAGTGATGGTTGCACAATGAGGCTTTCGTTGAATTCTGGCTTACTCAAATTCTAATAAGGATTTGGGGATCTAATATATTTTTATTTGCTTGACAGAATACTTAGAATGTTTTCTGCAAAATATTCAGCCAGCTAGCAGCCTGATTTTTCAATTTAAGTTTTATTCATTAAAGAAGCCTGGCTTGGTTATTTCAATAATAGTTTTGAAAAATGTAAGTGATAAATTCCTAGTCAAGCCCCTCGTACTTCCAGTGTGAAACAAGGCAGGAACTCCATCAAATGTGATCCCTCTGGTGTTGGGGGGAGGGGAGAGAGGTTTACGGATTAGTAATTCCCTGTACTTGTTTTGTATCTTAACTTTTCATAAGGTTCTCATTACTGACAAACATTAGCAGTGAGCAAGCGTTCTAATCACATTTAACATCTGCTGTACATTTAGTTGCATATAGAATTTAGCAGCTCTAGAGGAATAGAGGAGGTTAGATTTTTTCCTCATACACTCATTATTGACATTTGGCTTGAGCTACATTACAAAATCAGTGTTGAGTACGGTTCTGTTGGTCTTAGCTCAGTCTCTCATGAGTTGTAAGCATGACTTGAATAATAAGAGGGTAGTAAAGTATAAACTGTATGTTCAGAAATGAATTGCATAACAGCCATCTGAATCAGCAACACTTCCATGCAGGCAGCTCAGACAGAGCAAAGTACATTGTAGGTTACTACACTTATTGTTATTGCTAAATGGCTGTAATTAATTTAGAAGAATGTTGACTCTTCTGGGTGATTCAGTATAACATGGCAGTGGCTGTTACACACGAATGAACTTGTGTATCCAATGCATTACTGTGTAATTGTCCTTTTTTCTTGTAGTAAAATCGTAAGATGTGACATTATTTATGAAGATGTTTTAGCAGAGGCACTGCTGAAAAACCTTTTCTCTGTAAAAAACATTACTTGCCTTAAAAAAGGTCATTCCTCTGTATAAAATATACATTATATCTGGGATCCTACAGCTGTGCAAAAACAATAAAAACCTTGACATAGCAGTCTTTTGTAAGTTTCCATTCTAGCTAACTCTGCATGTGATCTCATGGTTATAGGTACGTAAGCAATAACTGAATCATTAAAGGTTCTTTGAGATTAGCAACTGAAAGAGAAATAAAACCTAGTGTTCACATGAAAACACTAAATTTCTTCTGACACAATATAGTAGATTTTAACAGAGTTTCTGATTGTGCTTGAATGCATACATACACGATGGTATGGGCATGTGTGGCAATCTACATTTTGCTTTCTTGCTCAGTGTCTCAGTTACATGTGCCTTGCTTAATTAGGTATGGCTAATGATTATCTGTGCTAGTCTATGCCTTGAATTTAAATTGAGCAACAAGGCCAGTCATTTCCTAATGCTTCCAGTAATGCTATTTTAAATTCAAGAGATTATTTTATTCAGGAGTGAAAATGCTTAAGTATTATGATTCAAATCTGTTACTATCCTATAAAAAAAATCTGAAATAGTAAGTATATGTATTAAAGCTGACAGAGATAGATGAGATTAGCTTAGCTTTTTGCTTGACAGCATTTTCCCACGACATATGTTCAGTGCTATCAGGGTTATTACAGAGAGCACTGACTAATCAGGGAGACAGATTCACAAACAGTGACTGCAGCACATGGTGGCCTCTTAGTGTTAAAAAGGACCATCACAGTCATTTGTAAACATGGTCAGATAATGTGGGTATTTATCATCTTGATTGCTTCAGCCACCGTCATCAAACCCAAGGATCTTTTGCTTGCTACTTCAATGGTTTGGAAAGGAAAGATCTTATGAGTTAGAAGTGTCCACTGCAGCATGGAAGAAGTAAGAGAAAAATTCTGACAGCTTTTTAATGGGCCTAACTAATCTTGACTGAGCATACCAAAAGCATTACCTTTAAGAGTAACCAGTAACTGTGGTTTTAATGACAAGCTAATGTTAATTACAGTTGGCTATTTTAAGCCATGTTAACGCCAAACCTCTTATTTATCAATTGCTGCATCTATATGAAGAAGTCAAGACAAGCAGCTGAAGTCCTAGATGACTGATGTAGCCAGTCATAAGTGCTCTGCTGACCTAATTTTACAGCTGCTCGGAGCCGACATTTGTAAATGGACTTGTGACTGGATCTACCACAGTCTCATGCAGTGAATACAATACCTTTTATTATGAGAGATTTCAGTGGTATGTGCACAAGCTGTTAGAATCAGTCATAACACTATTTAGTAGAGGAACCAAAGCTTATAGTTGTCAGGGCAGAGACTAATAATTTGAGTTACAGACACTGGTGGGTTTTACTCACCTTGCAGTCATCTCTTTCCAGGAAGTCAAGCTAGGACTAGCAAACTCTTATCAGCTTTGCACGAGAAAGCTGTGAAATTATTTTGCATTTTTGACACTGATGGATTCCATGAAAAATGTCCACCACTTTTTTCTCTACCTTAGTTTTTCCATTAACTTTCTTTAAAAGGTTCCATAACAGGTCTGTTTGTTGCTTACTTCCCAAAGTCAAGGTGGCATGGGAGGTATTATTCTAGTTTTGAATTCTCTGATATGTGTGGTACAGATGGAAAACTAGAAATGTCATCATCCACTAAGGCAAATTTCTTTGCCAATGAACATTTTTTTCTATTGCCAGTTTACTAATGTATCATACATAGCAGGCTTAAAAGTCTTAAGCAGTAGGATCCCAGCCATCTCCTGTCCAGAGACATGAGTCTAGTCTTGCTTGTATTGGAGTTAGAAGCAATTTCCTAATTATGTCAGTGGAGGTATACTCTACAGTTCAGCCCAAGAGATCTTTCTCTCATAGGGTTTTCTTGATATTTGTCTTAAAATTTAGCCCACTTTTTTTTTTCCCCATTCCTGTCAGTGTCTAAGAGGCATATGGACAATGCCCTTAATAACATGCTTTAACTTGGTCAGCCCTGAACTGGTCAGGCAGTTGAACTAGAGGATCATTGTAGACCCCTTGCAACTAAAATATTCTATTCTATTCTATTCTATTCTATTCTATTCTATTCTATTCTATTCTATTCTATTCTATTCTATTCTATTCTATTCTATTCTATTCTATTCTATTCTATTCTATTCTATTCTATTCTATTCTATTCTATTCTATTCTATTCTATTCTATTCTATTCTATTCTATTCTATTCTATTCTACTCTATTCTACTCTATTCTATTCTATTCTATTCTAATTTTCTATTCTGTTCTGTTCTATTCTATTCTATTCTATTCTATTCTATTCTATTCTATTCTATTTATTCTATTTATTCTATTCTATTCTATTCTATTCTATTCTATTCTATTCTATTCTATTCTATTCTATTTATTCTATTCTATTCTATTCTATTCTATTCTATTCTATTCTATTCTATTCTATTCTATTCTATTCTATTCTATTCTATTCTATTCTATTCTATTCCGTTCTGTTCCATTCTGTTCCATTCTATTCCATTCTATTCCATTCTAGTCTAGCCAAGTCTAGTCTATTTCTAATTCTAATTCTAAAATATTTTAAAATATTCTATTCTAAAATATTCTTTCTATTCTTCATAGCCTTTTTATTATTTTATTTTTGTTATCTAACAAATAGTGATTCTGTCATCTCATATTCCCTAGACTGCAACATAGAAAAGCTTTGCTTTACTTTGTGATGAAATCTGCTTGTGTATATTTTAAAACAGTATTTACATTTATAGTTATGATCTTTCATAAGCCTGTACCTAAAGGGTTTTCTGAAATTATTTTCATGGTGCGTACAAAAAAATTCACAAAAATCTTTCTAAAGAAAGATTAGTACAAATTAATATTTCAGACCATTTTCATTATTAATTTAATCTAAGGAAAAGGTTTCCTTACGGCAAATCCAAGCCTCTTGTGTCCTTCATCTCCTGCTATGCCCTGCTGGGAAAAGCCTAGCTCTGACTCCTGGACGACCCCTTGTAGGCACTGGGGGTGCTGTTAGGTGCCTCCGGAGCTGTCCCTTCTCCAGGCTAAACCAGCCCTGGTCCTCCAGCCTCTCTTTCAGGGTGGATTCCTCAGCCCTGACCACCTCAGGGGCATCCTGCTGAGCTCACCCTGCCTTATTAGTATTTTTTCTGTACTGAGGGACCCCAAACTGTACACAGTGTCTAGGTGATTGTATTGAACAATTTAGAACAAGTCCCATAACTTTATTAGCCACAAAGATAATGCTAAATACTACAGAAAGAGCTACTCAGTCACATGCACTAATGGACAGGTGTTTTAAATATAATCTGTGTTACTCAGTGATATCTTACTGTCTGTATTCTTGGGTCAACATGGGGTCTGGATCAAAGTGAGGAATTTTGTCACAGCAATGCAATTCATTGATGTAGTCCATGTGAGATGGATCCCTGACAACCAGAGGTAAAATGGAAAACCGCTCTGAAGGAAAGAGTGCATACACTTCTCCAGACTTCTAAAACTAGAAAGAAATTCTAATCTGAACTCATTTGCTTTTGGATGTGACATCTTTTGCCAAATTCTAATGGGAAGTGTGATTGAGCAGTGTAAGGAGGATGTCTTATACCTAAAGAGTCTAACTTGTACTGCTCAGCCAAATTGTTCTCCTGAACAAGTGAATTATAAAATTAACTGCAAGGTATGTTCTGACTTTAAACTTGCTTTTTTATACTCCTTTGGCTTATGAAAGACAAGCATACACTCAATATACCAGGTGTGCTTGGTAAATGACCTCAGATTATGGCACCGGGAACTGCAAATGTTATATTTCTAATGTATGAGATTTGCATTTCTTAAATCTTTAGAAGATTTCTTAAATCTTTAAAAAATTACAGAAATCTTTCTCTTAACTTTAAACAAATCTTTGTACATGGAGTGATTAAAAACATGTCAAAAGTTCCAAAATATCCTGTTTTCCCAGCTGTAGCTTATCTCTCCATGTTTTAATGAAAGTTTCTGTATGTAAGTATTTAATAAGAATGTACACTTAATATAATTATTTGTATTCATGCTGATCTTGTCAAAGAGGTCTTATTTGTTCTTTTCAACTTGAGGCATTTCTGTGCATGTGTGTGCAGTATATGTATAACAGCTGATTTCACAACTGAACATACCTTCTGTTTTTTTAAATATGCAGATCTTACCAGTGACATAAAGCATGTTGTACCAAAAGTACTTTTGCATGTCCTTTCAAAGGTAAAATTGACTCTGCTGGATGCACTGGGAAATGTTTCAGGCACAAGAAACTGGGAAAAGTATTTGGCTGAGCAGCAAGGACCCTTTCTCCTGAATAGAAAGGGCATTTACACTTTCTTTCACTTACAGATAAAATTCTGTTAAGCCCTGAAATGTTATTTCTTCCCTAATTCTGATTTTTGAACCTGTTATATAGGTCTCAGCACTCCAATACAGTTGCTTCATTTCAGAACGACCCTTTCTTTCTCTGAATTGAATCAGATTCAGACTGTTAAAATGTTTTCTATTCCATATGTTTGTTTTCTTAGTCCCTGTTCCAAATTACAGTACTCTGGTCTGCTTCATTATATTGCTGCCTTCTGCATAGTTATATATGGGAAAGCAGCATGATGGTGAAAACTGCAAAGATTTTAGGAAACATTTTTTGTTCTGTGGAAAAATGTATTGCACATGTGAGAACTTATTCATGCTTAAAATCTGGAAAGTGAAAAACTTTAATTAAAAAGTGGCCCCCAACTACATTATGCTTTTAAAGTAATGAAAGTGACTAAGATGTTGAGTCTATACAGGAGTGTAAAATTAGTTTCCTTCTGTTAAAGGAGATGCTTCCTATGTGAGCTACAGGAAAGTCTCCTTAGAGCATTCACTTTAACATGATTTCAGTAGTATTTTAGCAGATGTGATTTACTGTCTATAGTGTATATAGCATATATATATAGTATATATAGCATATAACTTGCAAAATCATTAATAATATTGCTTAGTGAAATTTTTTAAGTAAACATTTTCCTGCATGCAAACAGCTGGAAGAGAGACTAATAACATCAATCAATTTAGGTTTACTTGAAGCGTAACTGGAATGCCCTGTAGGGCTTATTGATATCATTCAGCTTTGGGCCTTTTCCAGCATCAGCATCTGCACACTTACACTTGGTGCTGTTTTGCTGTAAACTCTGCAGAAGAGATAAGGTTTATTGTGAAATGACATAGAATTAGGTAGGATTTTAATTTCCTGTCATGTCAGTCTTGAAAAATGTGTAGAAAGTTTTTAGAGTTTCACGTAACACTTCTACAGAGCGTAAAGTTTCCTCATTTTCTCCTCCAGTGCAACTGCAGTCAAGTACAGATACAATACGTGGATTTAGTCCTGGGTTTGTTCTGGCACCGGGTTCCTTCCTACTGTTGCTATAACGAAAAAGCTTTTGTGGTTTCACTGGGAGTTTTGCTTAATAAGGAATGTGGGATAGGCCTGTCCTGTCACTAGAAATATTAGTACAGCAACAGAGATATAAACCCCCTGGTTACACTAATGTGAAACACAAATTGAATTCATTTGGATAGAAATCCTGCTTATATTTAATGATGCCATACAAACAATGAATGGAAACTAGTTCATTGCTTAGTAAATGGAGGAAATGTGTCGCTGTGGGAAAAGACTTTTATTCTTATTTACAGACTTGACTTCAAAGTTATAATGAATAACCTGAGATACAGTGCAAAATTTCTTAATAGCAGAAATTATAATGCATACATAATTTCAACAGATAAAGAAGTCTAGTTCCTGCCATTTCCAGCTTCTTGATTTTCTCTCTTTTTTTAAAGGATGTATTATTATAAAGCCCACTTTTTCCAGATCCCTAGAGCTGTCATGATCAAGGCATAGTCACAGTGGGGGAGGATGTCATGAATTTTGTGGTAGTCATGAGGGATGTGAAGTAACCCAACTGATTTTTGCCAGTCCCTTTAAAAGACTTTCCATTTCCTCCCATTTTAAAAGCTTTTCCTTCATTTCAGACTGCAAAAAACAGTCTTCACTCTTGAAAGGACTGAGGTTTGACCAAGGATGCAAATGTCAGCCTGAAAAATGCCTCTGTTCAATTGCTTCATGGGGAGATTACTACCACCACTCAGTGATCCTTTTCTTGGGGTGATCTCCACAGAAAACTCCGTAGAGTTGTTCCAAATAGGTACTTCTGCTTTTTTAGTTACTAGTCTAGCTTTTCAGAGCCTATCTCTGAATAATTTTCCATATCAACATAATATATGCAATATAGTGATTTTTACCCAATTTATGTTTAATATATGGAATTTAGTAGAAATTTTAGACAATCACTCTTTCTTCCCCTTCTCGGGGAAAACTTACTCTATACCTTCTTTCCACCTGTTTAGGATTTTAAGTGAGGTTAATTTTTAGCTTTGCTTTCATGAATTACTTTTTTAATTGCAAGTAAAAAAAATATTAAAATAGAAAAATTGAAAAACGTGCTGTTTCTGGGAGGTTTTAATTTTTTTCATTTTGTCATTACATAATAGCAAAATAGAGGTTGCAATAGGATATTACATCAAGCTAAGAGTATCATTAAACATCAAGATTTTTTAGTTCTAATCTCATTTATATTAAAGCGAACTATTTAGCCAAAAGTGACAATGACAGCAACATTTTTAAGTAACAACAACCTGATATTCTGGCAATGTCACTTATTAATTATATTGCAGTATTCACAGCACTGATGCACTAACTGTAAAAATGCCTGTTAATGCTGATTTTAATTTGTGTTACTATGCAAAGAAATCTTTTTCTTAAAGATATATCAAAATATTGATTTGAAACTTTAATTGGCTTTTCCACAGTTATATTATCTATCAGAAAAGGAATGGCTTGCATCACCCTTTGTCATTTCTGGATGATTATTCTTGTAAGAATAAAGAAGGTAAACCTGCAGATCAATTACTCTGTGGCTATGACCAGACCATTATTGAGCAATTACCTATTTTATCAACGATTTATATTACCCTTGGTAACAGTGCAAAGCAAATTCTTATGCCATACACATATGATCACAACTGATAAGGGATTTATGATACTAATCATAAATCCATTTTTGTACTTGCCCTGCTGGGAGGATACCATGCAGTGTAAAGCATGTGTAATATATCGTGTGCGTGAAGGATAAAGGTTTGGTACAATGTTTTATTGTTCTGTTCAGTAGGTTAAAAATTATGAACTGATTTTCTAGCTACTGTTGACTGTGGGTTTTCTTTTATCTCTCTGGATGTAAGAATGGTCTATTTACTTTTCAGCTTACAACAGGGAACTTGCAGAGGGAAAACCCATGACAGCCAAAAAGATACAGGTTTATAGATATATGACTGTACTTCATGGTCTGTGTCTCAGTCTGTAAGGTATTGCATAGGTAAAAAATAATTTTCTCAAAATCAAGGAATCAACAAGCAATACTGACTAGCAGTCATTACTCTGGGCAGATGGACAAAGTTTTATTCCTTATTCTCACCTTGAATAGCCATTTTCTCAGTCTTTGCTGTTCTTTTCCTACACATATTCCTGTCTTACATGTAAGGTCCTCAGGGCACATACCATGTGTCAGTATACTTTGGTGTAAGACAACAGTCATAATTTCACTTGACATTTATTACAATAAAGTCAGTAGCAATGTATTTAGACAGAAGGACGTGTTAATGATTCATAGTGATGCCTGATAAAACTGATTAAAAATCTAATCGCACTGTTAACTCCAATTCTTTCTCACAAAGGTTTTAACAGTTGTAATGCAGAACCAATAGTGCTTATTTTATTTAACTGAGCAGTTACGTTGATTGAATGAGAAAGATAAACAGGATTTTGAGTTTCAGAAGAAATGCTTGAGCCTCCATTACATTACAACATAGATGTGCAGTTCTATAACTGCTTGGAGCTTAACATCAGTGGTTCACCTGCTCCGACTTCTTGTCAAAGGTCAAACAAGTCGTTAGATTTCTTCCAGTTACCTGGGAACATGTGTATGCTTAATGCATATTTTATAAATAAAATGCTACTAGTTACTTTAGATTTTCACTTTTTCTGGTTAAGTCATACATCAATCCCCTTAGCAGGAGCTAGAAGCCAAGACAGGTCAAGGTTCAGGTTTCAGGAAAAAGAAAGTACTCCAAATACATGATTTTAAAATGGCTTTACTGAACTGTTAAACATGACATACTGCAAATAAATGAAAAATAGTTTAATATAAATACAACATGAGATAATTAGCTAATAAATATATTTTTTCAATTTAATAAAAAAAAATTAAAAAGTCTTAATATTTAAATTCTTCCAAAATTTAAGCTGTTAAGGAACTTGAATGGTGATCAGGTGACTAGGGCTAAAGGTTGCCCTACATGTCAGACATTAGGCTGTAAGAAAATGGGTGTTTCATTCTTCCTGCAAGAGAGATATTCTACAAAAAGCTGAGGTGGGAGAAAGTTCATTATTTGAATTGTGGTTAGTGAAAGTACTGAATTTATTTTCTTTGACTTCAGATTGTTTTTATGTCTTGTGGCTATTTCAGCAAGCACAGCTTTGTGATGTGTTTAGGTCCTGATGTGCAACTCAAAACGCTGCCCCTTGACAAACTGCCTATGGCCAAAGGGAACCACCATTTCTTTGATTCTTGTTCTCTTGTAACTTCTTTTTGGCTGTTTGAGGCTACTAGTCTTAGATTGCAAAGCTCTTTTTATAAAATTATAAATAAATCAGAAGTTTTGTAATAAGTACAGCTTATTACAAAAAAGTCATGAAATAGTGCATTAGTGTCCTGGGTAACATTTTTCATCCTATCCACCTCCTAGCAATTGTGTGTATATATAGACACACTTATATATATACATGTAAGTATATGGGAAATATGTATAGGTACATATTGTATATATGCATGTGTGTGTGTGTGTGTATTTCCTATTTTATTCCCAGTAAATTCTGCTTCTCTAATTCATTGGTACAGATTCATCAGCAGGGTGTGAAACAACAGGTACTTTGAACATCCTCCTGTTTCACTATTTTAGCTTTTCTATTTCTTACTGCTTATTCAGCAGCTCTTCCCAAAGCCACCTGGGGCTTCTGGATCATCATCTTCTGTGGTTATTGTTGTCTGTGTCCATGTGTCCCACCCCCTGCCCAGATCAAAATGTCATGTCCGTAGGTCTTAGTACCTCTTTAATATCAGCAAACTTCTAGAAATACTGTGTTCCTTTGAAACACTTTGAGGGCCAGGCTCAACCTGGCAACCTGAGAAGACTGAAGAAGAGACGTGAATGTGCCCACATGACTACACTGCTTTCTGGGGCACTGTGCTTGATGTGTCTGGAGTAGAAAAGTACTTGGTATCTGCTGTATTCCCTCAGCAGGGCTTCCTTGACAGAGTAAAAGACGCTGCCATTTTACGTATGTCAGAAAATGATCTTGGATGAACATCTAAGCATGCCACTTGCTCTAGGGCTCCCAGAGCACTGGGTCAGCTCAGAACCTCTCTTCTCCTTTGCCTCCAGACAAACAGAGCACTCTCCAGTGCAGTAGCTGTCAGGTAATTGGGTTTTTCAAGAGTTTTTTCAGTCCACATTTTGAGAGCTTTCTTATTCCCTAGAAGATGTCCTTAGACTCCTTTGCACTTGTTTTGGTCCCCTGCCCCTGACTAAATTGCAGCTGAATTCTGACATTGATTTCTACATTCCTGGTCACAGCAAGCTGACATGATTTAGTGTTGTTATTTAGCCAGAAGGCTTTTCCCATGCCTTTAAAGCTTCTCTACTTATTTATCTGCTTTCTGAATCTCTCTTGTATTTCTGCGCTTAATTCTCTGATGGTGGCAAATAGTTTAAAATTGGTTAAGTACAAATGTGGCTTTGAGGCTACTGTATTTAGCTAGTTACACTTTGCTTCTGGCACTGGCACTAGCAATATGTTGTCTTTCTTGCTCTCAACAGCGACATCAAATAATTGTTCTGTGTTAGAATGGGCAGGCCTACATATTTAAATCTCATATTAGTTTATGGCTTCAGCCAATAACTTACTAATGCAAAATCACTTTGTTGGCTCTAACTTCCTTATTAAATTCCATTATTTTTGATGTGCTCATGCAGAAGCATTAATATGTAAATTGTGATGGAGAATGTAATGTATTAATAGATCCATTGACTACAGTGTTTTCTTTGTGCAAAATGTGCCTTCCTTATTCATTCAAATAGTTAACCTGATTATTTTAACCATTTGTATATTTATTAACTGAAGTACAATCTAGATAATGCTGTTATAAATTTGAATTAATTTTATTCTATATGAAATACATAATTATGATAGTTAAGAGATATTTGCTGAATTAATTAAGTGAATGTTAGGAGCTCAGGGGCATTAGAGGACATGAAGTAACAGAAAATGGAAGCAGCTAAGCTAAGACTTATCCTGCTCTTTTGTACAGACCACAAACCAGCACAGAGAACCAGGACTGTATTTGTCATCTTCATTGTGGAAAATGCCAGGAAGGTTGTGTTCAGTGGAGAATTTCACTGCTAAGTTCTAATACATTGCTTCTGAGCACAGGTAGACTTCAATATTTCAGACACTTCTATTTCAAACAAGTTTGGCAGATTTTAAAGAAAACAACTGAGAGAGCATCTTGGACACACACAAAAAGGAAGTAGTTAGTTTTGATTAAGAAAAAGGTGGCTGAAAATCATTCTGTCAAATGATGTGGTCACTAAAGGAACTTCGTATTTGGCAATCAGAGTCATCTTCCCTTAGCCATGTTCTTAGAGATAACCAGAAAAAAATGGTTGAAAAATTTCCTTCTAGGCAGCTGAAAAACATCCTGGGGCTGATAACCGATATGAAAAATTTCAGTGGGACCTTGCAAAGTGCTGAACAGCTGGGAGATGTTGAATGAAGTATGAGGCGCTATCATACTATATAGTATGATACACTACCCCCATGGCAGAACGGCACAGCCAACCTTTTTCTGTAGTACCTCTTAGAAACTTTTTTAATGTTGCATGACATAACCCAAAGGCTCATATCCAAAGGCTTAATTTGTTCAGTATTTTCTGCTGTAGGCCACACACACACAAGCAGAAAATAAATGGAATTATACAGAAGGAGATGTGAAACTGAAAAACTGTAGTGAATTATCTCCGGGTTCAGAGAAATGACATGTTTACTAGTAGGTCAAATACTCTTCCTCACTAGCCTTTTAAAGCTAATGGGGGCACAAAATTAAGGCATGCTGTGGGAAGACTTTGTGTCAATGGTGCCAATTAGATAAGCATAAATGAAGAACAATTCTGTCAGAAAACAAATGAGAAAAGTTTTTTCCAAAGCTCTGTGAGGTATGATCTTTTCTTTGCCTTTCCTACTGCTACAGTGAAAACATGGAATACATGAGATGTCATCACAGAACGTAGAGTGCTGATGTTGGACAAGTTGGGACATTTGGAGATACATTTGGGAGATTTCATATTTTAAGATACTCATTCCCGTATGATATACATCAGCATAGGCTGAGTTCCTATTTAGCAATGTCAGTCAGTAACTTGTTTATGGCTAAAACAAGTAACTGATTTAGAGAAATTGTCTTATCTCTTGCCATACATTTCTAGTAGTTATATCAACAGTATTATTGAAAGAATATGTTGTTAGGAAGCTTTCTGTAAAACAATTTTTTTTTTTCCGGCATTTCCCAAGCAGCTAAGATGTTTGGCAGCTGTTGTGTTTAAAATAAAAATGTATTTGTTATTCAGCATGCTGGAATTTTGTATACAAACCAAGAGGAAAAAAGACCCCATAGTTCATCTTTACAGATGAACTTAATCTTTTTTTCAGAACACACTTTGTCTTTTTTTTTCATATGTGATTTGTACTGTTTTTTCCTTAGTACTGTGGCATGTCTGGTTCAATACTTGTGCCTTCATAGCATTTATCCCTGCAGACTTCCCCTTTGACAGATGTTTTGCTTTCTTTCCTCAAATGGAAACTTGTGTTCACCAGTCTTAATGTTTACCAAAATTCAACAACAAAAAGCTGACAACCAGTCTTATGTGTTTTATCCGCTGACTACAGGGTGATTAGAAAGGTTTTTGGTATTAAAAAATATTCTATACTGGTTTACAGGTGACCTTAGTCAATGCTGACTTAAAATAACTGTTCTTTGTAAAGGACAGAATGAGAGGTAGTTCAGTTATCACACTAACTCTGTTTGAGCTATTTCTTGGGTTAAAAATTGACAACTAAACTGAGTTATGATGGCAATTCTGTGAACTTGACCAGTACATAGCACCAAAGATGGATTCAGTTGAAATCATCAAATAGATTTTGTGAAGGAAAATAGGTTGTCCAGGATTAGGAACCAGGGTTCATAGTCTACCTTATATGAGAATATAAAACTGGAAGAATACTAACAGGCACATTCTGCTATTATACTTGGATGACTTTTGTGACTATGCTGTAAAGATAAGGGGATGAAAATTCGTGAAGAATGTGGCTAGTACATCAAACAGCTTTCCTGAGAAGTAGGAATAGGTTTTCATTTTAAAAGCAGAATGCTAAAATTTGAAGACGTTTTAAAGTGAGAAATCATGGCAAAGAAACTGGTAATATCAGAGTTCAGTTAGACATGTAAATTGTTTTCCACTGTAGAAGACTTCACTGGCTAAAGACTGAGATCACCCATCTGCTTGCTGCTGGCTACTGCTCCCTTCCCACAGTGTGGGTTCAGGAAGTATGTAACCATCCAATGATAAGCACGGCATGAATGGGAACATGCACTAACCATTACTTCTTAAAAATATGCATTCTGTGTTAGTAAGTTTTACATTTAAAGGTGAGGAAATTTTTTTTTACTTTTTAAGACAGAACTGAGTTACAATTCAGTTTGTCCATTTCAGTACAAAAGTTTGAATGCTTGGCTATTACCTTCATATTTTTTTTAATTAGCTTTATTTTAAGGTAATTCCGACACTTCTGCCTGTTTCTGATGGGTTGCTGAATTTTGTTGGAGTTAGCTTTTAACAATAAAGTATTGTTGATATTATTGCTGTGGGTTTTAAAGACATGTGAAAGGTTGATTGATTTATTTGCAACTGATTCATGATGCTAATTGAGAATTTTCCACAATGAATGACAAATTCTTATAAATCATATCCATCAATGGCATATGAATAAACCCCACCAGTTTTCAACTTAACTGTTCAGGTGGGTTATTATTTACATAGATAAATATAGTTCCTCTCAAGGGAATGTAAAAAGCAGTCAAAACCCAAACCCCACTCACTGGAGTTTTAAGAGCAAGATGTGTTTCTCAGAAACGGACGAAATATTGTTATGAGATGTTTAGCTACCTACCTGTCAAATGCTACACTGAATTAATATAATGAAGAAAATTTTCATGCCTCATCCTAGCTTTCCTGTTCAGCTTCCCTTTTTTATTTATAGACTGAAGAAAAGGACAAGAAGTTTTCTAGGCTTGAACAAAATCTTAGGCAGACACATTCAGTATCACAGGAATTTCAGGTACATGTCTTTCTGATGTAAATTCAATGTCCCACAGTAGCTGGTTAACTTCTAATATTTTCAGAGACTGCTTCTGCATGTGACTGTCTCATGGGTCTCAGCAGATTTGTTTCCATTCAGCACTACCAGCTGGAAATGATAGATGAATTTGCTTTTCCCTTCATTGTACAGCTGCATCCTTGATATCAGAAATTTGGCTAGTCCCAGAAGATTGCAAGACTTGTAACTATCTAATCTAATATATTATCATAAACACAATATTTTTCAAGACATAAGACAATGTGCACAGGTGAGATTGTCTTGCTTCTAGCTACTAGACTACAGATTGGGTGAAACTGCATACCCTGTGGGCACAGTATCTTACATTTCTTTTTAAAAGTACATTTAGAGTGAGCCGGAACCCTGAAGAGAACCTGCTGCCAGCCAGGTTCATTTAGAAAATTTCCTCATCTCATTTTGAGGAAAAAGACACTTTTTTCAAAGTCTAGACAGGATGATTTGATAGTAGAAGCAAGGATGGAGACGTTATTTAGTCATTCAAAGTCTGCTAGTATTAGATTAATTTTGCTACCTTTGCTTCTGCTTTCTGAAATTAGGGCATCAGTACAAAAGGTTTTTCTTCATATTTTCTAATAATCAGTCTTTTTCTTTTCTTGGTTTGAATAGATATTGCTCTTTAGAGACTTCATCCATGATGGAAAGAAATTGCTTAGTGCCACTAACTCTAACTTCTGCCTTCATAAGGGGTCCTCTTTCCACTCAACCTACTGTCTGACGAAAGCAACATCCTTTGCCATCTTTTCAGCATTGGCTTTGTTGGCTAGAAAACACTGTGAGAGCTCACTATAAACTGAAATTGATCCCAGGATAACAGAGTGATTATTTTTCACACGATTTAGTCCATGACTGCATTTTATACAGCTCTATGACAGAGCAAAAACATTGCTTGTTTTGAATGGCATGACAGAGGCAGAATAATATTGGTACATTTTTGTATTTTTGCATGATGTTAACAATGAAAGCATATTTGGTTCTAAAGTATTTTGGGTTTTGATTGCTTTATAGTTTCTAGAAGTTTCAAGTTAGGGCTGTTTCTGCAATAGTCTTATTGCAAAACAGAGCAGAGCTTCCTGACACTCCATCATGTCTGCAAGATTTTTTTTACAAGTTAGTGATCATACTCTATTCTACAAAGAACCTGAGAAGAAGAGTAGCATATTCAAAGATGACATGTTTAATTAAACTAACAGATAGCTATGTGTGGTGACAGATGCACTATAAAATCTTACACATATGATGAGATGGGCACCATGACAGTAGCACAAATATCAGTAGATGATATTTATAGTTGAAGAAAAACTTTAAAAGGAACCACCTTCATTTTCACCTTAACTATGACTCTTTTTTCCAATGTGCACTGTATCTGCAGGTATGCTAACTGGTTTTGGGTTTGCTAGTATGGATTATTAAAGGAATCTTATGAGAAGGAACTTTGTGGGTACAGGGAAGAGGAAACTTCTCTGCAAAATGACAAAGTGCTAAGCGGTTCTTCCTTCCCCTCTTTTCAATTGCACAAAGGTGGGAAAGTTCACTGTGTTCTTTCTTAGGGTAAATTAGAAATCATGTTACTTGACCTTTGACCTCTTTGCTCTCAGAACCTTTGTTCCTGACGACATAATTCAGATCACATGCAGTGTCTGGATGTGCCTTGAAAGTATTATTTGACTTGAATAACTATCCAAAATTCCAACTAAACCCAGACATTTTTGTTGGGAAGAAGAAATGATGAAAAGAGTCAGCAATTCTGCACATGCATCCAAGGTATCTGAAAGGAAAAATAAACCCCAAAGCAAAAAAAAAGCCTGTTTCCTGAAAAAAGGATAAATAAGGCAATGTATTTTGCTCAGCATTTCAGCCCAGGCTGCTTTCTTTCCATAACCATCCTCAACATACAGTTGCTACACTCTGCTTAGTCTTTTGGCCGTGTAGAATACCTGCATAATTCAGTTTCTCCATCATGGTGGATCACTCTCTGGCTTGAAATAGATAATTCTTTCTCCAGCATTGTATCACAACAGTGTTTGAGGTTGATGTTTTTCACATTTCAGCTAATTCTGTGACATTTTTATACAGAAACTGAAATAAAAAAAAATATTGTAGTCTCAACTTCTTTTTTAATCTTCAGCTACCTGTAGTCCAACTCGTAACAGTAATGAAAAATATGCTGGCAAAAGTAACTTATTTCTAAGGCAGTATTATTAATTCTTGGTTTGAGCGTCTTAACTAAAACTAATGCTTCCCCTGTTTTAAAATAAAGAAAAAATTTACATGAATTGTACTTCAGATTGAAAGCAGTATTTTTCTTTCAAAATGTAAAATTCAGTGTTCAAAGTTTTCATCCACTCTCTCATCATCTTTTTTTGTTAGAAGAAATAGGGATGAAAATTGGTCATAATTTCAAATGGCCTACACTGCATTTTCAGGAATTTACTGCAAGTTTTCATCTGTTTCTAGTCATAATCATACACCAAAGGACTGAATTTTTGGCTGACAGACAGCAAAACTTCTGGTGTTGCCTGTCTTACAAGTTGTCAATTTTCTACATAAGTCAAGTCCAACTAGAATCATTCTTACACAAAAGAAGATATATTTTTGGGTGTAGGTTTATAACAGAATCACATGAAAACTTGTCAATGACTATGGATATATGGCAGTTTTTTGTCATGATGTCTACCTGAGGGAGGATCCAACTTCTTATGTTGGACTTCCATTTTGCATATTTTGAGAAGGTAGTAGTGTCTTTCTGCGAATTGACAACTGAGCCACAGGAGAACAGTAGAAGTACAGATATTTTTCCAAACATCCATCAGTTTGATACCTCTTTGTTGCATATGCAGAAAAGTGACATTGTCCTACCTAATTAATAGTCTTCTGTTTCTTCAATGATGGAGACAATCTCATACAAATGAAAAGTAAAAAAAGCCCCAAAACCTCACACAGTAAGCCTGAGCCACCCCAAACCTTGGATGTAAACCTAGAATTATGTATATGAAAAAAAGAGTTATGAAACAGGACTTAGTTCATACTGATTATGAACTGACTTGAAAACAGTGCTGAAAAAAATTATGAGTGTCATTGTCAGGCCAGCATAAATTCAAAATGTGGTAATCCAAGCCACAGTATGAGAAAATATTTTGAGTGTGAGTTTCTTTTTGGAGAAAGAAAGTGCAAAAACTGTTAAAATCCACTTTATTATCATTTAATTCATGACCTTGAATTGTAAATTTGATACGATATAGTTTAGTATACTTAAAGATATTTATAAGAAAGCTCAAGCAAGACATACAATACTGTTGTGAAAGCAGATGAGAGTTTACAGTATGCTTCCAACCTAATAACATACTATAGACTTCCCAGGACTGAGTCAAGGGTTTCAGGTCAAAAGAACAAAGATTTACCAGAGTGCTTTTGGCAGAAGGAATGATATACACAGTTCTACTTGAACTTCCTAAATTATAATTACTAGTCAAGGGAATACACTGCATGCATGAAAAATAGATTTTCAATACATGGAGTTAAAAGTTCCCCTTGCCTCTGAGTTTAATCATGACATATGATTTTAATGCATTTACCAGAATGGGCAAGAAACAGAAATAGTGTTATCCTTGCCTGGAAAGTTCCTACCTATTTTATGAATATTTTACTTAAGTAAAATCAGCTACTGTTGTTACATTAAAAACAATGTATATGGTAACTGACATGACACCACCACAGGTGAACAAAGCAATCTACTCTGTGTCCTAAAGACACTGTATTAAGGCACAGTCACTGAAAAAAGGCTAATAAGAATGTAATTAAGAGTAATTACCACAGAACTTCCAGAATGATATGGTAATGAAGGAAGTACATTTGTGGTGCTTTTTTTTTTTTTTTTTTTTTTTTTTTTAATTAATCTGGAGGATTTCATATGGACTTGATTTTTAGGACCGTTTTGAAGAGACACAGTTTAACAGTCTTGAACTTGTGGAGACTCTCAGAAAATATGTGGTATGAACTGGATGTGCAGCCTATAAAACCATGGGAATGTTGACAGACTCTTTAAACTAGTTATTCTCAGTTAAGTTGTTACTTTTCCCAATATTTCTTACAGATGTGGGACTAATGTTTATTCTTTTTGATGTTTCAGTGTATGCCAATGATACTTCAAAAGTTATTTAATTTCCAGATTTTGTATTGTTTGTGCAGCTGAATGAAACCCAGAATTTCTGGGTATTTCCTAGTGTCTCCTGTTCTTGCACCTCTTTTTCAGACCACTCTAAGACATAAAATCAGAATTTTTCCTCATTTAATAGTCCATTTTTTCAGAACTTCATTGTCTTCTGACAGATCATCAGGAATATTCCAGGTTGATTGTATTAACTGCAACAGACTAAGTCCTAATGGAGGTACAAAGTTATAGGAAGTTACGAAAGAAATATCTTCAAAAATTTGACATATAGGATAGAGTTTATATTAGTGCTAGGTAGCCTTGTAGCTAATCTCACTAGCTACATTCTTTAATTTTTTTTCTCTGTTTGAAGCCCCTGGATAAGGTAGGATTGTTCCACAGAAGAAATTGTGAAAGAAAACAAAGTTCTACATATATCTGCTTTCTACTTGTGCTTTGGGGATATAATTCTGTACTTATTTCAGATCTGTAATTCTTCTGTTATTTTACTGTTAAATTTGAAAGGCATACATGGAATTTGAAGTAAATCGAAAATGAAATAGTTTTCAAAGTTACGGTAGACCATTTCTTTTTTCTTAATCACATGCATACTGTTTCCATTGGAAAGATCTAAAATGTCTTAGTAATTTTTCTTAGATGCCTTGGATTTCATAGAAATGTGAAAAAAAAAAAGCAGCAGCTAAGGGTAAATAAAGAAGTACATCCTCTAACTCAGAAGGTTTCTCATTTAAGCTTCAGATCTCATTTAAGTCACAGATGCATTATGAGCAACATTGATTTTCCCAACCTCAGTTGAGCAACATGAAGACTTGGCCTAGATTCCTTCCTACATTCAATTTATCATAAATATCATATATGCCAATATTATATATTTGAATGTTTTGTGCACATTAGCAATATTGTAAAATCATATTGTATTAAGTGACAAACCACTAAATTTATTGCACAACAGGTTTATTTTAGCACTTCATGCATTATGAATAACAAAAGAGTTATTGATTCTAATGACAGATTATTATAACATTAATTTTTCTAATTGTGGAGGGCATTTGCCCAATTGATATTGTACAGATATTGGCTAAACCAGCACAGCCACAGGAAGCTTTCCCTATTCTATAACGAGGTTGTTCATCATAATTATGTTGTGTCAGCAAACCCATATAGGTCAACTTGAGTTCAGAAAGATAGGATTATATTTTGTTCTCAGTGTATGCATGTGTTTAAATGCTTTCCTCCCTTTAAAAATAATTGTAGTCACACATATACGGTAAATAATCCCTATTCTATAAGTTAATTCACCCATAAAATTTAGAAAATAACAGCTGTCACAGAAAGCAATAAGTATAATGTTAGGCAAACTACATTGTTTCAGTGACAGTATTTAATCCTAAAAATGAAAGGTAAATATGGTTTGCCATAATACTTTGCTATTTATATGCATTTCCTGTTATGAGTCATTAGTATTATTCCTTGCTTAAAGAGCTGAAATATTTTTGAAAGGCTCAGGAAAAAAAAATATTTTTCTGCATAACATCTTCCTCAGTCTTTCTCATAATTAATTCGAGTATATCCAACTTCTTTCAAAATATGTCAGGAATATCCTCCTTTTGGCTAAAAACTAAGAGGAACTATTTTCAATGCAGCAGACATCTTATTTTTGCATATTACTGTCATTAACACTGAATATAAATTGCCTTCCATGCTGTGGAAGATAAAATTCCAGGAAGCATTTTGTCAGAAATTTCTTTTTCTTGAAATAGCCAGAGTTCATGTATGCTGGGCTTTATGCATTTGAAAGCTGTGATCTATTTAGTGTGTATGATTTCTCCTCATTCCTTTGCTCTCTCCAAAAGGAAGTAAATATCATGGCAAGGAAAAAGAGAAGATTGAAAATGAGCCTAAAAAATTATTGTTGTTTAAAGCATGTGTTGCAGTACCATATACCTTCTGTATTGCTATTCATAGTAAAAGGACGTGGAAACAACGTGAGGAGATTTAAAATTTGCTACAGTAATAATAATGAAAATGAAGCCTTTTTTTAAACCATGAAAATCTCTGTGCACTACTTTGAAACAGCCAATTAACTTACATTGCATACTGGCTTAAATGAGCTGATCAAACACAGAAGCACTCCATCAGTCTTCATCTTGAAGTCCAGTTCTCTAAAGGTTAATGTATCATCCTACTTTATTGATTTCAATGGTTTCAGTTGTTGATATGTTAATATATGTATTGGCAGTAGATTTTAATTTCTTTCTAATTTCTTTAAGATGCAAAAGGTGTAATACTCTCCAGCAAAAAACGTCAGGAGGAATAATTATAGGATTATTACTCTTCCTTCCCTGCCTCCTTTTCTTTCTCCCTCCAATAAATAAAATAAAAAGGAAGGTTGTGTTCTGGGAGAAAAATCACAGACAAGCCCATATTGTTCCATTTCTCTTCTAGCTCTTCACAATGTAATATGTAAATTTATTAGCACTCCGTTGGAAAAGATCAGTGTTATTTCAAGCTACAGAAATACATTGAATGGGGATTTCATTTTAATTAGTCAAATTTCCCACTAGTGGAGCTTGCAGTTCTCATCAGTCCCCACTCCTTTTTGACTAGGGAAACTTTCATGTTCCAAACTTGCTGATGAAAACCTGCATTTACCTTACAGTAGCAAATATTGGGGGTTTCTTGCATATAGGTCTCATATAGTTATCTATACTGATGATTGTCATTTTGAATGATATGTTCCACCTCTCAGGTTGATTGGATGTGAGCCCAAGGGCATAGGTACCAGGCAAAGATGATTTTACTAGGACAGTTTGCATAACAAGCAACTGTCACCTCATTAGCAAGCACAGGCATTTTTGCCACATGCTGTTTAACACATCATCACACCTGTTCACACTTCATTGTCCCAAGAATTCAGTTAGGCAGCTTTCTGTTGGCTTTATTTTTTCATTCCTTACTGAGAGTTGGTTATTCTGTGCCAGATTTAGAGGTGTGAGATAAGTACAGTTTAGGCTTTAAAATATGATGTGCTGTGAATACTGCTCTGAGGGGGGGTAAAGACCAGGATTAGAGTTTGAATAATAACTAGCATCAGTGACTGCTTTTTAGCTCTTCCTGCTAGTCGCTGCTCTTTTGGAAACTGCATTATCTATCCTCATAGCCTATAAAATTGACAACTTTACCAATGCTTGAATTGATATGTAATCTGCCTTCTTTCCCTCTACTTGCTATAAAAGGCACCTTAAAGGCCCAGCGTGAGGTTTGTCCTCATGTTTTGCACAAGTCATTCCTTGGCTTGGCAGATTCTCGTGTACCTACACAATAGCAGCTCAGCCCCTGCACCAGCTTCATCGCTGGGCTACATGTCCTGGGGGAAGGCCAGCAACGGCATGCTGGGCTTTTGGCCCACCAGTAGCCAAAATGGAACTTGTCACTGCTGCTGAGGTGTCTGGTCAGCCAAAGTGAGAGCCCAAGGCTTATGTGTCCCCACGATTTAGCTGCAGGGTTGGGAAGGAGGCTGCTTCTTCAGCCCTAAAAACCCAAGACAAAAATGAGGTAGTGCTTATTACGTGAGCTAGGGTCACAGAAGTGGGTGGATACTAACAGGGGAAAAAGTGAGGAGGTGATTGCAGCTGCGGATCTGGAGAACATGGGAAGAATGAGACTGAGGAGATCTGGGGTAAGGCTGGTTTCACCGGTAAGACAGAGGGAGGAGTGCTTTGAAGAGAAGAAGAGGGAGGAGAAGAAGCCAGCCTTGATAAATTGAAATTGCCCATGGCCTACCTATTCAGCCAAGTTTTTCTGCCTGTCCAACCCACCTTTTCATTTGCTGACTACTGTAATTGTTGGAGGCAGCTGCAGACACCTTGCTTTCTTTGGAATAAACACATTAGCCAGGTGTGGAAGTTCAGGGGGAAAAACAAGCCTCTGATGTGCTACATTAATGGAAGTGTTTTGCACCATATTTTATCTCTTGGTGTATGAGAAAAAGCAAAGTATCCTCTACACATGTCTTGTGGTGTTCTCCCAATCTAAAAATACCCATTTATTTAGTTCACTTTTCCCTCTTCATGTACACTGTTGAACATACAGTACTCTGCAAGTGCTACAGTATTTCTGCATTCTGTCATGTCCTATTTCTTAATCAATCAGAAACATTAACAACTGGGTTCAGTGAATAGAATCTGAATCTTCCATTCCTCTTCTATAAAGAATGTGCTGTCTGTTGGTGCCTACCAAATTTCCTTTGGCTACCTCTCAGTATGTTGACGTAATCAAATAAAAACTCTAAGTATAGGATAGCAAGTGACTTGCATTTGATCCACTTAAAAATGTGGAGTTCGTAACCCTCCTTGGCAGCGTTTGCTCCCCTTTTTTTACATAGTTGTCAAAAACAATGAATCACTTGCTGTCACTATGGCTATGCATTTATCATTGCCCAAACTGTGCCAGAGACTGAGACTTTCATGGTTATTTCATAAAAACCCATAGTTTTTTGTTTCAATGCCATCTTATGAATATTTGCAGATTTGGCCCTTGCACATATCTCTGGATAAATGGGGTTTAGTTTTTAATGAAATATCTGTGAAGTATCCTATGCCCTCAGTTAGGAATGATTTGAAGAATGCTACTCCTCTCTGTCCTTCATTTTCTTTTCATATGTTTTTCATTATAGAAAGCTCGGAGATCATGCGTGAAAACAGATCAAGGGACCCAGTTATTGCTCACATGTTGTGCACCACAGACTTTCTAGCACGTTTTCAAATGAAAGGTGGATGGCTTTTCTCTCACAGTTAAAACTTGTACTTATGAAATGCTGCAAAACCACGTTACATTTTTGGTGCACTTGTCTTCATACTGGATCAACAGGAGGTTGGTAATTCTAGGACAAGGGTATGAGACTGAAATTCAGTTACTACTGCAGTCCCTATTTAGAAGGAACTGAGCTGCTGCCAGAACTTAAACATAAATAAAATATAAATAATAGTGTAAATACTTACAGTTTCTGCTTCTTTTACTCAGGGAACAAGAGTGGTTTCTGCTTGCTGCAGGGTTGATGCAGTGCTGCTGCCTGCTGCTTCACAACACTCTGCAAACCCTTCTGCTCTCCCTAAGGAGGATGTAGCCCACTGTGTTACAAAAAAAGGCCTTAAGAAGAAAATATGAATCTGCAATCCTCATTTATTCCATAGCAACATAAAATGAACAAGGCACTATCCTTCCTACCTCCAGCCTGCTGGCTGTGTAGCCTGGAGGACTTGATCTCAGAGATAAGAAATCTCATCACTCTTTTTGTTATTTCATAGGAAAACCTGAATGTTTCAGGAAGGGTTCACATCCCCCATCGTTCTTAGAAATGTCCTGCTATTAAGTGTGTAGAATATCAGCTGTCAAAACTATAACATCTAGACATGTACATCCTCTAATGTCTCACACTGCTATGCTATTGGGGATTGAGCACGTGACTTTTTTCATTTTGTGTTTCTTGTGCTAGAGATGGTTCTCCTCATTTGTTTAGTCCTTTTTCGCTCTTACCCACTGGCCAGTCCTTATGATCCTCAGCTCTATCTTTCACTGCAGGTACTAGCATTAACTGCAATTCTGTGTTTCATAATTCACACAGGTACACCAGAAATTCTGTGGGTTTTGAAGAAAATGCAGAATCATCTATGAGGAGGTAAAGTCCATAGCACATTGTAAATGTTATGCATTTTCATTGTCTCATTGTGAGAAACACTCCACAAAACAACACATCTCCCATGTGACTCAGGACCGATGTCTTGAACCCTTGTTGATGTCACCACTATCGAAACGACCCTCAAAATTTCACTTAGTGCCTATTTGTGTGCAGCTGGATTGACTCCAGAGAGCCTTCTTCAAGGCATAAGCCAGGATGTCAGGAGCTGCTTGCTGTGAAAATACAAAAGGCAGATATGTCTAAATATGACTGTTTCTGTGGAGACTCCAGAGGAGTTTTGAAGGACTTTGTGTTCTTCCCTTCTCTTTCCGTGTCTTCGCAGAGTGTCACACTTTCAAAATACTGTTTTTAACATTTTTTAATTAATTTCTTTTGCTACTCTCAAAAGTATTGTCATATCATAATGGTCCTCTGCAGTGGCTACTACATGCTTTGTTCTACACTTTTCCCATGTAGTCAGTGTGGTTCAAAAGTTGATGTCCTGGTTTCAGATTGCTGGCTATGGGGAAAGAAAACTGCCTCTCATGGAAACTATGTGTTATTTTGTGTGATCAAATGCTAGCAAAACAGCCAACCGCAAAGCAACTTTGCAGTATCAAGGACTGCAGGACTTTTTTATGGAAAACAGGACTACTTTTCTCTGTAAGGATCTCTGATGGGGGTTCCAATGCAATACTTACGCCGAAAGTGCTGGTACTATCCTTGGGAGTGTAAGAAAGTGAGAGAAGAAACTTCTTTTTATCTGCAAGTAACATTGGTGAAACTGCTCCTAGAATACTGTGCCAAGTTCTAGTGTGTATATTGTAGAAGGTTCTTTAAAAATTGGAGAGGGTGTGGAAAAAAGCAACATAATTTATTTTGGAGGAATACAGATTCATGTGGTAGGCTTCAAGCTCAGCCTATGTAATTCACCAAACAGGAGTCTGAGAGGTGACTTGACGATACAGCTGAAGTACTCCCACTGAGGGGAAAAACTGTGTAATGAAGGGTTCTTTTGTCTAGCTCAGAAGAGAACAAGAAGAACCAGCGGCTGGAAGTCAACACCAGATCAGTTACATTTGAAAATAAGGCACATTTAGTTTTCTTTTTTTTTACAGTGAGGCTGTTAAACTCTTGGGACCATTGGTGAATTGTCCATGTGTTACTGTGTGCACAGTGAAAATTTATTAGAAAATACAGTTTGGCCAAACACAAATGATACTCTAGCCAAATGTAAGTTAATGAGCTCAATACAAAGATAAGTAGATGAAATTTAAGAAGATCTAATGGTCCCTTCTGACCTTAGTCTCTGTGAACTGAGTGCTAATTAAGTGACCGTTTTTCCTGAGTGAGGACTTCAGTATTTAGCCATAAAGTAAGAACTTACAGTTTTGTATTGCCATCTAGAAAAGATATTTGTCTGACATGGGAAACACTGTATGCTAGCATGCTACAGAATTCACATAGCTGTTCAACATACGAAGTCAGCATGTAAGAACATCTCTTTTCCAAGAAACAATATGAAAAACACTCGACACTTGAAAATTGCAAGAACATGATTTGAATGCCATTAGGGGATGTTCTTTCACATTTTGTATTACAGGAGTAAAATGTGTAACCCAGGAACAGTGCTTGTGTTATGTTTGCTTTAGAAAACTGAATATAGATCCCTCAGGCACTGTTTTTGTAGGCGATCCCATATGAGACAGGAGCAGTGGGGGGGGAAAATGAAGCAAAAGCGCTCTCTAACAGAGCCTCTCCAGACAAGGTTTTTCAACTGATAGGAGAAAAGAGGAGTCTACTTCTAGCTTCCAAACAAAAATACAATTACTCTGTAGTTTCCAGGCTGTTTGGCTAGGCCATTTTCTATCCCACTGAGAAACACTCATAAAACTCATGTGGTTTATTTGAAGATTAGTGTGGAAAACATTGAACATCTGTCTCCTATCTTCTGACAGGCTGTGTAAAGATGTATTTCAACAAAGTGGATTGCAAAACTCATGATCTCAACTTGAGCCATTTTATGCTGGTTATATCTGTGCAGGGAGGCATAAGTCTGAGAGATGAATAATTTTCTTTTGAAACAATCTTGTTTTCAATTAGCCTTTGGGAGACCTCCCCCATGTATTGACATCAGTGCTTTTTCTTAACATGTCAACATGAATCACTGCATTGAAAAGAAAACTTAGGAATACAAGTTGAGGGGACACGTGAGCTTGAAAAGCTCCACTACAAAGCGGGGTTAGGGAGGACGCCTCCATGGAAGTCTTGCTGCAAGATGAGAGAAATCCTTAGTCTGGGATAGCATGACAGGAGATTTTTGTAGGTCATTACCTTTTCTTCTGAATTTTTCCACTTTTCTCTGATTAGGTTACTCTGTACCTTTAAAATGATGAGTTTGCATTTGCCAACTTCACATCATGTAAAAAACCAAAAAGATCCAGCCATGGAAATGTTTGGCTTGGTTTGTGCTCTTTTTGCCACCCCCCTCTGTCTTTCTTGCTGGGTCTCCCAGGTATGAGCTTTCAGAATGATCATACTTTTCTGGTTTTGAATATTTTTGAATATTTTTCACAGCTGTGAGGTGTAGAAGTAAATGTTTATTAAAAAAAAAAAAAGACAGACAAATAAGCCTTTTATAAAGCTTCTTATAGGGACTCTTCTTAAATCACTTGGTTTCAGGTGTTTGGAATACATGAAATATTGTGACCGTCAGTAAAATCCGAAGTGCTTGTGCTATTTAGGTGTTTCTTTGTTTGTGTACTATGGTTTGAATCTTTCTGGGGGATCTGTGTGTAGTCTCAGAACTGACACAGCACCATTTGTCTTCACACAGTTTATTGCTGTAAATATTTCCAGAAGCCCTAACTCAACTTCTTATCCTTGTGTAGTCCCCAGCTTTGTCAAGGCTTTGAAGATAAGCCTGGGTAGAATCAATACTTGACTTTTGGGGTTACATCTTCTGTTTCTATTTACTGAACTTTAACCCCCTCTGAACACCTTCATTCTATGCCTGAAATACAAAAATATCAGGCCTGGGAAGGCATCAGCTAATGCTGAAGAAGTCATATGTACTGGGGATTTCCCTCTGCAGGATATTCAAATTATTTTTAGGACTAAAGTCCTAAGGCAACTTTTTAAATCTATATGAAATATAGATTCTCCATGGCTGAAGAATTGGATTGAATTCGTCCTGCTCTCACACCACATTTGTGCAACATTCAGCAAACAAATCATCCACATTTACTTAAATCAGATTCTTCTGGCACATTACCCACAGTTTTCATCTTTTTTATTCATGTATTCTTTGTTTCTTGGAGTGCCTGTATGAAAGTGTTGTGGAAAGGTACTTCTGAATAGAGGGCTTCGGGACTATTTGTTGTTTCCAGCATTAACTAGGACTAGTTTGTACCTCATTAATGTTCATTTGCCTTGTCATGGTATTCTTTCTGTGCCATAACTGTGTGACTGAGGAACTAGGAGATGGTTGTAATTGAAGTCAGCGTGATTATTAAAGCACTGAATATGCAGACTGTATAGACAGGCACGATTATGACCACTTACTAGCATATGTTGGGTACTGGGGTGCCTTGTCTTGCAGTTCAGTGGTGCATTTTAAGAGCTAAATCAGGATTTTTTTAGAAAACTTCCCAATTTTAAGGCTTTCTCCAAGACAGTATGGAATGAGCTTTTAAGGCAATACACAGTTCAAATTACTGTAGTAACAGGTCACATGAAAGTGCATAAATCGAATTCCTGTTTATTTTGGGAACTCTAAATACCATTACCATTGTAACAGTACATACTGGGTTCACCCCTACAGGAATAAACTGCACATGTTTTTGCTAGTACAACTCCTGTTCCTGCTAAATCACCAAAAGAGTATTCAGGTTTGGTGGAACAATAGGGATGTGATGACACCTCAGAGCTGGTAGCTTCCTTTGAAGACTAGAAAGAGTAGAAGACATATCTCTGATTCTCCTGTACACGTTGCCTCCACAGGAACACCTGATCACCTGATGCACTTGCAGATCTGCTGGTGAGAAGAAAAGGTGATTTCTTGTGCCTTCCATTAACTCTTTCTTCTTTTGTCCACTGTGTGCTCTGTTCTAGAGGCAAGTCTCAATCATTAGCTCCCTTAGAGTTTCTGTAAACACATATGGTTTTCATAGTGATATTTTAGAATGAGATCATCATAGTGGTAAAAGCATTGCACAAAATCTTCCTTGTCACTAAACATACCATGAAATGTAGATGATTTCAGAGCAGGCAAGCAATTAAAGGAAAAAGTGGTGAGCTATTTTTAAAAGTCTGGATTTTAGTTTTCGGTTTCTTGTCTGCTATTTTAGCAGCCAGGACTGGAAGGTAGCAATTGCAATGCTAGTTTCAATGCTGTGCTTTAAAACAGCTGTCAGTTGACTTTAGCTGTAATTATTGGCTTCTTACCAGTATTTACAGCTGTGTAGTCAAGATCTGTGCTTTGAACCTCAGATTTGAGGGTTATCTGTATTGTTGTATTACTTGCCTTATTACCTTTTCATCACTTTTATTTGGATCTTGCACTGAGATATAATTTCTTGAAACAGAAAGTTATCTGTGGATTGATTTCCATAAATTACAAATATGTTATGTGCTATGTTACCAGAGAAAAGGTCAGCAAGCCGGTTTGTTCCCCTCGTAGAGTATTTGCTAGTGACTGGGCAGCAATCCTCTGTGAGAACCTAGCTATTGTAATTCTTGTATTTTATTCTAGGCAGAATAATAGCTAAGGCTGATGTGGAACAGAATTAAAATACCTGTCAAACAAAACGTTCAAAAATTCCTAGTGAATATTCTGTGAATGACCTCTGGTGAAATAGGAGCGCACACACACAATTATTTTGAGAGATCAGTGGCACAGATTGATAACCCCCTTTTAAAATGTTTTAAATCTTCTCCGGTTGTTACTTTGTTGTTATCTGCTGAAAGCTTGGATTCACTGGAAGGAAACCAGTCATGTGAGTGAGGAATTCAGGATTAGACCCTGTAGAGACAGAAAATTATTTGCTCTCAGCTGATTAAAATATCTTTGAGTACAAGGACTAGGTTGAGAGGATATGAGTTTAGAAAGAATAAATTTGTTGTTCATGCACCAGAATGGGATTCAATTTCCCATTCTGCCACTCAGCACCTCTGTTCCTGAGCTCTCCTGCTGTTGAATAGGTAATAGCACATATTCATTCCTGCATTTAGTGCGTGCATGTACCTTGCCATGCACAGCGTGCTGCTGATCTTACCTGTCAACTGAATGAGCTCATATAATAGAAGTGACAACAGTGATAGCAATAATAGTGGGGAATAGGGCTGACAGACCTAGTGAGGAGCAGAACCCCAGTAGGTGGAGGTCCCCTCCAGAGCGAGACATGGGCAGAAATGTTGGAGGTAAGTGAGGAGAGGGTGGGGATAGCCTGGGAAGTTCTCCCAAGGCAAGTAAAAGGCATCTGTGGCTCACCAGGACCTAGGTGCGAGGCAGCCACATCCATACCCAGCGCTCGGCTCATTAGCCTTTAAGGGGCTTCCCCTCCTGGTCCAAGCTACTTCCTGCACTGAGCTGTGGCATCAAAGTAACAATATCAAGGCAAAAATGCCTATGCAGATCACAGACAACTGAACAACCAGTCACGGTGGTTTTGCTGCTAAAATGCAATTTTTTATTCCAAATGAAAATATACACCATTGTTCACAGAAAGGTTTCTGCTGTTTCTCTCCCCCATCAGCCCTTCGGCATTTAGAGGCTTCCTTTGTTTTATAAAAATCCCAGATGCTGATACATAATTACAATATTAATTGGCATAATAGTTGGATGGTAGCAGTCTGTATCATTGACAATCTTGTCTTCACGGCTTGAGTTCTGAGCTCAGAGTCCTGCAGAGCAGATCAAAGGGCCAAAATGAGCCCAGCAGTGGAGCGGCTCCTAGTTGGAGTGCTTTAAAAACCTTGTCTTGCTCTGAGTGACAACTGATAAAAATGTTTTCTAATGCTCTAGAAGCCTGACGTTGTCAGAGGTCTAAAGGACGGTGCTGTGTTAGTGCTATAGATTCAAGCACAGCTCTGCAATTGCTGCTGTAACAAGCAAGCTGTGAGGCTGCCTCCAACGCCTCTTTGTCTTCCCTGCTCTGGTGAATCTTTCATGTGCTTTTCTCCATAATTTCCCTCCCTCCTCACTGCTTTACTAATTAAAATTCTAATCACTCTGACAGCCAGAGCTAGTGGGGGGAAAAAAAAATTATTATTCCATACTGGAGAAGGTAATTTCAAGGTGTTTTAGCTGCCAAAGAAACGAATGGAAATTAGACAAAGAAAGTGGTTGTCAGAGGGGATGAGTTAGGTGCTCTGCTCCCTTCGATTGTAATAAAATATTAAACTTCTAAAGGAAAAAATAAAACAGGATTAATCCTATACATTATTGCCATATATTTAGAGATAATATAACCTGATCTACCTTTCTGAGTAAGGGAAGGTTTTGTGTGCGTTTGTTAACATCAAAATGATTTACCTACCTTGTAGTGAACACAATGTCAAACATTTAACTTTTGTTTGATGTTTGATTGCTGATGGTATGTATTACCTGCTTTTCTGAGCTGTGGTTGGAAATATTCTTCTAAAATGTACAGGAGCCCGCATATACGTATTCAAAATGGTAAACAGCTCTTGATGCAGTGTTGTGGGTTTCATGCTGCAGATATTTCAATATTAGAATTTATAAAAAGTGAAATATCATGGTGCTCAAATCTTGCCAGTTACTTTTCCAGGCATTTTCAGTCTTGGTGGAGGTAATTTTTAGACCTACATATTTCTTCAAAGTGTATGCTTTCATAATGCAGTGTAATAACACAGAGTTGTGTTAAGATAGAAAAACACGGTGGTCTCTGTCATACAAATATATGGGTTGAACAGACACTGATATACTTGCTCACAAAGAAGCATACAGGCACACAGTGTGTATGTGTGACTGCTTTCAGATCTCCATAAGGTATGTCACATAACCAGGGTAAATTAAGCGTCTGAGAGATTGCAGCAATCCAGTTAAAATAAACACTGCATCCACTTTTACCTATTGCTGAGACTAAATCCACAGCTTACTGAGATGTCAGCAAATACAAACAGTTCACTTCTGTTACTGCTGTTTTGTTACTGCCCTCATAGTGAGGAGTTAGCGGGTTTTACATGAGAGTCAAATCTCATGGTATCTAAAGCCAGGGTTTTCTAACATGGTTGAACCTTTTTCTCCAACCTGAGGATAGAAAGGGACAAGGGAGAAAAATCATACTTTGAGTGTTTGGATTGCATCGTGTTCTGCTATTTGTGTCAGGACTGCTTTTGGACAATGTAGAAATGCTTCTGCAGCCCCAGCTTTGTAATCAGAAGAGCTGCAGAGTTTTGCCTTGCTGGCTTGCAGCTGTAGTTGCTTGCAGGGTTGGGTGTTTCAGAAAATACACATCCTTTTCCTTATCATCCTCCCAGTCTTTTTATAAACATACCATGACAGAATTGTAACACTTACATCAGCTATTTTGACAAGTCTTCAACAACTTTGCTAGAGGCCATCATTTGTCTTTTACTGACTGATGAAGAGGTTCCTGTCCTCAAAGCTGTTTCCTTTTGCCTGTCACTCCCACAATGCTTTCTTCATTTATGTGAGATTTCAATGCAAAAGCGGCTCCCAGTTCTTATCTTGAAATGCTGGACTACTGGACTTTTCCTTCCAGGAGCAGATACTAAGTGACTGAGGTAATGCATGTTTGCTATTACCACTGCAAAAAAACCAGTTCATGAGACTCTTGCCCAAATCCAGCTAGTTCCACTTCAACAGTTCAGTCAACCAGGTGAAATTGTATCGCTACTGCATGGCTGAATATATTCTAAATCCAGTAGTAGCAGTCATTGAATGTACAGTGAACAATGGTACTGAAAAAGGAATTTTTCTTTATTCTGCACAGCCAACCTCTTCCATTTCTGAAGTTCTTTATTTTCAATGGAAAAAAAAAAAAAGAAAAAAAAGAGAAAAAAAGAAGCTCAAAAGAGGAAAAAAAATAATCACATGGGATCCTTCATTCTCCCCTGTGGTAAACTGAAGACAAAACAGAGGAAATGCAAACCTCAGACAAGCTTTTTCACATTAATTTACAAACCAGTTTTCTCTTTTTTTTTCACCCTACTACATTTTCCCTAACACAACATTTGAAAAATGGGCATAAAATATGTACACAGAAGAGGAACTAGGAAGGTAAAATAGTTGGTTAAGCAAACACCTTTGTTTTCCAAGGAAAATGATTATATTGACATGGGACTTCCTAGTTTATTTGAAGAGTCAGATGATCCTGCCCTTATATGCAGGTTTTAGGGAATGAAAGTGTGCAGAAATCTTTGAAAATGTCACTTCAATATCTTATGTTAAATATTGGGTGGGAAAAGGTTTAGTTTATACCTTTATCTAGGACTCAACGTTCTAGGTTAATCAGAAATTTATGGGTGGGAGAGTGATGTGTCCTTAACTGGGGGAAAAATAAAACCACACAAACAAACAACCAAACCCCAACCCAACCCAAAACAAAACAAAACAAAACACCCAACAGATTTGATTATAGAAATCAGCAATGGCTCAGGAAAATGCTTATTTTGATTGATCTGATTCATGCATAATGAGTAAAAAGTGTCATGTAAGTTATAAAAAAAAAAAAAAAAAAAGCCTAACAGCCACTGAGCTGTGGTCAACTTACCTCTGATATTACAATTCCATCTTCTAACAATAAATTGTTCCATGTCTTCCATTGAAATGAAATCATAAAACCTATCTAAAGAACTTTTTCTTTTTACGCAAGAATAAGTTTTTAAGAAAATAATTATTTATCAGCATTGACTTGACACTGTTAGCAACATGATGTGGGTGGTATGGATGACTGATGTCAAATACAAAATTTTATTATGATAGATCAGGTTGTCAGATGGTGTAAATCTGACACTGATCGAGTTTTCATGTGTATATCAAATGAAGATCAGATCTGTTGTATTTGTCTTATGGATTCCAAGAATATAACTAACATATTAAACCTTTAAAGGATATCAATATGCTGAATATTAGTTCAGTAAAAATGATGAAATCTACTTTGTCTTGGAAGAGGAGAGTTAAGATTCGCTGAATTCTTAGCCCAGAAAGGTAGCAAAATAGCCCAGGAAAGTTCTAGCAAAAACATTTAAGATGAAATGGAGACAACAGCAGAGAAATCTTTCAGAATTCTTGGTCAGCCTGGTATTTCCAATGAGGTTTAGGGATACAGGAGACCTGTAGGGGTCTAGGGATCCTATGGACCTCTGGAAGTTAACTTTCCCAGACTGCTGCTCAGAGCTGGGCTGTGGCCCAGGGTAGATCAAGTCAGCCTGGCCTCATCTAGTGGAGCCTTGGAAGCCTCAGGAGTGGAGTTTTTACCCCCTCTCTGCCTTGAAGCTCAGTCCGAGCTTACAGCTCCCTTTCCTTGCATGTGCACCTGAACTGTGGTTTCATGGGGTTTTCTGGGCAGGGCTCCCTCAGTCCCTTTGGCTGGAGACCTTCCAACTTGGTATAAAATAAATAAATAGTTGCTGAACTGGAAAGAGGAAATGAATCTTAGCAGTGGCAGCTGGGTCCTCAGTCTAATGAAGATTTAATTATTTATACACAAGGAGAGAACAGCTAACCACGGCCTGATAACCTTCTTCCCTTTGAATACCTTTGTGGTCTCTTGGGACAGAGGGATCTGAATGCCTTCACACAGATGTGAGATTGAACTCATTCAGGACAAATGCTCTAATCACTGAACTATTAAGTAAAACAGATATAATACTGCTCCCTCCCATTCCTGGAAACTGTTATTTCATTGGTCTTGTTTTTCCGACAAACTTGACAGAAATGGAATTTTTCCCTGTAGGTAAAATGAAACATGAGCATGAAGCAGTGTGGGAGGAGTGGAAGCAAAGGAGCAGCTTTCACTTTTGCAAGATAGAAAAAAAGGAAAAGTGGTACATGAGCTTTATTTGAATGTATCAAATACATATTCTCCCCCCCGCCTCCCTCCCCCTCCCTTGCCGTTTGGCTGCCTATCTGAAAAATCAATTATTTGCTTTTTCAGGGCTACTTTTATATCCATATCCTCATAAAAAGAGACAGTTGCATAATGAATAGTTAAAATCTGCCTCTTACATGTCATGTGTAAGTTGTCTCAGTATCTGAAGGGACGGGGAGAGAAATCTGTGCATTTGTGTCAAGCGGTGGTTGCAAGGAAGGATTTTGTCAGCATTTCACGTGGCAGTTTCTGAATTCTCCTTCCCTTCATTTCCTTTCTGAGCAGCCAACAAAGTGGGTTGACACAAGGCGAATGCCTGCCAAAGAACTTTAACAGGAGGCAGTTTTTAATTAACAGGGGCCAAAGAAGGTGATAACCCCAAGGGTAGCGAGGAGAAATTAACATGGAAAAGCAGTTCCACGCTTCTGTGGGTCCCAAAAGGCCATTCGTATTAGTGGTGTCTGTTCTGATTGAACCTTTTCCGTGTCTCTTTATTGATTCCCTTGTCAGAGTCTAACAAAAACACTGCTGGCCGTCAGTTGTTTGCTCGTGGTGGCAGCTTATGGCTTGAAACAGCTTCCTTGTAAAACAGTTTGCATGGCGAGGTCTGTCGTTGTGCTAGCATTTCCCAGAAATGATTAATTTTGTTAGACCTGGAATAAAACTCAATAAAATTAAAGCAACAGCCTGCTGAACTGAAAGAAATTCATTCCACAGTTTCTCTCCAAGTAATCATTTTGTCCTATGAACTGTATGCCTGGCTTACTGTTTTGTTTTATGTAATGTTTTAATTATTAACCTTTTAAAAAGTGAGATTTCAGAGAAGATAATCATGTTGGCTGTCTCAGAAAGGATTTAGCCATTGAGCTTATATGGCACTTTTGGAAAATATTTCTAGAAAATAATATCCTGTGGATAAATATTTCAAGTTTCTCTTCCTGGGATGAAAATGAATAATAAATAAGGCTTGTAAGAGCTTGAGGAAAAACCTGCCTAGCAAGCAAATATAAATAAGTAAAAAAAGAAATGTAATAAATAAATAAACAGCTGACACCTTTATGTGTTTCAGTGCCTGATCCAAATTCAACTAATGTCAAAAGGTGGAGGACCATTTTTTAACAACTCAGGAAAATCCACGCTTACTTTTAAATATTTCTGCTGCACAGCTGACTTCAAATAATAAAAAGCATAATTCAATAATATTTGAACAGCTTTATAAAGAAGTGCCCAACATTTGCCTTCTTGCTACTTAGAGCCGTGGAAAAAGATTGTCATTATTTCAAAGGGAAGTACTGTTCCTATCTTCCTCTTCAGAGTCGTCACCTAAATGATGATGTTCATTTGGTTAACTGATTTATTCAAACAAAGTGTGGTTAACCCATTCCACTTGAAAGACTGTCAGTCTCAGTCCTTCAGATGCGTTAGCTACTTGAGTACAGACTGTCCTTGGAAAATCATGCTCAGCTCCCACTGACTTCAATGGCAATGATACCTTTTTCAGAGTACAAAGTTGGCCTCTATACCGCATCCTATTTTTCTTTCAGCCCTCTTTGCAAAAATAATGTAATACATGCTTCTGAGGACTGAAGAGTCATTGTTTTTTATTTGCACTAATTGTTTCCAATGTTTGCACAGTGCACTTTAGCAGAAGTGCATATCAATGCCAAAAAAACCAAAAATAATCCAGTCTGAGCTCAAACACTTACAGAACCACTGCATTAGTTGAGACAAGTGAGAGAGGAAAAATGTCAGTAAGCTTGCTGGGGAAAAGCTCAATGCTCACAGAGGTGTATAGGTAGATATATACAAGACATGCACATATATGTAAGTTGTTTGAGTGTTTCATGAAATTATGCAGAAATTATAACTTTTTTTTGCATCAATGAGAAATGTAATGAAAACATTAAAAGGTTGATCCTTAAGTGTTTTATCCTTCATGCTCCTTTTTAAAATATCATGCCACTCTACAAATAATTTAATCCTCAAGTTCCCTTGGCAGATTGCAGACATGCACTTGATAGTGAGGAAAACCTGTGAGGTTTGCTTTGACTACTTGCTACTCATGGTTTCTGTTTGCTTGCTCATATTATGTCAGTTGTCAATGTTGTCCTCTCCAGTTGTTTGACTGAAAAAAAGTGGAAAGAACACAATTAAGAGATAGTGATAAACCATGGGAAAGTAATTTTGCTGATCGCTTTTGTCTATATAATCATTAATAAATGGTGTGATGTACTCTATTTTCTGGAGTTAGAAAGAACGGCAACTTTTTTCCTTCATGTATTTATTATTTACCAGGTTTACACATGCAAAGAGTTTTTATATTGTGCAAACCCCACCATTTCATACAAAATACATTCAAAAGCAGCTGTGGATTTTGAGAATCAAAGTTTTTTTGTGTTAGTGAAAACAGGAGCTGGGCCATCCTCAGGCATCTTCAGCCCATTCTTAGGACTAGTATAATACAGGCAACTATTGTTAACTTTCTGTAATTTGTAATTCAGCCTCAGTACTGTTATAGAAGAATTATCTGCACATCATCCTACTTAAACAGTGTCACTCTCATTAGGCAGAATATTAATGACAACACTATTAGTATCTCTATTGCTTGTACTATAGTCTGGAAAGCATAGCTAGAAAATGGACTAAGATCTTTGTTTATTTCACACAGTTGATTAAGTGTGCTTTTAAAGGCAGTGTAATTTTCTTGCTCTTTTTGAAATTTTCACCCCCCCACAAGAGGTCACCCAAGGTAAATCTTATCACTGACACTTGCCTTGCTTGATTAAAATGGCTAGGTAACAGTCATGTAACAAGGGCTGATTTTTTATATTTTAATTTTAGAAGAAATGGTAATCGATGTTAAACAATAGGAGCTTTGGTAACAAATAAGCCTAGTGCAACTAGAGAGGTTGCAGGTACCAGCATCCATTGTGCACTGGAACCCTGCTTGTTATTTCGCAACACATATTCTCAGAGATAACCACCTCAGAACAGAAAGCTGTTGATGTGTTGTAAGAAACAGCATGAAGATTTTCTTACTTTTTTTTAATTAAAAAAAAAAGCCTTTTCTAGTTTAAAAAAAAAAACGCTACATAGTTTCTAGGTGAAAAAAGCATAGTGCATCTGGGCTAGTAACGTTGTTTGCTATTACCTCTGTATGTCACTGTTTAAGTCGAGACAAGGAACACTGAGAAAATATTATCTTACTCTTCCCCCCTCCTGGAAACAAATCTCAGAGAAAATACTGAGAAATGATATTTTAATTGGTTTGACCTCTAAAGCCATTAAATAATTATGAAACCTCTTCTCTTCAACAATTGCTTGAAGTACTTTATATTCTTTCCTCAACATATAGCAGTTTCCAGCTAGTAGCAGTGTGATTGATTTTTCCATATCAGATACGTTGTTATGGTCTCTTGTTTCCATAGCAAACCTATAGCATCTGTCTTCAACCTCAGGCTGCAGTCCTGCACTACCCAGTGATACTTTATGCGACCACATCCTTCCATTACAAGTATGAGTGGATTAATATTGATTTTTTCCTCTTGTCCAAGACTGAAGGTCCATCTTAACAGCAATAAATTACACAGCTGAAACATGAGTGTATGCTTGGTCCACCTTGGTCTTCACGGCCAGGATTATTACTTCGTCTCAAAACCAGTCTCTGATGTTTTTAACCCATTACAAGGCTGAAGGCTGTGTCAGGTTTAAGCACTTGTTTGGGTGATGTTGACAACAATCCAGCATTTCCAGAAAACCTGGGCTCCCTGGTTCCAGTATCAGTGCTTAACTCTTAAGCACAAATTTGTGACAGTGACCTGCCATGGTCCGCACACAGCCAAGCTTGGAAATAAAACAGCAAAGAACAGTACGAGAGCAGGATTGCCAATCAATGAGAACTGATTAACTTAGAAAGAAAGTTAAATAAGGGCAGGAACAGAGAGGGTAACAGAACAATACTGAGTAGCAGAAACAGCACTGCTGGAGGTGTAAGGATGTACAGAGTTAAGGACACACTTTCACAAGTGGTGATCAGATGAATGGCATGCATGATGTTTCTGTCAAAGCCCTGTATACTGCTGCAACTTCTCCGAATCTCTTTTTTTCCAGCCTTGCTTGACTGATGAAGGGAAACTCAAAATCCGTGTAAGGTCTAAAATTTGCAACAGGGAACAAATCTGCAGGAAATTAAGTACACACCTTTATCATTACTGCTTGTTTTCACTTGAAATGCCAGGTTCCTCCCTGTGTTCTGCATGCTGGGTTGCACTGCTGTTGTGTTGGCTGGTCACTCCAGTGCTTCTAGACAATGTTTCATAAATATGGGGATTATTTTGTTGTATTTTTCTGGTCTATTTGAGGCATTTTTGCAGCATGAAAGAAGTTTTTGATGTGCTGATTACAGGTACAGACCTTCTAGTCTGACACAACCATGTATGTAAAGCTTGAAATAGTAATATATGGGTGCATATAGTAATAAATAAAGATGTGGAAGAAGGTCTGGCAGCACCTGCAGGAGTGAGCCATGGGTGTGTGGAGAGATGACTGGGGACATGGGTGAAGGGGGCAGTTGTGAAGATGAGCCTGGCCCCACTGCAGTGTGAACCCCCCTGGACTGGTGATTCCCGGTCCCCCAGAGGCTCCTTTCCATGAAACCCTGTCCTACAGAAGCATGGAAAATACACTCCTTTGTAAAAACTGCCAGGAAGAAGAAGCAATTGCCAGGCTGTGGTGGTAACCAGATGCAAACATGAGGTCCCGGAGCGAAAACAGGTTGCAGAGCCTGTGGCTTCTTATGGTCCTGGGCTACCACAGAGGTGGCACCAGCGGCTGCACGGTGCTGGAAAGGACATCATCTTCTCCCTCCTGGGCAGCTTACTTTGGGCCAGAGATGGCTATTTTTTTCTCTTTCCCCTTTGAGCAGCCGTGTTAGCAGTTCAGTGTAATCCAAGTACATTTGAACATTTGAACAGTCTTCATGTACTGTAATTATTTTTTGAACCCATAAATGTGTTGAGAGGCTCTGTAGTTGTATTTCTAGAGAAGATGAAGGCATTATTGGTTTTTTTAGTTTATAAAAAGTATCAAAAATTATAAAAATTGTTATGAGCTAGAAAAAAAAGGAAGTCCAAACATTTCCAGTCTAAAATGTACTTTTTGCTTTTCCTACTAAGCTCTTTTTTTTTCTTTAAGCGCATGCAAACTTCTCTATTAACCACCAATTACATGTGATCAGCACTGCAAAAACAAGCCATAGCTAGATCATAGCTTTTCTCAGGCTTCAAGTTGTGCTGACGGTTCAGCACTTTCACATCTGTTTATGCCAAAATTCTTCTGATAGCATTTGATATTTACAACGTACAAAGTATTAACTACAGAAGGACTTGGCCAAGTATTCCTTAATGAATTGAAATTCTTCTGGTTAAAATAGTGATAGAAATAGCAGAACAAAAATCATCTTGCCAGCTACATTCTTTTACAGAGCTATAACTGTACCCTGGAAGGGTGTCTCTTATGGAGGACCATTGGCTATAGCTGATAAATCTCAGCTAGAAATGTCTCCAGTAAAATATGAACAAGAGGTAGTAATTTTTATTCAAAATATATACTAGAAAGCTATATTCAAAATATTTTCAAATGTATATTCAATACATTCAAAATCTAGCTGTTGGAAGTAAATCTGACTGCAAGCATGAGATGAGGATAGACGTAGGTACAATTTTTCTTCAAAAATATGAGCCCTAATATTCCTAGGGAAAAAGAAAAAGGAAGCAAACCTGTATTTTAAGCACTGCTAAAGTACTTTAATAATAATTTTTGAAACAAAATATTGAGCATGTGGCAATTGGAAACATTGCAATAATCTTTTTTAAGCATATCTGCAGCTTTTCTGGAGACAGTCCTGAAGCTTTATCTTTTCTTGAAGACTTCCTAAGCAGTTAGGTAGCTTAGAAAGATTCTTTGCACTAACTGGAGAGAAAAATACTTTTGGTGTGCTCTCAGAGTTCAAGCTAGCAAAATGTGTGTATAGGGTGGGAACATCCCAACTCAGCCACCTCTGAATTCACTGGTAGATGGAAAAAGGAAGAAGTAAATGAAAAGAAAGTACCACCAATGTGAAGGGAACATGCATTTCTCATTCTGCTTTAGTGAACATGCAAGTAGAAATGCTTTGTAAACAAAATCACTGTGTATGAAGCTGCCATATTTTAAAACTACTGATGTAGTAAAGGTTTAAATTACAGTCCCAAGAAAGCAATTTTCATAACAGTTTATCTGACGTGTTTAGACTCTGATTTTATTCACAAATTATTTGCAAATGATTTTTTTCCTTATTTGCTGTTTGGAAATTTTTTTTGGCAGGTTTTGTGGTTTTTTTTTTAAAGAAACTTCATTCACTGAATTTCATGCAGATTTTTGATTAGGAGCAATTATTTACATATTAATATTTTTCTTATGAAGTGCATGCTGCACAGGTGGATAGCCTTATATCCTAATGTGGTCTTCTGAGCTACACAGGGATGTAAGTGCTTTCACTTTTCTCAGGAAAAGCCTAGAGATATTTTTTTCTTTGTTTTTCTTTCTTTTTTTTTTTTTTACAAAAAAACCCTATTATCACAGTGCCCGAGTGTTTTGCTCTAATGGCAAAGTCTTAGCAGCAGTTATTCATGTCAAAGTAATTAAAATGGGACGTTTACAAATATTTTCATTTTCTCATTTCCAGTGGAAAAACAGAGTTGGGGTATGTTCACGTCCTTATGATTTAAAAATATCTTGCTGACCGACAGGAAAGAAACATTTAGCAAGAAACTAAGACTAGGTTACTAAGTTTGTAAAAAATATAGTTTGTATAAGGACAAGTTTTGGGGAAGATTCTTTTTTGGTTAGGCCTGTTGATGTACTCAGGAAAACTGGTGAGACTTGAGGTACAAAAAAATCTTTTCTAGGTCACAGAGGTCTATGGCATGATTTTACTATGTACTGTGACTGCTTCCTTATGAAAGAATGGCTGGTACTAGTAGTTTCTTAGTAAGGAGAAAAATGCTTTCATTTTTTTTCCTGCAGGAGTACTTCACTGTATTCACTAGAAATACAGTGGGTATTTCCTTCTTTGTAATATCATAATGATTCTGAATTTGATTACTATGAAAAGTTATTCTGAAGAAGGAGTGTTATTTGAAAAGTCATTCGTGATACTTTAAAATATTACTAAACAATTGTTAAGAAGACAGTGTATATTTCTTCTATTAGATTACATTTTCCCTTAGCATTGCTAAATGTTTTACCTATTATTTTATCATGTTACATAAACTGCTAATAGTCATAACTAAAATTTAAAGTGGAAAAGAGTTACATTTTACAGAAACTAAATTCTGTCTGTAATCATAGTTTCACAATATGTCCATCTATTTTTATTGTCATGCTTGTTTTTAAAAAATTTAAAGCATTAGTATGTCAAATACAGTATCACATTTTTATAAGTCTCGTTAAAGTCCAGTGAAAACCACAAGGCTGGGGTGAATGAGTACATGGTGGTGCTCAAGGGTCATGTGGAGACTCACTGTACCAAAGCAATGTAACCTGTTGGGTTTTGAAAAGGAGGACCGTTTGTACTCGACTTCCAGCTGGAGGAGGCAGAGTGAAGGCTCAATGCTTCCAGCCTCCTTTGCCTCTTTATCCTCATGGGTCAGCCAAAGCCAACCCAAATACCCTCAGAAATGCTCCAGTGCATGTACAGGTTAAGATGCAAAATCCGCAGAGGAGTTCTGGTCCCTTGCAGTCTGTGTGGAGGGATGTGCTCTGCAGCCTGGGCTGGATACTGAGGACTGATGTCCTCTAGAGCCCACAGTGGTCCTGTGCAAGCTCTATTTAGGCCAGCTTTATTGCACTGCCACCTGAAACAAGGGTTAGCCTGGACATTTTTATTGCCTTCAAGTATTTTCAACCTCCATAAATACAGAAGACAATAAGTGTTTTTCATATTCATAGACTCAAAGCCATTTTCCCTCTAGCCATAAAGGAACAGTTAAGGAATTATTATAAAAAAAGGTCTGCAGTGTGTGTAGGAGTTCTGAAATATAATGTATCTGGTATGCCTTGAGTAAAGTAATTGTGTTAGAAAAGTATTTTTGGTGTATGTTTTGTATGGAAAATGGAGGAAAATGGGAATATAGCCTTTTACATCCTTCATAATATAGCTGCAAGTATGTGCTATCACAAGAACATTAAGATTGCAAGTAAGCTACTGAAATCTTAAAAGAAAATTGTTAAAAATAAGCTTTCCTTGTTCCTATGTATTATGATACAATGTTTAATTATATGACCAAATACTACTTATTCTACAATTTCAGTAGGTATGCCACATTCCAGAGAAATCTCTTAGCATAGAGTAGAATATAGCTGAAAGTGCTCAACCCATAATAACTTTCCATAATAACTTGGTTTTGCCCTAAGGCAGAAGCTTAAAGAACTGGATAGATCCATTACTTAAGAAAACTTTGAGGGAGTATAAGAACATGGAATGGCATTTCATGGAAGGAAAAAAAAAAAATTGGTGGCAGCTTTTATAGCATGTTAAGCTCTCAAAAGGTAAATAACATTTCCCGAAAGGGAGCACAATCTGCAAAGGAAGACATTATAAATAGATGACTAATGTCAATTCGGCAATGTTCCTTAAAATGACCTTGCAAATCAGAGAAGACAGGTTCAGTATTCCTCTAGGGAAACACTGGATGTGCCTACACGGGCTTTTAGTTTTGATCAGAAGCATGCTTTTGAAGCAGATGCCCAAGTTGTCTCTACTGAACTGCATAGCGCACAGCAGTGTCAGCGTGCTCAGCATGGATTTCTGTTAGATGAAACTAAAATGGAATACACTTTAGCAAAAGGTACCTTATGCACCCCAATCACAGCCCATAAGAAATAGTTCCCCAAAGAAAAAAAAAAAAGGTAGAAACAAGCATACAAACAAACCCTGAGATGTGTGTTGTGTAGGTCTCAGGTTCTTGCCACTAGCTGCAGCTCTACAGAGCTCTCTGGCTGCTCTGTTGGCTCGTGTAGACATAGCCATAGTTTCTGCAGACTGCTGTTGGGGATGTATATGGCAGCAAAAGTGTATCACTCAAAAGAACAGATCCTGTGGGATATTACAATTTACAGTGAAGAAGTTCTGATAAGAGGGGTAAAAAACACAACAGAAGCTGACATATTTTTGAAGAATATTGAAGCTAGAGGTAGCAGCCAACAGACTGTAGTGGAATTACTGTGCAACCTTAACAGCACTGCTTGTTCACAGTGGCAATAATGTTTCTACTATCCCAAAAGCCTGTATAATTTTGAGTTGGAATAGTAATATCTTCTGAACCTGTGTACATGTGCACATTTTTTCTTACATTTTTTGAGTTTCTCCCTGTGAAAGGGTGAGTTAATATTTTCTTAACTGTAAGATGAATGAAAATTAAAAATAAATTGTTTACCAAGATATTTTCTGTAGTTGTTAAAATTAAGCTCATGTGTCTATGTGATAAATTTTTATGAATCTGTGTGGGTAGAAAGAAAATGTGTGTTTTCCCCATTCTCCCTTAAAGAAGGACTTTCTAGAAAGTCAAGTACCTTAAATGACTTCATTGAGAAAATAGAAGTAAATGTGAGCATATCTATTGGCTTTGCCAGCTTCTGCATTATGCCCCACTAGGCATGACACAAAACAGCAACAGAATAACTTCAGTTATAAGGAAAAAGCAGGCTTTTAGTGTAATAAGTGTAATAAGACTACCTGTGTGCTGCAGAATTCATAGCAAAACCTAGGCTTGTGTTCAATTCTTGTGCTGCTTTTAAAGGAGACAGGCAGTTTATGCAGAACCTTTGAGAAAGCTAAGGGCATGGTGTGTAAAACATCACCCATAAATTAGAAAAATAGTGGCTATAAACTTTAACAAAGGACGTCTGTCTTCAATACTGACAATAGAAACCTTGGAATATTTGTAACAGCAAATATGCCGCAGACATTACCTTATCTTATTGTGTGGCAACAAGGTTTGCATTGTGAGAAAAATGCATACGCATTTCTCAGAGTAAAATCCTGCTGGCCCTGTTGAAGACAATTCTTGTTGACTTCAGCAGGAATAGGGTTTGAAGCAAAATATCTTCTAACAAATACTGATCAGGTAGTAGAGAAATGAAATTAGTTGATCTGATGGAGAAAAAACTGCTCCACTTCAGAAACATATTGTATTATAGTGATTTTTTTTCCTATTAACTCTTTAAAATGTACTTGATACTGTCACAGACTTTAAAGTTTTCTTTTTTTTCTGCCTCATTAGAGCCAAGCTTTACTCATAAATTATGGGTACTAGTTCAATGAAGTAGACAGTCCATCATACTATTGAGGCCTGCCCACGTATGATGCCGAAGAACTTCCAGTTTACCATGCACTTGAAATAGTGCAACCAAGAGCGCTATTGTGTGACCGTTAATCATCTCTACCTACCATCTTTTTCTACCCCCTGACAAAATTACCATACTGCCTAATCTTGTTGGGAATAGCTATACATACCACAAGATTATCCTATAATTTCTGATGGAGTGGGATGTTTAAAAGATTCCCTATCAATAAAGTCAACAAGGTTAATCATAATCAGCACATGAAGCAGAAGCACCGAGAATTAAACTAGCGCATTTTATGTCCTCTAGGAATGGCAAGTGACTACTAGAAAGAGCAAGTTAACTGCAAAAAGCAGGAGCTGGTGAATTAAATCATATGCTGCTATATATAGTCACACGTAAGATGTGGGGGGAAAATCACTGAAGAAGACAACAGATCCAACATGACTGTAAGTGAATGTATGATGGCTTAAATACTGTGAAATCCTATGAAAGCGTCCAGACTCAGCAGAAACACTAGTCACTATCAGGCAGTGGTCATCGCTATTAAGAATCATTTGGCCTAACAGGGTCCTTTGGCGGATGGCTAATTTATGACAATTTCCTGACTCGTTTAGGTCTGCTGCAGTGGGGTGTTAAATTCTTCATATTCTGAACCTCTCAATATTCACCATGGCTTCTGCTGGCGCAACTTAAATGTTGTGGTGCATGCAGAATAAAACAAATCCCAAAACAACATCACCACAAATCAGGGCAATATTTTAATAAGGTATTTGACTGAAGTGATGTAGTTGCGGCTGACACTGGAGTGATATCTTTCATTTATAAAGTAGAAATTATTTGCATTTAGACTTTACTACAGCTGCCTACTTCTACTTCCAGAGACACATCTTTACTAAAGAAACCTCATAAAAAGGAGACAGTGTTGATTTTTAAAAATCTTTGAACTCTAATGTTGTTTTGAAAGAACTGAAATAATTGTGCGAGGTTTTTGTTTGTTCTATCCCCGCCCCCCCCCCCCCCCCCCCCCCCCCAGTCATTAGGGTAAACTTCTTGGCACAAGTTAAACAGAACATTTAGTTGTTATCTTTGGCAGATGGATTTTCTTGTTGGTGGACTGAATTTGAGGCTCTGTGCTCAGAGTTCAGAGGTCATGTGTGAATTTGTTATGCTTCCTTGTTAACTCAATGAAATAAATTAGTCTGATGAAATTCTCATGAAGTGTTTATTTTTTAATGTTTCTATAACATACAATAAATTATAATTTATGAGGTGTAATTGAAGAAAAGTCTAGAGGAAGTTGTGTATAAGATTAGGGGATTATTAAATCAATTTTATTGTGTTTTCAAAACTTAAAATATTTTACAGTTACAATAAATTGTTTGAAAGTGCTATCAACCTATAAATTTTAATAATTTAATAAATATTCTGCCATAAAGTGGGGCATGTGGCCAAATCCCAGAACCGTTTGTGCACAGAGTATCACAATAGTAATGTAATGTTGGGGTTTTTTTGTTTACATGGATAATGGAAGAGTGATCTGTTCTTATGCATAACACATGGTGATTGGTCATTAATTTTAATGAACTGCATCTAAAGACCTTGCAGGATCTGGGAGGATAGCTGACATCTCACTCCTCTTTCCCCATCTGTTGCAGCCTGTTAGATACTGCTGTTGAATATAAGGAGGGAGCATCACTTATTACCTCTCTTGAAGCATGTTGACCTTCTAGGCTCTTGGCAAAGTGACTACAATGTCAATATACATTTTAATGTGAGACTGAAGGTAGTTATTAATCTCTCACTGCTTGCCCAGAAAGACACAAATAGGGAAAATGTGAATTTATTTCACATGAAGGGGAAGGAGACTGAATAGAACTGGAAAGCAGCTGCTGCAGTTGTTTTTGGTGTGTTCTTTGTGTGTTTTTATGTTTCACATGGCCTTGGTAAACTGTATGCTGCCAGTAGAGCAGAAGATCTAAGAGGTCTTCTCCAATAACAGCTGTTCCCCACTGGATGGTGGGAACAGCGGGGTGAAAGACAGAAAGTGCAGGACTCATTCTGGATCTCAATATGAAAGACCCAGCAACAAATGGTTGAATAAGATAATTGCTTTAATAAGAAGAGGAATGTAGATACCCAGCAAATCTGATGTCCCCTTGGCTGCTGGTTGCCCTGTGTTTGTGTGGTATTGGTTGGAGCTCAGATTTTCACACACCACGCTGTGCAGAGCAGATTCTGTCCATGGAAAAACAATCTCTCTTTTGGTCATATGATTTCCTCACAAGAAAACAATTGTATTCCTAGAAGATGCTCTCTGGAGAACTTCTTGATGTGCTTTTAGGTAAAGGCAAAGCCACGAAGGTGGCGCTGTACCCAGTGGGAGCTGCCTACAGCCTTGTCTCTTGCAATGTACTGGCTGAGTTCAAGCTGCAGCCAAGGAATTTGTGCAGGGCAGCACAGAACTGAAGGCCACAGACCTGAAGGTACGTGTAGCGCAGTACAGCACAGCACAGCACAGCACAGTCCTGTGCCTGCTTATATTAGGTGTTATGTGCATCACTAGTTCCTAAACATGCAAAACTCCCCATCAAGGTCAATAAAGCAGCTGTCCAACAATGAACTATGAGTGCAGAGTTGTAGGTAGTATGATAACTGTGTTGTTTGTAGCACAGCACCTAGAAATCTTAATTTATTTTTGCTATTAAATTATGTTCTATATTTAGATAATAAAGTGCTTTCTCTGGAAATTAAATAAAGAAATTTTAAATAAAAAGAGGTCACTCATAATTTCCTTTACTTCTCCCATGCTAAAAAACCCAGCAGATGAGATGGATGAGATTTAATCCAATTTTAGTGACTTAATCTAGGGAAGGGTTGTATGATAGTTGACAATCTATATACATTCTTTGCATCTCATACAAACATAATTTCAGATCCTTTTGAAAGGCTATGCATGTCCTCATTCATTTACCTATTTACTGCAAAGGGAGAATCCAATTTCTTCCAGATTACGCTTATCTGTCATGAAAGGAGTCCTCATTTACTAGTGGAATTGACAAAGACCATGTATCAAGTGATTGTTTCTGCTTTTGAAGTAATTTCTTTTTGTGACTATATAAATATATATATATTTATATGCACACACTTCAGCTACATTTTGACTTAATGAAAAGCTTAATAAAAATCAGCATTTGTAGCTCCTGTGTAGTCAGATAAATTAGTTAATGCACAAACCGAGCTCTTATGTATTATGCAAAAGATTAGTTTTAACATTTGCATAATGTGCTACAAATGACCTACTGTTTCAAGCAGTAGAAGCTTGGTTAAAAGTGGGTTGAAAGCTGAAGTGACATCAATAAAGTAATTATTCTTAGCTTGGCACACCTCATTCATTCTCAAAAGTTCAAGACCCCCTACAGTGCTGAGAGAACAGCTGAAAGACACTGAAGGTGGGTGGGTTAAAGCAAAAATAATGCAATGGGAGTCAACAGGAAGAGCACAGAATGATCAGTGTGGTTTGGATAGCGGGGATCCTTAGCTCTTCAGTGTCTGATCCAAAATCTCATTAACCTGAAAAGCAGTCCTTAAGCTTTTTTAAAGAGTATTAGTCTGGACCACAAATTGCAGATCCAAAGTATGAGATTGTACTAATACAGCTGACTACTCTGTGAGTAAAACTTAGATCAGTGTAATTTCTGAGGAGGAGGGGGAAGCAGTCTCCCCTTACAAATCTGGAAATAATTATATGGTAGCTTCTCTACATGAGAAACAACAAATGCCTGAATTTACATCATGGATTTGATCATATCTGAGGGTGGCACAGAAAGTGGATTGGAAACGCATGGTCTCCAGTCATCCCTCGGTCTGGTTCATTACATGGTCAGAGACCTTACTGTTTCCTCAGGTTTCATGTAGGGAAAAAACCCCATGAAAACACTCTCACAAAATTTTGACCTGCTATGGCAGTTTACAAGAACAATGGGTCCATGGTGCTAACGCTATTCAATGACATGATTGTCTGAGTCAGCATCACTCATAAAATATTATTCTCTAGCTGTCTGCTGTTAGACAGCCGGTACTGAAAGCATTTCAGTCTCTCCGCAGTCCTGGGGGCCAACCAACCTCTTTAATTGGTGCTATTAAAGAACCTTCTTAACTTCCTCTCAGACAAAGGATTAAATGAACATGTTAGAATTGTTAACTCTAGACTGACTGAGGCATGTGAATAGAGCAAAGGAAAGAGAAATATACTACCACTGATGGGATAATGGGCTTCCCTCTGTCACACGTTGGAAGAAGCACAAAAGCATCTTGTACTGTATGTTGAGCCAGCATACACGTACCTGCATTCATTTAATGTACATTTTATCTAATCTTTAAGGGAATTATTAGTGAAATTTAAGAAGAAATCAATCGATCAATACACAAAGTATTATGTCTTCACTAATTTTGTTCTAATTGAAGAAAAAAAGCACCTGAAATAGCCACTTCTTTATACATTAGGGGCTAGAAGATTTTGCAATCCAAATAATTTTTTGACTGACACCACCTCAAATGGAGTAGAATAAGGTCTAATACCCCCATAGTATGAAAATACAAGCTGTAGAGACTGAACTTCAGCATTGCCAATTCTTGCAGCTTGTTAGCATGGGCCTTGTAATTTCTGATGGTTCCAGCGAAGCCCCAGACACCAACACTGTGTGAAAACACTAGCAAAGGAGTTGTTAAGTCTTACGGTTACAGAAGGGAAACCTGAATAAAAAAGATATATTTGAAGAACTGAAAAAAGGAGTAACCTCTTTTTGGGGTTGGCAGCAGGGAAGAAAGAATGGTTGGGCAGCAGCAGGGATGGCCAGCAGGCATGATAGCACCCAGAGGGGGTGGCTGCCTTGGGGTGTCAGTGGTACGATGGCCTCTGCTGCATGGGACATCAGGTCCTGCCCTTTGCCCTCACCAGGGTTCAGTGTGCCATGCACTTCCCCCACTGACACAGCTTTCTTTGGGAAGCATCGAACTGGTTAGGGCCTGTGCTGCCTCTGGAACGGGAGCTGCACCCCTGCATTGTCAGCCTGGGCTGGTGAACCTCTTAACCTGCACGCTCCATCCAACGCTAGCACTTCTTCCTGCTCTGACTTCTGCATTCTTCCGATTCCTTACACAGTGCTGCTCAAATACCTGACTTCTGAGTAAAAAACCTGTGCTGCTCAGGAACAAACAGGGGAGTGAGAATCCCTTCCTTTCTGTAACACGCAGAGACACAGCAGATGGAGTAAATGGACCAGCTGGTTTCAGTGCTGAGCTACCTGTGTTGCACTCCAGCCGCTCCATCAGGAAAAAGACCACCTGCCTGGATGTTTGGTTAAAACCTCTCCTGAAATAAAGAATCCAGAAATTCAGAATTATATGCATTTCATTCAAGAACTATATAAATTCAACACTTTCATGATCATGGGCAGTGTGTATGTGTGTAAGAAAGTGAGCAGGGCATTTAATTAGTAACTTTTCAGAGGCTTGGTAACAGCCATAGGCACAGTGGATTGCAGTCAGGTCATTTTTATCAATTTGACGAAGTCTCATTGTTTCACTAGGAAGCACTGTTTGCAGCTATCTGTATGACAGCCAGTGTTCTGTCTTAATTAGTACTATTATTTCTACTTCACCTAAAATAGCTGAAGGGTTCTCCTGGGATCTATTCTTGGATACAATTTTGTTTAATCTTATTATTAATGGTAATAATTTTTTTCTTGCTTGGATTATCATCTGTATGCCAATGATTCTATTATTTAAACAAATAATTATTACACATTACAATTCTATTTATTGCATGACAATAACAAATCATAGTTACAGCTTATTCAAAGTAAATTAGTTCTAAAACACTAATAAAATTAATTGCAAGATGTTTGATTGCAAACTAGAGCTGGTTAAAACAGGAGCTCTTTATCATGGTCTTTGATAGTGCACTACTTACTGGAATAAAGCTACCAGCCTTAAATATCTTGGTGCTTGTTAGCAAACAAAGAGTAATTGAAACTTGGTTGCTAAGAGACATTATTTCTCATTGTTGACAATCATGATTTTCTTTGATTGCTGCTTCTATTGTTGTTCATTACACAAGCTAAATGTTTTCCTATAACATTGTGAAAACATGCTTGGGATTCCAATTGTTCTATGAGATACCACTGGGTCTGGTTATAAAGCTTTCAGTCAGGATGGCATGCTCTTGGAAGAGTGTGGGATTTTCTGTTGTAGATGTACATTTTTTGAATGCCAAAGAGACATGAATGGAAGCTGTAATTGCAATCCAGGGTTAGCAGTGCTAGTGTTCTCTCATATACTGCAGGTGGAAAAATGTGTAGCAATTCTTTTTTTGATGTCAAAACATCTTAGCAGCACCAGATACATTTTTCAGATGCTAACACTGGCTTTTGATGCAGCAATTTTAGTCATCTGAAAAGGGGGCTTTATTTTTAAAGCTGCAGTACTCAATGCTCTTTGTAAGCTAAGCCCCACAAAAGTGCCTTTATTTCACCCCAAACCATTAATCAAAGTCCGTAAAAAAGGTAACCACCTTCTGGAAGGGTATTCTTTGGCAACTAGAAAAAGTCAAAGCTCTTTGATTGCTGATGCAAACAGCCATCTATCAATTTTTCCCAAGCAATTCTGCAGATCATGTAGCTGGCATTTTCTGTTCCACATTATTTGGTGATTAATGCAGGGGGCAAAAAATTAACAGCAAAAACCCCACTCAAAGTAGTTGACTGTTTTGACACATTAAATAGGCAACTTTTGGTTTTGGTCAGAACTCTGGTCTATGGAAATTACTTAAAATATTGAAAGAGGAAAAAAATAAAAGACTATTTATAAATTTTTACATTTAATCTTTTAAGTTAAAATTTATAAACTGTCTTAAATTAAATAAAATGTAGTGTATGCATATTCTAATTCTGGCAGAAAAATATTAGGAAAAGGTGGAAGAAGATGGAATAAAGACTTGTACTACGAACTAGAAACATCAGTGAGGATTTTTCATTTTCTAGTAAATGCATGATTTTCTTCGCAGAGATCTATGCTGTATTCCTGTTCTTTGGCCTGCTGAGGAGCCCTTCAGCTATTAACTTCTTCAGAGTGGCTGACTGTTGCTTACAACTAATAGCAAAGAGTCCACAAATGCAGGAAGAACAGACTGCAACAATTTACATGACAGGATCAGTTTACATAGCAATTTAAAGCATAAATTTTCAGACTGGAAACGTATGCTTTGGAGACATGCCAGTAGTGGTTCAAGGGGGAAGGATGTATGACCAATTTTGTTTTGACTATATTTTTTTTTCAGATAGGGAGTTATACCCCTGTGTGTCTCAGAAGTACCTTGAAAAATGAAGCTGGAGCCCATCTGGTGCTACAGAGCATAACCACTATATACATCAGTCCTTGTGATGTAAACAGAACACACATCATAAGAAAGTGGCATCCATCAGAAAGAGAAACAAAATTTGTGTATATATGCATTGTATATACATACGCACATGATTGTTGGTTTCACATTAACAATCCTATAGTGGCAAGGAATGTCAAGTCAGTTTTGGACCTCTAAAGACTGAGTTCCCATGCTGAAAAGTTTGAGGTTGAACTCCTCCATGTCATTCCTGTGTTTTGAGATACTTTTTCACTTTAATTGAATAATCTGAAAAGCTGGTTCTTTTCATTCATTTAGAGAGTGATAGCTTCTACTTCTTGAAACCACTGGGAATTGAGGTTTGTATTTTAACAGGTTAGTAGAAGAGGAATATTGTGGAAGGACAGTTCATCTTTCCTCGAAGGGAATGCAACATAATGCAACAAGGATATCCTTTGTGTGTTTCCATGTGTAGTAAATTCATGCTGATGTTGATAAAATCTGTTTTCCTAATGAGTGTTTTGTTTTTATGTATCATTTGTCTCAGTATTCTTTTGTTTTGTTGTATTAATTGGCTTACCGTTTAGGTACTGTGACAAATTCTTAATTTCTACTTTCTAACTTGATTACTTAATTAATGGTTTCCAGAGTTACAGTTTGAAAGAATGATGGCAATTGTACAAACACAATGCAGCTACCACAGGGCTTGAGTCCTGTAAGAAAGGACTGAATGTCTGTCAAGTTCCTAGTGAAATATTTTAAGTGAGGATAAAATCATAGAAACCTAGCTGGGAAGCACAGAAATCAGACTTCATCCAGCAGTCAAGGCAAAATTTTAATGGGTTCAGATACCTTTTATGTGATCTGAATGAGTTTATTACATATGTAAAGGGAGTTTCTCTAATAGAGTCAGCCAGACTAGATCTCTCTTGAGAATCTCTCAAGTTTTCAGCCCAATTCTATATACACTGTATGACTTTGCACCATGCAGGAACCAAGCTATAAATTCTGCAATCTGTTATCTGGGTGGAATTACAGAATGTGTGGCTACCTAGTCTTTTGGGACTTTATTCATTCAAGGAGAAAAAGTATATACATAAAATCTAGTCACCTAGTAACAATGAGGAAGGACTGTCTGCGTACAGAAAGCAGATTAAGCTGGGGTTGGTGACTTTATGACAGCTATTCCAATATGTTTTATTTAAAAGGAAAAATGCCAGAGGAGATTTAGTGCTTTGGAAAATACTACTGTGTAAAGCCTATGTTGTATGATGAACACAGGAGGGGAACAGCAGTGACAGCAGAGATTTAAATTTCTTTAAATGCTCATTCTTTCCCTAACAGCCCCTTGTGTTACATCATCCTCATCAACATTGCTGGAGTCTCACAAGAGGGCATTCACTCTGGAGAGATGTTTGTCACTGTGGTGCATATGGACTGCTTTCCAGTCAGGGATTCAGCTGCATAGGCAATGTGCTGAAGGAAGCCAGTCTGGACAAAAAAAGGAGAAAGTCTTGAGATGGCTTTAATAAAACTATCATCTCCTGCACAGATAAGCTTCACCTAGATAGTAAGTATCACTGAGCAAAATAAAAGCTCACAGACACTGGTGTGTTGCATCCATACTATAATTATGATTATAAAACAAGGTGCTGAAGAGATTTGATACAATAGGAGAGGTCAGTGTAAAAAGAAAAGGGCAGAGCACTTTTTATTAAGCTTGTTTTGTGGAAGCTGGTATCCACACCAAGATCTGATCTACTCAACATTTCATCTCTGTGTGTCCGGGCATTTGTTCTCCACGTGTGGTAGTTATAGGTGGATGAATGGGTGCAACTCTCAATGCAGGTAATGTCTTTATTTGTGTTCATAGTCACATTTTGCTGTCTGTGAGACCAGCATTGATACTTTCTTTCTCAGTTTACTTCAGAAACGATCCCATTAAAATCAGCGAGCACTTTGATGCAATACAAGGGAAAGGGATGTGGTGTCATATGGGTTGAAAAGTGTGTAAGGCAACTCACTTGCTCGTGAAAAAGGGGCCAAGGGCACTCAAAGCTGCTACTGATACCTGAAACAACTAAGAGAGTTTTCAGTCCTTTGCTTGAAACAAAATGAAAGTTTTTAACGTCTAGATCCTCATCTACTTACAATGCTGTGCAGTGCATGATATATTGTGGGCACTGTATTACTTTTACTGCACTTTCAAATTATCCATTACACATCCACTCCTGTAACTTCATTACACTCTTCTGGGTGGTGATGACAGGACACGTCTGAACTCTCTCACCCTCCCATGGCTCTATGCAATGGCCTCTCAGTTCTGGTTTAAAAAGAGAGCTAATCCTCCAACAAGCCTCAATAAAAAGAAAAATCCCAAACCTCTTAAAAAAACCCCAAATTGTCAGGGTCTTAAGTTTAGGACTGGTCCAGGGCATGGTTCAGAGTAGCTTGAAAATATTTACATACATTTTATTCTGTATATGCACACAACACGCGACATTCTGTGTTAAGAGAATGAGATGTCTGAGTGCTATGAAAAATGAGACAATGTCCTGCTATGGACATTTGCACCCCTGTGTTCTGAGTGTGAAGTCGATTTGGCATGTTACCGGCCCAGACTGGTAATGTTTTATTCCTGCATTACAATAATGTAAGTGCTTATGAAAGGGGGAAGGTAGAAAAGTTGTAGTGTTGCCAATTCTTGTGATGTAATTGTGAGTTTCATGCTGGGTTTTGATTCTTATAATGCCAAAAGTGAGAAACTTGACTTGTATTCAGGAAAACATTTTATACCTTATTATAATAGAAAGATACTTTAAAACAGATGCAGAAATAGGCATGAAGTTTATGTTCAGATCTCTGTCAAGCTGCATACAATTTAACATCATCTAACTATATGTTTAATTTAGGATTAACAATTTGTTCAAAGGATAAAATGCTTCTTTGGATTTATTTTTTATAATGGATGTTGCAGTCCCTAAAATATGAGCCTGAGGCAACTAAAAGCAAGTGATTGAATGATATTCCTACTTCTTACTCTTACACATTTCAATTTTAATTTGTCTCTGTTTCTACCACCTTTCTGTACCTGGCATAGTTCCATACTCAGTGTTTGTTTCAGTTCACTCAGTTGGGCTTCGGTTAGTCCTGAAAATCCTTCTGCATATGTTTAAAGTTAAGGCATATGCACATGTGTTTAGTTACCAGGTGTGGAGATACTACTTACAGGAGCTGTATATTACCTACCTGACAGAATGCCTTATGCATCTGACATAAATTAGTCATTCAAATTGTGGAAGTCAGAACCTCCCAATACCTCAAAGACAAATTCTGAGGGAGCCAGAAACTGTGGGATATACAAAATTCTATTTGTAATGCCCTGCACTTCCACAGTTTCTACTTTCACATAAATCTTTTTCGGATACTGCTTATGTTTTGGGTTTCAGGTTTGTTTTAATGTGGCTGTAACTTTTCATTTGCACCACGTGCTTTTCCAGGGGAATATAATTGATCTATTTCCCTTTACAATGCTCTTTATTTTATATTCACTTCAGCTGCCTGCCTTTCTTCCTCCACCCCAATAAATTCTTTATTCCAGAATTATTTTCTCAGAAGCTTCCTGATTTATTGTTTCTGTTTAAAGGAAATGCATAAAACGATAATTGGTGCAGGCATTACTGCTTTCAGTTTACAATGTTACTACCTAACTAGAATGACATTCATTTTACTGATAAATGTGAGCTAAATCGAAAATTCAGACTAAAGAAGTTATTGCGTATTTGTTTGAGAAAAAGATTTTAAAATATAGCTTGTCAATGCAGATTATGAATTTTCAGCAGCCAGGGCTTTTACCCATAGTGAAAAAATGCCTCAGGGTAAGAGGTCAAGGACAAAGACCTTCCTCAGCTGTCAATATTCAGGCAATTGATCTTCTCATTTTATTTAATCTCACCAGCCACTTCCCTCCCTTTCCTCTCCCTTCCCTCCTGCCTCTTTCCCCTTCCCTCCAGTCTACTTAGGGAAACTAAATGTCCCTGCTGCCAGCAGAGCTTAGTGTAAGTGTAATATTACATGAATCAAAGGCCCTTTAGGCCATGATATAGACTGGTAATTTATTACTGAAGAACAGAGGCTTTTTTGAAATTTCCTTTAGTTCAGGCAGATCACTATGAATTAACTAGGCAAGAGGGCAGCAGGTGCTTTCATTAAATTTACAGTCACTGGCAGCAGACAGGGAAGTATTTAAAAAAAGAATATGCAGCTGTGCCGATACATGTAATCGCAACCATCCGCAGGCACACAAGATGTGCAGGGGTAGCCGCAGACTTTCCGGTCACTGTGCTGGAGCTGTGCTGACGCACAAGGACCAGTGTGCATCGTGCTTGTGATTAGGTCCTTAAAATGGCAAATTGCTTGGACTAGACCTCCAAATGTTCTGTGAGAAAAAAATTAACTACTTACAGGGCTGGGCTTAGTTGAACCTCCCAGCTGAAGTGACCTTGAACTTCAGAGAAGTTCATCGCCTGATTGCAGCTTTGTGGTTTTGGCATTTCTCCACTCACCATTTTGTGAGTCTGTGAAATAACAGCTTCAACAGATCTCTCCCTGATCTGTGTTCTTGGCTCAGTTTCTTCAGCCATCAGATAGTATTTTGTGTATAACTGGTATTTGAAACTAATGAAATGATATTTTCTGCAGAGCCAAACCTGTATTTTCCTTAAAGGAAAGGAAATTCAACACAAAGCTGCTTCCACCTCAACAATGACAGCTTCTCAGTTTACCTTTGTAATTGTTTATTACAAAACACGGTATGGAAATGTTTATTTTGTACCCTGAACCTTGCTGGGAGAAACATTTACAAAGTAAATTCTTGGCATTGATCCAAAGCTCATTTAAGTCAAGACTTCCACTGAGGCTTACATCTGGCCTTTGAAACCTAGTTTTAGATTTACATGTCTGGGCTTTGTTTTCATTAATTTTCATGGAAGTTGCACACACATGTCTGAAGGCACTACACTGACCAGAGTCCTATGCCTTGTTATCCAAGTTCAAAACAATCCTTAAGTGTAAATATACTGAAGAGTCAGTGCCCTGTATTCAAAATATGTTGTACTTGTCTAATGCTATGCAGCATATGGCATTTGTATACTGTACACTGTTACAAAATCATGTCTATATTTTTCCTAAATTTCTTTTCAAAATATTGTAACTACAAAAACCTGAAAAACGTTAGTTTGGTTGACAAGACAAAATCTAAATTATGCAATTCACCATGTGTAACTACAAAGAAATATATTCATTTTAATTTATAGACATTTTGAGTTTTAAGTAGCGCTCTAGCTATTTTTTTTTCCTTTTTTTTTGTTCCCTTTTCACTTTGGAAAGCATATATGAAACAATAAAGTATAGGTTCAGGGGTTTAATTCCCTTTAATCTTCAAAAATAAAGATGCTTTATATTGCATTTTTCAGTATGTCTGGCCCTTAAAGCAAATAAAGGGAAACATATTGCCACAATTCCTCAATATTCTTTCTATGTATAAACTTCCTTTTAGGATTACAAATCACCAAAGACAAATATAGTCATCTACACAAGGTTTGAAGAAGATGTTTCCTCTCTCTTGTTTTATATTTACAGTTTCCCTGGGTTCATAAAATGCTCTGATGCTACAGAGCTATGTACACCGCTTTTAATAGAGCCATTTATCTGCTTTTGAGAAGATTAGCATGCAATCCCTAGAGACATTTCTCAGCTAATAAGAATAAAATGAATGCTACTTGAGCACCTGTAATCAAATTACTTTTTATTCCCTAAATCCTTGACAGACTCTGAAGTCTCACGGTTTCCTAAGTGGGCATGTTACAGACCCTGGTAGTGTAGTGCTAGGGTTTTCCCTCTCTTTTCTCTTACATTTTCCCCATCCAGCATCTACCATTATTTGAGAGAAAAGCAGAACCAATGAACCAAGCAGAAGAGCCCTATCAGGATGAAAATCCCAGCATTCTGGAGGCATGAAGCACCCCACCAGCCATTCCTCTGTAGTTGTCACAGCCCAGTCCACAGTGCCAGTGGGACAAGGCCAAAGCATTTTACAATCCACTGCTACTGCAGACATGACTGTTCCCAGAGAACTGTTGCAGCAAGACAGGTACCTATGGAAAAATAAAGGAAAACAAAAGTTTAAGGAAAGAAAAAATGTGTGTATAGTAAAGTCCCTCACAGTTCAAATGAAAAGCAATGTGTACAACTAATTCTTGCAACATAACTGTTTTCAAGGAAGTATAGTGGGCTCAAATTTAGTCTGGCATCTTCAGGCAGAAATTAGTTTTAAATCAAAATACTTTAAATAGATATGTATATTTACAAATGAAATGGGCCTTTGTTGTCTAGCTCTGATGAATTTTTCTGTTATCTCTGCAGGATGAGGTTTGGTTTTGTCTCATCATACTAAAAGACCCAGTTGTAATACATGGATACATTTCCCAGATAAGGAAACAGAAGTTAAGTTTTGCACAAAGTTCATGGGTTCTTCAAGTTGGAAGCCAGTTTGGGTGACTAATAGGTTTATTCCTGGCACTCTGAACATTAATTCATCTAATTCATTGACTATGTCTTTAACTAATAGTATTGCCAATAGATTTGATAGACTACTAGGAAATAAGCCAACAGAACACAGCCAGAATACTGTAGATAAGACAATGGCAAAGTGCTAGCTGCTCATTAAAAAGTTAGTGTATAACCAGATAAGAAGTTCATGTCAGTATGTCTTTTCATGGATATCTAATCAGGTATAATGCCAACTGGATACGGAATCATTTATTCTCACCTCACTCGCTGTAATCTGCAACATGGGATTCCCTAGCACTTGTGCCGACCCTGTCTTTGCAATGTCTATCATACTCCCATCTCAGGTGAAATTAATCAGAAAGATTCAGCTAAAAATGACTTCTCCAGATGCCTCTACATTCTATTAGGTTAGTCTGTGATGGGCTATTTAGAACAAAGATAAAAGGGTTGCATGCTAGGACTGGGTCTTATTAACACCTTTGCATTTAGCGTAGATGAAATCCAGAAATCAACTCTCTCTCCCTATATAGGAGAAGTTAAATGGAAATGCCTCACATAACCTGAAAACAATAGTCTAAAGCAGGAATTAACAAATCCTATACAGTGGCCCAAGATGGCTGAATCAATCATTTTAATACCAAAAATTTTTAACAATCTTCAACTTCCACATCGTAGGCATGCTTTATAACTTTATTTCTATATAAGGTCACTAGATAAAAAAACCTGATGAAACCGTTGTTAATTTGTCATCCTTTTATTTTTTTTTTTCCCTTCTTATAATATACAACTTTGTTAAAAAATTCAAGATGTAGTGTGTAAAGTGAACAGGAGTCAGAGCATATTACCAGCAGTGAGCTTATTTCCATAACAATGGACTCGTTATCCTACTGGCTGTTGAAAATGGATGAGGCCACACTCATGCCAAAAGCCAAAGAGGTCCCACAGGGAAGGTCCTTTTGCTGGGAAGATACAGGACACCTTTGTTTGGTGTTTTGGGGTTTTTTTAAGAGAAAGCATTTTTCTCTTTTTTTTTTTTTTTTTTTTTCTTCCCCTCACTATTTTCGGCAAATCTGAGTTTTTCTTGTGTTCTGGGTACAGCAAGATAATACAAAATAAAGGGGAAAAGCATTTCAAAAACCTTGCATGGTCTTCATTAGGATTGAAATAATAATAGTTCTTGAAAAGAAATGCTCAGTCTTACAATGTGTTTTCATGATTTCATGAATTAATAGTAGTCTGTGAACATCAAAATATTTCACCCTGTTAATAACTCTTGAATGTTTATTTTATGCAAATTAATTGGACCCTAAATGGATTGTATCCCTGAAGAGTTACCTGCAGGACTGAAAACCTACACCAATCTTTCCAAATTTATACAGGTATAAGCATTATCAGAATGTGGCATTTTTTTTTTTTTTTCACTACTGTTAATTCCACAGTGGGGGGAAAAAAAAATAGTATGTTGCCAACTACCTCTACTCTTCAGTGTCCAGAAATTTCTGTTTGTTGACACTGACACTCCTCTTTATAATAGCAACAAAAGCCACTGGCCATAAATATTAACTGATTACAGTCAAATGCAAGTATCTGCTCTCAACAGCACGTTGTTACATGCCTGCTTAAACAGAACATTTAACTTTGCAAACTTAATGTAAGATACATGGCATTTGATGCAACTTTACTGCAGAGGAGCTCATAGTCTTGGCCCGTATGTATCCAACAGAGTATCTGGTTTACCATCAGTTCAGTTAGTTTGTTAACAGACATCACTGTTACATTTTTTTCAGCGATAGACTCTTCAGATGCTTAATGTAGAAGTGACCAGAGTTTTATGTGTCATAAACACAAATTCCTTCCACAGGGCCATATTCTTTCCATTGTATTTAGCATGCAGATGGTCTAATTAAAATTTCTTTCAAGAGTATCTTTTGGTAAATTCTATTTCTTTTTTCCTCCCTGCAAATTATTATCACACTTTGACATCTCATTTTTAGGGTTTTGCTGAGGAAAACAAAACAGAATAGATGCACCATTAACGAGGTGCAGTGTAACTCAGCTGAGAGTATGAACCATCCAGTGTATCTGGAATGAGAACACTGGCATGCAACAACCTTCGTGCTCATTTGGCCAATGGCTTCTTAATGCCTTACCGCCTAATTGACCACTAACAAGATTCTGCTCCACTAACCAGAAGTCACTTCTTCACTTCTTCAATCTAACCATTGTTATCGTACACACTCCACCTCTGTCTATTCTATTGCTTACTGTCTATGATATTTTACTCTTCTCACATTGGCCATTCAGAACAGGTATATCAATCTATCTACCCTGTTTGGGTTTTCACAGGATTTTATTTGGACCTTTCTTTTTTTTTTCCAGCTCCCCCAACAAGCATGCTAACATTAGGGGGGGTGGATGGGGGGACGGGGGGACAAAGTGAAAGTAAAAACCATTGTGGTTTAATGAAGTTTTAAAGTCAAATAACATATACATATATACACATTATTTTAAGCCAAATTATAAACAAACAAAAAGCATATTTATTACACAACACAATTAAGTATAATTTAAAGGTGTAAGAAGACCAAATACATTACTTACGTAATTTCCTATGCTGTTTTTATGTATCAGTTTAAATACAGAAAAGTCCCAAAATATTTTCTTTCCAGTTCAGCTGGGATCCCTCACCCACACTTCTAGTCTCTGAAATGCAACATGGAAACTATTTCACGGCATCACATCAGGAGAATGCAGACAAGAAAACAGAGGCTTAACTTTTCTAGATGAAACTCAAGGAAGGATTTTAGGCTCCCATCCAGGAACCTAAGAATAGCCCTATTTTTGTATTCAGGTGACTAAGTTTAGAAACTAAGAGTGTAGGAATTGTAGAATTCAGTGGATTGGAATGGTCATACTTACCAGACATAAAAAAAGAGGGCAACAGGGGAAGGCAGTGATGGTGCGTTACCTTGAAGTATGTACCAGCACTTTAAACACATGTTATATCACTGTGTGACCAATGTGAGACAACATGATGATCATTAAGCAGCTAAAATTGTTTTGCTTTTACCCAAAATTCAACACCCCACAAACCTATATTTTAAAAAAACAAATGAAGCAGTGGCTGACACAGTGCTCACGTTGTGAAGATTCAAATAGCTGAAGTTGAGATATACAAAGTTCTGGTGTTCATCTTTTCTCTTTAAACATATACTTTAAATAGATGCGGTATGTCACTTTCTTGTTCTAACCCAAATATGCGTGTTAAAATGCACAACTCCCAGGTTTTCAAGTTAGTGTAGATGACCAAGAAGTATCTGTCTAGAATGAATAATCAGTTAATCATCTCTACCGTGACAGAAGTAATGTTGCACTCCTTTGGTCTGATTATTTCTGTGAAGGAAAAAGATACTTTAAAAATGCTTATTGTAATGCCTTGTCTCAAGGGACTCTGACAAAAGCAAAAGCAGTTTCTTGTTTTTCACTGTGACTTCAGCTGAAACTGCCTAAAAAGGGAAACAGCAGTTACCTTAAAATTAGATGTTTATACTGGCCTGATGCTGGTTGGTGAAAAGAAATTTGAAAGGATGTTTATTGCTGTACAGTGACTCCCATATCTATGAAAGACAACATTCTTAAAAACACACTGAGTTTTACCTAGCGGGTTTATGGCCTTGACAAACTTTGAAGACTTCACCTCTACACAGTGCTTGCACAGGGCACAGATTTGGTGTGAAGGATGAGGTGTCTCCCCTCTCACTGATGACCAGTGAGCAGGGGACGCCTCTGAGTCCTTACAGTTTGCATGAAGGCCATCTGTGGATGTCTGTTAAATGTGTTGAATCTTATCCAACATATGCATGTATGTGTGATGAAAGTCACCCATGCATATTTTAGCCTGCGTTTTATAAAAATGTGTTGCTAAATAATCCTTTCTGAGAAAGAAGATATTTTCTTTGGGAATCTGGGAGGCTACTGTAATGCACATTGGTATATAAAGTGCTCAATGGACGTTGCAGGTGGGGCAAATAAAAATCCTGTCATGGCAGAAGATTGCCTTGCCTCTAGTTCTGCTGAGACGGTGGTGCTTCAGGAGGCTGTTCCTATACCTCTGGTTTTTATTGTCTGTTTTCTACCCCCAGGTTGTGAATAATTCTCTGCAAATTGAGAAGTCAGTGTCCACTATAGCACCAGTTCCTGCCATGTGTTTCTACTGGATAAATGCCTGTGTGAGTTTGCTGAAACACGTATGCCTAGCCAGGAGTGATCTGCACAGCACAAGATACTGCCGTCTTAGCATACAGATGTGTTCAGAAGGAAACATTTTGTTAAGTTTGTTAAAGTATCTGGATTGTAGTTCTAGTCATGTATCTGTCTTTCCCCCTCTCTCTCATTCCCTCTCCCCAGGCATTTTTGTTGGGTCTTGTTAGTCCTTCCATCTCTGCTATTTGTGGTATTTCTGGAGGTAGATTTAAGTCTTACACATCTGCAATATGTGCAAGTAATGTACTAGCCTATTAAGGCCTCCTATGTCTTTAATAGAATCCCAGCAAGTTTAATTCTTAGTTTTGCAGGGATTTTTCCTCTTCATTTGGTTGGTGTGGCACTGTGACAGGGTGATGTGACTGAATTTCTGCTTGTTTCAGTCTCCCACATGAATCTTAATTGCTCCCTAGTTGGCTGATGTCATTGATCATGTTTGGCCCCTGTACAGAATCTGTAGCATTGCAGTTACAGACTTCTACTCCAGAATGGATTTGGCATATTTTCTGAGAGTTTCTTTTCTCAGTGAAATCTTTCTCTCTCTGATATGCACACGAACATGTATATGATATTCTTCTGTACACTTCTTTAATTTTAATAGCATCAGTGTACTGAGGAAGCAGATGCAGCTCCTCCTATAGTCTCTGCCAGTTCTGACAGAATGATGGAAGTGAGACCTTTATCATAAATGTATTTTTTATAAAGATAGAAAGTAAACCTTGATGTTTTATTTCCCCTCAAATTATTTCTAGTCCCTGCCTTGAAGCCAGCACACACTTGCTTTGATTAATGCTTTTTATCAGAGTGACTATCCTTTACTCTTGTTCAGTTGCCGTATTTCCGGGCCACAAAACTGTTCTTCAGTCAGCTTTGGACACAAAAGCCCAGAAAATAGGACTTGAATACTAGACTGTTCTGTGCCCTGTGTCAGGACAAACTATACCAATCGGTTTTGAAAACTCTCTGGTGATGAATATTTGACAATCTCCCCAGGCAATCTGTTCTAGTACTTCACCTTCCTTACCCTTAGGAAATTTCTCCTAATCTAATCTTATGCTCCCTTATGCAATTTAAATCCATTGCCTCTTATTCTAACTGCCATTGATGTGGAGAACAAGGTATTCTCCTCTCCCTTTCTCTACCCTTTTTTTTTAGTGTATTTGAACACCACTACCATGTTCCCCTATCAGTTTTGTCTTCTCTGAGCTAAGCAATGCCAGTTCTTTTAATCTTTCCCCACAGGGCACATTTTCTAGACAACTGATTATTCTCAGCTGCTCTCCTCTGGACTTTTTAACATTCTTCTTTAAAGGTCTTTTTGTAGATTTGCCTGCTTCCACCTCCACCCCCACCCCTGCAACACACACACTCAGAAGGGGAGGCTGAGGAAGCTGGGTTTGTTTAGGCCAGAGAAAAGGAGGCTAGAAAGGACTAGTTGCTGCTTAACAACCTAATGCTGTGTAGAGAAGACAGAGCCAAATGTTTCTAAGGTGCCCAGTGAAAAGACGTGAGGCGGTGGTAACAAGCTGCAACAACGGAAATTTTAACTGAGTACTTGTAGTGACAGTGGCAAGCACTGAAACAGGGGCTCTGAGAGACTGTGAAACCTCCACCCTTGGAGATTTTCAAAACTCACCTAATTAAGATCTTAAGCAATCTGACCTAGCTTGGAAGCTAGTGTTGCTTTGACTAGATGACCTTGAGGGCTGCTTTCCAACCTTAATTATTATGTGAATCTGTGTTGCCTAAAAGTGATCTGTTACACTGTGTTTCAGTAATGCTGTAGAGGTAGAAGGTGAGGGATTAATTCCGTGGTTATAAATTATAGTCCTGTCATGTATGCCAAATTATGCTTGGCTCTTTTTGCAACTTTATTGACTAAAGTTCACCTTATGATTTCACTACAGCCTCCAGACTAGCCAGTAAGACTGCTGCCCAGGAGGCATTTCGTTCTTTCTTGATTAAGCTTTTTCTGCTTAACCCTTCTACAGCTTCCTTGCTTTTTTGCATGCCTCTTTCTCTTTTTCTTTCATTCAGTTTGTAAGGATCCTTTTGAATTTCAGTCCTGCCTTTAAGAATATCTGCAGCTTCTACCAGCTTGCTTAGTATATGGTAAATTTAATAAGCATGCTTTTTCATTTCAATCATTAATAAAAGTGTTGATACTACAGGACCAGAATATAGACCTTCAGTTTTGGTAAATTCCTTCTATAAGAGAGAGAACAGCAACTGCTGTCTGAATACAGCTTTCTAATCATTTTTGCATCTACATTAAGCAATTTCATCTCTACATGTTTTCCTAGCTTGCTTATGAGCACGTTATATGAGACAGAGTCAAAGGCCTTAATTAAAAAGATGACATTTTCTGCTTCTGCTGTATCCATAAGGTATTTTGTCACAGAATGACTGTGTATCCATAAGGTATTCTGTCACAGAATGAAATTAGATTGGTTTGACATAATTTGTTCCTGACAAAACCTTGCTGGCTGTTGTTCATCTCTTTCTTTTCTCCCCCCTCCCTGACCCCCCGCCCTTTTTTTTTAATGATATTTTCTGATGATGTCAGCAAAATATCTGACTGGTTCAACATTTTTTTTCCCAGAACTGAAGCTACATGTCTGCCCTAAAACTTTTTGTAACTTCTTTTCCTTTCTAAATCACCCAGATGTGCCTTTGTAATTTTACTGGTGCCTTCTCTGTCTTCTGTGATTTCTTGAAGATCACAGATGATGATGCTTCCCTGAGAACCCAGAATGGTAAAACAGGTCATGACTACATGACTAGAAGTATTTAATTTTTCAGATAATCTGTCATATTTTCTTTCATAATTGCCTTAACTTCTATGCCTTTTTTGAAACTTTGCAGTTCATTTGTCTGAATGTGTTGACTGTTGGGCTCCTGAGTTCTGCCTTATTCATTATCAGACTGTCAAAAGGTCTTTGATCCCCCCAAACCAGGACTTGCTTGCTTCTTGTGACACATCAACATTTTCCAAATCTTTCCTTCTCATCACATCACTCTTCCCAACAAATGTCTGTTAGACCAGTTAAATCATAGCTTTCATCTTCAATTAACTCTTATGTGTCTTCTTGATTGTTTCCCAATCTTCTTGTATTGGTGCACAGAAATCACAAACATATAACTTACTTCCTTTCTGTGATGCTTCTCTGAATAACTTCATTCTTCTTGCTTTAAGGGCCTTTACCCATATTGTTGTGGTTCTTGTTCCCAGTTTGTTGCAGCTGAAGAGTCTCTTCTGTAAAGCTAGTGAATATCATGCAAATATGTACATATCCTTTTCATGACATAGAAACCACCCTCCACCAATGGCTTATGGAGCATCTTCCCAAAGTCAGGGAAACTAAAGCCCTCCTGGTGAACCATCTGTGCAGCCCTACTTTCATCTGTAGGATGAATCTGTCCTGGTCTGATCCTTTGACCCTTGATGGAAGGATTAATGAAAATACCATCTGAGCCTCTGACTCCTTCACCCTTGCTCTGAGCCTCATTGTCACTTTTGATCTGTTTAGAGGCATTCTTGGCAGTATTATTAGCATTCGGGTCCTTTGTTATATCACTTTCACTTCAATAGCATATGCTATTGAATAACCATTTTGGAAGGTCTCTCTAAGAATTTGTCATTAGTCTTTGTGCAAATAATTATCTGTCCTTGGCCACACTGCAAAATCTTTTTTGCATGCAAACACTATTGTAAGGTATTCTTTTTCAGTTTGCATAAGTTCATGCTTTGTTGATGTAAGAGTCCTTCATTAAAGAGCCAAGACTGTCTGTTTTACAGCAGTTGTTTCTCGGTAGTTCCTCACTGCCAATACATGATAGGTGGCTTGTTCATGTCATGAAATGTCAAGATGTAAATGTGATCAGTGCTATGGTAAGTAGGACAGCTGTATATTGGGGAGATTTGTAAAACTTGAAAATAACTTCATTTGCTTTTGTAGAGATGAGCATCAGGAGTGAAGTCAAAACAGAGAAGTCATAAAGTCTCCCTGGGATAATACTGTACCAACTTTTAGCATTTTTTCTTACTTTTAATCAATTTGTTATCTATCTCCTGGCTGTAGCATGCAAATGTGGGAATGGCCATGCTATGCCATGGCTGATACCACATTCTCTTCACAGTCATGATCCCAGTGTATTTGGTTACAGTGGTGACTTCTGCAAATCCTGCTCTTACTGCTTGCTGGCAATCAAAATTTTGCTGTAGATTTCAGCAAAAGATGTACCTAGCTGCAACTGTCTTTATGCTGCAAGGCATCTGTTGTTGTAAGGCTTTAGCTACTAATTTTTGCCAATATTGTTCTTTGGTATTACATATTCAGAATTAGAATGTGTGTGAATTTTTCTCCAGTGGTAGTAATGACAACAGGATGTAGGGATGGAATACTTAAATTATTTAATTATTAAGGCTGAATTCATTTAAGAAGACTCCTGCATCCAGAAGAAAACTTTTTAATTTAAAGTTTAGACACTTCTTCAACATTTTCCAGATGAAACAATTTATTTCAGAAGTGCCAAATTTTTTATTTAAAATGCTACAAGTTTTTCATTACAAGAGTATATTCTATTTTTGTATTTTTCATTTCAAGATACATTAAAATCTTTTAAAAATGGATAATTTAGTCTTGAGTAAGTTAAAGTTTCATTCCTTCTTAATAAAATTACAAATTACAGACAATGTATGGTACTGAAGGATGCAGAAGCAAAAGTCCAAGATACTATAATTGAGATCTTTTATGTTCAGATGTCAAAGGCAATGAACTAGACAGTGGTTATAAGATGTGATGTAGAAGGTTTTGATTTTTTTTAGGGTATTCTGTGGGAAGAAGGGGTTCAGTTTACATAGTCCTCCATGTTTGTTGGAAGAGAAACCAATTGTTCTAGGTGAAGAAGACATGAAACTAGGAAGAAATAAAACTGAAAATTGGTGACTGTACTAGCAGAATTCTCAATAACCTATGTGTTCTCAGAAAAAAGTTCATCTTGTTTTTTCTGAAGCATGGTGGAGAGGTCTGCAGGACAGGGACCTGGGGCTCTGGCCACTCTATCTGGACTGGTGAGAAGGGAAAGCCAACAGCTATCTGTTAGAAATAGCATCGCTTGTTTTGTCACAGTGATAGGAGCTATGAAGCAAAATCATGACAGAGCACTGGAGAACAGACACCAGGAGGTATTTACAAACAACCAAATTGCACTCAAGAACAAGATGGAAGCATTTGAATTGTCTGTGTTCTTGTATTGCAACCAGGTATTGTACATGCCACCCAACAGTATTAGTGGCAAAGATGATATTTTTTCCCATTCTGTAAGTAACACTGAAGGCTGTTAAACAGTTAAATCATCAGTTAAATCTAAATTATTTGAAGAGATTTAAAATTTTCAAAACAAGATCATCTTAAAGAAGCTAGCTGGTGACCTCTCTGATCCATTAACACTGTTTTTCCATACTTTTGGAAACATGGGATGTTCTGCAGAGCTGGAAGGAAGCTAATGTTAAACCAATTTTCATTTTTTATTGCTTTCGATGCTGTATATAATGATGGGTCTATCAAACAAAATGGTAAACTCTTCGGTGAAGTTCTACCAATCATTACTAAAGAATAAATAAATAATGTAATAAACAAACAAACAAACAAATAAATAATAAATAAAGTAAAATAATTTTAAAATTAGGAAGTTCTTATTCCATTTTTTTTAAAGAGTTCTGATCATGACACAGTTTATTTACGACCAGAAAGAGGTTTCCCAGTCATGACTATTACAATATGCAGATGACACAACTGTTTGGCAGAACAGGATGAATATTATAAATTGATGAAGTTACCTGTGCTCCTAGGAAGACAAACAGCAGCATACATACATACACAGTCAAACACTGAAGAATACAGTTGATACAGAATATGATAAGGACAAGTAGTCTTTCACAGGAAGCAGAGCTTGCAAATAACTTTTATGAGTAAGAAGAGTGTATAGCAGGTATTTGTGTCCAGGTGCCCACTGCTCAAGAAACACATGGGAAAATTGTGCAAGCTGCAAGGAGGAGACACACAAATAATCAAGGAAGGGAAAATATTTGCCTTTACAAAAATCTCAGAATTTTCAAATTGTTTTGCCATAACAGAGGTGATACACAAAAGCAACAATGCAGAGGTGTTCAGTTTAGTGGGGAAATTTTAAAATCCAGAATAGAATTTAAAAGAGAAAGAAGAGGATTTACAAGTAGAGCCTTGCTAGGTCACATGGCCAAGGTTACAAACAAGCTGAGCTCCAACAGTCATGTTTCCTCCTTAACCATTTTCTATGATTTCTAATGACTACTTCAATCAAAAAATATGGGTGAAGGGTAGCTTAGTAACTGCATGAGTCAGCCGTGTCACACAGCTTATTCAGACATTTTTTCCAGGCTCTTGATCCTGTGGTTTTTTTTTTAAAGATATCCTTCAGGTTTGACTTTTGGCAATAGTTAAACTATTTGTGTGCTTTTTGAATTTTACATGTGCCATTCCATTTTGTTATCAAATTACTCAAATAACAAAGGACCACACTGCAGTCTTTGCTGCCTGGAACACCTCTTCCAGTTGCTTTGTTTGGCTTTGTATTCAGCTCTGTTGTAATTTCAGATTTTTTCCATTGTCATCTAAAAAATGTCCAGTTGCAAAACACATTCTCCTATGTGTCTATCTGCTCCTGAGAGAGGAATTTGGTATGCTGCCATAATTATTGTTTTTTTTCTTCTTTCTTGGGTTTTTTTTCCTCTCCCCCTCCACATACTTAGTTTCTGATTTCATGCACCTGCAGAAGCTGGCTCATTGTTGACCCCATGTTCAGTGTTACCAAGTACAAAGAGAGAGAGAAGGAGAGCCAAGACAGTGGGATATTTCAATCTCCATTTTTTTCTTCACATATTCACAATCATTTCAGTAAGTACTTCCTGGAAATACATCTCCCTACATTTCTAGACATAAGTCTGTACTAAGCATATCTTCACATTTTTATTCCCACATTGTTATCTCTTATAATTGATATGACCAATTACGATATTACACTAATCAGCCTTCAAATAAACATATTTATTCAGGTGCTTTAAAAAAAGTGAATTTTATTTGTTGAAGAAAAACATTTAAGATTAAGAACCTTCTAATAACAGAAAGATGTCTTTTCTTTTTTTTTTTTTCTGGTAGTTATAGCATGCCTTTGACCTCAACATCAAGATACCATCTCATTATGGAGTATTATTGGCATTTAATGCTGCCTGATTGCAAATTACACTTTTTTACTGTTATATTTGTAGAGTTCTATGTTGCTTTTTCTCTTCGAATATGAATACTTTTGCTTCGACATGATTTCAGAGGGGTATCTTCTTGCACATCATCTTGCTGTATGCTTAGAAGCCAGTTTTAAAAGAGGCTTGACTTTGTAGACATGCTGGTTTGTTTCCTTTGGAACAGTTCGGAAAGATGTTGTCAGCAGATTTGTAGGAAACAGAGCAGCATGAAAGAGTGAGAGGATAGTTTTGAGCATTGCCAAGAACCAGTACAGCATTTGGAATCCTAGGAAAATACTTCAGTAGGTTTCTGAATGCAACATTTAAAATTGACATTACAAATCCTTTTCCTATTATTAGTGTTATTATTTCTGTTACTCTTACTCTTGCCAAAATCATTCAACTTACAAGAAAGGAATGGAGACATTTATCCCAGGAGTAACTAAGGAGTTTTTAAGAATTCAGCACTTGGCATAAAGAATTAGCAGTTATGTATTTAGAAGAGGAGGCCAGGCAATCTTGTTGCAGAACACTCTGTTATAAAATTTCTCTCTCTTCAAATTGTTAAATGTTGTAAGAGCCATACCAATAGAAAATAGAGTATGTAGAGAAAGTTATTATTAATTTACAAAAACCTAAATGTTTTTCAAATTTTTTCTGCTGTGCAGCACAGCCAAACTCTATCCAGCCTCAGTCAGTGTGCAGAGCTCATGCATTGGAAAGGTGATGCTCTATAATGTGCTACAGGAGACCAAAGTGTATACACATGAACATTGAAAGAAGAGTCTTTTGTAACTAAATGCAGTCAGAAAAAAAGACTATTTTTTCATGCTGAAAATGTTGCTAATAAACAGGAATGAGGCATGAGGGAGGAGCAGACCTTTAGCAGTCAGACCTGGTGTATTTCAGATGTTTGTAGGGGACTGAGCCAAAACTGGCAACCTGGAGGAGTCAAATCTTTTTTAAAATTAACTTGGCTTAGTATTATTTACCAAGCACTAAAAAACAACTTATGAGGACTGTATACACCCACACGTGTGTTCCAGCAACTGCCTGATCCTTGCTCTGTGGTGTTTGCTATTTCGTAGCTATGCATTTTATTTTCCATGTGTTGATACCGATTTAGATAGTGAGGAGGCAGGAAGTCTTTCCTCTGACCCCTTCAATAAAGGTTAATCTCAGTTACAGATTTCCTGAGCTCCAGGCCCTAGGAAATGAACCTCCTCAGACTGGGCAGAGTGGGGAAGGGGAAGGTTCATTACTGTGGGGCTGCCATGCGTGGCACCTGTGGGGATGTAAGGGAAATGATAGAGAAATGGGTAGGGAGCCTGGAGAGGATGTGCAGTCGAGCGGTGTCTCTGTAAAGCATGTCTTTGTGTTAACTGACACCCACTGCCAAGCTATTGCTTTACAGGCATGGTCTAGCCCTTAATCACTGTACATTACAAGCCTGAACGGGATCATTTCCAGTGCTACACACTAATAATATTTATTAGAAGGTCCAATAAAGCTTTCCTCTGTAGCCAGGCTCTTATTGTATGGTGTCATTATTACATAAACAAGCCCTGGAAGGCTGTTTCCAGTTAGAGACGTGTAGCAGAAGGCTTAATCTGAGAGGCCCAGTAGGGTGTGATTTTAGGCTTTTTTTCTGTCTACATAACAGCAGACTAAATATTGAGGATGATTTGGGGACTACAGTGTTTCAGCCAAAAACATTCCTTGCAGTAAATTATTTCCCTTTTTTCCCCCTCCTTCACTTTAGAGACTTGGAGGGTTCATGTTTTTGGTTTTGGTTTGGGGCTTTTTTTCTTTCTTTGTTTTCTTTTTTTTTATTCTGGGGAGTCTGTAGCCAGCATCAGCTTCCCATATGTTAGAGGCATCTCAGGGTTTATTAGTCAGCCTAAGTCAATTGAGATTTGCTGTATTTGCTTTCATAAAAGCTGTGTGTACTATATACTTCTTGAACTGGAAATCACACAATGCTCCTTATTTGCCTTCAATCACTAGCAGATGCAGAATGGTCAGATCATTTCCCTTTAAACCGACCTAAGGGATTAAAGGAATTTAAAGGAATTTCCAACTAACTAGTGCCTCTGCTTTCCCTGACTTTACTTCTTGAGCCTTCAGGGTCAGAGCCTCTGGTAACTTAATCTGTCTCTCCCTCCCCCTGATTTGTTCGCTTCCTTCCTTTTGTTTGCCTCCGGAGCAGTAACCGAGTAGCCAGGCTCAACTCCTGTGTTTGCTGGCTTCTAAATTCTTACACCAAACATTTGTGTAAATCTGGTGGGAAGTGGGCGCTCTGCTGGAGCACAGGAGTCTAAAATGCACCTTCATAGCCGTTTTCAACCTTTAATCCTCGGGTATTCATAGGCATGGAACTGCATCGAAGGTAAATGCGAAAAGCATGCCTGTTCAGATTTGCCATGCGAGGGTCCTAGTCTCTACTGGAAAAAGGTGTAGGGATATAAGAAGGACTGAAAACTGCCCTCCGTGCAGCAGCCAGAGCACTGGGAACAGCGCAGGTCCCCCAGTGCTGATGAAAGCTGTCCGCAGAGGAGGGGGCTGCAGGGGCTGACGCGCAGCAGAAATTGCAAAGTCCCACGGGGCGGGGAGGGGGGTGCGGGGAGGGAGGTGGGGGGAGGGGGGGGAGAGGAGGGCCACAATCTGCTTCCAATCAGGGATGGCTAATGGCAGTTCTGCATCTTTTGTTGGTTTTTGTTTCAGAAACCAGTTAGGAGCCTTTGTGTGGATTGTCTCAGCTATCAGGGGACAGGAGCTTACTCAGCAGGTGGTCATCGGAGAAGTGGCTGATGCCTTTAAAAATACCTCTGCCTCTTTTGTTCTCTGCCTGATGCCATGACTTTGGTGTTTCTAGTTTTGACATCTGCTCTTCATCCAATTACTCATTTTGACTATGTACTTGTAGGGCACGGAAGGGGCTTTCTTTCAAAGGCTCTATGTGTCATTACTTTCTTTGCTGACTGCCATCTTCTCTATAAATCGGTTTCTGTTAAAAAAAACCCGAAATCAATCCCAGCAACCTTCTAATCAGGTTGGTGATCAAAAAAATCAAAACCAGCTTTGTTAGTGTTTTTCCTTGAATTTCTTAACGTGATGAGTGATTATAAAAAAAAAAATGGTATTTAAAACTCTCACAGTGCATCATTAGTATCTGAAAGTTAGAAATTCTTAATTGACTGGATAAAAATCTTCAAAATATGAACAAAATCTTTCAAAGGAAGACAGCGATTTATGCCTTTTAATTACCAAGAATGGGGGTGGGGGGGGTGGGGGGGTGGGGCAGAAAAAAAAAGAATCTCTTGTTGATACTAGAACTGCCACCTCCCTCTTCAACGAATTATGGTCATCAAACAAGTGTAATTTAAATGCTTATTTTGCCTACACATTCGTGATTAAAAAGAGGAAAACATGTAAAGCATGAGAAGGCATATAATGCATGATTCTCTGGAATAATGTTGGATTTTTGGATATCAAGCAGTTGGCACTTACAGTTATCATTTATGTTATTTCTTCATTGTAAACCAACAGGTAAAACTTGTAATGATAGAGCAAAGCCTAAGGTACCTCTGCATTCATCCAAAGTGGCCAGAAGTGTTTCCACCAATTTTGTCATTATGTCTTTGGAACTGAATTGAAAAAGCCCAAGGAAACCCAGAAAGATGTCAGGTTTAGGATATCAATGGGATCTGAGGTCAGATACAGAGAGAAAAACTAGACGATGAATCTGAGGAAAAAAAAATAATAGTAGTCATTCTTTTTTTGAAGTTCAATCTTTTCTTGTTGAGTTTTTAGAAAGGAGGAAGGAAGTGTTAATGAAGCTGCTGTGTCTGCACAGCAGCCTTTTAATCCCGTGGCTCCTCCTTCTGTGCACTGCTCTAGGAAGTGCTATGCTGTGTCATTTGTTGCTTTTTGGCGACAGGGAAGAAAGTGATTATATAAGGTAAATAAACCTTAACTGTGGGAAAGATGGAAGGAAAGACATTCTTCTTCATTTTTACACAGGCATCTTCCCATAAATGAAGGAGCAAGTTAAATGTTTCAGATGAGATGCAAATATCTAAATTAGCCTCAGAGTATGTGACTCTTTCTAGCAGCTCGTGGAAATTTAGACTCATTTAGGCTATCCAGGATGTACATATTGCTGAATCCTGAGTCCAAAATATTGTCTGTCATTCTTTTAGGTGAAATTTCTCCATGTTACGCTGGTGAATGAGGCACATCTGTTAGTTGCCTCAACAGAGAGGGACTGGTTAATTTCTCCCATTCATGCCGGTTTGGAAAAGAGGCACTGCCAGCTTGCTGGAAGTGACCTCTATGGATAAACCCATGGACAGAAGGAGTGTGAAGGGGTCTTTGGCCCAAGGATTTTACTGATGGAAAATGTGGGGGAAATTACTTGGTCCTTGGAAGTCCAAGGCAGGCAGGTAAACAGTCCAGCCAAAGGAGGGAGTGCACAGCGACAGCTTGTGCTGCACAAATGCGTCAGGTGGCAATCTAAACAGGTAGTATGAGATGTGGAGAGAGAGACAGCTATCATTTAAATTGCTAAAATACATATTTTGTAGTGTGTTATACTCTTTTGTTTTAAATGATCCAACAGATGGTGGTACTTTCTTCCAAGTATTTAGGGAGGCTAGACTTGGCTTTCAGAACAGGGATGTTTTTTCTGATATTCAATCTACATTTATTTTGGCTTTCTTCCATCTTCTGACTCACAGTTATACCTTCTTGGACTAAGAACTCTGTGTGGCTCCATACTGCAGACCACCACATAGTCTCCAAGCTTGTTTGCTTCTGATGATGAAGAGGAAGAGGGTCTCAGAGGATCGCTCGTAGTCAGTCCTTGACCTGGGTAATTTTGATGTCTTGCTGGTGTCTGCATCCTGCAGTTAATCATAGCAGCCGTTAATTGGTATTTAGCTGATCTTGCTGCATTTTAAGTCTGGAAATACTGAAAATGATTTCTGTAGAAGAAATCTCAGGACCTGTGGTTTTGATCATGCTGCTAAATCCTTTATTTATGCAAGTTCTCTGAACTTTCTCTGACGTGTTAGCAACTTTGTGTCTCACCTTAGTTGGCAAGAAATTAATATTGATGTTTGAGTTCAGTCACACCACTGCTATACAGATCCATATGATGGCTTTTTCATATGGTTTCATAAAATGTATTGCTCACTTTTGCCACCGCTTTTCTATTACAAGTTTGTTGCTAATTTTGATTTTTCTATTAGTTTTATTGAGTTTTTTTACCTTCACTGATTTGCAAGTGCCTCCCTCCTGCTGAATATCTGTTTCAGTTTATTTTCCCTCAGACACGTTAACTTGCCTTTTTCATGTTGAATCTCGTTTTGTCACTTCCTGCCTATATTTCTGACCCCTCTAGGACACTTTGTTTTATGATTAAACAAACCTGTTCATGGGATCCTTGAAAGAAGAAATCGTGCATTTGTAGGTTTATTTGTATTGAATCATAGTGAAAATTACACCTTGAGGGAGGGCTTTATTACATTTAACTACTTAGCCAGGATTTATTAGAATAAACAGCATAGGAGTCAAGACCGTCCAGATGGGATCTCACTCAAAACTGTGCTTCAAAATATATATGTTGACTTGTGGGTTATCTACATATGATTCCTTTGATTAATGAAGCTTAGATCAGCCTAGATGAGTTACTCATTATTGTGGGTTCAGATACTCCAAAATGCTTTATATATCATGGATTTGGACAGGTTAAGTGTAGTGACTGAGGGGGAGTTTCCCTTTTCGAGGTACCTTGTGTGTGGGACCAATAATTTAAAACACCACATAAGAAAGAATTTACCTGTACACTGTGCTCTGCTGGGGTTAAAGTATTTATAGCATTTTCTGGACTCTGCCTTTTTTAAGGAGTCTTAGTTTTTGTCCTGCTGTACAGCAAAGGGAAATTCCAGCTCAAGGCCAATTAGAGGTTACGCAATATTGGTGGGGGTTGAGGGAGAACTGAATTTCTGCACTGACATTGTTTTTTGTCAGATCATAACTCTCATCTTATTTAAGAATATCGTAAGAATCAAAGCCATATTTTTCTGCCGATGTGTTGAAGAGCCCAAAACCTCCAGTTAAATATTGGATAGTTTGATTTTGTAGAAAGTTTATAGGAAAAGAAAGCATTTTGTCATGTAAGTGGAAGGGTTGTACTGAGCCAGGTTTTCATCTGTTGCATCAGTGTAATGCTAAATGAATTCTACTGATCCTAGTGGGATGACGTGGGATTTTTTTCTGGATTCACACTGGCCTCACTGAGATCAGAGTCTAACCTACTATTTTTTAATGGACTTTAGGGAAAGTACTGAGGCTATCTGAAGGATTTCAGCAATACACAGGGACTGTGTGAACATGTAACTTTTGCTTTAAATATACATATCACAATATTTTAGAGACAACAGCAGGGAAAAAAGTCCTTGGCAGGAGTGACTTACAGGCAAAATACTTTTTTTTTCCTTCCCTATTTTTTTTTTTTTAACACTACAGTGCTGGCAAAGTTTAAATAAGCACACTGCACAGCTATGGAAGAAATAAAACTCACAACTGTATTACATCAAAAACTGAAGCTCTGGCAAGCTAAAATCAAAGCCCATGTCAAGTACATCAAGATCACCATCAGGCTTTGTCTGCCTGCTCAAAGAGCTTACTCTTGATAAAGGGGAAAAAGGCAGGAGGGAGCAAGGTTTTACACTCATAACTCACGTTCCATATCACATAACAGCTGCTCTGGGCTTTGTCTCATCCTTGAAACCTATTCTTCACTGAGGAATGAAAGAAAGGAATGAGAAATCCACAGGAGGAGGTGTGCAGTGCCTGTGCAGAGATTCTCGCCATGCTGACAGCTTGCTGTAATGCCATTTAAATGTAACCACCACCAGCTAAGGAAACAGGAACATGGCTGTGTACTGCGTGTGCCTTCCCCTTACCCCCTGCACACTTGTGCTCATTACAGCTCTTTCTTTAAACTGCTGGCTAGACAGCTGGCAATGCCTCAGAGGAGTGCCGAGTAAGGGAGCATATAAATTACTGTTGCGTTTTACGGCCAAGATAAACTCAAACTGCAGGGTTATAGCCTGAACTGACACACAAAAAAGAGAACCTAGCAGGCCTCTGAAAAGCAAAGGGAAAAAGAAAGAAAGCAAGCATGTTTTGGCGAACCTACAAGTCATGTGGTGGGGGTAGGGGGGAAGCAAAGCCATACAAAATGTAGAGCTTCTTTAGGTCTGCAGAGAAAAACAAGGTTAATACTTCTGTGCATGCAACCGTAAATCTGTAATTTAAAATTAGTTGGTTTTTTTTTTAAATAGCTGTGGGCTTGTTTGTACTGTGTCGTCACTGTAGATTTGCAAAGATGGTAAAGGATGTGTGGTGATAATTTCTGTATTATGCATTTTATTAAGTGAAGCTTAGTAAACATGTAATTTCAAGTGGGTCAGTGCTTGGATAGTTTCCAGATGAACACTGAGCAGGTTGCTCTGCTTGGAACTGTCTGTGCTGGCTCTGTGCCTCCCATATGGGATAGGCTATAGCTTGTTTGAAACAATGAGTTCAAGATACCCTGGAGTGTGAAATAGTTATTAAGGTTAAAATATTATTTCAGCTCCATGGTCATTTGCAATACACTTTACACAGGAAAGAACAAACAGTGGTTCCTGATTTGAGGAGCTTTATTTAATCCTGCACCCACTGTTGGATAGGTTATACTAGAGAACACAGGATTTCTTTGAATGCAGGCATGGCTCTAGGCTGCAGCTTGTAATACCAGGTGACAAATATTCAGATATTTCTATATAGACCCTCCAGTTCGTTACCTAACACCACTGCAAGTGTACCCTGGGAGTGCCACATAGTTCATGCAACAAAGAGAAGCTGAAAATGTATACAGGTTGACTCGTTCCCTTGGGAAATAGTGCTCAAGTATCAGAAGACCCACAAAATAAGTACTGGAATTACTTTCAAAAAACTGTGGACTGGATTGCAGTGTGTGGTGTGTGTTACTGCTCTGCTGCAAGGAACCATAAAACATGAAGCTTTATCTTTCAGCCGGAAACCCTGGAACCTCTGGGAGACCACGATCTAAATCAAGAATCAAAATACTTCCCCAGTGCAACTGCAAATTGAAAAGAAGCCCTAGTACTGTGCTGGCAAATATATGGATGGAAGATGACTTCAAAATGCTTAAAAGGTTCCCAGAGCAACTTGGTGACTTTTCTAGGTGAGAAAGATATTAATGTCAGGTATGTACTTGTTATGATTTGTGGATGCCTGAGAGGTGAGAAAGGGAGCTTTCAAGAAAAGCAATTATTTGTTTGCTATATGTTAACAGTATGATGGTGTTTGTTTAAAAGTTATCATACTGCACAAATAAAATGTCATGGCTAAGGAAAGTGAGGCAAAATGCTCTACACAGTTTATTACAATAGAAGTCCTGCAAAGACAAACCATACCATGGTTTTGACCTTTCAAAATCAAACCCATGCTGCCTTCAATCAACACTGTACTGTCTATACCAAGCTGAAAGACTGAGTTTAAAAAGACTTTTCTGATTTCAGTTCAATTTTTAAAAAGTTACTATACTAGGATCTAGTACAAGGAGGAAAGGCTGAAGGAAAGGTCTGACAGGAACCTCATGAAATTTAACAAGGAGAAGTATAAAGTCCTGCACCTGAGGAGGGACGACCCCAGGCACCAGTACGTGCTGGGGGCTGCCCAGCTGGAGATCAGGCTGGCCAAAAAGGCCCTGAGTGTCCTGGTGGACATCAAGTTGAGCATATGCCAGCAATGTAGCCTTGCTGCAAAGAAAGTGAATGGTATCCTGGGCAGCATTAAACAATTTATTACCAGCAGGATTGAGGGAGGTGATCCTTCCTCTCTGTTCAGCACTGGTGGGGCCACACCTGGGGTACTTTCAGTGCTGGGCTCCCCAGTACAAAACAGACACTGTCACATACTGAAGAGAGTCAAGGGAAGGGCCTCAAAGATGATGAAGGGACAGGAGCTTCTCTCCTATGAGGAAAGGCTGAGAGAGCTGGGTCGGTTTGTTATGGGGGACCTCATCAATGTGTATAAATACCTGCAGGGAGGGTGCAAAGAGGACACAGCCAGGCTCTTTTCACTGGTGCCCAGTGCCAGGACCAGAAGCAGTGGACACACACTGAAACACAGGGGGTTCCCTCTGAACATCAGGAAATACATTTTTACTGTGAGGGTGACACAACAGTTCACTGACCTTAATGATAAATCTCTAGCAGCTTCTTTTCAGGTTTTGTTCTTAATAGTGAGAGAAGTGCTGGAAGATGACTGGAAAATGTTGCTGAAAATTGGAAGAAACAAGTACTAGAACAAACAATACTGTCTGGGAGATTGGCTACACAGCTGGTTGAAGTACTGATGTTCTAATGTGCTCGTGGTATTTGCCAGATTCTGCTTCGATAAGGAAATACACTAAGAATTACTTTCTTGTGAGATGAGCCACCACAGGAAAGATGTACCAGAGAAGACATGTTCTCCCAAACCACAGCCAAAGCCTCGTGCCTCAGCATTGCTTTTACATTGTCATGTTTGCACAATGAACTTTATTAAAGCAAATACACCATCCAAATTACTTGTACTAGTTTTTGGTAGTAGCTATTATTTTTATACAGTTCTTATACTAGTTACTGCTGCAGTTGCTGCTACGAACATGTCCCTACAGCTCTCTCCTCTTCGCTTGGCAACCCACTCAGCCCAGAGACACAACCCTTCTTTCCCAAGCTATTGCTTTGAACAACATTGCAGGGTTAACAGCAAAGGCCACCTGATTTGCAACTCACTTCTTCCTGTGCTAGGCCTTTAGGGATGCTCCAGCACTTACCCTGCCAAACTCCAGTCACTTAGCTCTGCCCACAGGTTCCCAAGGTGTATTGTCCTCATGCTTAGTCCAGGCTTTCTTAAACCTCCCTGAGCCTGATTCAAATGCTGAAGGGAACAGAAGTGCTGATTCCTACTTGCACTATATCAAACCGGTCCTCTACACAAAAAATACTTGAAGCAGTAGAGAGAATATTGACTCTAGAAAGTTGACAGGATTATTGATTTTGTTCATTTGCTTTCTGGATTTTAAATGTCAAATAAAAACATAGGAACCCATTCAAAGAAACAGAGACAGTTTCCTATCTCCCATTTATATCGTTTGCAAAACGTACTTAGTGTTTTACCTTCAGTTGATCCTACAGAGTAGCCACAGAGAGACTGCTTAAATCCGGGAGCATCATATGGGTACCAGGACTGCCCAGACAAAAGGAGGGCTGTTTAAATCACAGAGCCCTTCTTAGGCTCAGAAATGGGGAGAAACTGGGCAGAGATTTTGATCTCCCTTCACCTGCACTACTTGGGAAATGCATTTCCACACAGAGCTGAGGAACCCAGAGGGAAATAAAGGAGTCCAGATTGCAGCTATTCAGGGCACAACATGTCCAAGGCCACGCAATGTTCAGAGGAGGAGAAACTCCACAAACCCAGCAGCCTGGGCACTGGCTGCAGCACCAGCACTGTCCATCCATCACAGCTCTTGCCCAAGCATGCTCTCAGGAGGGAGCTCCAAAGCCACCACTACAGCAAAGAGGGCAGCGACACTAATGGATGTGGGGGAAGTGCCCAGCTGGATAACCTCCACCATGGGACACTGTGATGCCTAACGCTGCAGCCCTCCCTCTCCCTCCCTGGCCGCCAGCTCCTACTGACAACGGGACACAGCACTGCCCTGGCATCACCTACATCATTTCAAGACCGTTGGATTTACCGCTCCACTCTCAAGTCCAAACACCTGCAGCTCTGGAAATGACAAGCAACAACCGCTATTCAGCAGCAGCTCCTTTGGCTGCTGCAGCATGCCAGCACATGGGCGCCAGGCTCTGATGTCACCGCCATTAGGCACAGCATCATGGAGACATTTGAGAACTTCCACTTAGTACCCGCAGCCAGCTGGTGCCAACTCGTTAGTGCTTGCTGTCTGGCCGGACCAAGCCCAGCTGCCCAGAGGAATGCCTACAGCTAGGCACCACTTTGGTCTAACCCTGTCAAGAGAGTTTGAAAGGGGGCCATCTTCAGGAGAAATATCTCCTGCTTTGCTTCAGATGAGCTCTTTGAATTGACAGACTCAACTTCCTCTGTCCCTCCAGGATGGATCAAAAGCGCACCTTGTGATGTTGATCTAGCATCCCTCAAGGATGAAAAACATTTCCAAGCATGCAGGGGGGGACACAAAACCAACAGAGTTCATTGCATTTCTTTAGAGGAGACCTCTGGTGAAACTGATGATTTCACGTCCCTCATTTTTCCAAAGAAGCTTTGAAGAGTTCTCCAAAGCAATTGGTTTCCATCCATTCAGTGGGTTGATGATGGCATCATGTTGCCATCGACAAGGAACCCCTCAAAAAGGAGGTGCTGGCACATACCTTTCTGTGCCACCGTTTTTAAAACTGACAGCGTGACAAGTTTCCTTCATCAGCTCCACCTCTATGCATTCACCATAGTACAACAGGAGTCAAAAATGTCTGACTCGCTTGGTGAATTTCTGGCAGAAGCAAAAGCATCTTCTGCTCATAGCAAGGTACATCACATCCCCTGTGCATGAACTGACTCTCATAGCAATTGTAGCACAAAAGCTTCACCTTCCAGTATCATAGGCCTTGGCAATGGAAGAAAGAAGGGCAGGAAATGCTTAGAGATTCATTCCTTTCTCATCGTTTCAGATGAAAACACAAGGGTGGCCATTATATCACAGAACCAGAGCATAACCTTTTGTTCTGCCTAAGCTTTAGGATTCAAATGCCCAATAGAACTTGCAAAGACCCATGTTGGTCTTTTGCTGTTACAAGACTCAGTTCTCCTGTCTTGGTGTTTCCCCACTCCAAAGACTAACTCTTCTTCTTGCTTCTACTACAACCCCATCTTCAAGAGAAGTGATCCCCACTCGCTTGAGAGGTTGCCCTGGTTTTGACTGGGGTAGAATTAATTTTCTTTTCAGTAGCTGGTGCACATGCTGACAGCACACGGATGGGTATGGCTGTGGCTGGGTGGTGTTTACACTCAGTCAAGGACTTATTATTTTCTCAGGCCCTGCCAGCAAGAGGGCTGGGGGTGCACGGGAAATTGGGAGGAGACACAGCCAGGACTGGTGACCTGAACTAGCCAAGAGGTATTCCGTACCATATGACGTCATGCTGAGTATATAAACTGGGGAAAGAGGAAGGAAGGCGGGGGACATTTTGCATTATGGTGTTTGTCTTCCTGAGTAACCATCACACAGGATGGAGCCTGGCTTCCCTGGGGATGGCTGAGCACCTGCCTGCCCATGGGAAGCGGTGAATTAATTCCCTGTTTCGCTTTGCTTTCCTATGCATCTTTTGCTTTACCTATTACATTGTTTTATCTCAACACTCGAGTTTTACATTCCTTTCTGATTCTCCTCCCCATCCCTCCAAGTGAGGGGGAGTGAGCGAGTGCCTGCCTGGGGCTTGGTTGCCAGCCGGGGTTAAACCAGAACAGCAAGCAAAGAGTTGGCCACCAGAGGAGAGCAGCAGCTGCATTTCCACCGGTGCCAGCTCTGGAGGAAAACCACTCCAGAGGCAGCCCAGATGTGCAGCGCGGGGGTGCAGCCGCTGCTGCCAGACCTCGCGCCCCCTCCCTTTCCCTGCCACCGCAGCGCAGCCAGGCCCTGCCCGGCCCCCAGCAGCGGCTCCTGCCGCCCCTGCCCCTCCAGCCAGCCAGGGCACAGCTCCCACGGACAGCCGGGCACCTGCACAGAGGGCCGGGGTCTCCCGCCCTCCTGCCCCTGCACCGGGCGCAGCGGCCCTGCCGGCCCCGGGGCTGCCCCGCGGCCTCACCTCGGGCACCTGGGGTTCCCGTGGCTGTCCACGCTGGCAGCAGCCCCTGCTCTGGCCGTGCCAGGGCCACCGAATGCCCACTCCCCAGCCACCCCTCGCTGCCCAAACCTGACCGCCACAGGCAGCGGGCTGGGACCCTGCTGCTCGCTATGGCAGATCAGGAGACCCACCAGGTACCAAGCCAGCAGCGTCAGGTACCTGGAAGCTGTCGCAATAAGAAACCCCACCCAGCTGTCCTGTCCTGTTTATACAGCCGAATCCCAGACTGACTTTCTAGTTCACCGGTCAAAGCAGAACCAACTGATCCAGAAGCAATTACTGATTTCTTGTAACAATCAAGCTCAGATTCTACTAAGTCCCAGATCTTTCACCTCACTTGAGAGCTTTCCAAGTTTTTGTCAAGTCATATAGAAGCAAACCAATATGGGAATGCAGCTTTGAGTAAGGGTCTGAGGTGGAAACAGTCTTCCTACTAAAACCTAACCACCAAAATCATTACTGCTAACAATGCTGATCCGGAGCTGGGGATGCCGCTTGTACCGAGGCAGGTGCTGAGAACTTCTGGCCTTGCAATGTCGCCTCCCGCAGAGGGCAGGCAAATTGTGCCTCACTTCGGTTTTCTCACCCCCTGGGCTCCACCACAGAGGGGTTGAACCCCAGGGGTGAGCAAGAATATCCCCTGCGGTGTGCAGAGGCACTAGAACTATATTTAGTTCATACAAAAAAAAAAAAAAAAAGCTCTACAAATAAATTAAGCTTTACTAACATTTAACATAGAAATTGACACCAGTGTACCCACTTGCTCTGCATGTCAGAGCATCCCATGTCATACACAATGCCAAGGTCTCCTGAGGGAAGAGTATGTGTCCAGGGCACAGAGATCTTCACAGGGGTGCCCTCCCCCCTCATCTGCTTGTTTTCAGTGTATTGCCACCGTGACTGAACAAGAAACTCCTACCACGAAAGAAGACTCAGAGGACATGGGCCAGGGCAATGTGCCCATGAAGCTCAGAGAAGAGTGCAGCCTGGGACTGATCACAGCTGCTGAAAGCAGCTGACCTGATCTTAACACCAAAGGGACCTGGTGGTGGCCTTTGTTTTAGATCAGGGTCCTCAAACTACAGCCCGCGGGCTGGATACGGCCCCCCAGGGTCCTCAATCCGGCCCCCGGTATTTACAGACCCCCCCGCCCCCCCGCTGGGGGTTGGGTGGGAAACCAAGCAGCCGCAGATGGCTGCCTGCCGCTGCATCCGCGCCGGCCCCTGGTTAAACAGTGTGAGGACCCCTGTCTTAGATTAACAGCTATCAACAGTGGAGTGGTGATCAGCTGATGGTGGGAAAGTTTCTCCCTCAGTTCATTCAAAGAACTTGAACGTCTTCCTGAGTTACACAGGTCAACATAGGGGGAGTGAGTAAGTGGCTCTGCTCAGCACAGAGAACCTAAAAACTAATGAAAGGCGTTCATAGAGAGCATCAGAGTTGAGATGCCTTCAACCCACGGATGCCTTTCTGGCAATTGGGGATGCCCACTATCGTGATGGTGAGCATACTAGGGAGACCAATAATGGGAAGCACATTGTCATCGTGATTAAACTGTTTATTGCAATTGCTACATATATTTTGCTAAGTCTGTATCACTCTGCTAAATCAGAAATTCCTTGTAACAAAGTATCTTCAGACAAGTAAATCTGATATTAAACATTACACATTCCATGTATGGAACATACAAAATAACCTGGTCAGAGAGCAGCAGACTCTGACAAGGAGGTTCCTCTTGAACAAAAGGGAACACTTTTTCAGTGTGAGTGTGACTGGGCACTGGTACAGTTTGCCCAGAGAAATTGTGGAGTCTTACACCTTGGACATGTGCAAAAACTGTCTGGACATGGTCCAGGGCACCCAGCTTTAAGTGGCCCTGCTTGAGCAGGGAGGTTGAATCAGATGAAATCCAGAGGTCCCTGCCAGCCTGAACTGTTCAGTCACTCTGTGATTCTCAGAATCATGTCTTGCCTTACAGGTAAGCATGTTGACTCTGTCCTCTTCAGGCATTTCTAGCCATGGTCCTTCCTAAGCCAGGAATTCTTACACAATGGTTTGGGTTGTGCTGGTTACATTCACATCCTGAGTCTGTTTTGTGATGCTAAAAAATGCTGAGTCTTTGTAATATACAATGAAAATGTGGAAAAGATTGTGTTCAAAGAGCGTTCAAAACAGATGTGACTTGGAGTTCACTATAGCCTTCCTGAAAGGCACTGGGTCACCCCTGCTATGTGTAGCAGTACTGGGAGGCGGACTGGTGTGTGCTGCCCTGTTACCTGGCAGCCCGAAGGCTATGTCCCTGCTCTGGTGTGCAGAGCATTACACACGCTCAAGGTGCTGAACCTCTGCGAACACAGTGGGGGGAAAAAATCAGAACTACCAGAGGGGGCCCTTTTGTGTCATACAGCTAAAGAGAGGAAATCTGGTTTTTTATAGAGAATTTGTCCATTCCCTTCTTAACGGAAATATAAAACTCCTGGGACTAACCCTATATTTTCTGTAAAAGGGTGGACTGAGCCCAAGTGCAGATTACCTGTCACCTCCATAATTATTACACTTCTAGGAACAGCTTTTCATCTCCAGAGATTTCTCCCTGGGTCCAGCAGAGCACCTCTATGATGTCCTAAACCTGGCATTGATATATAGTGTCACCAGTATGTGACTGGACATAAAAGCTATCTAAATACTGTAATCTGTTCTCAGCCCACAATAACACACACACTTGCATCCTTTCTGGTGTCTGTCATGAGTGACGATGCCTGACAAGTACAGGTAAGAGGCCTCATAACATTGCATGCAAGCAGATAGGGTTTGGGATTTTTTTTTCATCCATGAGGGAACTATGCAGTTATAGTTCCATGGCTGTGAGCTCTTCCAGTCAGATAAAGGCAGCTATGGGAAATGTCTTCCATTTTTAAATAGACACATAATTCCCAGGTTCTCCTATTAGATTTCTTTCATTACAAATGAATGGTAATTCTTACCTGGAATTCAGTTTAAGTTCTACATAAAGCAATGATTACATAGATTACCATTTAGTGCTTTGGTGGCTAAATGTTTCAAAAGTGACTCTTCTGAGGTTCTAATGCTAGCTTTGCTTTGAAAATAGTCTTCCAATGACTAAATTAAGCTTCTGGTCAATAAAAGAAAAAAATACACGTTTCTGTTAAATTATTAGCTTTTAACATCACTAAGTCATACATAGTAGTACTGTGAACTGCTTTTGCAACTAGAAAAAGAACATTTCTTCAAAGGAATTTTGAAGTTATGTCATGATTTGTTCCTCTAAACATTATACTCATTCAAGACAGCTTTCAACAGTTATATATTAGCTCAAATTTTAAACCAATGCTGCAACTTTTTGACAACCACACTGCAATCTAAAATAGATGTAGTAACATGTTGCCTTGTGATTGAAAGAGCCAGATTACTGCCTTTAAAAAACATGCCCTCCAAACCGTTATTTTATTTCTTTTGAAGACAGACATTTGCTGAAGTGTCTGTCACATGGTCAGCTGTTTTCATGGAAAGTTGTCTTTATAAAGGTTTGGATAGTCACCGAGCTATTCTCTTTAGAAAATTCATACTTCCTATGACACTAAGTAAGGCATCAAGTGGTATCAGAGGTTAAGACGTGCTTCAACCTTTGCTGCTAAATTTTAATTGTCTCATCAGGGCTTCATATTTTATTCCTACAGTTTCTCTTCCCAAATCATCTCCATTTCTCAATAATTATACCAGATTTTTCTAACTTGTTGCTTCCCACTGCAGGCTCTTTAGGTTGGATCATGTCATATGTTACCATGTTTCACAGTTGAATGGCTTGCTGCTCACTCACTTGACTCTCATAATTGTATAAGAAAGGCCACATATATGGCCTTTTTAAAAAAAAATTATTTGTATTTATGGAGTTTAATTTACTGAGACAAACTCTAGAGGATAACCAATGAGGTCTTGGTATTGTAAAGTGCAGACCAGCTGAAGATCAAAGCATTGTTCTTAGTTTTGGATTCAGTTTTTCCTGGATACTCTAAACTTCTTTTGCAATTATTTCTGATGTGTTACATATTCCATTTACTGGATATATATATGGGCCTCGCACCTCATCTTTATTTTCTGTATATGGAAGTTATTTGGGTTTTTTTGATAGTGATATAATTTCAGTAACAACTTTCAATAACATTTACAGTTTAACCTTGATTTGAAGGGGAATAAAAGGACATTAATAAGCAGTAAGGCCATCCTAAAGCCAGCGTCATTACAATAAATAGCCACTGTTTTTCATTTTCAGGTGTATTTCATAGAATGGGTATGGATATATAACTCATCTGGGCTTCTCCATTTTTCCTGGCTGTCACACCATGCGAGACAGCGTAAGTATTTCTTGTTATAAATGTGAAGATAAGCAAACTCTGCAAGTACTGTAGAGTGCTTTTCACCAATAAATGGTAATAATACAGAAAAGAATGGTCTTAATGAAAAAAGACACAAGTACAGTAATGAATGCATTTTTTCAAATAGAAACACAGCCTTTCAAAACAAAAAAGTGTGTGGTCTCTGAAATCCATCCTAGATAAAACTGTGCATAGCCATAGCCAAAGTACGTCAATCAATTCCTCACTTGCTTTTCTTTGAAAAGGAAATAAAATCACAAGTACACAGAATGTGGAACAAATTACTGGAAGCATGGAGATAAATCAATTATTCACCATTTATTACAAAATAAAATGGCTCAACAATTCATAAATATAAGGTATGCTAATGCCTAAACCATGACTAATACACATGGGTTTATTTCTGTCTTTATTACGTTTTGCTTTTAATATAGGCCTTTAAAAGAGAGGGGATATTTTTATGTGGAAGATTTACAAGAGGAAAAATTTCCATTCCATTCCATTTTTGGTGATTTCATGCGCCTGAGATTTCACTCTTCCATAAAATTCCTCTGGGATAAAGGATATTTTTCACATTGAATTATACAAATGTTTGAGAAGGCACTTCTGTGTGAAATGTCATGCTCTGCAGTTCTGATCAGATGCTTAAGAGGAATTGTGGCCACATTTTAAATTTGTATTTTGAAGGAAGATACCAGTAAAAGTGAAGAAAAGATCATTATCTTGACCAGCTGGCTGTTGAAATGCTCCTATGTATTTCTAATTTGCTACAGGACTGAAAAAATAAAGATCATTCTTTCTTAAAGAAAAGAAACAGTGTTCCTGATACTCCAAGGGAGCCTTAATGTATGACATATTTGTGAAGGGAGTGAGATGATTTCACAGAGCCTTGTCTGCTGATAGATCATCTGCCACAGTGAGAGCTCCTGATAAGTTCCTTGGGTTGGAGAAAGGGATATACTGTGATTTCAGTTGAGAAAGAGGAAATGGACCCTGGCTTTCATGTCTAAGGATTTTGCTTTCCGGAGGTAAGTCTTGAAAGAGCTGATTCCCCTGAAACTCCTGTTTCTGAGACAAGAAATTTTGCTTTGAATTGTGTGTGGGAGGGATGCCACAATCTTTTTCTTAGGGATGAAGGGGCCAGATTACCACGAAAGAATCCTAAAGCCCCTCTTTCTGCATTACAAAGAAGTTCCTTGTGCTGGGCAAGCTCTAGTGAAAACGGCTTGCTAGGAGTCGGATAGCAAGCAGGAAGGGCCATGATGCCTCTGCTAAACAGCAGGGCAGACCATGGTATGCATAGTCTGTTGGAAGACAGACACGATCTTGGGGCTATTGCAGACATGCTAAGGACCTCACCAGCTCCTGGACCGACAAAACTGTGGCTGAAAGGTGTCCTCCTGGCTGTCTTCTCCCTTGGCTGCAAGCTCTGAGCTTCACCTGCAGGACATGGTTGCAAAGCTCAATTCTGTGATCTGAGGCAACACCCAGCTTTAAGTGACTGCAGGAATTCAGCAAGTTTGCACGCACATAAGTACCTCTCTGGCTGAAGGGCAGGAGGTGGGTTGCAGTCTGTGATGAAGTATCAGAGCAAACAACGTGCATAGATTGCTAAAGTAATGCAAATGCAACCCCAAATGCTGCATGAATCAGTCCTTTAGACCAAATAGGTCTTCGTGCAATCTCAGTTCCTTATGTTGTAGTTCATGCTCTAAATAACTTTGAATCAGTTTGATGTGGGACACCAAATTTATGTGAAATGAAGTTTCTTTGGCTTTGCTGAATCACATTAATCCCTCTAGTTCCCCAGTGTTACCATTTAATCTGTGATTTAACCAACATGTGTGAAGTATCATGGCTGAAAGATAAAGCAGCATTTTAAAGCAATCATTCTGCCTATAAAGGACTGCAAGTGATGAAAGAATAGAAAAAAAACTAGGTAATACAGATTAGAGATTTTCTGAAGTTTTATGAATTGGCTGAACTATATCTCCAAAAGATAGATGCTTTGAATGGAGTTGCAGACATATTTTCTTCACAGATGTTAAGACTTCCCTGAAATTGTAGCCTCTGTGTTTACCAGAACATCAAGAAATGCTAGGTTAGCTGGTGTCAGAATTGATTTTTCAGTGCTGATCTGAAATTTGTGGTAGAACGTAAGTGAACAATAGACAACAGCATGCACAGGCTTGCAACTCTTACGCTACACATTTTGCTGCTCCTGGAGGTGAAGAAAAGACAGCAAAACCAGTCAGAAAAATATAGGGGTATTGTTTGCATATATGAAAAGAAAACGATAGATGGACACAAAAGGAAGAAATAAGGTTTGAAGACAAGGAATGAACTTATTTCTCAAAGGACCCATGATTTATGATCAAGTTAACAAATGTCAAATAATGGAGCTGTAAAGGGCGCAGGTAGTTGTCAAATCCAGAAACTGTATTTCCATTTACACTGAGTTTTCCAGTGAGTGAGTCATTACAGTTTTTCAGAAGCTGTGATGCCAGGCAGTGCTTCATGTGGAAATAAGACTTTGTTAAAAATATACTTGTTAAGCATTTCTTCTTTACATTTGATGCACGCCCCAGTAGATGTCATAATGTTTAAATGGTTGCTTACTGTTCAGAGTGCGTAAAATGCACAGCTTGGGAATGTACTTAGTAGCTTGTGCAGAACTGTGAAGTCAAGGGCAAAAGGCACAAGTGAGTTTCCAGGCTGAAGACTAAACTGCTGGATGAAAAACAATAGGGATGGTGTTGGATATAGACTCACAGCACCACTCATACATCTTAAACAGATCTTTGTCAGACACAAGATCACACAGTCCCCATAGTAATAATAAAGCAGCGTGCCTTCTGTTTTTTACACACTTCTTTCTTTGAAGAATTGTATTTAGGAACCAAGCCGTCTGACAGATTTGACAAATTTTTATTACTGTGTGTCCAGCACAAACAGTTCTTCTCAATATACTTAGAGAAGAGCAAAAAATCTTTTAACAAACACAGAGGTGCTTTCAGCTCGTCAAGTGAGATTAGCCAGTTTAGTGTGGCTGCATGGCTGCAGTCATTAATTGAGAGCCAAGGGAGATCTATTCTACAGAGAACAGAGTATTTTACAGCATATCTTGGATAAAATATCTTCTGGTCAGCATTAACTCCCAAGCCTTGTTAAACAGCATAATTGAAAGAAAAATGTCACATAATTTTGCTCCTAAATAATTGATGGCGGCTGAGCACTAGACAAAAGGCCTGATTCTCCCTCCCCTCTCTAAGGCTCTCCAGGCCCTGTCTGAGAAACCTGCCGGCAGTCAGTGGAATTTATGGGGGTGTAAAAATATTGTAGCTGATAAGAGAAACAGGCTGAGTACACGCCTGCACAGCTTTTGTTTACTACAGTAATTCTATTCTTTTGAGTGTTCATAGCCCTGTTTTCTTTTGCTGAATACACAGATGTGTTCAAGTGAGTGGGAGAAAATACCTTTAAATATGCAAATTAAAGAAATAACTGACAACTTCGTAACAAACACTGGTGGCATGTCTGTTGTGCTTAAAGTGGTTTAAGACTTAAAGAAACCTAGGATTGACTTTTCTGTTTTCTGACACAAAAAAAAAAAAAAAAAAAAAAAAAAAAAAAGAGTAGTACAAAATCAGGTTACAAGCTAAGAACACTTAAAAGAGAAAAAAGAAATACATTTTTCTTGTATGAAAAGACAGATGGACTTTAGAAAGAAAGATTATGAATAACTCTTTTTTCACATAGGAATTTTGAAATTTTGAAAGCAATTCATTTACTGACTTAGAAATCATTTCCTCTAATGCTAGGGTGACCTTTCTAACTTTTTAGGTTCACAAAGGACCTTATTCACAGCATGCAATTCATACATAGCTATGAAATTTTGCATAATGCAAGTGACACTTCTTGATCCATTTTCCTCTTCTTTCTCTTTCTTGTGAATTGCAGCTGTTACATCTGTAGCAGTTTCCATAGTAACACTCAATTTTGGACTTTACTAAAGGGTGGGAATGAGTAGCTTGAGAATGATTGACCAGGAAATAGGTTTAAAATGAACAATTATAAAACATTTAGAGGCTACTAGGGGGAAAAAAAATATCTGAAAAAACTTAAACCCTTTCCAGCCCCTTACATTGTTAACCTAGCCTTCCAACACCACTCCAAACAGCAGTTCTGAACACATAAATGATTAACACTGTGACCTGAGATTTGGCAGCTTGATGAGACAGTGGCTTCTACTGTGAAGATTATGGTGCTCTAGCTTGGTACTAAATTTTAACACTAAGGAGTCCTGTCATTTCTGCAATCATTCTCTTTCTCTCAGGAAGTGAGCTTGCCCCGGTGTCCTTGGTTTCAGCTGGGACAGAGTTAATTGTCATCATAGTGGCTGGTGCCGTGCTGTGCTTTGGATTTGGTGTGAGAAAAATGTTGATAACACGCTGATGTTTTTACTTGTTGCTGGGTGATGTTTGTATTAAGTCGAGAACTTTTCAGTTTCTCATGTCCTGCCAGCGAGAGGGCTGGAGGGGCAGAGGAGGTTGGGAGGGGATGCAGCCAGGGCGGCTGACCCAAGCTGGCCAGGGGAATATCCCATACCATATGACAGCATGCTGAGTATATATAAGCTGGAGGAAGAAGCAGGAAGGGGAGGATGTTTAGCATTATGGTGTTTGTCTTCCCTAGTAACTGCCCGGCTTTCCTGGGGATGGCTGAGCACCTGCCTGCCCATAGGAAGTGGTAAATGAATTCCTTGTTTTGCTTTGCTTGCGTGTGGAGCTTTTGCTTTACCTATTAAACTGTCTTTATCTTAACCCACAAATTTTCTCACTTTTACTCTTCCAGTCCTCTCTCCCTTCCCACTGGGGATGGGGGTGGGGGTGTAAGCCAGTGGTTGCATGGGGCTTAGTCACCAGCCAGGGTTAAACCACGACACCCAGCAATGTCCGTGATGGTGTTGTACGTACTGAGGTGATCCACACAGATGTTGGAGTGATCTCAGTGCACTAAGATCACATGGTAGTTGCATAGGAAGAAGTTTGGAAATCTATTAGGCAGGGGTTTTGCCTCAAATTCAACTTTAGGGACCAACATCTCAGCCTCAAACACCACTGTCTTAAAAGGGTGCTTATATGCATTTGGCTAAAGCTGGAAAGAATGGCATTGTTATGGACTGGTAGAAACCTAAATAATCTGTAAGACTGTTTCAGAGTCTATCATGACTGCCGCACAAGCCCTCCCCATGGAGCAAATACTCACTAGAAATAATTGTTGCAAATAACTTCAAAAGAAAAGACAATAGAGAAGAGGACAGAGATTTGGTAGCTTAGCAGCTAAAACTCTGAACCTTTCCCCTCTGTATCCGTGCTGAATGCCCAGCTTGAAATTCTCAGAAAAAGTATTTTCCAGTTCAAAATGAAAAGACCTTACCATACATAATTGGAAGTGATTTAGGATAAGGAGCGAGAATAGTAGTTTTATGGGGTCATGACCTTTTAACCTGCACCTTTTGTGATGGTGTTTTTTACAGCTGGTGACATTTAGTCCAGGGAATAATTTGTCTTGACATGTTTTTGTTTTGCTTTGGGTTTGGTTTTGTAGCAGTGGCACACAGATACTTTTTGTGGTAAGTGTTTAGATGCCCTAAATTTAATTATTAGAAGGTTGATTATCTAGCTAATCTTTACATAAATGGAATTCTGATTTATTGTAGCAGATTAATTACAATGTAAGTGCATATCTAAAATCAGCATTACAAAGGCATGATTGAATTTCCATGGAAAGAAATTCTCAAGCAGACTAAACAGAGAAGGCAGACTGTGTGTTCTAACTAATGCCTGCCTGGTGGGGATGGACCATGTGGTTGTTCCAGATCACCCATAAGTCTTAATTTCATGCAATAACTGTAGATACCTGTTAGAAGACTGAAGCAAATCATGTGATTGAGCCTAGAAAATAACATTTACTTCATGTTATCATCCTTCGATTATGCAGTTGTTGTTGGCCCTGTCTCAAGTTGCGCAATTCTGTCACAGCTGGGTTTCTGTGTAAGAGTTGAAGACACTTGGAAGCTCATGCAGTCTGTATCTGCAGAGCATGTGAGCAGTGGCTATGGTTCAGTTGTTAACAAAGCCTTCACTTAAGCCTTCACAAGAACATTCTGTTATACACAAAATTAATGAACATATTTATGCATGCATACATATATACACATTTGTAAATAAAATCTAGGCCTTAAGGGGGTGAAAGAGATTTCAGCTTATCCTGAGATGACTTTGCTAACCATCAGAACTGGTATGATGAGGAAAAAAAAAAATCTTGAGAGACAATTGAGCAGAAGTTTAGCCTTATGGATCACAATAGCTTAAAGAGAGTAGGAGAAATAAAACAAACTCAGAAAAAAGTGAAGTACAACAAGATGGTGAAAAAGAGTTAAGTGCTTCACTTCATGCAGCTTGGCAAATGGAAGAGCACAAATCATTGCAAAGGAAAAAACACACTTGGAAATCTCTGGAGACTGACTTCACATGGCTAATTTACAACCACATGCCGCATCTGTCACTTTTACAAATCAATGAGAGTGCCTACCCTTTAATAGCACAGGGTCACTGGTAAAGGTTGCTAGTGTCGACCATACAGACGAGACCTTTCAGGATGTCAGAAAAGAACCTTGGTGACGCACATTAACACCCACACGCTCCTTTATGTCACTTCCAATTTACTTTATCTTAAATTGTCAGCTAGCAGAGCTCACTCTCATATTAATAACTAGAGGTTTGCATCCAAGCCAGGAAAAATAAACCCTGCTTGATAGCTCCATGGGGCAGCTGGCTTGCTCTAAGGAAAGCCAAAAGGGAAAGACTGAGCTCTCAGTCCTTCTTAGTAGAGTCTGCAATATTAAGGAAAGGAAAAAGATGATGTGACCCTACAGATGTCCCATGTGCAGTGTACAGAGAAACATTTGCATTTTGTTATTTTCTGTAGATACTGTTCAATAAGGGAGTGATTCCATTCTTTTACTGCACTGGACTACAAAAGAAGATGTTAAGGCCACATATTAATACAAAATGTTCCCATGAGCTGGAACAATTTCCCCAGTACTGAGTTTATATTTCTCCATGGTATTACTAGCTATTTAATCCTCTTACTTACTCTTTTTCCACACTTATTGGAGAGACTTAGTAGGCTTGATTCACTTTTTGAATTCAGCTGGTGGAAGCTGAGCTGTGGGACCGGTTGGTGGAAACATTATTTGGGTAAATCAACAATGCCAGACAAAACTCAGCCCAGCTAGCAGGCAGTCCCCCAAAGCACATATCTGTCCTTGCTCTTTAATGGCACAGGGCAGGATGCAAAGCTAAGTACTTGGGAGAAGTGCTGATGCAGCCAGTCCCGTAAGTCTACTTTGTCAGGGTTACTCCTGTGGGACCACAGGTATCCATTGGGGGAAATCACAGCAGCACTCCTCATGGTAATTGCAGCTTCCTTTTTCCTGGTATCTAATCAGGTGAATAAACCGCTAGATTTTCTTTTGGTTTCCTCACCTAAGGGACATTTATGAACAATTTTGACTGAATCTGAGTATGAGAACCTTGCTTTTTCAGGCAAAACTTGAATATGTTCTTTGGAAAGCTTAGAAGTGAATGTATTCCTGTTTGGATGATTGTTAAACCTGCTCTTTGATAATTTCATTTGAATAATTCCTTTGTCATTTTATTACTGCAACTGTATCCCTTCAGTCATATTATTTTTAAGATAAAGCATCCTGGTACATTTTTTTCTTTTTTTTTGTATGGAACCCATTTCATGCCTCCAATGTTGTCGGCAAGTTTTAGCACCTACCTAGTTGTCATCTTTTCCTTATTATTTATAAATACGTAAAATACATAGATCTCAGTAGCAATCTTGTGGCTTCCTCCCTTTTGATAAAAATGACCATTTCTTTCTATATTTTATTTCCTATTTTTAATATGTTTTTATTTCTTGGCCTTGTCTTCTCTCCTATCTTGTAATACCTTTGGAACCAGTGTTTGAAGAGAAGCAAGGCTGAAAGCTTTTCTGAAAGTTCAACTACATGGTACCAGCTATCTCATGCTTACCCACACATACTAGGTGATCTCTTCATATAAATCTAGTGACTGTATTAGCTATGACTTCCAGCTACAAAAGCAATGTTGATTATTTCCCAGCATGTCATATTGATCCCAATGGTCATTAATTTTTTATTTTTTATTTTTTTTTAATCTTTCTGGAAACAAATTTTAATGGCGTGGAGTTTGACTTTCAAGTGTGTCATTTTAAGGATTACCCTTGAATCACCTTTAGAGATTGATGGCACATCTGTCACCTTCCTCTCCTCTAAAAAGCAAGTTAAATATGTCTGCCTCATCAGCAGTCACACTTTTGAATTGCAGAATAGACATACCCTAAACAGCAACCAATTTAGCAACTGGATGCATGTCAGGATGGCAAAAAAGATTGAACCAGCTGCTGTCTGTGAAATATTAAGACAGGACTAAGTACAACTCTACAGAGAAATGTGTAACATTTATACAGACTCTTAAGCTTCCGATAAGACTTAGTTCTATTCATGTACTTCTGCTGAGGAGACTGAACTTTGCATAGGAAATAACTGACCTATTTGTCAATAATCTAAGCTACATGCCTTTCACAGTAGCTGATCTATGTCTGGTGGCAGACAGATGGAGAAAGTGGGCTGTAACTACATCTGGCAGAGACGCCCCAAAATGAGAATGTTATAGAAGTGATTGATAAGTTGCAGTGAAAAATTTGCCCCTGTATTTACCTCTATTAGGCTGATGTTTACTATGCTGGTGTAGACATACTCTGATGTGATACGTGGAAAGAAAAAAACCTGTAAGAACTGTTCTCGCTGTGCTTGACAACAAAACATGATATAGCTCTTTTGAAGTGAAGCAAAACATTTTCTCTGTTGGAGTGATTTGCAAAGTATATGATGTGGTATTAATGAAAAATATACAGCTATAAAGGTCATATCTTCAATTTTACTTTTTGAAACTGAATGCAGGTCTTCAGGCAGTCATTTCTGCTCTCAGGCTTTGATGATATCTGCCATGTTCACACTGTGGCTTGACAGACATAGGCTACAGATGAAGGTAGAGGCTGCTGCTGTTTAGAATAGACTCCTGAGCTTCTTTATATTATACCATTAAGTCATCCCAGGTTAAAAAAATTGGTCCTTCAGCAAATCTTCCCTCAGGATCTTCAGCACAGACTGGCTGTGTTATACTATGCTAATCACTGTAATTAAGAATTCTTGTCTTTACTTATTCTGAATGTCTACACTGTACAGTGGATGCTGCACAGATGCTGGGCGTTTTGGTCGTGTTTTCATTTAAACTCTCAGGAGTTTTTAACCTAATACAACCACACAGGGAACAAACAGGGAGAGAAAGAATAACAGATGCAATAGGAAAGACACAGTTCTTGTTGTCCTGTGTAGGTAAAGACATAAACTGTATTAGATTAGTCAGTGTTGCTGATTTGTTTCATTTCTCACCAGTGCTTTCCAGAATGACAAAATGGTTCACGAACTCTTCATAGGTATGGCTGGGTACATCTGCTTGGCAGCTCTAGTGACCTATACTGAGCTTTTACTCAGTTGCTCTCAGTATACTGTTGTCACTTATTTAGGCCAAGTTGACAGTTTCTTAATCATGCTTCACTGGCTTCATTTCAAGTAAGTCTATAGAAAATGTCTACATATGTGTGATTAAGATGCAGAAACAGTTCCTAATTTGGTCTTTTCTTGCACTTGTATTAATTAAAATATGTTTGTGATAAAGCATTGTTAAAAATAGTTTATCTCACAGGAGATCAACACAGCTGCTGAAATCATGCTGAGCTATGCTCTCACAGAGGAAACAAACACTGAAGGTAAGGTAAAAGCAATCAATGCAGTTCAAAGATAAGTGCATAACATCAGTTTTAGCTCTTTTACTGTCTTTATCCTGCTGTGCACAGAGGTGATCCTGATACACCATACTGAAACCCATTAATTTCTTGAGTTCTCAATAGATGCAAAGGTCTGAAACCACAGACAATGGCTGGTGAGGCATGTAGGAATTTTGTCCAAAAAAAAAATGGTCTTACATTGCAACTTCTATTCTCTGTTCCATTGGTATTTCAAGGAGTAACAATGTTCTGAACACCTCATAAGGGACAAGTTGCTGTCTGCTGCCGGATAACCCTTTTAGAGCTAAATACACCACACAGGAGACATAAGCTAAGGTAAAGAAGAGAGCAAACTGCCCTTTAGGTTATCCTGTCCATTAAAAGAAAATAAAAAAAAAATGGTCTATTCAGAGACAACCTGCTTTGCATTAACAATAAAAGCATTAGAATTAAGAGAGTTCTGTTTTATGTGTTTTTGTCAAAGAATTATATATTTTTTTAATTTAGGTGCCTGAGAAAAATGGTTGTTGTCTCCATTTCTCGAATCTCTTGTCTAGAGAGAGTTGTACTTTATTGTTTTAGACCCAGTTCTCGCTATTCTATCCTTTGTCTAATTCAATTCTATCTTTTGTCTTAATTCAAAGCACACCAAGGGGTGGGTTTTTTTATTTCCTCTTCCTTCCTTTTATAGTTTTTGATGTTCTCTAGAGAATATAGATGGGTGAATAATATAAAATTTTATCTGCACATCAACCCTGCTCAGCATGATCTCACAGAAGGAAATGAAAAGAATAATCAACACTGGTCAAGGAGCTAAAGGCTGAACTTGATCCATAATTAAACAATATTTTCACATGGCTGAGTGAAGAGCAAGCAGCTATCAGTGCTCTCTGATGTTCTTCTATAAGACTTATCTCTATTTGAAAGCCTACTTCAAAAGTGAGATTTTCCCTGCTAGCATATTCAGCAAAATTTTAGATTATGCTTTAGGTATTGAAATTAATTTTGTTTATATATATCTACTCTGATACTTTTCATTTGTTGACACTAAACTGAACCTGTACTGAGCTTCAAAGGAGTGCTGGCACAAACAATGCAAGAATTTGCCCCTGCTCCTAGGAGGCAGGAAGAGGAACTGCCCTGAAGGAACCTGCACTTCTCACTTGTTGGGGTGCTGTGGAAAAGAAGAGGTACAAGGTGGAATTTTTTGGCAGAAGACATACTAGCTAGAAACAATATACTCTTCAAACATCCTTGGGACACTTGGCAAGGTTCCTGGAATAGCAAATCAGAACAAAATACATTCAAAGACAAAAATGAAACCTAAGAGAAATACGCATTTGCTCCTATTATTTGTGCTTAAGAAGGTAAGCTTGAGTCTTGAACAAATTCCTACTGTCTCCTTGTATGTGAAATTAGTTCTAGGCACTACTGTTGTCATCCCAAACTTTTGTTCTTTCAATTTGGGTGTGAATCAGAAATCACAGGCCAGACGCAAGCCCCAAAGGCGCTCTCTCTGACTGCAGGTGTTCTCAACACCCACCTTGGAGGTGAAGTTCCCACTGTAGAAATTACTCAAGAAGTTATGGTCTTTATGACTTTTTACTTAAACACTGTTATAGTCTTACGCCTAGCCAAAGCCTGACAAACTATGTGACATCACAATAACCTAGAAAAAGTGTGTCAGCTCCACCTAGATTAAACAGATATTTTTCTGACCATACCAGTTGGCAAACCAAAATAGGGGAGCACTTCAAAGCTGGTGTTCTTGTAGTAGCTTTAGCCTCTTATGGGCAGAAAAATATTGAAAACATTCAGCTTCACACCAGGTTTCTGCATTGAGTGTTGTAATGTGGACATGGGCCTTCATCCTTCATCTGATTTTTCTCAGATCTAAGTCCTGAGTTTTCCAAAAGGGTCCCAATCTACAATACATTTATCTGCCCAGTATCCACCTTGCTCCCTATCTACTCTCCATTTGGATTGTACTTCTTGCAAAGCATCCATCTGTGAGTGGGTGCGTACAGCACTGGGAAAAAGATTAAATTGCATAACTGCTCTTGCTCACTCTGTTTTAAAGAACAATAAGGCTGTCTTCTGCCTGCTAATTCTGGTGGTACGGGGCACCTGTCTATTTGTTGACAGGTATTGTTCAGGAATGCTTATTCTGAGTGAGTAAGATTTTTTGCCCATATAAATATGGCAATACTTTTTATCTTGGCCATAAAAGCCTTTACCAACCACTTACAAAATAGACATAGGATGCTGTATTGTATATAACGTAGCCACAAACCCAACATCTTTGCCATATTAAGTCCAGTTATGTTATTATATTCTATTTTGAAAAAAAAATATTACAGGGAAATGGTGCAAAAATTTATTTTTAAAAAATAGCACAGTAATTTTGTAAAGTATTACTTCTCTTTGCAATTATTCCTAAAATATTTTTGGAAGCATGGACCCCCACTCTATATCAATGAAGAAAAATTAATTAAGAACTTCTCTGGGCATGAACCAAACGCATGTTCTTTATTATTTTCCTTCCACAGCATTAAATTCTTCTGATGTACTAGAATATTTTCATTCCTGCTCTTCTTTTTTACTTAAAAAAAAAAAAAAAAAATTACATAAGTGTGTTGTCTTCAGTCTTCCTTTCAGGTTGTTCTTTGATGTCATGTACACAGCACTGCATATTACTAAAGAAGATAAGCTTCTCTGTATTCATAACTTCCTGAATCTGCAAACAATGGTACTAACTGGTGGTGGTGACTGTGCTGTCACTGCAATGCTTATAAAAAAGTATGCTTTGGGTAAAATCATACTGAATGTTTCAGCAATACTGCAGAAAACCTGGACCTGTCTTTTTTTCCCAACCCAAATTCTATCATGTGTTCTTCAACCCAGATGTATAACAGAGGTGTTCATACATACCAAAGCAATGGTCTTTTTTGATTCTGTGATGTAGAAAACATGAAAAGAGTTCTTGGCCTCTGGGATTATTTGTTTTCCTTTCTGGAGGAGAAAAGAGAGAAAGGAGTATTATGAAAGCAACTACTCAGAATTGATCAGAACTTAAGCATGAAAGTGAAAGAATAAGAGAAAAATAAGTAATTGCAATGAGGCAGAAATGAGAAGACTTACAAGAAACCTATGTCTGTGTATTGAGATATTATTCCTTCAAAAGTCCCGTATTTTCTGATAAACGTTAATACATAAGTAGCTTTAGCTGCAGTAAAATATCTGATGTTGTTGTAAATACTTTACCTGTATTGGCATAATAATCAGTTATTCTGTTAGTCATAAGGCATTAAAGAATAAAAAACCTGTGAAGATTACTGCCATTTTAAGACAAAGAATTTACAGGACAAAAGGTGCAAAGTAGCAGGCACCAAATTGCTGTAATGGCTAAGACACAGCACCTACTCTGAAGAGTTCCTATATTTGCAGTGTGAAGATGTAAGATCTTAACAGTGTGGAATATAGCCTTGAGAGCAAGACTGTATAATGCTGTGATTAGAAAAAGAAATAACAGGGCAGAAAACAAGATAATTGACCATAGAGAAGATAGGAAAGAAACGAAAGTAAGATTAAATGCTAATAAGGAACCTGTTTCTGGAAGATGTGGTTAGAAATGATTGCCCCCTATTTTGTTTAAAGAAAGCTTAGGAATGGCTAATAAGTGTAAAATAGGTGTTGTGAAAGCATATGATGTGGATTTAAACTATGCTTGTGACCAAAATGATTCAACGAACTGATGGTGGGGGGGCAGGAAGAAGCAAGGCAGAAGGAAACAGACTCAGGTTATTTTATTTGCATAAAGGATGAAATTATCTTAATTAAATAATCTCCTTTGATTTTCATTGAGTAGTAATGATGTTTTCTTCCCCTGACATTGAAGTGTGTTTTACAGTTTCAGCAGCACTCTGTGTTTAAATCATATTATTGCCTACCAGAATAAAGTAGAAGTTTAGCATGATTATTTGGGATGTTCCACTTATTTAAAGCTGGATTTGTTACTACATCTGTCAATAGGTTCAGCATTTTCTTAGACCATAAGATTGAGTGTGAACATCTGTTTGCCTTTCTCTAATACTTGGAGTGCAGCTTGATGAAAATTATGTTGGGTTTGGGGAGAAATTTTCTGAGAGTATTTTTTAAGGTCTATTTCTAAATATACAATTCTTGAGACTTGTGGCTTTTGGGAAATGTGTGATAGTGAGCATAACACAACAAATAATCTCGAACAGATGTTTAAGAGGGAGAAATAAGGCTTCTTTACATTTGCAGGACTTTCTCTGAAGCAAAGGATAAAAAGTCCTGAGCACTTCAGGCATACGCTGCCTCTGCCATCCCTAGTTTATACGGTGACAGTGTGACCGCATTTTCGTTACAAACTGGATGCTTAAAAGTAGCTGTGGAACACAGGGTTGGCAAGTCCCACTGAACAAAATGTGGGAGTCTTTTTCAAGAACAGAAGAGTGGTAATAACTGAGGCTGCTTAGTACTGGGTCTCCAAGCATCCAGTCCACAACACCTGTGCTAAGCTGCAACTGAATGAACCTCTGAGAAAGCTGAAGTATTCCCATTTCAAGGTGTTTGAAGAGCCTGAATGGATATTTCTTCTATATAACGTGGGTAATGATGTTATAACTGGTCATCAGGTGACCTTTCCAGTGTGACTGCTGCTGCTAACTAGGTCCTGTAGCAATGCCCTTTTCCTCCTATAGATGGAGCAGTGAACATGTGACCACTTCTGGACATCACCAGCTCGTCCCAGTTGCAAGTTTCATAATGTGGTTTGTTAGATGCCATCAAACAACCCAGGGAGAGGAAAACGTGCCCTGTTCCAGAGGGCTGTATGAGGGTCAGGGGAAGGGATTAGCTTCCCACCACCAGGGCTTTGCAATGTGAGCTTGGTCATGATCCTGCACACTTCCAGTTTACCCAGTGGCTTGCCCCCTCATCTTTGGTGCCGCTGTCCCCACCTGCCCAACCCCTCCCTGAAGAACCCTGAGGGACCAGAACATTCACAAAGCAGGTAGATAACTAAAAAACCGCCCTGCTAACCATTTAAAAAATGTGATTTCCTCCTAATAGTACCACATTTCTGGAAAGCAGTACTCAGAAACTCATTTAGGTGCCACAGTCTCCATTGATTTTCTTAATACGTATATATCTCCAGTGAACTTTTTCACTCATTAGGACTCATTAGCTAGTTTATGGCATGATATCATAATCATTAGAGAGTTACTCATTGCTAATTGAACATTTAAGACTTCTGCAATTCATACGGAGTAAATTTGTCTAACATGAGGACTCTATTGATAATATTCCTTATTTGTTAATTTTATAGTACATGTTGTAATTTAAGCTTGTTCTCTGTTAATATCCAAATGCTGTTTCATAGCTATTTGCTTTTGAAACAAGAGGTTTTGTGCAATTTGGAGAGTGGAGGGGGTGTATTAAATTTTTGCTAGAGGCTTTAAGCTGGCTACTGCTGGTAATTTTCCCAAACTCTCTCAAGCTTGAAGTCATCAGCTGGCATGTGGTAAAGTCTGCTGCTAATTTTGGTTTTGTTTTCTGATTGGAATTTAAGAGAGTATATAGCCTGGGATTGTGGCTCTTTTTCCTATTTTATTCTTACAAACCACAGTGCATAGATAATGTAATAATGCACACAAAAGTGTTGGGAAAGCTGCAGCTTAATGTGATCAAATTCAGCACTCAATGCAACTGTGCCCAAAAATTGTTTTGGCCCTTATTAGCAATATTGTACTTTTTCTCATGCAAGATGCCAGTATAGATGGACTCTAGTGAAGTTTTGATACCTTATTATGATTGCAGGGTATACGAATTAGGATACCTTATTAGGATTTTGATACCTTAATAGGACTGCAGTGCCTCTGTAATTGAAATTGTAGGGTATTATCCACACAGAAAGAGAAGTCCATGAAACGTGATGTGATGCCATGAGGTGATCCCATACCAATGCTTGCCACAGTTTGCTTACTGTATTAGAAAAAGTAATACTTGCAGAAGTCCTTGCAGCCAGTTGTACTAGCATGTTTATGCTGTTTGTGGTAGTTTTAATTTATGCCTACTTTTTTACACTGCATTTTGCCTGGAAACTCATTTTCCAGGTCCAAGTTTTATTCAGGCAGAAATAGGTTTTCATTTTGCTCTTCTGTCATTTCTGGCCACGTGACTTCATGTAGTTTTACCATGTTATTGTTCCATTTTTTTTTATAATAGCACAGGAAACAAAAAATTCTTCTGCCTTTTTACAGAGATTTTCCTTTGGAAGGGGAGTTGGTTGGGACTCTAAATTGGCTACAGCAATCTACAAGTAAAATTGGCAAAAATAGGCAAGATATGAACTGTATCTTCTCAGTGAATAACACCTATGATCCTCAATATACAACAGAAATTCAGACATCTGTTCTGTTAAACTTCTGATTGCTTGAAAATTGTCCTACACACAAAAACCACTGTGACTTGAGTACATGGGCATCTTCAGTGCTGCAGTTGTCAGTTCTAGTTACATGACTGTAATGTGCTTCAGAGAACCTTAAATGAGGAAGTCAATGCTGTCTTGAAAAATAGAAATTGCAAGTGTCTCTACTATGATATTCCAGTGGATATAATTGAACCACATCAGGAAATTCTATCATCTGTGCTAGTTCGCATTTTGCAAAACTGCATATGTAAAATATCTAAATATCTCAAACTTTTTGTTGTTCAGAATTTTTTTAGGTCATCACTTCAGAAAAACAGTAACAGGTTTGGACCAGGATATTCAAAACTGATTTAACAGCCAGTTTTACATCTCCTCAAACTGGGGTTGATTTTCAGCTCATTAACGCTGAGGATTTCCTGAACAGCGGTGTGTTTTGAGAACAGGGGTTAGACTGCCTTGAGATTATATTTACTTTCAGCCTTAAGTCATGGCTTTTACCTCTGAATTACTTTTGGGGGTTTTTTTGTTTGTTTGGTTGGGGTTTTTTTGTTTTGTTTTTTTGGGGGGGTTTTTTTTGGGTTTTTTTTCAGACCATCGTGTTCTGATTTGCCCTAAATACCACCCACCAACTTTGGTCTGAGTCTGACCACAATACTTATCTGACCTGATTTCTAGTGTTGCACTGCATGTTGTTTCCACTCAGATGAGTGGTACCGCTTTTCCATTCTTGCTAAAAGAGCCTATGCTGATATGGATTAACTTCACTCAATGGCAAGGTGATCTTGTGGACATTATTCCTGGTTTCCTTATGTTATATTTATATTTTAAGGAACAGATTTCTGCTTAATCATTATCCTTGAATATTGTAATTACACCTTCTGCAGTATTTCAGAGAAAATGTGGAGGGCATAACGTAGGGGTTACATTTACTTGACATGTGAAATGTTTCTTAGAAGTTATCACATTAGCACCCTGTACTGTATCTTTTATGATCCAGCCTTTGAGGAAGCGTCATATGATATGTGCACATCCCAGGCCACTGCTTCTGACACCCTGGTAACAGGTAGATTTATCCAGACTTTCAGTTACTTTTCAGCTTCACTGATTTCTTTCCCAATCACTGGAAGATATCTTCTATACAGTGAGAGGTAATACTTCTTACACGTACATTTGTGATACTTCTCCTCTCATTTTGTTTCACTTCCATCAGTTCTTTTGGTGCTCCCTGCGTACAAAATTCACATGAAATGCAAATTATAATAACCTTGTTTTTCCAGTTTTAATCAGATGAAGCCTTGGAGGTATTTTAAATATCAACAGGTAATAGAGAACTGACCTCAGCAGGTAAATGTTTAGTGATGGATAGGGACCAGGAACCAGCCCTGCCCCCATGTTGCAAACGAAGTGCACAGTTGCCTGCTGAGAACCTTCTCAGCTTGGACAGTGCCTTTCCCCAAGCACAACGCAGAATAACCACTCAACTTGAAAACACAATAAACTGGGTTGCTGGGGTGACTTACTGCATAAGAAAGATTCTATTGAGGCATACATACAATAATGGCCTATCCTCATTTCTATTTTTAATTTCACTAGCCATGTCCCCCTTCTTAGGGAGTAAATTAGGAGATATTAAATTAAAGCCAAAGCTGCTGCAAATATAGACAATGATGCAGCTAATTGGACTCATCAATGCAAAACCAATCTGTAGAAGTGTCCCCAGCCATCATATTCTGTGTCTATAAGTGCATATTTATGTGTGTATGATCATGTATATAAATGTATGCAAGATGAAATCTGCTAAGTATTACAAGCTCGTGCTATTATGTTCTATTATAATCCTTACTAATTTTCAGTTTTATCTTAGAGGTGATCATATGTATCTCCTTACCTCTTTAGAAGATCATTACACAGATAGATGTTGTAGTTTAATAACAACATTTCAGTTCTCTCTACAAAATGCAAATATCAGAATCCATATGCATTACCTTTGTCTTACTTGAGACATTCAATATTCAGCCCTTAGTGTTAAGACTGGTAAGTCTTCAGGTTAATCCCAAGAATTTAATCTTGAAACATATTTCCATCAAGTTCTGTTGGTTGCCTTTTCACAAAAAGAAATTGTCTCACAATAACTATGATTCTTGGTTATAAACAACTGATTCAATTTCAATCTTCAATGCTGAAGTAAAAATCCTGAATCTTGATCAAGCACTCTAACTTTAGCCACACAGGTCTTAAACCTGGGGCAATGGTATTGACTTTAGTATTGATAAGCATGTGTTAACAGCGAATCTATCCCCTAAACATGAACCAAGCTCTGCTGTCACTGTTCAGTCCATTTAAGTGTACAACAACACTAGACTGGTTTAAGGAGAAATATCTAAATTAGTTAGGTTTAAGCTGCAGGAAATAATATACCAAAGAACAAGGAAGATAGCGCCATTAGCAAAGCGCTTTCACTGTATTAATTGCATTCTTGGCAAACAAGGTTGTGCACTGCTGTAAGAAATGCAGTAATGTAAAAATGTTTAAATTGAAAGGAAATTTTGTTTCAAAAAGATGGAAGAGATTTGAATATCCTAATGGCAAATTAAATCAAAAAAATTATTTCATTCTTGCTCTCTCATGAGATAGTGATCATTATGAAGCAAGTTTACTTTAAAATCCTGTCAGCTAGCATTTGTTTGCTTGACACATTCACTAACACTCTCCAGTGGAGGTTTTAGCCAAGTGGAAACCAATTTTTAAGATCTCAGTCTGTTTCAATTTGGTATTTGCAGCTTGCCTAATGGAATTTCACTGTTCCAGTACCATAGTGTTTTTTAGAGTTCTGTTAAGATGTATTGGCAAGTGGCTTGGAAGTTATTTTTGTTTCAAAATATATTATATATCTGAGATGTAGATATTCCTACATGACCAAGTGAAAAAAATATACCAACATCTTATAGTTCCCAGTTAAGTGACCCTTCTATACAAAATTATGGTTCAGATTTAGTATTAAACATACTTTCAAAATTAACTACATTTGTCTTTTACCTGTTTATGCCATAGAAGAACTGTGCCTCTCCTTCACTGTGAAATCCACATCCAAACCAACAAAATCTGTATACTGTGGTGTAGTCTGACTCGTCCAGTGTAGCCGATTGCTGTCACAGGCACCAGATTAATTTCTTTTAACCATTCCTTTCTCCAGATGAAGATAGACTTTAGAAAGTCCTACAGAGGACATCAGATTTGACTCTTGTACAGGTAGGAAACAGTTTCCAAAATCAAGACTGCTCCTTCCCAGGTCCCATGGCAGCCAGCCACCCACTGTTTCAGAGGATAGTCTTGATGACATCCATGAGTCCCAGCACCAGACCTCAGGGGGTCTCAGTTTGGTGGTGCCACATGAACAAGGAGGTCTCTTCAGTAACTGGGTCCTGAGCCATGCCCAAGTACAAAGCTGCTTCTGGCCACAAGGCTGGACATGATGGGGAGGTGTGAATGGGGCCAGTGTTCCTTGGCAAGGCATCCCTGATGCACATGTGTACCCCTGTGCTCTGCTGCAGATCCTGTTTGGGAACTGTCTTCAGTTGTAGCATGCTGGGTTTTTTGATTGTTTGATCTTGGGGTTTGCCTTGGGCCTAAAAGACTGGATGCTTTGTACAATCATGTCTTTCACTTCTAGCATTGGGTGGTTTTAATCTAATAATGTTGTACTCCTACTCCATACTTCATTTTGCTGGATCTTATTTACATCTGGGTCCATTAGATAGTCCTCAGATACGTTGCTGCATATCTTTTTCCTCAAGATCTGAAAGTAGGTTATTTCATAAAGATATGTCTTCATAAGTATGCATTTTATTGGCCTTTCCTTTGCAAATCCTGTAAGATTTTGAATGGGCACTCATAAACCTTTAACTGGGTCCCAAAGATTAAAGTGAAAAAACTAATGTTCAAATTTTATTGCTCTCCAATTTTCTGACTTAAATCTTGACAGAATTCATCGTTATAGTCCTGTTTTCTTATTCATCTAAAAGGGTTTTATAGACTAATGGTGTTTGGTACCCCATCTTACATAAAGCTACTAATTCTTTTTGAAAACTGTGTTAGAAATTAGTAAAAAACCCACATGGCTATAGTAAGATGAAAGATAAATATTGTATAAAGTAACAGCTTCAAATGTTATAAACTAACATCTTCAAGAGTGAAAATGGTTCTTTTTTAATGTTGTCTTGGTCATTCAATATAAAGTAGAACTATACAAATTCTCAGGTCAGTAATTTACAGACTAACAGTCTGCTCAAAGGAACTTGGCTATGTCTTTCTGCTTCTCTGCAAAGATTAAGTTGCACAGAGTAAGGAGGTCTACTTTTCCTAAGAGTTTGGCACTTTCACAGTGTAGACTACATAAATATTAGAAAGGGGCTGAAACAAAAACCTTCACTGTGAATACTCCCAAAGGTATAAGAACAACGTATATTGGTTTGAATCTAATGTGAGATCTGTAATTTTCTAACACATATACTGAAACCTTGACCTTTGGGGAAATTGTGTCGAGAGATGATGCTGTTTTATCCAGCATCATCAATAAACATATCACATTAATAAAGACTGCTCAGTGTAAAAGAAATCTTGATTTCCCTTAGCATTGCTTTTGTTACTCCTTCTGTGCAGATATTTGTTTCTTTACTTAAAAATATATTAAAACCCCGTCTTAAAGGTGTTTCCCAACTTGCTTACTTAGAATAATGGAATTTTTAAAGGACTTCTTTGTGATTACCTTATCATATCTTTACAAAACATATGCTTACCAGGGAAATCAGTAATACCTCATCTGCAATTTAATGATTTTGTTTCTTGCTTTGATCATTATTTCACATTGATCCTCATATATAGAACACCTTTTAAATTCTTTCCTTATTTACGTAGCTATATCATTATAACATTGTGTGAGCAGTTGTTCACCCTTTTATGTCTGTTTGTTGGCTGTATATACGTTCTTTGTATACCTTCATACTTTCAAGCTTAACTTGATCCAGGAAGAAGTGTTAGCAAAATTACCATATGCAAAGCTATTCTAATGATATTTCTAGCCTAGATGAAATGAGGGAATTTTGAAAAAATATCCAAGAGTCAATAGCTGACTCCTAGACTAGTTGGATTAACATCAGAAACAATCTTTTAAACCATTTGGATTTCATCTAATACAGAAGTGTAAGAAATATTAAAAGTTCGTATGAAAATTTTCTTTGGTTTCATTTCACATGAAAATGCAGTAGCATCTCTAAGTTATGGATGGGATGCTTAAGCAAACCTGTGTCCATTAGAATTTTTCCAGGAATTCTTTCCATGAACTTTTTTGTTTTGGTTTGATTTTTTTGTTTTGTTTAAGCAGAAACAATTACTGGAAGATATTTTTTAAAAAATAGTACAACATAAAATAACAATTAATAAATACTCCTGAAGAACAGTTTTGATTTCAAAATAGTGAATATGCAAGTACAAATATTTTTTTAAGAACCATATTTATTTGGTCAGCAAGTTGATATCATCTGTGCAAGTACTACGTCCAAAACAAAATAATGAAAACACCTTTGATTTTATGTCAAGCACACAGCATATCTAATGACCCATTTGCGAGACAATAATTATTTACAGAAATTAATCTATAAATAACTTATGAGCACAGATACTACTTTTTTTAATAAACAATTTTTGTAAAATTTTTAACTGAAAAGAGACACAATTTACTAGTCTTTGTCAAAAAATATTTGCCGGTTTTCAATGAATGCAAAACAATAAAATAATTTACTATGTTTTGCATTAAAATATTAAGATGATGTTGGATACAGGATCATCAATCATCCCTAACTCATCTGAAAGGATGTGTAGGCTTATGAACTTTAAAGATCTTTTAAATGAAACTGTCTGAATTCCAAATTTACAACCAAATACAAATCTATGTCTCTTTTTCTTTTGGTTCATACTGTAATCACATTAATTTTAGCTGATATCAAACATTCTGTGATGCATCATGCCCTTGAAACCGCACCATTTAGAAGCAGGAGAAAAATTCAATGTCTTGTCTATAGACTACCCAACCCTTTTGAAGTAAAGGGGAATTTTCTGTATGACAAACACATTTCTGGAACGGCCTGTGCCTGTGACAGTACATGAATATGTTGACACGGTTCAGCTTTGTCATACTTTGTATTTGATCTGAACAACACTGATTTTAAACAGTATATTAGACTGTTACATAAAAAGCAAAAACTCACTGATTATAATTAACTACATTACATTCAGGAAAAATACAACAGATGTCTATATTATCTTTTGTCTCCTTGGTTTTCAATGGCAAAAGAAAAAAGCTATAAATGTTTCAAACACGTAAACATTAATAATTTCTTTAAGCATATGCATTCTCCTGAGCTGCAACGTTTTGTCCGAATGACATTTTTGTTATTACTACAGGTGATATGCAAGCGTGTCTTTTCCTTGGGTTGTTTTGCCTGGTTTGTTGGTTTTTCTTTGGAATTTGTGATTATTTTTTTTCTATTGGAAATTATTCCTGTGACTAGTAAGCATCAGAAATAGAAATAAAATCTACATTAAATGTCTTAGTTTCATTTAAACTGTCACACAATTGCCTTTGTTACTCCAGATGGCTTGGAGAAAGAAAGTTCTCTTTGTTAATGAGACCAACACAACTCATCCCATTATACGAGCCCTAACCTAATAAATCAAATATTTGCACATTTCTCCTTCATGGTTTTCCAAACTGTTTTTTTTCTCGTGGCAATAAACTCTAGTGTGGAATAGGTGTCATATCTGGATACTTAAAGAAGCAAAAATGCATGGGAAAGCCTTTCTCTAACTCTACACAGCAGGGAAGGATAGCTGAAAATATCCTGAAGGCAGGGAGGATGGGAGGTACCTTCTCCCACTCATGTTTGAGTACGGCTCTCTCTAACGTTACCATGTTATCTTGTTATTAAAAGTGCTTCCTCCAATAATTTTTATCAGGCTTCATTCATGTATCTCTAAACACTGGGAAAATAGCATGGTTGCTAGCATTAGTGGAGAGATAGTGTCACAAATTTAGCTTAAAATTTCTAAGAATTTTAGCCCAATATTTTAGCAAAGGATGGGGAAATGCAGAGTGGTGTTAATTTCTTCCAGGCAGTAGAGGAAGCTAGAAGCTATTATTAACTTATGAATTCTTGAACTTTGGCAATATTCTCAGTGCAGGAGGTCAAACTGCTTTCTCTAATCAGAGCATGCTCATGAGGAAAAACATTTCCAGTGCAAGACCTCTGATCTAACACTCAAGAGAATTTAGTTGCTGCATCTTCTCAATTTGTGCCTGCAGCCCACCACTTAGGTGTTGTTTCCTTACACAAATAAAGGAGTGCAAACACTACAGGGATACATCCTGCCTTTCAAAAAGTCAGAAAACCCCAAAAGCTCTGTTACAGTGATACAAGTTGCAATTATACATCTAGAGGAAAAAACAGCAGAAGCTGCAGAAGAGCACTGATGCTGGTAGAGAACAAGAGCGTCAAGCAAGGATTCAGCATATGCAGTGTGGGATGAGGCTCAGCACACTGAAAGGGGGCCAGGAAGCTTGACGTTGACAACAAATAGACTCTCTGAGTGGAGGACCATGGTGAGTCAATGTTTCTTCAGAGAACTTGTGTGAGAAAGAGATTTACAGTGGGGCTTTGCAGGGTCATTTGGTTTGAATCAGCTTGGCCAGCCAGTAGGAAATGACATTACCCTTGTGGTTACCACTGCTATAAATTACACAGATTCTCTTGGAGCACGATGTACTGAGGAAAGAAGGCAACATCTCCACTTGCTTTCCTGTAATCTAACCCACGATGTTCACTCTTCACTTGGTTGGTAGGAATGCGTGGCTGATACCCTTTGCTGGAAGAAAAGCCGTGTGATAGAGAGAGGCAAGCTATAAAGAGTTTGTTGTGGCTATACTTACTGGGTTTTAGAACATTTTTACACAGTGCATGCAAGCAACAACCTGTAGTTCTATGTGCTTAGAAACGACAACTGTGAAGGCTTTTACTGTGACAACAATATAATTATTTAAACACAAAAGGCCATGTTCTGCACTGTCTGCTTGTGTAAGCCCAGAATGCCCTTTCTGTAGAGTTTCTTTGGCTCAACGCAGCTGAGTCCTGCTGCCATGAAGTGCCAACAGCTTTACTATCGACGCTGATGAAATAGGATTGCATCCTAAGAAATCGTTATCTTTACCTTCAAATAACTGCCTCCTGCTTGAAAGGGCTTCTAATAATAACCCAATTTAATACAAATAAATAGAAGAAGAAAATGAAAACCACTTTCTATGTAAAATACAAGGGGAAATATTGTTATTGGTTTGTAGATGAAGATGCTGCAGTACAGAATAGGCTCATTAATAAGTATAGCATCGTTATGATAATGAGGTAATACTATGTTAGAATGGATAGTAAAGACCTATAGTAAACCTCCAAAAATATCCTGTATGCCCTAAATGTTTCCAGAACCGTGGACATCACCCATAAATGCATCTTTTTTCTAAAGCAGGTGTATTGTTTACATTTAATGAAGAAGATTTATTGAGCAAAATGGGCTATATTATTTCAGTTGCCCAAAGTCAAAGGTGTAAACTTTGGAAGTGGTCACAAAGGCAGATAAAAGTATAGTTCAGGGGAACACAGAGGAATTGTATTTCCTCTTTAGAGAGTCCTTTATTGAATCATGCAGAAACTATTGATTATATTTCAAAGGTGGGTTTTTTTTAAATACATACCAGTGACTTCATCTGTCTAGAGCTGTCTGAACTTCAAACAGATTTGTGAAATACAGTAGATAAAAGGAATTTCTGAGAAAAGGAATTTCTGAGAAATAAATTATGCCACAAAAATGACAGAAGTCTTTCCCCAAAAGAAGGGTCCTTTAATAGAAAGAGTAACCTTTTTCCTGTTTATTGATTATCAGAAAGTTGAGACGTAAACATATGTATCTTAATAAATATTTTAAATGAGAGTTTTAAAATAATAGTTATTCAAATTATACATAAGAACCTGTTGGCTCTTTCATATTATTAAGAAAATATGGTTTACTTTCTAATTTTCATGTACATTATTAATGTTTGCTAATTTAGATTTTCCTATGCTGAATACTGTTACATCTGCAAAATGTTGACATGCAACTCCGGCACTCCCTCTGATGACACAGAAAGACATGGAGAACCTTGAGGAAGCACAGGCATCTTGCGCAGTGTTTATTGCTTGTGATTAGAGAAAACTCCAGCAGTATATCACATTGAGCCAACGGCTTGAAGGCATGGAGGATATCCTGGGCAGCTGTGAACACAAGTCTCTGCTTTAAGTCAGGTGAAACTGTGATCGGAAAACACTGTTCCAGGTGACAGCCTTCTCACTGAGCCCCTGAGAAAGCAGAGAGAGGTAAGCAGCCTCAGATGTCCTTTCTGTGAGGCCTGATGGTCGTGCTTGAACCTTGCTCCAGAGGCAGGTGGGGATGCCAGAGCTCAGATATGGGGACCTTAGCTGATGATCAGTGCCAGGAACCTGGCTGGTTGCAGCCCTCCCCAGGGACACAAACGTAAGCAGGAAAGTGGGAACTTCTAGCCCTCACCAAAGGGCTGGCAGAAGAAGAACTTTAAGATCTCAGTATATACAGTATGAATGAAGTTGCTGGGAGTATTTTCATTGCTCACTTTTATATACATAATATATAAATACCACTGAAAAGACAACTGGATTTAAATAAAAAATAATGTATTTCAGAATGGGAAATTATTTTTTAAAAATACAGTAACATGGGAATGAAGATGATCTTTCAGAGCCATGTGAGAATAATCAATTTACTGAGGTTACTGTAAGGGAGAATACCTGTAAACTATGCCATCCTGTCTTGATTAGTTTTCATGTTACTAAAAGTCCTTTTTCAGTGCTATTTTTACCAAGGAATTGTTTCTTCAATGTCATGGCAAGCTGCCTGGTTGAGCAGTGGGGTTGGAGGATGGGACAAAAAGCACAGCAGATGGCATGAAGGAAAAAGAGCTGCTGCTCTGTACAGGTGGGGTTCTCCAGGGATTTTCCACCTGCGAGATGCTCCATAAATTTCCTAGTCTAACCTCTGGTTGTTCAGGCAGAGGCAGAGGCTGTGTAAGAAGACTAACAGTCACATTCTGCTGGGCCCACGCCGACTTGATGTGTCCATGTTGGTAGCTCTCTTGTTTATTTGACATGGTTGACTTATGATGTCTTGGTCATGGCTTGTTTGTCCAGCCAGGCTCTTCCTTCTGGCAGATTTGCTTTCAAGTGCCATCTTCCTCTGTGAAGGTATCTCTAGATCTGCTTTTAGTGAAGCAGACGGGGAGAGAAACATGACAGGTAAAATCGCCATGTTATTGAAAAAAACAGATGCATGTATGCTCTGTGAGAGGCGCTATTTCAGATGCTTTTTCACTGACAGGTTTAAAATACAACATTTGTCCTTTACCTTTGTCAGCCTGGTTCAGCTGTTTTTCAATACTGTTAAAAAAAGAAAAAGAGAGGGGAAAAGGTGGTAGTCTGGCTTCCACTACCATTAACAGGTGATCTGCTAAACTGCTAAACCAGATACAAATGAGTAGATCTCATATATATTTGTCCAACAAATCTACCAGTTGTTGTAGAACTACTTCGGGGAAAATGTAAGGAATTAAAAAGTCCCATAACTCAGCTATTCCAGGAAGGGAGGAATCTTTCTCTGTAGTACCACTCGAGCATAAGTGATGAGTCCAGGATGCCTTCTGGACAGAGCTGCTGAGGTGTGTGCTGCATCTCAGTGAGGCATGTGAGAATAATGCCACATCGCTCAGGCTTGCCCCACCAACACAAAATTGCTAAGAGAGCTTTGGCACCCTAAAGTAATTTGATAGTCTACCTAGCCTTCTGGCCAAACAGTAAAATGCGAGGCCAAATTCTGAAAGGGTACTTGTGTAGATCTTATATTGATCCACCAGGTCAGGAAGTAGTTCTGGGCAGCATACATTCTGTACCTTTGAGTCCCTATCTTGGACATTTCAGGTTGTTTAATTTAACATTCTGATGGAAACCCTTTAAAGAGCAGTGGATCTCCAGCCTTTAGTCTGTTCCAGATGAAGTTTTTCATTTTTGTTCTTTTTTTTTTTTTTTTCCCCAGCTGTTCTTGTCCCCAAGGTTGCAAGCAACTTACTTTGTAAGGAAAAAGATGTTGTTTCCTAAATGAGAACCTACCCCTCTGCATTATATGGGAGTAAAGTAGGATGTAAGGAGTGGTGACCCTTTATAATAGCTTTTCTTCCATTTGCTTCACTGAAACTTCAAGGACTGCATTTTGATTCTTTCTTCATGTTTCTACTTCAGAGGTCAACATGTTAGGGTTATGAAACTAGAAAAACTCTAGCCAGATCAAAAGAGGTGGCAAATAAGTACATTAAGTGCATAAAATCCTCCCCTTCAACATATATATGTTTTACATGTACACAGCATCAATGAGTTATAACACAAAATCAATGTCATTTACACAGCTTACACATTCTCCCTACCCTGCTTCTATCTCTTCCCTCCTAGCATAAAATAATCTAAAATAAAATAAAATAAAAAATCTTTATACATGCTCAATAAATGCACTTCTGATATCTTTCTTATCAAATCAGTCTGACACTTTTCCCTTTTAAGCCTGACACACCATTAAATTGATGTGTAAAGATTTTTAAAAGCCTCACAAACCAACTTAATTTATACATTTCTTAATGGTATAAGTTAAAAATGGCTTTTAAAAATTGAGACATTCTTATCACGTGTTTTAAATTCCATGTCTTTAAGGGTGCAATGTGTCATATTTTAATCTGTCATAGTGACAGCTTCACTCATTAGTTGCTATGTCTGGTGTTAGAAATGTATAGCCATGAAAATTCAACAATCATCCTCCTGCCTGAGGACACATTTATTTTGAAACAAGAACTCCATTGTGCTTCATTCATGCAATATTTACATGGAACTAATTATGGATATTGTGAAGTTTGCAGGTTCCGTAATAGTGCTGACTATTATACCTGCAATTTGATCATTTCTTGGTTTCCTTCTAAGAAAGTCTGCTTCTGCATTCAAAAAGTTACACTTAATATTCCTTAGAGAAATGTATTGCTAATTAGCGTAATAAATCAACTAAAAAATCCATAGATATGGTTTTTTTTAATGGAAAAGGAGTAGAGTTATGAAAATGTAACCATCAATTATGCTTGCTACTCCTTTCTGTTCAAGAGATTGGATGACAAACAGAGACAGCTTTGGACTACATTTGAAAGCCTTTGAGCTTGTATGCTGTTAGTTAAGATGTTGGAAATGACGGAAGTGATAATTTCCAGAAAATCAACTAGGCCACATCATGTCATTGTAGCATTAGCTTAAGAATTAGTAAGTGTTACACAGTGGCAGCTCTTGGGGGAAGAATTAGGGATACAAGAAACTTGCTTAGGCTGGATCATATTACTCCAGCTGGTCTAGGTGAAAACATCAGGATCCATCCACAAAACAAAAGTTGCTCTGCCTGCATAGCTACACCCAGAAACAAATAAGATACTGAGACTCTTTTTTGTAAAATCCTGGCATAATGCAATAGCTATAACTATTGAGGAATGTCATTTTGTTTAAATGATGGCTCCCAAATCTCTCCAGGGGCATTTCCTCATGCAAGTGTGTTGTAGCAAACATATCTATGTCGCAAAGCTTTGCTTGCCTAAACACTTACAGTACCCTCAGCAAACTGAAAACAATTCTTTTACCAGCATCACAGCAGGAAATTCCCTAAAACACAAAACTGTATTTGTACAGCATTAGGAAGTGCAAGTGGGTGGAAATCTCCGATACTTGCCTTAGGATCTTTCAGACTATTTACCAGAGTGATTTTTCACTGTACAGTGTTCTACATACTGCTAGGTTACATTCATAGACTTGCTCCAAATTGTAAGATTTTCCCCGAGTGAGTAAAACCACAAAATATTCATGAAATGTCTATTGTCTCAAAAGTGGGAATACAACACATACCACCTCCTCTTTAATCACAGTGACAAAATGTGTAGTGCCTTGCTGATAATCAATGTGACTATGATGGCAATTGTTATGAAGTATTATTTTCTTCACCTCTTGGTTAACTGCTTATTTGTTTGTGCTTGTGTTCATAAGTGAGTGGGCGTTAGGAATTTGCTTAGATGAAGCTAATGTAGAGCAATTAATTTTGCTTTTAATTCTCTAGTTTATTAGTTCTTTTTAACTCTTTCAAGGGTAAGCCCTACAGTAAAGAGCCAGTCTGTGTGAAATTTCTGCCTATAGCACTAAGGTTCTCCTTAACTGAAATCTTCATCTAGTACAACACAAACTGGGGAGGATCAAAGAGCAAGACCAAAAGTCATGACAGGTGCTTTCCATCTGTGGAGAAGGTGATTACTCCCTGGCTGATCTGCCTGGCCCTCTTGACACACTCATGGGATAAACACAGAGTAGTATATTCTCCAAAACTTCTTACAAGATGCTGTCAGCCTTGGAGTATAGTTCCATGAGAAATAGACTGTTGACACCATATGCTATTGCATTCAAAACTAAGCTGTGTTGCAAGCAACCAAGGGCATTCTCTTCTTCAACACTTCATTTGGGTCTATGCCTTTCAACTGAGCAATTTTTTCAACTCATCTGATTTGCTTAGATCAACATTAGAACAAGTCTGGTCTCATTTTATTGGAACAGGAGATTACAATCTTGATTACAAGCACAACTCAAAAAGGGCACCCCAAAATGTACATCCTATTCTGTTTCTCACATAAGGAAGATTTTAGGTACTCAAAAGGGTATTCAGTTTCTCTGAACTAAATTAGTTTGTTTAATCAGAAAAATAATCATTGTCTGCACACCTTGCCTGCCACAGCCTTGTTCTAGCTGCTACTCAAGGATTTATTAGGGCTTTTTCTTCACTGCTGTAACTAATCCAACCTTTTGCATTGTTGCCTTTAGAGATAGTATTGCAAGTCCTCTTTGCTCTTGTTAAACTTGAGGTTTCTGAGATGACTAGTACAACAGAACCATCACAACATTTTGGTAACATCTTCTTTGTTTTCTTTACTGAAATAACCTTCTTTTTACCTGAAACAACAAATAGTGTGCTTTCACTTAGCCCTGAGAATGCATGCTAAGCATGGGGTTGGGTGCCACTGACCTTTTGAAAGAGAGACACTGGGATATGTAAATTTTTCACAATAGGGTGACTGAAGTTCCATTTAATTTTATTTTTCTCACAAGATGGTTTGCATTTTGACATCTTCATGTTTTTGTAAAAATGCAAACATTTTAAGTCACAGGAACCATTATCTTTCTGTCAGTCTCACAATATATGCTATATAGTTTGGGGTTTTTTATAAAGATCACAAATAGCGTAGTAGTAATAAAGCTGTCTGAGCTGGCATTTAGCGTCTCTTGTCACCGGCTTTCTTTGGATAGGTTGGGGTTTAGGCCATCACAGCAGGTCACGTTGCTGACTTTGAAGGTCATAAGAGGAATCAGGAACTGGATTTGGTTTCCAATGGGGAGCCTGTGTACAGGCAGAGGAGCTCAGGTATTCACAGCAATAGGATGCTAAGCAGACAGGCTGCCATGGCTTGGTGCACCTGGAATTTTTCCAAAGCATATGGTTTTATTTACAGGCATCATGAGCTGCAGTAGTCAGCCATGAAGATTATGAATGTGTGGATCTCCATGAACACTTGCTGTAGGCACAACTGGATCTGAAAGGGTGGAAGATGCTCATCTGACCAGTCATAGGGTGAAAGATAATGGATTTGGTGTTGAGAATTCAGTAAGACTTCACTACCTGAACAGTATTAGCAGTCTAACACCAAGTGATCTTGATAGCTGGGGAAGTTATGGATCAGGGGACTGCTACCCACTTGCTTTTTCTCTCCAACATATATATTTGGCTATCTCACAGCTGATTTGCTACAGACAGGCATGTTACTAATCATACTTGTTGGAGAGAGGCACAGAAAAGGTTGTTGTTCTCAGACATTTGCTTCGCCTTTTTTTGTTCTCTGGTTGTAGCATCATTAAAAGCACTCCTAAAGTCTCTCTGAATTCGGGACACTACTTAAATGTAGCCTTTGACTGAGGAAAGAATCAGAAAAGAGAAACACTTGCAAAAAAATGCACATCCAGTGAAGGATTTTCCTCTGGGGAAGTCTCAAGCTATTGTGTGTTATATGTGTCTCTCCTGCCGATTATAGGCATTTGCTCAGCTGCTTCTCTCTGAATTTGTCAGGTTTCTAATGTAATTTATAAATCTGTTCCTGCTTGACTCCCACAGCTGGTTTTGATCAGGCTCCTATAAAAAGGAAGTTTCAATTAGCAGTGATCCAAACATATTCTGGAGGTATATTTTTACGACTGCTCGACGAATAGCACTCTTTGTTCGCAAGGGTGCGTGTGACTCTAAAACGTAGTGCAGCCAGAACTGTGAATCATCACCACAAGCACAGTACTTTGTTGCAGGGGTCAGACTCTGCCAAAACCAGAGGAATTAGCTAGCCAGATTGAATTAGTGGTTGAAACACATTAATTTATGCTACATAAATGTTATTGTGGCCCTGTGGGCAAGTACTTAGGTCATATGCTTTATGAACTATTTGCACCAAGAGGGCTTTCCAGCCATAAATCAGCTTCGAAGTGCACCTTTGCAAAGTGTTCATAGCTCTGCGCTGTGCTCCCGCCCCGTCCATGCTGACTCCATCACTTGGCACAGTGATGGCTCGCCATTCTGCATGTGTTTTATAGGGGTGGATCAGCGGCCAGAGCAGAGCCAAGGCTGGGTCTAGTTGAGAAGTCGAGACCTGGCCGCCCATGATGCTTGTGGGAAGCTGTGGAGCTGTGGCTCCAGGCGTCTGGCAGCAGGCAGAGCTGCTCGAGTCAGTGCAGCTGTGCGGTAAATAGAAAGCTCGATATTTCAAACACACATACAACCCAGCTCTTGACAAGGCTGTTTCTCTTCTGGGAGAGGAGGGGAATTAGATACAGTTTTGGCCAGATTATTTCACAGCAAAAAAAAGTAGAAGTAAGTGTTTTCTGGCTGCAAATTGTGGTAACTGAGGACACATGCCAAGAAAGAATTATGCATAAACGATAGTGTTTAAACTTGTTTTTATGTGTTTGGATGTGTCTCCGCCAAAAATCTGACAGGGCCTCATTGTTGGAGCTTTTTCATCATGAAGCCACTGACTTCACCCAGCAAACATTTCATAAATAATGAAATAACTGGGGGCATTTAGTGTTGTCTGCTGACATCAACAGCTGCATGTAACACACTCTGCTTTCCAGCAAGCCAGGTAAGTGCTACAGCAGTGTAAGAAGGGAGGCAATGTCCATCTCCAGACAGGAATGGTCTTTTTAAACAAGCATATTTCACTCAGACTTCTAATTCCACTTGGCTTGTTTGAATTGGGTTTCTCCTGCCTTTGCACAAAAGCTTTTTTGTTCTACTGTTGTTAGCTTTTGTTCAGCTCAGCTAGCACATCTACTCCCTTGCACTGCTGCCATTGTGACGCTGAATCACGCTGCACATACGTCTTCCCCCACAGAGTGCACAACACATGCCTCCTCTTGTTTTTAAATATAACACAGCGAGCATCCTTATTGGGTTTCTCCAATGCTGCTGTTCTCAAGGACACAACAACCCCATTTCAGACTCGAGACTGCAACCCATTTTTACCAATGTTCCCTGGTCTCTGTGCTTGTTGATTTAGGAATCTTGGACATTAATCATCTGGTGTAAATGACATTATTTTTTTGCTGAATATTTCAACAGGATCACAGAAAGAATGTTTTTTATAGCATTAAATATTCATAAAATCATGCTAAAATAGTTAAGGGGATGTGAAATAGATGAAGCTTTGAAAACATAAATATTTAATATTTTAATAGCTTTTCACAGGACATTTTTTTTTCATGAACCTTGTGCTTTTACCATACATTTGTTTTTTGAATGGGGAAACGATTATTCTTTTAAGTGTTTCCTATGATAAATGAAAATATTTAGTCTACTTAATAGCTATTTGTTTTTGCTTAGCTTATGAAAAGGAAAAGGGAAAAAAAAATCAAGTCTGATAACTGCCAGTCTTGTTTGTGTGAGCAATCTCTATTCATCCTGTTCCCGAAACACTCCTATGCTGACTGTTTTTACTGAAGGATCCAGATTACCATTACAAGGATTGCAAGATGGTTATTAGAACTCCCAGAGTGTAATTTTTCTGCATAAATAACTTTTTCTAGAAAGCAAACAAATGATTGTCTGAAGTGATGTTGATTTTCAGCAATAATGAATCCATATGTTTTCCATTAAACCTGTCTTCAGAAAACTCATGGCAGAAAGAAAAATCATTAGCAGTGACAAAAGAAATATTTGTGTGAGTTATATGAGTTTTTCTATTGTTTTTCTTTAGATGTATCTCCATTCTCTGTGAAACCAGAACCACAGCAAGTAGCATTGGATGGCAATAGTTATGTGTTTCCTAAGCAACTCTATAATCAATAGAAACGGTATACTCAGTATTTACTACATTTCATTAATTGAGTTAAGGAAGTAGGGATATTTATGACAATTATTTGGAAAGCTGTTTAATCAGATAGCCAGACAAACAAACCTCCATAATCCACTTATACCTCACAGATGCCAAAGAGCTGAACAAGCCTATTAAACAAGCAATATGCCTGTCTGTTTGGAGGAGCTGTTAAATCATGAATCTCTGTACAGCACCTGAGGCAGTCAGTTAAGAAAGATCTTTTGTAGCAGATTTCTGTTCTATTAAGGATGGACATAAAGAAGAATAATTTAAAATGTGTCAATAACTCAAGGCAAAAATGCTTAATGCAAGAAGCATCATCTTCCTAACTTGTACTCAAACATACACAGTGGTAACTAGCAGAGGGAATGCTACTCATGGGATCAGAAATTATTTTTTGGATAGATAATGTGAGGTTTCTTTAGCAAAAATATCCCACAGTGGTTTATTATTGTGGTGCCTGACTGGAAGCTGGATTTGAACTTAAAAACTGGATATTAATTTATTTTCCATCAACTTTTCCTAGGAGAGAGTCTGAAAACTTGGCTACCCTTTCAGGTGGATGAATCTATAAAGTGGAGACATTTTCACGTTTTGTTATTAGGAAGGAAAGCACTATTCTTCACTTCTGGGAATACATGCTTCTGGAGCTGCTGCACACAGTACAATGTGCTACCTGGTGTAGGTGGAGATGGCAGTTTAGCACAGCACCTCCATGAAGGCACACTGACTTGCTACAGGCTGCATCTCATTGCCCATGGCGGAGAGCCTTTAACCACCAGCACTGCCCCAAGCTGTGCACACCTGCTTGAAGAGTAGACATGATGTGCATTACCATGTTTTTCTGAGAGGACATTCCTATGGATTTGTAAACAAAGAGCAAAAGCTTTGTTTTGACAAAAGTTCTCCTCTTTCAGCTCCATTGCATCCATGGCAGGGGTTTCACCAAAGCTATGCTGCTAAGCGGGGCTATGCATCACTACTGCTTTGAGTGGGACGGGTGTGGCAGGTGTGCACCAGCAAGTGTGTAAGGTGGATCAGGCCTGGAGAGTACCTTCTGAACAGTGGCAGAGACAAAGGAGCAGAAATGTGAATATGTATGTTAGCCAACAGGTAAGTTTTACTGTTTATCTCCAGAGGATTAGATCAGCTAGTCTGACTCTGTTCCCCTTTACAGAATCAGTGTTTTCTGCATCCTGGGTATGGCTGGGACATGGCACCATCTTCCATAGTATTTGCTCTGTGCTCTTCCTGTTGCTTTTCATGGATCTTGCTTGAAGGAGGAGAGAAAAGCAGGCCAAGGTATGGCTTAAAAAAGAGGCGAGGGGAAAAGCAGGAGGCCTATGCTAATGTTTATATTTGAATTGTCTAGAGATGCAGCAGCATCTTTAATTAAATTCACTACATTTAGTAATTTTTGGCAGCTTTGATTGATTTATTATGTGTTACATCTGGTCTTGATTTACTGCATTGCATTTATACTACTGTTTTGCTTTTGTCACTTATGTGCTGCATATTAGTCATGAGTTCTTGTGGTTTGCAGTTTTTGAGTTACACTGTGCAAAACGTTCGCGCTACAACTTGAAACCAGGTGTTTTAATATTAAAGCAAATCACTCCAAGATTTACACAAACCACTGGGTTAGCAACCCATAGTGTTTGTCAAAATGTATGTGTTCAGGTTAAAATTTTGTTTTTAAAGATTATGATGTCTGCAGTGATTTTTCAGATGGACATGTTTATAATTTTATATAGTTATTATAGTAATTATGTTTCTTATTAAGTAATTGTGTTTATTAATGCACTTGTCCTGAATCCTGTGCCAAATATTTAGCATAAAAACAAGCTAAACAAAACCAAAAATCCTAACAAACCTAACTCTGTGATCTATTCACTTTGATGTTGTGTTTTAGACTAGTGGAGTTTTAAAATGAATGCTAATACATGGGAAAAAAAAATATATTTGGACTACCATTAAGTTTAACAAGATATTTCCTATGAAGCGTGGCATGGTTATGATGTAAAATACCTAAGATCTTTAGTGTCAGGAACTATGCAGCTGCTTGAGAAATCAATGTACTTGTTTAGCTCAAAATGCTAATAAATTATTACAGAGACCACTTAATAAAAAAATCATCTCAGCCACAGAAGCATTGAAGTGAGCATTCTGAACCTTAATAAATTTCAGTATATTCATTGTGTCAAGCACACTCACAAGGTCACCAAGGGTAAAGGAGACATTGCAAATATTTTTAGTGTGCTCATGATATCACAGGATAGAAAATGTTCATGAGTTCTCTCCAAGGGGATAGAGGATAACTAGAAATAAAAAGAACATTTTAATACCTTAATTATTGTGCCTCTTTCTGGTAATAGTTAATGTGGAATTTCTCCTTCTGAACATGTGTATATATATTTGTATTCTCTGGAGGACGTTGGTGTGTTTCAATCACAAGTAACCATGCTTGTCATTATAAACTGTCGTGGATTTTCTGAGCTTCTGTGAAGCTGGCTGGAACCTGATCTTGTTTGTACCAACCTAATAATAAAAATTTCAGGAGTATCCTGATTTCAGTGGAGTTTTGCTTGATTTGTGTTGGCATCAGAATCTGGTTCCTGTTGGTAAAAGAGATCTTTTTATCTACCTGTTTTCTAAAATGGATATATTAACTATCCTCTGTATTTTTTGTGTCTTTAGGGTTTAGTATTGCTATTCCTCAATTTTATTTTTATTGCTTTCTCTTTCCTTTAAAACAAGGCCTCCTTTTTATCTTTGGTCCTGCAGTTTTGCAAGTTGCCATCTTCACTGGCAGGACAGTCTTGAGGCCGCCCTACTCACTGAATCTCCATGATCCTGTCACATATCATCATTGTGTGCCTTTGCTGCCTCCCCAGTTCTGCAGGATGACCGTTCAGATTACTTTGAATGGACAGCCGATACAAACCTTTTAAAATGGCTAATGTGTACAATAAAATAAATAAATAAATAAAAAAATCTAGTAAATGTGGAACTTGGTATCAAGTAAATCTTGGGCACAGATATCCAAACAGTAATGTAATTTTAGACTTAGTTGTTAGGAACCCAGGAACATCAGGTGGGTAATTTTTAGCTAAGTGTAGGACCTTGCTGGTCAGGAGAAAGATGCAGGAGAAGTCTCTACTTCTGGAGCACAAGGTGAGGAGAAATTAAATATCTACTTCTAGAGCGCAAGGTGCTGACACTGTTATGGATAAGATGGTTAGGCTCTGATTCATTGTCTTGGTACTGATTTCTGAAGAGTTCAGATACTTTCTGAGGTTTTATGAAGAGTTTACTTTGAGTAAGAGAAAAAACAGTGAAAAAAAATCGCAAGTCTGAGTACCTTAAATCCCTAGGATCCCACACACAACCTACAGGAGTTGACTCTGGCTGGCTGCCAGGTGCCCACCAAGCCCCTCCTTAGCAGGACGGGGGGAGCAAATGCAATATAAAAAGTTGTGGGTCAAGATAAAGACAGGGAGGTCACTCACCAATTACCACCACAGACAAACCAGACTTGACTTGGGAAAATTAATTTATTACCAATTAGTAACAAAGACAGTAAAAACAGCACCCCACCCCCCTTCTTCCTAGGCTCAGCTTCACTCCCGACTCTTCTACCTCTTCTGCCCCAGTGACACAGGGGGATGTGGAATGGGGGGTGCTGGCCATTCACAATGCTCTGCTGCTCCCATCTCATCACACTCTTCTGCTCCAGCTTGGGTCCTCACTATGGGATGCAGTCCTTCAGGAACAGACTGCTACCCCGTGGGTCAGGTCCTACCAGAAAACCAGCTCCTGTATGGGCTCCCCTCTGCGGCCGCAGCTCCTGCTGGCAGCCTGCTCTGGTGCGGGGTTTCCATGGGCTGCAGCTTCCCTCAGGGCCTGCGCACCTGCAGCTGTGTGTGGGTCCCCCGCGGGCTGCAGGTGGGCATCTGCTCTGCCATGGGCCTCCACGGGCTGCAGGTGGGTACCTGCCCCACCGTGTGCCTCCATGGGCTGAGGGAACACCCTGCCTCACCGTGGGCTTCACCACGGGCTGGGGGGAATCTCTGCTGCGGCCCCTGGAGCCCCCCCTGCCCCTCCTGCGGCGCTGGCCTGGGGGGCTGCAGGGCTGTCGCTCTCACATGTTGTCACCCCTCTCTCACAGCTGCTGTTGCATAGCTCAGACACTCAGACACTGCTGCTGCTGGGCTCAGCTTTGGCCAGCAGCGACTCTGCCTTGGCACCAGTTGGAGGTGGCTCTGCTGGACATGGGGGAAGCACCTGTTGTCTTGTCACAGAAGCCACATTTGCAGCCTGGCCTTCCCCTGCTACCAAATCCTTGCCACAGAAACCCAGTACAAAGTGATAAAGGGGTTAAAATGTAGTCTGGTATGTACGTATGTGTTTATTTATTTATTACTGTGTTTACTGTTGCAGGTAGCACAGGTGTAAGGTCTGTTCTTAAGCACTAACAGAAATGAAGTAGGCAGCAACGTAAGAAAAAGAGATGAAAACACTGCAGAGGTGAGGAAGACTGGATCTTTGGAATGTTTGTTATCTCCATTTTGTGAAGTCTGGAGGTTACCATTCACATCTTTTTCTTCTTTTTTTCTGTTGTTGGTTTTTGTTTTTTTGTTTTGTTTTGTTTTTTTTTTTGTATAATCAAGTTTAGGCCTACCTACCAGAGAAACTGGAACAAACAGTATCAGCTCTGGAAGACTGAGGAGCTGTTGATAGTGGATTTGAAACTAAGAATCCCAATTTATGGAAAACCAGTTGGAAAAAACGGTGCAGCGCATTATATTTTATTCTTCTTTTCTGTTACAAAGTATACATTTATACTCTAACTTAAAATTGAGAAACTCCAGACATTTCAGATTATCCATATTTCAGTTATCAAAGACATAATTAATAGCAACCATTTTTTATATTGTCAATGAAATATTTTAAGATCTCTTTTTTTTGGTGATTGAATAAGACTCATGGAAAATGCAGGATTAGAAAGGTAAACATTGGGAAATACACTTAGCTGGAAGGAAATACAAAAGCTGGGAAAAAAGGACAGTACTGGGAAGAAATCTGTTGGCACTGAGGTATTTGGCTTTGTTAGTCCTTTCAAAATCAGCAGTAATTCAGGCACTGAATACTAGATTGAAATCCAATTTGTAGCTGTGAGAATAAAGGACAGTGTAACATACTTTGCAACTTTTCTTATTTCCTTCCTCTCAAAGGCTCTCTGCTTTTGAAAATACACCAGTCCAGATGTGCAGCCTGTTGACCTAGCTGACTGCTTTTTATGAATTGATAGATAAGGGCCGGGAAAACAGGGCTAAGTTAAGTTACAGCTAAATCCCAGTAATACAGACTGGAAAGCAGTTTGCATTTTTCAGCCATGTAAATTTTGACTAATGTAGATAGTTTACAACAGTTTCATAAAGAAGGCTGCAACTTCTTACAGTGCCCCCTGCTTTCTGAGGGAAATGACATACACAAAATGTGCCACTTACTCAGATGTAACTCCTCATTTGTTGACACTATAGGCTTTGTTAATCAAAAATAAAAGTTACATGTACTGTTTTGCTAGGTTTTTGTATGCAAATGAAAGACTTTTAAAGGACAGCTAGACATTTTTCATTTTGTCCCAATCATTCACTGCAGGTAATTTGATGATTCATGCTTCAGAAATGCTTAACTGTGACTTTCTAGATCACTTTCTTATTGAATTTCACTACTGTCAGGAAAACAGCTACTTGAGAGGTTTAGCAAACATTCAGAACTAAACTACTTGTAATCTCAAATGCAGTTAATATAATTAAAGAAAATAAGGGAAAAGACTCATAATTCTACACCTTTTTCCTAGTTCTACCTTAATCTCTTGGCTGTCCTGATTTACTGTCAGATACCTCTAACTCTGGAGAAGATTTAAGCAGACTGCAGAAAATTTTGTGATTGTTTTTATTAAAAAAATTTTGTGCAGCTACTTTGCTGAGAAGGAGCTCCCTATGTATTGATGTTGACTTCTTCCCCCGCACACCCCATGCACAAAGAGCAAGAGTTACAGTTAGGTGTGCCAAAATAAATAACAAAAATGCAAGAGAAGTAAGCAGCTTTTATTTTTCTTTACAAAAGAGGTTCATGTTGTCATTCAAGAGAATTTACATAAACTCCTACTAATCACAGGCTTATTCCAACAGTATTGACTGAAATTAAATTATTGGAAGATCTCCTTTGTAAGTCAATTGGTTTGTTATTTGTTGACATATCAAGTTTATTTCCATTACAGAAAATGGATGTCCGTGTTTGTCATCCAGCCATTTCAGCATTAACATTAAAATTGACAAATTACTTCTATAGTGATATGGAGCCAAGGGTCATATGTGGTAGGGCATGTGATTCATCCCAGGATTCTGATCTGAAGAACTGTACTATTTGCAAAATGTTTGCCTGGCTTTTTCAATTTAAATGTTTTGTAGGTGTAATCTGATTTTGCTGATAAATAGGGTTATTCTGTAGTAACACAGTCTGATTTCTGGAATTTCCAAATGACACTTCTAAAATGTTCTTAAATTTCTAATTGTCAGAAGTTTGATTTCCTCTTTTTTTTAATTAGATTTCTTCCTCACTATGAAGGAAGGTATCTAGAATACATCAAAAGTATACAGGGAAGATCTTAAACAAGCTTAAATGAGACCTTTATGCAAGCAAGAATTATAAAACAATTTCCACTCACTTTCTGTGGGATTTATCTGCACTGGTCTTCTGAGTTAAGACCTGTATCTTCTATTTTCAACATAATTTTTAAGGTAGAATATATTGTGGTTTTACTTCAAAGCACCGCTAACCACTGCAGAATTGTTACAGCACTGCAAACTCATTTTTACCACACCGGGATGATTCAATGTTAATAGCCTTGTTTAAAAGAGAAAGAAAAGCAAATATGGTGTTTCCTGGGAATAAGTTAATGTATATGTACATGAACTCAGGATTACACTGGTAGATAGCAATCAGTTTATTTTCACTTGACGGCTTCAAATATTGCAGTTTGAAACAGTAAAACTGATATAGTTTTAAACAAAAAAGAAAAACAATGTTTGACCATCAGACTTGGAGCAGACATAGGAGGCAACTAAGTGTATTTGTCTTACTATACCGCATAAAATAGCTGGATGTGTTCAGGTTGTATCTGTACTGTTTGTCTTTTATGTTAAAATCTCTATGCAAATCTAAGGACAGATAAATCAGCAAATCGATTAGCTTTGTTGATCTAATCTCAAGTCCAGTTGGAGTCAACTTCTCTATTCATATGCACAGTGTGCAGTGCACACTTACAGTTCTGGAGTCTTATATTTTCTCTGCAATCTTGTATTTGGGCAGGCTTTTTTTGTCTCAGATGAGAAATAACTTATGTGAATGGTGCATATTTATGTATCTGTAGTTTTAGCTGAATAATTATGAACACATCTGCAGCTGTCATAGTGCATCTGAAAAAAGCAAGGCTGAATATAAGTCATGCCCCTGCTGCAGAAACACTTTATTCTCACTTTCTCTTCTTTTCTCCTTTGCTTTGTAAAGGAATGGGAATGGGATCTGTACAATTAGATGACAGTGCTTGTCCCATGCTGCCACTTTCAAGGGCGTGAAGTCACTCTGCACCTCTACTTCCACTCTCAGGTACTCAGGGTCTTTCTGCAGTCCCTTCCATGGACACCTTTTGAGTTGCTGGCTCTGCATGACACCTTAACTCCTACTTCAGTGTACTTTTTGATACTGAAATTTTGCCTCTTTGTGGGTATTCTCCCAGTGAATGATGAAACACATTACTGCAATGATGTAATCTTTGTAATCATTATGTTGTAAACAGTTGGTATTAGAAGAGTTTCAGAGCACCATTTATCTGGGAAAAAAAAAAGCAAGGATCACATTAAAAAATGCTAATTCTTGACTGTAAGCTGCTGCAAAATGCTGGAATTGCACCCCAATGCCTTTTTGTGCTTTTGCAGCACGGATGTAGCTATGGTGACAGTTTCTTTCTTAGTAATATTAGTCTAGTGCTCCCTAAACTCTGAGCAGCATATTAAATCAGATCTGATTAAATCGGGTTCCCTTGATAGAGCAGAAGATTGCTTAAACCTTTCTAATTTGTGACCTATGATTGTGCTCAGTTAAATGTGATATTAAGGTCAAGGTCTAACATAAAGTCACAGAGTACACCACAAATTCATTACTACATTTTAATTCATGTAGTGACACATCTAAGAACATGCTCCTTTACCTTTGACCCTCAGTTGTAAAGGAAATCCATCTGTACTTACTAGGTTATGCAAACCTCTGGAGAGTAGATTGCCAGGATTGTTAAGGATATAGAAGGTCACGATAAGGAGACTTCTGTATAAATACTCTATCATTAATATTCTCCTTCACAATGAATGTTGGCAAAAATCAGTAAATAAGGACCACAGTCAACAATGCCTTGTGACAACTTTCAGAGCAGAGGACACATTGGAGGGTATTTATAATGTCCATTCCACTTTGGGTGTCTCACTTAGGTACAATTAAGTGGACTAAATAAGGCACCTAGATTTCCTCTACAGTTTACAGAGATGGGTACTGACAAGGCAGCGATTCACCACCAGAATTAGATGCTCAGAAGGCAGTACAAATACTGCCTTTGTTATGACATACAATGTGTGTGAGCGAGATAGAATGGGCACCAAAATGCAAGAAAATATCCAAAGGAGAGAAGAAAGTACTAAATTATAGTAACAATTAGAAATGATTTTATGATAAGATGCCTGTTCCCAGCCAGGATAATTTTTTTTATGTACACCCCATTTATTTTGCTCATTCCCTGTATGATTTTTTTCACAGGTGTAAAAAGGACAGTTTATTACTTTGTTTGCTGTAGCTATTCAGCTGGTACAAATGTTATATATTTGTTCGTATCTTGTTCTTTAACACTGTCAGCTGCCTGTCAATCTTCATATTTGCAAAAAAGAGAAAACACCAGCCACCCTACTGTGCTGAATGTGACAGCATTGTAATGTCAGAGGACTAAGAGACAGGTGATGGTTTATGATAGAAATAAATCTTTTATGAAAGCAAACTTGGGAGAATTGCGTGCTTTTGTAGGGGATATATCTCTGCACAGCTATCACTGACAGTATTCTCAAATGCATCAGTTTGATAAGGCAAGATTTTTATTGTCTCTAATCACATATTGAGTCATTGGGGGAAAAAAGAGAAGGTATATGCTCTTTGTATATCTATAATATGTAATATACATGTGCGTATGTATGTATCAATATAGATGTGAGCATGCCTTCATACATATTTGAAAAGAATCAGTTTCATTAAATGATCTTTAAAGTGATTCCCACACTTTACAGTACAGTACTAATTGCTATACAGCATGCAAGCGTGCTTTGGCTTACTACTTTCTGAAATCAGACAAAATGCTTTCTGGAAAAATACTTTAATTTGAATGAAAGGACATGGAGTTAAACTGTATATTTTGAAATACTGTGAGTTGTTGCATTTCTCACATCTTTGCAATATTTAAAATATGTTGGCTATAAATAGTTTGCAGAATAATTTCAAAGTTTTATCTGAATATGTGTGAAAGAGTCCTACCCTTTGAGAAAGAAGCAGGAACAGAAAGCCACACATTCTACAGCCAGGTAAAATCATTTGAAAGGTTTTATTACGAGCTCTTCCCATAACAGTGACCATCACATGATGCCCTCTGAAGATTCCATTTTTACAGTTAAGCTATTCCAACCCTGTCATGTTGCCATGACAAAAATAATTTATAAGAATCATACAAACCTCACAAATCTCTGCTATTTTTTATTTGTGGAGAAAGCCAGAATGTGTGTGAAAAATTCTGTTCCAAAAAGCCACAATGTCATAACGAACATAGCAAACAGAGCTGCAATTCTAGTCTCCCCTCAGCTGTTTGTCTAACTACTGTAGAGCACTTTTGTAATTCTTTTGCTAGCCTGACTGCACATAAAGTTAGAATTACAAACCCCACCCACTTTTCATCTCTTTAAAATAGTAATCACGTAAGTTAAAATGTATGCTTAAGCCAGTCAGTACCACAAAAGCACAGCACTGATAAGAAATAAAATACTTTTATTTCTTCTTTTAGGTCCTCCAAAGGTTTATGCAATTCCATGTCAAACTTTCCTCTTCTTCTTATATTGATGCTGTTTTTCCTGTTTCGTATTGTAGCTGTTCATCTGACAGAAAAACTGATTCATGGTTTAGTTAGTTTTGCCTTTACGACAGATCCATGGCAAAGGTGAGAGCACACGGTCGAGCAACGCAAAGGGCAGACTGAGGGTGACAGTGTCTTTTTGTGGTAAGGTAATCTTATGACAGGCAAATTCTTTAGCTTGATAGCTGCTACATGATACAGCAGTGGGTATGGCAGTCCCCAGGGTTAAGCCTAGACACAGGGCTGTGAAGTAAAGGGAAGAAGAGAACAGACGTGTTTGGTTTTACACTGGGTAAAAAAAGTCTATTCTACCTCTCGTGTGAGGATCTGTGCCCAGCATCCTACAGAAATGCCTGACAATTCTTTTTAGCCGTGTTAGAGCGTTTCTTAGGGTGCTTCAACAGACTGGAAGACATTAAAGGCTTGCACATGGCACACATTTTATTCTGAGGGCATGAACTTGGAGAGTAGGAAAATAAAGGGAAGGATCCCAGTCTGGCCTTGGGACAGTTGAACTTGGTGTCCAGTTAATTCCATCTACCAGTTCTGGAAAGTAAAACATATTATTCTATATTATTTTGCCAAATAATCCCCACTAGTAAAATTCTTAAGCTCTGTAGGCTTCGGCTCTGTTTCATTTGTGAAGTGGCCTAAGTCTGTTTCTTGTCCACTGTGTTTGGTCTAAAACCTCAAAAACTGGCTTTTTGTACAAGCACATGTTTTTAGAGATCTCTTTCTGTCTTATTTTTTTTCATAAAAGGTATGATTAACATTAAACTCAGATGAAGAAGGAAGAAGGGTATTTCTCAACCCAAACAAATTCCTTCTTTTTTTTTTTTTTTTTTTTTTCCCTACTGTTCTGTTTATTTGTGTGTGGTTTTTTATGTTTCTTTAAATCGTCTGAATTCCATCTGGCAAGTAGCACAAAGTGTATCTTCCCAAAACTCCTACTCTAGGAATGCTGTGTGATGCCAAAGCGTAGGACGTGTTGATGAGAAGGCCAGAGCTAGCCTGCTCTGTCATCAGTTCATTCCCTGCCAAGCCTTGCTCTCCAGAGAACATAAGCGGTGGACAAAGTCAACAGACATAACTCAGATTAGTATTCAAAGGTTTGAATGTTATCCAAATGGTTCAGATGCTTATCCAGGTGACCAGGCATTTAAGCACATCCACAGCAGCACCTATAACCCTATTCCCACAGTTCACTGTAAGTCTTGTAGTCTTCACAACCTTCCCTTTCCATAATTTTCCTTCCTACTTCCCTTTTACTACTGCCTGTTACTGTTTATCACCTGTGCAGCATGCAGTCTGATCATCCCCTGCCCTCATTTGCTGGTGGGTTCTCCACATGACGTCTGGTTGTGTTGGAGCAGGGGCAAGAAGCTGGGCTTCCTGTTCTGGTGGCGTCAGAGCATCTTCCTACGTTTCTGCAGGTGCTGTGAACTTGAATGGGCAGTATATTCCTCTGACATCAAACACTGTTGTTAGCCTATTAGTTTATTTAAGCAGTCCTGAGAATTTGCTATGAGATCACATAAAGGGAATGGCTGAAGATCGGATATCCTTTTTTCTAGGTTAATGAACTGCATTAACAGCAACTTCATTTTTCCAAATGCAAGCCCTCTCTAGCCTGTTGGACAGGCAGAAGGTTTGCCACTGGTGGGGTTTTAAATAGAACAATCTGAGATATATTCATGAATGTACAGGAAAAATCTAGACATCAATAAATTGAAGTATGTGTAGCTGTTTTTATATCTGATTGAAACTGAAGTCTGTCTAAATGGCCAGTCTTCATGTGAGTTGCTCAAACTGATTTACAAAAGAGAATAAATTAAGGAAACAGCATTAAACCACTGCTTACTCAGACATATTGGTACAATAGTATATATTACTTCTTGTATTTTAATAAGTGGAGAGAATTACTGTGAATTTTACCACAGTTAAGAGTAGTTTTAAATTAGCTGTGAGCTTGTAATTGATTTAATAAATGTCTATGTGTGTAGATATATTTATCTATAAATAAATTTTATCAAAAAGTGATATATACAGATCACTCCTTTAGTTTATCCTCTTTCCTTTGTAGAAATAAAACTAAAAAAGAAATTAAGAAAAAAAATCCAACCCCCTAAATATAACTTTAACTAACTGCAATTTCACAAGGAAAATTGTAACCAAATATATTTCCCTGAAAAGTAGTAGATTTTATTTTTTTATTTAATTTTATTTCATGAGATTAAAATCAACTGTGGAGAAGTCTTACAATGGCACATTTCAGATGATCTACAAACTTAGAAACTATGGGAATTGGACAGAAGCATTTCTCTTGGTAGTACACTTGTGGCAATAATGTTATTCGAAGGCTTTGAAATTGAAAGAAGACCCTTTCTGAAGAGTAATACATAGTACTATCTCAAAAAGATTTAGGCAGTCTAGAAATGGACTTACAAAACATATGGTGTTACTAAGAAATACAGGTTATATATAAAAAATAAAATAGATATTATATAATATACGATATTATATATTTTTATATATATCATATAATACATAAAAATATTCAGACAATATTTTCTTTTCACTTGAGATTGCACCTTTGGGAAGGGCCATTTTTCCCTGTGGGATGGTGCTGGAAATGGCTTTTTGATCTTTCCTCTGCCCTTTAGTTCTTCTCCACTCCACACTCCCTCACTCAGACTTCCCTACTACTTTGTTGCCCGTGCCTGAAGGTTTGGTCATGTCCCCAGGGGGTGTTTTCAGAAGTCAAGGAACACTGAAGAACAAGGGCAATCTGTCCAAATGACTTCTCCTTTAATTGTGCCCCCTGCTCATACAAATTAACACAGCTGTACTGTCCCTAAAAGCAAGTCAATTCTAATCCTATAAGAACACTGTCCTTTAAATCTACAGAATATGTCAGTGTGCAAATTAATATAAGCTTCGGGCAGCTGAGATTTACCTACTAGAAAATCTGTCAAGGATTATTCACTTTTTTCTCACAAAATGGATGGAAATCAATATAGTCTACAGACTAGATGGAGAACTATGCCAGTTAATTGATTTGTGTTTTATATGTGAGGTATAAAATGATTAAGAAGGGATGATGTGCAGCATATTCAAGCAGGTGCATTGGAAAAGTGAATAAATATTACATTAGTTAGCAACATCGCATGTAAAAACAGAAGGGAGAAGGGAACCATGAACACAGTTAAATGATTAAGTGATCCATATGGTTTGCTGTTCCATGCCCTGTACCTTTTTTTTTTTAATTAATCTGTCTTTACACTACTGGAAAACCTATTGGAAATGGAAGATTTAAGAGCAAAATATTTTGTTGAATGGTTTGAAAAAGAAGAGAGCTGGGGCATGAGCACTTGCCTGAATAAGGAAAGAATCCAGTGTTGACCACACTGGATAAAGACAAAGGAATGACAGAAGGAGACAAAGGCAGCACAGAAAAGCTATGCAAATCAAGCTATCTCCATTTTGAAGGCAAAATTAAAGCATGTAAATTGAGTGTGGAAAGTGAAAACATTAGTGAGCAGACTTATAGGCAGGATAGGCATGTCAGAAAGATAATGAGAATATAACTAATTTTTGGGGGGTACAATAGGTCCACCCTTGGGGTATAAAGAATGTTAGAGTGAGAGAAAAAGGGTAGAGAGGATGACATAGCTTTTTGATAATTTGTAAGAGGTTAAGTATTAGATTTAAGAGTATTCATACAGTCAGTGAAACTTAAAAAATTAAAAGGAAAGTTGAACTGAGAGCACAGGAGGGAAAAAAAGTCTGAATGAGAAATGCTGTTTATTTTAGATATTTTGGAAGACATATGAGTTTGAGTGGAGGGGTCTGTATTCAATTGGAGGGTTACAGGTGAAGAGAGAAAGACAGGAATCATTTGGGCAAAAGACAGAGACAAAAGCCTTTGTCACCTTCTGCAACTATTAAAGTCATTACTGATTTCCCCTGAGCTTCATTAGCCTTTGGATCAGAGCAAAGAGAATCAGACAAGAGTACAAAAAGTGGTCAGGAGAATGGCTGCTGTCATTTATCAGGAAAGATGAAGAGGGTGGAGGCAGCAATGTTGGTTTACCACTTGTTATCATAGGGATTGAAAATAGCATGAACGAGATGGACAGAAGGTGAAAATTAGGAGCTGTGAGTGGACTGGAGGACATGGGACAGCCTCCATGCAGGCCACTGAAGGAGGCAGCACTATTATAATCTATTTAGTAAAAAGAAGACAGGACCAAATAGGAAAGGTTTTCCACCCCATAACAAATACCAAGCATTCTAAAAGCCGAAATCATGAGAAAGAAACAACTTGGTGTGTGTGTATGTTGGTGTTGACCTTCTCTTCCTACTTTCTACAGATGTCTCTGAAATATGAAAATGGACTGTACTGGTTAAGCAGGTTGGATTCCTACCTTTTCCATTTTTTTTTCCTGAACTTTAAAGTTTGAACTTCCATGAGTATTTTTCCCTTTGTATACAGATTGCCTTTATCAGATTTCAAATGCTTTAACTTAAATATTTAAGTCATAAAGCACTTGCAGTAGTTCTCACTTGTCACAATGGGGTTTATATATTTTCACACAATCCAAACTGCCTATGTAGATGAAAGCCAAGAGTGGATACAGAACACTGGAATAGTACTTCACACCTCATCTACTTTTAAAATGTTGTTTCCTTCACAGGAGTGGGAAAAAAGTACTTTGCTATTTAGCTCTCTAAAACCCACATGCTAAAGAACTAAGCTGTCTACATCAGAAAGAAGAAAATACTTATTAAAATTTGTAATAAGATGCATTAGCTACAAAGGGAGCTTTTTTGGTCAAGAATCACCAGTCTCCTAGATCCTTGGCAGTTATTAGTACCTTCATCTTCAGAGATGTCAGATGTCAAAAAACTTGATTTAAACCATCAAGAAACGATGGTTTAATTTGTTAAAGTACTTTTACAGATACCAAACCTATTAATCAATGAATATTTGATCAAGCACAAGAAATAAGTTAAAATCCTTGTTTACCACGTTTAAAACAGTCAAGAAAATAAGAAGGGCCATGATTCTTTCTGTTGAGGACCAAACAGGCTCTCTCCACAAGAGATGGTCTTGAGGGGGTTTCTGATTCTACAAGCAGTCTATGTGGCCAGTCACTGGGGAAACTTCCTCTGTAGCTGCTTATTAAACAGATGTCATGGTGGATAAAATAAACAATTTTCATGCTAAGCATCCTAATATCTTTTCTTGAGGAAAGAAGGAAAATATCTGTCAAGTAACTGAAAAAGCTTTAAACAAAACCACCACATGAATCTTTGAATGAATGTTTTGAAAATAATGGATATTAATTTCTCTTTGTAGATAGAGTATGAAAGATTTAGAGATAGCCATATATGTCTATAGGGTGGGATACAGTTGTAAAAACTTTAAAGTGCGGAACTTTGTCATAATTTTTATGATATCTTGTAAAATTAACGCACAAAGAATACATTAAATAGTGCAGTTAGGGAACAATTTCATTCTCACCAGTGAGGATGAAGTGGGAAGACTTTTGGGGTTAATTTGTCATTCACAGATTATCTACTTTTGTAGCTATGTAATTTTTCTTCATACTCTTCAAGATGGTGTTTCCTTCTTAGAGTCTGTCAGTGAAATTGAATTTATTTGGATATTGACAAAAAGAAGGAAGTAACTGAGACTGATCAAAGTAATGTATTGGGGCATATACATCTCCTGGAGCTGCAAAGCTGTATCATCAGAAATCAAGTCAATCCATGTAAAACATGGGAACTTTTCCGTATGTGAATATGTCCTGGCTACAGAACTTTCCACTTAGCCTTCTTAAGCTTTCCTTCTATTATTCTTTCTAATGTTATTGTCATGTATGAAATTGGTATCTCTTATTGTATGGGACATTCAACTCCAATACCTTTTCTTCAAGGCTGAATCATGATTGCTTCTTGCTGGCTTACTTCTAAAGCATACATTTATTTTTAAACATTTTATTTAAAGGTCAAGAGAGTCTTCCCTTTTGCCAGCTGCTCATTGCATTTGCCTTGCTTTGCCACGAGGCTTCAGAGATTATTCCTTGTCCTTTCATTTCTGAAATACAGGAGCTTGCCCGGGTCTGATGAACATGCATCTCATGAAACCACTAGGAAGGAAGAGCTGGGTCAGCAGGGTATTTCCAGCTGCCAGCACATTTAACATACCAAGCAGAAGTAAGAGCTGACAGCAGCGAGATGGGAAGAGCAAAACAGATCCTCAGCTGAGCTTTCCCATCTCTCATCTGTACCTTCAATACTAAAGCAGGGAGTTGCTTGCACTTACAGGTATTTCCTACAACTGTCTACATCTGACCCTATGTCACTGACCGTGTGGTCTGTAACTGTACCTCCTCTGAGAACTGTGGTGTACTTTTGAGTGACTAAACTGCTCTAGGAATTAATGGTACCTGAATTTGGGTAGGGCTAAGTTCAAATAGGGCTGCGTACATACCTGATGGGAGGGAAAAACTGGTGGGTTTTCACTAATAGACATCTGAACATCTCCAGTGCTACATGGCTCTTGAAAAGTTCATGTGCAGAAAATACATTGCACCTTGTCCATTTGAAAATTTAACTGAGAGACAAACTTTTTCCAACTAAACAAGAATAAAAATGAATGACACCAAACTGTGAGGGGGGGCTGATACAGCACAGAGTTGTGCTACCATCCAGGAAGCCTTAACAGGCTGTCCCTAAAGGGACTGACAAGAACCTCAATGAAGTTCAACAAGGGGAAGCATGAAGATCTGCACCTGGGGAGAAACAGCCGCAGGAACCAGTACGTGCTGGGGGCCACCCAGCCAGAAAGCAGCTCAGCAGAAAAGGCCCTTGGGGTCCTGATGGACACCAAGTTGAACAGGGACCAGCAATGTGGCCTTGCTGCAAAGACTAACAGTGTCCAGGGCTGCATTAGGAGTATTGCCAGCAGGCTGAGGTAGGTGATGCTTCCCCTCTTCTCAGCCCTGGTAAGTCCACACCTGAAGTACTATGTTCAGTGCTGGGATGATGAATTGACAGCAGTATCTCTCCTGTGAGGAAAGGCTGAGAGAACTGGGACCGTTCAGTTTGAGAAAAGAAGGTTCAGGAAGGTCTTATCAATGTATATACATACTTGAAGGAAGGCTGCCAAGAGGATGAAGCCAGGTTCTCTTCACTGTTGCACAGTGCCAGGACCAGAGGCAATGGGCACACACTGAAACACAGGAGGCTCCATCTGAACATCAGGAAACACTTTTTCCCTGTGAAGGTGACTAAGCACTGGCACAGGTTGCCCAGGGAGGTGATGGAGTCTCCATCCTTGGAGATACTCAACAGCCATCTTGTCATAGTCCTGGGCAATCAGCTCTAGGTGACCCACTTGAACATGGGAGTCGAACAAGATGACCTCCAGAGGTCCCTGTCAAATGCAACCATTCTGTAATTCTGTGATTCTGTGAATGTGTATTTCCTGATCTGCATTTATTCCAAAATCAATGAATCAGAGAACTCTTGGTATAGTCATTGAAACTGTTGTGAGCACAATTAGCTTCTTATGTTCTCCAGAGTCCATATTCCTGTAAATTTTGTACTACTTCACACAATTTGTTAGCGCCCTGGTGGCTGTAAGATCACCTATGAATATTTTAACTGGACTCAGAACCACGTGTTTTCTCACAGTTACACTGCACCAGTTCCACAAGATTCTTCTACAGAGTATTACATAGTATTTTTCTTGATCCATGCATACACAGGAGTATTAAAGGAATAAACTTTGAATGGCAAGTTTGCACTCCTGCTACCTTTACCAAGAGTCAATATTCCTGACATTCCCAAACCCTTTTCTCTCACCCCCTCTTCATTTTATTTTCCACTTCAAATAAGTTAAATATGCAAGGTCAGATATATATTTGCTACATTTACATTAGCAGAATTATAATAGGGTTTTGATTTTCTTACTATCATTGTTTTTGATATCTGGTCATAACGTATCAGCTGAAGACAAACCACTGTTCCATCCTGATTCAAATGTCAGAGGAGTTGGGAAATAGTGAGATTTTCTGTGGACTAGCCTTCAAATATTTCAAACTGTGCAGACTTTAGATGTCTTTTTCTTGCTGCTAATATAACCAAAGAGAAATCACCTGGGTCATCCACTGTTAGGAAATGGGTCCTTTGAACTGTTCATCCACACTGTACAGTGACTATAAATTACCATGCTATGTGTAAAAATAAAAGAAGAAACCATTTTTGTTCCTCATTAAGGTATAACAAAGTTTTCAGGATATTGTAAGACAGGAAAAGAACCCTTTAAGTACCCTAACTAGAGTCCTCCTCAGAAAGGGGCATTTCTTTGTAATCTCCTAATTTGGAACTAATCAGATTTCCAGTGCAGTTCAGACTACTTCTCCATTACAGGGTGGAGGAGAAGGGATCATAGATAATGAATTAATGCATGCCCTGAGGATTTCTTGTACAGGAAGGAAAAGGATGTAAGAAATTACAAACACAACTTTACTCACTACTACTGTTATTTCTTGAGTAGCAACAGATAGAAGCAAAGATATTAGGTCAGAGTCATCTGTGTTCTCTCAGGGGAATGCCCTGAGAGGTCCAGCTTCCTCTTTATTTTTTTTTAGGGCCAAAGTAGTTTTATATTCATTGTCCTGTTAATCAAATATTATTCATAGCCCAGGGCAGAAGGAACATTCATTCAGATTACTTCCATAGTCTATTTTCCTGACATATAACTTACATTGTTCTGTGTCATTCTGGAACTGAAGCTTATTATAATATACACACACAGGAGGACACTCTTACAGTTTTGCGTTCATCCTTTGGCATTTCTTGACATTTGAGTAGTTCACCGTGTAAACTGAATGTTGCATGAACACAGTTTCTTTTTGCACTTATTTTCTTAAAAAAAAAAAATTCATGAAAAACTGGGTACAAGAGAGGAAGAAAATCAGAATGTGTTACAAGATATACTTGGACTTCAAAGCTTTACAGTTTGCAAGTAATGTAATTACGGCTTCTTAGTTTCATTTTCAAGGTAGGTATCAGGACAGTCCATGAACTCAATTGCCCTTGAGCAACACTGCCAGAACAAAACAATCCAGAACCTTTTTAACAAGAAAAAAAATATCTTTCATCTCCATTTTGTAACTTATTTATTAAAAGATCATCCATGTTAAGATTGCCAGCTTAATCACCATTAATCTATTCATTGCTAGATAAATTCATGGTAATACTGTTTCAGTTAAGCAACGGTGATTACTATTCACTATTAGATTAAATCAGTATCTTGGGAGACAACATCTCCCATATAGCATGTTCAAATGAAGTATTTAAGACCTTTCATTCTGAACACGACTAATATACAAAGTATCACAGAACTACCGTTGTGTCTGTAGAGGACAACAGTCAACTGCCTCAAGGGTTTAACAGAAAGGACAAATGTTTAACAAATGCAGGTAGATTGCTGCTCTTCAACCATCTGTTCCATAAATTGCATACAGTATCAGAGGATAGGTATAAAGTTCTGCCGTGAAATACGTTGCAGAAAAATTCATAATAAACGGTATTAAACTGTCCTCAATGCACATGGAGAATGAAAGTAAGGGTCAATCCATGTCTCAGTGGGATGTGAACTCCCAACAGAGAGTAAAGATTTCAAGTGTCATTCCAGTGAGCCATCCTTCTGAATAACTGCTATGTTTATGAAAATAGGATATAGTACAGACAGTGTTTTCCAGACCACCCACCCCTTCTGCTTTTCCTCTGCTTCCTCAGCCTCAGCCACTGCTGTGCACACTGGGCTCAGAGGAAGGAAGAAAAACCTGGGCCAGGAGGAAAAAAGTTCTCCCCATACAGCTCGCTTTGTTCTTCCAAGTACAAGGCAACAAATATCTATGTAATCCTTTACATGCTTGCAAGGCATTACCTTCAGGAAGGCTTTCATAAATAATACCTCCCCAATGAGTAATTATAAATGCTATTACACAAATGTGAGGAGCTAAATCTTTTTTCCAAGGTTACACAGACAGCATGTTTCTCTACTGTGAGTGCTTTGCTCCAAATCTGAAGGATATTTTATGTCCTATAGAGAAAACAGTGGTGATATGTGGTCTCATGCAAGAGACACTAAGCAAGCAAGAACTAGTTATCATGTTCTCTGTATACGTAACTTCAGAACAACCACAGGAAAGAGCTGGTAAAGGAAACCCGTGTACATCACATACATTTTTGAATGAAGAGTAATTCACCACAGCAAGTCTTCAAACATTTGTGACTGTAACAACAGCTTTGGGTTCCTTTCTCACTGCCTTAGGCACATACTCTTCATTAATAAATTTCATCATTTATTTTCTCAGGAAAATTTTTGTGAGGTTTTTTTTCTTCAATGAGAATAATACATTTTGTTGCCACAAATCTAAAAAAGCTGAAAGGAATTTTTTTAAACTGTTCCAAGATGCTTACTTTTGGGATGAGACCAAACATGGAAAGTTGCCACCCTAGAAATGAGGGATGTTTTGAGTGTGTGAGTTTTACAGCCCTAACCACTGCAGCTACAAGTGCTTCACTGTGTGTACATGCCTGTATTTCAAAGCACCAGATGTTTTATATAATGATTCACAACAATACCATTCTGTTTTGTGTATTTATGTTCATTAAGTGATAAATCCAAGAGTGACTTAACTATTGCTTCTAGCCTTGATTTTGTGCATTACACGTTGAGGAAGCAGACTAACTCTGCTTAGTGCCCTGGTTGCCTGTCTCTGCATGCAACCACCAGTCAGCTTTGCTGCCTTTTGCTTAGGGCACTTTTCAATGAGTGCTAAAGAATTGCTTTAGGAGCTGGGGAAAGCTGTCAGATCCCCTGTGAGATTAAATGAACACACTTGCCAGAACAGAAAGGAAAAAATTTGCTTGTTCAGGGCATGCATGCTTTGGCTTGCTGCTGTCAGAAGAGGGGCTCTGTAGGTGCTAGCAGTAGAAATGGGCTGTGTTTAAGGAACTGACTTGATATGCTTAGTAAATTGTAAGTACAGAGTAACCACGTTAAATTCTGATCTGTCTCTTTTTCAGGGCACTTAAACCCACCTGTAGAAAACTCCCCTAAGCTCAAAGAACTCCAAGGTCAAAATGAAATATGAAAACGTTTTTGTAGTGAGTTGTGAAAGGTGGGTGACAGTTTAAATCCTTATGCCCAATATGTGGGAATTTAGACCTTTATTTTCTTCCTCTAGGGTCTGGCTATGTCTTAAAGATGTATTCATAGATACTTATTTCATTCTGGTGGTGTTTGTCAGTCCTACTGTTTGCTTACTTGTCAAGGACTGGGATGCGCAAAATAGTAATAACACTAACAGAAAATGTTGTGGGTACAATGCTGACATGGCAGACTCTCTGACAGCTGCAGTTCTATCACCTTTTTAAAACCTGCCTGTAGATTCATTGAATAACTGTGAATGAATAGAAACAGGCTTCAGCTAAAGAAGGATTTCTCCTGTGCACACATCTTAGTTTTCTGCTCAGACAATGGAAATGATTCTGTCTGAATTAATATCCATATGGAATCACTGTTTGAATTGGAAGCATTTAAATCAATGCATTTGTAAATAAGACTGAAACTAAAAATGCTTTTTTTCAGAAATACTTCATTAAAAAATAATGCCTGGAAATAGTTAGCCTGGACACAATAATAAGAATGGAGAACCCAAAGACTGATTGGGGAGGCCTGTAAAAAAATGTTTATGATATTTCTACAATGTTTACAGTAATTCTTTATCTCTTGTTCCTTGCTTTTCAAATACATAGTTGCTGAAGAGTACCTGGAGGAGACCGTCTCCTCTTTGCACTGTCAACTACAAATTAGACATCCTTCCTGACTAGAATCTTATTGCAGTACTGAAATTTCCAACAACTTTTCCATAGTTCTAGAAATTAAAGGCAAAAATAATTCACCAAGATTATTATTTCCCAAGCTCAAACATGGTTAAGATCTGTGTCTTCTTGTGGACTAGAATAAGACCTCCATAGGTGTTTCAGTCTGGGACTTGTCCCGAGGCCACAAGCATACAAAGGTAAAACCATTAAATGTGAAGTAGACCCCTTCTTTAAAAGTAATTTGACGTAAACTAAACCATAGGAACTCTTAAATAACTTAGAATCATTGGATGAGCTGTAGCTGTTTGTTGATACAAGAGGTTGAGATTAGGTATACCATAAGTGGGTTGTTGGTGAGACCACTCATTACCTTTATGATGTCTGTTGGGGGCATCAGGGATGATTAGTAGGTGTGATGTAGATTGGCAAAGTTTATGCACAAGCAGTGACAAATCTGATCTGTTCTGCATGGTCAGGGAACAGAAAACAAATGAATTTAAATTCCTTCTTATGCCTTTCTAAAGTAGAGACCAAATGTAGCTTTATACAGAGAGGCAGAGTGAGCAAATCACTGTGCAAGGAGGCAGCTAATTGCTGAACTTGATTGCAACTGCTAATCAGAGTCACAGGGAAAAAAAGTGTTGGGAATTAATTAGGCAAGGACCTTCAGAACAGCAGCAGGAAGCCTCCAAGTGACCTTTATTTACAGTCAGTTAAACAGAAGTGTGACTAAAAATGCCAAGGAGCAAATCAGATTATTAATATTGATTGCTTAAAGAAAATGAATAATTTAGGAGCAGTCAGAATAAATATGCAGTGACAGAGATGAAAGAGCACAATGTACTGCCTTTCCAACACTCATCTATCATGCAGCAGTGCCCCTTCACACAGAAATGGAGAATTTCCACCATCACAAAACATAATTAGTTTCATGACCCAGCATGACTGCTGTATTGCTGCTACAAGGATATTTTTTTTTATTATTTTCCCAGGGCAGCAAAATACGGAGGGAGACGTAAGCCCACTGAACAGAACCTTTGCTCTTGGAACTTTCCACAGAGGTACTACGAGATTAACTTTTAATTCTTTGTCAACAAAATAGCAGAGACGTAATATATTATTTTTTCAGACATGCTGTCAGAGTGGCCATTTTAAGCAAAGCTTAAAAACATCTATAAAATCTCTTAAGTCCTAAATTCCCTCTCCTGCTTTCCAGTACCCAGGGTGGGCAGGGAAGGTTCCAGTGATTTCTAATCTGTCCTCCTTTCTTGCTTTAGTCTTGTATTCTAGTAAATTGGCATAATTGGTTTCAAGCACTGTTGGAATAGACAATTCATTTATTTTTGATGGAGAGTTGTGGTGTGAAATTTTTTCACATTTATAACCTTGAATAATAATAATGTCATAAAATATAATCATAAAGTTAAAATGCTATTATAGCACTGAAAGTATAACATAACAACCAAGTAACTGTGTATGTTTGCCGAATCAGTCCAGTTTTTCATAACCTCATCTGAAAAGCAACCTGGGTATCACTGCTTCTGTATCTTTTGTACTATTTTGTTTGTCAGCTATTTCTCATTTCTTTTTATTGTCATCTCTTGTATTTTTTCCTTTCTTTTAAAAAAAAAATAAATAAAAGGAAATGAAGATCTAATTAACCAAGACAAGTAGACCACACAGATCTAAGCAAAATTGTTTCCTTTCATTTTGATGCTACATCATCCAGAAATCTCAAAATGATCTTCAGTACCGAAATTATGCAGAAAAAGATGATTCTGATGTTGTTTTTTTTTTCTCTGAGGAAAACAATAGTGCTACAGCCAAAGTTTTTAAAAGATGATGCTTAGGTTAATTGGACTGTATGATGACCATATTTCCTTCTTTACTGTTAATGGTCTCAAAGGTGATGGCACACTGGCTGTCATGGTGTCTTTTGACTATGCAGTGGTTGGCTTCACGTTAAGGGAATTCCCTGTTGGCTATATTTGGTGTATAATGTTCATATAAATTCACATAAGGGTCTGATGACAGCGTACATCCAGGCATTACGGCTACAACTTCCGTGACAGTATGTGCCCCTGTATTTGGCACAGACAAAACAGGTTAGTGTGTGTTATTTATTCATACATATCAGCTGAACGTAGGTCCATGGGACAAAATTGTACTTCAGGCAGTGTCTTGGATAAATCATAGAAAAAAAGTGAGCATTTAGAACAAAATCCCATCCCTTTTCCATGACAAGTGCCTGGCAAAGGCAGCCAAATGTGAATAAAGAATACAATCTGTGCAGAAAGGAAACCTGTGCTGGTTATCCATAAACTCCTATACCAGCGATTCTCAGTAAGCACTGCTTTTCTTATACAAGTTTGCCGTGTTAAATGTAGGAAGGTGTAACATGCTCTAAGGCAAGCAGGAGTACACTCAAATGTATGGTATTAGAAATCATAAATATTTTAGTTTTCATTTGCTCTGCTGCCACAGAAATAATGACTTATAGATGAAACAACGAGTTTGCTTCTTAGATAATTGTTTTTGGTTCAGCAGACTTTCACTATGTGCTTTTAAGTGACTGTTTGGAGTCCCCCAAAATTACAGAAAGTGCTTCATTTCTCTGCTTTGGATATGCCTCAGTGAAACTGAGGGATGGTGCCGGCAGATTAATAAGGCAAACTAAGTAGCAGTGAACAAGGAAGTCATGGTTTCAGTATGAATATAAATATATCCCAGTCTTCTAAGACCTTACTCATGTGAGTTAAGCCCATTGATTTCAATGAAACTATTCAGATGAACAACTATTCACATATTGAACATTAGTATGACTACAGACTACATCATGCTACATTCACAGTACGGTGAAAGAATGAAGCGCTGAAATTCAGCTGGTCTATGTAGCTTTAATTAAGCCCTGTAGCACAGAGGATACTTTTCATTAACAAACTGGTATCCTTCTTTCCTTTCCTGTGGACTATAGAAACATTCAGAAAAGATGATGAACACACACGGTTAACGTTAATGCATGAATAACATTAAATCTGGCATCCAGAACTTGTCTTTGCAAATTAAACAGGACTTTTTCCAATGCAACTATTTTTATGAATATCAGTACAAAAATTTAGCTTATACAACAAAGTCCCTCCTATATGTGACTTTTAGCTCATAAAATGAATTAAATTCTACTCTTAAGAACAGATCTGACAAACCAATGCTATTGAAAAGCAAGTGGCTTTATGACATGTGTAGCCTGACCTATATCCACATAGATTTGTGCCATCTTTTTGAGCCCCCTAATTTCTTGATCTCCATCAGACCAGAGAAAAACGTGTACAGAACAACGAGAGCAGATTAGATGAGTTTCGCTTTTATGTTAAGCATGGAAACATGCTTGGTGACCTCTCATTCTTGTCCTTTCAAAAGCACCTCATTATAAAACCCACTGTGAAGTTTGAAAAAAATATAAAATTGACAGCTCCAGCTCGGAAGCAGCGCAAGGCTGGGATAGCAGGCGCCCCGCTGCTCAGGACCAAGCAGCATTGGCAGCACGGTGTGGGAAAGCAGGCATGGCACTAGCCCACACGATATGATACCTGGCTCCTTTTCAGTCAGCACTGTTCATCTCTCGCTTTCATGAATGCCGTAATTATACTGGTTGCCACTTAAAAGCCAGCATTTGCCAAGAGCTGTCATCGAGCTGTGTCTGAAGCACCAGAGCTTTGCAGGAAACAACTGCAGTAACTGTGTGGTACCTGTTGACAAACAGTGGCTTTTAAATGATGTCCACTGTAAGGGAGCCCTCAAGAACTGCTCTAACTATACCAGTGGGAAGCAATTCATTTGTTTTTCTGTTCAGCCTTCCCCTGGTGTGTGAAATGTCTGTAACTTCAGAGAACTACAGGAGCTCCTTCAGAAGTACAGCTTGTGAAAGGTCCTTGTTCCTGAGTAAAGCATCATTATTCAGGGGATATTCCCTATTTCTTCTCTGATAACTCATTCCACTAGGTTTTAAATTGATCCGTTTAAATTTACTTTTTTTTTTTTTTTTTTTTTATAACCGCTGTTCAAAGGAAATGACAAGAAGGAGCCACAGAGATTTAATAAAGTACAAACTTAGAACCTTAATCACATTAGATATCAAAGTAATACAATTTTTTATTGAGGTGTGTTAAAATTATTCCAGTAGTTGACAAATGGGTTACTGGTGGTTTATAGATGATATGAGCATTGAATGAGCTGCTATTTGCTCTAATGTGGTGCCAAGACAGTTTGCTTTCCTTCCCAAAAGAGGTTGTTCTAATTTTCATTATGCCACGCAGTTGTGTCAAGTTATTTTGCATCACTTGATACAATGAACCTGTGCATTGCGGGGAGAGGGGGCGGGTGGGGAGAAAAAGGCTCAACAATGCAAATATACTTTCCTCTGGTGTAGCAGAATGAGGCAAGCTCTTTTGACAGGAAAATCCCAGTGTAACAAGCCAAGATGCTGCACGCAGTAGTGGAGGGGGCAGGAGCAGAAGCTAGCTGAGGTGATTGGGAAGGGGAGGAAGCATGGAGAGACCCCTGCCTGCTCCTTCTGCCCCTGTGCCTGCCATCACCAAACGCTGTTGCAGGGCTTAGAAGACCACCACACGTGGAGTGGTAGAAAGCAGGAAGGAAGAGGGAGTGAGATGGGTGGGCTAAAAATGCAGAATTTATCCAAGGAAGAGCTGTTGTTACTGTTAGAAATAGTCTTTTTCTCTACTGGTGTCCCTCCCTCACAGTTCAGTTAATCAATTTGTGAAAATACTTAAGCAAATGCCGAAGTCCCATGATATTTGAAACGTGTCTTGAAATTAAGCATGTGTTTAAGTGTTTTCTGAAATTGGAATAATAATAATGGAGCTTGGGGAATGCCAGCTTGATGCATAAAGAGGTCCTGCTTGAATGTGGTGGAAGGCTGCCGTGGCCACAGACCGGCCAGCTACCTGCAAAGTTACCTTTCATTTAAGTTGACCTTGGAAGAAGCATGTAACACTGAGAGTTCAAAAAGCACTGGAAAATGTGGAAACTGATTGCAGACATCCTGATATGTGAACATGCTAACACTTGAACAAAAATGTTGATTATATCAATAGAATTACTCCCCTGAATAATATCTCATATCCAAGTAGTATTTGAAAAATCCTATCATGTTTAGAATAATGGTCTAATCCTGCATAATGCTGGGAATCCTTCAGACTCACTGGAATTGTGTGATCAGGCAACGTGTAGTGGATCAAAGTCTTTGTGAGCCAGATAAATGACAGGGAAGCAGAGCAGTATGTGTGCCAGTCTGTACATAACAGGCAGGCATAACCTAGCAGACAATTTAATCTCATCCGTTTTCCGAAACCAGCCTGTATTATTGCAGTGCTGCCTGATGTCACACTGTAATAAAGTATCATCCTTAGAATGGGTACATGTTTCTGTTTTATCCTTTTGTTTGTACACAGATTAAAGCGGGATCCCCATTGACTGTAACCTATAATTGAATCAAGGATTCTGCCGCTGTCACAGACAGCAGGAGTGGCGCTTGAGTGGTTTATGAGCATGAGCAGCACAATCTGAAGATTAAACTTCATCTTTGATCTTCAGGCTATGACCATGAATTTTCTGTTGATAACATATAGAAAGCAAAATAATACAGATAATTATGAATGGAAGAGCTGGAGAGGAAAAGAGTTTAGCTGGGGATCAAAGACACTTACACTCTTGGTGTGAAACATTGATGCAAACCAGTCAGCTAAAATTGTTGAAAAATTTTACTGGTCATATTTTTTAATGTATATGTGTATTGAAATTTTTGAAGGGCAGATCGTTCGATCCCAGTGGGTGAAGTAAACTGCTTTGTTAGTCCTTTAAGCTTCTGAAGTCTCAGCACAATTCTGAATGAGGAAAAACTTTTTTCCTGCTCTTTACATGCAAGTCACAGTTTTCTTTACTGGGTTCCAAAGTACCCGTGGTCTCAAAGCACTACTGCACAGCTGCTGCTACATATGTTGCTGCTGAAAGCTAAAACTTGCTGAAATAATCATTCCCAGTGTTTGAAGAGGATGTGTTTTAGGCACTGCTTGATGCATCTTGTTTCTTCAGGGAGCATGATGTCACAGCACAAAACAGCAGGGCCATCAAAAATCCAGGGTTGACGTGGGTTTTTGTTGTCCCCCCTTCCCACCTCCACCCCAGTCTCTGGCAATGTGAAGGACCACAAAAAACTGTTTGCATCATAAACCTTTATTTCAGGGTAAGTGATTGGATTGATGTTCATACATAATTGCCCATGCTGGATATGAGAGCTGTAAATTTTTAATTTGTAGATGAAAAAAGGACGATACAGGGAGCATGGTGTAAAATGTTAAAAAAGAAAACAAAGGAAGATGCACTTTTACACTGTTCCACTGTCAAAGGATAAAGAGATGCATAAAATATAAGCTAGCAGGATCAATCAAACATATAGGTAAGATCAAATAAGCTATATAGTAACCCTGAGAGATAGATGTCCTTCCCAGTTCTTTCACTCCATCAAGATAAATAGCTGCAGTTTGGTTACTTGACTGATGCAAATCACTAGAACTCCACTGAAATATGTGGCAGTGTTGGGATTATTATTTTTTTTCCTCCCTGGATCTGCTTCTTAATAGAATTTGGCCCATTATAAGTTATGCAATGAAAGAGTAGTTCAATATGTTTTAGATTTGTTTCTATGCTCCTTTGTCTTTTGTGAACTTCGTTACTGGCAGCTATGACAGACAGTGAGAAATGTTCAGAGATAGAAACGGAGTAAGGAAAATATTCTTGTTCCAAACAGACAAGGGAGCCAAAATAGACATCAAAAATTGGAGGAGCCGGGGTGGGAATTTTGGTTCTGATGTATCTGAGGCCTCAATTTGTCACTGAACTAGGAGTAAGACTATAAATGTCTAAGGTGGTGTGCCCAGACCCTGCCAGAAGTTGGAAATATTTGGCTGTTTTCGCAAAGCAAGCTCTTCTGATTTGATGGTTAACCATGACATTCAGAAACTAATCAGTGAGGCTGGAAAATTCCCAGCAGTGCCTGGTGGATCTAAGCCTGTGGTATTTTCACAGCCACTTGTCTTTTCAAATTAAAGCTGAAAGGTGTAATCTACACCTGTGCAAGGCCCGTGCAAGGACTGTGCAGCACGCAAGGGCTGAAAGCAGAGCTGCACGTGGGGTGTACGTGGCGCTGAGGCTGCGTGATGCTCCACTGCACAGCGATGAATTTAATCCGAGGAGAAAAGGGCTACATGCTGCATAGCCAGTCTAGTCACAACATGCTATTGAGGAGGACAATAATAAGGACACAGCATCTGGTGGAATGAGAGACACAATTACTCCTCTTTCTTTCTTTTTCAAAGAGAGCAGCTTCAGTCCTCTTCTGACACCATTTTTTCTTTCTGATGCCATAACTTTACAGATTTCAGTGAGGCAAACCCAAGGTGTGCCAGTATAAATGGACCCAGCCGTAATTCAGCCTAGTGTGAACTCTTGACTTTTTGAATATGTAAATTGCAGCTACAGGGATGGTGAAATCAAATCGGAGTAGAGAGCTGCTACCAAAAGACTGTGCCTCTTTACACCACCAGAATCTGTTGGCAGGAAGACTTTTCCTTAGAGGCTCACACAAAGCACAGAAACCCTGCTCTGTGCATTCGAACCAGAGCTGGGAAAATGAGCTAACAAATGTTGCTCATGAATATTCATACACATTTTCAAAGGAAGGAATTTATCCATGTTGACATCTCATTTATGTTTGCATTCTGCCAAAGTGTAATCATGAACAATCCCGTATGCACACAGTTTAAGGTAAATTTTAAATTAAAACAACGGCAGCTATTAAGAACTTGATTCTTTCCTTGAAGCTAAGTGCATGTCACCCTTCCTGACATTTGCTCTATTTAAACATAAAAGACTATGGAGTGAAGGCTCTGCCAAGGGTATCTTACTGGGACTTCTTACACCTGCAAAATGGTCTGCAGATCTCATGGGAACATTGCTTCCCCTACTAGTCACCTGAAAAGAGCAAGAATTTTGGCATATTTGAAGACATATTTCCACTTTTATCTATAACTAGACGTGACACACACACCAGATACCAGCAAGATTTAGAGTTTCTTGAATGTCAGAAATGGTCCAGTTTAATTCTAGATTAGAGATCAGCATAACATTTTTTAATTCATGCAAGTTAATAAATGCTTCTCTGCTGAAGACTCTGAGTTTACAGTTTTGAGTGCAGTTGGCTTGTTTTTCTTCATACAAACTTCCCCTGAAGATTTCCAGCATTTTGAAGAACCCTGGCTTGTGTAAGGAGCTAAAGGTCACTGAATGCAGTAGTAATATCTAACAGGACATAATCTTTAAGTCCTTTCCCTCTAAACAGCTCCTAGAGTTATGAGATGTTTTTGGAAAGCAGCAAACATGGCTTCATTCAGGAGGGTAAAATCAGCCTGTACCACAGCAATGTCACAAGGAGTATTGTCTTGAATGTGGTTATCTAAAAGTTGAGGACAGTGTGCACAAAGGTTTGACTGCAACAAGCCTTACTTTAAATCCATACTCTCAGGACTATATAACGTGGCTACTATTTAAAGACACTTCTCTTTTATCACCTGCAACTGGAATAGTCACTGTAGTTCACACTTGCTGTTGGTCAAAGAAATGCTTTCAATTTTTCATAACAAGCTGTAAGTGTCTGCAAGTTTGAAAAAAGGACACTGAAAGAGATGCTTTCTCAACAAGTAAACTCCAATAGATTCCAAGATTACTGCTGTATAATTAATGGTATTACCAAATGGAGCTGAAAGCGTAGAGTCTGCAAAAGGCTAATAACAAGGATTATATATATTCTCTCTTTTTCATTCATGTTCTTACAGTGCCTTGTGTGCCTAATTGAAGTCAGGAGGGTTTTTCCACATGACATTTTCAAGTTCAGCTCTGATCGCAGGCAAATAGTGCATGTGCCCTGTGGAAAAAACTCTTACCATGTATTTCTAGGGGGGGCAGGGGGGTGGGGGGGGTGGGGGAGCGGTGTGCTGACAGAAAAGAAATCTTGCTCTTCTTTTTTTGGATCAAAATTGCAGTAGGATATATTACATTAGAAAACTAGGGAAAGCATTTTCATATTGGAGGACTGGCAGAGTGGCTGTATGCTTTCTTTCTCCCTAGGGTTACATTCAGTAAGGTCTTATTAATGGAAACACCCCTATATTGCAAAAACCTGTTAGAGATATCAAACTTGCTTCAAAAGTCTCTAAAACAATGGAATGTAGACAAATGCTGGAAAACAATTCTAAATGGATCCTTCTGGCATCAGATTATCCTGTGATAACAAAATCCACTCCAGCAAATAGGTCAGAGTACAGCTGCTAAAGGTAAGCAGCCTGATGCAACAGAGGTTATGGTTTTAAACACTATCAAAATGATTTTGGATTAATCATCATCCTGCCTGCAGTGAAGGTTATTTATAAAGCATGCTTAAAAAAAGCAGCAACCTGAATATCTCTAATCTCCTACTAACCTTCTACAGTAAATAGCAAAGCATTAACGCTGTGTGCATTTCTGAATCCAGTCTTTAATTATACCTTTCCCATGTTTACATGAACTTTGGTTTGCTTTTCAAAAGCCTCATGGAACAATTCCTGCAGCTGACCTGTGTGTAGTGGTGAATTTCTCCATAAAGCGAGTATTGATGAGCTGAAAAGTTCAGTGAACAGGAAAATTCTGCTGCTTTTATTGCCAGTGTGACAGGTTACTTTATTACCATGCCTTTCACAGCAATTTAACAGTTACCCTGGTAACGGATTCAGTGAGGTAATGGGATCAGAGGCATTAGAGGAGAGGAAAGGCTAGCGACGAGAGAAAACCATCTGCTGGCTTATGTTCTCGGGGCTGTTTGCTCACTGCGAGCTCCTGACAATCATTGTACTTGGATGTAAATGAGGCAGGTTAAACCACAGGCCTGCCCTATTTAGCCGTACTCTGGTGATTTGTCTTTCTAATTCTATTGAAATAATAATCAGGATTTGTTTCTGATTAATTAACTAACCTTTTGGTAAAAAGATTAGATAACGAAATTGCTGCCTATTCAGAGATAATGAGATTTTTATTACTCTGTCAAAGGGAAAAAAAAAAGTACATTTATGTGTCACCAGCCACCATGTCAAGGGAGGAAAATAAAGATTTAAATCTTTATGTCAGACATTTATTTCCTTCACAGATTAAGTGTATATTGAATTCCGTGGATGCACATCACCTTGTTTAAAAAATTTCAGAAGAGCTTTTAAAACACCAAATAAAGTAATAAATACATTTAGACCATGATGCATTTGGCATTAATTTGTTTCAAAAAATGTCTCCTAATGGAAGAGAAACACTTGACAATTCAGAAATCCACCTGTACTGCGTGGGTGTATTTATGTAAGTGCAAGAGTGTGAAGAAAGCAGTAAAATTTCAGTGTGAGCACTTTCGAGTGACATATGTAAATAGGCTGCTATTATATCTTGCAGTACAGACATACAGTAGTTACAGCAGAAAATTCATTTGTATGTAGGAGCTTTGCCTGTGTGTGTGAAATACCACGCAGGACACTGGAGGCTGATATAATTGAATAACAAATTATAATAAACCATGGCATTTAGAAACTCCTCGCTAAAGGCTACTCCTGGACATGACGCAGCTGAAGCCCTCAGGGAGCGACCCAGACCACAGAAGGGTGCCCACCAGACCCTGGGCGGGTGGGCTGCAGCCTCACGCCTCACCACAGTTATCCCCAGAGATAGGGCAGGAGACCAAAAAATGCCTGAAAAGTTCCTCCTGGAACTACAAAACCAGTACAGCTATGAACTGTGCGTTGGCTGCATAACTGTGGAGCCATCGGCCATGCCTCTTATCGTGTGGTGCAGCGGTGTAAGTGCAAACTCTGGGTGATAAAAATGTATCAAGTGGACAGCATTTGCTGTGCCAGGTAGCATCCTGTGGCGTATCCGCTGCAAGAAGAGCTGTGGGCTCTGCTGACTGTCAAGTCACTAATCGTGATCTGTTAATTAATAGATCTCTACGAAGAATTGTGATGAGAACATTTTCTGTCATGCATACAAAGCAAGAGGAAATATAGGACACAGCAGAGCATTTTGTTGCGGTGGAGTTAATGAATGCACTCTCAGATTTGAGGTGACACTTACATTGGTGGCGTTCGGTGTGCTTCATTACTTTTACTTTTACACGTTAATATGAAAGGCTCTCATATGCTGAAAGTCCCTGCTTCTCCCCAGTGGTGTATATAGCTGAAAGCCAGTCAGAAGCACGACCCAGTTAAAGAAAATGTCTTTGGTAAAGAGATCTGATGCAGAGCATGTTCCTCCGCTGTTTCCTCAGGGGAACCTCGTAGTTTCCAGTCGGTGATTACCCAGCATGGACAGCAATCCTCCCTTCCTGTCCGGGCTTTCCAGTGTTATAGCCCTGACAAAGGATACAGACAAGAGAGCTTTATTCTACCAAATGAAAATTATTTCCCTCCCCCTGCCCTCCCAATATTCTTCCTGCAGGCGTCTGACCCTTGATAAATGAAATGCCTTGAAAGGCGAGCGAGCCTTTTTGGCTTAGTACCAGTTGTAAAGCTTTTGCTCACCCTCTCTCTTTCCTCTCTCCCCATGTGAAATTTAGATTTAATATTAGCAATTATTATTAAAATTAACAAAATCTTATCAGAGGATCTCAGCTAAGGAGAATAAGTATAGTTTTCCTTTTTCCAGACAATGACATCTGCAGCTCTACATTTTCATGAAATGACTATACTTAACAAAAACATTACTTCATTTTCGTGGTATTTCTTTTGTGCCTAGGAGCAACCCTGTAATTGTTCACTTCAATTACAACATTACTATTTTAAACTGAAACCCATTTTATCTGCATGCCAGCTTTTTATTTGTTTTACCAACTATATCTATTTCCATTACTGCAAGGCTGATGGTTTGTCTCAAGAGGAAATCAAATCCATTAATTCAGAAATTTCAAGCACGGCTGCCTCTGCCATAAGCAGCATTTCTTATGCTAATAGCAAATGTGCTGAGACTGAAAAGAACTGACACAGCTCTGGTTTTTATCATAACTTAAGCATTTATGTAAAAAGGCAAATCTAATAGTACTAGGAAACTGTAAGTGTTATTATATATAATTCACTTTACTGAGATCTGCATACGGCCTGGTTTGTACAACTGTGTTTAAATCATGCTGTTTGTGGCTTTAACTCACTTGACATTTGGGAGCTGATTTTGGTCTTGGTTATATCCATGTAAACCCGCCATTGTTCATCTGACAACAATAAAATTATTTCACGTTTACCCCAGGCAAATGGAGATCAGGACATGTTCATTTTGCTTAAGGTGAAATACCACTTTATAATCACAACATATTAAACTAGCCTTGGACAACATGTGTGTGTGTGTGTGTACACAAAACGTATTATAGAAGTTGGACATCTTTTTTCTCCAGCCACAAAAATAGTGATTTCAAAGGTAATTTAGGTATTTCCAGGAAGCTGCACCTACCCAGCACCACACAGAAATACGTGCACACACACACACACACCCTTTCCAGTGCCTCCTCATTTAATGCACTTAGTCCTGTTGTATCACATGGGCTGTGTTCAATTAGATAGCTTAACAAGATAAACTCTGACTTTGACCCAGAAAAACAAACCAGATTGCTGCTGAGTTCTGTGTAAGCTTTTCCAGGCGTTGTGACCTGTTTATGTTAATGGAAAATGCAAGAGATCCTTATCATGAGGAATGAATTAGTTTCTGAGGGTTTGGGGTTTTTTTTAATATATGTGTGCACAGACAGAATGTACAGAAAACAGTGTGCCATTCTTGCCCTTCATTTTCACAGCAAAACCCTTTAGTGCTGTAAATCAGATCTCATTGGGAGATCTTACACACTGGCCGCTGATAAGCTGCTGAGAAGTAGACAGGGCTTTTAGGAATTGCTGAACCATGAAGCTGACCTGCTTAGTGTTTTGTTGTAGGCTATTAAATCCAGGATTGGTGTTTTAAGATGATTCTGCTTTCTTCTTCCCTTGGCCTGGTTAAGCAACTCTACCCCCATCTCATTATTTAGCTGATTAAAATAAAAACTAAAACAAGAAACCTACTGTTTAAAAATCCTACCTTCACCCATCAAATTAGAGTGACTTATGCTGACGTAGTTTATGGCCCTAGCAATTTTACACTAATTTTGCAACTAAGAAAAGATGTCCTAACATCACTCTGCTTTGGTGGCAGTGGAATGGCGTTCTTTCCTTCAAAACCAAGCTCTACATCTTTTGTAAACATGCATTATGTGGTTGCTTGGTTGTAAATGGATCCCAGTTGGGTAATACTACTTCTTCCTACTAGCATATTGACAATTATGCACCAAAAGACCCAGCAAAAAAAATGTATTTCAGCTGGAATCCTTTCTTTTTCAGATGTTTCAAGTGTTGTAAATATGTTTTCCACTGTACCTATTACTGCCTAGTTAGAAACATGCTGCTTCTTTGCACGTCCCTTTCATAGTGGGGGAGAAATTAATTGTGCTGGTTTATTTTTCCTGTTTGACGACTGTTAACAAGTCCAGCATTTGAGAAAATCCAAACCAAATAGGTCTCTGTAGCTGTTGCTACTAAGTAAAGCAAAAGCCACCTGGGGACTAAGTTCACTGTGGCTTCATTTCTTTGTGTGACTGAAACAAAGAAAACGAGAGAGAAAGGGACTCTTATACACATGGAAGTAAATCCCATTGAATTGCACTCAGGAGATAAAATCATAGCAACATGTATATGTTGCATACATATGCAAGCAGACTTATGTCCAGGTTCCCTTCAGTGTGAACATTAAGGCATTCAAATTCAGGGAGGGGAAGAAAAGTATTTATAATTGGAGGTCACTCTGACCTGCAAAATGCATCTCCACAGCCAATTTCTTTTTAAGACAGACACATTTGTATCACAAGTATGTTTTTATCCCCATCTTATTTAGAGCTCTGATGTCAGTTCAGCTCCCAATGGGGCTGTTTTCATGTGATCACTGTTTATTTTGGGACTCTTACCATGACTTAGAGTACTTGAGCTTTTATTGTAATGTTCTTATTTAATGAAGCTGTCTGGTTTTAGTTTTCTCATAGTCAAAAAGGAAAGGTGTGAGAAGCAAATGAATCACAAAACAATAGGGGCTATCACATTAGAATGAAAAAGGAATTAATTTGTATATCGTATACGCAAGTAGTTATGCTTTTCAGAAAGGAAAACAAATTACTCTGCAACCTTTTCCCCTCTCTGTTAATCTATTGTTTCTTTTTTAATAGCTTATTTATTACTTTTAACACAGACAAAGGATAAAATTGAAAATTCAGCTCCAGTATCCTGGCAACATCAGAGGTTTAGCATTGGTTCTCTTTATAATTTCAATATCTGTGCATAGGACAGATTGTATTTGCCACATTCTAGGTCAGCAAAGTTTGTTTTCCTCCATGTATTTTATAGGCTCACATTTCACTATAAGCCTTAAGTGTGCATTCAGACTTGTGATGATGAGCAGGCTTATAGGGCAGTCAGATCACAAGCTTAGAGGTTTATTGTTTGGGTTTTTAAAACACCATTCACACAACCGCTGCTCAGTTTGCTGCTGTGTCCTATCTGCAAAACAGCAAAATAATAACACTGGTAGAAAAGAACATTATTTACTGCTGTGGGGCTGCTTCCACTCTGCTTGGAAAAGGGAACATAGTAGTTTATTACTGAGAAACCATGTGAGGCTACTGCAGGGAAATCTAAATTATTTCCATAGTAATTACTGATTTCATAGCTATAAATAATTATGCTAATACTATGTAAACCACCTGCCTTTAGAATAACAAGTTTCTTAAAATGATTCTTCCCAGTTTGAATACTGTATTTCTCCATTGATCATCTGTCTTCTAACCAACATTTGCTGTTTCAGAAATGATCTATTTAATCAGAAATGAAATTTTATGTTTGTTTTTTAAAATTAAAATCAGGAAAAGGATAATGAGACTTCCTGACCCTTTTTCAGACATATTCTACAAAAGAGAGAGCTAGTTTGTAAGTCAAAGATTCCCCTAAAGTGTCTCACACTCGGTGTGATTTAGCTCAAGATTTTAGTCATTAAAAGAAAGACAGCCTGTACTGGTTGTCCAGTTACGGGAAAAAGAGACAGATGTTTCCAAGGGGAGGTTTATTCCCTGTGTTTCTCCTCCTTTGTTATGAATGGAGCCAGAGTTAACTAGCCTACAGAAGACAGCTAAATTCTGTTTCGGAGTGAGTCCTACTTTCTGTGTTACCTAGGGTGGGTGAAATGTCATGCGTCTTCAACAGCTTTGGGAGGGCTAAGTGTGATCAGTAGCTTAGGACGAACTGAACCAGTGCCTTTGTGTGCCTTTATCCTAATTTAAACTATTTATTTCCCCTTACCCTGGCCTTCAGAACTCATAATTATTTTTTTTCTCATCAAATTCTGATAAGTAGTGCATGAGGATATCAGTTTGCTCAGATGGTAAGCAATGGCCAGTCAACTGTGAAGCTATTTACACAGTATCTGAGGGGTATATTCTCAGATCAGTACACAAACAGTTCCCATTAACAGTAACACAAGTTATGGATAGGCATGAAAGTAAAGAAACCCCCTAATTAGAAATAATGAAACACCAGACTGTTGTAGTTCTGAAAGGCAGTGGCGCTTGTATTTACTTTGATATAAAATGAACACAGCAACTAAAAATAAAACATTAAACTCATAAAATGGGGCAAAAGTAACTTACAGCCTGAAGTACTATACAGCCCTACATGCAGCTCTCCATGAAGATGTGTGCAGATTTTATTATCCTGCTGTTATCCCGCTGCAAATATCTGCTTTAAGAAATATTCACTTTGCAAGATGAATTGGAAAAAATATATGTATAGACTTGAATATGTCTTCTACATTTAACAGAAAAGCACATGGAAGAAGAAAACCTAGGAAATTTATGTCAGGACACTGGGAGTTCTTGGCTGTTGACTGTCATCCCAATACTGTTGGAAACCATGCTGGATAATGCCTTTCATAAACCCATGAAACATCACTTTAAGTTAGCTCTTTTATTTGTTTTTATCCCAACTGCTTGTTTGGAAGTGCTCCTCTGGAGCCCCATTTCTGCAGGGTTGCCATCATATGATTTCCTAAACTACACATGGTCAATTTATGCCTATTTATTTCTATTTTAGCTTAAACAGATCTTTCCCCGCAGTGGTGCTTGATGTGTATTGTATTTAGTGTATTTACAGAATACAGCCTTTGTTACCTAGGCTGAGGAAGCCAATTGGTTTTTAGCATTCTCGTGTTAGATAGACTGCCCATTTTTATTCTCCACCAAGAAAACATTATTTTCAAGGCCATCCTAGAAGACTGAATTAATTTTAACTAAACCTATGCTCTGAGAATATGGTTTCAGAATTGTTTTCTAGATAAGGTCTCACCATTCCTTTGCAAATTAAAAGTATTTACTTTACAGGAATATGTTCTGAAATATGCTAGGTTTTAATCTGCTTTGTTTCAAAGACAGTTTATATTAGTAACTTGTAGTCATTCTCAGTTAAAATAAATACTTACATCTCCTTTTTTCTTCTTCATATGCTTAAAACTGATGAGCCCACAGCTTGTCACAGAAATTCTAGTAACCTCCAAGTGCATAACCTTGACTTTTGTATCGTTTTTCTTCAGATAATCAGTCCTCAGGGTAAGCCAGTTTGTTAATGAACCTCCTGTGCAATGATAAATACTTCCTAATTTGATCCTCTTTGAGGCATGTGCATCAGTTTGGAATATTGCTTGGAATATTATAGCAGTATTATTAAGAGAACTATTAAATGAAACCAGTCCAAAGACTAATCCTTTAGAATAGCCCAGGTTATCTTTTTCTGACCCAACAACTGTTTTCAGACAGCCGGTGGACATCTATATTTATTTAGCATCATCTCAGTGTTCTTACCGTTCTTGCCTCTCTCCCCAGAGAGTTTTCCACACAGTACCATGTTGCATTTCTTTGGACTTTACTGAATTTGCTTAGAAACTTTTAAAAAATTCCACTGTGTTTGAAATGATTGGATGTTCATCAAAATCTTGATTTTGGATTTGGGTTCCTCACTAACCCTTAACTGAAAATATTAATGTTTGTATTGATTATTTCAATATTTAAAACCTCAACGATTAGTTATATTGTTACATTCCTTGACTATATTAAATTCTTCGAAGCATGTTTTGGGTAAAACTTACCACTATTCATTGAAAAGTCTTTTCATAAATATTAAACAATAGTTGCTTAAGCTACTCTGTTTCAGCACATACAACTGCAGGACATTTGTTCTGGTGTACTAAAATGTCTGCAGAAAGCACAAAACAAATCACTTAGAAACAAACAAGGGAAATTTTCATTACAAATTGTCTTAATGCTTGGAATAGTTTTAACAGTGTTAACCTCACTACTTTAGAGCTATTGACAGGAATAAAGTAATAGTACTTTACTATTATATTTACTCTATAGTTTACACCTATAGAAAAGGTTTTGGGTTTTTTCCCCTTGGGAAACTTGAGAATACCCAAGTTTTTCTGCTAAATTAGAATGGCATATCTTGGCAAACATAAATCCTAGAGCCTGACAGGAAAAGAAACTGTGGCAGGCTGATGGTCAGGTACTTTCTACGGAGGGCATGGGAGGGGGGATCATTTTTTTTAATTCAGATCCCATCCCATTACTAACCTTAAGTCAGTAAGATTTTTCTGGGAGGAGTTCTAAGTTACCACAATCCTTCTTTTCTACCTTTATTCATATATTTCTGTGGGCCATCTTTGACTCAATTAAGGGCCGTTTTAGCTGGAAATAAAGAAAGTTACACTGAGGGACTTGTGTTTGGGAAATGTTGGAAAGAAAATCTAAATGCTGACCTCAGAAGAAGCTGAAAGATAAACAAAGGAGATGGATTTCAGGATTCAGCAGGAGAGACAGAAGATACGGTTTCTTTCTCAGACTTCAACCACATACTGGGAGAAGTGCATAATCTTAGTGTTACTAGGCTTCGTGGTAGTTTTCTAAACAAAACACATTTATTTTAGCAGTGTTTTGAGAGTAAGATTAAAATTGCTGATTAAGCCACTTGCCTTCCTTATCTGTTATATATTCTAATGGTTAACACACATGACTTGATCTGTCCACCAGTAATAGCATTTCTGTATCTACAGTGGACAGTGCTTCCTAAATCATAGAACTATTTTCATTGGACAAGACCTTTCAGATAATCAAGTCCAACTGTAAACCTACGCCTGCCAAGTCCACCATATGTCAGTCTTCTATCTCTACCATTAAACATAAAGATCTTTAACAAATAAATTTTTTAAAAAGCAGCAAAAACCACTTTGCTTTTCAGGGAAAGCACTTCTCAAATAATTAAATAATTAAATTCCTTGAACCACTAGATATTGTTTGCTTGGTTGCTCTGAAATGAGAAACCAAACACAAATTTATAACCAAATCTAGAAGCCATGCCCATCTAGGGAACCGCAAACCTCCCTGGCACATACCCAAGTTCTTTATGAATGCAGAGTGTTTTAGAAAAGAACAGATCACCAGGAAAAGGAAGATATATTCAAGCATACAAGGGGAAGAAATAAATAATTAACCTTCACAGAATGGTCAAGGTTGTAAGGAACCACTGGAGGTCATCTAGTCCAACCTCCTGATAAAGCATGTTCACTAGAGCAGGTTGCACAGCATCGCATCCAGGTGAGTTTCTAATGTTTTCGGAGAAGGAGACTGCAGCCTCCCTGGGCAGCCTGTTCCAGGGCGCTGTCACCCTCAAGGTAAAGAAGTTTTTACTCTTATTCAGATGAAACTTCCTGCATTGCAGTTTGTGCCCATTGCCTCTTGTCCTGTTGCTGGGCACCACTGAAAAGAGTCTGGCCCTGTCCTCCTGACACCCACCCTTAAGATAACTGTAGACATTGATAAGATCCCTGCTCAGTCTTCTCTTCTCCAGGCTTAACAAGCTCAGGTCTTTCAACCTTTCCTCATAAGAGAGATGCTTCAGTCCCATCATCATCTTACTAGCCCTCCACTGGACCCACTCCACTAGTTCCCTGTCCCCTTGAACTGTGGATCCCAATAGACATAGCACTCCAGATTCAGCCTCACCAGGGCACAGTAGAGGGGAAGAGTAACCTCCCTTGATTCACTGACCATGCTCCTCCTAATGCCCCCCATGATCCCGTTGGCCTTGTTGGCCACCAGGGCACAGTGCTGTTCAGCAACTTGCTGTATACCAGGACACCTTATCCGCAGAGCTGCCATCCAGCAGGTCACTCTCAGCCTGTGCTGGTGTGTGGGGTTGTTCATGCCTAGGTGGAGGGCCTTACACTTGCCCTTATTGAACTTCATGGGGTCCCTCTCCACCCAACTCTCTGGCCTGTCCAGGTCTCGCTGAATGGCAGCGCAGCCTCTAGTGCATCAGCCGCTCCTCCTACTTCTGTATCATCATCAACTTGCTGAGGAGACACCCGGCCCCTTCACCCAGGTCACTGATGAATGAGTTGAACAGGGCTGGACCCAGCACAGACCCCTGGGGAACACCACAAGCTACTGGCCCTCAGCCAGGCTCTGTGCTGCTGGTCACAGCCCCCTGAGCTCTGCCATTCAGCCAGTTCTCAACCTGCCGCCCTGTCCACTCACCTGACCCACACTGCCGGAGCTTACCTATGAGGATCTTATGGGAGACATTGTCAAAAGGCTTGCTGATGTCAAGGTAGACAACATTCACCACTCTCCTCTCATCTACCCAGCCAGACATTTCATCACAGAAGGCTATCATGTTGAACAGGCACGATTTCCCCTTGGTGAATCCATGTTGAGTACTCTTGATTATGTTTTTTTCTTCCCCATGCTTTGAGATAACCTCCAGGATGAGCTGTTCCATCACCTTTCCAGGGATGGAGGTGAGGCTGACCAGCCTGCAGTTTCCTGGGAACTCCTTCTTGCCCTCTTTGTAGACTGGAGTGACGTTGGCTTTTCTCCAGTCCTCAGGCATATTTTCTGTCCTCCATGACCTTTAAAAGATGATGAAGAATGGCTTAGCAGTTACACCTGCCAACTCCCTTAGCATTCAGGGGTGCAGCCCATCAGGCCCCCTGCATTTGTGGGTGTCAGATTTGCTTAAGTGATCTCTGATGTGACCCTCCACAAGCAAGGGAAAGTCTTCTTGTGTCCAGAGTTCCTCTCTTGCCTCCAGGTCAGAGAAGCTTGGCAGTAAAGACTGAAGCAAAGAGGCCATTTAGTAACTCTGCCTTCTCTGTGTCCTTTGTCACCAGGGCACCCACCTCATTCAGCAACAGGCCAACAGTTTCCCTTGTCATCTTTTTGCTACTGATGTACTTGAAAAAGCACTTTTTGTCCTTGACATTCCCTGACAGATTTAATTCCAAATGGAATTTCACTTTCTGCATAGCCTCCCTGCATGTTCTGACAAAATTCCTATATTCCTCCCAAGTCACCTGTCACTTTTTCCACATCCAGCAAACTTTCTTCTTCTGTTTGAGCATTGCCAGCAGCTCCTTGTTTATCCTTGCAGGCCTCCTGCCACTTTTGCTTGATTTCTTACTCATAGGCATACACCGATCTTGAGCTTGGAGGAAGTGATGCTGGAATAATAGCCAGCTGTCTTGGACTTCCCTACCTACCAAGCCCTAATCCATGGGATTCCTCCAAGTAGGTCCTTGAAGAGGCCAAAGTTAACTTTCCTGAAGCCCAAGGCTGCAATTCTACTTATTGCCCTGCCTTCTCCATGCAGGATCCTGAATTCCACCACCTCAGGGTCACTGCAACCAAGGCTGCCCCCCACCTTCACATCCCCAACCAGTCCTTTATTTGTGAGTACAACCTTGCCTCACGGGTTCTCCACCACCTGCATCAAAAAGTTACCATCAGTGCTCTGCAGGAACTTCCTGGACTGCATGTGCCTGGCTGTGTTCCTTCCAGCAGATACCAAGATGGCTGAAGTCCCCCTTGAGAACCAGATTTTCCTCATATCTGTTGTGGTTTAACCCTGGCTGGCAACAAAGCCCCAGGCAGCTGCTTGCTCACTTCCCCTCACCTAGAGGGATGGGGAGGAGAATCAGAAGAGAATGTAAAACTCAAGGGTTGAGATAAGAACAATTTAATAGGTAAAGCAAAAGCCACGCACGCACGCAAAGCAAAGCAAGGAATTAATTCACCACTTCCCATGGGCAGGCAGGTGCTCAGCCATCCCCAGGGAAGCCGGGCTCCATCATGCGTAAGGGGAAGACAAACGTCATGATGCCAAATGTCCCCCCCCCTTCCTTCTTCTACCCTCAGTTTATATACTCGGCATGATGTCCTGTGGTGTGGAATACCTCTATGGCTAGTTCAGGTCACTTGTCCTGGCTGTGTCCCCTCCCAATTCCCCATGTCCCTCCAGCCCTCTCACTGGCAGGGCCCAAGGAACTAAAATGTCCTTGATTTAGTATAAACATCACCCAGCAACAACTAAAAAACATCAGCACATATCAACACTGCTCTCACATTAGAGCCAAAACACAGCACTGTACTAACTACTAAGAAGAAAATTAACTCTACCCCAGCTGAAACCAGGACAATACCATATGTCTTCCGTATTTCAGTAGAGGATAAAACTATGTTTATCAATTTTTTATTAATTTAGAAATTTTATGGGTTGTGTTCCCTTTGCCTCCACAGTCCACGAAGGAAGTGATGGGTAAATCCCCAACAAGCACAACTTCCAAGTACTGTGTACTTTTGGCAACTAATTAAATAGTCTGAACTTCTTGAGAACTCAGCTTTCTCTGCCTTTTCCCCCTTATTCCACAGCAGCAAGACCTACAACATCAGTGCTAGCCATTATTTCTAGTCCTTTAAACTTTACAAGCTAATGCGTTTCTGAGATTTCACCAGCCCTGATCTTACTAATTGCTCTGAGCAAACACTGCTTGCTCCATGCTGTTCATGACACTTTTAATGCTATGTGAGATTAACGCTTCTTAGCCTTTGCAAGGTTTGTTTTTGTTACTCTCTACTTTCCTGAAGTGTGACATTGTTGAAGGGAAAGCCATAGTAAAGACTTTTTATAGCTGTTGCTGTGCTCTTCTGTAGTCTGGCTTCATGGAAAAGCTGCTCTTTTTTTTTCTGCCTGGAGCAGTATGTACTATAGATGTCTGCTAGGAAAGATTTTAGAAATTATGTCTAAGACAACCAAGTGTTATTTACAAGGCATTTAGAGTCTCGATGGTAACAGATATGTCCATTCTGTAAATGTATAAAGAAATACATAACAAATAAAAAATCTGACTTCCTTAAAATGGACTGAAGGAAATAGTTCTAAGTCCTGGATGCTTTTTGGTGAGTTATGCTTTTTACAAAAAAACCTTTTTACAGTACATAGATGTGAGCCCCAGCCCACCAAAGACAGTGGAGCATCACAGAATGGCTGTCCGTACTTAAAGCCCTACACAACACTATGCTGTTCATAAACTATGTCAGTAATACTGACACTCCCACAGCGACACAGCTAAATTCACCTTTTGCCCAGGAATATAAAAAGATAAGCAACAGGCAGACGACTGGTCTGCAATAATTGATGTTAGCTGAAGACTTCTCCAGTCTGTGGTAATTGCTGTTTTCTTGGCTGCAAACAGCTGATGCTTCTTCTAGCACCCTGCACTAAGGGCAAGCACTGATGTACATCTTTTTATCATTGCTTGTTATGCTGTTCAGGCCAGTAGAATGATCCCAGCTGAAATTCTCCCTCATGCCCTTTTATTCCTTGGCTTCTACAACAGCTCATCTCACTGACATTCTTTTTTCAAGCATTCATTTAGTCCAAGGCAATTTGAAATGAAAACAAAACCAAAAAAAAAAGCAAATACATAGGGTACGTATTATCAACACTTTTTCAAACAACCCAGAGCTTTGGAAGACTCCAGTGACTGCTGATCAAATCTGTCTGGGTCCAGGTTAGACCCACCTTGGTGTCAGCAGGATTAGACAGTGCAGTGCCAGAAGTCTTGCCACTCCGTTATGCACGGTCTTGCATACCCATATGAGCCATGTGCCTGAAGTCTGGTTCCTGTAAGCCTACAGCTTGCTGGCTCCTCCTCTGAAATGGGACATTTGGCTCTCTATTCCAACACAAAACCTAGTAATACTGGCTTGAACGGGCCTGCCCTGAAGTCTTGGATGTTGGAAACTCAGTCTTCCTAGCAGCCCTCCAAGAAATTTCCAGAAACCTGCCTGAGTTTTGACTGCAGCTATCAACATTTTGGATTCTTAATACTTCCGATCAGTTCTAAATACAATTTTCTGGCAGCAGGAACCACAAGTAAATTCGATTTTTTGGTTTTGTAATTAACAAATACTCACTGTTTTATTGGGACACAGCTAAATGTGTACATCCAGGTGCTCATCATCAATGAGCAAGTATGCCTTTGTGACGGTTTTGTTAATGACAGTATCATTAGTGCTCAGAGAAGCCAGCTATCTGTGCAGGTCACTTACTCCAGTCTCAGTCATGGTCCCTGTGCATGCATGTTAAATCAATAATTATGTCTACGTAGCCCTGAAATCCTGTCCTGTTCCTTGTTTTTATCTGTATACCACTTCTAGAATCTGTCTTATTCTTTTCCTTTTGGTGGGGTTTTTTTGGCCTCATAGTTTGCATAGCAGAGATTTAATGTGACTAAACTGTTCAGCTCACAATCTTTCAACTTAAAACTGATCTCTTGTTGGGCAACTGCCATCTAGATGTTCTCTACTTCTTTCTTTGTAGGTTCTGTAATGAAATTTCTTCTTTAAAGAAAAAAAAAAAAAAAAGGAAAAGGCGAACCATTCATTTGCAGCATTCCTCTATCTGGATCCTCTACTTTGGACTCCATGAGTGACAGGGAGCAGTAATAATTCTTTCTTTTATATAAGAAAGCCAGTTATGGGCATATAATGTGCAGTTCTTCAGTTTTTTTAAGAGTTCCTGCTCCACAACTGCAGAAAGAACAGCTGAGTGCATTTTGGCACACTTTGAGAAAGACAGGATCTAAGTGGTTTTGAATCAGTCTTGGAGACCAGACCAGCCGTGTTAGGGGTCTGTACTCTCACTCCAGCTGGGAGGGAAGTGCACGTGTAACCTTTCATTAGCATACCTCAGCAATGAGTGAGCCATTCTTGGTCCTCCTCACTCCTACAAGAAAGCTTAGTGCAAGGTAGGAAAAAAAGACTGAAAGTTTTACTCCAAATATGTTTGTTCTTGCAGAATCAGTAAACAAATGAAATTAACACTGTATATAGGGAAATATTAGAAATATATTGCACTGTTTTAAGATTGCCTTACAACATACTTGTGATCCTTTAGGAGCTTCTCAATACCATGATCTCATTTTCAGATTCATGTCAGAAAAAAGCAGTATTTAATTCATTTGTATGTTTGCTACAAGTGTTGGGCAGAAAAAAAAATCCTTCATAAAGGTTAGTTTTAGATGGTTTTCTAGCTACTTATGTTTCTAAATCACTCTATTTTATGACACTGTTTGGATAGACCACCAAATATGGTGATTTCCTGAACATTGCATCTTACATGTGGATTATGATTCTTTTCAAGTGCAATAATTTCTTGTTACAGATGTAGATTAGAAATAATGTAGAGAATAAAGATACATAAGCACTCATTTAAAATGTTTTTATTGACAGTAAATCTTTCATGTGAAAGATCTATAGGATCATATTTTATCTGTATATATCCTTTCTGCCAGACTACAAGTTGAGGGATTTTTAACTTGATTATAGATAACACATTATAAGATACTAGTCAGGAATATATGTAAGTACTCTTTTCATGTTAACTGACTCTCCACTGATTCACCACTGGGAATCAGTCTGGCACATATGACTTCTAATATTTATGTTGTGCTGCAGCTGTGCACTGAATATCATAACCTTTTAGTAAAATTGGCCCATGTTTTCACATTATATTTATAAGGTAAGTAGCAGGTCAAAGATAGCACATTACAGATTTCTGAAAGAAGTTGCTCTAGACAGAAATTTTTGTACCTGCTAAATGCATAATCAGTGCTACAAATTAGCTATTGCTGTTTTTAGATGTGTGAGCCTCACTTGCAAAAGCTTGTTTTTAATTATCCTGAAGATCTGGCAGATAAATTTTGCCAGATCCCATCCTATTGCTGGTGATTTGCCCTGGATAAGAGAACTTCCTATATTTCTGGATGCTTCTTACTATATGATGGACACTTCCAAATGGTAAGTGATGGTTCTTGTAGTAGAAATCAGGGCAGAAAAAGGGAATAAAGGTTTTGCAACATCTAACAGGCAGGCCCAACTTACACTGCTCTATGAAAAAGCATTGGGGAAGGGAGGGGGCTATTTATTGTAAGATACTGAAAAGATGAACAAAAGTTGAAAGTGTTAGTAAAAATTACAAAAGTGTAATTTTGCCATACCAAGGAACTTCATGTATTGGTGAAAGCTAGAAGCTGGCAATGGCAGAACAATACCTGTACTTTAACAAGGGGGGTGAAGGTGGTATGTGGAGAGGAAGAGTAATCCTTCTAATGCAGAAATTTTTATTTGATACTGTGTAAAGTCTTTAACAGATTTGTGTAGAAAAGTGTGATTACGAGCATGAAGGCAAATGAAAATAGTAAAGTACAGTGTAGTTTTGTCAAAAGTAGATTGTGTGAGACTAATTTAATAATTTTTTTTATATAAGATAACTGATTCTTTTGGCAAGGTTAATGCAGTGGACCTCATCTATCTTAAGTGAGGTGTTTCTTATAGTGTCCTATAGTAAATCATTGTGCAAAAAGGAGATGATGGCCGTTAATATGGGAATGATGAGGGGGGAAGAAACTAAAAGGGAAATTGCAACAGCATATATTTAGGGGAAAATTACCAGCCTGGTGGCTAGAGATTTTCTTTAGGGTATTCAGAATATTCTGCATTGTATGGTGATTTCAGGCTAAATAGATTTCAGACACATGTAGGTGAAATGTATGGATGATGCGTGCCACATTCCTAGCAGCAAAATAAAGGAATGTAGTATCTATAAAAGGGATAGACTTGGGGGTGGGGGGGTGGAGAGGGATGTGTGTCAGGGGCAGGAAATAATCTGTGTTTGCATGATGGTCTTCCTCTCCAGACACTGTAGTCTTGTGCTGAAGATGTTTAATGACCCTCAGCTCTGCCCATTTGCCTTTGCTTATGGGTGACCCTTCAAGAACCACAGCACCTCCCAACTCATTTGTGCCCCCCTCCTAAAACCAGAAGCAGGGATTGACTTGAAATATATCTACCTACTCATACTTGTATGAACTCCACTCACAACAAAAAAATCGCTAAAGTTAGACCCATTCAACCTTTGCTTCTTCTTCAGATATGAAAGTAGTATTTTACATCTGCTTCTCAGCCCCAGATTTACAGAAGTGGGGATACCTGCACTCCTGTCCCCAGTGGTGGGGCAGATGTGGCACTGGGTCACATCTCCCTCACTCAGTCAGCACTTGTGCCAGACACTCTGTTCTGTTTCTTAGGCAGAAATCCTCAACAAATACGCAGCTTAAAAAGAAAAAGCCTTGCTGGAAATCTCAGGGTGAAAAGTGTAGGCATGTGATAGACAAGTGCTACTATTACTGAGGAAAACATATGGGAAGTACAGGATGACCTTGCAGACAAGGAACAAAAATGGGAATTAAATTTCAGAGTAAAAAAATCAGAGTCATGCACTCAGACACTAATAAGACTTTTCAGTATTACTGAAGTGGTCATTAATTGCACTGAAATCGCAAAACCAGAGACTGTAGGTAGAGAACAGCATACGTTTATTCTGTATATGTTTGGGAGGTCCAACTATTTAAATGAAAAGATAGCACAGGTGCAAGACAGAAGGTAATGAATTTGCCATCACTGTGTTTAAACTAGAAATGAAAACATTTCTAACTGTTAGATGGTTACTTTCCCACAGGTAAGTGGAACCATAATAATTTCATGACAGACTTTGAAAGTTGCATGCAAATTAATCTATGCCACAATAACAGTGATCTTTGAGTTGTCTTGTGGTACATGGCAAAAAACAGATCCTTCAACCTAAGTGGCTAAAACAATTTTAGATACCCTACCTTGTTGGCAGAATCTGCATGAAGTTGACATATATAACAGAGAAGATCCTCACACTTTCCGTGTGGCAACTGGAAGCCCTCAGGGTGCTAGGGGGTAGCTAAATCACTCCATGGACATTTTGGTACTTATTTTCCACTACATGGACAAATTTGCTGGTAACCCTAAAGCATTTTCAACCAAAACTTAATCACAGATGATTCGTTTTGAGACGTATTTACTCTATAGATTTTTCTTGTTCCCCATGGCAGCAAAAAATAACTCCTTTCCTTCTCATTTTCTTTTTCTCTTTCTTTTCCTCTCTCCCCTCCCTGTCTACCACACATTTTCCGATACAGTTTTTTTTCCAGGAGGATATGTTTTTCCTCTTTTGCATCAGAATTCAGTCTTGGACAGAGACCATGTATTGGTATTCCTAAGAGTGTTAAAAACCTCTCAGGGCTTCAGCAAGATTTCAGACAAGGAGGAATTTTTTGTCAAATAGAATTGTTTGTTCCCTTTGGATTTTCTCCTTATTTCTTTGAAGCATATTGCTTCACCTACTTTCTGCCTCACATGGGAAATTTATATAGTGGTTTGTTGGTTATTCTGGAGACCTGGGAAAATGGTATTATTTTTTCTCATTTCCCTCACCAGACACATTCTGGTCATTCTTGCTTTGGATCCCTCTAGGTTTTTGTTTGTTGTTGTTGATAATCTAAATATCATGCGAAGAAAAACTTTTGTGTGTAGGAAGCAAGCAAGATGTGCACTCCTAGGCACTTAAGAAAGATGCCTGCAGACCACTGGACTCAGTGCCTAGGCATGCTGTTCTAGTCTGTGTTTCCAGCTGCCTGTAGCATTTCATGAAGCGCACTTCCAGCGCTCTTCTTCCATACTCAGCAGCTGGTTGCACCTTACCACTGAAAAAACAGCTTGATGAAAGGCAGTTAGAATAATGTACAAAGCAATACAGTCCCCCACCATGAAATATGGTCTGAGTTTAATTAGGATTCATGTTCTTTGTGATCCAAATTCCTCATGACTTTTATTACTTGGTAGCATTCATGGTTATATTCACTTCATTATCTTTGTTACCTCTGCTGTTGAGTATTTTTTAATGTGGTAAAACTGCACGATGTTCAGATCACTCCCTAGTCAAATATGCATCCTAGCGATGAGTACAGCTTGACATTTGCAGAGTCCATATGTCCATCCTCCTGGATGATACTCTCAGCATTGATATAAAGGTATTCCTTTCTCTTTTTGACCTTGTCGGTGGATATCTGTACCTGTCTTAGAATCACATAGGCTCTGCTACTGCTGTCGGTGTCAGTCTCTTGGTTTCATATAGTTTCATTCATTGGATCCTGCACTATATCAATACTAATATATACTAGAGAAATTTGCCAAAAGGGTGTAATTCACACAACGCATCCAAAACTTAGGCCCAGAAATGATTAGGCCTGGGAAATCTGTGGAATTTGTGGAGGGAAAGATACAAGACTATACTGCCCAGAGACTGAAACTTCTGTGGCTTTGATTTATCAAAATACCTTCTGCCCCTTTACAATATTAATGCTCAGCTTTCCACATCCAGGAGCTGTGAAGTGGAAATCCAAAGGACATGTCTGCATCTTGTTCTTTCCTGTCCCTCTGTTCCTGCCTTAGTCCCTATGGTTTGGGAACAGAAGGGGTTGTCTCCCACATTCAAGGCAGCCATTTCCCACATAACTGTTACATGACACAGGCACATTTAGTGGCAGTTATGCAAATAGACTGAACACATACAAGATGCAGTGGTCTAAACCACAGCAAAATATGTCACATTGATATAATGGTTCATTTAGACGATGTGCATGCAGTTTCTGAATCAAAACTAAAAATTACAGCATATTTAATGTAAAGTGTAGTTACATATTTTGTCATGAGTGTACGGAGGTTGTGTGAGCTCTATGATTATGTCTCAGTGTGTTACATTTTGGGTTCACTTCCATGCTAGTAGAATATTGGATATATCAATATGATCACCTCCAAGCTGAGTCTAAAACTGATACAGTTTGGTTCTGCTGGTAGAGTTTATGCTCTCGCTCAAGTGTTGTAGGAACTAACGTGGGATGATTGTGACTGTGAAAAACAGCATTGCCAGACACAATAGATATAAGCTGGTTTTACATATGGTCACCTGGCAAGAGGGAAAAATATGATACAGGGTGTTATTTCTTTGACTATTGAATTATTGCTTTTCAATAATCCTACATATGTCAAAACACCAAAGACAGGAAATTTATAAGATCAGATATTTTATTTACACAACAATTGTCTGGAAATTACATTGGAAAGTACACTGGGATATTTGTTGATTTGTGAAAACAGACTGCATAAGATTCCAGTTTGCCTACAGCACCAGAAATGATACTGGGATAACCTTATTTGCCTTTCTGTACCTCTGCTTGGAGAAGAATTGAAAAGACTCAAAAATCAATGGAATATATCAAATTACCATTTTAAAGAAATGTGCAGTTCTCATTCAAGCAAGAATTAAGTAGACCTTGTTAGTCAGGACTATTCATTCCATCCTTTTTCATACCATCATATACGCGATGTATGTTTTTGAGCCCTTTCTGATATCAAGTGAGCAGAATTATATACAATAAGCTTGAATCCTGTTATAACTTTCTTTAATTTCCCTTCCTTAACTTCACTCTTGCAGAAACACATCCTAAGGGGCTGCACCGTCCTAAACCTGTTAAGTTAATTTTGGCTGAAACTGAAGCGTTATGCCAAAAATTTACTTTTTGATCACAGGATCATATCACAGACATCACATTATGATCCTGGAAAGTTTCAATAATAATGGGACATGACACATTCTAAACATCAGTGTAATAACATATTTTACCACTTAGAGTTTCACTGTGTTTTCAGATGTTATCAGGGAATTATTTACTTCAAAAGATTTTTCTGTGAGGGTTATGGTATTGTTCATTCCATAACTTAATACATAGTCCACAGTTTTTAAGGTCACTCTGTGCCACAAGTTCAATTTATGTATCATAAAATGTCTACTTGTTATTTTTCTGAAAAACCAACTTAATAATGGGTAAAGGGAATTTTTGTCATGGAGGCCAGAAGTATGATGTCAGCTAATGTAAACATTTTATTGGTAACCCATTCATTATACAGAGCTCTTCTTAATGACAGAAAAAAATGTGTAAGAAAAAATAATGATTTAGTTATGCAGCACAAGAGAAATAGTTTAGTTTTGACTAGGAACAATGTCACTAGGAAACAAGGAAAACATTTATGAACAATGACTTTCAAACATGCCGGACTGGGGAAAAAAAATGTGATTCTGACTGTGCTTGCAAATACAAAGAGTTGGAAAAAGCTGTAGCTTTCAGTATGACTCACTGTAATGCTTCTGATTTATAGTACTATTGTTGTAGCATTAAACTCATTCTGCTATATATTAAACTGATTTGTACCATTTGCAAAAGCCTGGTATATTCACAAAAAAACCTGATCACAGAAAGCAAATATAAGCCAGATCCTATATGAGTTTCCTAGACCTATTAATTTACTGACTAGGTTTGGAAGCTTTCCTAATTACTACTTAATGTTTTGCAAAAGTCATCAAAACCTCCTATTACATCTGTAGAGTGCATGATTGGACACATTTAATTCTAAGATACAAAGTGAATGTGTAAATACATATTATTGCAACCTACATTTCTGTAAGAGAGTTGAAGGCTGTCAACTTTTTTTTAGTTTTGTGACATTTTTTGGGCTTCCTTTGGTCTCTTTTTTTGTGCTAAGCATGAATTTCAAATTACGTCTATCGTTGGTCTTTGCAGCTGGTTTTATTGAGATTTCAGAATATTATTCATTAGTATTATTCAGATATATTTATGAGCTTGCAAAGATCCAGGATTATTTTTTTTTAAAGCACTTGTGTTAGCATACATATGATGAGCCAAAGACTCACTCGGCCAACTGGCAAATGCCAGAGGAATAAGAATAAAACAAGCATGTAAAAGGAGAACTAGACCAAGTGATTTATGTGTTTGCTGTAACAAAATTCACCTCAGACTCAGACATAGATTAACAAATTTTTGTCAACATGTGCTGTATGATTTCAGGCCTGTTTAAGATCTAAGGTAGTGGGTTTTTTTTTTTCTTTACCGTAATGTTGTGGAAGAAATTATATCTGTTAGAAAACAAATGTGGAATTTAGAGCTGACTATCAATAGAAAAGATAAAATAGAAGACTCCTGTTACATTCTGGCACAGCCTTTACTAGAATGCAAGCTACAGTTTTATCGACAGCTAGGGAATTCACTCAGCTAGGGAAGAAGTGCAAGACAGGAGAAGGGAGATGTTACAGAAGGAGTCTGTAGGTGTGGCTTTATTTAAAGTCAAATCTAAAGAGTTATATGGCTCTCCTTTCATCATTTAGGAAATAGCATTGCAAGCAGGGTTGAGGGTTAAAAGAAATTAGTGTAGCTGTTATACAACCTGTGAACATAAACTCATCAATCCCAGCAGAAGATGGAGTGCTACAAGTCTGAAAATTTGACCGGATATCAAAGATACATCCTGGATATCAAAGCAACTGCACCCTCATGAGCCTTGTAGAGCTCCATTTAGATTGATCCCAAGGCACCCCTGTATAACCCCAAAGAAACCCTCCTACTTTTCAACTTTTGCTGGGTCCTCCCCTTTCCATGGAGGTCAAGAAGGAGCCGTTTGTGGTCATCTGTATGACAGTACCCCAGCACATTAATGTGGCGAAAATTCCCTGCTTTATATTTTAGCATAATGAGCTAATAGGGCTATGCTAACTTATACAAGTTGTGCTTCTGACCATAGACTTGATATAAATATGCCAGTGAGCATAAGGAAAGACATCCATATTTTCCTCAGACACATGTGTGCAGGGAAAAAAATCCTAGTTCACTAACTTCCTTCTAAGCTCTAATCTAGGTTTACAAGTGTGTTTCCTAGTAGAAGGTAAAACCTAGGGCTTGTACCATGAACTTTTCATGAAAATAGTGAAAGGTAGCTCCTGTTGTAGGATTTGTGTCTCTGGTGAATAAAATTTCATCAACTTTTGCTTTTTTTTTTTTTTAACATGTGTTGTTCTTGTAAACTAACACTCAAAGACTGCTTAAGCATATAATACCCTTATGAAATTCTTCAGCATCTGACAAAAAAAAAAAAAAAAAAAAAATTAGTGCTTTTGGAAAAAAGATGTATAATAGACCATTACAAGTGGATTATTTATATCAAGGGGAATTGTTATGCATTCTTCAACGAGCAAACATCCTGGAAGAATGGAATTTGATGGTGAAATAGCATTTGCTTAGCAGTAACACAGGTGTACATTCACAGAGAGAGTTACTTTATGTGATGTAGACAGAAGCATTTGAAGTCCATCTAAATGTCACACAAAGCATTTAAAACCACTTTTTTTTTGGATAGTTGAAAGAAATTTTACTCCTCTCTCAGCTTTGTAATGTAGCTTTTTTGCCCCCTTTCATAATAAGTTAAATTACTCCCAGAAAAGGATTTAAACGCTTGCCAGGTGCTTCTCTACATTTTTCAGTCAACATTCAGTATTTAAGCCATGACTTAAATGGACCACCTCTCCTCCAGTATTATAAATGGTAGTTTAATCTCCATCCTGAATCAACCATAAACCAGAAGCAAAGATTGCCAATGATGTTGAATTGTACAAAATTATGCATGATTTTCTTTCAGGCATTCCATTTCTCATTGATTTAATTAATAATTCTTATTTATTTGGCACAAAAGAGATGTTTTACTGAATCAACCACTTTAAAATGGAAAAAACCCACCCTATATGTATGGAGGAAAATACAGGTATTTGATTGCAATAAATAATTCAGCTATACTGCATGGTATCTATCCTTTGTAGAAACCAGCTAGACCATACTCCTGTAAATCCTAGTGACAGATAGGCACAGGAAAGTGATAAAACATCCTGATTTAAAATAGTCTTAATCAGTTTTGTATTTCAGTTTTGTATACTTGGATTAAGGCAATCTCATTTCTCAAACTTGTTTTACTGACTACCTAGCCAGTTCAGCAGTAAACCTGCATTCTCTACTTTTCTAAATAATTTGACTGTGATATACTTAGGTACATGATAAGCTTTTTTCAAAAAGTTTGGCAGTAGATTCAAACTGAACATTATGAATTTTCAGGTGTTGCCTGTACGAATTGTAACTCTTTAAGGTGAAAAAGGTTTTAAAATTTGTTTTTTTGTGTAGACAGTGGTCTTTATGGACAGAATTCACCCTTTCTTGCTAAGCTGATTCATTCCTCCGAAACATATTCATACCCTTCAAAAATGTATGGATTAATTTGGGACTCATTAGCTGTACAGGTAAAGTACTATGTGACTTTATCTTGAGAAGCTGAAAATGTACGTAGTTATCTATCCTCAGGCCAATACCTGCCACCACTGTTAAATGAATATATGGTAGCCAGTACAGGGTGGAGAAATGTGCCATCAGATGAATATTTCAAATACTGAAGTAATGTATCTTGCTTTTTCAACTGTTGAACAATATTTTTCCTAGGAAATCGGATGGCAAAGTTATAATTTGAACCACAGTTTACAGGGATTTCTTGCGATGTATATTCAGAAAGCAAAGAGAGCCCACGTGTAATTATAGGTTACAGGAATGGAACATTATGAAAATGCACAAAAACAAAAGCAATGGATCTTGTATCATAATAGCACAAACAAACAAGATCAAAGCAACACCATGTTAATTGAAATGACAAGACTTAATTGTCAAAGTCAGAGGTGAGCCACTTTTACCTTGTAATCCTCACTTTTTATCATGCATTTTCAAATCAAATACCTGACTCAGGCCACACAAAGCCAAGCCTTTTCACTAATCTTAGATATAATAATTTTTTATGGTCTATATGTGAGAGGCAGTGCCCTCTGATAGACATGGTTGTACCCTAATTTACATGTTATTCAACATATGCTGAACCCATGTAAATAATATGATCATAGTAAAAATAACTTTAAATACGTAACTGCATATAGGTAAATAACTAATGAAACTACCTGGCTTACGAGAAAGCATTTTTTATTTTTAAGGGGTAGTAGTGTTCAATGAATCCTTATTCTTTCTTTCAACAACTTCTCCTCCATTAAAGACTGTTAAGCCCCAGAAACTGGATCAGTAATGCAGCAGACTCGGTAACAGTAAATGAAGTGCTGTAAGCTTACATCAGACTAATTAGTCTGAGGCATAAAATACAGGGGAAAACTTTTCAGGTTGCTTTGTGAAAGGCAGTTTTCTTAATTAAGCCAACCACTAATTGTTAAATATTTTTCAGGCATTAACAGAGCTACGCTGACTGTAATTAGATTTTGATTTTAGTGGTATTTGCAGGGATTAAAGTCACAATCTGCTGAGGCGCTGGGGTTAGTTAATATTCACTTCACTGCCACAGCTGTCCTCCATTACATTACAAAGGACAGGAAAAGAGACAGCAGAATAGGGTGAAGTAATGAGAAAGCTATTCATTCATTTGAACCAGCTCCATGCTGTACAGTCTTGTACAAATGGATCTGATCTGCATGACACACAGCTAGGCATTAAATCCGATTTAATTTGATACAATAAAGGACAGGCTAAGCTCTAAATGCATTTTTATTTTTATGCTTAAGCACTATGCAATGTATCAAAAAATATAATCGTGATTATCATATGATTCCATTCAAGTGGTATTTCTTGACTTATTAGCTCTACAGGAGTCCAAAAGGACTGTAAACCAATTCCTCCTAAGCCCTTATTTGTCCCATGTGTGTGTGAATGAACCCTTCACATTTCTGGATTGCGAATTTTTGTTCCAAATAGAATATTTACTGGCAAGATCACTATTTTGAAGGTTTAAATTTGGCTTTCTTTTACATGTGAGTTGCATAATGGTGGCATGCAGGTGGAGCAGATAACCAAGGCCCAAGGCATGCCATAGTTGCAACAACAGGGAGACATTGGTCTTGGTGGTTTTTTACATCAGCAGTATTTCACTCACCAGGATGTCCTTTTTTAAAGCTAATTTTGGGCTGGGTTTGGGTTCAAGAGAATTCATCTTGCCAGGAAAAGCCAAAGTCAGCAATTGTGCACATCTGTACAAAACTGTTCCTCTCCATTTCACGAGGCGCCTCATATACTCTTTCTTGTATTAAAACCTTCCTTCTGGCACAGCTTCAGAACCTGCAGTCAATATTGTTGCCCTCAACTTGGCCTTAAAATTGCCAGTATTAGCTTATAGGAATAATCTCTCTCCATTTTAAGAATGTGCCAGACAGTCCTTAATGCTCTGACTGGGTGCCGACTAATCTCCCTTCTTTTCTTGTGGATGTGAGGGGTCTTCCTGGGGAAAGGCTGCAGCACTGGGATACAGAATAGTTATAAGTATGTCCTGATTTCCTTTTGGGAGGTAGAGGTCATGCTAGTTACCATAACACCTTTATACTAGCCATAAAGCCAGTGTCTAGCCACGCTTCAGCCACTCCACGAGAGCAAAGGAAAGCTGTGGATGTCAAAATATTCATCACCTTCATCTTTTTTCTTTCCATTTTCTCCTGCTGGCTGTTCCCCTAATATACCATTTTACTTAATCTTATTTTCCAACACTGTCTTCTTAAAAGTTTCACCTTGCCTACCTACCTCTTGGCATCTACTCATCAATCCGTTTCAGACTGAGTACCTTGGTAAACTCTTAAAATGCAAATGTGCAGATGTATGCTGCTCTTTACTATGGTGCCTACCATAAAATTCATTATTCCAGTTCAAGATTTCTAAGAGAGGGCTTTCTGATAAATACTAGAGAGAACATTATCAAAAGTAATTCGCAAACATTCAAAACTCCTACAGGCTCTTCCAACAATCTTCTTCCAAATGCAATTTCTCAGTCAAACCATACTGAGGGATGGGTTTTCTTTGCTGTTCCCTATAGTCCTAATGAGGCATATTTTCTCTACGAGCTGATTTGTTTTATGCCTGAGTTTATGAAAGAATACAGCATTCATATCATGTGAACATGTTGTGTTAGGACTAGATGTTGTCAGCGATCCTGTTTGTGTGCATTATCACAAAACTCATGTTGTGTTTTGGCTTAGTAGTTGGGGAATTACTGGTGTGAATAAATTTGTGGATGGAGACAATTTTTTGCAGAATCAAGGCCTGGGACTGGATACTGGAATCCACAAATTCCGTAACATTGCCATGCTTTCAAACCAAATGGAAAGTTCAAACAAAATAGTGGAGATTGAAGTCCTTGTTCAAACAAATATTTCTGATAATTATAGCAAGAAGCATGGGAATTTTTCCAAAAAAAACCATGAGACAGGAATGGATTTATGTTTAGGTGTATTATATTTCAAAGTTTTCTCAAGTACAAAGGTCTCTTTTTAAAGACAATCTTTTCACTAGCTATCTAACAAGTCGTATTGAAGAAAAACGAATATTAGGGAATATAATTCGTACCAGAACTATATAACATAGGTAAATGAACAATAAAAATGATAAATTGGGCAATAGAAAAGATTACAGAAATAATGCTTTCACATATTGGGCATTCATTAAATTGACTTTCCAGGGTAATTACTTTAACATTTCTACCTCTGATTCAGTGCAGACTTTTGGATCATTAAACTAGATAGTAAATATAACAGGGTTTCAGGACCTGCTCTTGCAGACATCTTTCATGGAAATTCAAGAGCCATGTCAAAGCATTTGCTTAAAGCTGAGTCTCTTCTCTGGGTCCAAATATTCTGGACTGGAAACTGAATTCACCAAGAACATTTTTCTTATTTTAAAACTTATTTTTATGCAGACTAATAATCTTCACGCTCGTGTACAGACTGAAATAATTTTAAAGAGTATAGTAAAAGTAGTAATGAATTAACATAGAAGTATAATTTACATTTGTAATATTACTTGTATGTATTCTGATAATAGCTTAAGGTTTAAAGTAAAGACTGGTTAAAATAGATAATTCCAAAGCCACTTAGAATTGTTAGTAATTCTGATTGCTGGTGGAGTTGGAATTTGCTGTTAAATACATCTGGTAAATAATTTTTGTTAAAAATTTTCTCTCGAAAATGTTGAAGTTCCTAGCAGTTCTCCTGTACTTACAGCTCCATCTTCCTTAATGCAGCTGCCATCTTTCTTGATTCATCCAACTTAAACTGGAAGTTGTGTACCCTAAGCATTTCAGAGATTTACAGGTGCAAATGTAATTTATAGAAAATATTATTCCAATTGTTAGTATCTGGCAGGCTGAAACAAGAGAATGAATGTAATCTTAAAGTTGCCTTCCCCCCAACCCTCCCTTAAGTGAATATATATATATATAAACTATACATCTCTTGGGGTAAGGCAATTTTTCGTTCGGACAAACACCAAGACATGTCTCATGGGGCATTTTCAGCTGGATTTATCTGTCTAGCAGGCAGGACATTCAGGAAAAGGTTTTCTAAGGACGTGAAATTAGTCTCTATAAACTAACAAAGCAGTGCACATTACATTTTCCCTATTAATGAGGTGTTTCAAAACTTCCTAAACTAAGGATACTGACACTGATATGGCAGTCTGATGCTGCCTCCCAAAAAGATGTATTTTAATACAGTGCTGCTTACCATGGGGTGCCATTGTTTTGTAAAGTGATGAATGCTAAGACAGCAGAGCTCAGGGTGTCATGTCAGATTGCAACACCTCTGTTCTGGGGAATTTAATCTTTAAAATTTAACCAGGGTACACTGGCAGAAAAACCAGTGCCTTTTACTAAGGCTCTGATCCACAAATGTGTTAAACACATGCATTTTTGAAATAAGAGAGATCTGATGATGTCCAAAGGACAGTTGGAAAGCCTAAAGCTGAACAGGTACTTAGATTTTTGTCAGACTGAGACTTCAAGGCCCAGTTATACACTGAAGAGCATATTTATATGGAAATATTGGAGAACTGGATAAAAGAACTGAAGTCTTTCAGTAGTACCATGAAATGTATCATTCTCTTCTTGAAGCCGTGTTACGCTCCTACATAATTCATCTCCCAGTTCAAATCTAAGACTATTCCTACTCAGATCCCTGATCATAAATAAAAAGTTTAGCATATTAATATATGTCTGTAGGGTCAAGTAACCCCTTTTCAATCACTGTAATTAGCAAATGATTCTCTTATTGATTTACTTTTAGAATTGCTTTCTCTTTTCTCCTCCCAATTTCATTAAATCAAAAATACATCCTATCAGAATTGAAAATCTTCAGCACATTTTTTGTTTTCTTCTGTAGCTTAGTCTTTTCCTCTTTTCTTTTAGAAGCTTTTAATTCTGAGTAACTAGATGGATACTGCTCTTTACATCTTCCTGTACCCGAAAGGACTTTTTGGTAGTAATGTAGGGTAAAGAAGTGCTTTTGATCATATAATTTTATATCAGGTGATAAAGTTAGCATGTTTTAACAGGTTACCAGCCCTCAGCTGAAAACTGTCATGGATCACATGAAATATAGTAAGAGAACAAGTGCAAGGATATTTTCCACAACAAAAACAAGGAAAGACAGTGTGCTGATATCACTTTGAATGTGAGGAAGCCATTCATTGCCATTTACTGTTGTCTGAAAGAAGAACATAAGCTGACTCGCTGCAATTCTGTGTTCTTCAATTGTGTTTTCAGGGTCATTTCTCTCATTGGTAGTGCCAGCTTCAGCACTTGCCTAGTCACTTTTTTCTACCCAAAAACCACTTTTGTTCATCAGATACCCCTACAAGAAAGCACGGGTGAGAAAGTACTGTGTTGAAAACGATCTAACGAGGATGTGGAGGAGAAGGAAAGGGTTGTACTGCTCTCAATGGTAACAGCTTAGGGGAAATATCAGTGAGATTACAGCCTCAGCATAGGTAAAAATGAAAAAAAAAATAGCCTATAAATAAGTAATTAATTTTCATATGTCTACTCTATTATTAAAGTTTCAGCCAACATGCTCATCATGGCATACCTGTGTTAAAGAACAGCATTTATAATACAGCCTGCAAAGGAATATTCCCTTTCATAGCACAACAGTCATAGCAGAAAAGTGATTTATTTCCAAAGTCTGCATAGACAAAATAATGGCAACTACGGTAAAAACATATATTTGGATCATATATATTTGCAAGACTTCAGTATAGGGTAAGCAGGGCTTTGTCAGGAGTCCTGTATTTTTTCATGTATAATGATCTCTGCTCACTTAAGCTCCTGTATTACTACAGCAGTGGTCACTGAACCTTCCACACTGAACAAGAAATACGTGAAGCCAGGCTTTGTGCAATGCTTTCACCACCTTAGTCCCATCATTCCATTTTGCTCTCAGTCAAAGGGAACTACTGAGAGAGTAACATATTGTTGTATTCCTCTTTCATGATGTGGGGTTCCATTTCATTTTCAGCTGTTGCACCTCTCCTCACTCCCTTCTGTTAGGTGTCTACTAGGAAAAATATATCAACCTGCCTTTAACTTCAGTGGCTGCTAAAATACAGTTGGGACTTGTAAAATCATGCTGAAAAAATAATTTGTCCTAAATCAAGACCTACTCCCCAAGTCACCACAACCAGACTGGCTGTAATTATGTTGTATTTTATAACAGGTTTCCATACAAAGAAAAAAAGGAAAATTATCTAAAACATTTGCTTGTACATGTAAAATGCATGCTAGTTCATGAACATACTAGTTCAAGTCCCATAATGAAGATAATTCCTCTGGCTGTTCCTCCGTTCAGTGTAAATGGCTAATTTGGCCAAACACGTCATGAGTTATGCAGAGCAGAATGTGTATCGTAACATGATGTTTCATCTTCTCTCATGGTAATACTGATGAACAATGAAGTAGTCAACCATTAAATATATTTTCTTTATTTTGATTGATCCTCCTATCTCATGCATCCAAGCACTATGCAGGTCCCTAATGAGGCAGTCTTCCTAATAAGAATTCCATAAAAATCAGTGGACATATTTCTGGAGGGTTCCAGAAAGAGATCTGCTATGACCAGCTTGAACTCCCAAAAGCCTTAACTGAAGAGGACAGCTTCTCCACCAGGGACCTTCCAAGATGTCCAGCACCTTTTCTCTGAGTAGGGGGGTGTTGTGGTTTAAGCCCAGCTGGCAAATAAGCCCCACGCAGCCCCTCTCCCACTTGTCCCACAGCAGGATGCGGGATAGAATTGGAAGGGTAGAAGTGAGAAAACCCATGGGTTGAAATAAAGACAGTTTAATAGGTAAAGCAAAAGCTGTGCATGCAAGAAGAGCAAAACAAGGAATTCATTCACCTCTTCCCATTGGCAGGCAGGTGCTCAGCCATCCCCAGGGAAGCCGGGCTCCATCATGCCTAATGGTTAGTTGGGGAAGACAAACTCCATTATTCTGAATGTCCACCCCTTTCTTCTTCTTCCTCCAGCTTTATAAGCTGAGCATGATGCCATATGGTATAGAAAACCCCTTTGGGCAGTTGGGGTCAGCTGTCCCAGCTGTGCCCCCTCCCAATTTCTTGTGACCGCCCAACCCACTCACTGGTGGGGTGGGGAGAGGACCAGAAAAGGCCTTGGCTCTGTGTAAGAGCTGCTCAGCAATAACAAAACATCCTTGTATCATCAACACTGATTCCAGCACAAATGTAAAACATAACCCCATCCCAGTACCATGAAGAAAATTAACCCTATCCCAGCAAAAACCAGCACAAAATGGAATTAGAGACTTCCTTTACAGAAACTGCTTCCCTGTGCAGATGAATGGTTTCCATATGTCTTCCATGATATCAGGCTCGCTGCGTGTTTTTCTAGGGTAATTGATGTAGGCAGACAGGGTTTCATTTTTAAATGAAAACAGGAAAGCTTGAAAAAGCTGAAAGTTGAGATGCTGCTTAAGAACAGAAAAACTTGTTTACATCCCACTCCTTACTCCCTCATATCCATGCTTCCACCCCACCTTTGCTCACTTTCTGTGACTCATTTGTCCCCCTGAGAAGTAGGAACCAACTCCTGATCATAGGGCACAAAAATAGTTCTTTGATAAAGATTTAGATGAGCAAAGTTGTATGTATGTAAATCACTGGAAAGCAACATGGGACTATACATATATTTTTCCACAATTAAAAGCTGTTATTTATTGTGTTGCTCCAACAGCAACAACCTAATGAAAAAGGAGAGAACTGTCAAATGCAGTCAGGGTGTGCACAAAGAGAGAAAAGTGAAAGAAAGTCTAATTTACATCAAAGAAATAATTCTCAACTGGTGTACTTGTGTGTTGCTCTGAAGTCCATTGTCACTGAGATATGGCCATTTACCCTATTTTAAAAATTAATTAGGAAACTCAGAAAATTATTTTCTGGAGCATAACACATATTTTCCCCTTTAAAATACTGTGAGGGGAAAAAAATGAGACAGCACACTACTGAATGTGCTTGGTGCAGCATGCTCTGTCTCTCCAAAGTGTAGCATGAGTAATGCAAGGTTACTGCAGTAAGTACACATTTCTTATTGGATATCAGAGAAAATAGGTGTGTAAAATCCATGTAATTTGATAGCACATACATCACCACTGCCCTTGGGAGTACTGAATCATAGAGCTACATATTTAGCACAGTAAAATAATATTTCTCATCTTTTCTCTGAGAAAAATCTATGGAAATGAGTGGGGGATGGGAGAGAATGCTTATAAATCAATCATTAAAACAACAGGCAAACGGTAGAGTTGCTGCAGAGACACAATGTATAACCTTTTTTTTTATTCTACGACATTTTATTTTAAGTGCCCCTCTCCCCCCATTGTTTTTAGTTCCAGTGTTAAATTACAGTAGCACTCTTATGGAAATACATGTGAGATTCACATGAATACCAAGTACATTCATTATGATCAGCACTGAATTCCAAATGAGAATAGCTTCTCTTTTTTTTTTTTTCTTTTTTTTTTTTTCTCTGTGCTAACCTTCAAGGCAAGTCAACACATTTCAAACATCCTAGTCTGATTTTAATTTAGAAAACAATCTTAAATATACCACTGCCAAGTCAGATCGGCTCAGAGCTGTAAGGAATGAAGGCAAGGAGGAGGAGGGGAGGCAGGACTGCCACAGCAAGGAGACACTGCGAAAGAAAGAGAGGTGAAAATGAGAGCTAACATCATCTCCCCCGGGGTCTGTTGTAATCAGCAGACAAATGGTCTATACTCATGGTGTGTATTCATTCTGCAGCAAGAGGCTGCCAACAAGAGCCTGCCTATGTCTGTTTGGAAATACAGTACTAGCCTTCCTCAATTCAAATGCTTTGAAATAAAAAAGAACTGCTGACAAACACTGCTTTGGGCATTTGACACTGCTTTTTGATCTAGTTACTCAGAGAGTGTAAAATGAACAAATTAGGAATCTACTACAAAAGACTCTCAGTCCTAGCTTGCTAAAATGTCAGGGTTTATAACATTAGGGCTGGGTTTTGTGGCTTTTTCCTCTCTTTCTCTTGATTGTTTAAAAACAAAAAAGTCCGTTCCTGGTTTTTTTCATACTGGCAAATGGATGTTTTCTTCAGATTCTGAATCATCATTTTTTAGATGCATGTCCGTGCATGAGAGGAGTGTTGATATCACAAATACCAAATATATTTATCTATTTACCAACTAGATACATTTATGCTTTGTATAGTTCCTATCTCTAGATATGTGCTTTGGATTGTGAAATGTGAAAATTTTCTTTCAAAATCTTTTACAGGGTATTTTGTTTTCCCAGGAGGATTCCATTGTTAATCAACTTCCTCTTTTAGTGGAATAAAAACACCTCTGTGTCAGTGAAATGCCCATAAAGGCTCAACAGTGACTCTGGAGCAGCACAACTGGCTTTTTTTTGTCAAGTACGTTATTTTTCAAATATACTTCTATAGTGATGTATTCTGTACTGGGCACTACCACTACCAAGCTTCTCTGTGAAGTTACCTCACATGCTTTGAAGCACGTTGTGTGTGCTTATGTAAACGTCAAAAAGCTGCTCCTTTGAAACCACATCTCATTTTAGAGAGAGGAAAATTAGGTAGGCTATTAATACAAGAGCCAAAAGCAGACATCATACAATGGCCTCCAAAACTTATAATGAAATTAGATTATTTTTTTTAATTCAATGATCCAGATGGATTCACTGATGGAGCAGCAAACCATTTCTGAGATCGCTAATACTCTAATATATAATTGCAGGATAGCAACTACTTATCCATTACATTCAGCTGTTCTGCCAGCGCTCCTGAGTTTAATTACCAGTCTGCCTTAGAAAATCCCTTTTCCCTCTTTCTGCAACAGCAAAATCAAATTTCAGTCACAGTTTGCATTATAATACCTTATCATGAACCCACAGTTTTGGATGAATGATTATAGTCATAGGTGCCTACTGATGGAAAACATTTACAATGTGCAACTGTTCCCTGATGATTCCAGCTCTGATGGAAGAGAACGTGCAAGTATGGAAGTTCATCCCCATTTCCTGATCTGGCTATGATAAATAGGCAGGCAGAAAACAGTCTGCTTTTCACCTGTGAGTATCCCACTTCTAAGCAGCCTTAAAATCTCACGGCAATGTAACCACAAAGGCACACGGACTTTGCAAAAATATTCCAAGCAAAGGGTCAATGGAGCCAGTGAATAAAAACTGTGTGATTTTAACAAATGAGATCCCGGCTGCATCCCACCTGCTTATTCTTTTGGATAATGTATCCCATGCTCACACATATGAACAACAGAAAGGAAATTGTTCTAGATGGGGTTTTTTTATGTGGTGCATACGTATGAACAGTGCAGAGGAAGGGCAGAGCATGGATTGTAGATCAAAGGAAAACATTATTTCTTTCCCATTTTTTAGTGAATGCTGTGCTGTCAGTAGGTGCTGGATCCGCAGTCTTAGAGGCTGTGTTCCCACTCAGTGAGAGGAGAAGCACAAAGGACACTGTGGAAACAGAAGCTTCCTGGGCCAAAGCTTTCTGCCCCAGATGGCAAGGACTGTGTTTACAGTTGCCATGGCAGGTAGCCTCCACAACTCAGTATTTATTTGCCTCGTCCAGCTGTGGAGTAGGGTACTGATTGCTGAGGTAGAGTACAGCTGCTAAGATCTTTCTCTTCCCTCTATATATATAGCAAATAGATAGGTAGGTAGACAGGTAGACAGAAAGATAGATAGTGCATATGTGTTTACTTTACTACCTGCAGATAGCCCCTAGAAGCTACTACACCAGGCATGGACAACATACAGTCAATATCAGAAGCGACTCATACCTAGGACTTTTCACTTATTATTATTGGTCACCTATACATTTCAGTCCCCCAGAAGCCCTGAAACATGCTGCCAAAGCAGAGAGGCTATACAGGAGAGACAGCAGGTACTGCATCCATAGGTTTCCCTCAAATATCCACATGATTTTAGAAACTCAGACGCAATGGATCTTTGTGTGGATATGCTGTGAAAGTCACTGTTAATAGGACTTCTGAGTTCTCATGATGTGTTTAGTACATCAACAACTTAGGAGGCCTAGCAACTTAGTTTGGATAATAAAATACAATATTTGCTCTGTTAGTTATGTCACTAGAAGCAAATATTTCATGCATTTTCTAGGAATAACATAAATCAGATATAAGAACTGCTATCAGAGAATGATGATGACTTCCAAAGAGTTAGTAACCAGTTACTAACTGAGGGTAAGGCTTGCGATGATCGTCTGCTGCACCCTTTCGTGGTCAGGCCACAAACATGGCCAGAAGCTGGCCAAGTCAGCCTGCAATGTATTCAGTAACACATCTAAACTGCTAGGTTTCTTTATTCAGAAGCATGAAATAGGTGTGAGGGCAAAGCATTAGAAAAGCATGCTGGCTTTATTCAAAGGAAACTGTTTCTGTGGTGTTTGAGACCGCAGGGAAGTTGCTTGTTTCAGGGTCCCACAGAAATTTTCTGCAGGCCATGGAACACAACAGACTAACCACTCCTTCCTTGCATCTTTGCTGTCTAGAGACAACAGTCAGGTGTCTTGGCAGTCCTCACTGGTGTTTAGAATGATTTCCTAATTTGCACCACGGATTGTGCATAGTGCTGTCTGAATACAGCTGTTATTGCTGGATAGAGCATGTACTGCAGTGGCCATGCCACTGTTTTAGTCTCCCACCTCTTCGCAGTCACCTACACGGATAAATTCTGCCATCTTTAAACCTCAGCTGAGAAGGTCTGTTATCAAAATTACGCCCATACTTTCCACATGATATTTAAGTCACAGTCAAGTGCTATCACTGCAGGAAGGATCCCTTTGAGAACTGTCCTGTGAAGTGAAACCTGCAGATGACTTTGACTACAGCTTCTTCCTTGTATTTAAATCATCCTGCTTGCTTCATTTATTCTGAATACATCTCCAGTGCAGATGAGAACAAACTGATGAATAGGTCTGTGAATGCTGAGAGTGCAGAAGGACTGACATTTTAAAGGTAAACATTGAGACTTTTCATCCAGAAGATGCAACTGCTGCTACAGATACTGATATAACTTCTGACAGATGTGTGATGAGTGATATGTAATGTCAGTTCAAGATCAGAGGCTACAGCTTAGTTATAAACAATCCACTGAATGTGAACCATGAGGCTGGACCCAGTTGCCCTGAATCACTTGTTCAGGAAAAATGACCTACTTAAATGCTAGAGATGACGTCAAATACCCTGTCAAATTTCAGGACAATGAATTTGTGGTCAGGTCCTCCCATCTATTATAAGGGCTGTTTTAAATTCAGAATTGCTGCTCCAACAGTTGCTCAATGAATAGTTTGCCAAGCAGGGCTAGTTGGAGAACATTATACTCCAGCCAAGCCCCTGAATTCCTCCCATCTGCAATGAAAGGGATCCTGCAAAGGAATTGTGCAGGTGGTGCAGCTCCTCTGCCAAGCGAAGACAGGTCGCATTTGTGAGTGTGTACAGAGCTCCAGAAACATCACTAGTCAGTGGTTAAAGTGAGGCTCCAGGGGTCCATAGCCCCATGTAAAATCTACTGTAAGACTCATACCCTTCTTTTGCAGATTGGCACCAGCTTGTGTAACCTTGCCTAAGATGCCAGATCAGCTGCTGAATTACTAGAAGCAGTAGGTTGCAAGGAGATTCAGTTTGAAATCAGCCTCTAAATTTTCAAAAACTTTAAAGCTTACTTAAATTTCCATGGCAAAAGGGTCACACTGAAAAAACACGAGAACAGCTCAGTTCCTTGGTACTTCCATTCCAACCGAATCTCACTATGCAGAGGCAAAGAAATATGAAGCAAATTAGAAAGTTAATTTAACTAATGCAAGCAATACAGAAATATTGCACTTTAGTTCACTTCTATACTTCAACAAAGATTCTACTTACACATTTTATACCACATCTTTTTTCCCAGTCCCAATGAATGCATAATTGTATGCCTTTTCTCTGAATTTGTAGGATACAAACACTACACTATACAAAAAACAAGTGAAAATAAATTGTGAAATTGTATATCTTAGGTTGTTGAGATGCAGCTGGGAGGTTGCTTTGACTTTTTAATCTAATAATACTTTTATTTTTTGCCACCCTTATTTTACAGGTATTCAAAATTTTTAGTTTCTATTAAATTTTGTTTAACTCTGCCTGACTTTGTTACTCTATAGTATTTTTGCAAAGTGTGAATCAAAGGTCTAGAAAGATCTAGCTATTATCAACATGAACATAAATTAATAATTAAAGAGGACTACTTGAATACATAGTTTACTCAGTTCATGGGGTGTTTTCTTAACCTTTGACACCAGTGTTTAACATGAAGTATTCGCCTTCCAAAAGAACTATCCACCAGTAAATGTCTGGTTTTAAAATATATGGATTCAAGGGACAGCAGCACTTAAACAGTAAGTAGTATTTTAAATCATTAGCCACAGCACGTTTCAGTGGGAAATTTCTTTTTTATGTTAATATTAGTCATTGCACAGTATTTTCCAGGCTTCTGTGTCTGCTTCCCAAATGTTTGTGTTAAGAACAATAAATCTCTCTGATTCATGAGCAAGATATTCTGATACTTTTCTTTTATAGAAAGTCTTCAATTTATTATTCTCTGTCTTTCTGTGAAGTCTCCTATGAATAAATAACTCCACCACTCAAAAAAACTTGTAGGAAGAGACAGATGTTGCTGTGTCTTTTGGTGTGTTTTTTTTTTTACAAAACCACAAATAATAATAATAATAAACCTTTCAATAATTAGAAGGCAGTATTTTTATTGCTTCAAGGAGTTAAAAAGATTTTAACTTTCCCTTGGGGAGCCCATAGCTGGTGTCTACAAGACTACTCTGATATTTTGATTTATTAATAGAGAATAATTAAGACTTCAGCAGCTGAAAGAAGAAAGCTGTTATCTGGAGGGAGCAATATTTTCAGGTCTGTCTTGTTTTCTTACTATCATTTTTGCTTGCTTACTTGCCTGCTTTTCTTTTGCTTTCTCTATTTTCTTTTTTTTTTTTTTTAATACTCACACCACTGAGTCAAGGTTAGAGAACAGCTGGCACTATCAAGGCTTTTCAGTCTCATTTTGTGACTCTTCCTTACTGCCACTCTTGACACTGATCAGTGCATCAAATGTTTGGTTGTGAAACAGCCATAATGGGTTTTGAACTGTGTGCAGTCATGGGGATTTCTCCAGAGGGCAAAATTAATTCTACACATGAGCCCCTCTCTCTCCCCCCCATTCCCCCTGCCTGTTAGATGCATTCTCAGATTGATTCACCGGAAGAATAATTTAAAAATACACTTGATAAAATTATATATTATTGAAGCATCTCCTATCAGTCATCAAATTAGAGAATACCATAAGTAAATCTTATAACATAAAGAATTAACTCTTTTTAAGTAAAAACAGACTTTAGCATGAAATATAGGTATTTTAAATGGGCTGTTCTTTGTAGGCTCCAGTTTTAGAAGCAGATATTTGTATGCAAATATCAACAGTAGTATGGACCACATGCTTTTCCCATCATATCCCATGAGTTATTCAAATTCACAGTTAAGTGACCAAAGCTAAAAAATTCAGAGTTAAACAATAATTTAAATATCAAACTCAGACTTGGTGATGGGAGGTTATTCTGAACACAATAGAATTACTCACATGTGTAAAACTACTTATGTGTATAGATCTTTTGCAGAATAAGAGGCTTCAGATTGATTGTGAACTACAGCAGTCAGTGATTTTGCAATTTCAGACAATGAGCTGGAGCACTGGAGCACTACTCAGCCAGCTTAAGCTATAGGTACAGTGAGTCAGGCAAGACCAGCAATTGATGAACAGCAGAAGCTTATTTTGCAATATACAGAATCTTATATGTAAAAAAGTATGTCTTTTGCATGCATGGATAGGGAGATCATATAAACAAGTTCCACCAAGGTCAGGGGAAGCATACTAATTCATAAGAATCTGGCTTTCTTATTTGGTAAATCTGAGATTTTCTTGGTTTGTAAGTTAGAGGGCTTTGCCAGACAAAGCCTGCTGAAATGGGATTAGACTGAAGTAGACAGCATTTTCAGATGTATTGTGATTATGAGTGAAAGGCAAACTGTCAATAGGAGAAAGGGGGATCGGGACTAGAAATCAGCCAGACCTTCTGACACCATGTAGATGCAGACGATATAGAGAAAAACCTCAGTTAAGGACTGCCAGTGGAAAGGCAACTCCACCACTTAAACTTTTTGTTTACAGGTAGTGTTCCATTATCAGCTGAAAAAAGTATAAATAAACTAGAAATTGTCCATCGTTTCACAGAGGACATTGTCAACATGAGCACTGACTTATTAAAGCTGCTTGTAAAGAATGTAGGAAGTAGAAAACTACACTTGTAGGTGAGTAAGACTATTGGAAAGGATCATTCCATTAAAAAGTAAAGATTACCTCATCAAAGGAGTGTCAGCCCTACCAGCAGTGGCAAAGCCAAAGTTTTCTTCACAGTTATAATTTTCTTGTGATTTAATATTTTTTTGTTTCTTTACTAATCAGGATGTAGTCATTCCTAGAGGACAATCAGAGCAAGAAGGCAAGATAACATTCTTCCTTTCTCAAAAAGTTTCTTTAATGACAGCTTGACTATACAGTGACATAAATTCTTTATTCTTTTTTTTTATGCATGCTCTTTATAAATACAGCAGAGGTTAGTAGCTCTGGAAAAAAAACTTCCTCACTTCTTCTATACAAGAAAAGTAATTAGTGGACATTTACAATGGAGCTTGAGCATCCCTTCTCTCTGACTTGTAGTGACTGGTCCATGGGTCTGAAAGTCCGTCTTTTCAGCTAAGCATGCACCAGAAGATTGTCAGTTGTGAAGGTGCTTTACCACTTTACTCAAAGGGAACTGGCTCAAGCCGCCAGCTCATTTTAAAGGAGCACAAACCCATCCTCAGATGGTAATGACTCTTGGTTCACTGCTGACTTAGACTTGAATCAAACCAGTGACCCAGAGTGAAAGGCTCCATAAACCCTTAGCAATTCACTGAGCCATTCAGGGCTTCAGGGAGAAGGGGAAGGGAAAAGGAGTCTCAAAAAGGGGCCTAAAATTTACAAAGGATTTACCAGGAGTATACTAAGCTTTATCCTCTCATACACTGGCAGAATTCACTGCTCCAGATTCCACAATCAAGATCTATAGGTACAGAAGTGTAGAATGCAATGATAAATATGAACTTTACAAATAGATATGGATAGAACCAAAATATATTTTTAAAAATTCTTCTTCATTTCATGAGGCAAAGAATTTTTGAAGCAGTGTCACCCATTTGAAGGATTTGAAAGACTGAAATCCTAAACATTTCATGTGAACGGAAACAAACTTTTCAAACATACCTTTATATTTAATTCACCATAATGTGTGGGCTGCCAGATGGACTTTCTCATTTTAGCACTGACGTTTGCCATTCACCTGAAGCAGAATGTGTCTGTGTCTGTGTATGTGTGTGCACCTCTGTGTCTGCGTGTGTGTGCATGCACGCACATGCCCACATATAAATGTACCTACTCTACCACTGGAAATATAATCAGTGGCTTTACTGACCTTGCAAATAATAACCTTTATTATCACTCATTACTATCTACTGGTTTTGCCATTAAAGGAACTACCTTTTTCCTTCTTTTGTTGATTCACTATAATTATTATCAATCCCCTCTTAGGTCCTGATTAATGTCCTTCTTTTATAGAGGTTAATTCTTTTGTTTGTTTCTTGGTTTTCTACATTATCTGCCATTTCAGGTGTTTGTCTATAGTGACAGCACTGTTTTGCTTTTTATCCCACTTTACCCTACCAGAGCATTTTGTATTCTTTTAACAGAACTTTTCAGAATTTCATTTAGGGAGCAAACACCGGTTAGAAAACTTAGACTTTGAAATTTGATATTATTTTTAATTCCTGGTTTGTTGTTTGTTTGGTTTGTGGGGTTTTTTTTATTTATTTATTTTTCATTTATGGCACTGCACTGATCAACGTAGGGTTGACGCTATTGACAGTTAGTGTCTTTCTCTGATTTGTCCCTCTGTATTGAAAATTAATACTCCAAATTTTGGGATTTCAAAACCTTGGACTAGACTACCAAGATAATTGCTAAACTAATCAAACTTGCCGGGCTCTGTGAATATACAGCTGTATTTCAGTTTTAGGGGAAGAAAATTAATACAGCAATCCAAAAGATATATACACAAAGGATGTCTTTCACTGGCCATTAAGGTCTAACAGGTTTAAAGTTCCATGTTGTCAATAGTAATCTTCAGTAGCAGTTATTGGTTTATATCTGAGGTAACAAAGAAAACCAAATAATTCGCTTGGTATTTATTCTAGTAAAAGTTAACTATTGACCTCCCTACCTACCTATTATATAGACTACTATTAACCTTGTCTGCAGGAGGGTGGTGATTTTAAGTTATGATTGTTAATGGCCTTTGAATGCAGCAGTCTCAGACTACTTACTCCCCAGTGCACCACATGGCTCAGACTTTTCCAGATGGGAAAATGATAAGAAGGTGAAGAAGATAGCAGGTCATTCTTGAGGCAGCCTTGAGAAAATTGCTGCAAAATGAATCATGCAGGTCTGCAGTGTTTTACCCAGCATTTTTCTGTTTTAATTCATCAAGCCAAATCTTGTTGACATGAAAGTGAATGAAACGACTGTGCAGTATGCTCTAAGAAGCTGGTTCAAAGGCTTTGTGCATCAGCTCAGCTGTAAATAAAACAGAGGATCCGGGAAATACTCTGCATACTGGTGATCTCTATAACATTTTATATTCATCTGCCACATGCTCATATCCTGTCATTAGTTTCAGCTGTAAAATAAATAAAAAATAAGGTCCTTGAAATTTACCAACAGGTTTTTTTACGCCTATTATCAATTCATTTAAACTGATATTAGTGATATTTCCTTGCCTGACTGTGTAGGCCTATATTTACTTGTCTATATAATGAACAAGTCAATTATATACGCACAAGGTATCTTTGTAATGTGGAGGAGTGCATTTAAATAAACACAGCATTACTGTTAGGAGATTTATACCACAGTCCAAATCTCTGAACCAAGGAGGAAAAAAACCGGAAAGATAGTTTTGCTTATACTGATCCAGCCTTGTAAATCTCTGAATACTGGCAGCCCAAGCTATATGTTGTCTTTATGCAGGTAAAATATGTTTAGGAATCATGAGAGTTAACAATATGCATTTACAGTTGCTCTGTTTTGTTTTCTGTATTTAAGTCTTCCAAAGTTCAGGGTTTCAAATTTTGTGGCTATGATAGCTAGAAACTTACTATTTATTGCAATCAATCTTGCTGTTTATTGTAATACTGCTTCACAGCTCCCAACCCTGTAATTATGAGAACCACACTAAATGCTGCATGACTCAGAATAGAACCACTGGAGAAGAGCAATAACATACATCTCCGAACAATTTCCTCAGGGTGGGAAAAGCATTTACTCTTCTACCTCCTTTTCCTGCCTTCTCACCCTATTGATCGTTGTGTTTTGAAGGATGATACAAAACCAGGAGGAGCGGCTGATACACCAGCAGGTTGCACTTCTATTCCATGAGACCTGGACAGGAGAGCTGGGGCAGAGGGACCTCATGGAGTTCAGCATAGGCAAGTGCAGGGTCCTGCCCCTGGGGAGGGACAGCCCCAGGCACCAGCACAGGCTGGGGTGACCTGCTGGAAGGCAGCTCTGTGGAGAAGGACCTGGGAGTGCTGGTGGGCAGCAAGGTGCCCATGGGCCAGCAGTGTGCCCTGGTGGCCAGGAAGGCCAATGGGATCCTGGAGGGCATTAGGAGGACCATGGCCAGCTGGTCGAGGGAGGTGATCCTCCCCTTCTACTCTGCCCTGGTGAGGCTGCATCTGAAGTGTTGTGTCCAGTTCTGGGCTCCCCAGTTCGAGAGAGACAGGGAAGTTAAGAGAACTGGGCTTGTTAATCCTGGAGAGAGAAGACCAAGAGGGGACCTTATCAATACCTACAAATACCTTAAGCTTGAGTGTCAAGGGGATGGGGCCAGGCTCTTTTGAGTAGTGTCCAGTGACAGGACAAGGGGCAGTGGGCACAAACTGAAATACAAGATGTTCCTTCTGACTGTGAGGAAAGACTACCTGGAGAGTGACAGACCACTGGAAGAGTCTCCTCTGGAGACATTCAAAATGTCTGGACGCAATTCTGTGCAACCTGCCTTAGCAGGGATTGGACTAGGTGATCTCCAGAGGTCCCTTCCAACCCTGACCATTCTGTGATTCTGTGAACCAAGGAAGCACTGAGGGAGAGGGAGAGACGCAGAGCACAGGCCCTTGGTGTGTAGGTTATGCTGACATTAATGGTAGTGTTTGATGCAGGAGAGTCATGACAGTGGCTTTAGGGAGGACTCCACTGTATCATACAAAGGTTGGTGAGATAACCGATGCTTTACTTTATCTAATATACAGCATGAGTATAGCTAGCTTTGAACAGTGTTGACATAAACTAGACTGCACAACTTGGCATGAGGATCTGCACTGCTCCTGCTTGGCCAAGGCAGGGCAGAAGCAGTGTCTTAAAACCTAGGTCGGTAGATTTGCCGTAGAGAGGAACTGCTTAGGAGGTAGCTAATACTAATTTTGACATTATTTCCAATTTTCATGACTTGCTCAAAAAGACAACTATTAAGCAGTTTATGAGCTTTTATGCAAACCATTAAATACATTTTTTGTCAAATTCTAGTACATATGTTTTATATTCAAAAAATGACTGGAATTTTAGTGATATAGGCAAGACAATTATAGAAAAACTGCACTCCTGAAAACTTGTTCTAAATGCTTTATCACATCCTAGTTACTAATATATGACAAAATCCTTTTGCTCTTAGTGCTGTCACATTTGTGTGAGATGAAGGTTGTTGTCTCACCCACACAGACGATAGGATGACACTTTAATTGGAAAGTGACATTGTTGGGAACATTTATGAATAATTTAGTATGTCCTCCCCACTCATCTTTTTATATGTTCTCCAAGTCATTATTTTATTTATTATTTATTAAGAACTGACATTGTGCTGAGAGCTGTACAGAATAAAGGAGAACACAAAGTCCTTGCCCTTGTGGATCTTACACAGCAAGAAACACAGAAAGCTCTTTTCCATCCTGCTCATAAGATAGTAAACACATTCTGGCTATGTTCCAGACTTTTTCCTCTCTTGGAGTTTGCCTTTGCTGACAAATATAACAATAACATTAATAATAAACATATCTCAGCATGAATGTTCTGTTAAGCTCGGCTGTTTTTAAGGCGCTTCTTACCCTCTGAGACCTTCATGTCCTGTTCTAGTTTCCTTTTCCTCACAGAAATACACAGACTTTCTTCTCTTGTTGAACTGAATTTAACAGAACTTGCTGGGGTTGACATCAGAGCATATCAACAGAAAGACTTCCATCTTTACAGGGAGCAGAAACTTGCTACCCTTTCACGAAACAACAGTATTCCTTAATTATTTGCTTACTTTTCTCTCTCTCTCTCTTTTTTTTTAATTTCCATTCATTTGTACATGTATATCAAATTGCTTACAACAGGTTGGATTAGAGGGCTTTACCTTTATCTTTGGAGAACTCTGTCACCGCAGACCCTTGTCCTCTATGCAGGTCTGTAACACAAATGTACAAAGAAGCAATATAGATTCTTTGGGTGGTTTGTTCATACAGTCCCTTACTGATGCAGGGTTGACTTGCTGATTTTTATTAATCTAGAAACAACTCTTATCCTATTACATCTATTACCTGTATTAGCTTGCTGGACATGAAACACAGGACCAACTTTTGTTGCCAAAATATGGAAAGAATCCTGTTTAGAATAATGTGTTTAGGATTAAGTAATTGCTACAGGCTGACAAGAGGCTTTTAATTCCTTTATCATTTTCTACTGAAAAACTTAATACATTTTGCCTTTCATGATGTCTGCTTTTTAAGTATGTGATTTTTATCAGTTCACATTCAGAAAGTTTCTGATCACTCACAGAATATATTGAAGATTTACTCATAGTGTATGTCTTGGTGTAACACTTGCACATCCCTATAAGACATTTACATTTAGAGCAGCTGATGCCTAAGGAAAAACATTCCATTAGAGACAACTACGCTCATGTGCTCTGTCCGCATGCTGCATTTTTGTCCTGCAGCCATTACATTTGTGGCTTTTTCCCCGCTGGAAATCAACCTCGCCTAGGATATCACAGTATTTCCTACAGTAATTTTGATGTTGTGTACATGGAGTTTGTAGAGGACTGAATGAGAATTTAAGCTGAATCACCGAGCCATTCAAATTAGATTTAGTTTTAAGAGGAAAATAAATCTGAGGTAGGCACAGCAATGCGTTGAACACTGACAACTGATTTTTTTGAAGCTCCCATTTTGAAAGAGAACAAGCTATTGTCAACAATTTTCACCCCAAATCTGGCATGGCACAAGTGTTAACATTTAATGGGAAGCCAAATTACAATTGCAATTTTTACATAACACCCACTACATTCTCCAACAGCAATAGATCAGGATTGGATAGTAAGAGACAACATGCTGGAAAAGGGGAAATTTGCAGGGCCCAGTGCAGTCAGCAGTCTCAGTGCAGTGAGAACAAGATGAATGTGCATGAAGCCTAATTATCTGAGAGTGAAAGGTCATCAAAATCAATTTGCAGCATGACGTACAAAGGTCATTATCAGATGCAAATTTTCTATGCCCATTTAAAACACAATAAAAAATAAAGTGGTTGCTTTAATAACTATGATTAGTAAAGAAAAAAGGCATGTCATTGAGCCATCTGTTTAAACATTTGTGCTACCTCAGTTTTTATTCAAAATATTGCAAATAATGGGAAGTGGGTTTTTGGAAGGCAGTGTTCCTGAAACAGAATCCATTCATTTTCAGGATCTATAACGCTGACAGAATAGAAAGCACCTGTCTGAAATTACAGTCCTTCAAAATCAATAGTGTAATATTTGTAATTTGTTTCTTTATTATTACAGACTACGTCATTATTATTTTTATTTTCAGTTTATGGAATGAGGTAGATGAGTATCAGTCATTTTCTTACCTGTGTTAAATTTCTTACTTAGGGGTACAAATTGCCTGTTTTGTTTTGCCTGTTTTGTTATGTCTCAATGGCAAAACAACCCTTGTGCAAGTATACACAGATCTGTAGAGCCAGCAAAGACACTACAACAGCAACACCTAAACTAAAAGCATACGCAGAAATCTAGTTGCACTGGTTCTGAAGGTAAATATAACCCATAGTACAATACAAAAAAATGAGCTGATCTGTCAGAAGAGGATGGCTACCAGAGGGTTTTTTGTATGAAGCTTTTTGTCAGTTAGGACACCAGAGGTAAGAAGCCCATACAGAGAGCTGTCATCCAACAGGAACTAGTTGCTAGTCTGAGCATAATCACTCAAAAGGTGAAAATTGTGCATTAATTCCCTTTTGTGTTTGCTTCCCTCTTTTCCTGATACACGGACTCTCCTTTCTCAATCCCCTATAAAGGAAAAACATGAGGTAAACAAAAGACCCAGCTGGATATGTGGTGGAGAGTGGCCAGTGTCCACTAATTAGATACATTTATACAGAGAGAAATTTCTTCACCTTTCCCACTTTGTCTGCATTGTGTTTTCCATGGCATTAGAGGATCATGTGAAAGGGAAGAAAATAAATTTCCTGCCCACACAGGCAGCAAGTCTGCAAGTGCTGTTCTGCCTGCAGCCCTTCGGCACGGGCCCTCCTCATGCAGACTGTGCAGCAGCTGCGTGCAGAGCCCACAGCAAGATCAAGATCATGTCACGCTCTGTACCTCTTCAGGAGCTTTGTAGACGTAATCTCGAATTTCATGATACCTTATGTGATTTCTGTGTCACTGAGGAATGGCAGCAAAATAGATACCAATAAATGTGTTTCTTTCCCGCATAATATGCAGCCTCTGAAGCCATAATGTTATTCAATATTAATATGTTAATAACTGTAGACATCACACTTTAAAGCACAAACAAAAGAAGCTCTTTCTGCCTGTATTCCTATTTTCTTTACTCCTATGGCTCTTCACTCAATAGTTTGTTGTGTTTTTTTCAATATTCAGTTCAAAACTTGACACCCTAATAAAGATGCTGCAGTCATTTCATTAACATCTTTCTCCTTCTACAAATTAAAAAGGACCAAATTGTGCTTTACGTTCTTTCAAAGACATTTTTGTGTGTGAGGTGACCACCGTAGGGTATTTCCCTTTGTGCCAGTTATGGAAATCTTCCTGCCAAGGAAATGAGATTCACTATTGCTAATGGGAAGATAAAAATACTCAGTATTTATTTTACAATTTGCTAATAATGAAGCAGACTGAGAGAATGATTGGTTGAATGCATTTGGAATAATAATAAAGGGCAGGGCAGATGCTGAATGATATTTTTCATGTTTCTTCTTTTAATTGATGTTTGTTTCTCATGTCCTTTGTGTGCATTTCCTGAATTAGTGTAGCATTCTCTGAGGGTAAATCAGCCTAATTTTCCCCTGCTGACAGCTGCATCCTTGATGATACTCAAGGAATAGTTCCAGCCTTGAAACTTGGTGCCCAGGAAAAGGCTGCACCAGGCTTGACTGGTTCTAGATCTCAGCCAGAGGCCAATTGCTCTGCCTCTACAACCAAGCCAGCTGTGGCAGGCTGTAGCTCCAGTCCACACAAAGTCTGCAGGTGCTGTGCCAGACCCGACATCAGGCTGCTGAGAACCCAACGCCTTCTCATAAAACAATTCTGCTTTGGCATCAGAGCTCACATCCCCTAACTGGCTTTGAGTACTAGGTTGCTGGCAACAAACTCTGCTGATGCTAGATGCAGGTAGCGGTGGAACCACTCTAATGGACTTGAATTAGGGTCTCAGTGACAAACAGACAGCCAGACTGGGGGGAAAAAAGTTGGCTGAGTGAAATCAATGAGAGCAAATGAGCTGTGATCTCACCCCACTATGCCATGAAAAGTAAGTCTTCATTTTGATTGAAGTGTATTAGAAAACAACTTTAAACTGCAACATTAATTTTTACATCACAGTACATTAAAGCTCTGTGGACTTTTTTTTTTTTTTTTTTTTACAGGTACTAGCTGTACCTGTTATTAATGCATAATTATGAGTAACAGTACCTGTAACAAATGAGTATCATTTCAGGTACTAACAGCATATCTGATTTCCCTTCTCATAGAAATCAAGGGGAGTTTTGCCTCTTCAGTTATTAAAAACACAATGGTATAACTTGGGTGATTTGAGTGCCTCAGTTACAGACACAGAAGTAAGCAATGGCCTAACTTCAGTGCTCCACCACTGGACCGAGTCTCCCCTCCACAGCTCACTCCTGCGGCAGCTGCTGATATACACATCCAGGTCCTGCTGACTGATTAGCACCCATCTCCTGCAAAGACACCTTTCTCAAGGGCATTTGGAAAAATTTGACCTGTAAGACAGCTGACTAGAGCTTTCCCTGCCAAGGCAGGCTATACAGATGTAGTTTGGGTGCAAACAGGCTGATTATTTACTTCTTTAAAGGATACCATATGCTTACACTGTGAAGAGGCTCTAACTCCCCATGTTGTGTGAATTTTTTTATTGGCAGTGTGCTTGGGCTTCACTTGATCCCACAATACAGTTCCAAAAAGCTTTTTGGGGGGAAGGTGTATGTGCAATCCTGTGTGCTTTCCTCCTTCTATGCCTTGACACCTACCGAGGACTTTGGCACCAGGGAAATAATGCTTTACATTCAAGCACTATATTGCACATTTTATAAATAAAACATGAATTTGGTTAGCTCAGCAGCAACATATACTGTGTAGCAGAATTTATTTTTTTCCTCCCCACCTCAAATACATGATATTTTCTTCAGGATTTGCAATCTTGATAGCAGTCAGCTTGCAGAGAATTTGGCCTTACCCACATTTCACTGCCGTATTTCTCTTCATGCTCTAATCATGTAAATATTTTATAAGTAATTAAATATTGCTTCTGCAAAATTATGATCACAAAAGGAAGTGCTTGTAAATAAACGTTTCATTTCAACCACTAATTCTTAAAATGGAGTTGAGAGTGATCATAGGTAATCCACAGAGCCAAAATGGAATCAGAAAGATCTTCATGATTGCAGCACTGCAGACAAGCCACAAGAACAACAAGTGTATTTGATGGACAGGTGTAGCCTTCCATGTCACATGAAACTGAAGGTTTTAAATTACATTAATGAGACTACCTGGGTGTGGAACTCACTATTAGGAATTCGTTCGTTGTTTAACTTTTAATTATTTTTACTAGCATCTGCCTCTCTGTAAGGCAAGATCAGTGAGGTGCTAAGGGGGTTTTGGGAGACGTTACAGACTGATCTCTGCACTTGGTATAGAGTTTTCATTGCCATGATGGCCAGGCGTCAAGGGGTAAAAATTCAAGAGCAAAAGGCATTAGTAATTTGCTATTGAGCTTACATGAAACACTACAGTTCCTTAAAAATACACACACAGTGAAGCATTTAACACCAGGAAATGCAGATGATCACCTTTATGGAAATGACAACAGTCAGTGCTTGGTTAATTTTAATTTGCTGCCGCTTGGGCATGAACATAACAATTCAGTCTTTAATGACAAGATTAAATGGGATTTCTTGCTAAATATTATGTAATATCCTAATATTTAACTCCCATGGGATAGCCTGGACTCTGATCTCCCATTTTCCCCTTTGTGTCTAGTTTTAAAGATTTCCCTTGCTTCATAGAAAAGAAATTCTGAGTCTAATGAATTTGTTTTTTAACAGCATTTGCTAATATTGTGTTTCTTTTCATTTTTTATCCGGTGACCAGAAGCTCTATGTTGTTCATGCCTGTGATACAAAGTTTGATTTTGCATAGATCCTGTAAGGTTTACCACTAGTTCTGACAAAAACAAAGCATTCTGTAAAAATTATCTCTGAGACTGTATGTTTGCCTTCCTATTTCAGAGAAATTAGCATTGCTGGTGTCCTTGCAGTAGAAGGACTTAAGTGAAGGTTAATTTGGCTGGCTCACTGCCTTTCAACTAAGGTCACCGTGTTACTTCCTGTATCCTGTTTTCTGGTCCAATTCAAGCTTCCCATCAATTGTTGACATGGAGTTTGTTGATGAACATGCCCTAAGAGGACCATAAACCAATTTGTGGAGCAAATTAGGTGGTTATGAAAGCAATGACATACCCAGTGATTTTCCACTCTCTGTCTTGTGTATGTATCTTAATTTCCAGATAGCTGCATCACAAAATGAAAAGCCTTAATAGCCTTCTTGTTCTTTGTGTTCCCCTTCCCCCTTCTGTTAGGTTTCAGTGGACTAGTTCAATAAAAGGAAAAAGGAACACTATACACTAGAAAACAGTTATTCAGGTACAATAATTTGTACTTTATGTCATATTATAATGGTGAGTGTAAATTTTCCTTTGAACCATGTTTTATTAACATTTTTTTTCCACAGAGTTACATCAAAAGACTCTATAAATAAGTGATGTGCTCAGCCTGCCAGCTCTTACATGCATACCAATTACCTCTATTGGTTTCAGGACACGTAGTCAGTACTTTAAACAACCCAGATAATATTGCAAACTGAAATATTCAACATCTCCATCTTGGTATCCTGTCACCATGCAGAGAATGATTATAATTGGTAATCAGTTTCACTGCTGGTAAGTTGAGTGGCATGATGCATTTTATATCCATGCTTATGTCAAACTCAATTAACATTCTAAGACAGTGTATTTCAAAGACACAGACCTAATCTGAGGGAACAACGCAATTATTTTTTTGATGTTCAGAATTCTCAGTTCCATGAAGAATTTGAAGCTCAAATACATTTATTAATACTGTAACACTTGCCAGTTTTGCTTGCTACAGGAAAACATATATCTTCTATCTCAAATTCCTGTCATGAGTGGAGCATGCCAATGACATGAGAAACTGCAGCAAAATCAGAAATACAAAATGACCAAGATATTTATTTTTGATTACACACTGTTTAATCAAGGTATGATATGCATTATGATACTGCAATGAGAAAAGGGGCTTAATTCTTTTTTTTAAAAAATACTGATCTATTGAGGCCAATTTTCATTGATTTATTTATTTATTAGTGAAAAGCATCACAGTGCTTTGTCACATTCCCCATAAAGAAACCAGTAAATAAAATCATAAAGAGAAGGTTTATATAGAATATAGGTTACCTTTGGGGGGGGGAAAATTAGGAAGTTGAAGAAGGGCAAATAAAAGCTGCAACGTTGTGGAACTCACCATCACTGACAGAACTTGCCATCGCGCCTAGACCTCTCTTATGGGTTGTGCATTACTGCAATCATCTCTAGTATCAGTTTGTAATAATGTAGCAGGCTTCCTAGCACAGAATGGAAGGAAGAAAATACACACAAAACCCATCCTTTTTAAAAAAACAGACAGAACCCCCAACTCTGGCTGATAGACTTTACACAACTTGTCTAGAATAACCTTGTTCCACCCATAGCTGGTTTGTTGTATCATCACACAGCTGGTCACAACTTGTTGATCCACCTATCTAGATGGACGCGACAGCATTTTGCTGATGTCTTCTCCACATGGGCTCTTTTGTATGTAGTAGCTGCACAGCCTTTATCACATAGGTATTCCATCGAGTGACCTATGCTCTAAAGTTACAGAATCACACAATAGTTGAAGTTGGAAGGGACCTTTCCAGGTCATTTGGTCGAACCCTTCTGCTCAAGCAGAGTCAGCCAGAGCAAGTTGCCGAGGACCGTGTCAGACATCTTTTAAATATCTCCAAATAAGTTGTAGGAAGGAGAAACACCAAAACAAGCTGTTGTTTTGCTCTTCCTTCTTACAGCAAGTTTGTGGAGGGTTTGGGGGGGCAGGGTGGGAAATACTGGGAAAACATGAAAACATAACTGATCTGCTAAAAGGATGATTCACAGTTCTGCAGCTCAGGAAATAACTGAAAATATGATAACGTGTACTTATTCTTTTGAGATGGAAACACAACTTACTTGGTGGCAGTGAGGTTGGTTGAAGTTAAAATAAATGTAAACATATTTTTCTTGAAGTATTTAAATCTCTTGAGTCTGCAAAACTGGCCCAGAAATCTTGAAGGAGCAAAGCTATCTGAGAGTTCTAGCATAGTGAAACCTTTGTAAGGATTTTTTTATTATTATTTTTTATTTTTTTACATCTATATTGTACTGTTAATTCACCACAAAACTTCAGGGTAAAAGTCCTTTACCAGCTTGTGGAACAATCAAAAAGTTCCTAGTAGCTTTTACTAGCAGACTCAGACTGAGTTATCTCAATTGACTTTTCTGATCTTAAAAACATGAAAAAATTGTCAATGAAGTAACTGACCTCAGCTGTAAGTTGTATGAGCAGGACCATATAAAATAGAGTGCAGTGAAATCCTTCCACTGATCAGAATCCTCAAAACTTGACTATTCCTGTCTTTTGATCTTCCAAAATGGAGAGGTGCAATAGAGCATGTTCTAACGAAACCTGACCAAAGACTGACATGACTAGTTTCTGTGTCACAATGTCTGGTCCACTGTGATTTTTATGAACTGTTGAGCTGAAATTTAGAAAGAACACTCTCTTTTCTTCCTGGAAGAAATGGAAAGGTGTTTTGCTGTTCCATATTATCAAGAAGGATGGAGCAGTATGTCAAAAATTCATATCTTTACATCTTGAGGGCAAGACCTTATTCTTACTTTCTGGTAAGACAGACATTCTTTTCATCACTCTCTCCCTCCCTCCACAGGTCCAGCTTAAAGGTTATGCTCTTCTATTTAGTTCTACTAATACCTGTGAGCTGGTGCAAACCTTTCCTGAACAGAGTACAGATTATAATTTTTATGATGATATACCGTTGTCTATCCTGCTCTTGACCATTGAAGCCTAAATAAAGCCTTGAAATTACCTGATGAATTCATCAGAATAATCCTGTGTTTATTGGAAGATATTGTGAGAAGTTATTGATATAAAGATATTTCATCAGTCTCTGGGCACCAGCGTTGACTCTGATTTGGACATATTGATTTTTCTTACACCATTTGCTAGAATGATTCCTTTGAGAGTATCAGCATTTGGTAACAGGACAGAAAACAAGTATCTAAGTCAATTGCTATCACTCATGTTTCTCTACCTCAATAGACAATTTCAATATGATATTAATTATTTTTGACATTTAAATGAAATATTCCATTAATATTAACACTTTAGCATTCTTAGGAAGAAGCTTTATACCCTTTTCTGTATTCAAAATATATTTTACATGAACAGCCTGGCTGCAAACTATGGGGAATAATGTTTGTACTATACCATTGCAAAGAATTTTTCTCACTGTTACCTTAGCTATTCCTGAGAGGGGCTAATAACCCTGATGTCACATCTGACCACTCTGTTTCCTTGAAAAGCAATATATTCAACATGACAAGAGCACTTCTTTAAGCATTGCCATTTCCACAGACCACATTTCTATTTATCCCAAGACTAACTTGCAACAGCACTGCATGGTATTTTGGCTACAGGGCTGATTAATGTAACACATTCTTAGAAGGACTCCAGGCAGTGTAGCTCCATTCCTCAACACTTGTTTAGTATGTACAGTGTATTTGCTCAGTGGCAGAAGCTACTGTGTTTGAATATTGTCACAGGTTATATTGAATTTAAAAATTTTGAGGATTTTTTTTTTTAACTTTGTAAACTTCTGAGAATATCTGAAGAGTTATTTCTCCCTCTTGGTATGACCTTCATAGCCTCTTGGTATGAACAGAATGTGTGATGTATGTTGTTCTGCAATACACATCTGTAATTGCTGTGTGCTAATGGTTTGGCATATTTACTTTAACACAGGAAGCTGAATCTGATGTACTATGTGAATACTATGATTCTGTGAATAGCATTATTAAAAGGCATGTTTGGAAAATAAATATGTGAAGCAAGATCTTACAATCTGGCAAAATTGTTATTGCTATAATGTTAATTGTGAAAACAGTAAATCATAACAACCTATACAATATCTACTGCACTGATGTCCAGTCAGCTATTATTTAAAATCTCCTGCACTGCTTTTTAAGTTGCAGATGTATTTACATTCTGTGATCACTGGGAATAATATGGAAGATTTTGTCTTTACCAGCAATTCCTTTCTTTAGCCCTTTCTCACTTTATTTTATTTCTCTTCAAACATCAAAATAGGACAATTTGTATTTAATTCACATTTATTTCACAGTTTATTTCCTAGATTATACATTATATCATATAATGACCTAAGATAACAAAAAGGATTACATGAAATTTAAAAAAAACAGTAGTGATTATAAAATAATTATGGTGCTGAAACATTTCTGGCATCATACAATTTTGTTCATAAATTGAGCTTCCCTCTTTCTTAAAAAACAACCTTTGAGGATCTATGTCCTCATCTATCAGCCTCATCTTTCATTTCCTTTTTGGTTTTATCATGGTCTGGATTCATAGAAAATATAGGAAATAATAGTCCAAATTAAAACAAAGGCAGAGAAGGCATCCTGGTAATATCTGTGGACCTTTTATACTGAAATGATTTATTATTTATGTGACTATTTCAGATTTTTAAAATTACAAGAACTGATCTATTATTTGAGTATTCTTGCATCTGCATTTCAAAAAGGCATGCCACAGTCCTGACCTCCTTTGCAAGCACACTGTGCATATACTTGTGTAGTAGACATTTCTGGTAAAATATTTGTAGAAAGCTTATTCAATCTGAAAATCTTTGTGAAAATGATTTCTTTTTTGCATGTATTTCAGAAGGTATTTTGTCAGAAATACCCAACCAAAGAATAGAAATGTTATATTATTTCTGAGATCAGTCTTAATGAAATCAATCTCACATATTTAGAAACTGAGATCTAACACTCATAATAAGTGATTTGTGATTAATTCAGGAAGGTAGATGACTTCTTAAAATTTTTGTGACATTTAGCCGACAATATATTTAGTATGTAACCCTTTCTTCACAGAATTTTCCTAAGTGGTGCCAGATGTTCTTCCACCCTAATTGTTACAACTTCTTTTACGTGCACTCGTTAATTTCTACAGTTTCCTCTCTGATACTTATTCTCCCTTATTTCCCACCACCTCTCTTTTATTCCACTCTTCCATTACAATCCTTCATTCTCAGTCACGCACCACAACTAGCTTCACCTCTGGCACACAAATGCTCTGAACTTCTCTTCCTTTTTAACTGACTTCACAACACCTACTCCTTAAATGACATCTATAAGCAATCATCAGGTCAACTGAGGGACATTAGCATCTAGAAGTGCAAAACTTATCTGTTTTTTAATTTTTCATGTAGTTATGTACAGAAGTATATGTAAAGCATACAAAACGTTGCAAATTTTTTGTGCTTTATTTAGTAACTTGCTTTCTTCACATCCATGATATAGTTATTTTCCTTCGCATTTTTTTGTAGGTGATAATGTGTCCTCATTTCTTCCTACATCTTTGGGACCTGGTTGTATCTACAGCTTCTGAGCTTACAAACTTGATAAATATAAAAACAATAGTCAAACCATTAGCTGCTGTTAGCAATTTTATCCCTGTCATGTCAAAATAAAGTTGTAAAGACAGATACTCTAACAAAAGACTTCTCAGGGCTATGGCAGCCTCTCCAGTGCACTTTCCTGAAGACTTCTGAGGAGTTAATAGCACAATTAATGGCACATGGAAATTTGACAGCATTTGTTAGTGGTTTCAGTTTGCAAATGAGACTCCCCCTGGATGGGGATGGACTGTCATGTGAGGGATCTCTGCATCCTTCCATGGGGATGGGCAGCAGTGCTCAGCCATCCTCCCTGTACTGACCTGTGCTTCTGTCAGAAATCTCCACGGGTATACTCACCTTCAAAACACCTGTGTGAGATAAGGAAGCACAATTTTATTTATTTATTTACCTGGGAAGTTGTATTGCATGCAGGGACCTTGGCCAGGGAGACTCTCTGATGCCATTACAAGACCACCCAGGAAAAAATAGGCACTTGGAAAAGAGAGACCAAGGCTGCTGAGGGATTAAATCAGCCACATTTTTTCTTTATTTTTCTTGGTACGAGGCAGGACAGGGTCTCTCAAGGCTTCTACCGGTAGGAGTGACAAGGTTTAAGAGGTGGGGGCTGCAACAGTGCATGGTGCAGGAGGAGGCCATGGACTCATGTGCTGGCTGCAGCCACCACTGACACTGATGAAAACAGCACTGGAAAGAAAATCCATCCTGAGCCATGACAGTGTCAGCGGGAGAAGAACAAGCAGACCCCGATGTGTTCAAGAAAGGCCCCAGCTGCTGGGGCTGAAGACACTCTCTAGGGAGGGCATAATGTGCCAAAAGGGGTATGGGTGCCCCTGAGGGATTGCAGTCATGGGACACACATACCAGGACCTGGACACCTCCAGGACTGCAGCCACAGGGAACCTGTACTGGGACAGGGACACCCCTGAGGGACTATGGCCCTGGAGGACCCTGCAACGTGTGAAAACAAGGGGACCTGAGAGTGGGAGTAGGGGAGGACAGGTGTTCACCTCAGTGTGTGTATTTGTGTGTGTGTAAATGCTCACATCTGTTTTCCCTCAACACCTGAATTGGTGGCCAGAAGTTTGCTTGAGAGTAGATAAGTGAAATTCCCTGACTCAAAAGGCGGCTGTTTGCACCAGGGCTGAGTGCAGTGGCAGTAGCGACAGAAGGGTCTACAAGGTGCAGGCAGGTCCCGCCAGCAACGAGGCAGCAGCATGCACTGGGCTTGCTGAGCCAGGCTCACACAGAGGTACTACCTCCACCTCATCTCCCAGAACTCCCATGCCCTCTGGAGCCACTGCTCCTGCTCCTGTGCCACAGCTCACACATCACAGGAATAATTGTCTGAGACAGCAGCATGCAAGATGTAAGTTTTCTTAAACAAACACTGGATTTAATATCTTAATGATTTTTTTTCTGCTGTAACCTTTAGGCCATTCGGCTTCTTCAAAACATCAAATGTCTTTTTTTCCAGTGGAAATTTCAAAACAGGGGTGGGTGGGGGTACGGGAAACCAGCTTAAAGACAGACGTTGTGCTATAAAGTGAAAACATACAGGACATGGTTCAGAGACACGGGATGCATTATGTCTAGCCTCTATAGCCTATGTAAAGGTTGGATGTATTCATCTTGCCTGTTTAAAAAGACAAAGTTATGAAAGCATATTCATTGACAAACAGCAAAACATTGACCAGTCTGAAAGAGTTCAAGATTTGTTCTCTGGTGTACTGCCATGTATGTGAGCAGGTAAACAACAGCAGTGGAATCATTGGCTAGAAACATCGCTGAAGTACAGCTGCCAAGAGTGCAAAGGGAGCGCAGCAGTTGCTATAGGCAGGCAGCAGTATTGGGGACTGCAAAGCCCTGATGAAGCCTGAGAAGGCAATGATATCAATGTGCTAAGTAGTTAATGTCCTGTCACATACCTCTGTGCTTACCCCTATCTGATACCCCCTGATGTTCATATTGCCCAGATCATCCTGGGACCCTAGTGGTGTAAACCATCACACTGCTAGAAAAGTACAATTCCTTGCTGAAGACAAATCAGGGAATGTCTTTAAGACTACAACATAGGAAACACAGGGCTGTACTCTTACTATAAAGATAATATAATATGTTATTCTTGAACAGTTCCTTCTTCCTCTCTCTTCATAAACACAATGTATTTTTCAGACACCGATTTTAGTGCTGTTGTAAGCAGAAGACTGATTACAGCGTCTATACCTAAGCAGAAAGTCTGCAACTGCTGAAGGCTGCATGAGCTAGACTCCCTCTTAATAAATTGAGTCCAGCCTACAGTCTACCTACACTTGTCACAAACTGACACTATCAGCCATGCTAAATGGAAACACATCTTTATGAGCCAGGGAAATTAACTAAAATTATACGTTATGTTTGTAAGTGTTCTGAACTCCTTCCTCATTTGTGCTGAAATACACCTAAACAGCGTTGGCCCCGTTCCTACTGTGAAGCTAAAAAGCCTCTGGCTTTTTTCCCCCCCCCCCCAAAAAAAAAAAGTTTTTTGAACATAATGAAAATACTTTAGTGGTAAATCATACCATATAGCACAGTTAAAACCTGTATTTGATTAATTTTTAAGTTGCAAATATTAGGCATGGAATATCTCCCTTTTCAATCAGATATGGGAAGATTTCTGTAAGAGGATTTCAGAGGAAATTATCTTTTCAAAATAACAGAATAAGGAGCTTCCTAGCATTACCATTATACATAAACATTAAAGCTTATTCCTTGGACTGTATAGTAAGAACTAACCAGGTACCTCTTCCTGTGTTTTGGGATATTCCACCACAGTTTCTCTGCTCTGGCTGCCTTAAAAGAGTTAAAGCCCTCTCATAGCTGTGAAAAATACCCATTAACTGATATGTTATGCAAACTGACCATAGACTTGTCAAGTTGACAGGGTTTTGTCCCCCAAAGGAAAAGCGCAGTTGCAGCTTCTCTCACAGTACATAAGTAGGGTGTAATAAATGCAGATAAAGTGGTTCATTCTGGATGCCAGACACACACAAGTACTAGCTTTCCTGTCCTTGTCTCCCTGCAGACAAAAGACCTCAGCACAGAGAACACAATGTCACCCAGAACCTGCTCAGATTAACTAATTATACAATGAGTTGATAGCATCCCTGAAATCTTTTCCATGTGACTTTAGACCTGTTTTGGAAATACTATAGTTCCCAGAAGACTTAAACTAAAGAGAAACAAGCATACTGCTTGGGTCAGAAAACAAGTGACATTGAGCACAAATGAGATGAATGAGGTCTGTGTTAATATGGAGCATCAATTTATCACCCCAGCTGAAAACACAAAGGTAATTTGTAAAACCATAGTGTTTATTAAACCAGGTACAAACAGGTGCTCTTGAAAACAATATGGCTTCCATGTTCTCTAGTCTTACAAAAGAGATGAGGTTTCTTCATGTATTTTTCACCTTTTGTTTCCCCCCTCCTCCCTATTTTTATTTTTTTTCCCCCTTGCTTCCCCTCAGAGGTGCTTTGCTGCAAAGCAGCTGTTAAGGAGAGATGGTGCAGTGTCTCCTGGGTCAAATCATTGTATTAGAAGTTCTCAGCAAACAGCTTTGCCGTCAAAGGAGCAAAGTAACTTTTTGATAGTGTTTAATTTCTATGTGTGGTGTACTAAGTACAATGTAAACACTGGGGTTTGGCAGTCTCTAGCCTGTTGTCTCCTCAGATGAGTGCCTAAGCAGCTCAATTATGCTTTTTTTATAATGCACACTTATTTCTTATCTGGTAACTAATAAGCCAAGAATTACCACAGAAATTGTTGAAAATAACTGACTAGGTGGAATATTGATTTTAAACTAGGCTATTCATGTGTATGGAAACTACTCCAGTACACAAAGGTTTGAAAGTTTGGGCTCTCCTTAATTTTCTGTTCCTCAGGATAAAGTAGTACAGTTAATTCAGTCTTTGTGAGCCATGTTTTTTAGGCTTCTTTTACAAACCAGTTGACCTCTCTGGGAGTGAGGTAAACAGAGCTAGGACAGAGCCCTGAGCAGAGAGATGTTACTTCCTTTGCCTATAGTCATGCTATAGGTCAGGCATACTGATAATTTAAGTGTCTCCCTTGCAGTGACAGAACACTGTGGATTTATGTTCTACTTATGATTAAGCATAACCCAGAGATCCTTTCGTGCGGTACTGCCACTGAGCAGTTGTTCCCTGTTCCGCATTTGAGTGACTGATTGCTCCTACCAAAGGACAAGAATAATGTTCTGTAATCCTTCTCTTTTTTCTCACACACACACCCACCCCCGCCCCTCTGGCTACTTATCCAGTTTGTCAAAATCATTTTGCATTCTAAAGTTGCTCACCAGCACTTGCAACTGCTTTTAGCCTGGTGTCATCTTCAGATGTACTAATTAGCCCTACTCCATTATCTAGGTCATTAGTGACTGAAATAGTATGAGATTGGGAGCAGAGCTTTGGGGAATCCCCACTTGATTTTTCTTTTCTATTCTTATAGTGATCTATTAGTAACTGCTTGGTGGGTTCATGCAAGTGTGGGATATTCTCATTAAGCTCTTTTTACTCTACCTTATTTGTGGGAATGGAGTGGTCAGGTGTCCTCTCTAAACTTTGCAGACCCAAGGTCCTGATGATTCAGTAGCCCCAGCAATTTGAAAGCTGTTTCCATTGCTGGTCAGAAAACGTCCTTGTACTTCTAGCAAACAGTTTAGTTCTTCTGGCTTTTGTAATTCAGTACTGTTGTTGTGGTTGCCCATTCAGCCCTTAATACGCTGCTGCAGAACAGAGAAAGTTAATGAAAAAATATCCTTGCTCTTAAGATTTCTGTTAAAAGCTACTCACGAGTTCTTGTTATTATTGAGAATACTTTCTAAAACTTGGTAGTTTTAGGAAACTATTTGTGGAAAGTCTATGCGTATCTACTTCAAGAATTTTGGTTTTAAACTATGTGTGTGAATGCTGTTCTCTTATTAAGAAATAAGCCTTTTCACAGAGATGTAGCAATGATGCAGTTTGTTCATTGAATTTGCTAACATTTAGCGAGTAGAATAGCAGAATCCCATTTCGGAGAACTGCTCCATAATTTCATGCACCTACCATAAAAACAAGCAAATTGACACCCTGCCAGGAGTAGCCAGAGGAGATCTTAGAAAAGAGTTCATAATGATACTGTTGCCATATTGCACGCCTGTAAATAATTCATTAAGTCAACCACCCTTTTGTTTTAAGCAAACATGAGCAGATGCCTTCCTAAATTGGATGCAGACAACAGTTTTCAGCAAAACATTGTTGTAATATGACACTTAAAAAGAGTAACATTTTTCTCTTACTGATTTTTGAAGCGTTATCAACTCTGATAATTCACAGTGATTACCTCTGTTACACATCAAGTCGCTCATTGTTTTTCATCTACATTTTCCAGATTTTTACTGTGTGGTAAATTTTGGAGTTAACTGTAACATAGTGGAAAATAAAATAAATTCATGGGCAGAAGCTTTGCAGAAGACCAAAATATTAGTATTAATTATTTAATACAGGACCTGCAGCTTAGATGTTACGTCTGCTTTGTATTTTGAAAATCAATGGACAGAAATAATCAACTAATTAAAAGACCAGAAACATCGGTTGTGGGAGTCCAAGCAAAAGGTTAAGGCCAGTGTTTACACAGCTGATGACTGCTCAGTACTCAGCTTGTAAAGTCAGGTCACACTTTTCAAAATACCATAATTACAGTGTGTGGAAGTGTGTAAAATTCACTCTTATCTGTAACCTTGTTGTATTCTTTTTATCTCCCCAGTGGTGTGGAAAAGACATCCAATAAAGAGGAGCTATTTTGCTATTTGCCACTTCTACTTTGAATTTTACCAACCTCTCTTTGTGTCAACGTTTTTCTGTGTACAAGTTCACCCAGCATGTGCTCTCACATGTGTTTCCCTATACTGGTTTCCTTCCAAGTTTGTCTTCTCCTTTGTGCAAACTTTAAAATAGGAAATAAGGACATTGGGTGTATCAAAAATCAGGTATTTCTGTAAGTTCTGAAAAGTACAGTAAAATACGAAACTTCAGTGTGATTTCAACTAATATTTTTTTAAGTACGTTTTAACTTATTGCTGTGAAACACTTGTGGCAATTTGTGTACCATTTCAGTCGATCATTAAATTACATTTCAAGTTTTACTAAACAGCTTTACGACAAAAGTTTCTTCTCCTTTAGAAACTGCTATAAGAGCATCCCCAGATAGGTGTTCCATCTATTATTTAGTAGTAAATACAATGAAATGTGTAAGCATAGTAATTTTATTAGTCCAACTGGTGTTTCAGTACTGCTACAGTGATATTTTACATATTTTGTAAGACTTCAAGTTACAAACCTTGAATCTTTTTTCATATGAATTACATAACTTTTATGGTACAATAGAGTGTTTGGCAATTACTTGTTTATTTAAAAATATATATAGTTAGATACTATGTGTTTGAGTTAGTCTACTTAGACTGAAGCATTTGGGCAGGGGGAAACTTGGGGCAAATTAGACCTTTATTTTTCTATCCATGTCTCTTATCCACATCATAATGTGTTCAGATTTCTCTTCCCTGCCCTCCCCCTCCCCTGCTTTTTTGCAAGGAGGGAATTGCAAAAATTACATGGGTGACTGTTGCAAGCATTGTACAGAGAAAATGTAAAATGTGATTGGGAGTCATAGGATCTCAAGTCTGAAGGAATTTTTACACCCTTTAGTCTCACAGGCACACCATCTAGTTATTTTTGCATTAAGGTAACAGTGCTTATTATGACTTTAACACAAGAGACATAATTTATATGCAGAGCTTCTAGCTTTCCTTCAATTGTACATTATTGGTATAATCAACATGTCGAAGTGTGGCATTCATTAAAAACATTTGGGTCTAATTCATTCCTCTAACCATGACTCCTCTGAGGAGCTTATTGCTCATATGTGACTAACGATGTAGGCAATGGACACACAGGTGCAAATTTCATACTGAAGTATGGTCCAGTTAAAGGCCTTAGCAAAAATAAGAAGTGCTTTTACAGTGAAAAGTCTCCATGTTTTTCAAATTATTATAAATAGTGTAGATGAATTGTGACTCATCAATAAAAATCTCCACACATAGATGTTTCATTCTCATGCATTCACTAAAAATGTTCCACTAACTTAAAAATATTCCAGAAGAAAAATCTGCTTGCCAGCCTGAAGGACTAGATGGTCTTGTTCAATTGGTTAGAGATTTTCTTGGGGGGTAAGGGGGTGTGGGGAGTGGTGGCTTGTAAGGTCAGTCTTGTAACTTTGGGTATAATAAATGATTTAATTATTCTAGCAAAGCCTGGAAGTCTGTAATTTATGTCAGATTCACGTTATGCTGATTTTTCTGAATGCAACAGAAATATCTTTCAGAAAGATTTACAGTGTTAATAACCTCCAGCTATTTTAAGTCACAGTCAATCTTCATGGAAACAGCACAGAGATTATACAGGGTTTTCTCTTTGCCTGTGGTTACTGCCTTATATTTTAAATATAAGCTGTTTGATGAAAACAGTATTGTATATTCACACTTTGAGAATGCTCACAAGGTTGTGACGTTCTTCTCTTCCTCTCGCTCCCCACCCCCTTTGCTCAAACATTACAAGAAAAAGAAAGACTGTTACCCTGTGTCAGCCAGAACTGAACAAATGGCTTTGGGTTAAACTGATTCAATTGGGAATCGTTTGGCTTCAACTAGATTTCATTTACTGTGAGCTCAGTAGATAGTCCTAAGCAGTCATCCGAGAATGCCCGTATTTAAACAAGCAAACAAACAACAAGCATATACAGATGTCCCTAAGCAGACAAACTGTTTCTTTGAAAATGAGTAGTCACACATCCCAAGTGACGAACAGTAAAGAACAGGTCCTTAACCTTGAGAAGTGTTAGAAGTCTAGATGAAATTTTAACTTCATGACATTCTCTAAGGAGCACAGTTTGATTTCAGTGAGATCAGGATGTTGCCATTACTGTTTAAAACAGTTCTAACAAAGTTTTTACCACTGTTTGAATGCATTACCTTTTCCACATAGTTATTAACTAAACCAACCATTGAAATAATTTTTTTCATATAAAACTTTAATGTTTTTGTTCTTCAGAAATCTGATTCACCCACAACACTGACCACTATGAGAAACCTTAAATTTAGAAAATCTGTGCTGTTTTACTAAGCATGCCATGAATAAGATGTGGCACCAGGAGTGATTTGCAGATATGGCAGCAACTTCATCATCAACTTATCCAGAACAAGCCATCTTTTCCACAATAAACTGTTCCATCCTAAAGAGTCGTCTTGTGGGCCTTGGTGTAATACTTAGGCCATATTTTTGCAGAATTAGTATCTGTACTTGGAATATTTAGTAAGTTGTGAGCATGCACTGAATTCAGACACTACTATTTGTTAGCATTTTTTGACATGTGTAGCTTTTGTGAGTTTTTACTTTCTGTGAAATTAATATGTAACACCTGCACATAAAATCCTATTGCCCTAAAAGCACATCTTCAAGTCGCAGTGGTGAGTATCAGACACTTCTGTCAGGAATAATGTTTAAGTTGGTTTAAATAAATACAATAGCTTCATATTTGTGTTGACTAACTATATAGTTTCCCTGAAAATACCTGATTTCTGCAGTGGGCCACAGCCTGTCCAGTTCTGAAGACTATTTTAGGTCAGTGAACAAATCATTAGAAAACATGTGCCAAAACAGCTTTTTTAACATCAAAACAAGAGTTCTTCCTCTGGTGCCTGCTATAAATATCACATCAGTCCAATCGTTTTGCTGGCTGAATCATTCTTTGCTCCACATCTCCCAGTTAGCAATGCTGAGTGTTTTGTGCTGCCTTCTTTTAAGTGATGAATGAAAAGGTTGATGTTTGTATTTTCAGCAGCTAGCACAACAATAGAATATTATGGCTTGCTTTCCAGGACAGAAGAAGCCCTGCCAAACTTAAGAAGGGGAGAGTGAACACAGCATAAAAGAGTTGCCAATTTATTTTCCTATTAACTGGCAGTGTGGTATGCATTAAGGCATTGAAGCAGCTGTGGTGGGAATGGTGGATGTTCTTAAGCTGTATGTGATTTTAATTTCCCATATCTGCAAATAAATTTGTGCGAAAATTTTGAGGTTTCCTCTTGGCAGCTATGGTATGTAAGCAGTAATGGACTTTTTGCAAGTACCTTAGAGCTTACATCTAGCACAAGATGCCAAAATTCATCCACTTTGTTAGGTTGGGTTTTTTTGGGTTTTTTTCTGTTTTAATCTCCCACAAGGTTAAATGTTTGAATGTTTGTCCTAAATGTTTCTCTTTCTAAGCTGTAAAGAGGGAGGTTATTTTGCTGCTGCTGCTTTTGTTTAGCGTGAAGAAGTCTGAACAACAGCTGACTTGTTTATACACTGACTTAATGGATCTGACTCTTTAGCACAGTACAATTATCTCATATAGCACTGACAGAATTTAGCTCGGTCCTGATCAAGCTGGTGTATCTCTTTTAGCATAAGCATGATCTGGTGGAGCCACAGAAACTTTGCGACACTTACAACCGAGGCAAGAAAAAAAATTAAGGTGGAAGAAAGCTGTCATATCTGGGTCATCTGAGGCTACATCAATTCTTTGTCCTTGGGCAGCTACCTATCATGTGCACAAGTTCAATTTTACCTTGAACTAGCACCTGGTTTGAAGTAGTGATGCATCTAGCTTTCTGAATTCCTGTAAATGCTTTCTTCTGAACTGCCCTACACACAAATTGGCTTCATGTCAGGATATGGCTCTTTAGCATTGTTTATAGTGTACTACACAGCTTCAAAGCATGTATTTTGGTTAACAGTGTATACTGAACTTCCCATTCTTTACAATGCAAAACTTTCCATCTATCCAGAGTGTCATTTTGTTGGGATGTTTGTGGTGGTGTCATGTTCTCTGTCTTTTTTAACTCCTTTCATCTGTATCATTTGATCTAAATTTTCATTTCTTGTAACACTTTCTGTTTAAGCTCTGGAGACCAGGGCTTCCTTTCAGCCACTTCAGATAAACTTTACAGCATGGTCCTGGATATCACGCTGTGTATTTGCTATCTTCAAAGCAGAAAACAGAAAACAGCTAAGCCGGGCTCTGGCTAGAGACTCACTCATTTGTGTGCAAAGAACAGGTCATGCTGACCTAAGAGGAGCAGAGCACTGAATGCTGTAACCCTTTAGGCTTAAGTTTTGTCCGTAAAATTTAGGAGTTTGAATGACCACCATGAAGTGTTGCATAATAGCATGTAGGGTATTGAAACACTTTCCTTTGTGGTTTGGTTGTTGAGGGTATTTTGCTGCATTTTTTCTCACCCTTCTACTCCCATTTACACCTGCCTGTTCAAGCTGAGGAAATACAGACTTCACAGTTCTTGCAGAAAACTTAGGATCTGTTTACTTTTTGCCAGTTTTGGAAACAGTGAGAAAGTAAAAGAAAAATGAGTAGTGCAGAGGAGGCTGCACTGCAGAAAATCACCAGGCGCTGCTCTGTGAGAAGAGCAGACAGAGTGAATTGGAGGGGATGCACGATAAGAAGGAAAACATAATTCACCCCTGGCGTAATGGGAGGGTGAACAACAGTTTCCTTCATCCACTGCAGAATCTTCTAGGGTATTTACAATATTCTCTACTCTCCCTGATGATAAATCTTTCTAGGCACTCATGTTGTCACCTTACAGCCTCTGCTAACTTTTCTTTTTTTATGGCTTTTTAGGCATAGATTCTCACCTTCTTATATAACTCAAAGCTGAAGAAGAAACAATACCAAAATATAAAACACATGCACAAGTGTACCTTGGGGATGGATGTCTTATGGACACAGAACTGTCATCGCACTTCCATAAGCACATTTTTACTGTCTCATTCATCATGCATGTGTGGCTTGCTGGCAGTACGCTTGCTCCCAGTGGGGTAAACTTCTCTTTTGAGTCCAAACTAGCTGGATACACCTTTTTAGCCTGCACATTAGATTTTTTTCTTCTAGTCTGAGGCTTCAGATCTCCATCTCTTGTAAATGTTCTAAAAAGCATTTTTATACCCTATTTGATGTGCTGCTGAAACTTAAGTGTAGTAATCTGAGTTTTCAGTACCCACAACCTTAGAAAGAAATTCAAGGGCATTTTGACAATGTTTAGAAACAACTGAAAATTGACAAGTTTGTAAAGGTCTGTGTGAATTTAAAGGAGCAATATACTTTTAAGAAGATTACCAATGCCTGTGTACAATGGAGTTAGATATTTTTACCCGGTCATAGTTATTTTTTAAGCTACTACAAAAGGAAATCTGACTTAGATAACTGCGTAGATGACTATAATAGTGCCTGAGTAAGGTAAGAATGGATGTCAGCGTGCTAATCTGGTCTGGCATACACCAGCATAACTGCAGGAGAAAACCTTTATAACTCTGCCCCAATACTGATTAGGCACCTCTTCTCTTAATCCATGTTCGAAGATGTTCAAAAAACTAAGCTCCACATGGAATAGGGAATTCCTTCATACAACTGTAAAGTGTCATAACATTACTTGTGTGCAGGTTTTGATCTGTGTAAGGTATCGACTTTTTTTTTTTTTCTCTGGGGTGATTTTCCCAGTCTTCTCTTTTCTAACTACTTCTAGAGTTTAACTGTCAAAATGGGGGGTGAAGGAGGAGATAAGAATCTCTTCTCATTGACTGTTCTACGGTTAACCTCCTATAAAAGCAAGACTACGGCATAAAATCCCTTAATTGTCTTATGCACTGAAGGGCTTTCACATGTCATATGCAGAGGTATATGGAGTTCTTTCAAGTAACACAAGAACGGTGTGCAACCTTCCTCTTTATGACATTCTGAACAGATATTATCTCTGAGTTGTTTTCACTGCAAGGATTTTCAGGATTGTTTCTTTTATAATCTTAGTAATTCTATTAAGTTCAGTAAACTGCTCTGGAATTCTACTAGAGAAAATGTGACCACAACATCTCCTGGGTGTTTTGATTTTTCTGAAGCTTTAATGTACATTTACAGCTAAAGGCGTACAGCTAAAGGAGAATGAAGATGACTCTTCTGGATGCCCTGAATCAACCACTGAGTGCATTTATTTCCAGGGGCACATGAAGCAGTTCATGGAGGTAAGAGTTATAAGCAGATAAGATGCTAGCTGAGATTCTGCTTATTGTCATTATTGGACACTTCTTCCATGAACTCCAGCTGTATCAATAGGAAACTCTGAAAGTTTTTATCAGAGTATTGGTTTGTGAGTTCATGATATACTTCAGGTTAGGCATGGCTTCGAAGTGTTTCACGTGATACAGGGAAACACATATGCCATGCTGCCTTAGTTACTGCTGCACCTACAACTCAGTGCTTCAAGTTATGGACATTAAATAATGAGGAAAGCTTACAGGTTTTTAATAGTCCTGTACAAAGCTTTTCTGAGCTTTCCGACATAAAGTAATGCTAGGAAAATTGAATTTTCCCAAAGAGGCTCTGTCAAAGCAAAAAAAAACCCTGTTACTGTAGTGATGGTGTAAATTTTGCAGTGCCTCAGAAATGTCATAACATGAAATGGGGAACGCAGTTTGAAACAAGATCAAAACAATATTTTAGCTAAAAGAGACTTATCTAAAAATGCATCCAGAAACCAAAGGGGATGTCTGAGGTGCAAACAGGTTTACCACCATAGAACGTAATCCCCAAACATGCGATTGCAGAGAAAGGCAGGAAAAACTTAAAAACACATATCTTTATTTGGAAGCAAGATAAATATCCTAGATGAAAAGACTTTTGTGTGCTGGAAATGTCAGTAATTTTTAATCAGTATTTAAGGAAAGAAAAAAAAGTTGCTGAAATGTTAAGAATGCTCCTATTTAGATTAGTTATATCTATGCCAAATAATTAAACAACTAAAGTGTGTATTAAAATCTCTTGAGTCTCATCTTTCTTGTAACCACAGTTACATGATTCTTACCTAAACAAAATGACCAGGAGTCCAGTATGGACAGAAATGTAATTAAAATTAACAATTTTTATCATTCTATATCATGGTCAAAACAATCTATTACACATCCCTGTTGTATTGTGTTACACCTCTGCAACATGAATGCTGATGCTTAAGGAAACAGCCTATCGATCACAGCAGAAATACAAGACTTTTAAAAGGAAAATTAATTTTAGTACAGACCAGGATGTTATCTCCAACACTATAGTCCCTACAAAGGGGAGATCAAACTATAATAGAAGCCGTCAACCCCACATGAACCACTTAATCATGTTTATATATAACTTGCATATTAAAAAGCAATATCCAATGTCAATGGCTCAGATATAAAAATATCTTAATAGTCAGTAACTGACTAATGAATACTACAGTAATAACAGTTTAATTTGAAGAATTCTGACAGCTGGTTGCCTTGATGAGAGCTGTTACCAGGGAGCCCTAGTCCCATGCTGAGAACATCCACAGCATGCTGATTTATAGCAGCAGTGCAGAACTGTTTAATGTCAGCACCTCTCAGCTAAAGTAATAATAAACAGGAATGTTATGGTTTATTTTTCTGTATGAATTGTTCAGGCTCTGTATGGTAAGCACCAACTCAATAGGGGATAATAGCTGCCATTCCCCAGGGAGTTGGAACTGAGGTTTAAACATTTTTATTGGCAAGGTTAGTATATCAAAATGAATCCAGAAGAAGTTGGTATTTCTATTTTCCTTTTTTCTTTCTTTTTGCTAGATTTCCCATCCCTTTCTGGAAAGCACATATAATTCTTGTCTTTAGGAAAGCTTCTTTTAGGTTTCAACTGCACTTCTTTTTTATAGTAGTTTAACTGCCTTCCCTTTTTAAGCTTAGTGTTGAATTTACTACAGACATCACTGTACACCTTTTTCTCTCCTTCCTCTGCTCCCTTCCCCCTGCCTAAAAATTTGTAGATGTGAAGTCATTTTACAGACTTCAAAAATTTGAAAGCATGCTGCTTTTTAGTCAAAAATTTCGTGTGAAGAAATATTATGCATTGAAAGGTTTAAAGCAAAACCCTTCTTTTTTTTTTTTTTTCTATTTGATCTACAAGATTTTCACTTTTTGTATACCTTGTAAATTTTGAACAAATGCAATTCCTTAGGGGAAGCACCTTAGTACATATTTTACTTTAGCCTGCTGTCTTGAATAAGTAGGCTTGCAACGACTATGTAAGATTCACTGCAAGCTAGGTAGCGGGAGAAGTCTTTTCTCAAATCTTTTCTCAGAAAACTTCAATACTACTGACTCTTACCTCTTAAGCATATGATGCATTTGCTCAACGCAGTCAGACATTGGTAAGATTCTTGCATTATTATTATTTTTTCCTTTTGCACTGTGACTTTTTTGTTTTGATTGGAAATGTAGATAGCAGATTAGTAACTAGCTAAGAAGCAGATGGATATGAAATGTTTCCATCCTTGGTGGAAACTAGTGTATCTCTGGAGTACTGCACTGGTGTTCTGCCAGGGCCCATTAAGGGTCAATCCATAAGCTTAAGTTAGCGACTTAAGGAACTGATTCTTTTTTTAAAACAAATCAGAAAGAAAAATCTGTGATTGCAGAGCTGTTTTGGTTTACTACTAGTTTATGTTTTCTGCCAAGTCACACACTTTACCTGTGTGACAATTGTTATAGTACTTGATGGATATTTGAACATTCCTCTTTTATAATCCTGGGGCACAAAATATACAGCAAGCATATCAAGGAGCAGCTAATACCACATCTATCCTCACACTTAACACACCTCAGCAAAGGTAAATGTGGAGAAAGCAAAAACACACACACCCACCCTCACACTCGCCTCCAGAAGGGTGTACCCCAGGTACTCCAGCAGGAAAGGGCTGCATTAGAAGACAAAGAGATGAAAAAAAGGAATACAGAAGTCTGCACAGAAAAAAAAGATGAATGTTATAGTTTATGTAAGATATGGTATATCAGGGAAATATGTATCTGGAAAAACATTTTTCCTCTTTCTCAAAGGTGGAAATCACCTGGATGTTAACACCAATGCAGATGTGAGCTGAGTAAGAAAAGCAGACTATTATTGGAAAAATTATTAAGGATGTGCCTTAAACTAGAGATATGCTTAAATAATTTCTCAGAACATTTCTTTAGGGAGGGGATTCTCTTTGACATATTTTTGGAAAGGCAGAACAATATTTCATATACATCCATCAGCAGTTCTTTGTGCTATTTTGGAGATGAGATTGGCCAATTATCCTCCAAGGAGGCAGGACTGGAACTAATGAAGAGCATCTTTATTTGGAGATTTGATCTTTCTCTTGAAATAGATAGCAATTTTCTGAATTCTATTTCTCTACTTCGAGTGCTGAAAGCTTGGAATATTTATTTGTTTATTGTTTATTTTTAGGCAGCTGAAGAGACTCTGCTGTTCATTTAGTTGTCATATCACTGGCTCTGGGGCAGTGACCTGGAGGATGCACCCTGTAGCAGCAAAACTGAGAAATATTTTGTTACTGGTCTGAGGCAATCTGCTGGTGAAACTGTCCATGGGAACCTCCTGCAGCTTCTCAGTAAATTCGACCTCTTTATCAGTTTGTTGCGTGTACAAGCAGTGAAACTGATGAGATCATCAATTTGACTTAACAGCTGCAGAGTTCAGAGGGTTTCCGGTTCATGGGAAATTTTTAAAAATGTCTGCTTTGGATCCAAATCAGATGAAAACTATACAATAGTAAAAAAATATTTAAATCAATCAAAAATGTTTTTGTGTGGGGTCCTCTTTGCTGAATTTTGAGGAAAAAATTCCCTTGTTCTGCATATTATTTACTGTATGTAGAAGTTGTCTGATGAAAATTGATACTATAGTTCAATGTGTTGACTTTTTCATTTTTTTTGGTAGCAACTAGGGCTATAATTCGCACTTAATCTGAGATGTGTTATCTCACTTTGGAATTTTAGTGGTTTTCTTTACTTTGTTTTCACTGCTTGGATCCTTTGAATTCAAATGATTAGAAGTAAAGCCTTTAGTTCTTTCTGAACATTAACCTTCACTATTACCATTCCATGTATGAATCACTGGTGGTAGTACCTCCGGGATAGCATATTTAAAGAGGGACAGGGGGGAAACCTGTACAGCTGTAGAAAGAGGAGTGAGCAGAACAGCCCTGCAGCCCCCCAGGCCAGCGCCGCAGGAGGGGCAGGGGGGGCTCCAGGGGCCGCAGCAGAGATTCCCCCCAGCCCGTGGTGAAGCCCACGGTGAGGCAGGGTGTTCCCTCAGCCCATGGAGGCACACGGTGGGGCAGGTACCCACCTGCAGCCTGTGGAGGACCCCACACCAGAGCAGGTGGATCCCTGAAGGAGGCTGTGACCCCATGGGAAGTCCACACTAGAGCAGGATCCTGGCAGGACCTGTGACCCAATGGAGAGAGGAGCCCAGGCTAGAGCAGGTTTGCTGGCAGGACCTGTCACCCCATGGGGGACCCACACTGGAGCTGCCTGTTCCTGAAGGACTGCACCCCATGGAAAGGACCCACGCTGGAGCAGTGGGTGAAGAACTGCAGGCTGTGGGAAGGACCCATGTTAGAGAAGTTCATGTAAAACTGTATCCAGTGGGACGGACCCTGCACTGGAACAGGGGAAGAGTGTGAGGAGGAAGGAGTGGCAAAGGCAATGTGTGATGAACTGACCTCAACCTCCATTCTCCATCCCCCTGTGCTGCTCACAGGGAGAACATAGAGAAATTTGGAATTCAGTTAAGCCCGGAAAGAAGGGAGGGGTGGGGGGAAGGTGGGGTTTTTCTGATTTGAATGATAATAAATTAAACTAATTTCCCCAAGCTGGGTCTGTTTTGCCTGTGATGGTAATTGCTGAGTGATTTCCCTGTCCTTATCTTTATCCTGAGCCACAAGATTTTCATCATATGTTCTCTTCCCTGTCTGGTTGAGAAAGGGAGTGATACAGCAGCTTTGGTGGGCACCTGACATCCAACCAGGGTCAAGCCACCACAGAAGGTCGCAGCTTGATTCACATACCACTGTAAAAACTTCATTTTGAGGTGACAGGATTACAATATCAGAGAAGCCAATAACTGGATCATACAATTGCCTTTAGCACACATTATATTGCAGTCCTGCTGGCTGGAACTGGTGTAAAATTTGTCTAAGCTCTCTGAAAGCAGCAAGTCCATGAATGCAATATGACTTTTTATCTCTAGCTGATAACTAACAGGAAAAAAAACAGAATAGGAAAACAAATAGCATAGCTGTAATTAATCTGATGGCTGCACTGAAAATATGAGGAGCAATCCAAGTCAATTTAAAGCATTTTTCTTCAATAGTGGCAGAATATGAAGCTAATGAATGATCTGAGCTATTTCTGAAATTACTGCCTCTTGCAGCCAACAAAAGCAGCTTGAAGCAGTCTTGAAATCAAGCTAATGGTGTACAAAACAGAAAAAGGAATTTAACCTTTGGTTGTTGATTACATTCTTGGCACCATCTTTATGTTATTCCCTTGTTTTGGAGCTTCCAATGGTCAACTGCAGAGGCAAAATAGGACTTCTCCTTCCTTAAAGACATACATTGGCTTCTGCAGATTTTTACTTTTCTCTGAAGTATCTGAGGTAGGCCACTATTAGAGTTGGACGGCAGCTTCCATTTGACAGGGGAAAAAATATCTATCTTCCTTCTACACTCAGAACTGGAAAACTGGATAGAGGAAAATCTGGAAAGGATTTTCACATGCCTGAAATTTCTGTGAAGTACCTCTAGCTGGTATGTGAGGCATGCACTCCCTTTCCTAGGAGAGTAGCCAGGCTACTACAGGGCTTGGAACAGTGGTGATACTCAAGCTCTCCTCCTTTCCAGTACTGCTTTAGTTTGTGGGTTTGGGCATTATGGCAGCTGTTGAAGGGAGTTACTAGACTGTTGGAGAGGGGGTTTTGTTATGTGTACACTAAATGTTTACTCCACCTAGCTTGCATATTGGTGACTTGGAGTTAGCAGGGAATGGAAGAATTGGATTCAGTGGTCTGGGTAACGGTTTTCAGTCTTCTGTTGATGAGTTCCTAAATACATACAAGACCATTTATTTCCCTCCCTTATATGCACTTCTTGTTTTTATGCTAGGGTCTTCAAAGGGTTTGTTGTCATTTTTTTTTCAAAGTTTCTGTAATTAGTACCTCTTTCCCCCAGCTACTTACTAATTTTGCAGCAGATCACTGGTGTTTTTTATTTAGAAAGTGAAGGAAAATATTTTGGATCTATCTTGTTCTACTAAGAAATCATACTAGCATCTTTTAGGCTCATTTTATGGTAAGACAGAGTCTTAAGTAGAAATTTTCATTCCTATGAAAGCAGGTGGGAGTCTATCTACGTAAGAATTGCCTTCAAAACAATAACAAATACGTTATAGCTGGACAAATATACTTATCTCTTCTGAAGAAATGACAGGATGCAGGCCACTTGTATCTATGTTCACATAAATTGGTATGTCAATTAAGAGAATGAAATTTTAAGAAATCAGTTGTGTTCATTTTCTTCCCATTTTATTGTTGGCAGAAGAAACTTGTAGTGGAGGGACGGAAGAGAGGGAAGAGTGATAAATTGTATGCAATGCCAGTACAAAAATGGAGACACTTTTTTCATTCCTGTTCTTCAAAGGATTGTTTTGGTAAAAATGTCAAAAATGCCCAAGGGCTTACCCTGTGCTGAATGGACTATGCCATCTGTTTGTGTAAGGAGTGACTTGGTATGCATAAACTGTTACCTAGGTGGTAGGATTCTCAGTCTGTCAGCTCTTCTGTCAACTGCTGTCCTTGTTGTAACTGTGACCCCTGAAGGAATTAGTTGCATGATTGACTGACTGATGGTGATTGACATCCACAATTAACTCTTTAGCTGCAGCCACCATTGAAGGTGATCCCTGTGTTTTTAATCTACAGCACGGGGATGCTGCTATTTCCATGCCAGTGAGCTTGCACAAAGTAAATATGATTAAGCTGATAAGTGGAAGTTGGACAGAGCTGTAAGATAAAGGGTTTGCTCTTAAGTTTAGTTATTTTCAATCACTTGCAACAAGACAATTTCTTCATGTACTTTCAAGAACAGAAAAAAATTGCTGCCCTTAAAATACCTGAGCATCTAGGGTTCCACTTCAAACTTTGAAAACTAGCCTTATCCTGGAAGCTTGTTTGAAGGATAGCACAGTTCAATATCTTCAATGAAAGTGCTCAGATCCATTGCCATTGAATTTAAAGGAACTATGTACAGAATTGATGCAGATGCTGGCTGTTTCCCCTCTATTCTTGAGTTGGATGGAAATACTTCCCTTCCCCCAACTGTTTTCTTAAGGTAAATTTTTATCAGGGGAACAGTATTAATCTAATATCTGTACTTACAAAAAATTTCCATGTTCAGGCTTTGTACAAAATACAAGACTGGAAAAAAGCATCTTGGGACAGATTTTGAAAGTCTATAGTACTAAAGAGTGTCAAAAAGATCCCTTTCATGTGTAGGTAGAAAGAAAATCTAATCTATCTGAATATGTTTTTCTAATAAAATTTCAGGTGCACCACTAATAAGTACTAAATAACAACCAAGCCTATCATTGTAACAAATATCTACCCATAGATTCTCAGACATGACAAGACAATTTTCATTTAAGCTGCTAAATTCTTATTCTTCAGAATTCTTCTTTAAGAGATCAGACATAAAAGCGCTAACTGGGGACCCATTTTTCACAGTGAATTTTCCTATCTAATTCATGCGTGACCTGAGTTTTTTAGCTTGTACTTCCATTTATGCCTTGTTTGAAAGGCAGAGCATCTCATGACTGAGTGACTTCTATGTCTGGGGGCCTGTGTTTGAACTGGTGAAGTCAATGACTGAACTCCAATTGTCTTGAAAGGAAGAAAGAATATGTAGATTTGTACTCCATTTTTGGCATGCTATGGTAGGCATATAGTCAAAGGATTTCCTGTTAAGTGAGTCCTTATGGTAAATTTAGGTTCTGATCTACAAAGGGTTTCTCATGTACAAAAGGTTCATTGGATGATGTAAGCTGAAAGCAATAGTCTAAATCCAAGCAGAAACTGAAAACTTCCACAATGGTTCTTTCTCAACACATTTGGCCAAAAATAGATCAACAGCTTTTTGAAAAATGTAGCAAAAAGAATTAGGTATTTGCATGCTGGATATAGTGGGAGTTTATTCTGGATTTAAGTGGCATTTTATACCTTCTATTGGGATCCTAGGTGCTGAACTGCTTTTCAGAAATAGGGAATATTTAGCAGGTCCCCGACTGTGAAAGTTTTGGCATGAAAGCATTGCATACTTTCATAAGTAAACAATATAATAAATACTGTCTCATTATTTAACCATAAAGCATCTTCTAAAGGATTTGTGTTGCACTTCCATTAACATATTTTAAGTAAACAGTTTGGAAGGAATGTGAAATTGACCATGTGTGTTTACAGTAATATTTGCAAATGAAACACTTTTTTACTAGTACTGCTTAACCATGTGGAATAGGGAAAAAATTGTTGGAGTTATTTGTGTTCTGGCTGCTAAATGGCATATGTACTTTATTTATTTGTTTGTTCATTTGTTTCCAATACTGTGTACTTAGAATCCTAGTATCTTAGTACAATTTTCCTGTTGGTTGCAAATGACTAAACTAATGTGTGGTTTCATAGCCCAACTTTTGAGTAGTTACATTTAGGCACAGGTTGCTGAAGATGGTGCTTTCCTGCAATACAAGATGCATTCTGGCTCTTTGGAAGTTTTCTGTTTGGTGGTGGAAAATGCATTGACAGCTACACCTTCCAAAACCGGATTCCAATATAACTTGCATGTCCCAGTAGATGGTATTTTGTCCTTCTGCAATTTTATTCCTCATCATCTTTAGGATGGTAGATTTCATTATATGTCAAATTAAGGGTAAATTACACTTGCATTTAAAAACATACTAATATATGGGATATATTTAATGCATATTAATAATACTGATTAGTCTCTAATAAATTTAAAATAAGCCATATGGTAGGTATCTCAAAAGAGTGGGGTTTCCCAGGAGTACTGGTCAAATTCTGATCCCTTTTCAGTTACCAAGAATAGCTTCATAATATAGGGTTATGGGAATTCCAAATTTATAAGCAATATTCAACCTATGAAAAATATTGTTTAGCCTTGCCTTCTGACCATACTATCATAATTGACCTTAGTCTGTGCTGTCATGTGCTGTGTGTTTTGCAAGGAAACAGGAAGAAAGTTGGGATTGAAGACTGCAAGCCTTATTGCATTCTGCTAGATCTTGACAGAAAGTATTTTAACAATATAAAGGAAAAATTAAAACAGACAGCCAAGTTAGACTTTTTGCATGAAACTGTATCTGCGGTGTATTTTTGGAAATGTCAAATGGATGAAGATGCCATAAAGTGCCATCTTTACCTTCCTAACCCTTTTGGAATCATACAATACTCAGCTTTTCATCTAATACACACTCATGTTTAGAAAGCCTCCCCCAACTTCCCCTCTAAGCATATTTATTGGAAGCACCAGTACAAAACTGTTAAGTCATTCAAAATAAGGTCTTTAGGATATTTTTTTTTCAGACTTTGAGGATGATGATTGTTTTGGGGCTTGGGGTTTTTTTTTGTTTTAACCACAACACTTGAATTGCTGGAACTCCATAGGGAAAAAAAGATTTTTCTCGTACAATGACATCTGGGTCTACTGTTTGTTACTTGGTTTGGCTTCTTGCTTTATGTTTGTATGATCAAATGGTTCGGTATCTCTATTTTTACAGCAGTGTAACTCTGTTTAAACAAGGTTAAACATCAACTGTTTGAAGTAAGAACGGTCTTTTTGTCTGTTTGCCTATCACTAGCCCAGTTGGGTGTCACTGGAAATGGCTACGTGCAACCCTATTGTAATAAATGTCACTTTCAACCTTGTACAGTTGAAAAAGATTGTGCAAACAGGCAATTCATAAAATAGTATACTTTTAAAATTCAACTTCTGCTTTTTCTAAGATCTTTCAGGCAGTGAGAGAATTTTCTACTTGCTGTAATATGCTGGTTTTGGATGCTTTCCAAGTACCAAATGGTATTATGTTGTTAACAGAGTTAATATGTTTTTCAAAAAAGGCAGTATTTTAGTCCTATGGCAACTCTATGTATGGTTAAAACTAAGTAGCTTTTGTATAAATGGAAAAATTAATGCTTCGATTTGTGTTCTTTACAGACTTTATTTCAGTAAGCACTTGTAGATCATGAGTTCAAGTAGAGGCTATGGAAGAAATAGTAGTGGTGCCTTCCAATTAAAATATTTAAAACATAGGACAAAGAGAGGCATCTTCCTCTGGAATTTCTTTGGTTTTAACTATTTCTGGGAGATGTCCAACTTCATCTTCTATAGTGACATATGTCTAGGATAACCCGTAACAATCCAGAGTCACACAAATTTGTGACAGTAGGATACTTGCTTTGCTAATCTAACACATTTTATGTATTCTTTGGGAATACTTCTACCTTTCTGTTAGTGACATGTTTGAACAGTTTGGATGTGCCTAAATCCAACTGGCCTATGCCTACATCAAAAGCTGAATTAGAATCCCTACATAACTTTCACAGTTTACTTGACATTGGCCTAAAATGCTATTATGTTATTAAGTTAAAATGTTATTAAGTTAAAATGTTAAATTGAGTTAAAATATTAAGTTAAACCACTACACACTCTGTAGACAGCAACTCCTGGAAAGAAATAACAAGGAGAAGATAAATCACAAAACCTAATAAATATGCAAAAAGAATAAAAGATGCTAAAAATTCAGGCACAAAATAAGATAAGGAGGGCTAAGAGAGAACACAACCCACGTGAAGATAAGTGAATGCAGAGTACCTGTCTCGGGGCACTGTTTTAGCACTGTCTGTGCATAGATATAACTGCATAACACTTAACAGTGTGAATCTTCATTCTTCTCATCCGTTAATATATTCCTTTGAAAACACATTGATAGTGTATTTATTTACAATGATACTTTATGAACCTAAACACAAACCAACAGTAATGAGAAATTGGTGTCACTAAATCCATTTTTATGTAAATTACCATATTCAGAAAGCTGTAAGTGTAGTTAATGAACCTTGCTGATGTTCTTGTTAGAAATGCCTGACTTAGACCCTGATCTCCTCTTTAAGATTTGGTAATGATCATGCCTTCATATTTTAATGTGTTTATTGTTTCTCTTCATGATACTGTAATTATAATATTCTCCCTCCTCTTTTTGTTTTTTAAACATTTAGTAAAACTGGCTTGCAGAAATAAAGAAATCTTAGGTTTATGTTTGATTTTCTGTCTCCAAATGTAACTTTCTTTGTGTCTCTAGTAAGAGCAAAATGGTGGTCTCCTATAATGGAGAAAATTCTAAGTTTCTCCATGATTAATTTAAAAAGAAAAAAAATCTATTGCTCATCTTAAGAATAAATTTTCTAGGCCTTTTTCTTTTCTTTCCAAACAACCTTAGATAAAATTAGAAACTAATTCTTGTGGGAAAAAAGAATTAAAATTAATGAGGAACAGGAAAAATTGATTACATAGAAATCACATGAAAGTAATACGTTCTATTAGTTATGCTCATGTCCCAGTTGCGAACCCAATTACCTCTCACTTCCTGCATCAGTGTTTTCTTTTTAAAGATGATGACCTAGTATTATGGGGACCTGTTTTGTCTTTCTATGTTTAACCACTGGCCCAAAGCAAAAACGAGGAAATAATTTTTCAGGTCTGTTTCTCCATATAGAAATGGACACAATGTTAAAGGTCTTTTATTGTGCTTTTTGAGATGTACAAATGAGCAGTACTATATAGAAGCTGCTGTTAAATGATGAAATGTTTACACATTTATAAGGGTCTTATAAGGCATGGATTGATCCAGAAGCTGCAATTGCCTGCACATGTTTCCCGTTACCACTCCAGTCCCAGACTTGTTTTATGAACAACTGCAAATTAGTATGTAGGTGAACAGGCCTCTGAGCTGGTTTTGTGGCTGCAGTCTGAGCATCTATTTTTTTACAAATAAAGGCATTTATAATACATAAGGAAAACAAGCTGATAAATACTAGTAACAGCTATTCTAAAAATACACAAATTTAAGGTTCAGATTAGGGCTTGGAAGAAGGTGAGGAGCAGAAGTAGCTTGTTAAGAAGGTTTTAATTGCTTTTATTGATAGAATGCTTTGCAGTTCTTGAACATAGATAACTCATGTCTCTGGGTATTTGTGCTTTCTTGGATATGTTCTCAGTTACGAGAGTTGTTCTCGGCTCAGATACAGTGGGACACCTAGAACCAGTGCAACAATCTGCTTTCATTTCTCCCCTGGGATTCTTATCTCCTTTCATTGTAAACAGTTTCAGGAAGAAAGAATTGCAATGCTGCGAGAGACTCCTTACGAATCCAGGGCAGTAGGGAAGATGTGCAGGCATTCACAATTTTTGTGTTGTCCCCTATCTACAGCCCAGCAGAAACTTCTGATGTAGCAAAGCAACCAAATTAACACTTAATTTCTTTGAAAGGCTTCAAAACAAGTCAGTGTGGATAGAGTAATTATTTGATAAAGTAAGACATTCTTTCGCATTCTCTGTCCTTCTGTCTGTAAATCTGTCCTCTTGGGCAGGGCTTTAGTAGAGAATAAACAGGAACAGTAGGTCTATGGTTCAGAAATCTAAAGTTCCTGTAAAATCAGTGAGAGTCTTAGACAACAGTTATGTCTTGAGGCAGATGAAAAGAGACTATAGAGGCATGCATACTCTTCAGTAATTCAAATTCATATGTTCTGCTGGTTTGTTGTTTTTTTTTTTTCCAGGGTACCTTTTATTCCTGCAGGTAGCTGTGGTTAATATCGCTGCTTATTTGTATTCAAAGCAAACCTAAAACAGCTAAACTGCATCTGCCAGAAAATGTTTTCTCTCCTTTCTCTCCCCATCCAAACAGTGGAGCTTATCTTTGAATTCAGCAGCCTCTTTGATGTCTGTTCATTTAGCCAAGTGTTTTATAACTCAGGTTAATTGAGGACATGATCTATGGTTGACTCAAGAGTTGCTTTAATAAGATTATGTTTATTAAATTGATTAAAGAACTGTTTGTCCCCATAATCGACTATGAGAATGTTGTTTGTGTTATTAGAAATGGATTAAGATACACTCATCCAAATTAAACGTTTTGTATAACAAGTTTTATTTGCGGAGAGTAGTACTGCTGGTTTTTGCGTGCGCCTTTTTTCACTTGCACTAGTGTATGTCAGAGGGCATCAATTTCTGGGTCTCATTTGCTCACAGGGATTCGTTGTCCTATGCTAATCTTTCCACCTGGCAACTGCTCAGCATATAGCAGCATCAGTAGTGGAAACTGGCAGGGAGTCCCGGCAGTCCACAATGCAGGGTTGGCAAGCACACCATGGGCCATGGCATGCCCATAGGGAGCTTTGGGCAGGACCTACATGAGGATGCTTTGCTCTGCTTCACTCGTCTAACACTGTATGGAACCTGACATTCACTGTGGGCAGGGAATTTTTTTCATTACTGCTATATTTCTATGCATAGCTGGTATGAAGAGGAGCTGAGATGCTTCATAAAAAAGAACACTTGATCAGATGTGAGGAATAAGTCTTCCTTAGGACCACCTGAGACAGTTCCCCTTGCATGATCTGAATTTCTGGTTCTTCTTATGCAAAATTATCTTTTTTCAGCGTCTTTCTCTAGTTTTATGATTTCACAGGTGATTTTTTTTTAAGGAAATTTTTATTAATAGGATTTTTTTAGTAGGAAATCACAGGTTCCATCCCTGTAAAGAAGCAAAGATTATTTCAAAATTAAACAACAGCCATATTTTTCCCTCTCATGAAAATCAAGTAATACCCATGAAATTAAAGACAACCCACAAAAGAAAGTATTTGATAGGTATTTATTTTTAGCTCTGAATGTATTATTGGCATTAACAAAAAGTATCCCACAGAAAGTTGAAGGCAGAATATTTTAGGAAGCTTGAGGAAATATTGAAGCTGAAATTTCATGTAGATACATAGCTCTGTCACAGTAGAGGAAAACTCAAAATATAGATAACCCTACAACCTATGTAGGGATCTATGAACCCCAACTAGCTATGCTGCTTTTTTCCCCAACAACTCACAATGAGATTAATGCTTGTTCTCACAGAAAAATTTGTCTGTTTCTTCTCCCATGAAATTTCCCTGTCCTAAGCCAAAATGATTTTCCAGGCACCCAGATGATGGGTACTTGCCTATGTTGGTTATTTGCAGACATGTGGCTACAGACAAACTTCACATCAGAGAAGAAAATTGTTCCATGCTGGCTGTTAATTTGGTACCAGTCCCAAATTATGGGACCAGCTATGGGAACCAAACCATTAAGCTCAATTATTAAAAATAAAATTTACCATTTTGTTTACAGCTCGCCACTTATCATGCCCAAAGTTTTACTTTCGACACCAGAAACTGTGTATTAGGAACCATGTGAAGGTTTTGTTCAGTAAGATAGAAAGTTTTGTGAAGCACTGTAGAATGATCATATATCATAAATGTACTTCAAAAGTATGAAGAAATACAAATGGCCAAGATTACAAGATCTCTAACTAGAATATAAAAATAAAAAATAAAATTGAAATGCTAACCAGAATTAAAGAAAAAGACAGACTCTGAAATGGTAATCAGGGGCTTTTGTGTGACTAAGAGCTATTGTGAGTTTCCCAGCAAGCAGAGAATTAGTGGAATTCTACTTGCTACATTTTGAATATTTGCTTGATTAAAAAGAGAGTTTTCAAGTTTGTTGTCTATATATAAAACTGGGGAGAATGGCTGTGAGATTTTGCCTCTAAGAAATGTTGAAAATTAAGTGACTAATGACTAACAAGATTGCAAAGATCTAAAAACAACAGTGGATTTATAGACCTTAATGGTAAATTCTCAAGTCTTTTGCATGTAGAACTCATATACTCAAGTACATGAGTTGAAACTATGAGTATAAACTCATAGAACTCAATAACTCAAGTAGTACATGCACAGAAACCTCTCATGCCAGAGTTTTGATGGCAGTCACCAACCAGAAAATATCTCTATTAACTTTTATAACATCTAGGAAGCTGGCAGATGCTAGTATTTCTAGTTTAGTTTCTCAAAATTGTGTGAACAGTATGAGTCTACCAAACTGTATTCTTTAGACAAGGTGAGGCCACAAAACAGCTGCATACCCTGAAGGCTTCATCCCAGTCTGTTCCAAATGGGATCTGCACAGGACACTCCTCAGCCTACCATGTGTAAGCCCACAGTGCCTTAAAAAAACATTTATTGAGACAAACTCTGGTATCTGGAATATCAGCACACCACAAATTGGAAAATTCTGAATGTTTTTTAAATGTCAACTGTTTCAATAAGCAAATGTATCAAAGCCAAAACTTTGGAGACCACACAGATACTTCCAAATTACTCAGATGTTATAAATGTACAGAATAGTCTAGGAAGGCAGTGTGTGCCAAATAGCCTGTTTAAGTTTCTACCATAGTTTTCCCCACTTACAGATCTTTTCTTCATGGTATGACATCCTCTTTGCCACTTGGTGCAGTGTTTTAGTGTTCTTTTTTTCTGCTTCAATACTTTTAATTCTTCTCTACCCTTATACTAAACTCCGAATTACTCAGGAAAACTAAACATGCAGAGTGGACTGGAAAAGTTTTGGAAAACTAAAACCCCTTACCTTAACCTTCAGAGGTAGAACAGGCAAAGTTTTAGGAAGCCACTACCAACTGCCCCTCAAATGTAGTATTATTGTGTTTGTTCTCCCTTTTCTCTGTTTTATTGCACTTTTTTCCTTTGGTGTTTCAGTGCTTCAACATTAGTAGTCCAGACATGATAGCATGGACTATGAGCCAGTAAGTGAGCTGCCACTCAGAATTTCTTCTGCCTCACTACTTATTAAGCAATTAGTTTTTCTTAGAGCTCTCATATCTATCAGGTTTAGCTCTGCTGGGAAAGTCATGAGCTTATGATGTCTGAATAGGCTTAAAAATTCTTATAATGTAATATGTTCATTCCTTTGAAATTTTGCTACATTTTCTTATGTCAGAATAAATCTTTGTAGTCTGTTCTCTATTTTCCAAGATGATTGAACTTGATCAAAAAAGAGGATGTTAACCCAAAACATTTTTATTTCCTTGTTCCTGGGGAACACACATGAAACATATGCTCATCAGTTACAGGAACTAATTTAAATGATAATGTTTTCAAATGGCCAACATCAAATAAACTTAGGGAGTAAACATCAGTGCAACATGGTAAACAAGCTATGAAGTGCAGCTGAGTGTGAAGATGATTATCAAGGGATAGAGTTTGTGAGTACTGGGCAAGTAAAGCAATCTACTTTTGGATAATAATGTAATTTTATCATGCAATATGCCAGATTACTTCTCCCTCAGCTCTGCCCTTGCTACTCTCTTTCGGTAATACTGTCTATTTGGTGCACTCAGTTCCTGAGCCATTACTGGTTAGCGCAGAGACCAACAAGCTGCATGTGTGTGCATATGCACATGTACACACTGCTGCTGGTATTAATTTTCTTAGTTGCTTTTAAATATTCACAAAATCCAGAGTAGTCATTAATTTGTTTCATCAATCAGAGGCCACTAAACTGCTTGTAAACCAGGGCACGTGAAGGGAAATTAATCTTTTCTTTCTTGGTTGCAAAGATATAAATATTGCTGCACTGCTTAATCAGAGGAACCTTTATTGTATTTATCATCTTGGTTTAGTTTAAATTTTTGCAGAATGTACTTAATGATTAGACACTTAAAGGGATCTATGTATTTACAGTGCTGTGCGTGATCTCTGTAATGTCACATTTTGTAGCCAAGTGTAAAGGCATTGGAAAATATAACTGAAGGCTTTATTAGTTTTTTCTTGATATGTGTTTCTGTGGGGTCTTAAATTGGAATGTTAACCTAACCCACATTTTAAGTGCTTTTTCTTACAGTACACACTTTTTCCTTCTATCAGTGAGACAAGTGTTTGTAAATATATGCATTTATTCATCTGTTTTCATCTGATGAGCTCAGTATAGCTTCAGTGCCCAATTATTCAGCATTAGAAGTCATTCTTACTAAATGAATCTTACAGATTTATCATATGAGGCTCCTTTACTACAAATAGATTGTAATACATTTGGGGAAGTGAGGATTTTCACAGCTATGATGTCTTTTTGCAGTAACTTGGCCTGAGTAATGCAGAAATAGAGGCAGTAGGTCCATGATGAGATTACAGCTTGGGGTTTTTTCATATGCATTCTGAGAAAAAAAAACACAAGCAAGAGTATAATTAAAATGAGTAATGTAGCCAAAGGCAATTCCAGACACCTTACTTGCTAATACTTATGGGGTACCCAACTGAGAGGAAAGAACTTTCAACCTGATTTGAATTGGGGATGCAGTGCCAGATAGAGGAAGCACAGGCCAGGTACCCCAGACAGGCCACATTTCAGTAAGCCACTGTAACTGCAGCAGCAGTAAATGCTGAGTCAAGTCAGCCCAGGGACAGCAAGCAAGACTTGCTTTTGCTCATTTGTGGAGGATTCATCAGCATTCTCTATGTGTCGTTTGAGAAGGTGGTCCCTTATAGATGTATGTCACCTTAGGCCTGAAACCCCAGCTGCACCATCTGACACACATGAATAATTACCTTTCATAGAAAAGTACATCTCCCTTTTGCTGGATGCAGACAGAATTTCCTAAGGAAACTACACAGGTTTGTTACATACAGAGTAAGATTCAGCCCAGGACCAGTGAAGAATTAGTCTAACATCACATGATCAGTCAAAGATAAAAGCAGGTGTTACTTGCCATTAATAAGCCAGGTTGCCATCTTCCTAGTTATTCCATAAGTAAGGACCATTTTTTAAGACACTGTTTAAAAATGTTTAAAATTACTTGTTTGACACTGGGGAATTTGGAAAGGCATTGCTTACAGTTATTTCCATTCAGTATTTATTTCAGGGGTGATATCCTGCTGCCACAGAACTAAGTCTAAAGCTGAGAACTGAAAAATGATAACAGAGATAATTTTATTAATGTCATGAAATATTTCCCGAACTCTGCTTCTGTAATTGCATTGAGTGCACACAATGTCATGGAGTGATATAAGATATAATAGGTATTTCATTTCTGATAATTTGTACAAGATATGCCTGGCCTGTCTTATGGTGTAACTCTCCCAGGTCTGTAAAACCTTAAAACATGCTACCATCTCTATCTTCTCTAAACCGAGTAAACCAAGCATGTATTTAAACTTGCGTGGACCTAACTTCTTATTATGCAACCATTTTCTATGTGCATCAAGAAAAAACTTGTTTCATTTCTTTTCTTCCTTCTGTTTCTGCCTAGATGAAATTTCTTCTTTTAAATTCTGTTCTTTTTTAAGAGCAAATCTAAAGAGACAATGATCATCCAAAGAACAGATGAGTCAAAATATGGTCTGTTTAACAGATTGTAGAATTCTAAGAACAGAGATAGCTCTTAGTAGCCTGGATTTCATCTTAAAAATATAAGGATTGTTAATGAATTAAGTAAATCACCAGGACACTAATCGTACAACAGTATATCTGACCAGCACAGAGTGGATCAGACAGCATGGATCAACCCTGACAACAGAGATTCTGTAGAACTAAGCAAGCCTCCACATTTAATATAAAAATTTGCAAAGAGCAAAAACAAACATCAGGGAAGGGACTGCTTATTTAGTATCCATGGTTTCATTTTGTACACGGCCTTGGTGCCTCTACAGACCATCTGACAATTGTTTTGCAAACACTGAATTTTACCTGATCTGCAATACCATGATTGTTCCATTTGATAAGCAGTCAGCCATATGTAAATTGTAGTTCATATGCTAAAACTTAGCTTGCTGTTCTCTAGCACTTAGCCTTTGGGGATAGCCAGTTACTTTTCTGGATCTTGGCAGGGTGGGGGTGGGGTGGCTTGGGGGGTGGGGGGCGGTGGTGGAGGGAGCTCTGGCTTCTTTATGGAAAGACCTAGCATGTCTTCTCTTCTATCTACTGAGCTCAGACATCACTGAGCTCTACTTAGAAGGCGGATTTGCAGTGCTTTTAATTTTGAACCTTCTTTTTGCACAGGGGTGTGTCAAAGTGGTGCAGATCAGGATCTGGCATAAAGTGGATTTTGTTTGTATTTTAAACTGGATTTTTTTTCTGCAAACAATTATTTTTTTGTTGTTATTTTGCTGGTTTGGTCGAGTCTGAAAACTGGTGGACAGTTCAGGACATCTGTGTTAACTCTTCTAGCAACGACGGCAGTAACACTTGCCCTGCATTGCTCAGTGATAAACAGTTTTACTTCATTAGGCAAGATTCTTTTATTTCAGGTGCTGCAAACCAAAGAAAGTCAGTCCTCAATCACTACGGAGGTGTTTGTTCACCTTGTTCCTTATTCATTCTGACTATGAAAAATAAGTCTGCTTGAGAGCACACAGCAGTGTAATTGACTCTATGGAGCAGCTGTCATAGGAGTTTTGCTGTAAGGAATCATATGAGCCTTCCTTTTAAACTTGTTCAAGGTAATAAGTCATTGTCGACATTCACAATTCATACAATAAAATGTCTTTTTTAAAAAAAGCCCACACACAATATGGAGCTTGGCAAATAATTAATATCAAATGTTTGTCATGCAAATTACATCCATTTTTAAAAGTGACTTACAAAGAGGAGAAAGGAATGTTAGTTTCTTACTTTTATATTCCTCTTTATTTTTTATAGACTATCTAAAAATCAGGGAGGAGGTTTCCTTCTTTTCTAAGCAGGATTAGGCACAAGTTACTGGAAACCTTTTTTATTGTTGTTGTTGTTGTTGTTAATGTTGTTATTATAGTTATTAATGTCATTTTAAAGTGGAAACAAATGTGGTGTTTTTTTCTGGAAACCATTATCAATACTGCCAAAAAAGGCCACTTCCTGGAAACACTAGTTGTTTCAGTGACTGGATAGGAGGGATTTTTAATCATGTTGTTCTCAGTTAAAATGAGTGCATTTTAACACATCTGTAGGTGTGTTTGTTCTGAGGTGTGGCGGTAAAGCCTAGAGTGAAATATGCTTTTTAGAAATTTATAGAACTCTCCATATCAGTGTTGGATCTTGGTTTGACCCATCTTTTATTTATTTCTTTCAGCTGAAAGAGTCTTTTCTGTTTCCACAGTGTTAATCCAGAAGCCAGCTGAAATTAGCCTCCCTTGAAAAGTCAGGTCCCTTTGGTATAGACTGCAGAAAATTTTTTATGGTGAGAGATGCTGACCTCTTAAATACTCTTCTCAGTAGTCCAATATGACCACAGTCTCTTCCCTAAGTACACCACAGACCAAATAGTGTAAGTGGCAGTAAGCAAACAGCTGAGGTAGTGGAAAGACGCCTCTTCTCTTTTGTGGAAATACATGGGGGACAGTGAAGAAACTGGGCTACGCCAGTCCTCAGGATATTTAGTAAGGGTTGAGGATGGCATTGTGGAATATCTTCTGGACTTAACTGCAAATAAATAGTGCTTAAAATAAATCCAAGAAGGGACCACAGCCCAAAATAAAAACAACTAGGTTTTGTACCTTCAAGTATATATTTCTCATGACTACTCTGTTTTTGGTTTTATTTCCAGCTTGCCATCTGTATCTCATAACTAAGCCACAGAGGCTGGGTGCAACATGTTTGTATTGATCCAGCTACAGCATAGGAAAAAGTCATAGAGTTCAAGGAATCTAATTATATCCTTATACTTGCTTGTTGTGGTGGTCAAATATGAAGCTAAGTAAGACTAAATTGCAATGCAGCTGTTGAAAACAGAGCAAGATTTGTTCTCTGTAGAACTGGTCATTGTCAAGTAAAACCATTTAACTTGCTGCTTTGGCATGGTCCAACATGGTAACGTTTTACATAAGCGCCTGCCTAGATGAAATGGAAATTAATGGTCCATTAGTACAGTGATGTCTAAACTGCAAGAGGAGTGTAATTTATTTTTTTTTTACTCATTTGCTTAGGCTCAATTTACATCAAAATTTAACTGTGAATAATTTACATTTTCCATAAACAGTTGGTAGTCTTCATATTTTGTTTAAATTACATAAATAACCAAATTCATTAGCACATCCAAACACATAAATGCCCCTGTTTTTTAAAGATCCCACTGATTCAAATCTCTGTCATAATTTCCCTCTGACAATGCAGTGCTGTAAACTGTCTTGTAGCCAGTTTAACCACTATAACTTTCTTTTCACTGCACTTTCTAAAAATACTTTTGACACCAGGATACTATGTTTAGGATTGTAAGGAAGGTGGAGTGATTCATTGAAAGTCTTAATTCTACCATTATATTCTCACCTCCCGGTTTATACTATTTTAGAAGTGTTATTTCATCTGAAAGATCATTCTGTAACCTTCAGATTACTGCTGGGTGAGTTCTGCAGAAAAGGAATTACCAATGCATTAAATTTGAATTAGCTTTGAGAAATCATGCAGATGTATGCACAGAACATTACAGCAATGCTGTCTCCAAGGCACAGCAGAATTGCCTTTATGCAGTTTTAAAGAATCACTTGAGCAACCCTTAAATTGCACACATGATGAAGCTGAGCCAGCATCTTTATTTGAAAAAAATAAAAAAAAAAACCCATGCATATACATGTACACAGAGCAAATGTTGCTTTGAGAGTTGCCTTTCAGGGAAATCTGATCACAAACGGACTGCTGCTGAGTGGGCCATTTGGGCTCAGACCTGTCGTATTGGAGAGCACTACTGCACATACTGCAGAAGTGTCACTTAGACTAATGATTATGAATTATGCAGAGGGTCACCTCCTCTTAGTTACAAGTCATTTCCACAATTTCCCTCTAGACTGCCTAGCCTAGTCCCATTTTTTTCCCCCTTTTAGTGCTACTAGCAAATAACACACGGAATGGATGCCAAGACCTTCATTTATTGACATTTATTTTCCTCCCATAACTTCAAGTCGGTAAAATGACTGAAGAGTTGGAGGCAGGGAAAGGGAACCAGCTGCTGTTGGTGGACTAGGAAAATGCTCCCTTCAGTTCAGTAGGTCATTTAGCAAAGTAGGACAGCAGAAAACTTTAGAAACTGTGTGCTTTGCTGCAGGCTTTGGATCACAAGCATTTACATCAAAAACATCAGTTCTGCACCTTCTTGATTTGGAAAAAATGTTTGGCATATTTTCAAAAAGCATTGCCATTTTGGAACCACTAATCTGACAGCACTGGGGTGTGTGACCTTCCCCTGTCTTAGTGCTAACCAGAAAACCTACTGCATAGGTGAATGGCAGTGCCAGCATGGTTCATGGAGCTGCTGTGGAGCAGGATGTGCGATAGATATGGCAAATACAATTTCTGGCATGGCGGGGTATACCTTGCACATCCTTGACACTGAGTGAGAACACATCATATTTTGAGGGCAGCAGCTAAGCAGCAAGCTGTGGCAGCCAGGAAGATGAAGGAGCGCTGAGAGAGGAGTGTGCAGGAGGATGCTTTCCTGCCCAGGGACTTTGCCTTTCTTCTACCAATGCTGGGTAATAGAGGGAAGGCTAACTAGTCCAGCTCCAAGAAATTCCTCCCCCATAAGCAACGAAAGGAGGAAAAGGACTGTTAGCTAGAAAGACACTTGCTTTTCTTTAAAAGAATATGCCTTTTTCTAGCCTTTCTTCAAAAGTCAGTGAAAGTAGTGGCAAGTGTAGTTCATCCCCTAGCATTAAAGCAAGCTCCTCAAACTGTAATGCTTTGACTGTAATGCCTTCCTGTAAATATCTACTGGTCCTGTTTTCCATTAGAACTTGAGAATAATTGTTCAGGAGTTGTGTTTCTGTCTGTACCATAAATTCAGGAAAGAACAAGGAACATTTCCCAAAGCTTTTCTTCCCTGTTAGTGTGTGGCCATGTGTAATACTAGTACCTGGGAAAAAAATGTTTTGTAACACTCCAGGAAAAGTTCTGTCTTGCAAGAGGGTCTAAAAAGTAAGTTATATTTGATTTACAAGATACTTATATTCTCCAATGTCAAAACATTATAAAAAAAAAGTAAATTAATCGATGCTTTGAGAACCAAGTCAATTAAATGGTTTCCTACTCTTCCTGCACAAAGGAAAACTGTCTCTTCCATCAGCAAAAGTTTGCACTAATGTTTAAATTTTGCACTGTGTGCTCAGGGTGAATAAATTTGGCTTTCTGCACTGAGGACAGGGAGCACCTCTAACCTTCCCATATGTAAACATGAGGGCTACTAGTTTGAATAGCCCACATAATGCTAAATGTCAGAACAAAACAAGAGACTTGCAGCAGCTTTTTAGCATCTGTCTACCCTAAGAAAACAAATAAAGAAATAAAGACAAAGAAATAAACACTGATTACCTCTTTGGGAACATCATTTGGACCATTTTTAAGAAGACTTATTGGACACAATATTAAAAATGCTGTTGACAACAGTCCATCTGTGACTGAGATTCCAGTTTCCCTACAGTATGGATATTCATCAGTCTTTGACCCTAACCCACCCTATGTTTCTGGTCTGTTTTTTTTATTTTTTTTGTGTTTCAGGTGTTATTTTCAAACAAGAGTCCCAAGTGTTTTTCCTACATACCGTTTCCAACTAGAACAGATGGATGGCACAGACAAAAAATGCAACAGGCAAGTGTGGTTAAAGAGAACAAACCTGGAGGACAAGCTAACAAGTCCATTTGTCCCTGTTTTCTGTGCCTAAATCAGATGTAATCTCGTAGGTGTCATCTGGAAGTAAACCAGAAATTAACACAGATTATAAAGTACAGAGAAGCATACCTAGGTAACGTGGCATGGCGTAGTATAGCCCGGTTTTTGAGTAGCTTTAGGCCTAGGATAGACAGGATATGCTGGAGATTACAAGGGTCTCTGTATCCGTAAAATCACCATCTGAGATATTTTTAACTGTTTAGTCTTATCTGATGTGATTCCAATGGTTTAAAATACCTAGGGATGCAACAAAACACTCTTCTAAATCCTGTTGTTCACACTGACTGATAGAAAGTGCTTTAGCCAGAAAGTACTTTTCATTTCCACCCTAGATTTTATTTTAATTTTTTTTTAACTCAGTATTTTATCCCCAGCTGAGCTTCAGGTCAAATGAATGGGAATACTGTTGGCATGCTGAAAATATTGCATATTCAGGTTATAGCATGACAAAAAAAAAATAATATGTGAAAGCATATAGCATGTAGAAAAAGATGGTGTGGTTACTTTTATTTCCAGTAGGAGTGACAACAGTCAGGAGACCTTGCCTCCCTGAGGACAAATGTTCATTGAAAACAAAAGGTTTATATTTTATTTTTATGCACACTGACTCTTCAATACTGTGTTTATATTAGGGTACTAATCATGGTTATCAACAGTTATTTCAAGGGACTCCAGTATGCCAGTATTCTAGCAAAAGAAGTTAAATCAAAATATATCAGCATTTGACTGTAAATTTGAAAGAAAATATCTTTTGAAGTAAAAATAATAAGTTCCAACGTGGTAAAACTGGGGGGTGGGGGGGGTGTATAAATAGAGGGAGAGCTTAGTAGAAATCCCTCAACCATTTTTATCAATATGACTTCTTTGTGTGTGGCCAGATCATTCTGTGACTTGATATTGTGCTCTCCTTCACTGATACAATGCAGAACTTGAAATGTGAAAGAAAAAGATATCATCCTTTCCCTTCTCTTGACAGCAGAGAAATGAGTGGTGTAGTGTGGCAGATCGCTTTGATCCATAGTGGAAGCAGACCATGATGTGCTAACTTTGGTTTTTAAGGATACTTTGGGTATTCCAACTTCTTTATTGGAAAACAGACACAAAGTGGATGCCGAGATATTTGAAATCCTCACCAGCATGTCTGCCTGTGACAGGGACCTTTCCTTCCCTTTCCAATGAAGTGGGTGAGGAACAAGAAATTCTCTGCCTCAGACCTTCCACCACCTGAGCAACTTTGCTGGTGCTGCTGGATGGAAGTAGATTCCCTACAACACCTGCAACCCCTCTGCCTCCCTGCACCCCCTGACAGCTCTCCTGTGCTCATCCGTGCAGTCATGCAGCAGTGCTGGCTCCTTCTGAGGCCATTCGGGGCACAGAGGGAGCACAACGTGCCTGGGATGCCTCTGAGCGTGCGGGTGAGCACATGGGCACAGCAGCTGGAGAGCAGTCCCAGACAGCCGGCAGGTGGATGGAGCAGCAGGGGGGGCAACACCAGACGGGCAGCAGGTGGAGAGGGCAGCAAGAGGGCAACACCACTTTGTACTCAACTTGACATTAATTACACTTGTTGGAATCCTGCATGGTTCCTAAGACTTTTTTTTTTTAGGTGTTAAATTACGATTGATACTTGTTTAGGTTCTGGAAATAGCTTCCCCTAATGAGTAAAGACTTGGGAGGTGGTTGAAGAAGAAAGGGGAGAAAGACAGTCCTCTCCCATCCTTAAACTATGAAACTTGACCAGACTTTGTGAGCAGGTATGATCTGGCAGTTTGTTAATTTGTCCCCATCCATCCGTGCCTTCTAGGAAAACCCCTTAAAGGCATTAAAATGTTGCTGGCTTTCTCAATGGCTGTATTGTGTGGAGTCCTGCATTGTGGTGTTTGCTGAGGTGCCCAGATGTTTGTAATTAATTTAGTCTGATTACTTCTAATTACTCCTTCCTATCTGCATTATCTTGCATTTGTCAACCTCATACGTAAGTAGCCCTGCTGCCTATTCGTTTATTTTTGTAAGGTCCCTTTGGACCTTCTTAACCTTCTCTAGTGATGACTAATCTAAATAATTGTGCTGTCTGCAAATTTTTTCCCACCCTTTTTCCCAGAACATTAATAAAGAGAACAGAGTCTTATCTCGGCACAGAAACATGAAGAATCCCATTGCAAACCTGTCATGATGAAAACTGACCATTAGTCTCTCTCTCTCTCTCTCTCTCTCTCTCTTAACTGATTTCTGATTCATGGCAGTATTTTAACCCTTCAGTCTTTGACATTAGAGACTCTCAATTCTCTTGTAAGGTATTTTGTCAGAGGCTTTTTCAAAGCCCAAGTAAATCATATCTAAAGCAACTACATTATTGCTATTCTCAAAGAAATCTGTTTGATGAGAGGGATGGATTTGCCTTTCTAGAAGGTGATTTCCTGCAACATATCTTGCTCAGCTATCTGGTTTATAATTTCAATTACTTTTATTTGCTTCCTGTTGGTTTTCCTGATCCGATTTAAAATATAGTATGTAACTCTGGGTTTCTTTGAAGTGTTTATTTGTGAGTGCTTCTTAAAACTTGGATCTACAGTTTCAGACAAACTTCATACTCCTCAATCCCACTCCTTGAAGCCTTCTCCTCTTAGCAAAACTACATTTCAAATAGCTCTTTTAGTTTGTTCTGCTTTTTGTTCTCTCCATAGGAAAGTAGAAAGCTTAAGAGAAATTTACACACTTAACATACCCACTGGCCACAGCTACAGCTATCTGCTAAAAGAACAATTCTCTGATACTATGAAGAAATGATAAGGTCCATATCCAAAAGGATTTCACTCTTCTAGGTGTCCTTTATTGCCTCTACATTATGTTCTAGCATTGGTTCTATCTTTCAGAATTACAAAGGTACCAAACAGAGAAGGAGGTCGTTCACTCTCCTGTGCTGCTGCTTACTTTCAAGGTCACATTTCTTAATTTTGTGGCTTTTTGCCCACATGCTGGAGCACGCTGAAAAGTACAGAGCTTCCTCAGCGAAACTTTCTAAATGGGCAAGTTGCTGCAAGGTCTATTTAGAAAGCAGAATAAACAGGGAAAGCTGCTGGGATGAAGACACAGGGGAGGAAATGTACAGATGCTATTTCTGCCTGCTCTGAAAGGGAAGTGAGTTCTGCCTGTCCCCTTCCCCTGCCACTCCCGTGCCCAAACACAGGGTCTTGAATAGCAGGTAATAAGGGGCAACCTACAGAGGCTCTCAGACAGGGCAGAGCATGAAACATTCGCAGCTTCCCTTTTCTAATCCTTTTTCCCACTGCTTTTGGCCCCAGTTGTTAAGCTACAAATGAGACAATGCATTGCACCGCACTGTTCCTAAAAGTTGGAGAACTTAAAGGAGAAAAAAAAACCCCCAAAACTCACATGGATCGATGTGAACCTTTCCTCTTTCCCACTGAAGATGATCCATTTGCCTTTACCTTACAGAGACAGCTTTTGACCTGAAGCACTGTATTTTGTCCATTTGTCTTTTGTAAAAGGTATGCTGCTTTTTTTAACCTCCCCACCCCCCGATATGTTATGATCTGGAGAGCTGTGATCCCTTTCTTTCTGAAACAATTTGGAAAGGGCAGGTCTCAGAGCTTTGCTCAGATTTCATTTGTGTGCAACAGATGGATGTTATCCGATTTTCAAAAGCAACACATCCCTTTTATTAAGACCATTGAAAATGAAACCTGTTTGTAGCTGGTGTTACTTGACAGAATATATAGTAGGAGTCTCTAAGTCTGCCTTCTTGGCTGGTACAATCTGAACAAGATTCAATTAGCATTTCCAAAGTATTTTCATCCAAAGGTTTCAAAAGCTTTACAAACTAATTAAGCCTCACAGCTCTAGCTGTAATAAGTTAGATCATGTCAGTGCAACCATTTGGTAGTTTACCTATAAACACACATTTTAGGATGTAAATTAAGTCTATATTCCTTTAAAACCACAATGCCAATACAGTTAAGTGCTCTGACAAGGTACATATTCAAGAGGGAAAGTGGTCAGAATGAGGGGTGACTCCTCATTGGAATAGCAGATCTTATGGCTATCAAAATTTTGGCCTTTCAAGAGACTTTGAACATCTCTGGACATGCTGTTCTTCCCCACATCCATAAACAGGCTTTTATTCCTCCCGTTCCCATTTGCATAAGGACCAACCATGAGAGGCATCTTTACCTGTTTCAGTAGGCAGGCAGACCTCAGAGACAGCAGAAAATCACGCAGATGTTTTGGAGCTGGCTACCAAGCCTGGAGTTGCTATCTCTAAGGTGTCACTGATAAGAAAGACAAATCTAAAACATTCAGTGATGCTTCTGCTACTACACTGTAACTTTCTCTTCCTGCAGGCAGAAGACAACAGGTCACTAGTAGCAGTTAGGAGCCAAACCAGCATGTTTATGTGTAAATAGTTCAGGCACCAGTTGAACCTCGTACAAAATTGAGCACATTTTTAGTGCCAAATCAGTAACTGTGCTTGGGCCCCTTGTATCTGCTTCTGCTGGCAGGAGCTCTTTTTTATGTTTGGATCTGCTTCAGGGTTTGCAGAGAGCGTGTTCAGCAGTCTCCACAGGTCTCTCCCACTGCACTTGGGCTAATTGTGGGTATGTGAAGCACATGTGCAGAGGTGGGAGTGCAAAGCAGGGAGGTCAAGGACTGTTCACCTGCAATCTGTGGGGGTTCCTCAGTAAAGTTAATTTACAAAGGCTCTGTACTCAGGGCCCCCATCTCTCTGAGCCTTGATGAGGTATTTGATTAATGGTTCTGGAAATCAAACACAAGGAGTGCCTCCTCAGTTTTGAAGGTCGCAGGTAAATCCTGGCCTTACTCTGACTCCAATAATGCATTTATCTAAATTCCACATCTAAGTCATAACTACTCATCAAAGTGGTGACTAGGTAGTGCAGCGATTTCTATTGAAACATAGAGCACCATGTGATAAATTACATCTGCAAGATTTGTTTCATATGTCAAGCACATATTACTTCTAAATCAAATGCTAAAACATGCCTTATTTAGTCAAAAGTAAGCAGAATGCTGTAATTTATAATCGTCTTGAAGCACACTGCAGTGAAAATGAAAGCAGACTATTAAAATTTAATGCCTGTTTGGCGGAGTAGCGCATTTCTGGCCACCTTTGATGCAGTGTTGTTTTCTCACACCATTGTGTATGCACAAAGTCAGCTTGTGTTTGCCAACATTTGTGGAAACTAATTGAAAAAAATGATTTAGCTGTTAAAAGCTGACATCGGGCTGGAAAATTATTGTCAGCACAGACACTGATGGCAGTGGCTCCTTTCTCCTCCTCTCACCCCCATTCGCTTGCTTTTAACAATTGTCTGTTGTTCTTCAACCCAGCTCCCTGCAGTACAGTTGCTAGCAAATATTCATTGGGGTGTCATTTCTGTTTAAAGTCTCGTCCTACACACCTATTCATCTGTGCTAAGTGAACAGCAGCATCAGCTCAAATTAAGCTGGCATGAAAACAGCCACTGTTAATAATTTCTGCTGTGATTCAGCTTAGCTTTGGATAACAGCTGAAGATGTTTCATAACGGCAGCAATTATAGCTCTGTAAGCTCTTTCCGGCTGCCTGTTTAATCAGAGGAGCAGAGCACAGTAGCTGCTGGAGCATGTGGCATGGCCGGGCCCAGCCGCCGTCAGACCACATTTGTTATCTGCCGGATTGAGCAGGCTGCCTGTCAGGGGCAGATGCTGGGTGCAGTGATTAGCATGCAAAATGCTTGGAAAGGCTGAGGTGAGGGGGTGGAAGGCAACGCACTTCGTCTGAACTTGCTGCAGTCCTCTCCCGCCAGATAAAAATCTTCTGGACTGCCATTCCTTTGGCTGGAATGCCACTTTTTGTAGGGGTGCATGGGTGTGCCCAGGCATCGCATGTGCACACGCATCAATGTCATGTGTTCTATATGTAACTAAAAACAAGATTACGAATGCAGGAAGTGCAGACCTCTGTTTCACAAATGAGGACAAAATCCTGTTTGCAAAACAGTAACAATTGGTGAACTTCTGAGATGATAATCAGGTCTGCTAAAGAAGTAACTGTTTAACATCTGCTCATTAAGATGCAGATGAAAGAGTAAGACGGGTGGAAATTAATAACCAGCAAAATACAAATGAAGCCTGTACTTTCATTTGAGAAATGTTACACTACTGTGATGGATTTTTAGCTTCTTTTTTTTTTTTTTTTTTAATTAAAGAACAATGTATTTCCATCTACTGAATCTCTATTGTTCTATCATTTAAGTTATCTTTCATGTCAGTGCCACATGATTTCAAGTATATTAAAACATAGTCATATACTTAATTGTGTGGATTTGCAGATGGTTCATTTCCAGCCAAATATTTTTTTCCTTAGATCTCAAAAGAAAATCTCTAGCAGCCTAAATTGAATTTTTATACATTATGACTTCCAGAAATGTACTTCTTAATGGTTTCTGATGTGCCTAAAGGCATGAATCGTGAACTATTTTCTTAGAAACCTGTTAGGGAGAAGCTGAAAATTGTGTTGTGGTTTGGGTTTTTTGGTTTGTTTTTTTCTTTTTTTCCTGGTTGCAAATAGTGAATTTCAAATATGTGCGTTAACCTACTTTTTTTGTGCTGCTGTAGTGTTTTCCTGAGCACTTGTAATAATGAAAACATAATTATGTCTATTTCAGAAGTGCTTGATCACAATTCCACCATATCTGCAAAATGTGTAGCATATATTGATTTCCAGAAACAAAAGGCATGTCCGCTTCCTTTTTAAGGGACCTTAGTTGCTTTGAAATACTTGAGGTTTATCTCTTACAGAAGGTAGCGCGGAGACTGACCTATTTCCATATTCCATTTTTTTTTCCAAATGCGACATTGAAGCATTCTCCTTTCAATTAAGGGAAAATATTTTTGCAATTAGTGTTAAGTGCCTGAAAGATGAAATTGGTTGTGAGCTCGTATACATATTCAAATTGTAATCTCCCCAGCAAGTAATTGTTTTATTCAGTTCTGACAATGCTCTATCTATTGTCATCTTGGACTACATTCTGCATACTGTCTCCTCCCCTGACAATTACTGCTGTTCCTTATCCCCGCAGCCTTTAAAAGCTCTGTGTAACATTAGCCTATCTAGCCTAGTGAAAATGTCTTTGCAGATTAGTGTAATGTTAATACTGCTGGCTCCCTGCTTTTGACCTGAAGTGGAATATATTGCACTGCTGGAGCAGATGGAATCAGGGCTTCATTTGGAAACGGAGATTGCTTGGCTGCCCGCCACAAGTGCAGCGCTGGCAGTGGCTGCCGGAGCCCCCGCCACCGCCAGTGGCAGCAGCGCTGAAGCCACTCTCTGCCTCTCTGCCTTTGCAAAATTGGGGGCGGGGGGGGGAGCATCACTTAAATTTGCTTTGGATCAAAATGCGTTTAAGGTTGCTCATCCACAGTTGTTTATGCAGCATTCTAGGAGGAGATTTGTCTTTTGTGAAAATGTAAACCTCTGCACTCTAGGGTTTTTTTTTGGGGGGGGGGAGCTGTTGTGTTTTTTTAAATCGAAAATGTGAGACAAAAGAAGTATCAACCACAGAAAAAAACCCTGTGAATTCCTAATAATCTTCTGAACAGATGTAGATTGGGTCATAAGGACAATGTAGTGTAATGTTTCTATTGCTTTTAGTAATCAAATATACTTGTTTTCCTTTGTGGTGTTTTGGTGTGGGTTTTTTTTGTTTGGTTGGTTGGTTTGGTTTTTTTCCCATAATGTTATATCAGTGAAAAGTATGTCCCTAAAATATTTACTTCTGGACTTCTTATGAAGCTCATGTGCTGCTAAAAAATAGAAATGGATGAAGGATTAAGATGGATGCATCTTCTGCTGCATGTTGTGTGTGGTTCAGAGAGTAAATAAATTAATCACAACACGTGCACTTTAGTATTATTACAGCAAGCAAACCTTTCATTGACTATCCATATGAAATCTGTCACCCTGGATTTCTACCTCCCCCCCCCTTTGAAATAGTTTTTTTTCTGAAGTACAGCATTTCCCTAGCAGTAAAGCATATGCTGTTTTCTGCCTAAGTAGATGGATAATGTAAGCTGTGATGTGGAGAGTATTTTTTCTTATAATTTTCTTTTTGAGGATTTAGTTATAGTAACATATATGTGCTTTTATCTCTGATAAGAACTACCATCTGGTAGCTAAATGTGCACAGCTTATTGCTTGAAGTGCTTATACACATTGTGAAAACACACAGCTTTTGTGTATGTTAGGATACTGCCTATATGTATTATTAATAAACTCACATATTAGCTATTTGAATATGTCAAATGATTGTAAAATAGAACAGTGATTCTAGACAAGAAGGATTGGAACTGGCACAATGCCAGATGTGTATTTTTTCCAGCATCCACTATTGTGACCTTTTAATATCATATTGTTTGCAACCTCTTCCAGACGATAATTGTTTGAGGGGGAAAACGGAGCCTCTTTGACAAAGGAAAAGGCCTTTGTTATATTCAAGGAGCTGAAGCTTTCATCCCTGGTATACCAATTCACAAAGATATGTGCTGAATGTGTGTGAGCAGCAAGAGAGACAGAACATATAAATTTGAGTTACTTTGACCTTTAATCCAGGAGACCAAGAAGAGAAATGCACTAGGAAGGCTGGTTTGTTGCTGTCTGGAGACTGATAAGCTGTAATAAAGGTGCACTCCGTTGCAATTCATCTAAAGCTTCCATTGCTATCATCCTCGTTTTTTCGATTTTTGTTACCTCAAGTACTTATCTAAATCCCTTTCAATGCCAGCTTGAATGCACTTTGTATTCTCTCCAGCAGCGACTGGTGCTGTCTGTGTGTGTCAGTGTGCTTCAGCATACACTCCTTCCCCTTGTTTGACAAGAACCAGTGCCAACACCTAATTAAGGATAAGCCGTGGAGCTCTCTGCTCTATCTTTGTCAACTGCTATGTTCCCAGCTTTCTGCCTAGTTGAGCTTTTATGACAAGAGCCACATTTTGGATTCAGCCTACTTCTGGCCTCTCGGTTCTCCACGTGACAACTAAATGCAACTTAACTCAGCGGTTGATTTTAGAAACATTTATGGTAACTAAATCCACAAATGTCTTCTGTCTCTTTCTGAAGTATGCGTGCTTGTGCGTAGATCTGTCTCTTCACATCTGTATAACTAGATATGAATGCACATGTATATCTGAACATAAATTGGACATTTGTCAGATTCCCTTTTGTCTGGCTCCAACTCCTGCCGCCCCCCCCCGCCCCCCCCCCCCCCCCAACTGTTTCCTAGGAGATGATCAGAGGGGTTGGGATGGTATTTTTCTTTTGAAATACTGTATCTAAAAATCTACCACGATAATTTAGCAGGACAGAAAACCGCTAGTTCAGACTACTGTCAAGCTGTTTTAAGCATTTTGTCTCAATGATACAGATGTATTTAGGTCACAGAACAAGAACCTCAAAGGGTTAAGCATTCGTTAAACTTGAAAATCAGATTAATATGACTGATAGGTGACTACCAGACAGCCAATGAAATGACTACATGCAACAATTTTGTGGGGAGATTTAAGTATATGTCTGCCTGCATAACCAAGTTAAAATCTGGAAAGCAGACTTAATTTTCTTCTTCTTTTTTTCCTGCTTACATCCACATTTTGATCTGAATTTTCTGTAAGCCTGCATAGCTTGCCAGGCACACAGCAAAGTGGCAATGGAGGTGTACCGGCATAGCTCAGAACAGAATTTGATTTACTGATCAAGCTGTAAAAAATACCAAAAGTTTTAGAAGAAAATCCTAGCGACATAATGGGGACCTACTTTGCTATTGACTATATAACTGAAGGCAAAAAAATGTGACTACTGGCTTCATTGTTTGAGATCCTGATTCTTGTGTTGTTAATCTGACAAGAAGCGGAGGGAAATTGAGTGTGAATTTATATCAGCAAGTCCTGAATCTTAAGTCTGTGCTACTTCTAATTGAAAATCTCACCTGTGGAGACAAGGGTCATATGAAAAGCTACTTGTGACATTCAGGACACATATAAACAGTTAAGAGAATCTGGACAGCCCTTCCCAGCTACACACCACACTTTGGCCAGCTCCTAGTTTTGAAAGCTGTTTAGGACCAATTTCCTCTGCAGCTTCAAGTTCCTCCCTTCCTTGGGTTTTGCCAGTGACAGTAGCAGAGCTACTCTGAGCTGCGCTGGTTTTAGGATCTTCCAGTTACTCCTGCTTTTGTTGACCACCCGTACTTTGTCTTTGCATTGGGAAAGAAGAAAAAGAGGTTGTCAGGAAGAGAATTCTCTGCTTAACTTCTAGTTGTCTTCATGAAATTGCTTTGCATTTGTGTTGAACTGTTCCATAGCTGATTTCCTGGGACACTAGAGCAAAAAAGACAAGAGTATTTTATTTACATTCTTGACCAACAGTGAGTAAAATCATACCAATAGTATCTCTTGCTGTACTTCATCAAGTGCATAAAGATTTTGTCTTGTAATTAATGTAGGCTATGATAAAATTAGCCTAAACACTTTTAATTGCTCAAGTATGACAATGAGTGCTATGCATTTGAGAGGGTCACTTTCTGCATTAAAAGCAGTTATTTCCTGAGGAGCAAGTCTGTGGAAAAGCTGTTTAGAAACCAGAGGAGAATAGAGAGAGTACACTTTAGTCATCATCTTAATCTTGAATTTATTTGTTTATTTATTTTGTGTCAAGCAGCTCTCCAGCCAAAACAGCTGGAGGCTGAAAGTTAAAACCTGTCAGTGAAAGAGATCATGATGGGAAGACATGCACTTTTTGTATTCCAGAGAAAAAATGGATTTGATTTAGCTGGGTTATGAGCCTTGGAAAACTGCTCTTCATGTGAGCTCAGTACATTTAACAATGATAGTAAAATTAGTTTCAATCATGTTAAATTCTGGAAGTAACATAAATGAATTTCAAGAACTTTGCTCAGGTAGAACATAGAAAAGACATAGTATTGCAATGTGGGGTACCTATGTATTTTGAGTTAAAAAAGAAACCCAAGCAAACAAGATTACATTGCGCTACTTGAGAAACAATAGTGTAAAAACATGATAAGATATTAAATTTATTCATTAGATTGCAATTACTAGAACAACTAGGTTGGTGATCATCCCTGGTCCCATAACCTTTTCCTGTGTTACTGCTTTCCTGGAACAGTAAGTATTAACATCCTGCTGCTGCTTACTAAAAACACTGAGAATCTTCGTGCTCGCTTCTGCTTACTGTTAAGATTACTGCAGCAGCCAGTTGTGTATTACAAGAAGTAGCCACTTCATCTATTTTTCCACAGTGCAAACAGACACTTATAATTGACCTTGGATTCTAACACAACTGAAGTGTGTAGATTATAAAGATCTTGAAGTATGTGTCTACATTAGCAGCTTTAAGCAGAACTGGCTTGAGTATTTCACACAAGTATTTAAATTTGAATTATCTTCTCCCCACTCTGCACTGCACCCCATCATAAAGGACATGCAAAGAGCTCAGCTACAATTGCTGTGCCTTAGTGTTTCAGTTCAGCTACTGCACAAAAATTGCTAGTATGAACATAGCCGTTGACTTACAATGAGAAGTAGATTCCTTCTTGTTCAAGCTATTTCTAAAAGCTATTTTTAAGGGCATTGGAAAATGTTACCCCAAGGAGATGACAGACTCAATAGCTTTTCTCTGCATACTCACAGAGATGACCATAGAGGAAGAAAGAAAAAGTGTGGTTTAGGATTATGCACACAGCCTTAAATTTTTGGCTTTTCTAGGGACTAGCTGCAAAACATCAGTGTGCTCTCTGCACAGACAATGGGTGTCTGTGGGAGTGTACACTCAAAACAAGGCAATCTGAGAAGCTCCTGGTCTGCTTATTCCTATTCCAGTACAGAGACAGCAGGAAAAACACACAAACCTTAACACCACAAGAAGCACTAAACACTGTAAACCAAATTAACAACAAAATCAGGCTGTCCTCTGCAAAACACAATGCACAGTACTGATGTTCTCATCAACAGAGCTTATGTCACAGGCAGCACCAAATATGAGGCTGAGACAATAAGCTGCTTTCTGGCTGTAGGAAACCACAGTGAGCAGTTATGCCTCTGTATGTTTGTGCTCTTGTATACACATACCTATACATTAGGCATTTGGAAACTGGCATTCTTACCCTGCTCCTAGCACAGCACATGTGCACACTGGATCTGCTCCCTATTTTCCCCCTCCCTGGGGCTTCCTTTGTAGTTAACTTAAATAACAACAAACATGCCTGCCAAATTTCTCTTTGGAGCTTAGTTGCTTCTTGGGCTGCTCTCTGCAGGACCTTCTTTGTCTCTGTCACCAGTTTCCTGTGCTCCAGAGAGGCATTCACAACTAGTTCCACATCCAGGGCTGGCGCCAGAAGGATCCACCTGCTCTGCTTGTTGACAGACCAAATATCTCTGCATCGTTCGAGAAATCCCTAAAGCCTGACCACAAGAGTGAGCAAACAAAATAGCTTGGCACTTGCATGCAAGGTATAGGTGCTGCTGCCTTGTTTATGAGACGCTAGAAGGTGTTTGTACCCTAATGTACTCTGGCTGACAGAATGGGGCTGTGGGGAGATTGAAGCAGCCAGAGTTTTCTTGAGTAGTTGATATGTGTATTTGTGTTTGTGGTTGCCAGGACTTTTCATCTCTGCAGTGGTGTTTCCTGGCTTGGATTTGCGTAGGGATTACCTCTGCTGTTTTCAGTCACATGGGACCTTTCTTCTAAGCCCTTGTCTCCTTCCAGACTCTCCTGTATCTGCCTGTACTCTAACCTAGCCAGAAGCTGGTCATATAAGACAACAGATAAGTCACTCAGATGTTTTACATGGCAGGGTACAAAGAGGACGGTGACTTAGGAACAGAGATTACTTCTTGATATACCAGCTGTTGTTCCTCAGAAGTACTGTTGTCAGTAACTGCAAAGTAAACAGTAATAAGGAAACTGGAAGAGCCATGTGCAGTGTCAGCTTCTGGGTTTTGTACCTTCTGTGGAAAAGTATGATGAGTGACGCAAAAATGGTATCTAGAGGTTTAACTTGCTTTGGTTTACTTTAACTTTTGGTAAACCGTGTATGTGCATTACACATGCCAGCATGAACTTAGAAGTCCTGGTATGACCGTAAAAAAAAATGTTGTTACAGGCTACAATATGTTTTTCCTGCAGTTTGTGTGAGAAACGGGGCCACGTATATGCCTGAAGTCCTAATTCTAACACTGTTTCTTGTTTTTATCACTGGGCTCAGAGGGCAAGACTGCCAGTATGATTCTTAAAGCATTATAGCTGATAACAATGGCTCCAAGCATGTAGGACGAGCCTCCAGAGAAGTCCAGCTAATGCTATTAAATTTCTTCAAATAACAGCTGATCTAACTTCCCTTAGCTTGCATACGCTTTGGCAGTGCTTTTCTACAAATATACTAGCACTTAGAGAATACCCCAAATCCCCAAACCTTTTCTAATTAAGGTTAAATGTAGTCTCTGCTGTAAGTACACATAACTCTATTTAAAAGAATATGTTGTTAAATTTCCCTCTGTATGGTGCTTAGAAGACAAAATTATAAGCTTGCTTTTGCTTGGGGAAAAAAAATATCAGCATCTCATTATGGCAACTTGGTCAGAGAGATGTACTTTAGTTTCAGCTATAGAAGAATCTAATGTCAGCCTGGTAATTACTAGGCAGAGTCAATAATACCTCTCCTCAGTATAATTGCAAATCCAGTACAACCATGACCAGAACTAAATTGCTTGAGAGCAATCAATAGAAATCTCCTGATTGCATTCCCTGGTGTACACATCAGATATACGAAGGAAAACTGTCCATCCAAGCAAAAGATCAACTTTACAAATGAAAACTGCAGTAGAAGGCTAGGAAGTCTGTCCACACAGAAACCTCTTGGTTAACTCTGGCTAGAGGTGACAGGCCTGAAAAGGAAGATGTATATTTTGAAGGATAGAGGCTACGCCTAAGTGAACAGTAATTTGATGCAACTGGAGTGGAGCAACAGATTCATATAGCTGGTGCCGAGTTCCTAATATTTGCTTCTTATGTGGTTTGTGGCTTTTAGTCAGACTAAATTTGGTATGTTTCCTCAAACCAAATATTCTCATCACACATGGCTCAAAGTTGTCCGAACCACCAATCTTTGACTCAGATGTCTATGTTCCTGTGACAGGCTGGACATCATTGGGTTTGCACCTGCAGTGGAACTTCTGGCTCAGCTTCCTCAGAGAGGAATGTAGTTCAAGTACACCAAAACCACTGTGAGGACCAAAGCAAAGCCTAGTAAGTGGGGAAGCTCAAGGGATTAAATTCAAAACCTCACTGTTGCTTGAACAAAAATACTGCAGATGCAGCCAGTGATTTGCTCCTGAAACCTTAATTGTTGTTTTCCTAGGTGCTTAGGGCCTTGCCCTTCTGCTTTTCCCTTCCTCAGTCACTTTTTCTGGTATATAAATCCCTGAATAAACACATTGCCTTTGTTGCATGTGATTCTTACCATCTGGCTTCTTCCCATGAATATTAAACAAAAAGATATCTACTGATTTAGTAGAGTACAAGATTAATTTTGCTTATTAGTCTGATAAAGTCTCAGAAGCAAAGGATGATTTTGGTTCTGATGTTGTGAGAGTGTTCTTTTTAAAAATCTCTTTTTCTGTATGTACTTCAGGAGTTGAATATAAGCTTTGAAAAAGTGTTAAAACTAAGTCCCTTGTAACTTCAGCAAGAATTTCTAGACACCAGAGCTGTGAGAGCCCAGCTACTCAGGACTTTTGAAAACGCTGTGAAAAACAAGTACCTAATAGCCCCTGAATTCCCTTTGAATATCTGCCCCATGTTGCTGAAGGGGCTGGAGGATGAGGGTTCTTCTTTTTTTATATCTTTGTTACTTTCTCCATTTGTATTTTGGATCAGGTGAAGTAGCAACTGTTACGCATTCTGCCTACTACTACATTTCCTTTTGGAGGTTTCTGTTTCATTGGATTGAATTTCTAAACTGACTGGAGTTTTCTGAGAAATCTGCTTTAGCATAAAATTGTTAGTTTTCTCACTATGTCAAATTATGCTGCCCACACAGTACACAACACTAAATAAATAAACCTGTACAAAGCTGTGGTGTGGGAAACATCAAGAGTATTCTTGCTTAGGCTGTGCTGACAGAAAATGTTTTCTTTCCAGTGTAATTCTATCTTTCATTTGACGTGTCTTTTGTTACAAGTTTATGAGCCAAATATTTTCAACAGGTGCCAGATTTAAAAATACATTTATTTATTTATTAGATGCTTTCATAATTCTATAACAGGAGAAAAAGGTTTCTGCCTCACGAGAAAGTGTTTTTTAGAAGTCAGTATAAAATTCTATTCATCACTTAACAGAGAAGTGTGACAGGCGTTGCATTTGCATTATGGTATGGATTTAAGTACTCCAGTCAGAATAGCATAAAAAGGCTGTTAAATAGCTGATAATTTCATCATGTTGGAACCAAATGTAGAACTACAATGCAGTTGCATTAGTACTGTAATGCTATGAACATTTTCAATTATCATGCTTAACCTTGCTAAGAACCTAAAATGAATGCTATCAATACAGTTTGGCAGGGAGTAGCACAATAGCAGCCTGCTATTCTCTTGCTTCTCTCCCTCCCTTTTTTCCTCCTTGCTACAGTAAGGAACATGTGTGGAGTCTTGCCCACACCATTTCTAAATTGCTCAAGCAATTGTTTCCTGTAGATTAATTTGTAATTCTGAATCCTGAGAAGAAGGAAATGCGAGTGCGTTCCTCCCCCAGGCCATTTACAGATCTGGAGTTTTAATGTAATCTAAAGCAGAGGCTGAGGAACCAACACACGAGGAAAGGGAGGAAGGTGGCGGCGGAGGCAATGCCAGAGTGTTTCCTCAGCAAAGGTTTTCCTTTTCTTTGTGTGCCAGAAAAACTTGCTCTACCCAGCGCTTACAGCTTCCTTGCTGCTTTCTCTCATGCAAACAGGCTTATGTAAAAAAGCTGGGGTGGTGAACGTGTGTACATGGTGGACGTATACACACGGGGCTATATTTCAAGAAGGCCTGCTTATGACTGCCTTCTTTGTTTGTGCATAGTTGCTCTGGTGATGATAGATAGTTCCCTTACATGAATAAATTAAAACAAACAAACAAATTCCATCAACACTGATGCTGTTCTTCATTCTGTCTACACAGGGAAGTCAGAGCTTTTAAGGTTATTTAGGTATGAAAAGCAGTAGATAGGCAGATTTCAGGGAGAGTTAGAAAATACGTAACGAGCAATCTGAACACTGAAGCCTTGTTAGCATTAAAAGCCCCTCCAGTGCTTATATATGACTCTGTTGCCTAAATACCATTTAAAATCTGTCGTTCCACAGGGACAGAATTCCCCATCTTTGATCTAACTTTTTGGGCTATTCAGAATAATTAAATCACCTCTATTTATAGTATAGAAGTTTATAAGCTATAAGTATAGCTTGCTTTCGTTCTTCCTCAGTAGTGAGGTTTTTTCTCATCTTGGGCTGCTCAGTCCACAATAAAAGAAGGCTAAAAATGGAACAGAGGAGACTAAAGGGACTCAGAAGAAAAATGTGTTACAAAAAGAGGGTAGCTAATTTGGCTTTTTATAGGCTTCCCAAAAGACTTTCGGGGGGGTGGGGGGGGTGTCCCAGGAGGTGGCATTGTTCTCTTCCACTTTGCAGAGCGAAGGGAGAGAAGCCTCCAGTGACAATAAAAGAGAATTCCACATATGTGATTAAGACAAGCCTTTAACGTGTCAGACAAGTCATATATGTTAGAGCAAAAAGCTTTAAGAGGAGAAGACTTTCTGTCTATACCTGTTTTCTCAGCTAGCTGCTACCAATCCATTTTAACCAGAATATTCCCAGGGGTTTTTTTTGTGTTACCAGTCTTTTTATCTCAGCTTGCAAATGGGAAGTTACACTCTTTGATGGCAAGTGTAACTTCAGGTCTCCTGCCTCAAGGTTGCCCCTTCCATTCTGCCAAATAGCCTTTCAGGGCAGATTGCCCTCAGCACTCTGGAAAAATCATGCCTTGGGAGAAGGCAAAAGGTAGGAAATCAGGTTGTCCTCCACCATTTCACCAGTGGGTTCTTATGCTTCAGTCGAGAGTCTCCATAACTGAGTGGAGAGTGCATAATCTCCTGAAAATTGCCAAAAAGCCAATTAAGGAAGAGAGAGTGACATTTAGAAAACAAACATCTGTAAGATTATCCCAGGGACTCCAGCCGAATTTTTCTTTCCTTATATTTTGGCAAGGACTGGTGTTGATTTTTGATTGCTTAGTAAATTTATTTTCCTTAGAAGCTTAAGGGAGTATTGTTAAATAAATGTTTAATATTACTGTGGACTCTGGAGCATGCTTGTTTCACAGAGGTGTTAAATTCCCAGCCGTACTATTGCACTGCAGGGAGGGGTCGAGGAGCTTATCTGTTCTCTGCCCAAGGCATATTAACTTCTGCCAAAATCTTTTTGCTCAGACACAATATCAAAGCTTACCCTATAACCATTCATAAGGCAAGGGAGGGAAGAACAAAATAAATGAGCATCAGAACAGGAGAGGTTTCTAGGTGCTGTAGAGCAAAGGAGAAAGGCTTCCTGGGCACAGCAACAGAGAATTGCCTTGTGCTCCTCTTGATCAATTTGCTGTGGCACCACAACAGTACAGAAAGCATCTGAAATCCTGTCTTTGCCGTCCATGACAGGGATCTCGCTGGTCATAAAGAGTATTTATTTGTGTCAAGAGGACACTGAAGATTGCCCCTAAGCACATCCTGATACCTGAGCACAGCTGGATGTTTGAAAAGGAGGGTAAGGAACCTGGAAAAAGGGATGTGCTAGAATCAGAAGATGCCATTTGGCTGAAGTTTGGCCATCTGCTTAATTAAGGTGCAGAAAAAAGTCTCATTTGGGAATGAGACAGTCTGCAACATTTTTGTTTTATTTTTGTTGTTTATCATGAACCTGTTTTCCACTTACAAATATTTAAGACTTCTAAAATGTAGCTGATATTCACTCCAGTGGTTAGACTAGAAGCCCTTTGCATGCCTCTAATTATAACTGCTTAACTTGATTTCCCAAGGAAATGGAAGGTCTTATGGAACTGCACTGTATTTATGTCTTCCTTCTATATATTCTCTTAACTTCTAAATGTCTCAACCATGTCAGTTCAATTTGATGAGTTAGAAAGCTCTTTCATGCTCAGGTAAACTGTGTCAGTTGGCCAAGTGTTGGCTAAAGCATGCTAGTAGTCTAACAAAGTCCAGGCAGGTGTAGTTCAAACATTAGATTTATGTGTTGAGATTAAACTTATCAAGGCAACCTCGTGAAAACATTCCTGTTTCCCATTGGTGTTCTCTGTACTGTGCATGTTGTGTGTGCAGATGATGCTCTAGTGCTGTCCTTCACAAGCGAACTGCTGGTGTGCACTCCTGACTTGAGCGGAACTGTTCACTGGTGCCACTGACCCAGGGCTTTCAGGCTGGATGTGAGACCTCCCTCCTGTTTGGTACAATTGGACTCTGCCCCAGGCTGGAGTCTTAACTGCTTTGGATTGCAGAGCAATTGAAGAGGGAGGAAAAAAAGCAGTAGCTACAGCTGTTCAGTGCCAAGCAAAGTTTCCAACCATATGTACAATCTCCTCTTAATACCTTTGGATCTTCCCAGGGCATCTTTTCAGGTTATCTAATGAGCTTTTAGAGGGAGGGCTCTGATACAGAAATCCTGCTCTTTGAGCAAAATGGCAGCTGTGTGAGGACCTTGAAAAATTTGGACCTTTCCTTTATGACATCTGTACTCCATGGGCCAGAAGAATTTAGTAGCAGGAAGCCAACATTTATGCCTAAGGGGCCTGAAAAATGTTATGTGAAGCCAAGTATTGCACTGTCAAACAGCTTTTCTTTGTTTTACTCTCTGTAGATCTATATTAGAGAGCTTATTTTTTTGTAAAAAAAATAGTTCTAAAGTTATCCACTGCCTTGAAATTCAAAATGACCCTATTTTTCCATTGAGCTTTTAGAAGTGGTTGCTGAGATTGCTCAATACCTCAACACAAGACTGGTTTTGTTTCATGTACTTTACCACACAATTTGCCTTTTCTCTTTATTCTTTCCCTTAACTTTTTTCTGCTTGGTGACTCCTTGCAATCTGACTTCAAGAACCCTTCATGGGCTTGTTGTCGAAAGCACTCAACTCCCTCTGCTCAGCATGTTCACTCCATTTTACCTGCCCTATAGTCTTGTTTATTGTTGTTTAACATTGCTGTTATATGGTTCTTAGATTTTTCAGCTGTACTGGATCTTTGAAATCTGGCAGGATGAATTGCTTGGTTTCCAGTCTTTAATGTTTATCTCCCCTCGGATCTCACCATCTGTTCCTACTTGGCAGTGCAGGTAAAAGATTTTTTTTTCAACTTCCTTTAATTTGCCCTGTTTCCTGCAGATACTTAGTTTGTTTGTTTCCTCTTTCTCTCCAGACATCATCAAGAAGGATTTGGTGGCATTTACTGAGGCTGATGGATCCAACTGAAATTTCTGTGCTCGACTGTGTGTTGCAGGGTTTGCTTAATGAGGAAAAGGTAGGGATATTTTTGTTAGGGTTTACATTGACTAACACATCTTCATGGAGTATAATGCAATGACACCCACAAAGTTAGGACTGGGTTTTTTTCCTTTCATTCAAGTGTATTCCTCCTAACTTCTTTCATTTGTCTTTATTTCTCAGTGTCACATCTCTGAGCACATCAGCAAGCCACATACCTGTTATTTTGGGAATTAACATCTGTTCTGTAAGGGTTCGATCCCTGTATAGTCCAATCCCAGCACAGTCACAACTACCAAAGGCAACTTTGCACTTAAAACCAGTAGTCATGCAACAGAGTCTTGAACTTCAAAGAGGTGCAATTTGTTTTTCCAACTTTTCTCATTTATGGTCAGTCTCAGAGTGACTGGAATCTTTCACTGTCTTTATCTTCTGGATTGCAAAGTCTTAAAAGGAGAGTCTCAGAACCCGGTGATCTGTTACACTCTTCTGCATACTGTTGAAGGGAAGGGAAACAGCACTGAAACACAAAATGTGGAAAGGAGAAGGCATTTATTTTTCTTATATTTATTAGCCATAGCAGGAAGTCCAACTTTGAAAAGCTGTCTTCAATTCTGAAAGCGCTCTGCTGCTACACCAGATAATTGTATTCGTAAACATTTGGAGGCACAAATGTTGTCTTTCAGAGTTGGAGATACTATCCTTATGCACAGCATTCACTTAAGGCCTATTACAGTGCTCTCTTGGAGTTTTTCTGCTTTCATTAAAGTTCAAGTCGAAGTCAAATGGCATCAGCTTGTGATGTATGCCTTAACAAGTTACTGAGGGGCAGTTAAGGATCTGCCTCATGAAAGGATTAATCTGAATGAAAACCCACCTGCTGTTCCCTTTTGTCATTCATCAACTGTCCTCAGATTCTCTTCTCAATCAGACCTATGAAATAATTTGCCAGTTGTTGCAGTCTGTCAACTACGCCTGTTAACTAAAAGTCATTTCCATACAACAGCTGTCCCTCTTAGCTTGTGCATAACAAGTTGGTTGTCAGTCCCCTTCCAAAATGCACAGCCATTTGGCATTCTTCTTAGGGGTGCTCATAAAGAGCCCAAGACTCAAGATGACATCAAGGCTGAGTGCCAGTCTGGGAGCCAGAGCACTTCCTGCTGCAGTCGCTAGGATTTTAAATTGTTTCATGTAGTTAATAAAGTCAGAGTGATGTTCAATGGGCAAAGTGGATGCCCATTGTGCAATGGTTGGTAATATTTTATCTGCTGTACGGCTAAACAGAAGATTTTGATTTTCAGCTCTGTCAGCCAAGCATTTTTCCCCAACTACTGAAAATTAATTTTTAAGCTATGCTATAAGGTCTTTTACAATTATCTTTTCCTTCTTTTCCAGCAATTTTTGGCAGCTCCTGTAACTTCGTGCAGAACCATAAGATCCTTTCCACAGCTCAGCAACAGTTACTCATTCATTCTGACTAAAGCCAAAGAAGAAGCTGTAGTAGATGTTACAGCCATGTCTGGGCTACTAGCACAGGTAGTATTTAAATCACAGCTAGCTCCTTAGACGTTGGGGTCCATGACAATTCTGATTTCCCAGATGCTGATAATTTCCTGGTAATTGCTGTCTTCAACAATTTTGCAGGCAGCTACAGGCTATACTAATACAAGAAGACTAGTAGATCGTATCTGGTCTTTAGACTGAACAATGCTTAGAAACTGTTTTCCATTTGGGTGACCTTTAGATTCTAGACCACGCTCAAAAAACATACATCTAAGCACTCAGGGGTCTATTATTAAAAAAAAAAAAAAAAAAGGTACTATGTTTCCTGACTTCAGCTTTGGCTGTTTGATTCAAAAAAGCTTGTTTGCTTTTATTTCCTCCAGCTTAGACTAATGGCTCTGCTTGTTGATTTACCTTTATCTAGTAAAATGTTTTACTATACTTCAAGCTCTGCGTGAAAATCTGCTGTTAAAGTGCAAAAAAGCAGAGTGACACCAACTTGATCCTTTTTTAGGGCTTGCTACTCATGCAACAAAAGGTAGATTTCAAGGCCCTGCTAATGTTCTGCCATGTCTTCTATCATCAAGTCCTGGAATACCTTTCAGACTTTGATCTTGGTATTGCATGAGATGTCTTTTGCATATTACTGGGTGACTGAAATAATAACAACCACCTAAATCACTTCATTCTCTCATGCTTAAATTATCTGTGGGGTGCTCCTTGCTCTCCTTTGTGGGTTATGTACTCACGCATCTCAGCATTGGCAGAGGGACAGAAGAGCAGCATACACTAGGCGCTCTGTTTCACGGCTCAAAATCACACAAGCTGTTGTCCAGGCTTAATTGAGTCCACTTTAAATCTCAGTTCTCAAATGACTTATTCCAAAACAAAGCCAGAACCACCACACAGTATCTCTGAATTTACTATATCCCTTGACAACTTGGCTCCTAGTTAAATCAGGTTAAACCCTTGGAAAAAGGGCATAGCCAAACATACCGGCTATGCTGCAGCTGCTGGCGTTGGGAGATGAGTGACTCCATTTGCACATTCTCAGCTGGTTCAGATTTTCTGGCTTTACTGCATTTGTAACTGATGAGAATAACCTGCACTCACTTGCATACATTTTAGGCTTTTTGTTTTATTTTAACACATTTTTTTCACAGAAACTGGTGGAGGTGTCACTGCTTATACAGTTGTGCTGGCATTGCTGAGGGAGCAGGAGTGAGACAGAAGAGGGGGTGAGCAGATGTGGACAGCGACCTCTTAATCAAGTTAAGCTGTAGCCATAGTACATCTGATTGTGCCCTGAACAATTTTAATTAGAAAAATACAAATGTTGACATGAGGATGGCTAAGAGCCAGGGATGAAATTCTGGCCACGGTGAGCATGCAACTGGGAGGAATTTCCTGGGTCGATGAATCCCATCCCATGTTTTTCCAGGAAAACATTCTTGAACTGGTCATGGTCCACATTAAAGTTTATTTGGTCGGTTGACCTGCCACCCTTGAAAGCCAAACATCCCATAGACTGCATAAGGGCTGGGATTTCATTTCAAGTCATAGTTTGACAGAGTCATAAATATTCACAGAAAGTTTCTGACTAACCCTTCAAACTGGTGCCTTCCCTACCACACACCCTTATGACATCTCTGTTGCTGTCCTGCTGCTTAAAGACACATCTGCTCAGAGTGGTTCTCTCCATTCCATAGGGAAGAAGCAGAATGGCTTTAAGCCATAAGAAGAGTTCCTGCATATTATACATGTTCTGCCCCACAGCTGGAGAAGTGTTGTGGTTGGAGTCCCCAGGTCCCAGCAGGTAGGTGGTGGCAGAAAAAGGTTTATTGTTTCTTTTTTTATGCAGACCTTGCCTTCACCCAGGCTGTGTGCTGCTGATATGTTTTTTCCCCAAGGTAAAAGGCAAAGCTGGGAATCTTAGAGGGTGAGGCACAAACCTAGCTTACATTTTTGCAACTTTTTGCCATTGGCCTTGTGCTGGTGAGGGTAGTTTCTTGTCCTGTAGCCTTCTGATTTCTTTCTTAGCCAGCTCATACCTCCCAGTTGCGCCCATTTCCCTGCCAGGCCTGAATAAAACTTGTAAAATGGGCTCTGCGCTTTGCTTTCCTAAAATCACACATCTGCATGTTCCAGCTTTCCTTTCAACAGAGGATTTTTTGTTTGTTTCCTGATTTTGTCCTTTCTATATATCTCTGAAAAGTGGTGGAAAGGAAGACAAGCAAGAAAAGCTATTTGCTTGTCTGGCAAGGGAAATGGCTTGATTTAAAAGTGGCTAAGCTAAAGAAATATTAAAACATCCAGGAAAATTCTAACATTTGTTCGGATGTTTTTGTTTATTTTTGGAGCTGTGGAATATCCCTGATTTTCAGTGTTTTGACCTTTACTTTGAAGAATGTCATAATTGTGCCAGGAAACTCAGCTGTCAATATTTTTGTTTCACACCTCTTTATAGAAGTTCATAACTGACCTATAAAATTACACATACTGAGCATATGTGGTCTCAAGCAGGAAAAGATTTAATAAATAAATACATAAATACAAATGTGTCTGTTTAAAAGTTATAAAGCTACAAAAAATAAAATTGGTGATTTTAAATGCATTTTACAGTCCTGTAACTCAAAAGCAAGCCAGTCAGGTTTTTCTTCTTTTAAACTCAAAATTATTAACCTTTTATTCTTTAATGTGGACTGATGCAGTGCCTGTGGCCATTGTGGCAAATAACCACATAATTACATTTAGGAAATTAGCTACTATGTGCTTGTGGTAATTTTGTCTCCATGAAAAGAGCTCACAAATTTTAAGCAGGCAGACTCATTACAGGAGTCAATTCTGCTTTTAGATACACCCCATCTGTGCATTCATGTAGCTTCATCAGAGTGTATTTGAAAGAATCTTGGTCAGACAGCTTTAATATTAGTTTTCCTGCTGAAGAACTGGGAACGGAGGAGGGAAGGAGTCTAACTTTCAGAATGCTGTATGTTTTAGAGGGGAAACAAGTCACTTTTTAAAAATTTCCCAATGGTTCTCTTTTCATGATTCATATCCATGTTTAACTATCAGATGGTAATAGGGCTGAAAAGGTTGTTATGGCACTGTAATTTCCAAACTGGTACCTGAAGGTAAAAATGTTGCCATGTCAAAGTGATGGTAAAATTTATGGGAGCTTTAATCAGCTCCCCACTTATCCTCTTTTTATAAAATATTGGCACCCCTCTGCTACTTCATGCTTCCAAAATCTGGCACAAAACTTTTGTTGTTTTTTTTTTTTTTTTTTTTTAATGAAACACACTTCTTTATTATGTTTTATTCCAAAACTACGATGAATTTAACACAATGCTGTATGGCAAATAACTCTACAAGAGGGAAGAGGAGCAGTGGGGTATTTGGCACACTGGTGAGAAGTTTTTATGACATGGTAATGGCTGGTAAATTCTTCCCCTCCTTTTCTGCTCACTAAATATCAAAGTGTTGTGAAAAGGAAGAAAAGCAGCATGTGTCCTTTGGGCAAATGCAGTGAGAGGTGGGAGTTTTCTTCCAAAGAAGATGAGCAAAGGAGCCTCTCCCTTGTTTGGATAAGAAAATACTCTCACCAGACAACCTAAGCTATCGTTGTGTGGGTTTGGGCAATGCTTCTCCAGGACATCTCTCACAGTGGCACACTGTCCAGCCATCGGGCTTAGCGGTAAGAGTGATAGTGCAGGTCAGTGTGGTGCTGGCCTTTTGTTGTCATGCTCACACAGGCAGCCCTGATTAAGGTTAAAAGCGGTGGTGTAATCTCTACCATGTCCATGTTGCTTCCACTTAGGGAATTATGACTTGAGAAGGTAAAAGCTTATTTGAAAACTCTATATATTGGGGATGGGCGGGGGGAGTGGGTGGGGGGGGAGGGGAGGGGGGAGGGGAAGTTAGTGTTGGCCCAGCCTGGAAGATTTCTGAATGCCCTAACATTTCATTTGCACTGAAATCCTAAACCCTATTGTGCCTTGCATGGTTTTGCATTTCAGCAAAAAGAATACATATATTTCAAGTCCTAAGGTTGCTTTAATAAGGCAATATGTTGAAAATACAAAGGCACAATGTCTTTAAATCAGCTATAGTAATTCTGTTCCTGAAATACATGACTTTTTGTTGCCATGAAAATCCTATGAGGGTCTTCCATACTTAAGTCTTTTCAGTTTAGTGTTTTAACGATTAACTAATTGATCACTTTAACATCATGTTAATTCTCTTACAGATGTAAATTAGCGTACTTTCTCTCTAGAGTTTTACAGGATACACTAATAAATCTCAAGAAAATAATGAGTAGAGATTTCACAGAAACCAGTCTGGAAAAATAATCTTTATTCCACAACTTATGTTGCAGGACTAGGAAATTATTGCTAACTCAAAGAAAACACTTAGTTTTCCAGCATTCCATTATCTCTGTTAGAGGGCAAAAGTAACCCTTTTCTTTAAAATGTAGAGTTTTCTTTTTGCAGTTTTGAAAGTACCATAATATGAAATGAAATTTAATGTCAGCCTTTGTGTTAGAGCTGTCCACACCTGCAATAACAAAGTTCTGAATGCAGTGAAACACATCTGATTTCAGATTTGCTCATAGTTTCTGTTGAATTTGCTGATTTTAGTGAGCAACATACAAAACTGGGCACGTTTGAGGCATATTCTTCTGAGCAGTACATGCTGAAGCAACTGGTAACCAAAAGCTAGTGATTGTGCCTGGGAATCTGGTAGCTGGTTTTGGAGTTTCACTGGTGTTGAACAGAGAAAGTCTGGTGAAAGATATAAACATTTCCATCTAGCCCCTGAGAACTAGGATTGGCTTCCCTGGCTTGGAAAGGAACCCTCCAGAATGGCAATCAAATGGTAAGGATTTCCTTACAGACTCCATATTCCAGAATACTACAAAAACATTTAACTAAGTAGTGCCAGCATTTCATTTTTATGGGCATCACATGTATTTCACAGATTTATTTAAATCTTTGTTTAGTGTTTATTTTGAGTCCCTTGACAAAAACATTGCACAGAGAATGCATATTTTCTCCATAAACCCAAGCTGCTCCTAGTAGAAGACCATTCTCATCTTAATAATGAGCAACTCGCAGACTAAACCGGATTAGAAATAAAGGTTTTATAGGATTTACAGAAATCTTACCTTAATACACTTTCTTAAACTACTCATATTGCTACAAAACTATTCTAATTTTATATAAAACAGTCTGAAAATTCAGCTTTGGCATTGGTCATCTTGGTATAAAAATACTAGTTCATACCATTGTCTAACTGAAGCTGAAAACAATATTTGGGTCAGGTAGTACTACCTGAAGATTTCTGGCAAAAGGTGGCTAACAGCCTGGCTTAAAAAGCTGAAATCCAAGAACCTCTGTACAGTCATATGGCAGAGCATCTATAGTTTCATTTATTGTGTGGTGTGGGAAGAAACTGTTGCCAGCCTCTTAAAGCAGGGGAAAAAACTGAGCAACTCTATTAATTAGCTACACACACCAATTAATCCTATTGCGAACAAAATTGGGACCAAACCTGAAAGTCACATTACTTAGAAAATAAGAAGAGGAAGAATGTTTATGGTTGCTAAAGTGGACACTGCCAGAAATCCTGCAGCTGAATGCCCTGGAGAACAGAAAAGTTTTCCAATGCGCTCAGAGGATTACAGTTCAAAGACAGAGGCATATGCTGAACCCTCCTGAATAGCTATTGATTGACTGATACACTTAAAGGATGAGGACTGAATCCTGGAGAAGGATTGAAGACAATCATATATAAAGAAAAGAAAATCCTGTTCTTTCCAGAGCTTGAATCTAGTAGTCAAGGTAGGGGACATATATCTGGGTGCTGCTGGAACAGGGCTTTACTCAAACAGTGGAAGTACAATGTCTTAATAGGTAGGAGGCTTAGTTAGTGGGGGCAGCTGTATGTCACTCAGATCAACCTCTTGAACAAAGTACTTGAAGTTTGGTAGATGGTGTTTCAGTAAATTGAATTATTTTGTGGGGTTTTTAAATAATAAATATTTGATCAATTACCTGCTCAGAACACTAAATACAAAATATGGGAGCTATTGTTTGTTTAAAATTAACCCTGTTGTCAGCTTTTGGTTTTGGGAAGGAGGGGAAGGGACAGGTACATTGAGTTTTTACTTGTTATTTCTAGCATTTTCCTTACATGGAAGCTTTTTCTGAACAGTGTGGTGTCTCCCCATGTAGCCTGCTGTCATTGAGAGATATATATTGGAACACAACAAAACCCTGAAACTTCCATGTGACACCAGCATACCACATCACTCCCTCATTTATTGTTGTTTTCATAAGCAGTTTCCTTCTCTTCCTTTACAGTCCAAAATTATCATAATGTATCCCTGAATATTCAGCTTTCTCATCTCCCTTCGTATCAGAGGAGCACAAAGCAAAAATTTTTGTAACACTAATATAGCCTTAGAACTGACCTGACTCTTGAAAAATGAACAATACCAGAACTTAAGAAGTGCAAAGAAAATACACGTAGAAAGGAGCAAAGGGGCAACCTCAGAACAGTAGACTAAAGAAAGGGAGTTGTATTTCTGCTCTGGCTAGCAGGAATGGTGCAAAGATGGACTTCAACAAAGAATACCAGAATGTATAAAAGAAAACAAAAATCTTCCAAAACGTATCCTGTTAAAGTCCCATCCACTGCCCCTCAACTCATGGGAAGAAGACAGGTCCAGCAGGGGAAAAAAAAACAAAACAAAACAACAAACCAACAAAATTTCAGTTCTCTTAGTCTATTTTTTTTTTTTTTTTCTGTTGTGAAGTGTGTTACCTAAGAAACAGCAATTCTGTCCAGGTTAGGTGAGAAGAAAATGTTTTTTTTCTCACATATTGTTCTCTTAATGTTATGGTTTTGCTATGCTATACGTAACTTTCATCTTAAGGAGCTGATTCAAAACAGATTCCCTATAGAGAATTTACAATTATAAAGCTAAGCTAAGTATCAGAAAACGAAAACAATCAGTTTTGAGGACTCCATTGTATCTACAGGATTTAAATACAATTGAAAATGTCATCAGTTTTTATATGCAAGTAGCAAGAGACAAAAGAAACAAAGATAAAGTGATACACAAAGTGGGAAAAGTCTTTAGGGACATTAAGCCAATTCAGAACAATATGGAAGTAATCAAAAGTCGGTAAACAGACCAAATAAAACTTCATAAAAGTACAGACTAAAGCTGAGGCAGCTTAAGGAAGGCTGGATGATGGTAGATATAGTGTGTTTACATAAGGGACCGAGAGATTACAAAACAAGATATGAAATAATTAGTGCTGGTTAAATCTCAAAAGGTTTGGAATTTTATTTTAGTTAGAACAAGCATCAAGAGGTTTGGCTGCTTACCCAGATCTTCTCCATGGTTTCAAGGAGTTGACAAATAAAACTAGAAAACTACAGAAAGTATATATACAGAAATCCTTCCACATTCTTCTTTCAAATGTCACCTCCCCCATGTTCTGGTATATTTGTTAATGCTTCCCAGAAGTACATAAAAATTGATAATGACCCTAATGTTTCTTGGAACACCTTGATTCCCAGGTGGCATTTGAGTTACAAATGATAGTTTACATACACGTATTCTTCTTCCAGAATAACTAGGTCAATTTGTAAAAATTTCTGGTTAAGGTAGCATGTGTGTTACTACCAAATGTGTGTGCATATACATACACACATATAAAAATGTGTGTGTGTGTGTGTCTCTCTCTCTGTATATATATATATATATATATATATGCAAAATGGAAACATAAAGTTGAAGAAAAGTGAAACAACCACATTTTACTGTGCTGTTTTTTTCAAAGACTACAGGGAATGAGGGACAGGATAGATCCAAACAACAACGAATTTTAAAAGGCTTGGGTAGCTGTCAGAAGATGAAGATGCAACAAACTGTTGCAAACAGAGCTCCATAGGGGAAAAGAAAACAAGATGGATTAAAAGTTCCATAATGGGTGATACATTGGGTGTTACAGGTAAAGTCCCAGCATAGTAGCCGTCCTCTTGAATGTGCAGGTACGGTCTTAGAGGCTGAACCTAGACATTGTTTTGATCAGGAATCCTGGGTTCCCAGTTATCCTCACATCACCTTTGAGGTATATGCCCAGAAAACTCCCAGTTTTCCTTTACCTGTGTTTCCAGGTCTTACCCTGTTACAGAACTGGGACAAGGATTCGGACACAGCAAATTGTTCTTTGTTGCTTGCAGCCACACAGCTGAACTTGGAACAGCAGCAGCATAGCTTCCAGGCTAAAAGGAACCAGTAGGAGTCTGAGAGTGTAAAGACTGTGTCTCTGTCATTTTGGTAGTGAATGGGCTTGGAGGTGCCAAAGGAGTTTTATCCACTTCTCTCTCCCCCTTACCATTTTCCAGACATTTGTCTTCCCTCCCTTTCTGTGATAGAGGCATAGTTCACTAAATCTTCATCAGATGTAGCTGTATTTCTGCACTTCACACTATCTCTGCATTTTACGGTGGAATGTGGGCTATCTCTCTACCTCTGGTACGGCTGTAGCTACTCCAGATAACACTGGTCCCTCCTGCTATTTGTATTTGATCTCTCCACTGACATACTTGCCAAAGCTTGTAGATGGCTCTACTTACTGCTGCTCAAGAAAATCTTTTAAGGTCCTTTCTAATAGAAGCGTTTGTGACAAAATTTGTGTATTTTGATGGCATATCAACTAGCTGATTTGTTTTTACAGGTTGATGTTGAACTTACTTCATGTTGTGTTAAAATTGCTGGAAATGTATCTCCCAAATCCAAAGCTGACTATATTGCACTGCTCTGCTCTGTGTATAGACTAGTGTACCACTAAGGGCAGTTTCACATCCCTGGCTGGGGTTTGAACTCCGCGTCCTGTGTCAGAATGGTTTGATTTGCATTGGCTTTCTGCATTGCTGACAAAAAGAGAGAAATAAAGTATTTTGAGGGTGGCTCAAACACATGAGGTACTCTGAATTACTCTGTGGAGGAATTCCTCTCTCCTGCTTCTGGCTGTGTAAGGACTTTATGGAGATTAGCATCCTAAACTCAATGCCTAAATTCAGTCAGTGTAAATGCGCCCTCTTAATAATATTTCTGCTACCAAAAGTGTATTTTGAGGTATGTAGAGCAACTGCAAACACAGGGTATTTTTCGCAGGCCCTCACAGTACTTTGTGTGAGCAGTGAGAATGACAGCTTGCTGTTAGAAATGGAGGCACACTGGACACATCTGCTGTAAAGCGTGACCCCTCCGTTAAAGACACATATTAAGCTGGAAAGAGATGAGCACTTGTAGGAAGGAAACTACAGACAGCAGACACAAAACCACTGACTGTTTCCATGAGCAGGAAAATGACATAAGCTTCAAAGTGAGGCTCTGTTTCAAGCCTGCACATATTTCCATAGCTGTTGCCAGATATCAGTTCTAGGAATCTGTAAACAGTAAAGACCACATCCTAGTTTTAGCTTTGCTAAACAACTCTTTCCACGAAGTCTTTAAAGGATGGGAAAGGAACTTGAGATGTTTAAAGGGATTATGGCAATTGAGAGTATTCTCAAAGTGTTTATCAAGCAGCAAAGCTATGAATTCAAGCACGCGTGTTAAAGCAAATTGATTTCAAAGTGAAAGAGGGCATGCAGTCAGTTGTAGCAAATTTTAAGTTATTTTTGGTGTGTGCTGTACTTTAATTGCACTCCTGGATTTACTGTTGTTGCAAAACATGTGTTCCAGATTTTACATGTCTGTGTTCCCAGATGCTTGAAACCTATTCACCAACCAGAAACATTGCAGAGAAAAATTAATTCTCTGTAAGTAGAAAATGTATTTCTATTCTTTAATATGTGACCATATCCACTGGCTCTATATATTTATGTTTTTCACCACTAAGCATTTTCTTTTTTGCCACTGAATGCACATTTTTCATTGTGAATGACTAATGTAATGTATTCTACTTCTCAAACACAGTATGAGTCAAAATCAGTGACATCTGTTGAGAGGCGATCACAGGGTCTACTTACTACCTCCACTGTGAGTACTGCATTTGGTGGGTTTGTTGGTAGTCTTGAAGAAAAGCACAAGTATTAAAGAGGTCAGGAGTTGCAAGTAGCTGAGATATAAGGTAGGCAGCTTGACTCTGAGAAGAATTTAATAGTTGTGAAACAGCTGTGCTCCTGAAAAGTCCCGAGGACTCTGAAAAGACACAGGATCCACCCAAATGGTCTTTATGTAGTGCTTTACCTAATAGACAACAAGGGGGCTCATTCAGTTCAGGAACATTTTATGTGAAGTAGCCCTGTGAATTGCATTGTTCATGTCTGTAGCACAGCTGCATAGTGGTAGGATGTCCCCAGGTTTCAGAACCTTTTTGCCAAATTGTATGGTACTCAAGCACCAATTCTGTAAATCACTGGGGACTGACTAAAGGCTAAGGCTATTTCATTTCTCGAAGTCACACACTTGAAAAGCTAGACCTGACCGTAAAAGTATTCTGGTCATACAAAAGGTAATCATCACAGCAAAAGGCTGAGCAATCATTTGTGGCTGATTTTGACTATTTTTTCAAATAAACAGAATTTGAGAACAAAACCAAAAATACACTGTATAATTAAAAAAAAAGAAAAAAGCAAACCCTACAACAAAATGTATATAACTAATTCATAAACTACAGAACAAAGTGCTGCATTCTATTATTTCTGTTCTCATTTCTTTTTGTCGTTTTTGCATGTAAATATTCATAAAATATTCAGCAACATTCTCATTATTTTTAACTAGAATGTACAATGGAGACATCTAAGAAGCAAAGACTTTTCTGTCAGACTCTGTAGTCTGTCTTCAAAAGCAGCATATACTGCCTTTGTGAAAGAAAGCTGATTTTGCTTTTTAGCATCAGTGTGAATAGTACCTAATAGTAACTACCCACAAATCTCCAGACCCAAGCCACCAAGGCTTGCACAGCCTCCCACATTTTTTTTTAGCCCTTCTCACTGTCTGTATTGTTCTAATTTGTTGGATATTTTAAATATTGTATGATTGATATAACACTCCTTTCCAAGGAATGCAGGAAAGACCCCCTGTGTTCAATGATTGTTTCCCAGGCTTGCTCAGTTTAGCCTGTTAAGGACAGGTGCTAACTTTTATTAGACCCCGGAGAAGAAATGAATTTTCATTTGTTGCATTTCTCCCAGTCCTGAAAACTGGGAAGGCCAGCTACACAAAAGTAATTTCACTGCCTTTTTTGTAGACAAAGAATCCAATCATGCAACCACTTAAACACATGTTTGGCTTTATACACATGAATAGTCCTATTAAAGTAAACTATCACTATTTTAAAAGGGAAATGAGCATGAAAAAATTTGCATTTAGATCTCTCCAAAATTAATGCTATTATATAAGTATAATTTAATGAATACAGAATTTAAATACACTTAAGGTTTAATTATGGGCTTGACATTGAAAGAGTCTATGAGCAGAGTATATAAAGATATTCCAGTATCTGGAGCTCATGGCAAACTCAGTACATTCCTTGATACAGAGCAAATTCACACCACATTATCTGTAGTTTTGCATGAAACCCACGATACATTACAGCATATAAGTAAAATGAAAGAAGGTAAAGACTATGCAAACAAAACCACAGACTTTCAACTACTTTTAGAAAACCAGTAACACTGTACTTGTTTGTTAATGGTGAATAATAAAAAAAAAGATCTCTGAAAGATGATATAAACACCAATCCTCTTTCAGTGACCATAAAATGAGTATGAAATTAAATCTGAAATATAAATTCAGCCCAAGAAGAAATTTAAAACATAATAAAAAATGTGAAAATATTACTGCAAAAGCAAGGGGACAGTACAACAGGAAAATCTGTGTGATAGACTACCTTCAGTCAGAAAGTCTCTGTGCAACAGTGTCTACAAATCCAGATCCAAGTGCATAAGTAACTAGCCAAACAGCCTAACAAAAGAAGGACCATGATAACAAGGATGAATATTGGTAGCGTACACTGGGAACCCCACATCAGGTAAGAAAGCACATGCCACTATTGAATCTGTGAAACAGCCACCAAAATGAACTACACAGTATAGTAATCAAAGATGTATCTTCAAAGTTTGTAAACAGTACTCAAGATTTGGTTTCATACTTGCATTCTGGATGCTGATATTTAAACACAGTGACTGTGCCAGGCTGGACTGGATGATACAGGGTGTTCTAACAGTTACACTCCCGGTGCTACAACAAGTAATCTCATAACTGAAAATCACTGAAGAAAAGAAGGCTTCAATTATTATTTTTGGGGGTGACTTACAAAGGCCTGTCTTTAGAGGGAGTTTTGAATTGCTTAAGGACTTATTTTTTAATTGTTGATTACAATGTTTCTCTAATGTTAGTATAATATGGAATTAGATAAATGGATATATTAGGTGGTGATTTAGAGTATTTCAGAAAAGTGGTTTTGTAGTAATCTCATACATTGCTTGAAGAATCTCAAAATGATACTGTCTTGTGTTACAGAAAGCTTATTCTTTCCATAACAGTATCTTGATGTGGGAGAATGTGGGTGGAATGAATGGTTCCCAGGGCATCAGGAAAGCAATGACATAAAATACTTCTGTTTTCTGTAGGTCTTCCTTACAATGTGAGGTAAAGCAGGTATTGAATTATATATGTGGAAAAAGTGTATCTCTAAAAAAGATACACATCAAGATATTGTAATTTCCATTTTTGCCATTATTCATTCATACCGCACCCAATCACTGGAGTGACTGTAAGCAATCTGGTGAGAGGCAGTGTCAAAAGACTTTCTGAAGCTGAGGCAAACAATATTCACTGCTGCCCTCACCCACTAAAGTAGCTGTTCTGTTGTAGAAGGCTATTGGGTTGGTCAGGCATGATTTTCCCATTGTAAATCCATGGTGACTACTCTCACTCACCTTCCTTATGGTTCTGAGCCCTGCACTCTGAAGGGGACATGAAGGTTTATGAACTTCACCTGCATAATTCTGATTAGTTTACAGCTGTTAGGACATGGACATTGTAAAATTCTCATACCTGCTGATCTCAGCATTAGGAGCATGATCCTGATGTAAGCATGGAGTCCTGTGGTTAACCAAAATGACAGTAGTGTGAAGCCCACAGTGGATTTATACTAAGAGCTGCGTTTGGCATGGCTGTTCAGAGACTAGTTTTCTCCCTTTCCAGGCTGACCAAGAGTTATAATGTTTTGTTTCTCCCTTTTGCCGTAGATGGTAAACGATTAGTATGATGTGCTTGGCCACAGCTCAGCAAATGAATCGGTGAAAGATTATGATCTCTTCATAACATTGCTTTCCTAATCTGTCTAATCAATGTGGCACTGTTCCTGAAAGTTGTTCTCTAGGCTAGCAGCTGAATATGGTCTTGAGTGACATGTGATTGCATGATTGCAGCAGCACGGGAAGTTACATTGCAAAGAAGAAAATAAATATTTAAAAAGAAGATAAGTCTTGTTTATATACCTAGGAAGAGGGTATTCGTTTTAATAGTTCAGTTATTGCAGTTATCTAGAACAGGCTGTAAATCCATTCTACAAAAACATTGTCATATTTTTCTTCTCCCTTTATCGTTCAAAACAGAACAATAAAACTATCTTGATGATTCTTTTCTTTAATTATCTTTGACTGTATACAGTATATTTACAGACTGGCTGCCAACCACAAATCAACAGTTTGGTGTAATGTTTTGCTCCCCCTTGTATTTGTCGACTTCTGAGGAGTCTTTTTTTCCAAAACATACTTCCTTTTCCCTTGTATTTGCGGCATTATTGGAACTCTATCTGTCCATACAGCCAAGTGTCTGTCAGCATTTCCATTATAAACCCTCTGTCTGGGATTCAGAATTCAGATGTTCCCATAAGTCTCAAGCTTAATTAACAGCAATTTCTTAGCCAAAGAAGGGTTTCTATAATCACCCTTAAATGTGGGTTGTTTTGTTTTGAGCACCCACAATATCTGGACAACAGTAAGTTTTCTGTTATCACAGAAACATTGAATTTTACTGGATTTAGATTCCACGTCTTTACTCCTGAAACTCAAATCAAGCTGAGCTTTCAATCTCAAGACTTTATTTTGAGAACTAATTCACAATATCAGTGTTTAATGTGGTCTAGATAGCATGGTTTGAAAATGCATGGGTAAAAATCCTTTTCAAATAAAACTATAAACATTTAAATTCATGTTTTTGTGCTGAGAGTTCCATGGTTTGAAATTTTACCTCGTAGGTGAAGTAAAAAATATTCCATGACAAGGAATGTGCAACTTGCTTTCCTTAGGGAGTTTTGTTCATGTTGCGTTAGTGTTCCTCTGGGATTCTGTATCACAGATTTGTTGTTAAAGACCATTACTATACTGCAAAGATTTTCAAGTACCTTTGCAAGAGTGCCACTGTTTTGGGGATCTTACTGCACTACTGTTATATTCCTGATACAGCTCCCATCTCGAGTGGGAACTGATGGTTCAGTATTCAAACATTACCTTTTCCTCAGTGGCATCCATCATTTTATGTGTTGCTCCTGATAACATTGGCAACAATCTGTAAAGTGTCGCATAATGTTGTATTACAACTTTTCTTAGAAATTGTGTGTTTTAAAGGATTTGTGAGGCATGAGGAGAGAGGGGAGGGAGGAAAAGCTCTATTGGGAATGAGTATGTGTCACTTCACTGAATGTTTCAGAAGTACAAAAAGAAAAGTGAGCTCACCCTCAACCTTTGACAGTGGACTTCTTTAGGGGTGTTTGAGCTGTTTGACACACAAAGCAGTAACAAAATGATCTCTTATGCAAGGGCTGTGAAAATGTTCTAACTGTGGATTTCAGCCTGTGTCCAGCAGATTCCTTCTGAATTGAAGTGTGACTACGAAAAGCTAGTCACTGACATAATGCAGCAAGCTATACATGTTGAAAAAAGCTGAAATGTGCTGCTGTAGTCCAATCCTTTAGTACAAAACAACTCTTGAGACACTGTAGTCACCATTATTACTGAGCAGAATATGTCTAGTCATAGTCTACCATCTGATATTCTTTGTTTCTGTCACAAGGTCTGTCTATACATTATCTTTTTCTGTGACAGCAGAAGGGGCTGTCAATAGAGGAAGAGGGATATTTTAATTATGTCTTCCATTGCCCCCCTGGTTGGCTATAGGCTTTGCTGGAAGGGCGAGTGTTTTATTTTCTTGAATCCAAAGTAAATGTACATGAGAAAAATTACTGAAGATGCACTGGCATCTGAACTCTAAAGTTGAGAGTGAAGGCAGATCCAGCAGAGCAGTTAAGTACAGGGACCACCAGGGATCAGGAGCAGGCAGTGAGGCAGGTAGCACCATGCCTGCACCAAAAGGATGCAGGCAGCTGGAGCCCAGGTGGGGATCCAGTGTGCTTGGGGCACTGGTGGCACTTGCCTATCCACAGGCACAACTCTCACATGGCAGAGTACAACATGCATCTCCCTGGGGTTAACACCCTGTGATTACCCAGGGGAGCCTTAGAAAATCTCAGTATTTTTTTCTTTTACTTATCCTGTACTGATTTTAAAAAATTAAAACACATCAGCAGAAAAAGACCAGTCAATGTCTCTTTTTACTAAAGCTTAGGTCTCCTGTTGGAGAAAGGTCATCATCTATTACTCTTAGATAAGGACACTGGACACAGAGGGCATTTACACAGATGTCCCAGATTCCAGGCTCTCATTACAACCATTGGTGCATACAAAGCACATGAAGTTCTTTCATTTCTTTCATGAAGAAAAAATGCCTGCAGTAATGTATCTCTACAACATTTTCGATGCTAAGCAAAATATATTATTTTTTTTGCCAGACATGATCTAGCTTGGTTTAATAAATGTAAGTGTGCATGCATGTGGTTAGCTTTTGTATATGCTTGTATGTAAACAGGAACAGTAAATAAACAAACACAATCAGGCTAGATTTTCTAAATTAAATGCCATTTCCTGCAGTTCCTTTAATGGACAAACCTTTTACAAATGAAGATGAATTCATACATTATATTCAAGCAGAGAGCAGAATCTCACAGTTGTTTTTACTGAACAGCAAACAGACATACTGGCTTGGCATAAGAACATCAGTTGGCTTATTTAAATGTTTTTGCCTAATCATAAAGATTTATGTTGTGTGCATTATTTTCACTTGTAACTAGGGTTACATTTGTGTTCTTTAAGAATATTGTCAATACTTTATGTTTTCTCTCTAAGCAGTAAAGGAGATCTTGGAGATATTCATGTGTGAAAGAAAAGGTGAGACAGCTGTTATTACTGAAAGCTGCTAAAATGTGGTGTGTAATTAAAACATTAAAATCACCTATTACAATTTGTGTGATAGGATGAAGATACTAGAGATCAGACACTTGTTAATCATCAGCAATTTAGAATCACAGGGCAGAACTGAGTAGGAGATTGATAACTGTCACAATATCCTCATTTTCAAACAAAAAAAAAAAAAAAAAAAAAAAAGAGCTAAGGGGATGGAAGGGGAAGGCTTAAAACCATCAGCCTGTAATTGCCCTGAAGAAAAAATATAGTGGCCGGTGATTTTTGTGTGTGTGACATTTTGTCCAATTCTGCAAGCATCCAGTAACACAAATTAATTTTATTTTCTGAAAGAAATAAAAATTAACTTATTTAGCCATAAATTCTTGCAAATAACAGAAGGTAACTCAATTTGGCTCTCATTCTGCTTGTGAATTTGTGAACTTAAAACTAGCAACTGCTTAGATATCTTGATTATGACCCTATAGTGTTTACTTATGACAAGAAAACACACACCAACCAGTACTGTGTATTTTTGGATCTTCAGCAGGGCCAGTTTTCCAAAGCTTAAAGAAACTGACAAGGGAAGTAAATTTTAAATGGAATTTTATTCTGTTGCTGTCAGTTCTGAAAATATAGCTGTTAACAGAGAGATATCAATCAAACGAAATGTTTCTGCTAGGAGACTAATTCTTGATCCAACAGTATTTTTATGAACAAATCTGGATGCTGATACCATGTCTTTCCTGCAACAATATTCAGATGGGACAAAGATTGGTCTAGAAATAAATAATAAAAAGAGGTTACTTTTTCTTTTCTAAAAACCAACCTGAATCATCTATTTAAATGGTTACAGTCCAGCTCAGATGTTGTAATACAGCTGATGCATGTGAGGATAACAACTCCAGTGTATGACTGTGGGGTAAGAAACGTGCTGGAAGGCAGTGACCCCAGAAGAACTTTAGGGTAGCTGGAGATAACCTGCAGTGCTATAATCAAGAAGGCTAAAAGCAACTTTCAGAATATCAACTAAATAGAAGGGTGTGAAGGTAATCTATACATGAATAACTAGACTTACATAAGGATGTTTAATTATTCAAGGAGAAAGGTGACTTATTTCTTACACCCAGGCAACTACCCTAGGACAGAGACCTCATGCAGAAGGGGCAAATTTCTCAGTCTGGGTGACAGAAGTGTTAACTAGCTCCAGCAGCTGGGAGTAGGCAATTACAAAATGCTGGGGTTTAACACTAAGAATTTTTCAGGTGAAAGGTTACTATCAGGAAGCTGGGAGGCTAAGTGTCATCTGGAATGATCTAGATGTGAATTTTAATCTGTTTCCAGGAGAAATTCTATAAATCATCTGTAAATATCTAAGCTCGACAGCGTTAGTGGTTCCTTCACATTTTGGTATTCTTCAACATCTGAACCTTTGCCTTGAAAATATTCCCTCATGGGACTTAACTGCATTCCTCTTAATAACATCATGGAACTTCCTGCCCTGCACTAAGTAAAAAGTCATGTTTTTAAGACAACTAACCAAATGGTCAGGAACACTTTTTTTATTCCCCTCCCCCCCTACTGTGTAGCTGGCCAGAAGGCTTCTGTCAGCATTTTCTGTCTTTTCCTGTCCTCCTGGAGGAAAGATGCTGGAGGAAGTAAGGCCAGTGGAGAAAGCAAAATATAGTTGTTCTGACTTGTTCATGTATTCAGCATTAAACTTATCATATTTTTTAACTGGGAAGGAATGCTTCAAACATACTAATTTCTAGGGTTTTGTAGGAATTCTCTGTGTTGGACTAGCCTGCCAAGGTGTTGCCTATGCAGCCTCTTCATTCTGTGGCTTTAATGGCTTTGTTTTTCCTTTTTTCTCTGTCTGTCGTTAACAGTTATGTAGACCCCAGAAAATGTAAATAATTTAGTTTGTCATTACTTGACTCATTATGGAGTCACCTATCAGTTAAAGCAAAAGAAAATCTATGGTGTTCAGAAAATCAGACTGGATCACCTCACCTAGAACTGCATGTGCTTATTATGAATGTATTTTATATTTTCCATCGAGAATCTTAACCTCTTCTGAAATAATAAGCAGCTTATAAAATACTAGGAATTTTCAAAGATTAAATATTAGACACCCAGTTGCAATGGACTAATTCTTTCTGTTGAAAGAGGTCTTATTCTAGGAGCAATCTTGTTAATTTTAACAAGTTACTTTCAAATCTAGGCACTATTTTTAATGAGGTGTAGGGTATGTTAATAATATCTGATGCTTTATTTAGGATCTTTAAAAGATTTAAGGTGCTCATCTCAGTTCATACAATTCCTTTTAAAAAGTGTCAATATTCACATATGTTTAATTAAGCATATGAGAAAGGCTGCTATCTTCAAAACACTCTTGGCAATGACAAATAACCTGAATAACTCTTTGACTCTCTTGGCTGCTGTACTTCTCATGTTCATGTTATATTTAGAGAGAGAATTTCAGAGATATGTGACAAGGCTTAGCAGTACGAGTAATAGCTGCTTCTTAAGATTATACTAAATCATTGTAAAAACAAAGTACCACTAGTTTGCTGTATGCAAAAGAAAAATTCAAGACACAAGAAGGTTTCACTTTACTCAGTGTTTGCAGCTAGGCTGAAAAATACAGATTTTAGAGTGTAAAAAAAAAAAAATCAGCAATAAGAAGAGGCTATGCAATTCATAAAGGATTGTGTTGCTTCTCTCCCTCCCCGATATTCTTTCTGCCTTAATTCTGCCATCTACCTTATGTTCAGATCAATACCATCTGGTCTTTAGAAACACAGACTTGTAGAAAGCCTGACTAGTTTTTCTTCACAAGTGGGTGAAACTCAAAATAAAAATGTCTTTCAATCCATAAGAGAAGGACAGGCCAAATTAGGCTTATAAAGGCAAAAATCCATTTCATGCCTCTTTAAAGGAGCCTTCATCCTTACAGTCCCTGCTCAGATACAGTTAAGGGAGCTGCTTCTTTCTCATGTAACTTCCAGCTGCTGTAACCCTCCTTTCTCTACCTCGGGATAACCAGTTGACTTGTATGCCTGTGACTTCCTTTGTTTTAAAACTGGAAGTGCAATACTGCATCACCACCACTTGGATGGGTTTAGAAAAAGGCGTATTTTTAGAACAATTAGCTTCCTGCAATGTAAGGGGCATGTGTCTAGTGTCATGTTTTAGCTATTTCACTAGCTTAAAAGCAAAACATTCAGTAGATGATTTATGAGTGCAGGACTTTCTTTTTTTTCTCCCAAATATGATGCTTTCCTAATGTGTTCACTAGAGATCAGAATTTATAATTTATAGTTGTACTACCTCAATTTTAATATTTGTCTCAAAAAGGAAAATTGCCAAAAGGGACACACTATCTGTTTCTCTCCCACCTCTGTCAGTGAAGGAGCACTGGATTTACTCTGGCACGCTGCAGTTATTGAACAAATGTGCAGCATGTATCCATGGCCTCATATCCCTAATAGTGATCTAACAAATCCTAGCTCTTCTTTAACACCAGTGATCACTGCTTTTTGGGAATATTTATAATACTGATTCTCCAAGACAGAATCAAGGACATACACTTTCCTTAAAAAAAAAATAATAATAAAATAAAATGGTTGCAATATTAACATCTCAATGTCCTGTGTGCAGCTTCCTCTGTTGTTCTAGTTTTGTATGCTTGAGAACTACATCAAGTTATTTAGTATAATATAATCCCTTCATTCATTATTGTGGGTTTTTTTTTCAAATACTGGAAGAAAACCAGTGTATTTTCCCTGAAGCTTCAGAAATTGAGTTGTGTGTTTTCCGTACGATGGATGTACATACATAAGCAGCCAGATACTTACAGCTGTGGCCACAAGTTTGTGCATTCAGTTTACCAAACATCAAACAGTAAATGGCAACAGCTTGTGAAATCATGCTATTTCATGTGAAACTGTCAGAGCACAAGGCTGATGCCACAGATACTATCTCCGGTGTTGAGTTCAGTATCTTGTAGTCACAGATACCCATAAAATGAGTCTGGCAATAAATGCCAAAGGATCGGTAGAAACCTTTGATGTGCACACACCTGTGGTCACACACCATCTAACTACTACCCACAATAAAATTAAGACTGGAAGGAAAAATTCTGAATCCAAACCTGGCAATTATTTCAGCCCTGAAGAGAGGGAAAAGCATATCCGACTGGCAACCGAGAAATTCCAGTGTTAGTAGGAGCCACAGCATGCATTCTGTCCTGTTATAGCCAACCTCAAAAGCATCAGAAGAAACAAACTCACCCCTCATGTTTCTCTCCCTGTGAGTGAATCAAAAGCAAAAAGGTTTTTCCCAGCCCCATGGACAGCCAGGAGAAGAACTAAAATGGTACGAATGCATCAAATTATATCAATGCAACAATACATCATACATCGAGTTCCTGCCGCATGTTGCATCCCCTGACAGATTCCAAAACATCACAAGCATCAGAATTCATCTTGAAATTTAATATTCTATCATTAAGAAATTTTTTCCTGTCATGCAATTCTTCGTATAAACTTCACTATCCTTTCATTTGTAGCATAGAATACATAGCTCAGTTGCAGTATTTTTCATTGCATATATTCTCTTAAAATTTCTTGCTGACTATGGAAAACAGAACTTGACTTGAGTTGAAGCAAATTATGATTGAAAATTATGACTTTTCTTATATGTGGGTCCTATTAGCACCTTTTTTATATTTTTATTGCACTTTGACCTTAATATTGTATTAACAGAACTTTTGTATTAATATTATTACTAAGCTCATACACTTTTAAGAAATTATAGGTTCTATCAAACTGGCACTGATTTGAGATTTTTATTTCTTAGGAAACCTTTTTTTTGTATATGTTGCAATTTTCAAGGTGATCTAGAAAGGAATTTAAAGCACAGCAATACACCTTATCAGTTTAGGTGGTTACAAAGCTCCTGCTAGAGAACATATGATGCCCATAATGATGCCATCACATTCCAGCTTTTGTGGAACAGCTGGTGGCTTGAAGTGTCCAGGGCTGCATAACATTAGCAATGTTCAATTATGAGATGCTTGGTGAAAGGTGAGAATTGATAGCTTTACATTTTTGCTTTTTCAAGACTATAAACTCTATAGATAGGCAGAGTATTAACCATCTAAAACCATAAGAAATAATAAATTTCAGATAAGCATATGCTAATTATGTGCTTAATGTGTAGGAAATTTACAGATGTTACAAGTATAATTTCTGGCTTACTGAGTTGTGTAAAAACATCTTCTGTGTGGGACTCATCAGCAATAAACCTGGATAACTGGGATATTTTTGGGGTATAGTCCTATACATAGGCACCCACTTCAGCATTTTTTTTACTTGTTGGCCTGTAATTTTAATGCAATTGTAAACATAGTTTTGCTGTGATTTCACCTAACTCTAGCATCTGTGTTTAGTTGACTTAAATCATACTCTTATTTCTCAAGTGAAACCACACTCTAACCAAAGCCAGTTTATTAAAATCTTCATTTTCTTCTATAAGCTTCTAAGAAATGTACAGAACACAAATTGAAATTTGGGTGGGATTTCAAGCCATGATTACTACAGGGAGCAAACAAAACTTTATCTTGTGTGGCTGCAAAACTTCATAGTAATTCCCCCCTAAAAAATTAAAGGTACTAACTTTTCAGTTCAAGGCCTCATTGCTTTTGAAAACACTTTCTATAAAAATGCTTGAAAGTACTCCAGTGTCTTACATCTGCTCATTTCAGTGCTACAGATGGTACTACACCTTGCTGAAACTCTTTTGAAAATTGTATTTTGGTTCCTAAGCTGCTTTGACACTTGCAAAAGCTTTATTCAAAGGTTAATACAAGCAAGGCTTGTTACAACATGGTCATAAAAAATGATCAGAGAACGTGAAGTTCTCTTTGGCAAGTCTTTGTTCTGAGTTCAGGAGAGGTATGAAAGTTTGGAAAAACTATTTGGGGAATAGTTATCTATACACTGCTTTTGGGGGTTTAGTTTTATTTTTTACACAGATTGCTTAAATGCTTTCGTTTGTGGTTTGGCTCCACAAATGGCTGTATCAGCAAAATGTTTTCTAGACAAAGAATTACAGCATGGGCACTGTTACGAAAAGCAGGAGAATGAGAAACAGCTTCTTACACTTTTGCTGTCAAGACATTGTTTTGTATACTGCCTGCCTATTGCTTATTGCTACTGTACACTGTTTCTACTCTCAGGTATAGCAACTTATACTTTAGGATTTAAAAGTCTGCGAGGGACAACTATCATGATGCAGGCAGATGTGCCCTGTATTATAAAATACAGGACATGTATGGTAAAAAAGACAAGAGACATTGAGCTCTTTGAGTCAAACCTGTGATTTCTTTCTATCTGATCTTGGTTTCAAGCGTTTGCACAGCAGCAGACCAGCATGCTTCTGCTTATTGTCCTGATTAATTATAGTCAATGCTGCTCTACCTTTTCCAATGTGTATTTGACTAGCATACATCTTTCATCCATTGGATTTTTTTTATGCCTTCTTCTGTTATAGATCCATTTATAACCAGCTAACACTTTTTCTTTTCAATATGTTGTCACAAGCAAAACTTGAGTTGGGGAAATCTATTTGACTCCTAATAAGAAGTAAACATAAACTTCTGATCATTGATCTGAATGTTGAGAGGGGGGGGAGGGAAAACCATGAGCAATTATACAAACACTTAGATAAACATCTGTCTTTCCCTTTCTGTAGCCTCAGTTTTTCATATCTGTTCTGGAAGTTGTGCTCAGTCTGTCAGAGTTCACCTGATGAGGTGGGGGTGGTATAGGAGGCTGGGATGCTCTGCCCAACAGCTTCCCCTTGTTCTGCACCCAATCATGTCTTTCTGCTGGGTGATGCTCCATAGTTTCCTGCTGCTCCATGTGTAACTCTGTGTGCGGCTCTGTTCCCTGTTGTCCCTGCTCCACTGAGGGTCACCCACAGCCTGCAGGCCCTTCAGGGACATACCTACCCACTTCTGGCATGATATCCACCTCAGGAGCACATCTGCAGCCACCACCAGCTGCTGGTGTATCTCTGCAACATGTCTGAGCCGGGCACCATGTGCTGCTTGGATTGGATATACCTTGGCATGCAGTTTTAAAGTTTTTGATTTTTTTTCCACTGTTGCTTAAGTAGGTTTCAGAGCCAGCTGCAATGGTTTTCATCTGTCCTTTCACACAGGTCACAGCTGCAGCCCTCTGCTCCTTTTAAACTTGCAACTCCTGCTCTTTACATGTCCGTACACAACAATAAACTATGCCTGCTTCTTATGGACAAACAAATGGGCTAAGCTAGTTAAGTGTCTCAAGATAAGGCCTGTTTTCCAGACATCAGGCTTCAATTATACATTTTCAAGTCCTTTCTAACTTTTAAACATAATTTTTAAAATATGGACAGTGAATGCGACATACCAGTACACACTTATTTATAGTGTGTAGAAATGCCAGCATCACTTCAGATTTAAAAGCTTGCCTGCTAGGGTATCTGCCATTTTTTTAGTTGTTGCTCCAGTGTTTAATATAAGCTGAGATTGGTGTCCAGTGATTTATCTACAACTAGCACCACATCTTCCTCTTTCTGAAGAAACAGCTTGGTATTCTTGCATCCTGTAGAAGTTCTACAATTGGAGTGTCCCACAGATGTTCCTTATTCCTACCAGTTTAATTTTTTTTTGCTGCCTGATTTAGAAGTCATACATAATAAGACTGCTGATTTATCGCTCCAGGCCTTGCAAGTGGGGTAAAAACTGTCTAACCCTGCAATTTCAGGTGTGCAAGGAAGTTTCAAGTAATATTACCTCTATTTCACTTTTTGACAACGCAACCAGGGAGATTAAGAGTGCCTCCTACCAGTCTTATGGGTTCAAACCGCAGCAGCTTTGCATAATGTGAAGGTAATAATCCTCTCAAAGAGCACAGGAAATGTTTGCTAGCCTTGAACTTCATTAGATATCTTGCAGCGAACTCAGTTAGCATTAAGCACCGATTATGGGTAATTATTTTTCAGAGATTTAGAAAGAAAAGCCATATAAATTATGCTTCAGCTCTGCTTCCGCAGGATCACCTGTAAGTTAAATACCTCTGGTTTAAACAGAACAATATAACTGCTAGCTCAGGACATCCATGAGCCATAGATTGCTGGAGGCTGGTGGAGCATCTCTGTCACTGTTCGCTTGCCTCCTGCCCTCACATTGCCCAGATACATGCTGCAGGGGACAGGCTCCTGGGCTGGCAGGAGATCATCCCACTCACACGCCCCTGCTCCTCTTCGGGAGAACAGAGGTGTTGGGAGGGCCAGCACTGCTGGCCAGGTCTCTAGGTTGCAGGGGGAATAATTAAAATTGTAGGATGTCAGCAGGCATTTCTTTTATTCTCCCTATTACCTGAATTCTCTCTTTCTCAGTCAGCTCAGTGCTCTCAGGATAGAAGAAAACTGTTTTCCTTCGGCTGTTCCAGTTAAAAGAGGTGAAATCACTTCTTCCAGTGCCCTGCTGCACAGCCTCCTGTAACTGGTTAATTGGCTTCCTATAATTATTGCCCTAGTTGAAATACATTTACTATTAGATGTGAGGTTTATGTAGGTCATCTGATTTCCTGGAAAACTTGGGCTGCACTCAGACATGAAACCAATCTACCTTATCTCTGACCTTCCTCATTTACTAACATTGAAGCTCTGCCACGAGAAAGCTGGTTTAATGGAAACCATACCATTTGAACACTGGGATCATTAAAGTAGGATAACTAATTTTAATATATTCAGAGCTTTAATATACATTGCTGTGTGAAATAACAGTCCTCCTTTACATGTTCATCCCAGGCAGTAACTGATATATGTACAGTAATGTATGTGCCTATAAAACTTTGACACCCTCTGGTAAAGTATGACCTGGAGTTTCAAGTTTAGATTGCATGTGCCTGTAAACATCCAGTTTGGATGTCCATACAGTCATATTAGATGTATGTAAGTGTGCAAAACAGACATTGTTTTACTTCTAGACTTCACCTTCCAGCTTTTTGTTTTATTGTTTAAGATTATCTCTGCCATATCATTTTTCTGTTTCCTCTCTGGATAGAGATACACATTTCAGATGGAAATTATGTCATAGATAAATTGTTTTAAAATTAAAATTATGTCTATCATTAACCTGTTTTGAGATTAACTGGATGTGTAAAGAAACTTCACATGCTTCAAGATCTCAAGCATCTCATTAAGAGAGGAATTTCTTGGAAACAGTAGAACTAAATTTTCTGTTACCTCATAAGACCATCAGCATCCAATCTTTCAGTTTGCTTTCTGGGGGAAAAGTAGTCCTTATCAATATTGAAAGCCTGTGTAGCTAATTGTTTTCCATTTTTATTTTCTCCGGTTTACTTTTGCTTTAAATTCAATACAGTGTTTTCCTCTGCATTTTATTTTTGCCTATAGCAGCATTTCACCTGGGTGAAATTCTCCTTGGCTTGCCTGGAAATGGACTCCATTGTTATTTATTACATGACAGAGGGGCACTAGAGGTCCCTTTCCTTCATTGGCAGTTTGAGAGCTAAAGGGCTGAGAGCCTGCACAATTATAGGCACAAAAGTAATGCATCAAAGCAAGGCTCATTAGAAATCTACATATACGGCTAGTTGGGCTACCCATTATTCTACCTATCATACACAGCAATTTACGAATTTTCTTCTGTGCCAAAGCACCAGCCAGAAGCCTTGTATGCACACATCAGGATCCTAGTAAATTACACTGAGAGCAATCAGATAACGTTGTTAATATGACTCAGTTCAGTGCAATTTCTTTGCTCCTCCCTGTATGATTAATTACAACCAAATTGATGTTGCCAGCAATGATTAATTTACAAGTTGAGATGCAGAGTAAATGAGCTAGGCAAAGCTGAGTTGGCATTGCCCCTCATTTAAGAAACTGCACAAGGGATCACAATTCACAGCTAACCCTGTGATCCATTGCTGCACTTGCATAAAAATTTGCTAGGTTGAATAGCTGCAAAATTATAACTTATTGTTTTGTGATAGCTGTTTAGAAAAAAAAATATTTGGTTTAATTTAGCTAAATGAGGAAATGCAGAGGGTGAATTCGGCTCATACTGTGAAATTTCTATGTTATACAAATACTTGACAAGATAAAATAAAAATACCCAGCCTTTGATAGGGAATTGAAGATAACAACCGTATTCTTGATGAAATCCCTGAAGTTCTCTTGGGGTGGGGGGGTGGGGGGGAAGGGGACGAGGGAGGGAAGAACAAATACATTTAATAATTGCTTTTCCTTTAATAATAATAAATTCATTGTCTAGGAACTACAGTTACTTCCCACATTGTACATAAGTCAGAATTGTCTGTATTAAAGGTCTGTGTTACACTTTTACATTACTGGGCATTACTGAGTATTTGAGCATCTTCCATATATAACTAATAGAAGTAGTAGCTTTGAGGGCTTGTAGAGACTCTTACTCTAAAAAGCTGAGATTTTTTTTTTTTTTTCTTTTTTTTTATTTCCATGTGGGGTGTACAGTGTTGATTGAATAGAGGTGAGGTTCAAAATTCAGTCTTTTGGATGAAAAGTAATGAAGAATTTTCAGCTGATAGCAAGTATTTCTGTGGATTGAGAGAAGTGACTGACAGCCTGCCTAAGGCTGCTTTTCACTAATTTAAATCAGTTTTTGACATCAAAGTTGATTAAAAAATTAGGTACACTTTTGCCCACAGCTATTTTCAGGGAAGATCCTGATGCTCTGAAACAGAGTGTTGAAGAGTGGCAGGGTCTGAAGTGAGAACTTTTGGTCAATACCTCCTTTTCAGAAAGAAAAAGTTTTCATCCCACTTGACACAAACTAACTCAAAGGAAAACTCCCTTCTGACTATGAAATTCTCACATCAGTCCACAAAGCACTGCACTGAAGACACTGTCACTTAGCAGTTCCCTTGCAAACTCTGCCCTTAAAGTTGCTGGTTTAGTACCTGCCGTACTGCCTGAGAGCTGGTGTCTAGATGACTACCACATGCTCCTGAGTGTTCTGTGGCAGTTTGAAGGTAAAGGGAGCAATGCTAGGATGAACATGAAGAAAAGTTCCATGATGGATTAAACTGTAGTGCTCTAAAGACTCAAGAACTTAGTTAAAAAAAAAAAAAAAAAAGCTTCAGAAGTGCTGTAGTCAACTCTTGCTACACTTGCACTCCTTTTTTAAAACTACCTACCCACATAAACAGATAGCGTTTGGACAAAAAGCTGCTGTGCTCCATGAGAGATTCCTAACCCCTGTGCTGAGCAGCTAATGTTTCCCTGACCCAGTGGAAAACGGGAACAGTTCCAAAAAGGAACAGCTCCAGTAGGCAATATAAAGAGATACTCACCTGAAAACAGCTGTTGCTTGGTGCTAGTCAGAGAAAGGACCTGACCCTGTATATTTTATACCTCAGTACGTATAGAAATTCTCAGACTGTTTGCTTTTTAGGGGTAGATGGCTCACACACCTTTCCTCCCTCCCCCCACCTTCTCTCTCGCTGGCACAGATGGATGTACACTGTTTTGAAATGCAGAGAATTTATCCCAGCACAGAAGGGAAAACCTTCAATTTCAACCATTGTCTGGGAGGGGAAGGCTATTTTCCATCTACCTCTAAATCTGACACCAAAAAGGATGCAAACATTGTTAACTATTAGCAAATCAACCCATAATGAACCTTCTGGTTGTAGTTTTCTGAATGTATGCCTCCATAATTATAGGTACTTTTTTTAATATAGCTTACACAGTTGAATGTAGAGGGACACAGCATACAGGGACATATAAAATAAATTTTGTATGTGTCTTAGAATAACCTAATTTGGATCAAGACTGTGTAACTTTGAGTAGCAAGGTGCTGGAAAACTATTTAAACTGAAAATAGAACTTCACTGCTCAGCTATTGTTAATGACTTACGTGACCTGCAATAACCTTAGTGACTCCCGCCAGATAATTTTTGTTGCCAAGTAATGCTATAGTTGTTGTATATCCAGTGTCCTAAAATTTGCAGCCTGTGGGAGATATAATGCATCAGATTTTGCTTTGTGAAACTTCTCCAAAGTCAACAAATTTGTACAGAACATGACCTCTAATTGAAGATTATTTGAATGTTGTCAGCACAGAGCCTACATTAACTTTTCAAGTTCTTATGTGTATTGTTGCATCTGATGTGTATTGTTGCAGAACTACTTTTTTTCTTTTGCCCTTTTTTTGCTGCAAAACAGAGAAGGTATGAGATTTAATCCGATCTGTGTTATACTTCATAATGACAGAGTATGTGAGCTTCCTGAAATGAAAAAAGGGATGTACTCAGAAACCATGCCACACACAGTAGAGATCTAGGATACATGCTACCAATACATGAATCTAGTAGACTCTTCATCCTTGTGTGTGATAAAGAACGGCTGTATGAACTCTGATCTGTTAATGCTAGCCTCTGGATCTTCAGACTTAGGCATAAGATCACTAAAAATAGTCAGGCTTTTGTGTTACATCAGGTTAAATTACTGCCACATTCTAGCAGAGTGATGAGCTAGTGAAAACCCAACTGTGTTCAAGAACATCTGGATGATTTTAATAACAGAGTTCAAGAAAATGTACATGCCAGGTATTATAACCTGCATGTGAGAGAGCCATTTGTGTGCCTATCTTGAAATGTTTCCAGCTCAAACAGAACAATGAACAATTGGTTTGAGATTACTGAAATTCAAATCCTTGTTCAAAGCCTAAATATGTTTTCTGTGTAATTTTATGATATCCATGTAACAGTTTGTGCCTTTCTGACCTCCTAGTGCTATTCCAGAGGCCATCTGTATAGCTTCCCTAAGGAATGGGCTCTGCTGAGAACAGTTCATTACACAGAGCTCCCTGAATATCTCTCTCTTTTCAAATGGTAGTTTGAATTTTCAAATGCCTGTTTTCAAACAGGATAGGAATGATGCCCTTTCTTATGGACTGTAGACTATTTTACTGTTTTGCAATGTAAGTTATTTTCCACTTTCAAATTAGGCATATATTTGTAGTTCGCAAGTCCCTCTGCTTTCTGAATGTGACGTGGGTGAATATAAGGTGGTGTCTGCACACACCATGTGGTCTCAGTGGGGATGCAATAACAGTGAAATATTTGAGTGGTCTGTACTAGCATCAGATGTATATTCTTTTGAAATATGATATTTGTAACTGACTCCTTTTGCTATAATAATGTCCACCTCACGTGAAAGAAGCAACACCACAAAGGGTTTCCAGTTTCTACTTCTTGGATACACCTTGCAAAAAGGCTAAAGATAAAGTTCATAATAAATATACATTCTTATATAAGCAGTCAAGATTGAGATAAATAACTTTCATTTCCCTATCAACTAGGCCAGAATCATAGCTCTGGACATTAAGTGAAAGGCTGCCCCAGGGTCTGCCATCTATGCTGGGATTACTGTAACCTGTTCTGTAAACATGGGGTTTCAGTCCAAAGTGCTATCAATCTGGCACTCTTCAAAGGCTTTAAATCCTATTTCGATTAAAAAAGGTTCATAATATTTTTCCTGTGATGGATGTAAGATGCAGGCAGAAAAGAATGAACAGCCCTTCTAGGATTAAAAACCACCACACACCACACACACCAGTATCCTCTTCTTGGGAGCTCAAGAAAGTTGAGAACATGTTGGAGTTATGCCAATGTTTCATTTTTCTCTTTTTTTGTTTACTATACAGCAACACAACACACCTTTTTAGTAATCACAAGAATACAGGAACAATTCTATAGTATAATTGCATAAGCAACCCACTGAGCTTGAAGAGATGAGGGTTCTTACTTTCATGTATGGATGGTCCGTAATGCAAGATTTCTTCTAGAGGAGGGAAGTTTCCCAGCTTGAATATTAATTTTGAAAGAAAATGCAAGGTACATCTCTTTGTCCTGTCACTCAGAGGAAAAGTTCATGTGTTTGTATCAGCAGCAATAAGGAAACTGCCCGTGTGTGCTTTTCTGACAATAATCCAATGATATGGTTATTATAAGGAGCACGAAACCACAATTGTTAAACAGGGGCTACTCAAGAAGTTTGCACGCTCCTTTTGAAGAAAAACAATGCTGCAATTTGTTATTACCGTGTGCAAAATTATTCTTATCTTTTATACCAAAGCAATCAGACTGGCTCAATAGATAAAAAACGACATTTTGTTTCACCTTCTGTATCAAATAAGCAATAATACCATGATCCAGCATCCACAGGTGGTATTACTCACAGTGGTCTGTTGCTGTGTAGCCAAAGTTAATTTCAGCTGTCATTACCTGTGTCCTGGGTACTCAGATAATTCTTCCTATTCCTCATGCAGCTCATTTAAATATTGTACATCTCCAGCTACTCATATGGAAATAATGTGTGAACATCTGAGGACCTTCTATGCTAACATTGACATTGATTGGGCTTTTTTCTGACAGAGAAAGAATTTATCCTATTGAAATAATATAATGAGTACTCTATAAAACTATTACTTGAAACTGACTCAAAAAACTAGGGTAATTCTATATACATGGCAAATTCTACTTTGTTTTTGTTCCTATGTATCACCGAAATCAAGTGAGATTTCAATCTCACCGGGTTATTTAATCTCCTGGATGTAACAGGCAAGCTATTTTTACATGAAAAAATAGTTCAATATAATCAAAATAAATTTTAAGTAAACATACATTAAATTAATAGCATGCTTTACTGTAGTATTTAAGTTTATGCAACTTCAATATTTTTCTTTAAAATATGTTAAATGAACCCATTTTTCTCATGTAAGGTCTATACTTTTTGCATCCTACTGCACATACTGTATAAAATTGATCTGAAAACAAATAGCCAAGTTCTTTTGTAAAACTCTGGTGTTTAATGGGAAAGCTAAAATCGGTCATTTATTTTTAAATTTAATTTAAAGTTTAAACAAGGAGACTAAAGAAACCATCTCCTTTCTGTTACCTTATGCAGTAAAACCTTTCCTTTCAAGTTCAATGCTAGTTCAAGTGAATTTTCAAGTTAGAATCTTGTAGTGGTTTACTTTTTTTCCTTAGATTTAACCCGAAACAAAAATGTGTTCAGCCCTAACTGTGAGATTGTGTAAACGTACAGAAAACACAACAATAAACACTTGGATATTGAGTAATGTAGCAAGATAAATGCTACATTATCTTGTGTGTAAATGGTGTGCTGAGAAACAATACAAGCCTTGAGGCTTAAGAAAACTAAAGATCTTGGAATACCACATTGCAAGATCTTTATATATTAGACCATTTAGACTTCTATTACTGTAGACCATGTAAAACAAAACACAAATGTGTGATTTTTGTATTCTGATGGCTGGCATAAATGTTAATTTTAAATAATGTGTAATTGTCATAATCCTTAGGTTCTAAGACTGAGATCCAGTCTTTTCTGGAAAAGTATAAAGGTGTAGTTTTAAAATTAACTTAGACTCACCGACCTTACTGGGTGTTTGATTTATTATTTTTTTTAATTGTGTCCTCCACCCACAGTCTTGATTTTATATTTAAAATACTAATATAAAGGCACAGGGAAATTTTTCTAGATTATTCATGTGGAACTTTTTCCTCTCATATGAAATTTCATCACCCCTGCTGGGCTGGTTATATCTGACATTTAAATCCTCACTGAAGCTAATGAACCTTATATTTTATTGATTAAGTTAGTTATCTGCATTAGGAGCTTTTGGAGGTATTATTTCTACTGAGTCAATTTTTTTTCTTAGATAAATGGGTGCACATTCTATGAACGCTCTGGGAGACTCTGAAGCTGACAGTCAGCCTGTATCACTCAACTAGCATTTCCAATAAGTATACACTCCCCTATTGCACACCTTGAAAAACCAAGAGAAGGGACTTCAGGGCCTGAATGATCCCCATTTGAAATGAATAAAAGTGAGGGTTTTTTTAGAGAAATTCCTTAGACCTGTCCCTGCAGAAACAAAAAGAAGCATTTCAAACATTCATCGTTTTGTTATACCTGCCCTTTTATTAAAGTTATGACTCACCTTCCTAATGGGGGGAGTTTGTGCCATCCTTAGCAGCAGAGTGGAAAGTCTCCTTTTTTTTTAGAAACGTATGGTTTATTGTAGCCTATTTATACTCAGGCTTTACTAGTTCCTCTCAGGTCTGACTTCACTGTTTACAAAACTACGGTCTTCCTGCTTTCACTTAAACAGCTCCAAAAATTATCAGGTGTATTCACAAAAAAAAAAAGTCCTTCTAGAGCTAGTAAATACTCGGCTGTTCAAACTAGCTTTGGAGAAGCCCTTGAGCTCCCAGCTCAATGAGCAAAAATGCCAAAGGGAGGATGCCTGTTGCTCCTATTTTTCCAGTCTTGCCAGCTTTGGAGGCTGTCAGACACTGAGCAGCGGGCTGTACCGAGGCAGACCTTTGAACTGACTGTGCATCCACTTTTATGCTGTTATATATTTCTTTACCTGCTTTCTTTTTGAGATGTCCAGTTTTCAGTTTTGGAGCTCCCGTATTTGGAACAGCACCTCTTGACCTCACAGAGAAGGTGAACCTAATTCTTGATAGCTACCGCACAAATATTCCCTATTAGCACAGGTTCCCACGCTTATGAGGCCATGTAGAGACGTGATATGCTGTAGCCTTCCTTGTGCACATGTGAGATGTTTATTGCACTGGTGTTTCAGCAGGGTGGGCAAGAATTTGAAACCAAGAGATGCCAACCTGTACTTTGATTAGAAACCACAGCGGGAATCAGCATTGTTGTCTTTGGCAGAAGAATAAGCCCGGGATGAATGAATACTTTTAATACTCTCATTGTGCCTGATCAGTCAATAGCCCTGCAAGTCTATATAGAGCCAGGGACTTTCTGGAGTGGTGGAGAATAGGTGTGCTTCAAATTCAGGTATGTGGTTTTGTGCTTGTTTATTTTTCATCTTCCTCCTTCCTGTTCTTTCTCTGTAGAAGACATGAAAAGAAAAAAAAAACAAATAAACCAAACAACAGCCAATGGGCAAGTATCACATTTCAAGATCATCCTAAATGCTGTTACCAAGACAATCTAGAGGAAAGAATAACACATGTGTTTAAGCTTCTCCATTGCTTGTGAAAGTAATAAAAAGGTAAACTGATATGTCTTTTGTTGCATTTAGTCTTGTGAATTTTGATTACAGCAATGAATGGTTTTGGCATAAATCACTTCAGTGAGAGCTGTTTTGCATTTTATTTTATATGCTTAGATGAAAGGCACACTTCTCGTATTCAAACTAAAGATCATCATTATGTGCATTTCGCTTAGGGCAACCCCATAGCACCTGTACTTACAGTGATGGAACGAAACCCTTCCTGATGTATGAAAGGGTTGCTTTTTTAGGGTATGAGGCTGCATTTACCTGTAGCCTATAGGTGAGAATAAAGGGAATGAGACCTTTTTTATCATGATTTGTATTTCCTCAACTAAGCATATCTCAGGAACTGGCAGCCCTTGATGGAGTGTAGTTCAGACTCCTAGCCAGTGTCATTTAAAACCCAGAAGATGGAGTTTCAAGAACAAAAGTATAGTACACGAGCAAAGCAAAAGTCATGAAAGGAACCAAGGGCTGAAAGTTAGGCATTTTGCTGTAGGTATTCTAATCTACTGACTGCTTTTTGCAGGGCAGCGGGGAGGCAGGGGGGAAGAATCCTCTAAAAATGACATTTTGAAACAAGGCCAACAGAAATGTACAGGCGAAGAAAAACAGATTTTCTCCCTGGTCTTTCAGATCACTGTCTCCATACTAATGTAATTTCAGTGCTGACTGAGCTGTGGGATGCTCCAGAGCCAGTGATGTGGCTTCTTGACAGCCCTTGGCACTCTCTAAGACTCTTGAGTGAATGTGACCCAGCTAAGCCTGGCAAACAGCAATGATATTTGATTTCACACACAAAGTATAGTAGAGGCTGTGTGAGTATACTCTTTTGTAGGAAAATTATTTTATGACTGGGCATGCTTTAGTAGATATGATGAGCAACAGGAACACGTTGGTAAGTAGGCATCTGTCATCAGCTGAAAATTGTTACTGCATCTTCTGCAGTGTTCTTTTTTGTTTTCTTCAAAATAATATTTAAACCTAACAGTAGCAACTAATGGTTGTAAAAAGATGAATGTATGGATTTTTACTGATTGTGAGGAGCAAAAAGGAACGAAAGAAAGAGAGACCATATGTGTAGTATATTTGTTGTTACAGCTTGCACTGATTAAAACTGTGTTTGTCGTATTATACATCATTGTACTGTAGTTGCAGTAAATGTTCCTTGTAATGCATTTTCAAGTACAAAAATTGCCTCAGAAAAGAACGTTTAGCAAACTAATTCTATTGAAACCAATGAAGTGTTGACACATTGCCTGATGTGGATTTGTTTAAGGAGGCGTATTTTAGGTTATAAAAGTACAGTCCTTAAGGCAAAAATCAGTGACTGCTTGGTATAGTGACTGAGAGAACACTGCAACAGTATGTTCAGCAAGAAACCCCTCATTAATCCTTTCCTGTAATTCTACCCTATTCACCTTCCCCCTTGCCTGACTCAATAGAATTTAAAACCTGCTGTCAGCACAGTAACTAACCCAGAACCCATTCATTACTCAGTCAAGGCATTTGAAATGTTTGCTGATTTGTCCATGAATGGGAACACAGTGTAAATCTGGACTGAGGAGAGCTTTTTTCCCCTTGTCAGTTTAATTGCTCCTGTGTGATGTGTTCAAGTGTTAGGAATCATCAGGGGTTTTGACACCCGCGTCTGTTTCAACGGCCACAGCATTTCAGTGTACCCAACCCCCGAGAAAACCTGAATGCTTGCAGCTGAGAGGAAATATGCATCACTTACTAAAGGCTGCTTATTCACATCAAACTGGGCCACTGGCACTCCCAGCAAACTCCCGGTGCCTGAAGCCTCTGCTAGAATTAGATATAAAGAAGCAGGCATTCTCCTGCATCCTAAAAAGCGCTCCAATGTGACAGAGTTAAGCAGTGCAATGAGTAGAGGAGGAGACAATTAATTCAGTGACTCAGCTGTTGCCAGAAGGATGCATGTTACAGTTTTAAAGGACTTGTGCTGAATGGACAAAAAAGGCAAACAGAAATTTGTAGAGTATTTACACGTTCCCTAGTAACTACTTCCTCAAAGAATGGCCTCTCTAGACCCAACAACCAGTAAAAGAGTCACAAGCAAGATGCTCAACTGGACTCTCAAGAAAATGTGTATGTGTCAGTCATTTGCTTGATGTACTAGCACCATTTGTTGCTGACATATAAGAAAGGCAGCAGGGGACATTTGGACATCTGTGGTGAAGCTCGGAGGGCTGCTCCTTTCGGCAACACTGTGCCAAGTTTTTGTATGCATCCTGCCTCATGAGTAGCAGCCTTTGTTAACCGTGGAGGCTCTTTTTTGTTTGCTGCTTGCTATCAGCAAGGGAGGGGGGGGGGGGGGGGGGGGGGGTGCAGGCAAGCTTCCATTTCTATTTTTGGTCAAATAATTAGCTGATTCAAGAGAACTTTCCCTTCTTCAGGCCCTCTATTCCTTTACACTCCCTCACACACATTTCTAACTTTTTTACTACAGCTTTTGTTCTGAAAGCCTGTCTTTACGCTCTATATAACACTGTAAGCTTTGCTACCTATGGTACAATGCTGTTCACACACACCTACACACACACAGCCCCCAGCCTGCAATATCAGCATTGTCCGACATCAATTGCTCATACAAATGACACTGCACCAATGGATCACTGAGACAAGTCAACAAATGTGATGCTGCCAATAGACCAAATAAATCATGGTGGTAATTCCTTGCACTTCAGGGGAACTCCTCCCAGGCTGAATGTAACTCAAAACCTAAAAGTCCTCTCTAGCATGGCACAGAATCAGCAGCCAGGCTCTCAGCTGCCTAAGCATACATAACTCTGGGATTGGTAGTGCTGTATTAGTTTTCACCTCACCTGTGCTGACAGTGGGTACTTTGGGCTGCAGAGCTGCTTGTCCCTGTTGAGCCTAGGGTCCTGACACCGCTTTCATAAATCTCTCCCTTCCAGGCAACTGCAAACAAGATTTCTGATGAATCTGTCCAGCTCACACCTTCCTAACTTGCAGTGCAAAACAGGCACTACTTCTGTTAATTATTGTCAAGCCCCATGCTAAGGGGTTTTTGCATTGCAGCTTAGGGTTTCATGCTGATCCAGTTGACATAGCTTGGATCAATTTGACCCACTACTGCAGTTGTTCTCCTTTGATCCAGAGCAGTTTGTAATTTGACCCATTCAGATGACTTTCTTATAATAGCCCTAGCAAGACAAAACCAAATCAACTCCATTTATCTTAATGGGCTTTTTTTCAGACATGAGGCCTTGCTGATCTTTTGTACAGAAGAAAAAGGAATCTGTGTATCTGATGGGCTTTGAAATACCATCTGGTGTTTAATGTTATTGTGCTCTGTTCTCATAGTGCTGTGCTGAATCATATCTTAAAAGTTCAACAAGCATTCACTCACAGCCACCATTCAATACGATTGTGTCATTATCAAAGATTCGGGTTTACCAAATGCAGCCTGCAAACAAAGCGGATTTTACAGACACTTCTCCCTGAGGCTCTGCTGAGAGGAGTCTTCAAGTGCGAAGCTTGTGTGCCTTACATGTTTAGCTGCCATTTGGATGAACAGCAATCCTGTTTAACCTCTAAAATTATTGTTCAAGACATAATCGTAGTTGTTACAAGAACAGAAAAAGCTTTTCTTAGGGATGTGTGAACCTCCTAGAGGCTGAGCTTTTGAGAACCTGCCTATTTAGTGGTAACTAAACTAGATTTCCAAACATCCTGCACCCCTCCCCTTGAAATGATGCTTGATTTTTTTCAGTACTTCTCTGTTTATTCAGTATTTCAGTGGAAAATAAAAAAAAGAAGTATATTTTGTCTTCTGACTGAGGGTGCTTGTGTTATACATAGAAAGCAGGAAAACAGCTCTTCCTCTCAAATGAGATTATCCACCAACAGGTGACCTACATATGATAGACAGCATATGTATCTTCAAATGCTGTTCTCTGCTCCTATCTTTTTTTTTTTATTTTCTTTTTAGCAGTCTTTGGATAGAATCTTGGCTTCCTAGAAACTGGTGGCACAGTGCCCAGTGACTTCAATAGGGTCAGGATTTCACCTTCTGTGTATTTAGTTTTCCACTCAGTTTACTCTGAAGTCCATTTTTCATTGGTTTTGCTTTTTTTTTTTTTTTTTTTTTTTTGTGCCCTGTGTCTGCTTCTTTCATTCTTTTTTCCTTCCCTCATCTTTACTGAAGCACAATGTGAACCAAAGGACTTCCCAGATGAACTTACTGCCTATCATCTCAAAGAAGTTATTTCACAAACTAGAAACCCAAAATTCTTATCCCTATTTTTAATAAAAATGTATGCATATTATGTTTCTGTCGTTGTACATGTGGTCTCCCTATACTTATATTCCATGTAAACAAATGTAGATGTGTATTAACAACTTTTTATTTAAATTAGAATATATGCCAATCAGACAAATAATTTTCTTTCACATTTAGTTAAATTAAGAGGCTTACAAATGCTAAAGCTCCTTTGTGCAAATAATTATCAATTAATCTTTTAAAGGTACTTTAATTCCTGATCTTGAGCTTAAAGCTTTCAGAAAAACAATATGGTATTCTGTTTTTATTTAATAATTATTGGAATGCTTTTGTATGAGACACAACTGTGGAACATTTTTGCCTAATATTCATGAACTAACTATTTTCCCTAAAATGAATTTTTGCTTTTATACCTCAGCGAACAGCTCTGAGTAAATGATCCATCCTTGACTCATTGTGTATACAGAGAGAAGATCTGCCTTTGACTGTTGTTTTAATAAACTGGAAGTCTGCCAATGTTCTCTGGGAAGAGGAAGAGAGCATTAATGATAGCACTGTGAAGCTTGTCCTTGTTTGGTCTTACACTAAATTTAACCCCCACTGGCCATTTTTTCTTACTGAAATGACCATTCAGGCTAGTCAAAAAGCACAGAGTAATTACTGCTGTGATTTAGAAGTGAGAAACTTCTACAAGTGCTGAACCTGGCACATTTTAAATTCTTCTTATGGCACTTAAAGGATGGTGATTAATGAGTTTTTTATCTATCAAAAAGTTTCAGTTTGTGTTATCTATCAAAATGCTTCTCTCATGCTTCCTGGTGTGGGACAGGATTTATGGTAAAGAAAAACCTGTCATCCACCCATAGTATCTAAATCTATCAACTCCACACATTCATGCAAATAATGTTAAAAGATAGATCTGTAGCTATCTGGAGATTGAAAAAAAAAAAAGACAGAGAGAAATTTTGAAGTGCCAAAACAGTGTTCTTAACAAGACTGAAGTTGTTTCCTTCTAGCCGCTTCAGCTACTGCGTGTTCTCTTCCTACCACCAATTTCTTGTTAAAATTGAATTAAGAAATTGCCAATGATCAAGTGACATTTTAGTAATGCTCATTAATTTGTTTTGTTTTGGTTTATTTTATTCTGTATTTCTCTGGAAGTCATCTGTAATATATATGATAAGTCATAGATTTTTATAAAGGGAACTCGTAATTGCTTTGCTTTGTTCTTCAGCTCTTAAGCTTTCATGGAGAAACCCACCTGCACCTTGCACAAAGCACATTTCTCTCCATCTGTCAGGCAGGGAATTCTCCGTATGAAAGCAGCAAATGCAGAAAGAGGGGAGGAACATATGGCCTGTCTTAGTCCTCCCACCCCTTTCCCTGTTACCTTGTGATTGCTCTCTCTCATGCATTTACATTTTAAAATAAATTTGTTTTATCAATCTTAGAACGCTAGCTAGGGATTGCAGACATGCCAGTTTCTGCCATGTAGCATAAATTAGATCATGATGATTGCTCAAAAGGAGGGATTCTCCTTTATGTCTCCCTACCTGGTAGGGAAATAATCAGACTTATTCCTTCTATTTCACAATTATTTTAACCTTTGTACCTCGAGATTTATAGGAGTGTGAAATGGGTGTACTTGCAGAATTTTGAGCTCCTAGTCTCTTGCTTATTGCAGCCAACAGAGATTTCTGAGATATGAACGTGTGGTTTTCACAGAAATAATGTTTGTCACTTGCTGTGATTTCTGTTCAGTTTCCCACTCATGTAGAAAGCTGGCTTATATATCTTCTTGTAATTTCAGGTTCACCAATGAGATCAACAGCAATTGTTTGATAAACTTGTGTCCTTCTTCCCCTTTGCCATGTTTGCTCACATCATTGCCAAGTTACCAACCAACAGCCACACAAAGTTCATTACTGAATAGACAGCTTGATTTTTTTCTGTTGTACTAAGCACAAACAAAAGCAACAGCTCCCTTGGGAAGACAAAAAAAAAAGTGTTTATTTTTTCCAAGATTATTAGATGTAATAAAATTAAGTGAAATGATGTACTTGGGCCTAATTCCAACCACCCATTGGTACAGGTGCTTCAATCATTATTAAAGATAGTGCAAGTTCCATGTTTGGAGATTTATGCTATTAAAGCTCAGAGTGACTGCCAGAAATTTCAGGGTTTTTTTAAAGCTATTAATTATATTTGGGTTTCAGTAGAATTAACTTACAATGTTGCTAAAATTTTCTCACTCTTCAAGCAGTCCAGAAGATTTGTGGAGGATAATCAACTTTTTGACTTGAATCCTTGGTGTGCCAACCGAGGGTGGTACCCTCCTGGATTTGCTGCTGGAGTGTTGTCTTAAGGATTTCTTGAAGGAAGGTTCTTACTCCTATATTTAAAAGAATGACATATTAAAGATAACTAGTGTATTTTCTTGCGGAAACATGTACTTGCTTAACTGTGGCAACAGTGTCTTCAAACATAAGGAACTAGTCAAGCATAAGAAAAAAGGGGGATTCCCAACATAATTTCATGTACCTTTCAATCCTGACCATTTCATGACCTTGAACAAATTTAAAATGCAAAACCTGAAGCCTAGTAACAAGAAATTTGCTTTCAACCCACTTGTAAATTAGTTAGTCAGGCTTGACATCTAAAGTGCCTTAATGGGTGTAATTAAGTCTAACTAGTCTTGGCTACTTTCTCAAATGTGTAATAAAAAGGGTGAAATAACATCCCTAGATGTACTTGTTTTCCAAGACGAAAACCAGGGAAGTTCATACAGATGAATTGTATTATAATAGCAATATTTTCATGAAGTAGATTTATGTGCTGTTGCTGCTCTCTCCTATGCCCTGATGATAGCAGTTGCATTCCCTTCCAGCAGTCTTCCTCCTCCACTTTCCATTTGCAGTCATTATCAAATGCCTCCATCTTGTTTAAATAACAAGGTACTTAACCCTTGTTTGATGTTGGGAAATTACAGCTAGGATGATATGAGAGTGTGTAGGGATATGTATTCAAAACCTTTAACTTCAGAATTTTTCACCCAAGTAACTGAGTTGCAGTGAGTTAAACTTACAGCAAACGTTTTGCTTGAAAGCCCAGATTAAATTAATATTAATTGACCCAATATATTAGAAATGATGCATTTAATGTTACTAATGCTGTTTTGTTAGAATTACATAGTATGCAAAATATAGGCTTTTTTCTAGTTAGTTGTGTGTCTAGATATTATGGATTAATTTTAAATTCTGTATTCCATTGTGCATGTAGCAGGTAGGCAAAGAGCATGAAGAGAAGAAATATGGATATCTTTGCCTGAACACCGTGCGGTGTTTGTAACTAAACCTGAAAGCAAAGAGCTGGTTGACTTGCATCATTGCTCATGTGGGACTGGTCAGGTTGTCCTGTAAGAGGGAAAGGAGATTTGTTGCTAAGCAAAGCTGTCATTCCTGAACCTGGAGGCTGCAAAGCACCAAGAATTGTTCAGAGGAGGCAGGGGGTAGAGTCCCCTTCCAGCTCCCTTTTCTCTGTCAAATCCCCCTCATGTTCAAGAGAACAACCTTTTGAGCCAGTTGCAGAAGTGATGTAATATGATCAAATGTTATGAGAAGCCTGAGCTGAAACCTCGAACATTATAGAGGTTGGGATAGAAATCAAAAGGATCAAACAACCTGATCAGGAGAGCCACAGGAAAAGAAATTTATTCCTTTCTAAGAGGGGAACAATAAAATACCTGAACTACACAGCAGAGATGAAGGGGGTTTGCACGATCTATTAGTTAAAACCTGGGTTCTGCTTTATGTAAACTTCCATGCTCAAGTGTTCCATGTTTATACCATTTCTATTTTCAGTTAAAAAGGAAAAAGTAAGAAAAAGTAAAGTACAATTAATTTTGCAAAAAAGGAGTTTGTGGAGTTTTCATTTTGCAAAGAACATGAAATACAAAGAAAGCTCAAGAACAGATTGCAACTGTTATTCAAAAGCCTGTAAGGCCACAGCTTCCCATACACACAATGAAAACATTTCACACCAAAAGGGAACACAAAAAAGGTGCACTAATGTAGCTTTTACTAAATATAAATTAGTATTTTATTTATATACATATAAAAATAAAAATTAAATTAGCTTTGCTAAATACACCGATATGCAGGAAAAGACCATGGTTCATGCTTCCCAGTGCTGTACCTCTCTGGATTGTTTAGCCTTATGAAATATGTGGTGTATAAATGTTTATCAATCTGCACATAAATTATCTGATGTTGCATAGGCAGACATGTCACTTACAAGGGAAAAGTAGAAGTACTTTCCTCCCTCAGACTTTGTTTTTCCTTCCCCACTGGCTAAGTTGAAAGAAATCAAATAGTATACCCTCTTCCTATTGTTTAGCTGTTCATTTTAAATTGCCTGCTTCTTTGCTTGCTACTCTTCAAACCTCCTGAAGTGATTAATTTTCTGCTGCCTACAGCTGTGGCTAATGCACCTAGAAGACTAATTCTGAACTACAAGAGGGGTATATTAGAGCTGAAGCAAACAGATCGCAAAAGTAAACAGGAGCAAAACCCAGGTTTGGGTTCACAGTGGACCCAATCCTCTGATGGACTAGTGAGGTGGGAAGGCAGCTCTGCTCTGAGTCAGACTACTGCAGGAGGAAAATATTAAGGAATAGGGAGGAATCAGATGGTTAAACAAATAAATATTTGCTTGGTCTTAGAAATTGGCTAGAGTGGCTTCTTTTGTTTTCTGCCTTTCCTCACTCTTTCAAACACTATTTTATTTTTGATAAGCTCTCCATTGGAGGAAACTTTCAATATGCACCATCGTTTGCTAGAACATTTCAACCATTGCTTTAGTTAGGGTGGGGGTTCTGATGACATAGAGGCTGCAAAAGATAATTCTAAAATATTGTAATACAGTTGTTGAGGAAAGAGTGCTTTTTCATAAATACTATTTTCCTAATGTATTGTTAATTAATTGCTGATAATTTATCTAGCTTTGGACAGTGCACATGAAGAAAATAATTGTTTTTAACAGCTCTAAGAAACCTTTCTTAACTACATGTGAGAGCATATGTGAAGACCAGTTGTGGTTAGCTCATTAACATGGGACCTCAGAGTCCCATTTTGAGTCCTTCACTCTATACCTACTGTGTGTGATATCCAGCAAATCACTAAATCTTTATTTAGTCTGAGAAATCACCAAGCTGAGACCAAAGTAGAAAGATCTCTTGGAAAGAGTTCAGTGTCGCCTTCTCCTAGAAAGGGGCTGCATGGCTCAGGTTGCTCCCCACACTGCCACATTGTGTTACTGGCTTGATCTCTGTTAGCAGTGCTTCCTAATGCAGTATAGACATGTCTTCATTGCTGTCTGCCATGTGTTTGTGCATGTAAGGTGGAAATCCTGACAGGTGCACCAGGCAGCAAAGACATTGTCTCTATTTCACCTTCCACTGCGTAATTCTTTCCAGAAAAATATGGGTTTTCCTTCTCATTCAGTTGCCTACCCGTTCGGTGTTAGCACAGCAGGGAAGGTTCCTCACTCCTCAGTTTCTGAGTTCATAATGACAATGACTATTCTTTACTGGAATCAAATTTTTCCTCCCTCCCCATGGTGTGAAGAACAAGAACTTATCCTGAGGGATAAAACTAGACCATTTTGAAGTGACTGAGCCTAAGCCAGCTCTGTGTACAGTAACAGTTGGAGTTACAGGAGGAACTGATAAAGTTTATGGCGAGGAGAGGGACAGATAGGAGCAGACTCACATTTGCAGGCCCTCGTACACATGGGAGACCTCAAATACCCTGATACCTACTGGAGGAACAACACAGCAGGGCATAAGCAATCCAGGAGGTTCTGGAGTGCATCAAAGACAATGTCCTGACCCAAGTGATAAAAACGTCAATGAGGAGAGGTGCTCTGATGAACCTCATAGACACCAACAGGGAAGGGCTCATTGGGGTTGTGAAGGTCAAAGTCAGTGTCCACGAGAGGGTGGAGTTCAGTGTCCTGAGAAGATGGAATAGGGCAAAAAGCAAGATTACAACACTGGATTTCAGGAGAGCAAACTTTGGGCTCCTCAAAGATCTGCTTGGTAGAGTCCCATGGGATAGGGCCCTGAAGGAAAGAGGGGCCCGGGAAGGCTGGTTAATATTTAAGAATTACCTCCTCCAAACTCAAGACCAGTCTATCCCAATGAGCAGGCAGTCAGGCAAAAATGCCAGAAGGCCTGTGTGGGTGAGCAAGGAGCACCTGGTAAAACTGAAACAAAAAAGAAGCATACAGAAGGTGGAAGCAGGGACAGGTAACCTGGGAGGAACACAGAGACATGCTCTGAGCATGCAGGAAAAAGACTAGGAATGCCAAAGCCCAACTGGAACTGAGTCTTGCCAGAGGCATCAAAAACAACAAGATCTTCTGTAAGTATAGATGGCAAAAGGAGAGGCAGGGAAACTGTGAGATCACTGCTGAATGAGAAGGGGGACCTGGTGACACACAGCACTGAAGAGGCTGAGGTACTGAATGCCTTCTTCACTTCAGTCTTTGTTAACTAGACCAGCCTTCAGTAATCCCAGGCTCCAGGGACCTGGTAAAGTCTGGAGCAAGGAACACCTACCTTTGGTGGAAAAGGATCATGTAAGGGAATGCTTAAGTAGATTTGACATATGTAAGTCCATGGGCTTTGATGGGATGTACCCACAAGTGCCGAAGGAGCTGGCAGATGTCACAACAAGACCACTCAAAAATTGTTGATCAGTCATGGTGACTGGAAGTGTCTGAAGACTGTAGGAAAACAGATGTCACTCTTATCTTCAAGAAAAGCAAGAAGGAGGACCCCAGGAACTACAGGCTAGTCAGCCTTACCTCAATCCATGGAAAAGTGATGGAGCAACTAATCCTGGAACCTATTTCCAGGCATATTAAGAACAAGAAAATCCTCAGGTGTGGTCAGCATGGCTTCATCAAGGATGCTTATAAGGAAGACGGGGATAGACTTTAAAAGAGCCTGTAGGTATAGGACAAAGGGTAATGGTTTCAAACTAGAAGAGGGTACATTCAGACTAGATATTTGGAAGAAATTTTTCATGATGAAGGCAGTGAAACACTGGGACAGGTTACCTAGAAAGGTTATAGATGTCCCATCTCTGGAAACGTTCAAGTCCAGGTTGGATGGGGCTCTGAGCAACCTGATTTAGTTGAAGGTGTCCCTGCTCCTTGCAGGGGGGGTTGGAATAGGTGATCTTTGGAGGTCCCTTCCAACCTAAACTGTTCTATGATTCTATGGAAGGACAACAGAGCAAGGCTCATTTTTGGTAGTGCCTGATGATAGGATGAGAGACAATGGGCACAAACTGAAACACAAGATGTTTCCTCTAAACATCAGGAAACACTTTTTCACTCTGAGGGTAATTGAGTACTGAAGCAGGTTACTCAGAGAAATTGTGGGATCTCTATCCTTGGAGATGTTCAAAAGCTGCCTGGAACAGACCTGGGCAACTGGCTCTAGGTGTCCCTGCTTGAGCAGGGAGGTTGAACCAAATGACCTTCCAAGGTCCTTCCCAGCATCAATTGTTTTATGATTCTATAAGTGCAGCAGCTATGAGTATTTCCTTTTCTTCAGAAGATACCTCATGTGCAAATGAGTAAAGCTAACTTTATAGAATGAGAGGACTATAACGTCATACTTGCAAGTGACACAGCTGTAATTTTGCAAGGAGGTATGGTACTTGTGCTCCATATGTGTATTTCTACCAAGCAGCAATCATGCAATCAAACAGGGTTTGAGAAAGATTTCATCCATTTATGGCTTGCTATATATACTGAGTTAGTTTGAAATTCTAAATTCAAACTTCATATGTAAGATATTTAAAATAATTGATAATGTACTTAAATAATTAATCACTGGAGAGATACTTTTTCACAGAGAGGGTATATCTATTTACATTCCACAGTGCTTGGGGAAAGATGGTAGTTCCTTTAAATTGCTAGAGTAATCGTCTGTGGTGACTTGAGGGAAGCTTCACAGAACCAAATCGCATGAAGCAAAAGGTGCCCCCCACTGATTCAGTGTGAGCGAATAGCACAGAGCATCACTGACAGAGAGAGTTGAACCGTGTATATTGGGACATTTGCACTACAGATGCACATCTCCTCTTCTTCTGTTGATGAAGCAAAGAATTTGCCATCAGGGAGATCACCTAAAGAAGGGAAGCCTCACGTCACCTTCTTCCCCCCATCCTCAGCATGGAAATACTTTTTGCTCATAAATACCTTTCTTATTCTCAAAGTGCTGAAGGTCTGGCTGGTGACAAGAAGCTCTCCAGTGGCGGCTTACAGCTGTGATGGTGTCTGGGTTCCCTGGGGAGATGTAGCTGGGTACTCAGTGTTGTTGCTCAGATGTAAATGAAAACTGGAATTTCACTTTGCATGTAAGATGATTCTTGAATCTTGAAATGTGATTTCTTAGCAGGTGACCTCTGCAATAATAAAAGGGCAAATAGGTTGGGGGGGGTATTAAGGCATGAGGTGGGGTTTGTGATGAGAGGCTTATTATCATGCACTTGTCTTGTCACAGCATAGAGAAAATATCACCTCTTAAAATCTATCCTATACTAGTCATTTATGCATTTATCTGTTCCACTCAATGGAATACATCTGAAAAACTTCCAAGTTCACTGTAATTAAAGCAAAGAATGTCTATAAACTCCTATTTCATTAAAAAAAATGACGAAGTAGAAGATCTGTGCAATCCAGCTTTAAGTCAGGAGATATTTGTGCCTTTGTTACTTTGTAAATTTATTCTGATACTACACCATTGGATGAACTAATATAATTTGCATGTAAAGTAGCATTAAATTCAGAATTAAGTTTCCATAGTTCTGGGCATGAGTGTATTAAGTATCCAAATGCTGTGGCTTGTCTGCTGGCTCGCTAATCATCTTTTGAGGCAAACAGCACACCAAAATGGTATCCGGAATTTTAGTCCTGACATGTGAAAACAAAGCAACATTCTCCTTTAGGCTCATTTTTATTATGCTGTGTCAATTTATTTCCACAACTGTTGAACTTAATTGCCTCTTTTCCTTTTTGTTTACTACTTCCAGAAAGAGATCTGAATTAGTTCATATACATAAAAGTGCTTACAGGATGATTGTTACATGAGTTTCAGAAGCCGCATACGCAAAAATGTTTGTGCAAAAGAAAAGGTATTGGAGATATTTACTGTGCTGTGAATTCTCTAATATTTTATTGATGCCTTTCTTCTTTCAAAAACCCTTATTGGGTGTACTTTCTCTAAGAAATCATTTAAAATCTCAAGCAAGTATCTAGTTTTTACTATTGTAAAGCTTAGCAGGATTTAGACTTTTCTCACTTTCCACTTCCTATCTGTGTTCTGAAATATCTTCAGTTTGTATCAACTGTTCTCCCAGGCATTATGGAGAACACACATATGTACTTGCATTAGTTATTTTGGACTGTGTTGGTTTTGCTTTTTGTTTAAATAGTAGTTCAACATATGTTGGCAATAGTATTCAACAAGGTAAGCCAAAAGTACAGTTTCATGTATAATAAAAAGCAAAGTTACCTTTCTTAATATGAAAAAAAAAAAAAAAGCAACCAAACCCCAACAAGCAAACAAACAAAAACCCCCAAATATAGTGGAGTAATACAGAATTAAATTTTCAGGTATTTGTATTGCCCTTCAATTGCTGAATGGTGGCTCTATCCTACACAGACACCACTCCAGTAGTCCAAATGAGTTTCGAAATTAATCCTACCTTACTTAAAGTATTTCTTTTACCACATTTCCCATAAACTGAAAGATCCACTCCTGCATAATGTTTATATGTTTGTGATTTACTGTAGCCTTAAAGATAAAGTAGCATAATGTAGGAAGTACACTATCACTTGACTTAGCATCAGACATGTTTCAAATAAATATATGATCTGCTGCCTTTTATCATTTGTTTTACATGCAGAGCTGAAGATGACTGCTTAAAAGAATGATCAGCTGCATTTTTCACCTTAAACCAGCTAGATTCCTTACAATGACAGTAATGTCTGTATTGAAGGCGTTGGACCTTGACTGCTGACCTGATACAAGGATAATGGGTATGTTTTTAATCATCACTTGTCTTCCCTCGCTGAATGGACTCTAAACCGATGTGTCAATATTGTGCTTGGTAAGAACAGAATTGGCTCTACCTCCCTTTGTGGTCTTATACTCCTAACAAATAAACCACCTGATTTTGTCACCCTTTTAGGCGGTAACTTTATATTCTTTGTCCATGCAAAGCACAAATTCAAATGTTCTTCTGTCTATTAGAACAATTACAGAGAAAACTTGGAATGCTGCCAAATTTCTGGTAATTGGGAAAGGAGGGGAATCTTCTCTAACTGAGACGGGCAATGGAAGGTAACTTCCATGCCTTTTAGCTATAAATATTTATGAAATTTTCTTACAAGAAGGGGGGGTGCGAGGTGGGCAGCCCTTGTAGTTTATAAGAATTCTTTTGAACTTTAGAAAAGATAGCCCCTGTTATGTTATACCTGAGCACTCATGCCCCTGGTGAAAAAGATCTTACGATGCAGCATACAACTTCTGCAGGGGTCTGTTGGATGCAATTCACAACAGTCTAGAAACATGCTATAAATCCTGTCATTAAAACCAGCTGGGACTTATTAGGAGAGCAATTGTGAAGCAGAATTCACCTTTAATAAGGATAAAGAAGGAATTGTCAGGATTGCCTACAGGGTCTGTCTACCTAAACTTGTTTGAAACCTCTCCACCTTCTCTCTTTTCCATTTTCCATTCCAATGATGCTAAAAACTGGACCTGGGGGAGAAAAATAAAAGACAAAAGAGGAAGAAGAAAATAAAGAGTCACACAGGAAAACTGCTCTAGACGTCTTATCTCTGTCTTTTTCTGTCTAAAGCTGGCCTATGCCAAAGTGGCTTACTACAAGTGAATTTGCATGAACATAAACGCTAACTGTAAAGGCATGTCTCTATAAAACAAATAAATTCAAGCTGTTATTAGGTACTTCAGATCAAAAATATAGACTCTCTTGTGATTTTCAGCTGTGGAGCGTGTGGTTCAAAGGAGATCAATATGGGTCAACATGCACTTACAAACAAATTTAAGGCTGGTTTTCATAACCTCTAAGATCTACAAATTCCAGCAGACAGTCTCTTGTGAAACAGTTTTCTCAGGAGAGTCCAGATGCCTTCTGCTATAGTGCATAGTATCAAATGAACTTCTTTCATGGCTGAGTAGGTGCTTTCTAAAAAGAGAGATTGTTTTTCTCCTAGGTCTGATATGTGTTTGTGAAATATGACACTACTATCAGTTTTAGAACAGAGAAAACCCACAAAAACACAAGCTCAAACATGATAACCGGCAGAACTTAATCCCAATCCTATTCCTAATCAGTAAAGCGTTTCTGATTTGCAGCTAAACTGAGATTTTCAGCTGAGGTGGACAACCCCATTTCCTTGATTATCTTCTTTTCTCCTAGAGCCAGTCTGTTTGGAAGTCTTCCACCACTCATGATAAGCTGCTATTAAGGAACACAGGTTAAAGTCTATAAAGTTGGAGTGGAAATTTCACTGACAAGTTGTGCCTTTTACAATGGAGAGAGGATGTGTTCAGATGGGTTACAGGTGAAGCAATTAATGTCAGTCAGCAATTCTGGTGTGACTAGGAGAGAGGTGTGATAGGGACCTCTTCATTTTGCAGGTGATAACCTCCAGAACTTCTTCATAAGAAAGCAGATATGTATATAAAAGCTTGTCCTGGCACACACCTGCAGTCAGATTAGCCAAGTCCTCCCTTAGGACCTGCTGGCCAAAAAAAGGAGCTGCTGCTGTCTAACAGCCAAGTAAGAGCTGATGGATGTGTTTTGAGCTAACCATGTTAGCAATTAAAAAACAAAGAGCAAGTGTCAGTGCTGTGAATTTTAAAAATTCATTATTTTTTCTTTATCTATGGACATAGCTAAATTTCTGGGGGGAAAATGGCAGGTTCACAGAGAATTATGTTCTTAAATGGCTACAGGTACTGGGTAACTATCTTTAAAACAACTGCAGGTTTATGATGATGGAAATACTGGTTGGGCTGTGGATGCTCTGTTGTGACTGAAATAGTTAGGCAGATTGTCTGCAGTTACACAGGGAACAGATCTGTTGATTGGTGAGGTGAAGGACAGCCCAAAGCAAATTGAAAAGAGTGAAAGAAAAAAATTGCCATCTGGAGACTGACCATCCTATCAGATAAGTGGACAGCTATTCAGATATACAGAGAGCCCTTGCAAATTTGCCCTGCTTGGAAATTGGCTAAATAGTTGGATTTTCCCTTGTTCCTCTTCAGACCTGCTGAGCAGTTAGTGGTTGCAGAGGTCCGTGAAAGGCTTGTGGATTGTGTTAATGTGCCTTTTGTTCTTGGTTTGTTCCTTATGTTTAAACTAAATAATGCTTTGAAAAACCTGATTAATCACAACTGTTAAATTAAATACAGCGCGTTGGAGAAAGAAATCCACCAATAAGAAGTGGAATAGTAGATTTGAAGGGAAAGCCTGAAAAAAATGGCACTTGGAAAGATTAGCAAGGATCAAAGACGTAGCTGGGGCATCACGGTGAGCAGCTAAATTTTTCAGTAGGACTCGGAGTAAAACAAGGACTATGGTTTACAAAAAAAATTTAATTCATTTTCCATTTCTCATGGTTACAAATCTCTCTTTCTCTTTTTTCTTTGTTAAGTAACAAATAACATGTAAATGTGCATGCTTATGCTGAATATCCAGTTGGCTACATGCAAGATGCTTTCTCAAAAAAACAGGCAGAGGTTCCATTTAGCAATGGAACAGACTCAGAATATACCCCAAATCAAACTGTTAAACCCACCTTGTTGTAGAAAGTCTCTTGTAACCATGAAACATTTTCTGGAGCTGAAGACACCACAGAGATAGCTTTGCTGAACCAGTGAGTTTCTGGAAACTGGTTTAGGTACTTGCCATTTTCCAAAAATGTTCCACCAACAGACCTCATCTGGGCCAAGCTGTGACATGCATCAAGGAGGAGTTCTTGGAAGAAGCTGTGCTATTTTCCAAGCAGGTTCTGTGGGCAGAAGGAAAGACACTCACTGCTTTCACAAGAACTAGTGTAGATGTGATTATGTGTGTGTATGTGTGTGTATGTGTAAATATGCAGAATCCAAAGGGTTGCCCTTTCTATGAGCCTGAAAATAAGCTTCCCTTCCCTGAAATCTATTTATGGTTCCTACATAAATAATATGAAGCTTGTTCACTTAAACATGAGTTATAGGTATGTGCTGTAAATTGCATTTCTGTGACGATAAAGGGAGTTTGTAGTTCTTGCTGTACAGTAGAAAATCTTTTTTTAAAAAAATAAAATTAGATTTAAAATTGTAGATGCTCTGGACTGACTTCATCCTTTTTACCTTTGATTTATTTGGGGAATGAAGTAATGAACTATGAACCTTTTAGCTAGCTCTAATTTTGCCTCAGGAATGCCTTTGCCCATCATAAATTGTTGTGCATTAGGCACACATACAGCTCTATCTATTTCAGCCCATTTTACTGCCATCTTTCGCTACAAACGAAAATAAGGTTGGGAATTTCTAGTTCTCTCCCATTGCTCTTTCAGTCAATTCTGCCTTTCTCATTGTCCACAATGCTTGCTCTCAAATCAGTGATTGTGTTGATTTATTGACAAACCACAGTTTACAGTAAATGTCATCCTAGAGTAACATTATCTGAAGCACATGTACCGGGTGACTGAGTAGTTGTCACAATGGATTGTTCAGGACCGTACTTTCCAAAACCAGCATACATCACAAAAAGACCAAACAGGCTAGGAACAGTTGGTTTTTTTCCAGGATCCTTATCAGCTATCATCTAGGCCCGAAAGAATGAAATGTGAAAGGTTAGTGACATGCTGAAATCACTTGCATCCACTGTAAATTAATTTTTTACTGCGCAGAATGGCTTCAGGATTAGACAAGCACAAAGGTGATCTTTACAATTGTTCTTTCTAACCTGTATTCTATCCTGGTCTGCCTCTGCATATGCTTGTACAATTTTATTAGGCTGTCTTTGCTTGATAATTGAAGCATCTAGTATAGGTTAGGTCCTGCTTCCACTTGATTTCAAATAGTCACACCAACAGCAGAATTTGCCTAGGCTTCAGATTTCCATGTATTCTTTTCAAGTATTGACAAGTTTATACTCTCTTTCACACAAATAAGCAAAAGAGTTGCTTAATCCTTAGCAAAAGTGATTGCCTCTCTTTATTTTTAGAAGGAAAAAAAAGTCTATGCTTGCTAACTGGATTTTGCTCTTCAGCTGGGTTTTTTTGACTGTTTTTAGCAACAGATGCATCAGTGAGATAGTGCAGTGTGAGCTTGTTTTGTAAACCAAGCAACCTTTCTTCTAACCGTTATACGGGAGGAATTTTAAACAAAAGCATTTCCAACAGCTAGATAAGCAAGTGTCTTGCTGAGAAAGATGGAAGACTCATGGTAATTCTTCTGCCAGAAAGCAATGGAAAATAAGAGCTGTCATCTAGAAAATGACAAAGCCATTTCTAGTCCCTGTAGGTTAGCACTCTATCTTTTGCTGAACAAATATGCTGTTAAAGGTGTTGGCCTGTAAACCAAACACAGAAAAGTGTCACACACTGGTATCAGAGTGAAACCATTAATCTGTGCTTGAAATGTATTATAATTATTAAAATTTTTGTATTAGGAAGTGAGCCTTCCTAGAAACCCTTTTCTTAAAAAGCTAGGCAAAAAGCTAATCTGCTAGAAACAAATTGCTACTTTTCCAAAGAGCTTGCAAAAATAAACAGATATGAAGTGGTTGGAGGGAGTGAAGAAACTAGTCACAGTCTTTATTAGGTCAGTGGCAGAACCAGAAATAAAGCATAAATTTCCCCAGCTCCCAGTCTAGTGACCTATTCACTTGGCTGCATGGGCTGGTACGTGATGACTCTGAGTCACACACAAAACCATTTGAGATACCCTCTTTAATTCCTCTACATCTTTCTCTTGCACATCTGTTTTTTAACCCTGCGTATCTATCTGCTTCTGACTGCATAAGACTTTACCACTTCCCTTGTAATAACACTTTTTTCTCCCTCTCATTTTCCTGCTAAGTTGCTTATTAAACAGAATGCTGTATGCAGCCAGTCTGAGGGATTATCTGTCTATATAGGTTTTTTAAGTGATTCCCCTCCTCCTTCCTCTTATCTTTTAGTCAAAAACATACAGTTTCTATCTGATTATGGCTGGCCTCTGCTCAACCTTTTGTACAGGGCTGATTTAGATTTTCCAGCTCAGTCACAGCAGGAAAGATAAACCCTGAACCACATGATGATGTTGGCAGTGTCAGACAGTGGAAATGAAGTCTCCAGGGGATACCAATTGACATTTCAACACTTTGGCTGTCAAAGAACGGGCTTGCACAAAAAAAAAAAAAAAAAAAAAATTACAGGGGAAAAAATGTTAGAAGTCTTGAAAGTTGAAAGTGCAGTGAAAAAACTAGCATGCATTTATAAATGGCAAGTGAGCATCTATTTTACTTCATATGTGTCTTTACATAACAGATGGAGACTGACCTTAGATACTTCCTTCACTCCAAAAATACCACTATAAGTTCCCAGGAGTCATAAGTAACTCAGACTACTTTAAGAAGTTAAGAGTTTATATTTAAAGTGGGACTATGATTCTTTTGTTCTGATAGGAATTCAAGGTTGCAGAGCTTACTTACAAATGTAATTCTTCTGTGAGTTTTATAAAGCAGTAGGCCTAATTTTTTCCTCTGCTTTACACCTGACTTCCACCAGCGCAGCTCCGTGGCATTGGTTAATTCTAATTCACACAAGCTGCAAACAAAAATATTCCTGAATGTTTATGACAGAGAGAAGCTTTTTCTCATCCGATGCCTGCATTTTAATTTTTTTTCAAGCTTTATGTTACATTTCTTTTTTCTTAATTAAAAAAAAAATAACGTGAGAAAACAGAAGAGCATATTCAAGTCATACCGAAACCTCTGTTTGATTTCTCCCACCCCCTTTTCTCTCTCTTTTTCTTCTTTCTTTCCAATGACATTTCCTATGATGAGCACTCAGAAAGAATAGCTATTGCCTCTCTTGTCAGTTTTGTTTTGTCAGCTCTGAATGCTGGGTCTTGCTTTGCCATTTTCAAGGTCTCTTTCAATCCCTTGAACACAGCTGGTGCTTCAATCAAGAGCTCACACCGTGAAGAAGCTGGCAATTGATCCCCAACCAACTATGTGGATGATATATAATATATTTCACAGTACACAGTGGAATACCCTTTTCTTTTCATCACTGAGGGACTGCTTCACTCAGGAGTTATTCTATACAAAAATATTAATAATGTCCCATTCTCCTTGGGGATGTGAACATTTGGGGTTTGAACTTCAGTGACCTCTGCTTGTCAGGTTGATGTGACTTTAGCAAATTCAGTAAAGGAAGCCTTTTTGTGCCTCAGTTTATGGTTTCATTAGCTTCACTTCTGAGAATCAGAATCACTTTCCAATCTTTTTAATCACTTCCTGGAAGAAGTTGTGGGAATTGAAGATTGTGAAGAGAGTCTGTGGATACCCAAACATTGTAGAACTGTATAATTGACCTGTGCTATAGAAGGAATGCTAAAAGTTCTGAATACTCTCAGCTTTGTTTTCATTAATTATATTTCTGTTATCAGAGACACAACAGAAAACTCCTGCTTTTTCTTTTTTTATGTGTTTAATCTGTAATGTATTAGTTGATGCAGTTAGAAATTGTCACAGGAAATTCGCACTAGCTTAAGTAACGACTGTAGTGTGAGTGCAAATCTGGGAATGCTGCAAGAAATTTTGCACAAAGCCTTTCCTTTGGAGGGGAAAAATCGCCTGTCAGTGAAGCACGAGGTGCAATGCCTTGTGAACCAGTGCCTTTCGCAAGCAATTGTTTTGATTATGGAAAAAGGGATTGCAAAGGCCAGTGTGTACACAGGAAACCTGACAAGTCTATCTCTTCTAAGCTAGAGAGGATCTCTGTGGTACTACTTGCTGTGTTAGTGTGGTCCCGCAAAGCATGCAATTCTCTGAGATGATTGGGAGTCTTTAGTTCCTGTTAGCATTGTTGAACCAGGATCTCAGCACTCAGGCAGGAGAGTTTAGAAAGCAGTTCTGCTTTCTTCTTATGCAATGAGTTGAAGGAGGTGTGTGGTGCACTTTCTTTCTTGATTTACATGTACAATCTGAAGTTATGTGCTTATTAGCATGTCTGCTTTTAAAATGTGCAGTTTTAAAATCAGTTGGAAAATATTAGAAATGCTCAGAAAAGAGAAACCTTCGGCCTCTTTTTGGATGGGGTATCCATTCTTACAATTCCTTATTTTAGGATCAGGGGAAACAATGACACTGGGGGCTTTTAGAATTGTAAAGAATATATTGAAAAGGTAACATCCATCTGAGTGTGAAAAATCTGAAGCCCGTTTAGTAATGAGTTTGGGGATCCTGCATTTTTGCTTCAAACACAGAAAACCTGCCAGATGAGCCCATTTCCAGCAACATCCAAAGTGAGTGGAATGCACAATACCTAGAGAAAACTGTCTCCTTAAGTGGTTTGGTATGCTCACAGAACATTTTTTTCATCCCTTCTTTAATTTTTTACATTCTTTCCATTTCTCCACTCCCTTTTCCCCTTGCATGAAATGACAACCATGGCTAGTTTAGCAAGTTAAGATGTCAGTGTGGGTTTCCTTTACTACAAAGGAGACATGCCACTGTCAGCAACTGATCTAGCAACAGGCACACTGACCTGATAGCTGAAAGCTGTTCAAAACCGTCCTTGGGCTTTTCTCTTTCTTCTTCACCTCTTTGGAGTAATCCTACCTTGTCTGGGGAATGGCTCCTCTCCTTATCTTAATGCCCAGATGCTTACTGTAAACAAATTGCTTTTCTAAAAAGACAATTCAGTTTGCAAATTTTCCAAATACTAGTTCCAAATACCAGTTCAACAATAGGTGAAGCACACTGCACATGTTTTACAAAGGTTTAAACAGCAACACACTCCAGCCAACATTTGTAAGGGTAAAATACACTATCACCATAGTGAGATTTGGTCAGTCTGGGAATGCTTTCAATGTAGCTAATGAATGGGCACGCATAATTCCGCAATTACTTGACCTGAGGGGAGACAGTTCTCATCTTTAATTTCTCTACTTCTATTTTAAAAGTAAAAAAATCACCCTGTGTATTCACTTATGTATTTAATCCATACTGAAAAGAGACACTGCCTATATTTATACAATTTGATGTGTTTGCATGGAACAAATATTTTGGTTATCATGCAGATTTGTAGTGAATTGTACTAAATTAAAAGGTCCACTTTTTCTGAGTCCATACCCAGAGCCAGCATGAATGGGAAATTCTCATTGAGTAGGAATTGTAAATGCCTCATTTCCAGGCATTTTAACTTCAGTTTTTAAATAGTCGATTGCCGAAACGGCTTATTTTAAAAATCACAGCTTTCCTGAGAATTTAATTAGGTCATCTAAAGAGGTTATCTTTGGCACTCCGAAATTAGCTTTGTTGCAGACACTTGGGAGGACAATTAGGACCCATCTTATTAGTACTGAAGGTTAAAACTCTAGTACTGTCTTCTACCAGGACGTAATCTTTCATGCTTCACAGCTTTAGTTTTCACAATGAGCTGCAGTGAAAGGGTAGAGGGGGAAGGGAAAAGGGCAGACCCGAGGAGCTAAATAAATATCCAGTTTAAGAAAGCTCCTTCAGGCTTTTTATTCAATGAACCTGATAAATATGGCTCAGAAGAAGGAACAAGGCTAGTGGGAATTGGTGAAGTACAATTAGATCCAACAAATTCTCTTAAATGAATACCTAAAATTATGTTTAAAGAACAGGGTACTTATATGATATTGAAGTACATCCCTTCTTTCGTGGAGGAATGTTAAATATAAACTGCATTAAGAATTCTTGTAGTAATCAGATACATTTGCTCAGAATGAAATTGTTTCATTTTGGTTGGGAAATACCATGCTTTGACAGCTGTACTGATATTAAGCATGAAAGTAATGAGAATGAGTTTGTGCTCACATGATAACTGTGGAAAAAATTTCACATCTCATAATGTCTACTTAAAAATACACACTATAGTATTCAGTTGTTGAACATGGCCTGTTTCTAGATTCAACATAATCAATTATTCATAAAGATTTTTGTTTCAGGAAGATAACTATTTTATAAATCTGCATTTTGCTGTGATAAAAGGAAGTCGTTGTAACTTGCTTGCTGGCTACACACAGCCTTTTCATGGGAAGCCTCCTTCCAACATGCATTGTGCAATAACAAGTAAAATGACCCTCAGGGTCATGGGATAACACTCATGGGTTGCTGCTTGCTGGTTTTTTTTCTTTTTTTTTTTCCTTCTTTTTTTTTTTTCTTTTTCTTAGGTAGCACCTGCTGTGTGGTTCTCAATATAAATAGAAACTGCTTGCAGCAAATCACAGATGTTTTACACACTGGAAAAACGGACAGGATGCAATCACTAAAGGAAATGCAGAAGCAGTGGGGGAGAGCAAAGGAGGAGAGAAAAGAAACTTTGCTTTACATTTTCTTGGCATTTTCTCACTTAGCAGTGACCTGGTGCTCTAGTGCTATTTTTAGTTAAAACCTTGCTTAGGACATGCAGGATTATTTTGCTGTTATACTCTACCTTTATGAACATTAAGCCAATTAGTCACTGTTTTTCCTGTGGAGATGTGGGAAGTGGGCAATGTTTGTTTGGTTTTCTTTTTAATGGATTAATAAAAAAAACATACAGTAATACAATGAAAACTGCTTGTATTTCTAATTTTCTCATTCTTAAACTTCTCTTCATACAGTTACATCTAATTGATTTATATTTGTGTAGAATGAGGAAAAAACAGCAGCCTGTGGAGATCTATCTGAAAGGCAACCAACAGCTTTGCTGAGCAAGAGGAGAGAATACTTTGTGAGTTGTCCTTTCAGCCACTATATTGCTTTTATTTTGTGTAAAACCTTCTCTTGTCCCCTCCCAGCCTCTCACAATTCTTCCATGCAAATTCTATATACTTCAGCTTTAGGCATGGGATGGATATTAATCATAGCTCCAAGACCCTTAGAAAAGAGAGAGAAAGTTTGAATGAAAAAAAGATGATTTGACATTTTAAAAACGTTGCTTTTCATGATATACTGAAAACTGCAGACACACAGACATGTCCTTTGATACTGTGGGGCAGAACTTCTCATCAAACAGTTTTTCCAGTGATGATAGATTCTTATTAGCTATATTAACTTTGTCAAGGAGTGTCAGAGATTGGATAATTATGAATAGAAAACCAAATACTACAGAAATAGAAATTAAACTTAATAACTGCTCTTTTTTTGTGGGGTTTTTGTTTATTTCTTGGGGGGGGTGTTAGTTTGTTTGTTTGTTTGTTTTTTACTTTGCATTCTAAACACTGCACTGTCTTTTCAAAATTATTGAAGCATAATTTCTCTGAATGTTTAGAGGGGCTACTCTTGTTTACACAGGGATCCTGTGTCTTGGTCAAGCTATCAAGATACGCTCTGTACACAGACAGTTTCTCAGCTCCCTGGCAATATTGTCAGAAAATACCTCAGAAGTCTATGAGTATAAGGCTGTGACTACAATCACAGCAATGACCTGATGAACAGGTCTGGAGGATCATTGCCCACAGTTTCGTGGCTAAGACTCCCTGTGGGATGACTGTTTCAGTAGGTTTTTGCCAGGAATACCTTGTGATAGCACATAGCGGTGTGTGCTTGGAAGGAGGAGTTAATACAAAGTTCAGAATGGTTTAGAGACACAGACATATAATCAGGTAATCTCAGGGTTAATAAAGAAAATGAGTCAGAAGCATCTAATATCTATATCCCAAAGACAGAAGACCTCCTGGAAGATGAGTTTGCTTCAGGTTTTTACCTATCCTGTTTACCTTTTATTATTTATGTGGGGTTTTTTCTGACTGTTCCATATTCCTGTGGCTAAGATTAAGAAAGTGTTTTGCCTTTAGAAGGCCCTGGGGCAATATATGCCTTACTGTTCCTCTGTCATGTCAGACATCAAACCACGCTGGTTCTGCTTGGTAGGCAGGACTGATGCGTTTTGCAAGGTAAGAACAGCATGGTAGGATAAAGTCAGACAAATTATGGGAGCAAAGGTACCACTGATTTTGACTTTTGAAGTGGTTTCCTCGGTACAATAAGACATATTTGACCACTGATTTCAGTGGACTGCCCACCAGCTACTGTCTCCATCAAGTTTTTCTTAATCCAGATTAGATCATCTGCATTGTTAATTTCGTTCAAAGCAGAGCTGAGATCTCCTAAAGAAGGGATCTGGGTGCTATGTACAGCAATAGATAGTTGTCTTCTCAAGGCTAATTTGATCGATCTGCTGGCTGTAGTGGTTACTGACAGCTGAGGTGAAGCTTTTCTTTCCTCTGGAGTCAGCAATCTGCAACAGTGCATCTGTGCAAAGACTACTCAGGGGTCATTCCTAATCTACCAAGTGAGATGTTGTCTCCCTTCTCCAGGGCCAGTTAATAGTGCCCTTCCAATTGTACCATGCATTAGCCCGTTCACCACCAAGCAGCTGTGCACACAGTATTTGTGCGTATAATTTGCTAAACGTGAGGACTACTGTAGCAAAGATAAATATTTCTGTGAAGCAAATCTCCACTCTTAATATACAGTATGTTACTCTTTCACAGTCTGGTTTCAGTATGTCCTTGGTTCTTTCAGCAAAAATAAATGCCACTTTCTTTAAGATTCTGAGACCTGAAGAATTAATACACAGATCTCTCTACTTAGGGCAAGTACTGAAAACACAATGGCAAATTCAGAAGGTGGCTTTTCTCCAAGTAACAGATCATGAAGTCAGCAATTTCATCTGGGAAGGAGGTTTCAAGGAAAACCTGAAAAAGTGACATCTTTACCTTGGCTTCAATAGAGTACCCTCATAAAAGAAAATTACTGTCTCTGTACAACATGCTACCTTTTCAAGAATACACACTCAAACCAGTCAAAAGCCTTCCTGTAAGGCTAAGGAGGCAGATCACTGCTGTAGCCTTATTAGTGACTTGCATAAATCTGGCATTTAACAATCTATATAATCATGAAATAAAACTTCTTCAACCTCAACAGCATATCTGTCAATATATTGACATTTGAACATTCAGCCATTTGAACAGCAAGACTGGTTCCAGGTAAATAAGTATAAATGAGGGGGAGTAATATCATTTTGACAGAAAAGGCCAAAAAGGAAGAGGTCTTAAATTTGTACAGAACTACTCTAGCATACAATAGTATGTACATCTTAGTATTTTCTTTAAACATGATGAATCCTGGATAAGGAGTGCATGAACTAACTGTCTATCAGAAATATGGAATAGTTTTTTCCCTGAGGCTGTAAAGTTCTTAATTGTACTGTGGGAAAACTAGACACCCTCCTTTGATTAATGATACTAGGTTTCATTATTTGTATTTGTGTGCGATTCAAGATTCGGATTGGATTTTTTTTCCTGTAACCCTTTTCTATACGTCTTTTTACACAGGCTGACTTGCTGATTTGTTTCACTAACTTTACATGCGGATTTTAATATTTTTTAAAAAATATTTTCATTGTTATCAGTTTTTAAGAGAGAACAAGCTGATTTTGAGTGCTAAAAAGTGACAAAAAGTGGTTTTGTCAGGCTGTGTCTACACAGCTGAAGGCAGGCAAATGAGAACTCACTCCAAACCAACTAGACCTGAACTTGGTCCAGACTAGAAGCTGTGTAACCACATTAGCATGGCACTCAGCCCAAGCTAATAAGCCCTACTAAGAGGCACTAAAGCAGTTACACAATTTTTGGATCAGAGCTGGCTTGCCTCCAGCTAGCTTGGAGTGCAACCAGGATGATCTCAGGTCTGTCAGGAAAAGGCAGTATAGACAGAGTCTCAGATCCCTGAAACATGTAGGCTTAACCTGTACTCTAGAGTTGTTTTGCATCTTATAGTAAGAAAGAGGTATGGAGCAGGTAAATGTGAGAACAGCAGATTTTAGGTAATAGATGTTTAGGAAATAAAGTAGTACTTGTATAGTCTAGTTACTGTTCTTCCAACTTGTTTCACTAACAGATCCATTTGAGATAGGGTTTTTTAAACACCACTTCAAGGGAGGGCACAAAGGACATGTTCATAAAATTTAGGCGGTTAGTAAAAAAAAGCTGTTGTTCAAGTGTTTCATTTTCATTTGTCATATGTTTAAAATATTTCTTTTTTTTTTTTCCCCTCAGTTCAAAGTTACTCTTTGCTTCATTATCTCCTGTCATTTTTCCTGGGTGCCAGAATCCATTCCTATATTAAATGCATCTATTATTGTGGCTGGACCTTGGGATGAATTTCTGCTGGCTTCATAAAATAACACTTTGTGAGCTTGCATACCTTTCTTGGTTTTCTTTTTTTTTTTCTTCTAGGCAAAGAGACTCAATTTCTTGAGGCCTCCTTCTCTTTTGATATTGTTGGTGTGGGAGTGGTGCTGGAGACACAAAGTCATCAGAACTAGAAAGGCTTTTTACATTCTAAGCCTTGTGAGTGTAATTATGAGTACTCCTCCTCCAGACACCTGAAGGATGATTTAGTGTTATTCAGTTAGCCACAAAAAGACTTTGAGGACGCTGATTCTCTAGAAAGATACCAGCAGAGCAGAGCATCTGGTTTCTGTCTCCCATCCTGTATGACTTCTAGTGTATTTTAATTTAAGTCCAATTTGGTCTTCAAGAAAGCAAATTCTTTACTAACTAGTTCTTCACTTAAATCACATTAACAATGTACCCCTAAAAGTATTCTCCTGAGTATTCCCATTTTTTAAAAAATGAGTTTCTCTATGAAAAGGAAAGAGCATTTGAAATAATGTTGGGTATTTTGCCAAGTCTGTCAAAAGAGTAACACTTCCACTTTCTCAGCTCTGTCTCATTAAAATTGTATTCTAATTCTGTCTCAACTTGGTCTCTTTGCTTCATAAGTCATTGCCTGCTCATTACTTGTAGTGTGAGAGATGAAATTTATTCAAACCTGATAGCAGGGATAAAGAATTGAAAGGCAGGCAGCTGGGAGAAATGAAATTAGTTTATTCTAACGCTTTTTCGACAGGAATTTTTTCATTGCCATGGGTTACTATAAGTGTCAGTTTGGATTTGTGGTACTGTCTTCGTTAGGTTGTGGGGGATTTTTTAAAACAGTCTTAAATGCTACACTATGCCTTCCTTTGTCACATCAGTTGGAATAATGTTCAATGTCTGTGTTGATAATATGGTCAAATATTACTTGCTAGAGTAGTCTGTAATTATTTTATCATTATACTTGTCTAACAAAGATTAAACTTTTGCAATTGTTTTAAAATAGATTCTTCAGCCCGGTATTTAGATAAATATGATACACTCGATAAGGTCTGAGCAAATGATAGAAAATGCAATATAACTTACATGCAATTTAATGTGGAATGCAGAGGGGAGCTGAGCTTTCTAACCCAAATATTCTCTCTCAAGCTTTAAATGTCAAAAGAATACACTAAGGAATTTCTAATTTTGAATATAGGAGAGTATTAAAAGCAAATTGACTTAAAGCACAGCACTTTTCCATTATAAAATTGAGTTGTTAAGGAATTATGTGGTCTAATTACTGAACTTGGTATTTTTGACTACTTGGATTATGAACAGATATTGTCATTAACTAGCTAATTAAATTGACTGCAATAACAAGCAGTAATTTAGAAATATGTTCTAAATTAGTTTTTATATGAAAGCAAAGTCTTTGTTGATCTGTGCATGTGATTAATGTCAAGTGTCATGAATTAGCTCAGGGATCTCTGGTGGAGGAAGGGCATTATAAAGAGAAGTATCTGTGTATTTGACAGAAACAGATGCAGCCAGAGGAGCAGTTTCTATTCAATTAAATATTTGAACTAGAAAATGTTAATAAGTATGCATAGTGTATTTTCTGGAAGCATACAACATAATGGCTCAGTACAAAGAGACTGATTATATTTTTCTGTCTAAAGGCAGAGCATTATTGCAGTTGCAATGCAAGTGATTCTCTTACCCCAGAATCTTCCTGCTTGAATTACTTCACATTTTGCTACTCAGAAAACGAAGCATAGGGCTCTTAATCTTTATATGCTTATATACTATAAACACCTTCAAGTAAGTTGATTGTTAACATCTGAAATGGCCTGTTAATTAAACATGGTGTCTTAAAAGCTTTTAAGAATGTAAACATGAAAATGACTACGTATTGCATTTGGATTTGTGGTACTGACTCTGTTCACTTTGTTCGTTGTTTTCAAATGCACACTAACTTAAAAGATAAAACATCCATCATTTGAAGTAATATTCAGTATCTGTGTTCAAAACGTTCACTGAGTACACTGAACATACTTCCAAGCACAGTAGTTGTTTGACCAGGATACTCTGCAGAAAATATATGCTATCAGGATGTGTAAACTTTATCAGTAAGGTGAGTCTTTATTCTAGATTTTGCTTTCTCTTCCCATGTAATAGTCATGGCATACTATTCCTGTATCCTTGTTCACTGTCTGGATGTGCTTTGGACAAAATGGTTTACACAGGGAAGTTATTGTGAAAGCACAAAAACTACAGGCAATAATAGTGGGAAAGAGAACTATTATAAATCTTCAGGAGGAAAACATTAAAGATGTTCCTATGCAGTAAGTTACCGGGACTGATTTCTAAACACTATTTGACACCGATGAGGTAACGGGAGATGAATCCCAGAGGGTTCATGAGCTCAGTCTGCAGCAGTCCAAGTGTCACCATTCTCAGTAATCTCAGCTGGGGGCAGACAAAATGTCATCTCAGGTATCAGTCTTCCTTTTAGTAACAAAATTCTGTAGGGAAACAAGGAAATGGTAGGAAGTAGACTTTCTTTTTTAGTCATTTATCTTTATAGAAATAGATTGGTCCTTGGCAGTTTAAGCTTTCTGGGGTCAACTAAGGCAAGGAGTGACAGATAAGTGTAAGCTTTTCCTTTCAAAGAGCACCTTAAAAGAGTTTTAACAGAAAAATCGTACTTCTAAAAACTATTTTGTATTGTGCAGCTGTTCATGCTCACAGCCATATACCATAAATTGGGCAGTGAATTATAATTTTATTTATCTTGCACTGATAAAGACCCAGATTTGGCGTTTATCTAACTGAAATGAAATCTTAGTGAATAATTGATTGTTCAGTTTGATCACCAAGAATCAAAACTTGCATACCTGGTGTTAATTAAAATGGAAATCAGTTTTTGAAGGAAATGATTTCCTGAAAAATATTTGAGTTGAACAAGGTATTCTGCTTCAGCAAATGGAAGCAAATCTCACAGCTATGAAACTGTAGTACATCTTGACTCTCATAGTTCTCAAGATAAATAGGCTACATACTTTCCACTGAGTCTTGAGAGATCCTGCCTAGGAAGATGCAGATCCCTTGCTAAGTGCTTTTTAAAATTAATTAACCAACTTAAGGGGTGGTTGGCACACAAAATGCAAATGAAATACTTCTGTTTAAGAAGGAGAGTGATCAAGACAAATACTAACCTCAAGAACTTGCAAAGCTTTAGAACAAATTGCGGAAGAAGGAATAGTTGAAGGCACAGAGGTAAGTAAGGAAGAGGTAATTTAAAATAACTTGCTGCTGAACTAATTAATATATTTCTCTGTTTTGAAAAGTGTATCTATTATCAAAAGATGGATAATCTTACCTATTGTAACTATCAGTTCGTCAAACGTGTACAGCCTTCCCATATAAACAGCAGAAGCAAGAACTTTAAAGAGGTTGATAAATTTGCAGAAGGAGCCAAGGAAGAAGAGGGTTATAATGGTATTAGGTTGGACTTGGTGACCTAGAAAGACATAACTCCATCACATGTGTTGCTAAGTAGAAGCAAAAGTTTTGCAAGAAATTCTAAACAAAAGGTCTCAAACTAACTCTTGGAGAGTTTCATGAGGTCACATGAACCCTGAATTTTTCATAGTACTTATTCAGAGTAGTAGTATTTGTGAACAGGGAAGACAGCACTACTTAACTGCTGCAAAGAAATTATGGGGAATTAAGAGCATTACAAAGCACCTGCATTAAGACAGCTGGAGAGTAGCAGGGGATGTCATGTACAAGTCACTTCAACATTACATGTGCAGGGACCTGTTCTTTTGACAAATTAACTGAATGCTTCTTGAACCCTAACTACGATGCAATAAGACTGTGCCCTGACTGAGGGGGAGAGGAATGACAATTTTTTATGATTGTAAGCAACTTCATAAATGGGTTTGCAGGCAGAAATCAGTTGAGGTGGAAACAGACTGTGAATCTTAGGGAAATGTATCACAGAAAATGATCATGAAATTGCACAAGTGTTTGTTAAAAGTGAAATACGTGTCTGATGAGAACCTTCTTACAGCTGATATTTTCAGGAGTGCCTGTAAGTAGGGAAGGCAAGCAGTAGCAAAAAGAGAAGTGTAATATGACTTGTATTTTGCCCACTTGCTAAATGCAGTTAGACTAATCCAAATGAGAAATAAACTGGTCTGTCTTCTGTAAAGCTTAGAGAGGTAAGGCTAGATAAATAGTCACAAAGAAGCCATTGAGCATGCAATTACATTTTAATTTTAATGCAGAAAATAGAATTCTTATATGGTTAGGAATGAACAGCTTTTTGGTCACATTTTTAAAGATACTGAACCAGATGAAGTGCCAGAGAGTAACAATCAAGATATTTTTTTTTTTTCTTAATCACATAGAAACTGATCCAAGTTTTCAGAACTGTAAAAAAAAAAAAAAAACCAACCAGGGTGGTTCATTTTGGGCACACCTGGACGGTACAAGTAAAGCTACTGAAACTATTTGAAATAAACAGCAGCTAGAGTACAACTAAAGTTTCAGGCAATCCATAAATCAAGTTCAAGATATTTAAACTGAAGAAGATAAGTTATTTCTTGTTAGTAGACTCTTTAAACAGGTTTTTATATAGCTCACCAAGTAGCCATGAAATAACATTTTCAATCACAATTAACTTCCCTTGAGGTACCAGGTGAGTTGTTTAATACAAAATTAATAGATGCTTCCATTCAGCCATTTCCCTTGTTATTTTAATTCAAGTACACAATGCTGAGCTTGTACTTTATACAGACACTATAACTGAAGAAAAGCAGCATTAGAAAAGTCAGATTCAAAGATCTCCTCCCAGCATCACTCACTGTTACAATATTTTTCCTCATATTCCTTAGTAAGATTACCCAGCCATTTAAATCCTGACAGAAAAGTCCACATGCTGCTAGTGGAATGGCTTTCCTTGAAAGGTAGCTGTTATCTTCATAGCAATCAGGACTTATCCCAACATAAAAAGGTTCTTGAGCATTAGGGGTTTTTTTTAGGATTACCTCCTAGTGAATTAAAACAGAAGAAATGCTGGTAAAAGGCTGGCCGGCAGCTATCCTTTTGGCCAGAGACCTGGTTCTACAGAAAAGAAAATGAGGTATCTTTTCATTTTGCACTAAACCAAAGGAATAAGTGAGAGATATATTGATTATGGATTCTACTTGGTCATTGGTGTTATTTGACTAAGGCCAGTCCCGAGCTCCCTTTCTCAGCTACTGACCTGATGGCTATCTGCAACTCATTCAACCCATCAGGTCAGCAGTTCACTCCAGGTACTGAAGCCCTGGGCCTCACATGCAAGCTGATCACAGTCTAAAGGGTGCAAACACATGGGCACTGACCACACAGCCTTTTTGAGGGCAGTTACCTTACTCCTGTTTGTGCTCCCCATACTGTGCACGCTCACCTGCTCACTGACCGTGTACAATAGGAAGAGCAGTGTACACAGGTTTCAAGTGACCAAGTAGGTGAGCCGCTGCACAGTTCACTGCAGCAAAAGTTGTTCTAAAACAGAGAAATGCCTTTGCAAGCAGAAAGGTGTTGTAAGCCACAGACAGTAATTATTTATAGCTCGGTGTTATGAAACAAAATATCCTGTCATCTATCAGGGTAGTGAGGTGTCACCATTGCCCCCCTCTCCCATCTCACCTGTGTCTTTTTAATCGGCTGTATTACTTTGTGATTGATGTGTTGACTTCTATTTGGTTTCAAAAAAGGAAAGAAAAAGAACAAAGGTACCAATAGATGCTGACCTCGCCATATAATTTAGAGGTAACCTTAAAGGTCCCCACCCTGTCCTGTGGCCCAGAGAAGGAGTGATGGCATGGAGAACTTCATGCTTCATGCCTGTCCCACAGGCAACATCTGTATCTGGAAAGGCTTGGTCCCACAGTACTTTGTCCTGTCGCTTGAAGAACTAGTAACCTCTTGCCCTTGCTGAAGCACGTTTGCCTGTCAATCCTCTGGACATCTTGAGAAGGGCAGCCAACCTCTCCTCTGAAACAATATGACTAATTCTTCCCTGGTTTTGCTGACCCCCTCTGAATTTATCTCAGCCCAGTGGACTTATATAGTATTGGCTTCTTGCATATTTTCCAAAGGTTCTCTTAGGTGTAAATCTTGCCACAATGCCCCAGCCAAATATCATTCATCTGGAATGACAGCCACACATTTGCTCTAGCTGTCATTCTGTCATTCAAGTCAGCTGCTGTTGCACTTAAAGGCCACCAGCAACGAGCTGCTGCTCCAGCTGCTGAGAAGGTAGCCAAGCCTCGCTCACTCTTCCTCCCTCTCCATCCTTCTGCTAGCTCCTTTGCTGCTGTTTTGCATTTCAGTGTAGCAGTAGGACGAGACATGTGGTGGAGCTGCTGCTGCCAGCACCATGTTTTGTTCCTCATTCCGTCTCTGACTTGGAACACAATCTTTGTGCTTCAGCCTCTGTGCCTCAGCTTTTACAGAGCATGTTACGAAGTCCTTTGAGATCTACAGATGCAACAGATTATTCAGATACAACCTAGAATCCCATGTTTCCAATTAAGATACAAATGACAGACATGCATTCTAATTTTATTTTTGGAAAGCATTAGAAAATACCTTTGGAATGTAATTTGTGACCCTGTGAAAACTGACACTTGGTTTTAAAAGCAGCTTTTCCTTTTGTCTAAGTGAAACCCTTTCACTTGATGCATAGATATTTAGGGAAATAATTGCAACTTTGAACGAGCTAAGCTAATGGAGGTTTAACATGAAGGGAAAGAATTATAGCATGCTGGGAATTTTGGTAGGAGCAGAGCTACAAAGAAGTTGGCACATTTGTTTAAAGTGTGGTTAAAAGTCTGGTCTGGGAAAAGACAAAAAAGGGTAGAATTGGATAGTTACTTTATGAATGTGGATGTAAGGGAGAGAGCTCATTGGTTTCATAGGTCTGTGTTAGATTCCCACAGCCCTGAACAAACAGCTCTCAGCCTTATATTTTCTAAGCTTTTGTCTTCCCACTTTGGAATTCTGACTACGGGCACATTACCAAGCCAACTGGATTCACTACAAAGCTTCAGTGTAGCTCTTTTTATCACAAAGATCAAGACAACAATTGTGTGCCTACAAGAAAAGAACAACTAAAACCATCGAGCAAACATTAAAAGAACAATTCTAGAGATACTTGCCTTTGAACTGCAATAATGGGCAACATTCAGCCCTGAGATTTGAATTCTGAGTAAAAGGAATTCATTACTAACTGCCTTTCCTTGTAATTATCCAAGCTGCTGGCAACATATATTTTCAGCAGCATTAATTTTGCGCAACGTAATATTTTGTAGTTGTGCTGAACCTCACACAATGGCAGCATTGTAAATCTGCTTTATGGAGTTAGTTTTGTTTATTATAGAGTTCGTATATGAAAAAGGAAGAAATCTAAATTTTGTGTTGGCTTCTCCCCAAACCACAGAAAATGGAGTATTGTTTTACAAGAGCTTGTTCTGAAATATCACTTCCCAAATGTAAAAGAAGTATGGTATTGGTGCAGATGCATTTCACAAGCATACAATGTCCAGCTGAAAAAATACAGTAAAAGCTGACTACTTTTTTTTTTTTTTTTTTCCCCAGAATAGCCCAGTTTCACACTTTCTGGAGGGGTGGGGGTGTGGGGAGATAACTACAATTTTATAATAAATGCTTCATTTTCCAATGCCTCAAAAGTGATTTCAGTTGGAATCTACCAGACACCAGTAATTCAGAATAAACATTCTGCCTGAGGATCTTTGACCACTGTTATTTTAGTTCTGGCACTACAAGCCTAAACAATAGAAACAATTTCAGTGAATCATCCTGCACTGATTTATTCCTCCTTCCGCACACCACCACCACCCCCCACCCCCATGTGCCTTTTTAGTAGGTTAGCTTTGGAATCACTGTTAATCAGCTGCCTGAAGCATTACTTTTTCTTGGAAGGAGGTTATATGATGGGAAATGTTCTTCCCAGATATTTTGCTTTTAATAGAAAAATTACAGAATGTAAAGTGAACTGGAAACAACCAATTTCAGATTGGCCTTTTTGGCCATTGAATGGATAGATGATGAAGTATACACATGATGTGCAATCCAAGCAAACTGAATGTTATTTACAACCCATAAGTGAAGAAGACGACAAAATTTTCCAGATCCATCCACTGAAGTGTGGATAGACATGCAGTCCCCATTTGGCATCTTTGCCTCCTCTGGCTGCGAAAGGGATGCATGGATGTAGTGGCAGCAGCCTCTGTGATTTCTGTGGAGAAACAATCAGCTGAGTGACCATTTCCACATGAAATACATTGTCAGGCCACTTGATTCTTATCCACACTGTTGAAAGGTTACAGGAACACAGAAGCCAAATACATTCAAAGCCTTTTCTTTACACACCACCTCCAGGATGCCCTGGAACTGGTACAAACTCATGATAAAAGTTCTGATTAAGCTAGGAAGCTAATGAAGAAATCACTGCCCCTCGCCCACTTCTGAGACTCTGTCAATACAATATAAGGGAGTTCTTCTTTAAGACTTAAATGAAAGCAGCACTAGTGCCCTGGAAGGTGAAGTACAGGAGGAGAGGCTGTATTTCACAATACCAGGTGTCTTGGATGATTTCAAGGAAGTTGTTCAGGATGAGGCAGGTGAAATTCAGGTTGTACTTTGCAGGTCACATTGCATGGTCCATTAATTGGAAAATAACTTGAAAAGCATTTACTTTTTTTTTTAAAAAATGTATTTTTAAAATTGGAACTACCCCTTGTTTGTATGTGTTTACAAAACAACCATGTCTCTAGTATCTAGAAAATATGAGCTACAAATAAATTGTTCATAAGTTTCAAGATTTTAGAGGGTGTGGATAGCTTTCTAAATTTCACAGGATTAAAACTTTCCCAGGTCATGATGTAGCAGTGTGATAGCCATTCAAATTGCTTTTAAAAAAGAGAGAGAGAGAGAGAAGCTAAGGTCAGGAAACTTTTTTTTTCTTTTTCAAGTTTTAACGTTGCGTCTTTGTACAAGGCAAACAGCCTTCTGGTTCTAGCCAGACCTTATAAATCATGCTGATGTGTTGAGGCATCAACAGAAAATAGACCTTTCTTTTGATGTGGAACTGTAATTGGTCTAGATTTGTGGTCTTCTCTCACTTTGGGGCAACTCCCATTCAGCATTGCCAAAAGGTCTGGTATGTTACTAGGAGACAAAAGAGTATCCTGACATTGCAAAGGCTCTCTGGGACAGAAACGGCATGGACATCTCTTCTGCTGTACTGCTAGAAATTTGTTCTTTTTCATAATCAGATTATTTTCCAGTACAGTCAATCCAAGAACTATTTTTCTTGGTACTACATACCTCAGGAGTGTTCATAAAGTTCGGTGAAAAGCTGAAATTAAAAGGGCTGCAAAAATCTGAATATCTATTTTTCTACTCTGCTGCTTTAAGTTCTATAAATCTGATAATATCAATAAACATTTTCTTTAAAAAATACTTTTCAGCTAATCAGCAACACTGTCCATGAGGTCATACTAAGAATTCAGTTATGGCCTGTCTTATTTTTATAATACTGAAACATCTGCATAATTTTTATTTTCTTTCCATTTCTCTCTAAAGGCCATGAATTCCTAACAACTACAACAACTAAGAACTAAACCTTTGGATTCCCACCTCAGTTCCACCCTGATACTTACCTCCTCATGCTGAAGTGGTATAGCTCTTCCTGGAAAACAGCATTAAGGCTTTTTTCTTGTTTTTTTTTTAATTATTTGCATAGGTAAATTACCACAAGTCTAGTGCTTACTTTTTGTAAGCACTAGATGATAAGGCTGGCCATGAGACTATAGCAAGTGCATTAAATGTCCATCAAGTGCAGTTCAATAAATACAATCAAAATTAAAAGAATCTAAAATGAAAGGAAGTGATGAAATCACATTATATCACCACTGTTAAATTTTAGTAGGTATGTCAAGTTACCCGTTTTAAGATATCTGAAGTTCATAGGAAGCTGCTAATTTGGAAATGCCTACAGATGCAAAAGAATCTTAATAGAAGTCTAGCAGGAAAATTAAATATTATTCATATATGTGTGTGTGAGAGAAAAATTCTACTGTGGCTTTAATATGCAGCTTTAAGATGGGGAATTGCCATTAAAAAGTGATCATATAATCATGCATTATTTATATAGTTATGAGACGCATTGCGTATCCTGCGTTTTATAGTTTTACTGTATTATTTACCTTAAATTGCAAGTCTTCAGCTTATTAAACATAAAAGTATAGGGTGTTGTTTTTAAAGAATATTATGTTAAGAAAACAAATTTTTAAATTAGCTTTCAAAACCTTTAAAAACCCAAAAGGCAGATATAATCCCCTCAACATTAACTGCTGTTTTACTAAATGAACTGTTCTCACTTGTTTTAAAACTCCCAGCCAAAAACCTCATTAAAATAGTGTGCAGCCTTTAGTCTGAAAGTGAGGAAGGGGTGCTTCTGGGGAAAAAGGGAATAATTGTCTAAATTTTCCAGTATCTTTTGGACCACTATTGTGCTTATTACAGCTTGATGTTAATAAAACTATGAGAGCTAAAATGTTACAAATGAAATTAATTTCCTCTTCATTTTTGCTTTATGTTCATCAAAGCACTGCTGGTATTGGACATTATTAATTATAAACTATAGATTAGACTCACTTGAATCTAAGTAGATAGCATAGATATTAGGTGCTGTCTGTTAAAGTGAAAAAATACCTGTGCAGCCCTAATACTAAAGTTTTAGTTTGGAAAGGGGAAAAAAAAAACCCTCAAACACTAGACCTAGAGAACACAGAACAGCTTCAGATCATTGCTTTGCACCTTTATGTCTTTAAAACTTTTTTTGGTGTTGGCATATACATTGCTGACCTGGAAATTCGCATCCTGCAAATCTGTAACTTAACTACACCAGGACTTCAGTGGGATCTGTTTAAAGAAGAACATGGCTCTTGACACTGTTTCTGGCAAGTGATGATCAGTTTGGACTGGAAGTGCTAGAAAATAGGTTTTATTATGTGAGGGAAGAAATTATTCCTTGTGGATAGAACAGCAAACTGGTCTGCCATTTAATCCATTTTTGTCTTTTGAGTCTTTGCTTATTAATATTTGTGAGAATTTCTTTCTAAAAGCTGATGTGGAAGTTGGGGTAATTTTTTTTCCTCTTTGCATGGAGGATGAGAAGCCTGAGAAGGCTCCAGTAGCACTCTTAGAGAGGTTTGAAGGCTGGGGAAGAGTCTGTACATCACACAGACAGAGTGAGAAGGACACCTGTTCTGATCAAAATAGCAGTAAAAGAAGAAAATAAGAACAATTGAAAAATTTTTCAGTTCCCAGTAGGACGTCCAGGTGCAAGTGAGACTAGTGGTAGGTGTTGTGTAGCCCTTTCCATCCTCTTTCAATCCTGGATAAGCTGCACCATCTGTAATTAGGTTAGAAACAGCAGTCATTCACTATGACATACACAAACATCTCAGTGTGGATTCCCTTGAGACGGCCGAAGCTTTCTCCTTTCCATTAAAATTGACTTTCTGTTCATGAGTTTGTGCAGACCAAGGGGTTAGTATATTGCATTTAAGAGCTGACTACCAAGGACGGTTGTGGAACATTCAATGCTTGTATATGTCTCCTGCTAACTCACCTGGAAATCTGCAGCAAGTGGTACCTTCTGGGCTGTATTAGAAGGAGTGTTGCCAGCAGGTCAAGGGAGGTGATCCTTCTCCCCTGGTCAGTGCTACTGAGAAATACCTGAAGTCTATATCTGGGCTTCCCAGTAGAAGGCACATGGATAGACTGGAGTGAGTCCAACAAAGGGCTGCAAAGATGAGTAAGGACTTGACATACATGACATGTGAGGAGAGGCTGAGAGAGATGGGACTGTTCAGCTTGAAAAAGGGAAGACTGAGAGGAATCTCATCCATGTGTACAAATACTGCGAGGCAGGGGGAGGTAGTGAAGATGGAGCCAGACTGTCTTCTCAGTGGTGCCTGGTAACTAGACAAAAGGCATTGTGCACAAACTGAAATATGGAAAATTCCTGTGATGCTTGAAATGTGAGAGTGATCAAACAGTGCAACAGGTTGCCCAGAGCCGTTGTGAAGCTTCTGTCCATGGAGATATCCAAAGCCCTAGCAAACTGATCCTGCTTTCAGCAGACAGTTTCAACTGGGTGATATCCAGAGGCCCCGTCCAACCTCAGTCCTTCTGTGATTCTGTGGCTTGCCAAGAATTATTACGCTGTGACTCAATAGGCTGTGCAAGACTTTTTTTTTTTTTTCCTAATGTTAGCTAATAATCTGAGGAGTACTGATTTTTTCATTAAACCCAGAGGTGTGCAAATCTTGGTCTTGCACTTTTCTTGAGCAATATTTTCATGGGATTTCAGATCTTCTGTTTAATTTCAGGTGCTTTTTGGTTTGTTCCTGTATTTATTACAGGTGACAGACTTGCTTCAAACAGCTGACCTCTCTCTTTCACAGGAGGATGGTCAGTCACAACTAAAGAAAAAAAAGAACAAACTCTTTCTTCCATTTGTCTAATCCCTGTGAGGGCCTAACATTGTTAAGAAATACTACATGGCATCAGTCTGAGGTATGAAATACAAAGGAGAGACAGTAGAATCCTCTGGCTCTACTAAGTGAGCAGCCTGCAAACTTTACCCAGCTACATGCCAACCAGCCACAAGAGCAGGAGCTGGCACTTAGGGAGGAACAAAAATCCCCCCTACTTCCTTCCTAACTTGTAAACTGATGCATGACAAGGAACCCTGACTCTCAAGATCAACATTGATTACAGCAGAATGTGTGATCCTATTTTTCCCTAAAGGTTTGTTGTTTTGCATGGAACTCAACCTCCCTTTTCTGTGTCCTCAGCGCTAACTGCCAACATCTCCTCTTTTCTAAAAACCACTAACAGTACCTGAAGACAATTATTTCTAGAATACCGATGTGTATGTACACTGTCTATATAAACGTATCCAAACTACATGTGGTGAGATGACATTGTTTATCAACATAATGTTATACTTACATGGACCCAAAGAAAATATCTCATTGGTTATTTACTCTATTTTTTTTTTTTTACCCCCGAAAAATAACACTCCCAGAAATGATTAGCAGGACAATAATGATCAGGGGGATGTGGTATTGAGGGGAATTTCAAGCAGAAAGGCGCTGAGATGGTCAGGGCTAGAGCACCTGCCCTGTGAGCAGAGGCTGGAGGACCAAGACTTGGAGTGGGGGCAGCTCCAGGGGTACCTCCCAGTCTCTACCAGCAATTATTCCTGACTCTGTGGTTCTAAAATCCCGAGACTGATGAATAAGATACATTTTTGAAGGTGGAAGAAAAGATCCAAACATTTGTTTAGCACTTCAAAATCATAAAACATTTTATTCTAAAACAATGATATCCTATAATAAAGCATATCGGATGAAAAAGGTGTGGTGTGGGAATTTTAAGCAGAGTCAGAGACATAGCAAGTTTATACAAATTTTCTTTAACTGCCATTTTTTCACTTTTTTTTTTTTTTTTTAATCTAGAGAAGGTTTCCTGTTCACTTCTTAAAGAACCCCAGTTTACCTCAATGATTTGCATGGCTATTGCCCTCAATGATTTGCATGGCTATTGCCCAGTTCTTTGCTTTCAATTAACATTCTTGAGAACAAAACAAAAAAAAATCACTTCTAGAAATGTTTATGGAAAACAAATAAAAACATCTCTGAACACCATTAAAGTAGATATAATATTTTTATTCCAGCATAGGTTTATGAATACATTCTTGAAGTATTCTGCCAGCTCTAGCCTTGAATTCAGAGTTTAAAAAACATTTACAAAATGCTCTGTACCATCACATTTACTCACTCACACTGGTTTTCTGTTTTCCATATGTTATCTTTAAACAACAGGATTCCACCAAACTACGAATGCAGACAAGCTTGAGGCAAAGGTATTTGACATGTTTTCCTTATTAAAATCTCTCAGTGCCCTTCTAATATATAAAACCTAAACCCAAAACGCAGCAGCAAATTCTGTGCACTTATGGGTGTGCCAGTCATATAAAGCACCCCACTACTGTTTTATTGGCTACCTTGATACTTTCCCAATGTATAGCCTTAAAGTTATCGCTGATGTCTCTGGGGTTTGCGCTGTATTTTGACAGGCAGATCCTGGCTCCTGACCATATTAGTGCAGTGTGGTATCTTTCCCTTTCACAAGAAAAACAAACAATGTACATCATTAACAATTTATGCTCAGGAAGCAGAAAGGATGATAAAGCTCTGACTACCAGACTTCCACAACTACACAAGTATGTTTGCACGTGCCTTGCTTCTGAAAGGAAATCCTTGGCAAGAACATACGGACTGGGTGTTAGTACACAGACATAGGCAGTGAGCCACCTATAGAGTCATTTACATTACAAATCCTGTTCTACATATGAGTAAAGGATGGTTGTCTGTCTGTATTATGATCACATGCTGTTGTATATACCATCCTATAAGGCCATAGAAAGGTATTTTTCTTAATTGCACGGGTTCTGTTAGTTGTGATGGCACTTGGCTTGTTTGCTCCAAGAACAGGGGGGAAAAAATAATGTATTTGATTAACAGCTGCATTGTTCTTACTAATATCATGTGCTAACCGTTTTTGTTTTCCCTAAAATTTGCTGCTGTTGTTACAGTTGATGCTATGGCTGGTAACAATATCACTCCAGCCAAGGTGCTAGCATTTTTACTAGCATATGATATACACCACCACCAATTTCAGGATAAAGCTTTCTGTAAGGAGACAAAAGAACAAAAAAAATTTTCTTAACCTCATACATTTCTGCATTTAGGAAGACACACAAAAAATCTGTACAAAAATGTCATTTTCTAAAGGTCATACACTGCCTTAATTATTTTAATATCTCATAAAATACATGTCTGGGTTTTTTTAACCGTACTGTAGATAACAATACAACATTGGTGGCCTTTATTGTGTTTTGGGGGAGGGGGGGGGCTATTTGCTTGAAAACGGTTCTAAAAAAAATAATAGGATTATTCTCATCTTTCATTTAGCTTAATAATACACTACATACATTTGTCAATCAAATTAGAATTACTGTCAGACCATAATAATGCATTTTAGTTTAGCCAATATCAGTCAGACCTGATTTATTTGCTTAATACAAATCTAATTGACTTTCAGGCTGCTCCTCTCTTTTCAGCTGTTAACCGACCAAGTACATCTTTAATTTCCAAGACCGATGGTTTGGTAGCAGTTGAGAGGAAGAATGATTTGCATAAGGCCCCAGAAGGGTGCCAAAACTCTTCACGCTTTAAACAACAGCCTTTATTATTCTGTAAGTGGATGTGTTGAATTTTCATGCTTTTGTTTCCAGTTCAGCCCTGACAGAAAGAATAAAGTAGATTTTGCCAGCACCCCTGCTGTGCCCTGAGGGAGAAATTCAGTGTGCCTCATTTGTCTTAATTGGAGAACCGCCCTCAGCACCAGCTTTTTCTATGAATATATTAGCATAACAGACAGAAAAGTCTAAACCCACTTTTTTGTAGAAGTATTTTTTTTTCCTTTCTAAGAAAAATAAAAACTGGGAAGAAGAAAAATACGTGCATCATCTCCCAGTCTTCTTACTGTTATTGTTGTTGTAAAACACACTACACAGGAAAAATGCATCCAGCCTGCTTTATCTCGTCAGCGTTGTTAGGAGCTGGGTAGAGAGAAATGTGATAAATACCATCCATGACAGAGAGCTGAAAGCTGCTCTTTATTCTTCATAATGTACTAATCCTATATATTTGTTCTTTGGCTGGTTGTGTTGCTTTTTTCTGATGGAGGAGATAGTTTTACACAGAGACTGATGGGCAGTAACTAGGAATGAATCTAAGAAAAAAAGCTCACAGTCTTACAAAAGTGAATTTATTAACACTGAAACAAAATGCAGTTACCTCTGTCAAAGGAAGATTTCAAGCCCCATGTCTATTCATCTGAGAAATATTAAATTCATCTTCACGTTTTTCATTTCATAAAAGAAGTCTAAATCTGGACAAACAATCTGTGCAGTGTAAATCATTTCTAAATCAGGGCTTTTTCAGTGTCAGATTGAACTAACGAGATTTAAAGGGTAGTTTTTAAAGAAGAAGTATTTAGTTTACATGTTCTTGTGGCTAATATTAATCTTTACATCTGTTAAACCAGACGTCTATTGCTTGTACATGAAAAGCATGGGAAATAGGTAATTTTTAGTAGAGTGTGATGTATAGGCTTTCCTGGAAATGTGGCTGCATTTTAGAAACTGATGAATCCATATTTAGTCTTTATATTTTTCCCCCAAGGCTCCAATACACTGCATCAGTCACATAGCCACTTAAATAGAAGCTTTCCATAGATGTTAGAATAAAGGCTTGGCTGTTCGAGTTTTTTTAGGCATCTTGTAGGTATTACGAAAAATCAAAATATTCTTTTGGGCAGGATTTTTGCAGTCAACTGGACGAGTTCATACCTTTGAGGTTTGATTCCAGCAGAAGCTGGGGTGGGGGCATTAGCATAGCCCCTGGAGAAATAGCAGACTCTTAATTCTGGTATTTACTCTTGCCGGTTCTCTGTGGTGATTTATCAAAGCCAGCAGCACTGTAACATTAGAAGTCTTTCACACCTTTTCCTCCTCCCATTACTCATTACTAAACCATTTTTCTCTTACATGCACACCCTCGCTAAAACATGTTCAGCTACTCTTGGCCGGGCTCTTCTTATGTCTTAAAGCGTGGTAATAGAAGAGCTTTTTGCTTTCTTGTGCAAATGGACGTGCAGACTAATAATTTAGCATGATGCACTTTTACAAGTATGTAGGCATCCCACTCTGAGTTGTTTCATTTACATCAGAAAACCGGCAATGATTTACAACAGTTTATCTGGTAATCCAAACTGTTTGGCTGAGCAAACAACCCAGCAAATCAGAAAGACAAGCTGCACTCATTGCCTCACTTCGCTTGCTCCCTCCCCGTCTCCGTCTCTAACGTTCTTTGTCTCCGTTTCTAACTGGAAGCTGTTCAGACTGGCCTGGGTTGCAAGAGATACCTTTCTAGGACACCCCTCAGAGTAATCAAAGGGAATATCTTCTTTGTTTATGCGTTGCCAGGAAACTTCGTGAGGTATTAAATTCTGATATGGTTTGTTTCCTAGGAAAGAGGTTAAAATCTAGTAATGCAATGTAAACAAGTTGGCAGTAATATGTGGCACTTCTTGAAGTAATGAGATGGTGGTGCGAAATGCCTTATTTCCATGCTGAGTTATGTAAATTTCCGGGTTTAAGCAAATTGCAACAAAGGGTTTATGTGGAAACAAAACAGTAATCTAGGTAGCAGGACACATTGCAGGGTTATATAATTGTTATTTGTTATGGTGTTGGGAAGCTTCTATGAATAGCACCCTGTTGATGGATCAAGGCATCCTCTCTTTTTCACAGCGCTAAAACCTCGTCCAATGCTGAACAAAACAGATGGTCACAAACCAAGGAATGTACGCTTTAAATAACTCTCTGCTGATTATTTGCATGTGTATCACACTGCATATTCACAACAAACCCTTGTCCTGTCATGTCTGTTTGCTTTTTGAAATGTGTTTCATTTCTGGAGTTTTGCAGGATGATGTGGCCTCCAGTGGGTCAGATCTGTTGTCATGTCCTGGAGAGCAGTGGTGGGTCCTCCACAAGGTATTTCTTTCAAGCCTCTGGATAACTGGTTCCTAAACTAAAGACTGCTGCCATATTTATCCATTCTATCCCCATGACTGGAAGCTGATAGCCTGCATTTTCCTTCCTTCTTCTTGAACATAATAACGTGGAATAGCACCTGCCTCCTGTAAGGCTCCTTTGGAGGAAGTCCACACATGGCAGCATTTGAAAAGCTTTCTAGGGAGAAATAATCACTGGGATCTGTACAAAGTGAAAGCAGTTGAGAACTGGTGACCTGCTTTCCACAGATGGCAAATAAATGATAAAGGACTATGTGGACTTATGTGGGAAAACTGAGTGGTGTTTAAGAGACAAGAAAACGTAAACAGCAAGCTGATAAAGGGGAGCATGTACAGAGTTAATAAATATCTCTTCTTATGAGTGATCCTCTCCTTGGGAACCACAAGCTTAGCTCAATACTAATGGGTTCAGTGTTGAAGCTAGGTTCTGCATAAGTTTATTCGTACAACTACCCAAGTGGATACACAACTGCAAAAAGGACATGGACATGTATTCAGTCATTTTTTTTTCTCCTAATTGAAAAAGTTGCTCACTTTAAAAAATAGCCCTCTGCTAAGTTTTAGTGTGCAGAAGCACCTAATCATCTGTTTCCAGTTATACCACTCCATTTCTGAACTTTTGTAGATTCACAAGGCTGTCTGCATGTGCAGTGGCTTTATACATTCTCTATTCACTACAGAAAATGAATAAAGTCCCATTTGTGATGTTCACAAGGCTATCCCACATTGCTAGCCATCAAGTTCAACATTACCCTCCCAGAGCATTGAAGGAAGGATATGTTATGTGTTCCATTGGGTGCACAACCAAAAAGAGGCATTCACATCTTAAACACACAAACTGTAACTATTCATATGTAACATAAATAATGTTCTTTTCCAAAAGTATGGTTTTCAAGACATAGCTTGCTGAGGGTAAGATGGTGTCATTCTCGCTGTTCATGAATAGGGCAGTGTGCGAATCCACAAGCCACATACCTTATGTGTAGCATCTGTGTCTTAAAAAAGTTCTCTCAAGTCTCCATGTCACACAAGGGTTACCACAGTAAGTACTTATTCCTATTCAAACTGTTGAGTAAATAGGCAAATAAAATGCATGCAGTTTTCTGGCATATTCTGAGCTGTCTCCTCCACAGACCTGTAGTTAGTAGAACATGGGCTTTTATGAGACCATCTGAAATATTTGCAGGACTCCTATTTTAATCCCATTTTATCTCTCTGTTTCCACTGATGTGTTTTTTTCTGGAAGTGGTATACATTTCAACAGGAGCAAACAAATAGTCATAATGTAAGTCTGTGCTGGGTCTGTGGTGATGAATTACATAAATAAATTTTACATGGAGAGAAAAAAAGCCCTTTCCAAATATTTTTGAAAGATTAAAGGCTAGAACATTTGCATTGGCACACGCATAACCTAATTAACTCCCATGAACAGATTCCTGATGTTCAAAGGATGATTTAGTGGAGAAAAGGTTATGCTTTTTTTAATATTGTTTCCATTATTCAAGAGCTGGAGATATATCAGTGCCCACCTGATGTCTGGTTTCTCGATGATACACAAATAGAGCACTGAACTGAAAACTGTGTAAGACTGATTTTTAAACACTGATTGAACTACATGCAAGAAACTACAGTCGTTGCATATTCTTCATTTATTAAAAGAATTACAGGAGTTTGAATAAATATTGGTGCTACAGAGTAGACTCCAAAGACAGATCTCTGCAGATGTGTCTTTTAAAAAAAATTACAGTCCTTATCAGAAAGGATCTCATAGTGATCTCATAGAAAGAGCCCTCTATAGTGACTCTTGTGTTCAGTTTTCTCGCAGATACTTAATCCAGCAAGTTACTGGTCTGCCAGAAAGCCATCAAAAGACATTTGTCACTGGATCAAAATCAAATATGTATCCTGGTTGTTAAGAAGGGCTTTGTTGGACTAAATGACTGTACCATTTTTGACAGTGCTGTAAGATTAATGATGACACTGGTTGTCCAATTTTTGTCCTTGGGGCAGTATTACAAAGGTCTGCCCTTTCTGTGCACCTGATGTTACACATCATTCCTTCTGCTGCAAGTCTTAGTAATGGTCCATATTTCCTGCTCCTCCTCCTCTACAGAGGAAGATTAACATGGTGTGGGTGTAATTTATCCCAGGGAGGGGGTTGCTGAATAGGAGTATACTTGCTGGTTTTATATTATATGGGTTAATCACCTAATCACAGAGAACACTCAACAAGTGCATGTCTCTGACAGAATGAGGCCTCTGGCATATATTTTTGAGCCAAAGCAAGCGAACTGTTCCTTCCCATCATCATTGTTCAGATGTAAAAGCTATCAGTGAGCAACCCAGCTTCAATTAGCCTTAAATTCTTTGACCTGATCCAAAGCTCCTGCTGCCTGTCTTTGTTTTGTGGCACCCTATTACTAAGCGTAAGCATAATTTCACAAGAGAATCCAGAGAATAAGACTTTATGAGGGCATTTTGTCCTATCCACACATTAGAAAACTGATGAATAAACAGCATGGTTGGCACCATTCAGTCTCTGTGCAGTGTTTTTCTCCTAGTTAGTACGCTGAGCCACTCTCCAGTGTTTCCATTTGCCCCAATAATGACTTTACATTCAACTTCCAGCTTCGTGATTTTCTTTTCACACGGTACTGAGCTGCTTGCTCTCTCCTGCTGCTCATGTCAGAGGCAGTTGAACTTGGAGGTCAGCATGAAGAGAAAAGAGCAATATAATTGCATACCACAGAGGCCAGATGTTTAGTAAAATCATGGGGAATCTTGTCAGGAAGCACCACTGAAGTTCCTGGGAGATTCAGCACTTTCCCAAAGGAAACTGGAAAATTGTATTCCAAAAGACAGTTATTCCTTAGCAGTAACATGCCAAGAGAAATATAATGTACCTATTTTTGCCATTTTTTCTATCATACATCTTATCTCTCCTTTCTCCTTTAATTTCTTTCTCTTTCTTTTTGATCCACCATACAAATTTAGCTGGAAAACCAGTAACTGCTCTTAATCTGTGGAATTATTTTGTTTCTCTTTATAGTTATGAAACATTAATGAAATTATCACAGGCTTCTTAGGCATTTATTATACAAAAGTGCAGGAAATGTAATAACAGTCTCTCTTCTAGGCATAGCCCTGCAGTACTTTAGTACCTTAACACAACTAGTTGAAAAGTTTGACATGTTTTCTTAAATACTATGCTGTTGTGTGACACAACAGCTAACAGAACTTGTGAGTTCTGAGTGTGTAAAACCTTTATGAAATATAAGGCTTGATGTCAGCTTTGGGAAAATCTGGACAATATTCAGGTTTTGTTATGTCAAGAGAGGCAGCGTGTCTAGGAATGAAAACCTGTGTGAGTAAATCCCAGTCAGCAACAGATGAGCAATAGCCAAACTTATGATATCACAGAAAATAAATTCTATTATAAGTAATCTTAAAGTTATTAGAACCAGGAAAATATATCTACATATATTCCCATATAGTTATATATGTGTAATATATATATATAATCCCAGTACTTGCCCCTTCAAAGTGCATAATTCAGAAAGAAGTTACTCACACTTAGAATTTTACAGACTCAGATTTAAAGCAGCTGCTGAAACAGAAAGCCCGGAGTGAGCACACACATTTGGTACTTAGTTGAATGGGCCAAATTCAACCTGTGACATGGGAGTTAGAGTCTAGTAAGCACTAGCTGTCATCTTTGTTGTTACAGAGGTAGAAATCAGTGCACAAAGGAACAGATTTCTGGTGCTAACCAGCTAACTTATTTTTATGGTAGATACTAAGAGCAATTAAATAAGGTTAGGCTGAATGAAAGCTGGCATTTTTCCTGCCTTGCCCCTTTTGGTATAATTTCTTATTTTTCTCTCTGATTTGAGGTTTAATCTAAGCTGTGAAGTCTGAAAAATATGCAGGAGAGTGTCTTTAATTGCTAGAAATACAAAATTACCTTAAGACCAACAACTTCCTACAAATCTTTCAGTGTCTTTGCAGTAGGATATATTTTTAAGTTGAAGCAGGGCAGGGGGTAGGGAGAAAAGAGAGAGACAGCCCCTCTCTATCCACATTATTACCATGGCTGCAGTAGTCTGAAGGGGAATTGGCTTTTCCAAATAACTTCAGTATCTTTTTTTCTTCCAATTTCATGCTTGTGAAATCTTCCTGTGGGAGAAACTTGGAGGACAAGCTTCACGTGGACACCCTCTTCTAGCTGAAATAATGTTGAGTTACTACTGGATGAAACTCTTACACAGATGGATGTGATAAAACCTGTGTCTGAAAAACTTTGTATTGCTTTCACACTGCAACCTCCAGACTTAGAGAAACATCTTTTTAAAGGTTTCTCTTCTGAAATAATACTAAAAATTTTGTTCCTCAGAAGTCCTCAATCAGGTTTCTGGTCCCATCTTTATAAACTAATTAAAGCTAAATTTGTTATTTGATCTGGCTAGTGATCCATAGGCCATCTGAATAGCTCATTGTATGAAAGCTAAATAAAAGCATATAAAACTGAGGAGTTTCTTTGTCTTAAAACAATGTAACATATCAATGGGAGTGTTGGCTTTGCTAAAAAACGTATGCCAGGAATTTTTTGTATGGTATAAAAGCTATTGTATAAGACAAGAAAAATGCTGCAGAGAGGTACCTATGAGAGCTTAGGTGTCTTTCTTGACACTATTGAACACGGAACCACTTTATCTTCCTGACCCCAACACTCAGATCAAGTAAATTCAGCTTTATATTGTTGATTCCAGTAATAAATTAACCAATGGTAATCTCATCTCAATAGCAGCTTATTCTGCCAAGCTCAAATCTCACCCATTCCTCCGACAGGACTAAGCTGTCCATTTCAAGGGGGGAACTGAGCCGTATTATCCACCCAACAAGCCATTCCTCACCAAGGTGTGGATGTGCTATGTATATGACTAGTACAATAGTGTCTGCTGCATGTGTTTGAATAGCGCCTTGCACTAAAACGTCCTTGTAATAGCCCTTGTCTCGGATGTTCAGTTACCATAAAAAGCTACTGGCAATATTATGTTCTTCTTCAGTTGTCAGCTGCTGATAAGTGGGGCAGTTCTGCCCTCAGTGATTCTGAGTATGGGAGGATGTATCATTAGATTTTCTATGTAATATAGATATGACAAGACTTTTCAAATCAGTGTAGCCCCCACATAATTTAATATAATTTAAGTCTCTCATTTCCCACCTTGTAATTAGAATATATTAAACTGTTTCAGTGATCCTGAATATGAAAGTGCACTAAAGTATTTCTCACCCTAATGTTATCGACTCTGTAATATTTTAACAGGAAAGAAGACCTAAATGCAAATTTCCATTCTCTTTGTATAACATTTATGCAGTAAAAAATGAGTTGAGTACACAATTTTTCATTTCTGGATAGCTAGGAATAGTAATGCATGAACTGCAGAAGAAAGCATTAATCTCGAGCTGCTAAGAAATGAAATGTCATAGAGAGTGACTTGTTCTTTGCTGGTGCTTTCTCAGCATTGAGTTTTCTCTACATCCCCCCCCCCCTCCCCCCCAAGATTCTTCATCAAAAGAAAAAAAAAGATCACTCTTCTGATTATATTGAATTAGAGCAAAGCCACAATCTCTCACACATTGATTTAGATACTGTATTTGAAGTATGAAGTTCTCATGTATCATTCTTTTCTTTTCACGGACAGGTACTTTTAAATTACTTTGGAGTTCTCAACGGCTAGTGTTGGTCAAGAGGAAGAGGAAGGCTCTGACAGTTTTTACATTTATTTTACTATGTCACATTAAAGTTAATTTCTAAACAGGAACATTTTTTTTCCTTTTTTTTTCTGTTTGTGTTTTTAACACAGATTTACAGCAACAGTTGTGTGATGTTCTGGCTTATTCACAGGCGTGAGTACACACACATGCATGCCCATGTGAGTTCACTCGAGTGATGCTGGAGATACAAATTCCTTTGACAAAAGCATATTTGGTTAGATCAGCTTCCTCACTCTCCGGTCACAATGTTCACAGGGAATAAAATCCTCCTCTATTTAGTGGTTCTGTGCCATCTTTTTGACACCATTTAGCACCACATCTGCCTTCCTCCAAGGTTCTAATTGGGACTTGAGAGATGTGAAGGCCTTGAATGCGTTTCTTGCACAGAAGGATGAAAATCACTCCTGGAGAATAATTAGTGTCCTTTAACACGGGGACATTTTTAACAGGAGTTGTGAGTTTGATGAGCTTCTATGAGCTCCCTGTAATGCTAACACCCTCGGAGATGTAATCCTGTCAAGTGTTGACACAAAGCTCTGAAGGAGTTGTGAAATTTCACATCACTTTTGAACCAGTATTACTGGTCTGATTCCACATATATATAATGATGACAACGTAAGAAGTCTGTCATCTGATGATCTTATGACATATTTCATCTTATGAATTGCCTTTGGTTTGCTGGAGAAATTTGAGATACCACAGATACTCTTTAAACTGAACTTCACTTACTTCTGTACATGCTCTGTACTCCTTGCATAGTTCAGTTGTAAAAAATCAGGGTGGCCTTTTCTATTTAATTTTCTACTGCTACTCAGAGACAACTCCAGAAATTTCTGTTAAGTTTAGAGCATTCGATAATAGTCTTGGCAATCTTGCCAGTCAGGCTGCCTCAAATGTCATTGCAAACACAGAACCTGATCCAGTTTCACAGAAGGAATTTTGGAAGTGTTCGTGTGTACATGAACTGTTCATGTGTGACTCAGTGACCCTCAGTAGAAAACTCAAGGTCTTAGAGAAAAAAACTAGGCCTTCTATCATACAGTTCTGCCTTTAAAATAGAATTAACCCTTGCAGATGATCACTATGAAAAGATACAACTTTTGACAAGTATTATAGTATATCATGTAAAGAGTAGAAGGCAAAAATAGTGCATGTAAAACACAATTCCTCAAAGCAGAAAAGAATGGTTATGTGGAAGAAAGTTTGTCAGGCTGCTCAGACTTCTTCATATGTGCAGTGTTATTGCCTTGCTTTTGCTTTTTTTCCCTGTATATTTCAAGTGTTTACAGTGTGTTATTAAGACACTGTAGGTGTTGTCTTTAACACCCACGATGGTGTCACCAGCTGTAAGATAGGTAACAGTTAAAGGATGTGTACTTCTGTCAGAGAAAAGCAGGATCCTGAGCAGGATCTCACCTAGCAATAATAGAAATCATGGAAACTTGTATCCACCGTTATTGAAATAGATGGAATTCCAGTGTTGTGGCTGTCAATGTGACAGTTACACTTTCAGCAATCTGTGTGTAGGCGTAGGTTCTCTGAAGCTGTGTTATGCTTCTAAATCAAGATATCAATATATTTGCCCCTTAGATATGGCTGAGGCAATATTCCTTTGCAATAAATTGTTCTCACTCAAACAATTCAATTAGCAAAGGGATCTATACTCAGCCTGGACTCCAAGTCACTTTCCATCATGCCAATAAATGCCGTATCTCAGATTTGCTTTCTTTCTTTTGCTAGTTAAAAGCAATGGAGAAATGTATACTGCAATGTTGGCTTTTCAACTGTTGCTTTAATTTTTCTTCTAACAGCATGAGACAAAGTGTCTGTTTTAACATTGTGCTGTATGCATGGGTAATGATAGCAACACAATTTCATATTGCTAATTCACGGCTCTGAGAGTTGAATGAAAGCCACTCTTTTGTCTTCCTCTAACTGAAAGTACCTTAACCACGCTACAAAACTTTCTCCAGGATATGTTCTAAATCCCACTAAAATGAGAGTCATTCCACTGATTTCTCAGGATTTTATGATCGTCTTCAAAGGCCAAAGAACAGAGCACCACGGAAGAAGAGAGGCAGGTGTAAATTAGCACATTCTTCCCTAATGCCTTTCAAGAAGTTTCTCCATGAGTCTGTCAGTAGATGAAAACACCCATTGGGATCCTCATACACCTAAGCATTGTTTGATATTGTGTTAGAAACTACCCTAAATGACTAACAACAGCAAATTCACTTATCAGCTGCATGATGCTGGTAAATTCCTGTAGAGTTTGATGATTCATTGCTCTTATACATGCTATTTTATGTCTTGTCATTTGTCTTAGAACAGCTACTCATTCTGTGGGAGACAAATTTGTGTGTTTCTCTTTTATGCTTCTTAACGTTTTCACTTCCTAGAAAATCAGCAAGTATGTGGGGGTGGTATCACTCATCTGTTTGCATCTTTTCTTCCTTTCATTATTGTTTGTTTGCTGGATGGAATAAAACGTAGCACATACTTAGGGCTTTCTTTATAGTTTGTGACTGTGATGTGACAGTATTGTCAAATTAATTGAATCAAATTAATACAAATAGAAAGACTATACTTTTCTATAGGGTGTGGGTGTTAGGAGATTTTGAGGAAAATGGAACCATTTTTAAATAAAAATATTTAGTTCTGAAATTAATTTCACAGCACCCAAAAGCTGATCCTTACAGCACTTATCTACAATGTGCTGCTTTGCTCCCCCTTTTTGGCAGTACTTCGAAATGATCTGGCTCCTACATTGGTGTACTGGGATTTTTAGTCAGTCTTCTTTCCCAAACAGAATTCAACCTTGAACTTAAGAAAAATTTCTTGTTTGTCAAAAGGATAAGGAATCGGTAAGTATTCTGTGTTACTAACAGCTGTTAAAGGCTGTAATTTATTCCCTATACTTCTCACACATAAAGCCATTTCTATAACGCTCATAACTCTGGTGACACAGTGCTTTGTACGAATGAAAAGACATCAATGCCTTTAGAACTTGGATCTCACCTACTTCTTTTCTTTTCCAGCTCATCTTTACTTTGATACAATGTTTACTACTGTACTGAAAATATTTACTGGGAAGAAGCTTTGTCTAAATGTGTTAATAGTTAAACCTTTGGCATTTTCATTTTTAAACTATTTTATTTTGTGTTCTTGGTACCTTTGTTTTCTTAAGAAATTGTGAGCTGAAACTCTGTATGATAAGCTGCTCTGCTAACAGCACAGTTGTGAAAGGTAGAGGGCTGTGCTATGTGGAAGACATCAGTGGCTATAAAACTGTTCTACTTCTGGTTCAGAAAGGCCATATTAGCAGGGCCAAGAAGGCAAGACACAGCTCCAGTAAGCGCTGGCACACAGCAGCTTGGGAGAGCAGAGGGAATCTATTTCCTAATTCGTAAGCTAAAACACATGACAACACAAAACATTCTATCATGGGTTCCTGGGGGCATGCAGGCATTAAAAAGGGATAAAAAGGAGTTAGGGGTGATTTTCAGTGAGGAAAAGTCTTTATTCATACTATGCAGGGAAAACACTTTACAAGCAACATTTAGGACAAAGGAAGATTTCAGCAAACAAATAGCAATTTAATTGTGATCTTTACGTGTACAAACATACATTCATAGAGATAGACATACATATACATACACACATATATATCATATGCATTATCATATATGCATTTATATAAGAAATACATGTTGTTCTGACCATCCAGAAATCTCAAGGTATCATGCAAATGCTAATTGATGAACCCTCACAGTAATCCCGTAGAAGCATTTTACCAACGAGAAAATTAAGCTACAGAGAGTTTAACAGTCTTCTCCATGTCCACACAAATCAAGTCAGCTGTGCTTATTCCCTGTTATTACTAAACATAACAAAGCCATTGTAATCCCTTGCTGGTGAAGAACTGTGTTGTAGGAACAAAAAGAAAGGGGAAAGCTGCTTCAGGATGGGATTGTCTACAAAACAAAAGCATTATTCTGAACTGGTTTTACAAGCGAAAAATAAAGTTAGCAGGGATGTTTTGAAGAGCAATTACTTAGGTTCCCAGGGAAAAAAAAAAAAAAAAAAGGAAAGAAAAAGGGAAAAAAGAAAAAAAACCCTTGAAAATAAAGGGAAGAAAGCATGGTGCAAAAAAGAGTCTTTGAAAAAAAGACTCTTCACATTCAGTATGCTCACTGTATCTTCACTTTCTTTTGGCCTAGTCACAGTGTTTTAATGTCATAGTGAATTAACTGTTTGACATATGTATCCAAAGTGATCAGGAAGAATAATATGTCAACAAAAGGTGTCACTGGAGTTTTTTATTCACCTCCTTTTCTGTGTCAACTCTTAATACAAAAGTGAGGCTCTTACAATGCTAGGGGTGAACTGAATCCAAGGTTGGAAATTTTTTGGCCTTGAAATACTAATTACAATGATAAGGGAACATCACAGCCTTTTATTTTCTAAAGCTTAGCTGTGTTTGGATGAGGGCTCTTGAACACTATTTTTACACACAGTGAGAGAATATTGTGGTTAAGGCAGATACTGCTGTGAACTTGTTTGCACCTTTGCATGGAGGCAATACTGGATAGAGGGATAATGCGCAGCTCCATCATACAGTAAAGGGTCTTGCTCCTGCTACTCGAGTTTGGGGTAGATGGATGAGATGGGATTAGAAATAAGAAGTGTATTGGCCTCGCTACCGTACAAGAACACACAGCACGTTTATGGCTATATCTTTGTCAGAGAACCCAGGTTAGTTCAATCCAGTCTAGCTGTAGGCAGCCCCACTCCCAGGTTAATGTGCTTTTTACTTGTCCTGTGATGACACAAGGAAATCTGTTTTACCATTCCTTTTTCCTGAGGTAAATGGAACTGTTTTCTAATTTCCTAATTTGTGAAAAAGTGGGAGGAATCAGGAGGTTCCTCAGTGAGGTAAACCTGAACTGAATTTATCATCAAACCTGTGCAAGAGATTTTTGCATGCATATGAGGGACAGAGAAAGGTTTGAGGTTGGTTCTGCAATGGATTTTGAGCTGGTTGAAAATGAATTTGAAATCCAGGTTTCTCTGTTAATTTAAGCTCTTCTTGAGATGGTGACTGATTGGCATAAATTTTCCAAAACTTTGGACTTTAATTTCCTCAATTTCTTTCTAAATTGACCAATTAGACTTTACATTGACAACTTCAGCTTCTTACTGTATTTACATATGTATCTTTCCATGGGCATAGGTCCAGCCACATAGAATAAACTTTCCACTATTTCTTTTATCTAGTCTGCATTTGAAGTAGCAAAGTAGATTGATTCTGTTTTCTTCTATGACCTGTTAAGAACTTCACAATGATCCTTTCTGGTCCTGTGTGCAGAAACAGAGCTAGTTTATCACATACAACCAGGAGCTCCTATCAAACATCTTCATTACTTTCTGATCTAGTATGGATTTTGTCTTGAAAAGTTTGAAAGATTGTGTTCATTTTGACCATTTCTGCCTTTCTTTCTGTTTCTAGCAATAACATTTCCAGTATTATTACTGCCTTTTAGTACTTTCACACTGTGCTTGATTATGTGGTCACATATTACCCCTTTTTAGGATACTATGCCACTGTCTCTGAACTTTCAAGTCCCAATTCTAAATAAGACTTGTGTGCTTGTTCAGGTTTAAGCCACATGAGACAATTTAGGATTACAGGATAATTCAGATCAGGAAGGACCTCAGGAGGTGTCTGTTCCAATGTGATGCTCACAGCAGTGTTAGCTCTAAGGCCAGAGCAGGGTGCTCAAGGCTTCGTCCAACCAGGGTCTGAAACCCTCCAAGGATGGAGACTGCACAGTCTCAAAACCTGAAAGCACATAAAGTGAAATGCCTAAGTTTTTGCAGGACTCATGTTTTAGGCAGATGTGTATGGTGTTTTGGGATACCATGTAATAAATACTATTAAAGAAAATTAGGCTTGGAAGTTGTGTATAGGAAATGCTCAAAGAAACACAGACTCTCTGTATGCATATCAATGAGTAAAAACTGATTAAGCTCGCTGATCTTTATTTTTAAGAGAAAGACCACACATAAAAACAACTTTTTGGCAACACATGCATTTAATACACCAACTATTTTTTTCAATACTGCTGTCTCTCTGAGGCAGCTGAGTTGATCTAACACCTCACTACCATTGCGATGGGCAGGTCTTATCCTTCCACTCCTTCTTTCATTTCTTTTCACTTCCCTGCATCTGGCTGAGTAATCCCAACCACTCTCACATATACACTCCAGAACCTGCCAATAAGCTAATCTAGTGACAATATATTCTCCCACCCCCACCGGTAAATTTTCTGCAGATTTGGTGTGCTGAACTCGCTCGTGCACATGGCCAGCAAAAGGAAGAACAAGGTGTGAGGAGGATGAGGCTGCTCATTTCCAGAACACCACAACATTAGATTGCTAATTTCGTGTCAGATTGCATCTCTAGAATCCTTTTTGTTTCTTTTTTAAAAAAGTTTTTAATACCACTTTATATATAATTAAAAATGCCATTTAAACTAGATTAAGTGAAAAAAAGGCCTACAGATAGTCATTTTGAATCACGTGTCACTGACAGTTTGATTTCCAGTAAAAATCAGGTTTTGTTATTCCTATATTTTAAGAATGTCACGGGTACGTATGTGTGCACATGTGTGTATCTGTACATGAATACATACACATATTCAGAAACATGCATGCATGCACAGTCTGTGCAATTTTCCAACTACATTGACATCGTGGTTATGCCCTGATCCCCTTCTATGGAGTGTAGCAAGAACTATATCATGTATGTCATGGAAACCTATAAACTTCTTAAAATACTATTGGCTGATAGAATTTGCAGCCTGAAAGTTAACTCAGTGAAATACACAGACTTGTCCTCATATTAAAATAAATGGACTATAAAATATCGGGGGAGGATCTTACCATATGTTGTACACAGACTGTAGAAAAATTGTTCAGCAATTCTGAAGACTAATTCTGTAATTAAGGTCCAATTTAATTAAAAATGTTCATGGCACAGAGCTGAGATTGCGCATTCTGACTATTGAATGTTTAACCATAGCCTCATAATATTCTCTTAAATATAGATTTTGTGTGGAATAAAAAGAAAATCCTCAATGCTGCAAAATAATTAGCTCGAGGAGTTACCAATTGTGAGATGCGTGCTCTTAGTTAAAAACTCCATTCAGACTGAAAGGCCAAAGAAAGAGAGATCTCCAGGTCAAAATCAGAAACAGAACCAAAAAAACTGGAAATATTTCTATGTTTTTTACTCTCTCCTATTCCCTTGCTCAAACCACTAACTTTGCTTCCTCTCTGTCAAGAAGCAAAGCATAGGAACTCTAAAATAAAAGCGTATTTAGAGGCAAAAGGGCATGCTTTAATACTGAAATGCTCCAGGCCTGCTTCAGACGGTCTGTCCAAACCACTTCCAAAACTATCATCAATGGGCAGATGATTAATGAATTATGAAATACTTCTATCCTATTTAGTGACTTCAGATGAAGGGATTCCATTGCAATATTTTTAAGTTCATTGCAAAAGTTATTTAATCATGTTTTTAAATAGACCATTAATTGTAATTTGTTTCATTGTTGTAGAAAACTGTTCTCATCCAATATCATTAAGGGGTAGAGAGAAAGTAAAGTGTTTTATTTCCTAACTGACAGTAGGAAAGTATGTTTAAAGATTCCCTCGGTTTTTTAGATTTCAGTCCATTTCCAATCAAGAGTGGAAATATCAATAGAAATGTTTACCACTTCTTTTGTCATCCAGTATTCTTTTCCCACACTTAAAGATATGAAGTGAGAGCTATCAGACAACTAAAGATTAATATCTGATTATTTTCTGGCATTGTTCCCCATACCCAATGGAAAAAAAATTCTCTTTCATGACAGTACATAATTAAACTATAGTAAGAATGCAAATTAATTTCACGAATAGTCAGTATGCTAGCTTTGCCCATTTTCCTCTCATTAGTTTACTTCCTTGAGCCAGTGGGAAAGTGGAGATTCGAAACAGGGTGATAATGGTGGATAGCCAGCAGCAGTGCTAGGGCCAGTAAACAACAAGATTGTTGACACCAAATACATGTGTGCGTTTATCAAATGCAAACTACTCAGAGGCAGGACCAGGTGAGCAGTGGCACCTATCAGGATGGTCCAGGGCAGGTCCCTCTCTCTAGGCTGTGTTACATGGCAGGAAGCTGCTGCTGGGCCACCTTCCTGGTGGACCCTGTTACGTTTTGCTTTGGCCAGGGTTCAGGGTCAACATGTGCTCATGGTGCCCTGCAGAACTCTGGCCGTCTGTGTCAGCTGCAGATCTGGCCTTGCATCATTAAAAGAGATGTACAGGCCAAGTACACATTTTTGTTCTAATGAGTTGGATACATCTTCAGAGGTCTATTTGCAAGCATGCCTGGCACAGGTGAGACTGGGAGTGCCTTCACTGGAGTATCCACATGCAAGAGGTCAAAGAGGTGATGGCTGATGACAGCAAGGTCTGAGCCACATGGCAGAGCAGCACTGTGCATACACATCATCCAGCATAATCTGCTCCAGTACAAAATTATTCCTGATCCAAACAGAACTAAAATGTCCACATTTGCACAAGGCACTGTAACCAGTTTGCTCCAGGGAAAATTTCCTGTAGAGGTGAATCCCAGCTCAGGGATTTCGTGAGAGTCTGCTGCTTGCTGTGCCTAAACTCACAGTGTCAGCAGCTTTTAATCATATTAGCTGAGGAATTAGTGCATGTCTCAATGCAATCTGCATCATCCACCGTAAAGAGATCATTATGAATATGTAGTTTCTTCTTTAAGGGAAACACGGAGCAACAGAAGGGATCAGGCCACAATAACCTTGAGTCCCGTGTCATTTCATCACAAAGTCAATAGCTCTCTTCATCCGAGGGTGAGAATGCTGCAAAAACAACCTGCTTTCTGTTCTGTAGCAACGCCTGAAAGAGCTTGTGCTGCAGTAATCCCAAATCCACGGGCAATCTATTAAGAACTCAGCACCACCGATCCTGAGAATCAACTGATAAGCACATTCGCCTCCCCCCTTTCTTTTTAAACTAATCCTCTTAAAGATTGTGCTAAGTAATGAAAGGATGGGATGAAAGACCCCTTTTTCATTACTACCACATAAACCGCTTGTGTAAATGTTTCATTTACACACTGCTTGACCAGTACTGTGTCCTCCCCACCCCCACCGCTGCTATGGTTCTACAGCAGCCTGTGCAGTGAAATGTGTGATTTACACATGTGTAAGAGAAATGTTCCCACACTTCAGTGCTGCACTATTCTTTAGAGAAGGAGAGACCTACAAATAAAACATTGTGGAGGACATTTTAATCTATTATTCTTTTTTCATATGTGCTTAAAAAGGTCTATGGCTTCCAACGACACAGGGATTTTGTTTTGAGTTTTGTGAGGTTCCTCTAATGTGCATTTGTCTCTTGCAAGCACCCTCAGGCAAGATGACATTTATTAAGCATGGTGGGTTTGAAGAGATATTTATACGTTTTTATTTTCTTGGAGGAGAAGGCAAAGGGATCCAAAGGAGGTTTTGCCCTTTGTACGATGAAGTACAGGCAATAGTTAGCTTTTAAGCCCATGTGTACCAGTCAACTTCTTCAGAGCAGTGCAGAGAAAAAAAAGGTTTTAAATCGTGAGGTGAAGGCTTACAGCATGTATTTCATATTTGAACCAAAGGCTATAGTTTTCCTTATCGACTGAGGCATTCTGTAGTATTTCCCACTTGTCATGTGATTATAGTCATGAGGTTCCTTGTCCTGCAGCTAATCCTGAAAAGACTGGCCATTTTCATTATATTATTCAAACAATAATAAGGTATTATTTTTCACACAGTCATTATATTTTTAGAAATAAATACCACCTTCAGCACATACTGCTTCCATGCTAAAAATGTTTGACCCATAGGGCCAGGTGGACCTGGCACATCAGCATAAATGTGCAAGAATGGTGTTACTCAGGGAAGGCTTTGCTGGAGTTTCTCTAGGTTTATACAGATGCAATCAGGAGTAGATTTGCCACATCCTCAGTAACATTTGCATGAAAACAAAATACAATTTCTCCTTTAAAGCAGGCATTACTTTAATCTACTAGGGAAAATGAGAAAATAACAGACCTGTTATCACAATCAGCTCTCTTCGTTTTGTGTGGAATATGTGAAATTGTTAATATAATTGCATTTCACTGCCACTCCCTTTACCTGAAATTACAAAAACAAATGGAAAATTGAATTAAGATACACCCTAAATGCTGCAATCAAGCACTTGTTTCCAACCCCTTTTGTTGCATTAAAACCTGTATTGCTATAAACTTAACAGTTACTATGGTTAATATAAGTGCCACTTTTAGTTTGGTATATGTAAGCTTGTTTGCTGCCATGACCGTGATCTAGTTCCAAAGTGAATAGATTCAGTTGGATCAACAGTCCCTCCAGGGGTAAATGCTTAAATGTATTCAACCATCACAAGAGCTGAAAACATCTATACCTTCATAAAGCCACTTTGATTTGTATTGACTAAAGTTGTACTGCTAATTCACATACATCATTGTTTACTTCACTGAGCTTTTAACATGGTATTTGATTTATAGAAATAGTGATTCAATTTCTACAAAGAAACAGTAGCATAAGACCTCCCTCAGATTCTTTCTTTAGTTCAGAAATGCTGAAAGTCAAAGGATGCCTACCATTGCAATACAAAAATTGCTCAATAAATGTTTATGTGCATTACATATTTTATGTGCTTAGTAACAGCTAATAGTAATGTAGATCTGTCAGATAAAGGACAATCAATTGTCTAAGCACATTGCTAATGTGACTGCCACAAAAACGTTGAGTTGTATCTCAGCAGAACTCGTCTCAGAAGTGTGTTTCTTCTGCTCTACTCTGTAGCTGTAATTTAGAAACTTGCTTAAAAAAAAAAAAAAAGGAAAATTTTCTTTTTTTTACCGTTCTCTTTTCATTAAGAAACTATAATAATTGATCCCCTACAAGGAACTGTTAAAGCAATTTGGTAAACCCACATAAATAGCATACAGATCCCCATGCAAATAATTGCAGCGTTTACATTTGGTATGAATTTGCAATGTTTATTTGATGCTACACCAAATACAGGCTTAAAAATCTCTTCTGTAGCTCATTAACTTCAACCAGCTACAAAGTGACAGTTTTAAACAAAAGTTTAGTCCAATATACTGAGAGGAAAACCTCAATTACTTTGTATGTCTTACTAAAGTTTTCCTAAATTATGCTCTTCTAGATTTTTTCCTGGTTTGCAGCCAGATCCAATAAATTGTCATGCATATATGTAACTGGGCTCACAGAAACAGTTCTGTTGAATGAGGCACAATCAAAACTGTACAGTTTAATGCCCAGGAGTTTGAAAAGTCTTGCTTTGACTGATCACTTGGGCCTTATAGAGGGTAGGAATTTCTCATTGCGATTGCCATTGGTAGCCCACTACCCTGGTGCAACCCTCAGGATAAAAAGAAAAGAAACACTGCAAAGCTACCCTCTGCTCCTGTGCTATCTGAGGACATGCCTTGAGTATAGAACATTTCTCACTAGTGCATTCCCTATCCATCACTTTCAGCAGAGAAAGAGCATTGAATATCAAAGTTGTAAGAGTAAGCAACCTTTTCTAGAATTTGTAAGCTGTGTAACTTCTGCAGAGGAGAGCTGAGCTAATTTGGGGGTGAAATTGAAGGCTTGCATTATAGAAATGGTGCTGACATGAAAGCAACACAAAAAATAGCAGTGGTGAAATAGTTACTTTGTCAGGATTGTATTTTCTGGATTAAGCTGTTGACAAACTGTTTTTGCAGCTACAAGAGAATTCACATTTACAGGTGAGATAAACTTAGAAAGCTCAGACACACTACAGGGCTCATCAGCATCTCAGTTAATTAAAGGAGTGAGTAGAAAGCATCAAGGCTTGCTCCCCTCTGCATGAATAATTCACCGCCTGTATCCATTATTAAAGCCAGTTACTTCAGCACAATGATTTCCAGCCTGCAATGCATTGGTCTCAGAAATGAGAGATAAATTGCAACAAGGCCTGCAGCTATATTAATAAATTGAAATGAACATTTATTTGCTCATCTAATTAGAAGTGTAGTTTTTTCCAAATGGTGTAGTAATGCATTACCTTGACAGCCAATACCTGCTGAAAGAAATAATTAACAGAAACACTTTCTTACAAAATTCTGTTTCACTGAAGGCAAAAGTTTTCCTCCTGATTTTATTCCCTTCAAACTATTTGGTTTTAACTCTTCTGCAGTAGAGGTCTACGGTGGATTTTGCATTGCTAAAGTGGGGGAAACCTCTGTGTTTGCAGTGCCTGTAAGTAGTCATAAACTGGCACATAAAATAAGAATGCATAAAAACACTACTTTCACCAAGTACCTTATTGAAGGTGTAATGGTGTGATACTCACTTTGAACAGTACTTGAGGAACATGATCATTTTTTCAAAGCTTTGGGTACTGTCACAATCAAAGTACTTAAAAATTTGCTGATTTTGAACTGTATTGGCCTAATATCTATTGTTTGTATCTGCAAACCTCATCTTGAATTCACTAACTTTATTCCTATTTATTTTATTTATTTATATATGAAATATATACACAAATAATTATATATTTATTTTATTTATATATTATTTATTTAAACAAATATATTTGTTTAGATTACCAAATAAAGAAATGCAACATCAAAGTTTTCATATCAGTGTGGTTTTGTCTGTGAAGGTAACAGAGTTGTTACAGTATCTCCTTCTCTGTAGATGCATTTTGAATTAAAATAGAGGCTCAGCTACCAAAATTTTAGCTTTCCCACTCTTCTGCCACCCACAGAATAGAATGTACTCCCAGTCTCTGCATTAGTTTTGCAGATTTATGCTTATCAGTCCCATCTGTTGTTATCACTGGTGCCAATGTACAGAAGCAGAAACAAGAGCATGCAGTGGCTAGTCACAGTTTTAGTCCTCCCATCTTCTCCTTCCCAGACCAGCAGCCCAACAAGAACCCTGAGTTTGGTCTGGAAAACAATGGTTTGAGCCAAAGGATTGGAGACTGATAATGTGTGTCAGCGTGTACATGTAGATATCAACATAGATATCCCCACAGATTTCCATAGATACCTAGAGATATATGAAAGACAGCATTGTATTTGCAAATAGATCAAATGATAAGAGGGCAAACTATTACTGAGACAGATACCACTGTGAGGAAAGATGCACCAGAGCAGCATTATATTCAGCACAGTTTCAGCAATGCTTGGCAGCAACAAATAGCTACCATATGTTAATTGTGAATGGCTTACATTACAACAACATAGGGAGAAAATGGAGACTGGTGATCAAAGAAAGGATCTTTCCAAACAGAATAATTTTATTTTCTTTCTTATTTTTTTTAATAAGTTAATGTCCTCAATTCATAAGCTACATATGAAATACATTCTAGTGAATGGTTTTCCAGGATGGTATTTTCTATTTTCCACTATAAATGCTATTTCAAAAACCCCTGACATTATCTGTATTTAATTGAATAGATTTTTGAACAATCATTAAATGGTTTTAGGGGAATAATTAATCCATGGATATGCAATTAGACAGCAAGGCTAAGTTTGAGCTTGCAATTGTTTTTATTTGGGGATTTAGGCACATAAAGAGATTTGAATGTGCAGTCTGTTTCCTCCTGGTATGCTTTCATCCAGCATGGGAACGCAAAGCTTGTGTGTTTAAAGAAGCATGTCAAAACTGCTTTGTAAAGGAGCGGGGGGGAAAGCCCCAGACCAAGTGACAGGACTAAGTTTAGTGTGCTAATCATATTTGTTCTTCTTGTAACCAGAGGAGTTCCACTGTAGAATTTAAATGAAATGAATGGTGTTTCAGACATGCAGTTAGTGATTTTATATGGTCAGTGTCATTTTTCTTCTTCTGGGAATTCAATTTGTTCCTATTATGCCAAGGTCACAGATTGGGGAATCTCAGAAAACATCACTTCTCTGCCTTTGATGCAAAGGGTCAGTGAATTAGTACAAAGGAGAATTAATCCAGTGTGCTCGCTCACCAAATGATATTTAAGTCATTTTTAATGAATGACTAGGAGTTTGTATTAGTGTTCTTGAAGAAAATAGAGGCAAGCCTACAAACAACGACTTCATAAATGAATATTCAAGGAAAAGTATGACTTCATTGTCAGCTCTAATTGCTAGTTTTACCTTATTAGTAGAAGCTTTCTGTAGCTGAGTTTGACACACATTTGTTTGCACACTGTTATTAGTCAAGACTCAGTGAAGTCTTGTAATTAACACCTCCACATTATCTCATGCAGTGAAAGCAAAGACTAAAACAGATGACTCACTTTGTTTCAGCTTTGCTCTTGTTTTCTGATACAGAAGTACTTAAGAAGTGTGAGCTCATCAGAGTGCCATATGGAGTCAACAGAAAGCATAAAAGGGTTTTCAAGAACAAGAGCATCAAAGCTCATTAAAAACTAAACGGTAAGGCCTCAGCATGGCACAGTTTTACTGCACAGTTGTGGTGTAACATTTTACTGGTACGCCTGCACTGGTATTAACCTTTGTGTCTGATTCTCCTTATGTCAGTCAAAAGGCAGTATGTCTGTTTGCGCAGTTTATTCTCTACCTGATGCAGGGAAATGATATATTCATACAGTCTTTATTTTCTGTCCACAACAGCGCCCACACTGAGGAAACTATACTTCTTAAGCCACCTATGGCAGAGCATGTGTGTGTTGTGAAGTCCTGCTATGAATATCATCATAGACTGTGACATGGAAAATTCGTAAGTGGATTTGCCATGCTTATCATCCACATATTATTTGGGGTTAAAACACTTCTTCATTCTCAGGTGTGAGCTCCTTACTGAAAGTCAAATAGTCTTAAGTACTGTTTCATTAATGAGACATAGCACAAATTCACAAGATCACAGGAATATGCACCTTAAACCAGACATGATTTTTTTCTAAGTATCTTATTTCAGGAAAATCGCTTTTTTAGATGGGGTTTACCCTAAAAGCGATATGTCTGCTGAAAGCTGGCATTGTGTATAAGGAACTGCTTCCCCCCTCAATATTGTAAGAGATGGAGGACAACACACAATACAACCCTCAAAAAGAAAAAAAGCCCCAGAATCCAAGATGGTTACAAGAATATTTTATTGCACCCTCTCAGTGCAGCCATTCAGTTGACAAGTGTTCCCAAAACAATATGAAATCCAGTCATTAAATTATTATTGAGAGCTTGGCTGAGTTAAATACTCAGATAATAGCAAAGCTTGTTTACTAGATGGAAGCTGGCCAAGAATATTTGAAGAATTAACATGTACATGAAATTTCCCACAATTATGAAATAGCCATCAGAAACGGAAATGACCGAGAGCAATTGAGTTCCCCAGAGATACTGTCTTTGGTTGTAAGTACTTGCTGCGTTGGTAATAGAGCCCTGCAGTTTGCTACCATTTGCATCATTTCCATCTCTATTGATCTAACTACCCCACGTGTTCCTGCTTTATTATTTTGCTACTCAAGAGTAACTATCTTAAGTGATTGGGTCACAAATGTTATTGTATTACTGTGATTTGGAGAATTATTAAAGATGGGTCACTTCATTACTGAGATCCCAGAGGTGCCATATATAGTAAAGCTGCATTAGTTAAGTTCAGTGGAAGCTGGCAGGTGCTTATGTACAGCTAAGGCTATCTGTTCTTAACCTCAGGCCTAACAATACTGCCACTGATGCGTTTTTAGGTACATACCACTGTGCATGTTCAGCCAGGGTAAAATGGGTTCATAAAAAATGTCAGTGGTCCACTGCAGGTTCTTCAGCTTTGCAATAGGTCACAGCAGAGTGGAGCTTGTACTGAAATAGCATCCTGCAATGGTTTGTAACCTTCAAATAGGATTTCTAATAATAGCATTGCTTATGGCTTTGGGCACTGGCCCAATGACTACAGACATCCAGAATGAAACACATGCTATACACTAATCTAATCAAAACATTTCTAGAGGGTATAGGCTTTAATCTGGGATACACTCATATTCCAGAAGTGCTCCTGAGAGAAATGTTGCTGGACTGGTTTCAAAGTGAGTATATGCTCTGTCTGGGTTTTCCAAGACTGAAAGGAACTAAGTACAAATCCCAGCAAAAGCAATTACTCACACCAGCATTTTGCTCTGTACCTTAGACTTGTCATGCTGGTGGACACCAGGAAATCTGCAGTGAGGGAAATACGAAGAGGGCACCTGCTTCAGCAGAAGACTAAAGGGCATGTGTATTAGTTTGCACTTGGTGCAGATGATCTTGGCTTGGTTAGGAAATTGCCACCAAAGTAAACTAAAATCTAGTTTTAGTATCCTCTGTGTTTGCACTGACTGATATACCATTTCCCTGCTACTCCCTGTGGAAACAGAGACTAGCCTTTAAGGCAGAGCAGGTCTGTCCTTGTATCGTACACAGGCTTGAGGGCAAGTTCATTTCTCACCACCATGAAGATGGGGAACACAGCACTCACAGCTGCCCTGGTAGTTACGGTCTCAGTGGATTCTGTCCCCAGCTCTGGTCCATCACAAGGACCTCTCATGTGCTCTTGTGTGTGCCCCTATCTCTCAGTAGTTCTGTGGAAGGGAGTTTTGGCACTCTACTGCTGTACAGCATATACACCCTATCTAAGGAAACGTGCTAGTTAAAAGCCAGATGATACCTTTCTATCTACAATATCACGCTGTGTCTGTTTGGAATGGAGGCCCTTTTCTTTCGTATTAAGTGCTATTGTCACATAAGTTGCTATAGACTACATGTTAAGAAGCTTGTTTGATGTTTAAAACATCTGAATATTAACATTGGTGGTATTGGTTGTTACAAACAACTTACACCCATTTGGTTGGTTAACCCACAAAGGAAGATTAATGGTTTAAAATCTGGTCAGTAAGTATGGTAACAAATGTTTTTCAGTGAGGTTATTGCTACCATAAACTTTAATCAATGGTTCATAGGCAGCAGCCTCTGGTTCAGTGTTCTGACTAATGACAAATTAACTATTTCTTAGCAGTTAATAAAGACTTTTCACCGATCTGCATACAGAACATGATTTCCACTATTGGTAATTAACATTTTCCCCTGGGTGTTAACTCCACATATCCATACCAAAATCCTTATTGGCAGAGACGAAAAGCAGCAGATTTAATACCATTTCATTACAGATTTTTTTCCTTTAAATGGAGTATTTAAAGCAACTAAAACAAGTTTTAAAGAATAAGAATCGCTATTTAATGAACTGTTGGTTGCTGAATAATATCAATTATACTGTTGATCCTTTCCATCTTCCTCTTTTTTTGAATGAAATTTTTTTTAAACTCAGATCTCAAAAGAAGGAGTCTGGAAGTATTTAATGGTTTACAAAAGTGAAAAGGGTAGGGATGAAGTTGGGAGTTGTTTGATTTTTCTAAAAGCTAACTGGAGTCAGTGTGAAAAAAACACTAGAGAGCACTAATAAATATAGGCCTCATAACAGTAAAAGGGAAAAGGTACACCTAACCTTTCTCAATAGCCTAAGGGCATATGGGTTTGCTTTTCAATGAAAAGGTCATCTAGAATGAATTAAAGTAATTTTCCTGCTGACGTCCAAGCATGTGGCTTCACTTTGAAGGTTAGAATGAAGTTGTTCTTACCCATGTATCTCACAGACATAGTAGTTTTACAGATGTTTTGCAAAAAGCTGTATTAGGTTTTCAGCCTGTCCAGGGAAACAGAAATTACAACAATTAATATATGGCCTCCCAAAATGAAGCTTCTAATTTGTTATTAAAGGTAAAATATCTTTGCAAGTTAGTTGTTTACCCAGTTTGTGGTCTTTTAGTGACACTATTCTGTCATTTAATCCTTCTTGTGTTTTAATATTGTTCATCCTTTTTCTGTGTTAAATGCTTTACTTGATATCTTGGCCTGACTGAAATCATCCAAGATAATACAACAGCAGGAATTTTGTACTACCGGCATGACAAGGACAGACACTGGGGCAGCACATGAGAGACAAAAGACTTCCATACACCAGACTGAAAGGTATCCAGGCAAACCTATGAATGCAGTTTATGTTGTAAGAATTTGTTTTTGAAAAAGGCATTTTTCCAAAGATAATTTCCACAAAGACATATACTCAGGAAACCAAATCAACCAAGCATAGAAGAATACTACTATGCCTCTCACATTCTTCAAAGACATAATTAAAGCTCTCCAAGCAGCTCTCAGTGCCATCAAGAATAATAAGAAAAAAGCCTGGAAGAGAAATTAAATATCATCAAGATTCCTCTAGAAGAGATCTTTACAAGGCATTTCACCAGCTTGCATCCTCTTTTACCTTGCATTCTGTTTTACCTGGTGTAGCATCAGCTGAAATGGTCGCCAACAATTTGTTTTGTATTGGTTGAAATTTTGCTAAGGAAAATTATGGGGGTTTGCTCTCTCAAGCAACCCTGTGTTCTTGAGTGCTCAAGGAAATAATGTCCATGACAGCTCAAGTTTTGAAGTGCAAGGATGGGAAAATGGTAATTTACCCTCTCCTAAAAAATCTTATGACATTTATTCTCACACACAAAGCTGCATGCTTGGAGTCTCTCACAGGTATGAGGTGCACAAGGGAGGAACACTGATGGAGGGGTGGGAGCCCACTGATTGCCTGGGTATGGCACCTGTATCCGCTATGGTTTTAGTGGAACGCTCGATGTTGAGATTGTACTGAATTTCTGTTTTGTAAGCTTCTTGGCTGAGTGGCTTCTAAAGCCCAGAGAATATTTCTAAGAAAAACAGCTTTGGTGCTAGACTTCTGGGTTAACTATTACCTGTGGAATATGAGAAGTGCAAAATGTATTGATCAAAACAGGGATGTAGGTAATCAACTATTGGAAAACTGTTATATGCCTCGATCCGAAATATTTTCTTTCTTCGTTTTTTTTCTTCCCCCCACCCCCTTTTTTTGCAAATTTGCTCTTTCATAAAACATGTGTATGTGTGTGTTTCTATTCCAAAGCATCCCTCTGTTGTGGTTAGGTTCCACAGGAGGGTTCCAGCTTGTAAAGGTTAACTGTGCAGAAATCAAGGCTTTGTGCATTTTTGCAAAGGTCACACTCATCAGTAGTTCCAGAAGGACTGCTGGGAAGGGCTATAGTAAAGTAACTATCCAATGATTGAACTGTGGCTCCAGGTTTAATTTCCTTTAAGAATACTGTTACAATCACTGGTTGTGTCACTGAGAGATAAAGAGGCTGCTCAGTCACTTGAAATTCAATTTGTACATTACTCAAATCTACCCCACCTCTTTCCTTCACGGTGGCTGGCAGCTGCTTGCTGGCATTCTGAATTTCAAATGCCTGAGCTGCAGAAAGCAGTTTAATAAATGGGATACGTTTTGATTAATGTAACAAGCTGAAAATAGACAATGATGCAACACATATCTCAGCAAGAACCACAGACTTGGATCAAACGCCTGTGTGCTCAGAGAAGGCTGCCGCGGCAGACAGTTCACCCAAAGATGCATATTTATGTTTTGATAACACCTTGAAGGTTCAAAAATTACCAATATGTAAGATTTAGACCTGTAAGCCTGTTACATCTCTAAGCATCTACTACAGGTGACTGCACAGTCATGAAGTTCAGGTCTAGATTAAGTATCTGACATTGACTGAGTTCCAGCAAGGGTACCATGCACTTTGCCACAAAGCTCTGGGTTTATCTGGAATAAGGAAATGCTGCATTTTTTAATTTCAGTATTAGGAATGTAGGAAATCACTTGCAGTGCTGTATACAGAACAATGACATAATTACGTCCAGTTCAATTAGTAATTCACCAGCACACAAAAAGTTTACATGCTTCAACATTGTTTCAGACAAACACTCAGCATAGGCTTGCACTCATCCAGTGTCAGTCTGTCGCTTTAGTGCTAGGAAACCTATTCTTTGCCAGTTCCCACTCCCCTGAGCCACAGCGGCTCAGAGTTTGCATTAAGTTAAAATTCCTCCTTGTAGAAACTTGTAAAACCACAGTTTTATACAGTAATATTTCATCAAGATAATAGTCAACTATGGCCCACAAAAGGGAGGAGTTGAAGATGTCACTGAAGATTGTCACCACTTTATTTTGTATAGAGAAAGTATAACTAACATACACTCACTGGAAAGGTCTAAATTATGAAGCCTTGACTCAGCTCATTTTTTCTTGAGGTTCCTCAATGAGACATGGCAAGAGGTTGAGCCTGGAAAGTCAGATTGCTCTCAAAGGTGGCAGTAAGTGAATGTCAGGTTGTTGGGTCTGGGTACAATTCTCTTACTGGCAAATGTTTCTGTGTCACCTTTATTTTGTTTGCTTTACAGAATGTGAGCTAGTCAAGGAGTGGCTTTTTATTTCTCCACTTTTTGTGAAAAGAACTTTTTGCTCTATGTTACAAAGTAAATAGAAAACATCAGATTTGGGTTTGTTTGTATTTTCATAATACTGAAAGCTATGCTTTCAGTGTTGCCTATCAAAGAGTTATGCAAGTAAAACTTTAAATTTGTTTCATTAACATGTCCAGACAGTAAAGTTTTATGTTAGTGAATAGTCTTGTAGCATTACATGAGGTACTGCTGAAAGTGAATTGGTTTCTTAATTCTGTGAATGAAGATTGTTAGAGAGTGATATGGGTTTAGTTGTGTTCTTATATTTATATATTGTATGTTCATCTCACCAGTATAAATTACTTGTGTTGAACATTGGTTATGATTAATTGAATAATGGCAGTTCTGTAATGAAAGCTTCTGATTCTAAAACAAGATAATTTTAGTATTTCAGTGGATATAAGAAATTCACTTCAAAATCTCTATTGGAAGTACCACTAACTGTATGTTGTGGTACACAGGGTTGTTGATTAACAATGCCATTGTTTTTTAAAAAGAACACATTACATTTAAAATCTCTTTCTGTATTTATTTACCTTTATTTTCAAAGTCAAATATACTATGACCCTATAGTCTAATTTCATACATTTAATTTTGTCCTTGCTTCATTTTTATCTGGGTTATCCATGCTTCCTCTCCTCCTACCCACTGAAACTACTCCCCATACAGTTCAAAGCTACTGTGGTTCCTTTAAAATTTAAAAACTATGAGGACACTAAATCAATAAAGTGCTAACTCTCTGATAAGTCATCTGCCATGAATAACAAACATTTTAAGTCAGCAGTTTGCAAACAAGCCATGGGCCAATATTTGTTTGCATAAACCATTCAGCACAGATGCATAAAAGATATTTTGTGGAAATCAGGATTAGTTTACAAATGATTCACATAAAGGAAAAAAGCTGAAGTCATCAGATATTTCATAAAAATTAATAATTAAAATAGCTTTTCTAAGGATGCTGAGAATATCAAGACAGCATGTTTTCCAGTGGTTTTATTTTGTATTTTGAAAAAATAATTTATAAAAACCCAGCACATTGTCCTATTTAATTTTGAAGTAGTCAATAGTGATACACATAAAAAACAGAAGAGCAAAGCAATTCCGACAAACACACTTGCTTTGACCTGAACTTCAGTTCCAGAGCTGATAAGGGTGAAATAAAAAGGAGTATTCTAGTACTGCAAGAATTTCCATGGAAGTTGTTCATTGGTTTGAGACAGAGGTTTATTGAGAGAAAGTGAGGGAAAGGACAGATCTATTTTCATCTCTTTTTAGTGTATCTTTATTGTCAGTGTTTCCCACATTTCCTAAAGAAGCTAACTGTGTTTCCCATGTCTGTGGAAGAAACATGCTTTATCTAGGAGCCTTTGTGGGAAAAGAAAGGGAAGAGTGTAGTTGTGGCTTGCTTCTCAGAGTTCAGGAAGTAATTTCATTCTGTGGGTGTATAAACAAGAAAATTAGATGTGCAAGAAAAAGGATTTATGGGAAGGTGGAAAAAGACAGTAAGAGAAATGAAAGAAAAGATAAGTTGTCCTGGAAGAAAAGGACCAAGAGCTTTGATGTGGGGATGTGTTTTGATCCAGGTAGTTGAAACACAGAACTAAAGATTTATTTATTTTTTTAGTGAAATGCAAATAATAAGGAAGCATTCCTTCTCCTCTCTGGAAATACAGTATTTGCAGGGAAAGGTAGTATGAATCTGCGTGCAAGTTTTGGTTGTAAAAACAAAAGTAATGGACTTTAGAGGCATTGTGACAAGATACCTAGCAGGTTGTTGCAATAGTATCCATGAATATAGGAGAAATAGCAGAAATGAAATGCACAAATTAGAAGCCTAAACGAAAAGAAGAGTAATTAATAATTGAGCCACCAGCAGTTACAGACAAGGGAGGGTGAAAAGGTGATGAGTTGTTTCACTTTGTTGTGTGAAGATTATCCAAATTTGTAGCTTCCCTTCTACTTGATGTTACAGCTGAAAGTTCAGGAGTGCAAAGAGGTAGCAGCATGGGCATGGATGTCACAAAGCTGAAAGGGATGGGGCTGGGTTTGGGTTTAGGCTATCCGTAACTCTTCTACTTAAGGTCCCATCATTGTGCATTTTGTGAGGTCAACTTTTGAATAACTGGATGCACACTACTAGGTCAGTGAGAATAAAATAAAACATTTTTCTGGTTGCTGGTAAGGATTTTTAAGAGTTTCTTTTTCATCCTGAGACAGGGTGCTTTATTCATTTCTATTGTAACTCTTTATATTGTGTGGTGTGTGCTTTGAAGGCGGTGCTATATGCATGACAGACATTATATTATATTCATATTATATTGTTATAAATAATAATATTTTTATTATATTCACACACCATTGTAATAAAGTATCTAATTATACGATATCAAAATTTCTCAAAGTATTCACAATTTGAAGTAAGTAGATTTAATCCATTGATACAACAAACAGATGAAAAGCTCAGCTATTAATTTTACACTGCTGCTCAATTGATACTGAATGTTTCACCACCAATTGAGTTCTGCATGATGCTTTTGGTGATTTACTGTAATTGTTTCTGATATAAAGCAGCTATTTGCTTAAATGTAGAAGGCTTTGCTATCTTGTGAACTTCAGTTGTTCCTGGTGTAACACTAAATAGCCAGAGGAAATGTTTCATTTGAAACATTCCTGTTTCATTTACATTTTCACTGTAATTATGCCAAATGTGTGATCATAATAAATAAAGCATAATATATATTAGTCTCTTAGATTATACTTGTTTGCAAAGCATCCTTTTCATCTACTATATTTTCTATAGTATTTCAGTTAATACTTCATCTTGCTAAATATTGAGTACTCAAATAACAATAAAGCCAGGGAACATTTTTTGTTTGGTTGGTTTTTTAACCTTTCTACTATCAGACCTGCTGTCTGCTCTTAGTATGCTTTAAAGCAGAATTCATTATCTTAATCTTGTTAATATTCTGAGGAACTGCTTTATATAGTTGCAGCTTAATGCTGATCTGCGAGTGTTATGTCTTAATACAAATGCCACCTGGTTCAGCTACAGATATTTGTATAACAGTAATACCATGGAAAATCCTAACTCAGAGTAGATGCATTAAATAACATCTGAGTACTTCAGCAGGTCAGGGTCCTGCTTATTGTCAAGCACCAGCCAGTGTTTACCACAAAATATATCAGTTCTCTTGCAACTTTCAGTATAAATTTATTAAACTGAGGTTTATTCCAGGGGAAGTTATATAAATTTTCATTAAAGAAAACACTGTATTATGACAGTACTAAATGAATCATCTGCAATCACTTTTAAAATACTTGATTTATTGTCTACAATTGGAAGCCTGTAGGTTAGGAAAATATTTTTGCTGACAAGAATGAAATATAGTTCATATATAAATAAAAAATTAAGTACATCTCCCTATCTAAGGAGTATGTGTATGTGTGTGTGCATGCATTTATCATACCTGTAATTATGTAGGTATCTATGTGCAAGAATATATGTATATTTTGGCAACATCAAGAAATACTGGATCAAATTTCCTTCTCTAAGAAAAAAAGGAAAACAAACTGACTAACCAGCACAGACTAAAATAAAATCCATCACAACAAAAGACAATACTTTCCTGGAGTGATTGGTATTCACACATCCTTCTGTGATACTTTCATATATTTGGTGACATTGTGAAATGTCATTGAAGAAAAGGCATTTCAATTTAGCCTTGAGCAAACATACAGGCAGTAGAGGAACTGTGCATATGTAAAACCTTTTTCTTCTTCCAAAAGCGACCTTTTTTAGTTGTATACATAACTGAAGCTAAGCTTAGGCTAGTGAGGTGCTGCATGATAAGAACTTGGTTAGCAAACACATTGAGTGATCGAATGACTTGAATAACAAAATCCCCAGCAGTGTGTTTCAGAGCTAACTGCATTTGCACTCTGCAAAGAGATCAATGCTTCACCCTCATTGATTTTCTTCAGTGGCAGAACCAGGATTATGCACAATGTGAAACTGTATTCCCAGACATATTCAATCTGATTTTCTAGTCAGTGCTAAAAAGGCATAGTGTTGTACTGAAAACATAAGGTTAGAGAAGTGTAACATATCAAATTTGTATTTCTGGTAAGGCTGCATGTTAAGTAGATGCATCATGATATATTCTGAGTGTCATGCAATCCATTTTATAAAGACATTAGATTGGTGCTGAAGAGTTCCTCTTGATATATATATAAAGCTTCAAAAAAACATGCAGAGTTGCCAAAGAGAGAAATTGAAATGCATTGCATACACATCACTTTAAAACGTAGTATAGTTTCTTTTTGGCAGTCTTGAGCTTTAGTGTAAACACATAAAAAGAAATAATTTCTTCAAAAACTTCAGAGCAGGAATGTAGTACATCTTAAGAACTTAAATAACCTTGTAATTTACAGTGTATGCCAGTTTTCAAAAAGTAATAATTACAGTAAAATATATCAGTGGAAAATGACAGCTGACAGGAGCTTCATTCTGATCTGCAATTTCCCCTTGTCTGCAGCTTCGCACACAAACCATGGGAACACCATCAAATGCTGTTCAGCTGTAGTTGAACACAGGAATGAATTAAATTAGCTCAGCTCAGACTCTTCCTAAAGCCATTTGTTGATGGACATAGGCAAAAACAGGGATGCAGAAGCAAGAAAAGTAGTGATGTCTTGGACAAGAAAATTTCCTGTCTTCAGCTTCTGCCATTCCGAGCTTTGGAGAAGCAGACAGTGATCCTGGGAGCTTTAAGCTGCTTATGATAAAGGGGCAAAATAATACATGTCCTGGAGACACATGGGTGTACTTCATAGATGTTTATCCAGAAACTGAGCACAGTCTACGTAACTTGAAACCACAGTAATTTCTTTCTGTCTGTGTCTATCCAATACTACCACCCGGCTAGGCATGTATGCACACCTACAGCAGGTCTATAGTGAGTGCTGGTAGGAAACTTTAATTTAATGCTAAATTAAAATTGGGACCGATGCATCTATAGGATTAGCAAATCTCGGTTGGGTGAGTGGTTAGGGTTTCTTTAACTTTAAAAAAGTTTTTAAAAGTTTAAAAAAGTTAAAAGACGTGAGCATGTGAGTGGATAGACAGAGACACTCCTGACGGCATTACAGAAAAAATCCTGAGTTCCAGGAAGCGGGCAAGGAGTGTCGAGCATTCCTTGTGACCTAAGGGGTGGCAAGCAGCACACTAGGATACTTCTGTCAGGTGTTAGAGATCTGTAGAGAGGTGATGAGAATAAACAGCTTGGAAGCAAACTGTTCTCTTAAACTCAGGAGAAAATATTCCTTTGTTTTACTCCAGCATAGACAATAGCCTAGAGGTGGGCCTCACTCTTTGTATTTTTTTGTGCTTGGTGCTGGATATTTTTGTCAATATTGAGTATTTGATCAGGAAAGCACTTACAAGCCTACTTGACCTCTAACCATGAAACAAAATCTACTGGCCTATGTCCTTAAATGCTTTTGTTGAATAGGGACAGATGTATGCACATATTTACAAGTACTTTCTGAAAATGAGATCTTAGTCTTGATCCAAAACCTATTGAAACTACTAAAAGACTTTCCACTGTTCCGAGTTCATCAAGCTCAGTATTTCACTCTTGAAAAAATGTTTTCAAAAACTGTTTCTAAGGTGATTCCATGTTAAAGTTAAATGCTAAATCAATTTGCTGAAAATTGTCTTGTTATTGGGAAAGTTACCTTTTTAGGACCTGGTACACTTGATCTAGATGACAGCAGTCTAAATAAACATTGTAAAGTAATTTGATAATGAATAAGTAGGAGGATGCACACAGAAAACTAACACCATTGTTTAACATGAAAACTATGCTAATAAGTAGGATGATAATGGAGCTGTTATTCTAACCCACCAGGCTGTCTCAGGGGACTTATAAGTGGATTTGCCATGCCATGACTAAATGTAGCTCCAGTCCAGTATTTTGCATAACCTAAAGTATCTTGTTGTGGTATATTCTCACATTTATCAAACCAAATCAGGTTTAGAAGAAAACATCTTCTTCTAGTTAGAAAGGAGGTATGTATATGTGTGTGTTATTTGCATATTATTTATTTGCTTGCATGCAGAATAGAAGAATCCTCCAGAAATAACCTGTTTAGAAAAAGACTATCAGCATAAAAATATCAGTGTGCCTGTTAAAAATGAGAAGGTTCATTTTAAAAGAAAAAAAAAACCCAACAAACCAAAACAAGATGAAAAATGCAAAATATCAGGAATGCATGCATATGCACATGTGTTTGTCTAACCTGAAGTTGATTGTAATGCAGATCATACTCCAAGAATTAATTGAACCCAGTTCAGGCTGGGTTTATCTACAGTTACTTGGCATTCACTGGACACTATATTTCATTTCTTTTTACAACAACTACAGTCTGCTGATAAAAGATCAAATAATTTTGGTTACTGGGTTAATTTTTTTTAAAAAGTACTTGATGTTCCTTTTGAATCTGCTCACAGTTACAGCATGCTAAAAGGTCTGTCCCGGTGCTGGTTCTATAAATACAAACACAAGGTGTAAAAGCTGCTCCTAAAGCAGTTCCTAAAGCACAAATCTGGTAAAGTGATTTTCACTCCACTGTATCTTGTTTATGCAGTTTCCAGTCCTGAACGTGGGTGGTTATGCAGAATGAAAAAAAAATATTTAAAAAAATCTGGTTTGTGCACTGTGTCAAGTTTTCTGTTGGCTTTTTACAACAGAGAAACATACAATCGCATTGCACTTGAAAAGCACTTAAATGAACTCATCCCAGCTTCCCATATGTATGAAGTGATGCATTTTTAGATAAATTACATTAGAATGAAGACCAACAAGCAGGAGATTGCATTGTGGTTTTATTTCCAATTACTGGCAGTTAACTTTCCATCCACTTTTTACATCTGTTTAAAAAAATAAATGCAGAGGACAAGAAGTCCTAAAGAAACCACACAGCTTCTTTGAAAAAAAAAAAAAATCTGATGTTCAGTTTTTATCATCCTCTCATACCTGTTGTTACAATATTGTTTGTGTTGGATAGAAATCCCTCTTCCAATCATTCATAATCATTAAAATACCCTTGGTTATTCTACGAATGTGAGTCTCCCTGGTCAGTGCCTGGCATAACTCCTAGTTAAGCACAGTGAAAACCCTTGTAATAACCATAGGAGACCCTAGTCCTAGCTTAGCTGCTATAGCAGGTGTCTGCTCAGTGAAAGTTTCACTGTTCTTTTTTTTAATTTTCAAATTAATTTTTTTAATTTTTTCCCTCATTTAATTAACAGGCCATATGTGAAAGTCTTTTTGTTATTCAAAAGTTACACAAGAGTGTGGTCCCATGCAGTGGCTGTAGGGAACAGCATTATTCTCCTCCTGTCCCATGTACTGGAGAAAAAATTCTCCCTTTTCTCGCCCTCTCCATTTACTTCCATGCTTCTCTATATTAATTTTATCAAAGCCTCTTGCCCAGCCACATGGTCTCTTCCCTCTATATTTTCCTCCTCCCTTTACACTTACCAGTCCCTGACCATCTTCTTGGTGGAGCCACTGCTTCTTCTCCTGCACGTCCTTGACTCCTTCCTACTCTTTGCTTTCCTGCCCATTCTCCATGTTTCCTACACCCTCCACAGCTCCTCCTCTTAATATTTCATGTTGGGGTTCACCTCCATGGCTTATCACCATCAGTCTCACACATGCACACTTGGCTTTTCTCTCTTTCGCACCAGGTTCTCTTCAGACTCTTCTGGAGGCATTTCTTATCTCGTGATGTAGCAGGTAGCCATCTCTCCTGAATGCAGTCCAGGTCTGGTGACATGATGGCACACAGGGCAGTCTGCACACAAAGTTCAGCCACGTTGTGGCTCACAGCAGGCCCTGAGGGCTGGCTGGAAGGCAATTACATTTGCTCTGACTGCATTTACCCAACACTTTCTTCAAATAACAATGGTCTTCATTTTGTGTGCTGGGGCTGGACCCTGATATTGCAGAGAGAGAGCATTCATTAATGTTCCCAAGATTAGCTCCAAATTGTTTACATAATGTTGTGCCACAGTTTCACTTTTTATCGGATCAAAGTAGATGACGGAAGGAGCAGTCCTTACAGACAGTGGGTGGTCTAGGGATTCAAAGACACAAAGCCAAAGTGTGTACTCAAAATGTGAGCACAATTGCTCAAGTGTTTATTTAATTCATGTATAGAACCACTGCAATTGCATCTGCACAGCAGGTGAAATTCACATGTGCAGGATAAGAAAATAGGACTCTAACAACCAAATTACCACCCATTACCTGTGTCCTGCTTCTTACATATCACAAGAGAAGTTTCCCTCTATACAAACCACCTTTGGCTGAAGCAGCTTTCTTCATTCTCCCTTCATTCTGTCTACTTAACCTCTTCCTCTTTCTATCACTGCAATAAAATCCCAACTACCAAATGTTGCCAAAAATTTACAACACATATTTCCAACCAGTAATGTACAGGTGTTACAAATACAGCTTGAAAAGACGTAGGGAGTTCTACTGGCTGGTTTTGGTGACTTGCAGTCTTAGGAATTATACAAGGAAAGTCATAAGCATATGGTAACTGTAAGGATCTCTGACTGTAGTGCCATTTAAATCAAACATCCTCATTAGCATCCAGGAAACAGAGCTGTCCTTTAATGTTCAACAATGCACCACATAGTGAATGGAAAGTTATTATGTCCCAGATGAAAATGGTTTCTTTCACTTATTTATATAGCTCAGTATGCAGCTAAGCATACCAGGGTAAATGAGAAAGAATTTAAGAATGCATGTAACAACCACACATGCCAAACGACACTAGGATCCTCAAGTTCTTTTATCCCATAATGCTCAGTAGCATTAATCATTCCTTAATTCAGTGTTGCAGTGTGTTTAAACCCCAGTTCTAATGTATTTGGCCTTATATTTCTAACATTCCAGAATGCACTGCAGAGTCTTTACCAGCCCAATACAAATAAAGAAAATCTAGGCAGGGAAGTGGTGATGCTGGATACATAAATTAGATGGATTAGTTCATTGTTTTCTTTGCTTTTTTTTCCATCTTCTTTAAATCAATATTGGTTCTAGGTGGCAGGAAAAATTTGCACAGTATTTGAGTCAACACAATAAATTTAACTCACAGGAATTTGACTGCGTTTCTTAGGCCTTTAGAGATAACTGCTTGCGATTTCAGTGGCCACAGAGCAAAAACTGGAACAAAACATGAAAACACTGTGTAGCCCATAATTCAAATTCCTGTAAATGGAGGACTTTCCAATAAAACCCAGACACTTGAGAGGTATGGAAACTGCTGTGACTCAATAAAGTTGATTGAGTGCCCTTACCCCCTTCATATAGTACTGGTCGGGGCGGGGGGGGGGACAGGGACAGAGGGAGAGAGAGAAAGAGAAAACATTTAAAAAAAAACCACACACACAGAAAAAACCCACAAAACTAAAGATAATAAAGACTTAACTGTTAGGCCTCCAGATTTAATCTTGTGGAAATTCCCAAGAAGTCTGCAAATCTCATCATACTGCAAACAATTAAAGGCACTACTAAATGTAGTGAATGAATAACATACTAAACCAAAATAGAGTGGCTGATTGATTTGATATGTGACTGAAGGCTTCTCTTTTCTGCAATCAATAACATAAACCTTTTCACTTTCTTGCCTCTCCTGCAGCTGCCTAATATTGCCTCTCTGCTGGGTGCTACTTTATTCTGGGAAAAGTTGCCCACTGTATTGTTCTGAGATGACTGTTCTCCAGGACCTCGATCCTGCAAATAATTGCTACCAATTTTAATGCCAGGCTGAATGAAATTACTCTTCACGGAATTCACAAAACCCATTTCGTTCAAATTATTTTCGTGATCTGACTCTTAATTTTCCTTTACATAACATAAGGAATGCTGCACCTCAAATTATGACAAACTTGCATAGCAGGGCTTTATGTTTTATGTTGAGGCACTGAGACAGATGAGAACGATGAGGGAAAGCTGCCTGAACACAACATTATACAGAAATCTTCAACTGCACTGAAAAATTCCTAAACCTTTGCAGTGATGTGAGACTTGTCTTGCCAGGGTGGCTATTTATTCATCTGATAGTAGAACAAAGCAATTGCTGCAGATTGCAGAGGAGAGGAAAGGAAAGGGGCCCTTCTGGAGGCTGCAGCCTGCTGAAAGGCAGAATGAACGTCAGCGGGCAAATTAAAACAGACTTGTGTGGGCCATGGAAAGATTTATGGGAGAAGGCAACACGACCCTTTCCTCTGATGCTTGAGCTCTGCTCAGAAATGTGTTCTGTTGGATAGCCATGAAAGTGGAGAAAGAAGGTGAAAAAAGAGACAAAGAATTTGAGAAGATGGTGAGTGTTAGGAAAGGAGGATTTGGTGTTAGGAAAGGTGATTTGCAGGGCTGCAAAATCACTCTGCCTGAGCAGAGTCTCCTCATATAGATCAAATTACAGCTGACAACTTGATTTTTGTTGTGTGTTGATGTTGAAGAAGGAAAACAACTATCAGTCATGTAGCCTTACCAAGGTTTGCTATCAGAAAAAAAAAAAAAACAAAAACAAACAAAAACTCAGACAAAAATTTTTTTTCAAGTTTGCCATCCACATGGGAGGAAAAATATCTTTTACAGCATAGAATCGTAAAAACATTTAAGCTGGAAAAGACCTTTAGCATTATCTTGCATTGCATGTTATTCCAATATTAGCTGTAGTAAAAACTAAAAGAATCTCCAACAACTTGTTTTGAAATCCCTGCTTTCAAGGTGAGCTAGAAGAAACAATGTCGTGGCTTTTATGAAGCTGAAATGTTAAGCTGCTATCGGGTGGACTTAGAAAATGTAGTGTTCCCATTTACTATAGCTCACCTTTCAGCTTCAGAGAAAGAAGCATGCTGTGACATAGTGAACATTTTGATCTCTGAGGACTTTCTTCAAATTTCAGAAAATAACCATGACCTCTTTGGATCTTTAAACTACAGTCTGGATAAAATGAAATGAACATGGAGTTGAATTTAATTTCTGATCTTTGTCCAGCCAATCTCAACATTTTAACCTTATCTCTGTAGTTGAGACATCTGAAGAAAAGTGGAGAAGGAAAGATCCCAGATGGTGACTCTGCACTGGCACTTTGTGTACCCTTTCAGTCATCTGGGTCTTACAGCTCAGCTCATAGCAGAATATTATCTGGAGTAGAGCTTCAGTGCAGTTTTCCACATTTGCTTCCTCTGTTTCCTTCATGATATCTGAAAGCCTGGCATGTTTTCTGCATGAACTGTCCTTTGCACCATCCATTTTGCTATGCAAAGAAAAAAAAATCATTACACTGAGTTTCTAATTCCCATGTACAGCTTCTGGTCATTTCTCAGTCGTGATTGGTGTACATTGCTTTTAGTATGGTCTTTCTCAGTGGTAGGTGCCTGTGAAGATTGTTTGTAGATTGTTCAGCAACTATTCCCTTCCCTAATTGCTTTCCTGGTCATTACTAATCAATAATACCACTGATGTGAGAGGTGCCAAAAATAGTTCAGATACTTACCTTCTGACATAGGAGCTTCTTTGTCTGGGGAGGGGGAGTCTTCTTAGTGTGAAGCCAGCAAAAAAGGATCAGTTCATCCCCTATCCTTGCAGCATTTTGTTTGCTGTGAGCTGAAACGTGTTTCAAAACAACATTCACTTAGACCTGTCTCCTGCAAGCACTGTTTTTTTGTCCTTCAACACTGAGTTCCTCTTCTGCTATTGCCACCTTTCCTTTGACTTTGCCTGTCCTCTTCTCAGTGTCTGTTGGTAGGATATGAGAGCCAACCTGCATTTGTATTTCTAGTTTTGCATTTCATTGAAAGGTTTGGATGTTTGTAATGAGAAACCGAAAATTAAACAGCTGTGTCTTGGCAGCCCTGGAAATGCTGCTCATTGAACTCCCTGAGCAATTCAGAAAACATCTCAGCTGAAGAATGAAACATGGTTTATGTGACTGTGTTACAACAACTGGGGGAAAGTACTAGTGCTGTGAATGGTTTATATTACTTTGCATGCTGGCATCACAACCTTTGTTTAACATTCAAGTAAGATTAGGCAGATAAAGAAGGAAGGCAAGAGAGAGCAAAACTTAAGCAAGCTATGGTTAAGGCAGTGTAAAGGTCAAAATTGTAATATTAAATAAATCTTACATGGTTTTATAAACCTTAATTTATTGTCTATGTGCAACTGACATTTTAGCTCTTGGTTTAATACCAAGCACTTCAAAGTATTCTTGTAGAAGAATAGTCGATAACCCTCTTACACAGTATAATTGGAATTCTGCATGTTAGAACATTTGGTTCCTGAAAGATTTTTGTAAATGTTAATAGCTGTCTTTTAAAATGGTGTAAGTGTGAAATGCTATGAAAAGCAAAGGTTTAAATGTCACCATGTCTATAATTTTCATATTGTAAAAACTAAATAAGTTTTTCAGAGTGAAAAACCTAAAGGCCTGCTGCAAGTTTGAAGATATACGCTAGCTCATTATTGGTTTTTTTGAAACCGATATGGCAGACACATTTTGTAAAACTGTCTGAGTTTTAGGCTAAAATGTGTAGTTGAAGATTTTATTGTCCGGCAGTGTTATTACTGCCAAGTCTTCCTATTTACTGGTACCCATGATCTCAGTATGAATAATTCATGGCAATAAACAGATTTACCTGGAAAACCTTCTAGAGTCTGATCAGAAGTATTCTCCTCTTAAAGACCCACTAGCACTCAGACTCAAAAGCTACTCACATTTGTCTTGGTTGAGGATTATGATTTTCAACTACTAGCAGGGAGCTAGTACATCAGCAGGACAACTTATGTTATTTTTGGGGAGAGAGGTTGTGCCTAACTGGATTGGAAAGCACAAGTGTTTTAAGGTAAAGCGTGTAGAGCTTTTCTATTCACTTGGGCAAAGAATGAAGCAAGGAATTTTGGATTACAGAAACCTGAAAAAAACAGGTTTTTGTAGCCTAAACCCCTACATTCTTTGTTAATAAAATCAATAGCGCAGTAATGAGCATGTCACAGAAAAGAAGGAATTATTATTTGATACTTATTTATCTCACCACATTTAAATATATTTTAAGAATAAAGAGGTGTCTCAGCACAGTCTCAGGACTCTTTTGAGAGTTGCCAAAGGTACCAGTTTACCATCCAGTCTGCCTAAATCAAAAGGACAATAGCATTTAGGAAAGAAAAAAAAATTACAAAGAGCAGGTAACATAAACAGAAATCATGCCAAGAATGTTTTATCCTCACATGTGGGCTTTAGGAAGCCAAAACAGTCTTTGCTTCATGTACTGTAATAACAAGGATTTACTTTAAGCAAAACAAGATAAGATAATCTTTGTGAGCTAAAGGAAAGTACTCTTTAAAGTCTGTGACCTAAGCTGATTTCATTAATCAGTAAACTCATTTACAAGGTTTTTAATAAAAGAGTGTATCAGAATTTTCCACAATTTTGGCACTCACACCTCTGTCCATGAAAAAGAAGAAAACAACAACCAAAAAAACCCCACCAGGGACAGAGAGCACAACCTACAGCAAGAGGCTACAGCACAGGGGCCAGGAGCCTGTCTGCCATGAGGTACACTCACCACTGGTGGTTTATACATTTTTTTTCTAGGAGGAAAACTCTGTAGCCTGAGTTGTTGGAGGTTGTTAAGTACCTCCAGATCAGGAAAGAGGATGTGACATGTTACAATGATTTTTATCATACTGTGTGGATCTCAGGTCTGAAAAGTTCAGGGAGAAGAGAGAAAGAGGGGGAAGAACGAGGGGAGGAGAAAACAGAGATTCACGTAGTGTCACCATGCAGGATGGACAAAAAATGGATGTTCTAAAGGGCAGGAGTTAGGACAGAATCATAAAACCTAGAGCTTAGATTGGAAGAACAGGTTTATTGGTAGTGTTCATAGTTTCTTATTGCTGACTGCCTTATTGCTTCTACACTACGCAAGAGTCTGCATCTATTCTTGTGTACAAGATATTCTGTTCTTCTCATTGACCTATAAATGAGCAATAAATAATACAAGGAGAAAAGAGGTTACAATTTTGCAAGGTATCTTGTGCCCTGTGTCAGTCAGTCAGTCATACAGAAACTGAATCATGGCTATATTAGTCTATATTTTATAAAGGCATTGCCTAGTCAACAAGCAAAAATCTGAGTGTTGTTTTTCCATTAGTGCTTACAGCAGCATGATTCTCAGTTATTAGTTGTTTTTTATATTATTGTTTAAACAGACTTAAGGTATGTTTTTATTTTTAATTTACAGATGTTTAGTTCCCCTATTCTGTACTCATATAATCATTCCAGGAATCTACAGCATCTGAAAATACTGTGTTACACATCTTGAAAACAAAGCCACTGACCTTGTATAATGGTTCATTTTCTCCTTTAAGAATAGATTTTCAAAAAATTACAGCAGCAACATAAAAGAGAGCTGCTAGCACCAAGTTGCTTATTTACAATAACAATGGGAACCTTCATCACCTGTAGAGTCCAGCAGGCTAACATGAACATGCAGTAAATGTTAGGTAAAGTGTACTATGTTAGAAAAGGACATTTGTTCATTTCAAATCCTGAATGATGCATGATTTTATGAAGACATTTCTCAGTCTTTGTATTTTACTCCTTTTTTTTCCAACTTCCATCTTTTCAGTCAAAGGAAATCATCAAGTGACCTTGAAATCTGCACTGGCATTTTCCTGGCAGAGAAAGAAGCTCACTTTTCTCATTTGCAAAAATGAATAACAATTTGATTGTTCTTAAAACTTCTAAAAGGTTAATTATGCTCTCTCCATGAGCACTGAATAAAAACCTGCTTTATCTCTGCCCAAATGAAACCCACAGGGCTCCCATTCCCTCTAACTCTGCCTGGAGATGAAATCCTGCAAGCTGTCAATTAACTCCTATCAGCTCATAGATCTATGTGAGCTGCAGATGATTTTCTCATCTGAAAACTATGACAGAGCTGTTGTGTGACTAAAAAATTCACAGCAGGAAAGTGTTATCTGGCTTTGGGTTTGGTGGAGAGGAAAAGAAAAGAGTGAGAAACCAAGAGGCAGAAAGGGCCTGGGTTAGAAAGGGTCCATTTCTAGCTCTAAGAATTCCATCTGGTTGCAAAACCCCACTTGAACTTGGATTGCATGTTTCAAACAATAATAGGAACTGAACATGGCCATGTACCACAGAGATGTTTCCTTGGGGGGGTGTGGGGGGGGGCTGTTGGGGGGCATGCAGGGTGTGTTTCATATTGCTGCATAACAACAGCCAGCCGCAGAAGAGATCATACTGGCAAACTATAGAATCAGTAGAACAGAAACGTCAACATGAAACATTTAGCCTGCTGGTATTTCTTCCTGGTTGAAAGATGGCTTTTTAATTTGTAAATCAGAATAGCAATCTGAAAGGGAAAGACTGAGAGCCTGTAAGAGTACTGTTTCATTTACCTTGCCAGACGAATAGTGCTGTTTCCAAATGAAACAAGAGGAAGTAAAAAATTGCACCGAGCATTTGGTGATCACTATATTTCTGCCTGCTTATTTTATTTTTATAGTTTAGGGTCAAGTCTTGAAGAGTCAGCTACAATAACTTGCAACAAAACCGCAGGAACTGGTGTGATGGCTCTGCATGTGTTCGAAGCTGGGGTTAAAGTAATTAATTTTAGGTTTACTATAAATTGATAGTGTTACACTTAGCACATGCATGGGACTTGGGAATCTGGGTTCTGCTCGTGGCCCTGCTTTGACTTTCAGAAAACTGTTCATTCTCCCTGTGTGATATTACTGGGTTAGCTGTAAATATCAATCCCTACTCTTCTAGCCAGACAAAATAACACCTCAGGTGTACATCAGCATTCACTGCTGAACAGTTACATCATTCAATTTTCAGTTGAAAGGAACAATAAAAATTACTAATCTTTGCTGAAAAGAAAAAGATAGATCAGTCTATTGCATTCTTCTGTAAATTTTAAATACAAACATTTTAGGGCAGGTGCAGTAAGACCTTATCTTAGAAGCCTTTACCAAAGAGAAGACAGTAGTAAATGCAATACTCTTTGCTTGAGAAACAGAATTTGAGAGTTAATTAAAAAAAAAAAAAAATTAGTCTTGATAGCTCCACATTTGTATGATTTGAGTTGCCATAATATTCTTCCTTTTCCCTTTCTCTCCCTTTTGCTCATGCTTCCTGAGGTACCAACACTGTCACCAGGTAATCACTCCCAACATTACAGCCAGTTGACCGAGCTCAGCATGGAGCAGGAAGGATTTTCCACAGTCTCTGATTTGTACCAAACTTTTGTTCTGAAAGTATTAGGAAAGTCCTACTGTTGTCAAATATGCCGCTATTTCACAACAGTGTTATTAACTTCAATAAATCACACATCCCTGGACAACCTACAACTCTGGAAAATCAGACTCAACTGATTAATAGAAAGGGGGAAGCAATTTTTAAATAAAGGTGAGCTGAAAGTTAATTGTATTGAGAATAACTTCTGAAAGCATGCATGCACCTACAGAAACATCCGGTAATGTGCACTTGATTCTTGGGAATTTACATGATTCCATTTTAGCTTTACAGTTCATCTTAAAAATTATAACTAGTCTGATTTTTCAGCTGTAATATAATTAGCAATGTGGAATAAAACAATGATGGGGTTTTGGTTTGTTGGGGTTTTTTTGACAAATTTCTGAAACAGGCTGAAATGTGGTATATTAAAACATCTCCATGAGGCTTGATCTCATTTTCATTAAGCAACAGAATAAAACAGCTTTCATGGAATATATGTTGTTTATATGGCAATACTCTTCCACTTCTTTAAAAAGATCTAATAAATGCTGCAAATTCACAATTATTTAATTACATTTTAAGTGCACCAAAAAGCTTTAATGAAAAGTTTTAAGCATCCTAAATATGCTATAAGTATTGCCTAACACAGAGGGAAATGGAAAACCTTCTAGGTAGTAAGTAATTTAAATGGCTGAAAAAAATGTGAAACATTCAAGTATTATCTGATTTAACTTCCAGGTTCTAACAAGTAACATTAGAAATTACCATCTTAAGATGCTCTATAACAACACATGTTTTTACACATCTTTACATTTTCAGAAGAAATCCTGGACAACGCAGCTGAGAACACAATGCCACTGAACAATGTACCAGTATCTAGAAACTAGAGTCCCAAGATGTAAAAACTCTGAGCACTTAGTAAGCTATTAGGTATTTTCATTTGTCAGCCTGTTAGTCTGTGTATGAGATAATAGCTATTTTTGCTTTTCCTCTGCTACTTTCCTGAAAGCCTTGTGTTTTCCTTCCTAGTCTATGGTCATCCCTCTTTTCTGTTCCTTTCTATCAGTTTCTCCAGCCACAATGTATTTGTTCCTGGTTACTTTCTTTGGGGCAAGAATCATTTTTTTTCCAAAATAACCAAACTTCAGAAGCATCAGTAACACAATGACTAATTTCATAATTAATGTGCTAGCAAAGTAACAGGAACAAATAGAGGAATATAGGAAAAAAATCAAATACTTCAATGACCTAACTGTTGCAAAGCTTCATCTGCCAGAAGCACAGGACTTATCACTAGGGTAGGTGCAGCTCATTCATCAATGGTGTGATTCTGGGATCCATTAAGAAAACAAAACCACAGGCAGCATGATCAGGACAGTGCAGACAACTCAAATCGATGGCTTTCGTCATTCCGGGGGCAAATGTGGAGAATGGGCTGGCTGAATGGCTTAACAGTTCATGGGAGACCCAACAGGACAGTTGATGCTACAGGTGAAGCTGAGCCTTTAAAGAGAAGGCCTAACCTCTACCAGATGTTTTAAATGTCAAAAGGAAATAACGTGTACAGAGGGAGCTATTTTGGGATAGACACTCATATTGCTTGCTAACTTACACACCTAACAACTCTCCCCATTACAGATGAATCAGTGACACTCTGAAGTTCTCAGAGTGCTGGGTGTGGGGGGAAAGACATAACAGCCCACGTCTGGGAACAACAGCTCTACTCCCATGCTTGCCTTGCCATCAGTGTACCCCCTTTCTTCCATTTAGTCGTTGGACTTGCAGGTAGGTTGGGTTGTCATTTCTAGGCACCCCTAGGGCATTTCTCCAGTATAAATGTAGCTGAAGTTTTTTTCCAAAGAGATTTTGAAAAGCCCTTGCCAACAAACAGTGATGTCAACCTACTACATTCTTAGTCCTGTGAAATCAACATTTTCATCTGCTTTTACCTCGAAAGGTGGGGGACAATTTGGAAACGAGAGCTTATATTCAAAGTTCGCTGTAATAGGAGATGCAGCACATCTGCAAAGCCCTACACTTATGCATACCCGCCAGGTGCAAACAAGGACTTGTATGAGCAAGTTTCAAATGTTTACCAATATTCACCAGTTCAGTGCTTTTAGCTATGTGCCAGTGCAAAAACGCAATTTATGCTGAGTTCAAAAATGCTGGTGTATATTTAAGGTTTTATTTTTAATTTGCATACCCTTTTTTTGAATGCAAAGTAGGAACAGATGAACCCCTAGAACATTTCTGCATGTGTTCATAAACAGAGCACTACTAAGTTCAATCAACTCTTCTGCCAGTGACAAACTGCTTTTCCTCATTTTCCATTTCTTTGTTTTGTTTCTGTTCAAAGGCACTCTGACTTCCAGATGATGATTTATGTAGTATCCATGTTTCTAATAAATAGCTACATTTGTGGAATGTATTAAGGACGTAATCAGCTTGGTATTTGGATTACATTTCTACCCAGTTCCCATTATAATCAGGATAAAGATTCCTTCTGATTTCAATGAGAGTTAGATCAGACCAGGAGCACTTTATTTTTTAAAGCAATGTTAAGTGCTGCTGTTCACTGACATTGTTTCCGTGACACCAGCAATTGTTCACTGACCCAGATGTGAACTTGTATTTTTTTCTGCCTCTGTTTATAGACACCCTTTCTCTGTTGTGCTTATCTACCCTGGCCACAGAGACCTGTTTGACTTGCTGAGAGGTTGTCACGGTCCAAATTAGAAAGCTTGCAGACAACTGTTTATAGTCAAGTATGCCAAAACCAGTATTAAAAGAAGTACAAAATTAATATTAACATAGATCAGGGACCTTTATTTTACTCTTCCTCCTGTGCCATTACTCAGCAGCAGGAAAGAAGATTAGTGCTTAGGAGGGGAAAAAAAGCAGCTCACTTGGTAATCCCTAGACAGTGGAATGGAAAGCCATTCTCTACAGCTCAGTACTTAGACCTGACAAGGCAATGCAATAACCTTCACAAAATTCAGGGTCTTTTCCAAATGCCTGCCCATACTTGTGAGCAAGGAACACTTTTTCAGGACTCAGAACCCCTTTTCCCTGCCAAAGGAATCTTTTCTTTTCCTTTCTTTTCTTTTTTTTCCCCTCAAGCTGACAAAATCTGTGAAAGCCAGAAAGGAAACAAACAAACAAAAATAGAAAGAGAGGTATTCCTACCTGCAGTTTGCTTCAGATGTAATGATCGTGACTACAATTAACAATGACTTTTCATAATACAGCATTTTTGGCCACAAGTGGGTTCTACACAATCTTACTCTTATTTATGTAAACATTATTAATGTGTCACAGCAAAGCTGCATGATGATGCAGACTTTCAGTACTAGTTGTGTTTGCAACAGGGTCCCAACACTAAAAAAGCTGGGTGTACAATGATCTTAAAGACTTGCTGACTGCAGTATAGTTACTTTGCATGCGTAAATGAATGCATAATTTTTCTTCTCTATTATTCATTGTATGTGTGTTCAAAATAATTAGGGACAAATACCCTAAAGCTCTCAGGAAATACTTCAGCTCAGAGAGCAAAGAAGTCCTCCCATTTCTTTTGTTCGCATTGCAACTATTTTCAAATGATCTATGAGCTTTCTAACTAAACGAAAATTACAGAAAACTCAGACCTCACTACCAAATAAGCAGTTTTCAGTCCAAACGTAGCACAAGATATACATTTTATCAGAAGTGAGATAACAGCCAAGCTAAAAATAAAGTACTTTCTAGTGACAGAGGAAATTATATCAGCTTTGAGATTGGGTTTGAAAGACTATAAAAGTGATTATCACTGTGGTCAAAACTAGATTGTTGTCTTGAGGTTTTGGAGTGTTTTCTTCAATTACAAATGTTTTTCCATGACGCAAGGGACCCAGAAACAGACTCAGCGGGGGGGATCTTCTACAACTCCCATCACTGCCTCTGGGATAGCAGTGTAAATCAAATCAAAGCAAAGAGTTTCATGGCAAATATATGGATGAACATTTAAGGGGTTTTTTGTTCATTAATCTTTAGAACAGATCAGTCAGTGCACACCCACCCCACTACACTCCCTGAAAGGTATTGAGGAACTATATTTGTGGCTGCGCCCTATATTGGTTCTATGAAATCACCACACTTAACCAAAATATATTTACTAGACAAATCTTAAAACATGGTTGAAAAAACAATTGAACTGACACATTTGAGTAGTAATCTTCAGTAGGAGCAAGGAGCTGAGTAGATGAGAAGACTGAGATATGACATCCTCTTATATCTGATCTGCCTTTACATCACCACTTTTAATTGCAAATATCAAATCACACCTGTACTGGTAACTGATGTATGTGACTGACTTGGAAGTATAAAAACTGGAAAATGTAGAAATTAACCTGGTCATTGTCCTGATGCTCTCACTGATACAGAAACCTGTGCATTAAGGAGCTGCAAGCTTGGAAATATTGCAACAGCTTGTGAATTTCACTTATTTGCGTCCCACATTTGTGTCACACAGCATTTCACTTTCTGTACACCAATATTTAACAATTTAAATATTAAGATAAAACAGTTCAAGAAAATATTTGAGGGGCAAATGTCTAAAACAATTGTAATAATTTTTGCTTTGAAGTACAGCAGAATGAACACTTTTCAACCAGAATGTCAGTGGATTCTTTGCTGAAGTACTCAGTGCCTGATCAGCAGTTGCCTCTGTAGCTGGCTTACTGACAACAGCAGATTAATATCTTTGCCTGCTTTGTGCTGACTTGATTATGCTTGCTGCCTGCTTCTTCCATCTCTTGGTGACGCTTGAACAGTTCTACTGCCTGGTAAATGCAGGAATATTCAGCTCACACCACTATCCAGACTGTGCGGAGAGGGACAACTTAGAAAACCACAGCACTCTATCTTTGTGCTCAGTAAAGCCAATTGCAGAGGGCACCCTCACAGTTTCACATCACAACCATTAATGCTGCAATGGATGGTCCTTCCCTTTTTTGTATAGCACAAAGCATTTGAATACACTGGAGCTGCATTTCCCTTGTCTGTCTTGCACACTAGTTTACAATTCTGTTTGCTGAAAGGTTAGTCACTGATCACAGAAAGTACCTTTCCCCTCTGCTGGAAAGCAGATAGATGGTTTTACTGCAAAACTTCCCCCTTGCCCATCAGATATGTATTAACATACTTGGCAGGTACTGCGTGAAATGCCAAGTTTGAAATGACACAGAACTATCTGGAAGGCTTTTTAGCCAGAAAAATATAATCATGGATTTCCATAGCAACTTTCTTGTACTTGCATTCATGAAAGTATTGTCTTTAAAGACTAGACAGGTTTACATTATATTCAGACTAGGACAAAGATAAATGTGCTGGAGATGCAGCATGGCCTCTTGCAAATTGTTTCTGTGTAGGCAAGAGGAGAATGTCATACAGCGTTCTGCAACTGGACATAGGCTGTGTTCTGTGCTTGTGCAGAAAATTGATAGCAGTCTTCCAAGTACATTTACAACATGTGCCAGAAAAAACATTAATCTGATTGTGCTTACTGACTATCGTGCAAACAACCTATGCAACATCTGCGAACAACAGGTATCTTATTAAATTACTGTGCTGTAAGAAATACTGTTAAAAGCAAATTTTAATGGTTCTTTCTTAGCAGCTCTGAGGGAGCACCAGCAATCATATTGCTTCTTCACAGGAGCTAGATGGTTTGAATGAAACACTCAGAGAGGCTTTGCAGCTGTGGAAGATATGTTACTGAATTTAAATGATCCAGCACAACCATTTGAAAATGTCCACAAGTCCTTTCACACAGATATTTTCAGATTACCCCTTGAATAAAGAAGGACTGGCAATGAAGAAAAGAGATGGGTATGAAAAGACAGCCAAGAAGCCTTTCTCTGTTACAATAATGGACCCAATTCTGGAGTTGCTATCTACTTTTTACTGCTATTTAGCAGTTTCAGCTTCAAGAGAAATAAACAACACATACTAAGAAAGGCAAACCAATGTTGCATTCATGACCTTCCACCAAACATCCTTCATACTCAAACTCAACTGACTGGCATGCAGATTTGTTTCATAAACAAAAAGTATTGTTTTCTCTCTAAACAAATCATTGTGAGCAATTTGTCATTGCAAACAGCTTCTGGCTGTTGACCAATTCCTTTCAGAAAATTCTTCTTTAAGTCAGCTGGCCATTAAAATCTTGCCTCCCAACAATGGTACTGATTCATTCCTAATGAATAATTTGCCTGGATTACTGTATATTTTGCATGAGATGGAAGGCAGCTTGTATGTCATAAGCAAAATTGTTAACACTAAGTTATCAATTAATTGTCTAAATAATCCTGGGTGATTTTTAATTCTCTTTTTCACAGGCAGCATCTGAACCCACAGCATTTTATAAGGCCAGAGGAATTTTTTTATTAGAGTTATTGATTAGGCCTTATGTATGCACACTTCAGATTTTAGGTCATTATTTCCCTTTTCATCATGTGAAAATAGCACAGTTCACAGTAAAAAAGTTCACAATAGCAGAGAGTAATTAAGATTTAAATTTACGACAAAAATGGAGAAAGGACATGTAAGCAACATGATACATGTTACAAATGGATGTTTGAAAACAGGTAAACAGAGATTAAGAGTCTACTCAATTCATATTTGAGCAATGTGGAACTACTGAATTCTAGCTTAGAACGTTAAACAGAAGAATGTAAATATTCATATTTACACTACATTCATAAAAATGTTAAAATACACCTTAGATTCTTTCTTCAACTTTTTTTCCCTCCCTTTCAATCAGCAGATTCTTTTTTCTTCATTGATCTCAAATGCTGTTAATAGCTGTTAAGTATGTTGAGTCAAGTCAATTTATGTTGCCTGTATGTGTCAACCACCTCTAAAAAACCGAATGTTAAAATGAAGTTGTTGAATTAAGGAGTAGGACACCTGAAATACAATTCACATTGTCAGGGTGATCAGTTTCTGTTCAGCTTCTTATGTCCTCTGTGATCTGGAAGAAGCCACTTCTGCGAGGTGTGACTCCACTTGCTCATCTGAAAAATGAAGACAGCAATCTTTCTGGTCTCCCAGGTGCTGTCTGACGCTAACTTCATTGATGCCTATGAAGGCCATAGGTAATTTGGAGATGAGAGCAACAGAAAGGCCTGTAAATAAGATGAAATAAAATATGTGAAGGAGGAATTTATTTAAGCCAAGGCTGAAAATGCTTCTTGTCAATACTGATATTAGTTTCATTTCCCATTATTTCTAGATGTTTTAGTTAAACTAAAGGAGTATGACCTCTCAAACAGTATTTAAGAGGTCATATTTATTGGACTATAACCACGTTCCTGTGGCTGCGTAGAGGGTGAGTTACAAAGTGCTATTCCTTGAACCAGCTATGGCCTATTTTTATAAGGCACTTGCATGGCTTTAGTTTGGGGTAGTGGTGACCGGATTTCTCCAACCTTTCGTGTTTAATGGGAACTAGATGGATAAGGGATGCTGTATGCTTCCCTAAATATACACAAAATAGATGTCTTTGTTTCAGCCTTCTAGACTATAGAATCAAAAACATAAACACCAGAACAAGTAGATGATGGTAGAAAGAATGGTTTTATTGGGTACAGAAGAAAAAAGAATGCCAAACAGAATATTATTTTACTAATGGGGAACCATTGTTTCCAGATGACCTCTTCTGGGTTTTGATGCCTTGAAATGCTACTTCTGTGAGTGAGTATGAACAAGAAACGCTTCAGAAAATCTACTTTCCTTCAGCATTCAGTGTGGACAGTTCATGCTGTTGGAAAATCCATTTTATTAATGAGGAGGTGTCTTACATGTCGTAAGTTCAAACAAAAGATAAAGCCCATATGAGTACCCCCATAAGCGAATAATTCAGAGATTGCATGAAATTTGGTTCAGTTCACTTTAACATGGTCTAGTAGCTAGGCTGCTCTTTCCTAATATTTCTGTAGACTTTATACAATACTGCATAACATATCCCCAAGAATGCCCTGAAGTACCCAGAAAGAAAAGCTGCAGCAGAAATACATGCAACCCACTGAATCTGTAGACTTGTGAATACCGTCCTGCCACAAAATACACGCTATCTATACTCTGTAGGACTTTAAATGGTACAAATTGTGTGGGCTAATAACTTCTCTCACCAATGCAAGCAAAACTCTAATGTCCTGGAACAACCTGGTATTCAAGATGTAGCTGGAAACAACCTGGAGGCATCATCTTGTTTTCCCTCACCCACTTGCCAGTGCTGTTCAGAAGAACAAGTTATTGAGTGAGCTGTTTTCCCAATACTAGTATGTAAACTGATGTGTGTACTGGGTCTGGCTCAGATGGAGTTATCTTTCCTCATCACAGCCCATGTGATGCTGTCTTTTAGATTTGTGACCAAAAAAGTGTGGATAACCCCAATGTTTTGGTTATTGCTGAGCAGTGCTGGCGTAGTGTTATGGTCTTCCCTGCTCCCATAGGTTGAGAGCAAGCAGGAAGCTGGGAGGGGAAGTAGCTGTGACAGCTGACTCCAGCTGACCAAAGGGATATTCTATAACCTACAATTCTATGCTCAGCAATGAAAATGGGTCAGGGGGTGAGGGTGTCCGTGTCCACATGTGTCCGAAAGTAGCCATTGCTCAAAGATCTGCTGGGCATTGTTCTCCTGGTGGGAGGTGATTGCCTTTGCATCACTTGGGTTTTTTTCATTTTTTTTTTCTTTTCTTGCCTTTCTTTCTTAAACTGTCTTTATCTTGGCCTATTAGTTCTTCTTACTTTTGCCCTTCTGATTCTCTCCCCCATCCAGCTGAGGGGAGAAGTGAGTGAGAAACTGGGTGGGGACTTACTTGTCAACCACAGCCAACCTACCACAATGTAGAAGCCAAGTGTACAAATACAGTGACATGAGAGGACAACTTATGTCCAAGCCATAGTTGTGCAAAGAAACAGGAATTTACAAGTGTGCAAAAACGTGCTAGTTTCAGATGACATGAAGAGTCTTATTTACACATCTGTTTACATTTTCCAGATGTTATTTGTTGTATGTCTTTATCTCCTGAAATAGACTGTGAATTATTCATTTGCTTGGGAAGGTGTCTAGGTTGCCATTCACTGAATTTTAATATTCTGGAAGCATTAAATATTCTGGACCAAGACCAGAGTGTATGTGATGATTTCTGTGTCATCAATTCTACGTTGCTGCTATCATTTTCATAAAGTAATGGAGTACTTGATTGAAAAAAGTGATCTTTTTTCCTTTTGCTTTTCCACAGACTTTCCAGAATTTCACTGTCCTGACAAATATCAATCTCTTTAATTCCAACATAAGTGTATTTGTCAATTGTATATACCCCACTGGTCACACACCTACACGTCCTTCAGTTTATATTTCTTATCTGCAATCAGTAACCTGGAATACATATCATTCCCACCGTGGGTCCAAATCCAACTTAGATCTAATAGTATTATCTATTCCTAGAACCGAAATCACTGGGCAAAGGAGGGGGGCACCAGAAGCAGGCACATCATTAAATGTGTCCTCAATGAGTGAGCTCAGACCACCAGCTTGATAACATTATCACGCTGGGTCTAAGCCACCCTGAAACTCCTGCTTTTGCATGACTGCCACAGGACAGTTTAAGGTTTATGAAGGGTCCTTAGAGTTTGTTCAAGTCTTCTGATGTTCCTTCATCAGAAAGACTGCAATAATCTGGTTCAGAACAGGATGGTAGAGACAGTAAGGGCACAGCCGTATGGGACCATAAAGTATGCAGTTTGTGCTGCTGAAGATCTTCTTCTGCATGGGTCTCCTGAGGTACCCTGGTGCTCTACTCTATCATAGCTCATGGTAGCAACTCTTGGTCATTATCAGCCTTACATAGCTTTGAACCACAGATCTCCCCTTGTGGAGAAACACCCATGTCTCATTGGTTTTCCACTCCTTTGTCGCATTTTATGACACTAGAAGTCAGCTTTACAGCTTTTTATATGCACTTTTAAAGAAAAAAGTGCTACTGTGCATGAGGGCTAGAGTGCCTGAGATAATTAAGTCTGCTGTAATTCTCAGGCTTTTCTTGTATTGAAAGTTAACAAGTTAACAAAATTTTGGAGGGCTAATGGGGTGGAGATAAGGTCAAGCCTAATGTTAATATAGCATTTCTTTGTTCTTGTCTCATTTGTTAACCATTACTCTGGCATGGACCAAAGTACCTGAAAAGAATTGCATTCTCAATGCCAAATACTACAACAGCAACAGACACAACAAAATTAGACAATACAAAAATGGCAAATGATGGTCTAACAATTTCTCTTTCCCTTTCTAGACACTCAGTAGTATATTACTCCATGTCCAAGGTGCATGGTGGTCTAAGCAGTTAGCACAATGAACTGTGTACCCATTTAATGTCCTGAGATTTAGATTATATGCTTTTTAGCTTGCGTTGCCAAGAGATTCAGATTTGCAAAGCTGTTGCAGTGTTTCACTTGACCAAAACTCTCCTTTGTTGTCCTTTATGTGTCTGTTTAGGACACTTGTCTAATAGGTTAGAACTACTCTGCATGCAAGATAAGTGACTCACTATGCCTCCCTTAGCAAGATTTCTTTTTCTTAGTCACTGGCCATCTATCTCTTATGTCTGGTGCATCCTGTTACAGTAGGCTGGCTATGAATATCCTCCAAACCACATGTATATGCATTCCTGCAATTCACAAGTTCTGGGCAGTGTCCCACATCACCTTCTACAGTCCTGGCTGGCTCCATCCCATTTTCGTCTCTTGACTTGGTCTGTAGCTTCATTTGCCTAGGAACCATACTTCACTGGTTTGTCATACCCTATAGTTTGTAAACTACAGGTTGGACAATTCTGGCATCATTGTGTACATGACACACTCATTATTATTCTCATACCCTCTGTGGCATATGGATCCTTGACTTCTCTGTGAATGTAAATTAAATACAACCAGTATTATTGCATGCACCTTTCATTTTACAGTCTTGACCCTTGACACATGGGTGTGCCTGTATCACAGTTGCCATATTTTCCCTTGTGCCCATAGTCCTTTCTAGCAATTCCACAAGATATTTACAATAGAACTGTCAACCAAGAAGGAGCCAGAGGAAAACACTATCTCAAAGTACAAGGTGGCCTGGGCACGCTTTCAACAGTGCTAATTTTCAGATGAAATGGCAACTGCAAAACTTTGAAACAGCTGGCAACAGGGCTCACCAGGAAGTCAATTGCCATCACTGCAAATGTTATCTACAGTCTCATAGCTAGGTCCTGAGAAAAACAGAAGACATCTCGGATCAAGTGTCATTAGCATATCAATTACCTTGTTTCAGTTTCAGGTGGAAACTCTCAGTTCAGAATGCACGTTTAAAATTGTATCTTTATGCCTAGGTGGTCTCAAAATCTTATTCACTGAAGTCAACAAAATCTACTGCATGACATAATCAGTTGAGAGCATTTGATCACAGAAAAATTACACAGGAAAGAAAAATATGGCCTTGATGTATTTGTTCTACTTTTCTATTCTGATATATTCCCAAAATTAAAGGCATTATGATTAAATAAACATCATGTCTGCAGATATGGATATGAATGCATAAATACATATATTATGAGTATGTATATATACATATACATATGCATACCCATGCTCGTATATATAATTTATATGCATAAATAGATATGTAGCGTCTTTCTGTTATCTAGATAGCTATCTTGTATGTAACAAAAGACCTCCAGAAACAGCCTATGAGAATCAGTTCTTTAAAAAAATATACATAGTATGTATATCTGGAAATGATTTCTTCCCTTTTTCCTTGAAAGTAGGAGCTCTGTCAATTTGTATACGATGCGGAGCTCTTACTCTTATCTTCCTATGCTTCTAATGTTATTTCAAGGATAGAAAATATGTGCTTTTACGCACATTTATTCAGTGTCATTGAAGGTGACATTTTACTTGAAAGTCAAGAAAACATTTTATAAGCACAGTCCCTTTCAATATAGAATGCATTTATAATTATAACTTTTATATCTAAACACAGTCAACTGACAATTCACCAGAAATCAGTAATAAAAGCTGATTACAGCACAGTTTGTGTCATGTCTCTGTATGTTTTGAATCTCCTAACTTCTTTCAGCAAGATCAGTCTATGGGACTAATCTCTCCCACGTGAGTAATGATTGACTTCACTATAGAACAAAAGAGAAATTGTTTAAGTAAAGGTAGGGACAGTATAAATCATAAACCACTTTTTCAGATAAAGACCATTAGGTAAGTCTGTGTACAAATTTGACACTTTGTTTCCTTGCCTTTGACAGCCGTTTAGAAAGACTTAAATGTACAGGATCTGACTAAAGCTTTCGAAAATTCATCATGGAATATTTGTTAACCTTGTTCTCTCTGATAGCTGCAGAACAAAGATAATACTCCTCAAATGGAGATAAATTACTATCTTTCAAAAGATTATCACCAGTCTTAATCGAGTTTGCTCCTACAGCTGAACAGTCAGTGACCTTGTTACTTGCACAACAAACATATCTGCTACTTCACATTACGGGGAGTAGGTTTAGCCAAACCAGCCTGCTGAGAACAGCTCCATGGGTCTGTTATGGTTCTAACTGCTACAGATGTTAGGGAATTCAGCTGGCTGAATGGCAATTTTTGAATTATTTAAATACCATAATTTGTGAGACTTAGGTAAATTTCAAACAGAGCTTGTGTATACTGATGGGCTGTTCGAAAGACACATTTAATCCTCAGCAGATGTAAATCAGCATAGCACCGGTGATTTGCAGGGTACTGTACCCCACCAGCTCCTACTCCAGCTGCAAGGCTGCCCGGGCACCCGGCTGCCCTCCAGCAAGGAGGAGACCTGGGCAGGCAGAGAGGGATCTTCCCATGTGGCTACGTGCCTTTTCAAAGACCTTTTTTGGCTTTGCTTTATTTCAGCTGGGAGTACTCCTACATCTCCTTATTTGTCATAAACATTTCAGCACCCATTTTTCATATTATAGCATGTTGGCTTGGCAGGAGGGGCGCTGCAGGGAGCTGGCACTCCAGCCAGTTATGCCCTGGCTCTCGTTCTTTGCAGAGGTGTTGGGTGGAGATTAGATTGTTATTAATTATCTCCTAATGGCGTTAAATCCCACACAGTATGGAGTTTGGGACTGCCTGTGCCAGCCCAAGTTCAGCGGAATCAGATTAAACATCACAGGTTTAATATGCAGGTTTTGCACTTTTCCTCCCTGCGTCCCTCCCCCATCCCCCCCCCCCCCCATTCCCCCCCACACCCCCTTAACGATGTGACCTTTATTGGAATCATCACCTCTTGATGCTGCAGGACGAAGCCAGGGTGAAGGAGCAGCTCCTTCCTCTCTGAAACAGCCTGTGCATGGGTAGGCAGAGCTGCCTGAGCGCAGTTCAGTCAGTCCTGACATGAAAGTGAAGCCAAGGCCACTCTACATTTGCCATTGCAGCAGGTCTGTATGTTGTAGCTGTGAGATTTCCCCTGCTTTCTTCTCCCGCCTTTCTGGTTTAATAGCTATTGGGTTTACTAATTTTCTCATACCTTTTGGGAAAAAGAGGGACATTGTGAATGTTGCTGTGTGCTCCACTGCGTCAGCCGGAGTTCAGGTCCCATAGCACCACACAGAATCAGGCCACTAGCAATGACATCCTCACAAGCAGAGGGTGGTGGGGGAAGCGCTTTGTTGCACGTTTCTCAAAATTTCAGCCAGGGAAATAGTAACATTGTGCCTTCACCATGGAATATGGAAAAAAAGTTTTGTGGCCGAAAACAATAATAAAAGATAACTACAGTCATACAGCATGAGGACAAACCTTCACAGAAAACTGGCAAATAATGTTTCATGTGTTTGATGTTTGTCTGCCCTCTTTCATGTCTGTTCCGTCTCCCCCTTCTCCTGATTTCTTCTGGTTTTGTGATCACTAAATTGTCCTGCAACTGTTCCTTATATACTTTTACACTAGGCTTTGGATAAAAGAAGTGAAAAATCCTTGGAGGCCTTTCTCTCATTTACTCACCCTGCTGCTTCATGAGTTGATTATCCCAGGAAACAGTTAATGGTGCTAAGTGTTTTATATGCTACAGCCAAGGCCAGGATTTGACTGTTGCTTTTGTAAGTGAGCTCATGTGATTTTATTTTTTCAGGGGAGAGGAAAGAGGCTGTTTTAATCATATGGCTATGAACTGAGCTTCATTTTCTAACAAAACAACACATGACACTTCCTTCATAAAAGCAACAGTAAAACCTTAGATCCAGAAGGGGTTTTTTTTGTGGGTTTGACACAATTATTTTGCATAACCTCAAAATAATGCTTACAAGGCACAAATATGACAACGCTAAGCAGATTCTAGTATTTATCTTTTTTAGCTATGGCTTTGGGTCAGCTGAGCTCTGCTTTATGGAGACACAGTAGTGAATTATCTCTGCATCCTCCTTCCTTTACTTGATCTGTAAAACAGCTCAGGGCCCTCGGCAGGACTGCTGTGCTTATGGAGGTCACTGTTGCTTGACTTCTGGTTTTAACTACAAGCAAACCCCACTAAGTTCTCTGGGTCCAAGGATTAGAGTGTATTGCATGGCACACATGCAGGCATAACAGCTACATGCCACCAAGGTAGACACCAAGGTATCAGTCATAGGGCCTGATATTCAGCTGCCTTCCAGAGCTCACAGACCTGTTCCCCAGGGCAGAAATCACTCACCTGCAAAACTCTGCTTCATGAACCTCAGTGGAGTTGCATGCTCAAGCAGTCCACAGCTAGCCTCCCTTTAACTTACCCTTTCAGGCCAGTGTCAGATCTCTGATGTATTACTTGAGGACTACAAAGCCGTCTTAACACATCTTTCTTAACTCATCTTTGCTGTAGATTTCAGCTGGCAGACTTGGTTTGGTCAGGCATGTTGACACTCACATATGCCTGTGCAAGCAGGAACTTGCAGACCAGCTAGATAAGCTTACAGACTCAGATTTTGCATGTACTTGCAGGTGTGTACATACATTTGGTATGCATCCAAATCAGCTCCTCTGCCTGTTCTTTTAAATTCACACACAAAGGATTTGAGGAATTGGTACAATCCTTTTACAAATTAAAACAGCTGAGTAGTTTCAATTTTCAACAGAAACCCTCAGTAGGAGCCATGGAGAAAGACCCCACATTAACAAGGAGTTGTTAGAGAAGAAAGCTTTCTTTTCTTTGCAGAGACGACTGAGAACTTCATCCAAATACCTCCAGGCATCATGATCGCACCCTATTGAATACTAGTGGATAAACTAGCAGAGGGAGCCAAAAGAATCTGTGAAATCTTGTGTAGCACTGGTGCTTTTATGTTGCACATCGATTGTTTGTAACACCTGAGCTTCTGCAGATTTCCAACCAATTCATTCTTTCTCTTAATTAGTAACAATAACTGTCCTGTTGCTCTGCATTCCCATACAAGAAATTCCTTGATATGGTAAAGACTAGAGATGTCTTTGATCTACTTCACTTTTTTTCTGGTAACTCATTCTCCCTTTGTTGTTCTATATGAAAGACTTGCTAAAGCAAAGTGTTTTGGGGCTGGTCATATGAATGGTGGGTAGGACTCAGTGCTCTGCTCTTGCCTGTAATCACAAAGAAGCAGGTGATGGCCCAGGTTTCATGTTTCTGCCACTTTCTAGACAAGAAATCAGTCACCAGACACAGGCTGAGCACCTTCATTATTTTAAAGGGTCAGAAATACATTGCATATGTAAGCACATATGTTCAGCAAAAAAGACTGGGCTTGTGAATTTGATATTTGCAGGTGGGGAGTTATGCAATTGTCAGGACACAACTGCATGCACCAAGGCTGATCCACTCTCAGCTATGGTAACTCTGGAACAGGTAAGGCAAGCTACCACATGTGAGGTTTTTCTGCATGATTGCATATTTGATCTTTCAAATTCAAGCCTGAAATGTCAGTGATCACCATTTTTGTTTGCTGTACAACTCTAGCTGTGTAACTGTTTCTACTACTACTTTTTGTTTTTATTATTTCTCTATGGTTAACCTCAGAACTCTAGAGGAACTGTTGCTTGCTGTGTCACACATGTTGATTTTGCTTATCATGCACATTTTTCCTTTTGCATGACTCAAAAACAAGGCACAGTGAATCTGTTGCAAGTAGCCACAGTTAAGAAAGAGCCTGTGACTCCACGGAGTTCTTTGTTCACAGGACAGCCAAAACAGAAATGGTTTACAGAGCTTTTTCTTTTACATGTTTTCAGAAGCATTCTTGAAGCCTGGGCTGTACTTTGCCTCATTGGGGGTACTGTTCGCTTGTTTGTCTGTTGTTTTCGCTTTCTTCTGTGTTGCTCCCTCCATCTGTTCATCTTTTCCTTTCTTCTTTTCTTCAGCTATCTGTGCAGGAAACATTGTCTCTTTTTGTGTTCTTCATTGCCCTTTCACACCAGGACATCTGGACAATGCTAGTTTGTTGTCTAGCATTCAAATGGTTAAATTAATAATGAGCTGGAACTTCAGGGAAGTTGTGTAGTATTCTTACAGATAGTCTCCTGACGTTGGATATTTATTACACGTCTGCTGTCACAAGCTATTTTAGACCTTCCATGGTGCTTCCAAAAGTCTGCAAAGCAAAATATAATTCCCTCACCAAATTTGTGGCAAAATTTGAATCTTTTTTCTCAGTTTTCTTCTTGAAGCTTTCACCCAAAGAGTACCAAAACCAGAAAATGACTGTATCGTGATCCTCAAGGACAGGTCCTCGTCTGATATAAACATATCTATCTAGATACAACTTTATGTGAAAACACATCTTCAACATTCCCTAAATCTTTGCTGATGCAAATGGTAAATCATTCACCTAACTAGCCAATAACATGACTGAAACCTCAATTTACATATATAACGCAAGAATTCCTGTTTGGTTTTCAGCATGAACATAAATTGCATTTGGGATAGCCTGGTTGGTTACTGGTATTATATAAAGCCTCCATATACTCAATATAATGATTTATGCAGTAACAGTTGTTCTTGGGAAATGATTAATGTTAGGGCTTCCTTTTTTCTACCATTATCAGCAGTGCTCAACTCTATCTGCGTGTGCTTATATGAAGAAAAAGAACACTTTGGAAAGTCCTAGAAGAGAACATAGGTCTTCCAATACCCAAGAGAACTTGTCTCCTACTTCTGTGCTACTGCAGTGCTGTACTACAATTGTTTTATGAAATGAACATATTTCCTAAATGAAATAATGCTTTCTCAGATCTATAACTACTACACTAAAATCAGCAGGTCAAACATTTTATCACTGGAAAATCAGCAGAATGTAAATCACCAATCTGGTGGAGTCTAAAGGCAGTATTCCCTATATGTCATGTTATATTTCTACCAAAAGTGCCTAAACCAGGATGTTACACTGCTGTGGGAGAGTCAGCCTATTTAAACACCTGCTTCCTTAGGCAAAACTTGGTTTTCTTTGCTAATTTGATAAAGAATGTAGAGAAAATAGCCTTGTAAAGTCACATGCTTTAATTCAGGTGGTTTTCCAACTTTTATCACAACACCTCTGTTCCCACATTACTTAGGACCAGATTTTCCAAACCACTCCAGCCACAGCAAACAACTTTAAGTTACCTGGGGTCCATGAGAGAGGTCCCTGAGAGGGCTGCACGGTGTGCCTGTGGATGGATTGGTGGGAGTTATGTGTGTCCAAACGGTGCAGCACAGCCAGCACATGGAGCACTGAAGGTGCCACCCTAACAGGCCAATGGACACCGCAGCCTTGTTCTGAATCTTCATACTGAACCCTCCTCCTGCAGAAGGCTATCTGAAATTTTTCCTTTGAGGATCATTTCTCTCTCTATTTCAAATACATCTAGAAAGTATAAAACCTGCATAGAAAGTCATCTCATCAGGTGCCTCTGCAACTAGAGGGAAATAAAACCATCACCTCCCTCTTCCCTTTCCCCACCAAAACGACTAAATTATATGGATTCAGAATGTGAGGCACTCTTGAGTCTTTTTGTTGGGGCTATTTTATTTCAAAGAAAATAATACAGGATTAGCAGGATGACAGAGACGGAGCAAATTGTCTAAACTTTGTGCTGACTCCTGCTTCAGGTGCTGTCCATATGGGTATGGAAAGGGCCAAGACCGACATGATGCATCTTACTAATCTAACAATTCTTGTTGTATTAGTCTGCAAAAGTGGAGTTCAAAGACCATGGGACTAGGTTAGTACATTAAATACTAACTTTAAAAAGGAGAAACATAACAGGCCCACTCAATTGCAAACTGATGAGAATACCAGGGAGCATCAGAAGACATTTACTCAGAAAGAAAGGATGACAAGAGAAAAGTAGAAAAGTGAAAAGGATACAGAAAAGCAAAGATGTAAAAGGCCAAAAAGCTGAAAACAGTAAGAAAGGTGCTAAAGGGAACAGAAAAGCAGTAAAAAGATTTATGAAAAATGATGACGCCATTAGTGATTCCACGGTTAAAGCAGGACTGACTTTGATAAAATGAGGCTTACATCCATTTATTAAGCAAAAGAGTAAATGTGGATCATAACCAAAATGACACCACCTACTCTAGATAATGATTCAATTTTTTCAGAAGTTACAAGAAAATTGTTTAAGGAAATTGAAAAAATATGTTTGCACTCAACGATTGTTAAAACTCACCTGGAGTAATTATTCTGAAGTTTCTTCACATGTCTTTGTATCCCTTATGTGTCGAAAGGGGAGGAAAATTACAACTGCAGGTCCTTAGATTCAATAGTATCCATCATAGACTTTGCATACAAGGCTGTCATTGAAGCCAGTAGGAGAGGAAATCATGCCACGATCTTGAATTTCTAGATGAGCAGGCCAAGCTTCATTGCACATTGCTGGATGTATTTTCAATTCCATTTTTCCTCATGAGCAAAGCATAGGAAATTCAAAGATGGCAGATAAACTCAGTCATTAACTGCTGTTTCAGTTGCTTGTTATTCAAGCCATTTCAATAACAGACTTGTAAACAGAAACATGGAAAAAAAAACTCAGTTCTGAACATTTTATTGAAAAAAACTAATCAGCACGAAAAATTAAACTGCATTATTTTTCATCTTGAGAAACTCTTCAGAGGGTTGAGTTTTCACTGAGACTTTCGCTAGGGGATGTCTCCAGCAGCAAAAAAACCCAAATATTTTATTCACTAATTTAATTATTTATGCTGAATTTTTTTATATGTATATTAAAGTAAGTAAAATAATAATGAAAACAATTAACTAATAAAACTTAAATATAATATCATCAAAATATGAACTATAAATAAAAAATATATATTAGTATTTATATAAATTTGATCTTTGTGTTATTTATTCATTGTCTTGGGGATAAGATGAATGTCCATTTTGCGTGAGAAAATCTCCCCTTTAGGTTCTGGGAAGCTCAAGATCCAATGGCCAGCAGAAGTCTCTTGCCTAACATCCAAGTCACACTTTGAAGAAGCCACACTGAGAGGCAGCCCTGGCCCTTGCACATAAAAAATGAGTTTAAGATATTATTCCTGGATTTTATAAAGTCTTGAGAGGGACTACATTTGGGAGTAAAAAATACTGACCAAGAGAAACCAGAACAAAGAGGAAGGTGCAGAAGTTTCAGCAACTGTATAAGGAGTCACGGGGAAGAATTTAGCATCCTCACTCACCTCCTCTGAAACATTTTCATACCTAGGTTTATAAAAACCAAGAATAATGCCTATTTTCATGCATTTGTGGCATTCATACTCTTTCACATGTTTTTTGTTTTTCCTCAAGACTTCGCTTAATCATTGGTCCTATTTCTAATAAGTTAATATCCTCTGTCCTGAAGTATATGAGTTAACTGCACTCCATGGTGTAAGAATTGGGCAGCCATTTATTCCTGTGGGCTTCCTAATACCTGTAATAGCTCCTGCAGAAACAGTGTTTCATGCTATTCTTTGGTGAAAACAACAGTACATGGAAATCCATTTTTCAACAATCATGGCTGTCTATTAAGTTGGACAACACCAGAGAAAATTAATCACAACTTTCCTTGATACACCACATGTGTGTTGTTTTATTTAGATTGTACATTATTATTTTTCATGAAACACCCTTTAATTAATGTAATTCTTACAATATATGCTGGGACATAATGTGCAGTTTTTCCCTATACACAGTTTCTTCTAAGTTTACATGGCACATTTCCTCAGCAGTTCTTCTCCAGGTTCTCCATCCCAGAGGTAAGTGGTGCTTCTTTTATAACAAAGAAGCTGAAGAAAAACTTCTCATGTAAGTATTGGCGATGTCCTCTAAACAGTAAAGCCCAGGTTTTGGTTGTTGGGATTTTTTCCTTTGTGGTTTTTCTTTTTTTCCTTAATGTGTCATCTCATGCTCCAGGGAACACCATGGCTCCCACACACTGCTGAACCACCCTTGCTGGAGGACAATAACCTAACCTCTAGTGTGCAGGTAGAAACAAGCAGCCAAGGACAGGTGGAGTGAAGAACTTCTTAAGCTTGTTTCACCGTCAAAGAAAACACATAATGTAATTACAAACTGTAGTACAGACAGGTTACTCTGTCTTTTCATTTCAGTGAGGAAAGCATGAGATGACGTGAAGCCATGACTTGAACCACTGAAAGAAACGTTGTGACAGCATAATCTGGACTATTTTCTATTTTAGTCTCTACGATGTTGATGGCAGTTTGGCCAACAACAATACACAGGAGAGATGGCAGACATATACTAGTATGATCATATGTTGTTTACTATAGTGCTTGCAGAGGTGTGCTCTTAGAAGCTGCAGCTTTTTCTCTGTGACCAGAGGTAGGGAATCACTTTGAATTACAACAGTGAGAAGCAGCATTAGTGACCAGCTGTGTTAAAGCAGATCGTGTTGGCAATTTATGGAGATTGAGAGGTTGTTGGAAAGACATCACTGGAGATTTGGGGATTGCTAATATGGAGATTTTAGTCATGTGTGTGGAGTCATTCTCAAAGGGGATTTCACATCATAGTTGTTCTACAGGTTGTCATAGTCAGATAATAATCAACCTCAAAGGAATTTAGTATGGTTTCAAAAGCAGTTTCTGATGATAAAAGACTTGACTTTGGAGTAGTTTAGTCAACTTCTTTCTACTTTGTCCCATGCTGTACATTCACTGCTCTTCAGGACATGCTGCAAAAGTCCTTCCTGCCTTTGCAAGTATTTAGGGAGCCTGCAAGTTTGTAAGAGAAAGAGCTGAAGGCTAGGGGTGACTTAGCTGATTTTTTATGATGTGCTATTGTCAGGCCTCCTTTAGGGCCCGATGAGAATATATTAACAAGAAAATGCTTAATAGGCAATTTAATGAATAAAGATTTTTTTTACTGGGAAATGCTACATTTTCTGATTGGGTATTCAATTTTAGAGGATTCCAAGAAGTCTAGGTAGGTACCAGAAAATGAAGTAAAATGAAATAAATAATTCCCATCAGTAAGACCTGAAGTTACAAAATGAGGGCAAGTCTGGACTGAAATGTTTAACATTGTTTAAAGAGCTCCATCACTAACTCTTCCCTTGACAGGCTTATTCTTTTAGCAAATATTTTTTTGAAATATTTCTTTCCATGTGGCAATACCATATGTTTCATATTGCATAGATTTCCATAAACAGAGCACATACACACGTTTTATAGACTTTTGGTCTTTTTCCTGTTCTGAACAATGTTGATGAGAGTTTTTTCCCTGACTTTTATAGGAAATATTTTATTATCTTTTAACAGATTGAGCTATATCATGGGCTGTTGGGGAAATTTTATACTTTTCTAAGCTATTCCTCAGAGTGACTACAGAGAGACTAGGCAGTAAACTAATACAGTTTCTTGTCTGCAGAAGTGCATTCGTCAGTCAGCCCCCCAAAACACCCACCCCAGTAAATGAGCTCCACCCTGAGCTCTGCTACAGAGGCTGTGTGGTATCAGCCTGGACATCTCACCTCTCTGCGGGTCGTCCACATCCAGGCCTTGCTTGTCTTCTCTTCACACACTGAGGCCACCATTTTGAATGCTTCCATTTTTATCCTGAGACATATTAAGCAGCATGCAATTTTCTGAAAATTACAGCTTTTAAGGTATGCAGTTAAGCAACCAGAATCAGAGTCCCTGCTTAAGAAAAAAAAAACCAACAACAAACAAACCACAACCAAAAAAAAAACCCCAGGCTTAAGTACATCTCTGAGCAGTTATAATGCTATTGTCCGACATACTTAGCTAATTAGTAGTTGCATTTTGTTTGCAATAATGTTAATTTCCATTGCACAGAAAGAAGTCGAGGAAAGAGATCACATAAGCATGCCAGAATATTAAAGCCATACTTTGAGGTGCACCTATGCCACCCCTGCTGCTCTGCCCTCTGAGCTGCTGGCTGTTCCTCTCCAGGCTGGTGTCACCTTGCAGCCAGAACCAGCAGAAGTGCTCGTGTTCTTGTGTGGTGAGCCGGGATCAGGAAACTGATACAGCTGTAAGACAGCCCAGCATGAACGGCCTCTGTGCATTCCAGATGGATCAGTTCCCTCAGCCGCTTTTAGTCTCTGCTTTAAAAATGCTGCTTCTGGCATATTGCAGGTTGGCACAACGGAGGGAATGGGCAACATTAGCTGTGCATGGGGATGGCTGTGATTTTGGCAGTACTGTCAGCTTACAGGTGCCTAAACCTGCAGCCTAAGATTTTCAATAAATGATGAGGCTTCATGACACAAGAGCTCCGTGAATTCTTTCTGCTTATAAATTAGACATGACTGAAAAATTCTGTATGCTACTGGTACAGAACTTATAAATAAACTAGGAATGGAAACATACAGGTAATACAGACTTAGCAATAATTTACCAATGTTGTATTTTTCTCCTTTCTATATAATATCTGTCTCTGCGCATAACACTAGGTCATTCAGTAAAGTCCCTCTTTAATAAAGTAATCTCTTCTTAGTTCTACAGGATGGCCTTGTCTTATCAGTCATTTTAATGAGGGCAACAGTACAGAATCAAGATCACTTATTGATGCAGCATTTTCTTTGTTAAGGTTATCCCAGGTAATGCAGAGGTGAGCAATCAATATACCTGTTTGAAAGAGCAAATTTTCAAGGTGTATCATGTATATTTCTAATTATTTGCAAATGTCATCATGGTACGGAAGCATCTTCAAAAAGGGAAAACTGACTCATCTTGTCATATTCTGGAAGGATTGTGTGTGGGTTTTAGAATAGTAAGAAGAAAGTTAACATTTGTATTCCTTTAAGTCCTCTTTCTCCACACTGACCTTCTAGCTGATTATTATTGCAGGATTATTCCCTGGGGAACATTTTTACAAATGCTTTCTTTCCTGTGACCTGTCCATAGATCAGGAAAGTTCAATTGTACTTAAGGAAAAGGGAAATAAGCAGAATTTTCCATCACAACACAATCCCAAACCACCCTTTTAAGGCTGTATCTTTCCTGGTGATGCACACCACAGAACCCCCAAGCCAGATTCATTCCTCTAGCAAGTGGTAGCCACTGGGAAAAAGAAAAAAGCAGTTAGGAAAGCTTATGTCAACCATTTGAACAGCATTTGCCTCCAGCAGATATCACTAAAACAGAAGGCAAAATAGTGCCAGCTCTCACAACTGAATGTTAACCACCGTTCCCAAGGGGTCAAGTGTTGAAATGGCCAGAGAGATGTCAAAGCTAGTAGAGCTAAAGCAATACAGTCCACTGGGCTGTGAACAGCCTCCACCATCTAATCAAATCCCTATTTGGTGTTGATTCAGCTGCCTCTGAATCCTCGATTTGTTTTCCCTTGGTGAGGTCTCAGTTTTAGGACATGGCCAAGAGCAGTGCTTTGCTTACGTGTGATTTTTAAGTGTCGGCTACTGATTGTATTGTACTTGCAGAGATCTGAACTCTCTGAAAAGATCTTGAGTGAAATTTTGCATCTTTTCTCCTCTTGCCATGCACCCATAATGTTACAGAGAAAAAAAAATAATCCTGTTGCTTGTCATGGTTGGTAAAATAAACATGTTTTTCAATCCGTTAGTGATATAGTGCTTTCAACAGTGGAATGAATAATACCAGGTGTTCCGTGGGATAGAGACACTGTGCTCACATTTTGTTTTGTAGGAAACCGTGGAAGAAAGCCATGTTTGCATTCTATAGCTGGAAACAAAGAAGTGAATATTCTTGAAGTGGCTGCCTTCAGTGTGAAATGTGGAATGAGGGAGGTTTTGTTTACTGTGAGGAATGTCACTACCAAGTTTCTTAATCCTTTGTCAACACCAAGCTAATTCAGCTTTCATAAAGACAGGGTAGGGCAATGAGTAAATGGATCAGTTACATTCTTCTACTATCACACTCTACTAACATTAGAGTTTGCAGGTTGCTCTGCTTAAAGGGCTGTCTCAGATTTATGTTTCATGGGGATTTTTTTTGGCTAAATCTTTGGCAGACTGTGCTTTAAGAATATAAGGAAGTAACAGAAGATGTCTGTGAAACAAATATGACGCATTTCACAATGATCTCAGCTATGCAGTAATAGTAATTAAAAGCTACAATACCACAATGGTCAGTACAATTAATGCCATTAAAGCAATTAGGCCCAGCAGCTGTAGGGTCAAATAAAGACAGCTTTGTAATGGCAATATGGCAGAAGAAAATTACTGACATTTCCACCTAAATTGTATCCCCTGAATTATGGTCTTAATACTAAATAAATAAAGTTACAATAATTCAGAGACTGATTACTGATTAAATTAGCGCAACTACTTGCTCCGCAGTCGGCTAGGGTTAGTGTTTTAAATGTAATTAATAGCCTTTACTCACTCTATCTGGTTATACATGGTGTTTCTCATTTACATTCCTTTGCAATATGCTGACAGCACTAAACGTCTGAGAAGAAAGATCTCACCCACTGGAGGAAAATGGTTCTTCATGTTATAGTGTTTATAATGGACATGGTTGCTGCACTATTCTAATAATAATGACCAGAAAAGGAATGTGGGAGAGAGAGGCTCTATGCTGTTTTCTTTTCAGTTTTGTGTTCCAAGCCTTTCCTGGAGTCAACGTGAAATGTAATTGCTCTTTTGACCTCTACCTTCTCTCTCCCCAGGTCTGAGGAAGAGCTACACTGGTTGATTATTGCAGGAATGAAAGGCACTCTGACCTTGTCAACCGAACGCCTTGCTGCTTTCAATGTTGCCCATTATGCTGAAGGCAGGCAACTCCTGGAGAGAGGCTGAAATCTACAGGAGAGCTGCTTGCTGGGCAGCCTGCCAGCGAGGGCTTCAGCAGCAGCACGGCAGACACCACCAGGCAGCGAAGGAAGCCAGCTGGGGGAGGGAGAGCGGGGGACTATATCAAAACATTGTTAGCACAGGGTATAAAGAGTTCTCAGATGCTGATCACAGATTGCTTCTTCATTAATATGACTTTACATCATCCCCCTGAAAAGCAAAATAGCAGAGACACAAAAGAGAAAGAAGAGTGCACTGATCTTTTTTTTTTTTTTTTTTTTTGCAGTGGAATGTGGCGGTCGTTACATTTAAAAAATAAAACAAAAAATGCCACCCAGACCCACAGTTTTCACAAGAATAGAGAGATTGTTTCTGTATAAGGATCCATTGAAAATACTCCTCCAAGGAAAACGGGTCAAATACTCAGTTGCTATAATTGTGCTAAATTGGAAAACATTCACCGTAAAATCTTCCTTAGAATATTTTTGGAGCTGTAAGAGGCTGGAAAACATACCACCTGGCAAACATTCTCTCTCTTTTCATGTGTGTGTGTGTTTTATAAATACATTTCAGAAAACCAAAACCTCAGAATTCACAGTCATAAGAAGACATTATTTGAAAATATTTCCTATTACTCTGACTGTAACTTTCTTTGCTCGGAGCCAGCCATGGATGACTGGCTGAATGAGGCTTCTAATTTGACCTGAGGATAACATGGAGACTCAGGCAAAGCTGGCAAAGGACAATGATAGTGAGAAGCTGGTCCATGTTAGATTAAGCTATTCAAAAAGAGTTCCAAATAACATGGGCATCTCATGCAGAAAGAGAGCCTGTCCCAGTGCAGTCACCAGTGTTTCAATGTCATCATGGTTTGAAGGCTCCCTAGTCATTCACATGAAATGAATCAATGCCCTTTATTTCATTTCTTTTTCTTGGTCACGTATCCCTATCACAAAGAAACACTACCAAAACGTGGACAAGAAACACTCATGTTGTTTCCTCAAGCTGAAGCAAGGACTGGATAATTACTAGATTACTTTTACACTCATGGAAGCTAATGCTGCTTGCCAGTGGTAGAAAAATGGAGTTAGGAAGACAAACATACTGCCTATATTGTGTCACATTTTGCCCCAGCCCTGTTAGATCCTCGCATGTCCTGCCAGGGGTGATGGCTGTTCCTTGTGGCAGCACTGCATTGCGTCTTGCTGTTCCCCTTCCCCTGGTCTGGCGGGGAAGGCACGCACTGCGTCTTCACAGGCACTTTCTACCTTGAGAGGATTGTTGAATCAGGTCACTGCTGCTCAGAAAAAGAAGCCCTGCCCCACGTTAGTGCTGTACTGCTGCCCAAGAAGCTCAGGGCAAGAAAACTGAAGAAACTCATACTAGGTCATGTCCAGAATTGAGGACGTTCCCCTCATCAGGGCAGGGTGTTTGGACCAGCAATGGAGAATCTATCAAAAATCTTTATGTACATTAAAAATAGTTGATGACCTTTACTGTTAAAAGGAATACCTCCCATCAAGATCGTACTGAGATGGTCTGACTTTGTCTAAGTTTATCACCAACTAATTCCATGCAGTTATGTCTGTGATGGAGGTCCATATCATCAAATTTGTGATCCCTTGTAAGGAATTTGAAACTATGAACAATGCTCCCATTTAAGCTCTCTGTGACAAACAAAATTCACTGCACACCCCAAATCTTTCACAGGGAGGCTTATTTTCCAGTCTTCAAATTTCTCTTCTGGTTCTTTTTGCATTTCCTCCAGAATATCAACATCCTTCTTGAACACAGTGCTCCCGTACAAAACATCCTACTGAAAGAAAAAGATAAAAAAAGGTGAGATTTCATCTCCTGAATCTTATTTGAGAGCCATGCAGCTTTGTTATTCAGCTGACTATTCCCCATAAGCCTCAGCTCATTTTCAGAGCTGCTGAAGTCCTCTACCCTGTAAGTAATGGCTTCTATTGTTTGTTCCAAGCTGAATTGCTGTATGGTATGGCTGGTCCCTTTCTCATTCGTTTTGTTGGAAAAAGAAAAGCCACAGTGTTGTGTCAAAGTGAAAGAAGCCATGTTTTAAAATAACTTGTGTAAAGAACCTGAGTGTGCTAATACAGGGGATCCTTTCATGCAGTTACCATACCTTTAATAGTTTTTCCATGGAACAAATACAGATTATAGACAGGAATTGTTATATTTACACTTCACCTTATAGTGAAAGGGCATTCATATTGAGTACTATTTTTAATATTATTCTTACTCATGCTCTGTACATTCAAGAAGCAGTTACCAGAATTAGTGTTGGAAAAGGGAGCGTATTGTACAGGCAGAATTGGCATAGTAATAAGAATGAAGCCAGGTGAGCAGAAGTCTAGCACACAAATAAGAGTAAATATATTTTCTCCATCACGCTGCAGGAGCTAAGTGGCTTTTTTCCCCATTCTTTCCAGAGTTCAAATCCCTGGCAAACAGCTTGCTGAAGCTCAAGTTATTTTGTTTGGAGAAATCTAAAAAGGTTAAGCCAACTAACACCATGAAACAAATGGATCAGAGGTATTTGAGCTCTGGAAAGTCAAAGTATTAAATAAATTGTAAGTTCATGCTGTGCCAGTTCTTAGTTTTCATTGCCTTAATCTGAAGGATGAAGTAAAATAAAACTGTTAGATAAAAACAAAACAAAATAAAAAGGTATGAGTAACGTGACATGACATATATAAAATAGAAAAGAATTGTTTTCACTCAGTGTGCTCACATAGAACCTCAGCAAATCAGTGTATTTTTTCTGAAAGCAGTTCAAAGAACATGAGCTGCCATTTGTACCCTGTGGTGTTTGCATCTCTCCATGCTTGCCATCTTCCATGCTTGCTACTCAAACAGTTTGTATTGTAGATATGAAATAGGAATTTTGATTGTGAACCTGACAATGTATCCAGGGCTTTTTGGCAGTCTTGATGGGTGCAGTTCTCTGTAATAAAAGTACCCACTTAACACAAATGCCTTATGAACATGTACAGCTACATGCACTTTAAAAACCAAATATTCCTGAATGTTGAATGCACTTTGCATGCATTGGCTTGAAGCACAGATCCTTGTTTTCCCTGCAGATCAGGCCTAGTAGGTATTCAAAGAGCACAGAATTGCATGCTACCTTATACATTCTCCTGTCCACCAAGACCTTCATTCTATTAAAAATTAATAAGAAATGTAATTTCTCTAAAGTATGGTGGTACATTCACCATGAAATCATTGGTATATAAAGCAAAATGTTTAAAAATGACCCAATATAGCTCAAAAAACCCAACTTTATAAGGACTTTATCTTGGCCCAAAAATGAGAACTGAATACTAGGAAAACTGAAAAGATACAAGTAGTTTTCCAGTGTGTGTGCATGTTGCTGTTTGATCTATTTGGAGTCATCTTTAATCCTCATTTGGGATTTATTTTGTCTGGTTTGATTGGCATTGTTCTTACAGAGGTTACACTTTCTACTCTTAAAGCATATGGGGGGAAGGGGTGTTACTGAACCTTAGAAGGTAACTAGAATGGAAACCCTGAAATCTACATTGAAATGCTGGCTCTTTTGCTATCTGTCCAACCCTGCAAGGTGCTGGATTTTCAATGTTGTCATCGAACTGACCTGGGAGAGATGATAAGCCTCTGGAAAAATCATGCACCCCTGAGGACTGGGCTCAAATGTGTCTATAGGTTCAACAATTGGCTTGACGCGTACATGCAATCTACATTTGCTCTTTGCTTTATTTTAAAGGTTGAAATGTGGCATTTCAAAAATATAATGCCAGATAAGTAATAAGTCTGAATGTTAAGGGTTTGCTGAATATCAGGTTTCATCCAAGGAGATGAGAAAGTCATAATTTCTGCAATATTTGCAAGATTAGGGCTTTTATTTTTGTAGGAAGAGTAGATTTTGTCAGGGCGGCTGGCAGCTCATTGTCAGCAGACGGGTAGGAGTACAAGAAGCTTCCTTGTGTTCAGTATCAGCAACCCCTGTTTAATTTGCATTTGAGGGAGTTTTTTCCATAGCGTATTCATTTGCCAGTGAGTTAATGTGTCCCTGCATAATCAGATAAGAATGGAATAGAATTACTAATGATAAAAGGAGGTGGAACAAGGGCATGCCAGCAAAGCAGCCTTTCCTTCGCCCACCTAATCTGAATAGACCACAATTTCAACTATCTCAGGTTTAGTTTGGTCTTATTTCTTTTCCCAAGGTAAGAGTAGAGGTTTGGGTTTTTTTCCATCAAAACTGTGATGAGAGAATTAAACGCTGTGGATTGGCTATGGCAGCTACTACTTCATTCTGTGAAGCTGGAGTTAAAGAATAAAGCACTCTGGCTTGCAGCTAGGCAAACACGTTACTTATCTTCTAAATCCAATCCAAGAGCCAATTAATTAAAGCAGAGTGAAAAAATATTCTTTGTGAAGCATGAAGGGGAAAAAAAAAGACAAAATTTTGCTTCCAGTGCAACATATTCTAAATGTGTATGAGTCGATAGTCATAATTACATTAGAGTAAATGCAAATGCCATAAACCTTTAGGGCTGTAAGGTACCAACCATGAGGCAGGCCTGCACAGGGAATGAAGGAAGGAAGGAAGGGAGGAAGGAAGGGAGGAAGGAAGGGAGGAAGGAAGGGAGGAAGGAAGGGAGGAAGGAGGGCTTCCAGGCAGCTCTGCCAGCCATGCTGGGTGCCCGGCACTCAGGACACAGCGGCACACAGCCATGGTGTGGGGCGGCCCTGCCAGGCCCGCTGGGGCTCAGGTGGGCCCTGGCCTCCCCCTCCGGGCCACGGCTGCTCCCCGGGTTTGCCTGGCAAGGCGGGATGGTGCTTCAGGCCGTTTAGCAAGGCACTCACGGGCCCATGTTTAACATCAGGTAGGTGGAACAGTGATGAGCAAAAGGCTGCAACGCAAAGCTGCAGCGTTTTAAAACATCGCACAAAACCCCATAAGCTTACCACTTCTAAAGTCATCCCTTCAGTGTCTCTTAGACAAAGCAGCAGTACAAGCACCCTGGAGTTTTATGTTGTATTATTACTTCTAAGCTTCTGTAACTTGACATAAACTATTCCTGTTAGCTGAAACACTTTGTAATGTAGACGGAGCTACTTTTGAGTCAGAGAGACAGGTGTTAATGGCCGAGATGCAGGAGGCCCAATTTTAAAATTGTGTGTGATGTCATTTCATTTAGCTTCACACAGCTTCTAATTTGGTTTTGCCTGAGCAAATTCTCAATGAGTTCATTGAGCTACACCCTCTAAAAATGATAGCTAATATAGAAAGTGGATACTTCGTACATTTATTAAATCTGCTTAACAAATCTCATAGTGATTTTAGTATAAAACTGTGAGCATATATGTCATGATATATTGAAAACAAATACTGAGCTATGAATATCATAGCAGTATATAGGCAGTTTGAAAAAAAAAGAAAAAAGAAAAGAAAAGAAAAGAAAAGAAAAGAAAAGAAAAGAAAAGAAAAGAAAAGAAAAGAAAAGAAAAGAAAAGAAAAGAAAAGAAAAGAAAAGAAAAGAAAAGAAAAGAAAAGAAAAGAAAAGAAAAGAAAAGAAAAGAAAAGAAAAGAAAAGAAAAAGTTAACACAATAGCTCAATATATCTGTTATGCTTTTTCAATCTTTATGCCTCTAAATATGTATTATGTGGCAAACATAAAACAGTTCCTGCAGCCTAAAGCTTTCCTGTGGATTTTGCTTTGGCCCCTTAAAAATGTATGTATACTTTTCCTGTTCGCATATCATCTGCTCAGCAGGACAGACATGCCAACTATAAACTATTCTGCCTAAGTAACATAAACTACATGACCTTGTACTGGCCTTTGCAAATTATTTGGACCAATGATGTGTTTAATTGGGAACTTAATGGGTGAAAGAGATGTTCCTGTGCTTTTTCCAAGCCACAGTCATGTTCTTCCACCTTCACTCCCAGATAACTCTACTGACTTTGAGGAAGGCAAACTTTGGACCAAAAAGATAAATAGAAGTAGTAGTGCAACGGGCCCACACCAACTTCACTGCCAAAAACCAGCAGAATTTGCATCACCAAGCAGCAAGCAGATCAAGCTGTAGAACAAGGCAAGCAACAACTGTGTCTGCTGAAACAGTCTTCCCAAAACAAGCACCAGATCCTTGAGAGAAGTTGCAGCCACCCGAAACTGACCTTTGTGACTACTAATGCTGTTGAAGAGCACTGAAAAGTATTTGATCCTATCAGTGAAATTACAAGCATCTCCTTCACGCAATACAGCCCAAGAATCATCCTAGACATTACAGCAGCCCAGTCCTTTCTGAAGAAGCCCTATGCTTGCTGCTACCAAGTTCAGACGTTACAGTTGTCTTTCTTCTAAACCTTCTTTTCTTCGTAATGTAATTGGAAAATTACATAGCTATCTAATCTGAACAGGTTTTTGCACTTTGTCCTTCACTGTTGTCCTTGAAGACTTAGTATTGTCATAAGAACTGTAGTGGTATCTGTCTACATACAGGATTATGGGATTCTTCATTTAGGTAGAAACATGCTTCAGAAATCACCCTCGGAAATCAGATTCTATCCAAAAATTCTAACTTTGAATACCTCCAAAGTCACCTTATAGTCAGCAAACTACAAATAAGATGCAATATGAAAGAACAGTGAAGGTATTGAGATCCAACATAGCAGCAGAACGCTGAGCAAGAAGGCCCCTCCTGTGGAAATTGGAGCACATCTCAGACAGAGTTTGATGCAGAGGTGCCAAACTAAAGACATCTAGCACCTGAGGCAGATACTCACACAGGAGGAACAATCCAAGTAGGATGGTTGCTCTGTCTAAAACAGACAAATTCAGCCTATGGACAGTAAGTTCAGATCACAGAGAGATCAGGAGAAATAGCTTCAATGGTAACCTGCAGTGCAAAGGTTCTGGTTTTCCATAGGTTTATATTGGTGTTACTGCACCTCAAATTTTTATTTCTTTTTTTAAAAAAGGCATGTTCTGACTGTGCTCACACTAGAATGACAATGATTAATTGCTAATTCTTCATCCCCTTGTGGAGTTTATTTATGGTAGGCAACTGGTAAAGTGAAAAGAACTACATGCCACTGATTTTTAAATATAATTTTGTTCCCTCTGTACTGAAGATTCTTTTCAAGTACAATACATCAGTTGCTGAATCACTCAGCTTATAAGAATCTCAAGCCCCCACAAAATTTTCCAAAAATAGGTGCAAACAGCTTTCTTGCTTCAACTTTCCCCCAGTCCCTTAAGGGATTGGTGTTGCCCTTCAGATACACAGAAGATGCCTGGGAATTTCTGTGATCTTTAAAACACACAACTTTAGCTCCACTGTATTTATATGAAAGCCAATTCTGTATTTTTCTCTAAGCCATAGAAATTGTTAAAATATGTAAGGCTTAATGACAGTTAGAATTAGAGCCCTTACTGCACTATTTATAGACATTAAAATATGTCACAGCAATTGTCCTATGTAGAAAAGCTCCAGAAGCTTGTATTTTTAAACATCTTCAAGTGGATATTTACATAACAATGATCGTGAAAGAGTAGGTGTGTTACGCTAGGCAAATCTCTGTAAGTCACTTGTTTCCACAACTGGCAAGAGCTTTTTACAAAATGTAATAGGAATGTCTACAAAGTTGTTGCCATCTACCCAGAAGAAAAAAATAATCTGCATTTTAAGAGAATTTATTCATTCACATAACTGGACTCTAAAGCCGTAAATGGCTGTGTTGTGCTGTATGCTTCCATTGTTCCCAGAACTGTTGCATATGTTTATTGAATTGGTCCTTTCCAGGGGTTAGTGCTGGTCAAATCTGACTTAATTTTTAACTAAAAAGGGGAAGAAATTATTTTATTTAAGTAGCCCCCTAAGCTACAGTCTGGAATTTGCAGGAGTACAAATCTATGTTTAGGATCTATCTTATCTTCTCTGAACTCCAGCAACAACGTAAAGGCACTATTCAAGACACACAGCCTTAAAGAAGGTTATACTGAAGCTTTTGAATTGCAGGGGGTTTGATTCAGCAACAACAAAGATGAATATCCATTCCTGCCTGTTGATAAGAAACCAAAAGATTTCTAAAAGAGTTCACGGACCTTAACTTCTATGGAGAAAAGCCACAGACTGACAAACTGGATGCTCTCTAGAAACAGGATGACCTCAGATAATTGAAAGGCATGGGATATGGTTTCTGTGCCTGCACAGTAAGATGGAAGGATCAGACTTCCAGTACATGGGCTGCTTTCTGTTCCTTTGTGAAGGCAGCTGATCATTGCTACGCAGGCAGCTCCAGGAACACCTGCGGGGTTGCAGAGCAGCTTTGTAAAGAATATGCAATAGGTCCAATGTGCCTGATGCTAAGCCTCCTGCAATGGCTGTTGGAGAATCTGTGAACCAGGGGCCTCTGCTCTGAGATGATCCCAAATAATAGCAGTGAGAGTGAGAATCCCTCAGAAACAGATTCATTATCCCTGTTGATTGTTTTGGTCAATTCTTACTGATTTGTGAAAAACAGACAAAGCGATCACCTTCATGCTTTTGAAATGAATGTGGTAATGACAGACAGACATAAATTCTGCCAACAAAGTTAATTTCCTTTTTTCTGCTTTAGTGCTTCATAGCAACCCACAAAGACAGCCCAGTGGGCAACAGGGACAATAGGGTGCAGAAGAGGGAGACAGCATTAGTAATCAGGTGTTTAAATATTTCTTCTTTTTTTCTCCAGTTTTTTTGTCAAAAAACTGCAAATCAAAATCATATTATTTTATGGCAATGTCTTGTATATAATTCCAAATAATTGGTCCTACTGTATTCCTTTAGCAGCATGGAACGCATGTCAATTACTATTTGCAGGTTTGGATATGTATATGTTACAACTTTCCTGAAAGGCTTGGAAATAAAAGCATTTTCATTTAGGTTATTAACATTATGTAAATGACAACATAACTAGCCTTGATTTGCTGCCACTACCTTGGAAATATTTAAACATTATTATTACTTAGCTCAACATTCCAGTTTTATCTCTGAAATTAATGCTTTTAGGCTCAATTTATGCTTGTCAACAAATAATGATCATAGATGTGAGCTGGTTCATAATCCAGAGGTACTAGGTTACAATGTGTTGCCATAGAAACTGTGTTTTATTGCATTTTCTCTACTTGATTTAAGACATTTGACAATCATAGCAACTGTTTGCCTGTCTTCCTGAATCATAAAAAATTCAAAAACACAAACAACCAATAGGGGACATTCATACAGTTCTTGGCCCTCACTATAAAAATAAAAAAGAAATGACAACCTTATATTTAATAGGGATCTTTTGTGAATAGTTTATCTCACAGAATGTCTAGAAGTGTTGGAAAATTCAATCAGTGGTTAGTCATCAAATAGACCTGTCTTGCCTGTGGTTCATTTTGTTTATTGCATCATATATCTTTTATGATCACTGGGACTTTAGCCTGAAACAGCATTTTCTTTAACAAGAGCCATGTTTCCTCTAACGTTGTTTATTGCATCTGAAACATTACTCTTTGAAACCACAGTACATTTTCAATTGAGCAAAGGTCTGTAACGGAATACAGCACGTCTGTGTTTATTCAGGATCCCAAGTAAAAAATATCCCAGTTCATGTAACATTAATCACTTTGCCAGTGTTCAGCTGAGGTCATTGCCACATTCCTAGCAGTATTAAGCCGAGTCAAGATTAATCACGTACATTAAACCCTGCAAGGAAAGCACGTGAAGCGGATCTGAAATTAGACATTTGGTGAAGGACTAAGAGAGCACTGTAACAAAATATGTTAGCAGTGTAGCAAGCTTTCAGAATGATATGAGATTTTTCCTACTATGTTGTTGTCAGCTCATCTATATTTAAGGCTTTGTTGCTGTCTCCTTCATTTAACCCATTTTTTTGAGTTTTAAATAAGACCACTAAAATAATTTCTAGATTGTACATGGGTTTTTTCCCCCTTTTTTTACTTATTCATATCTTTTTAAAATGCATTAATGTATTCTTATATAACTCAAATTAGGCTTCTGGGATTTTTTAAAACCAAGTAATAAAATCCTGCAATATTTTAAGACAGGAAAATTGAATAATGAAAGAGTATTTAAAATCAGTTCTCCTTTCATACTTTCTCTTTTTTCTGTATGTGCACATATGTTAGTACTATATGCTGTGCGTTTCATGCTGATGTCGCTGCAAGCGTAAAAGATGCATTTTACACGATGCCTGTATGTTCTACACAGTAGACTGTAACAATTCCTTCATCCATTCTTGTAAACGTCCATTAAATATTTGTTTGTTTTTATTATGTACACAGACATAAAAGGATATTTGAAGGGCAAATAATTCCCACTGAAAACCCCAAGGAGAGAAATCTATGGTGACATGAGGTTTACAGTCAATTATCTCTGTCTTGAGAATATATTGACGTGTCAAAAACACTAGATTCATGGGTTTTTTAAAAAAATAGGAAACTAGGCAATTCAGCAACAGGAATGGAAACTAAACTGCTGAACTATAAAATTAAAGCAGGCAGATTAACATTATTTTGCCATTCTGCAATAGCCTAGCAATGGCCTGTAATATCAAATTCAACGGTAACAGGATTTTTCAATGGTAACATGAAGTTTTTTCATACAGGCAACATCCAAAATCTGGGCTTGCCCTTACTGTAGCTGTATAAGATTTCAGACTTACACAGCTTGACAGAGTCACAGAAGTAAATAAAAGATGCTTTCACACAGTTCTTATCAGAGCTCAAAAAAGGCTCCTGGCTGGGGCTGGATGGACTGAGCATTGAAGGCAATCCCTCTCTCCTTGGAGAGTCCTGTGATCCCTACCTGACTTCTAGGATGTTCAGGAGAGATATCACCACCTCAGGGTCCTTGACAGGAAAGGCTGTTTTCTACAGAAAGGGTAATTGGTCCTGAAAAGAAAAAAGTAATCCTGAAAAGAACACCTAGCACCAAACTCTACAAGTTTTAGCACAGTCATGACATTTCTGCAAGGGTTCAGACACGGGTAAGGTTTTTATCTCTTCTTCCCTATGAACTCTGACATAGCAAGGGTGGACTTTTTGTAGTAGACCAGTGTAGAAAGCAGCAAGAAAGTTTAATGCTTCCCTGCCCTTAGAAAAGAATGTTCTTATTATGGATCATGGGAGGCACTGGTCACAGCTGAAGGCAGGAGATGCTTCCAGTAGCAATGAACTTTATGAGACATCTGTTTCATGTGTGTTTGCCACAACTCTATGCTAAACTGATGTCTGGAAACAATCTTTATTCAGATCTGATTGACATGTAGTCTTGATGTTTCTCTATAGAATTAGGCTTTTTTCCAGTGTTGTCTGGGAGGTTTCTCTAGCAAGTTCCCCTTTGCTGCAGAGGCTTACAACACTGGGGGTGAAAACAAGTCTCCTGCCTTCCTTGGGTATACCGTGGGCATGGCTTCTGTCATTTGGATATAGGTCTCATATTTGCTGTAGGACCCAGGAATGAATTCTGTGGGCCATGATGTATCAGTAGTATATAGAATACATACTCTTTGCACCTCCTAAAATACTTACAGCATGGCTTTCTGCACTGGCAGGGATTTGTACTTCTTGTACAGTGTCCTTTCTAAACCCATACTCCGGTGTTCTCTTACAAAATAGCTAGGAGTCCAATGATTTCAACTATGCTCCTAGTTCTGCCACAGACCTCATGCATAACAACTGAACTTACATTCACCCATACTACCTGCCTATCTAGCAGTTTGTCTACTAGATATCTCTGTCATATTTGAGCTTCTGTCACATATTTTGATGGGTATTCATGAATACCTGTTTGAGAAATAAACCACACTTTCTTGGGTTTTTTCAACTCTTTGTGGAAAATAAAAGGTAAGAAAACTAAACAAACAACAAAAAAGCTTTTGTCCCTCTTTTGTGTGTTTGAGAATATTTGCTTCCAAAAACTTCACTAATGGAAGATTAAAGTCAACTGAAAGGGCCTTGCATGCCTGCGATATTTCAAACTGCATGTGCGACATTGCCTGTGGAGTTTACCACTGGCTTTATGTGAGACTAAATTGCCAGTACCTGTCCCATTGGCTTTAGGTGATGCCACAGTATTATGCTGGGTCGGTAGTATTACTACAGTTAAAGTTCCACCTCTGGAACAACCTGACAATATTTTCCTGAGTGCCTTTTTTTTTTTTTTTTTTTTTTAATTGACTGGTCAATTGATTGCATGACTGATATCCCATTACAGATTTGGAATTAATATTGAGTCTATGCTGGTTCTAGAAGTAGGGATGCCTCTTAAAGATACTTCTCCATGATCAGCTTTAGAGCTGAAGAGACAACAGGAATATGTCAAGAATGTCATTAAAAAGTTCTGGTTTTGTTACATTCACAGTGAAAAACAAGACTGTTGAAATCGTCTGTGAAAAAATATGAGTCTGTAGCTCTGTGTGTGCCAGTGAATCCATCCCAGACTGATGCACTGAAGGCCAAGGGAGATACAGCACAAAGTAGTCCCCATGGGTGAGTCTAAGACAGGCATGTGGTGCTTCAACAAATAAGTAGCCTGGCCAGAAGACAGGGAAGAAGCCAGTGGGCAACATGGCAAGAAATCAGATGATTTAGTATCAGGTTCCTTGTGTTTGAGAGAAGTCATACCAAAGATTTATTCTGGGTTTCTAAAACTGCTCAATGAATTTCACTCAACATAAAGATACACAGACCAAGATAAGAAACAGTAACTCTTGCAATTATTTCTTTACTCCTGATTTCTTACCATTTTGGAACATTCTTCTGTAGTCAATGGCCTGGCCCAGAATATTCTGTCCAAACCATTTAGTGCCTTCAGCTCAGCTAATCATCTATTACATATGTTGATCTATCAGCCAAACCTCTCTTCTTTGCTGTGAAAGCAGGTTTATTCCTTCCCTTCATTTGCCTAGGATGTCACATGTGTCTCTGTGAGTCCCTGTTCCAACACTTCCATTTCTTTGCACCTTTTTTTTGGTGAGGAAGTCGCTGCAAAGTGTACTGTTGTGAATTTATAGCATAGCCATTCTCCTGCACTAAATCCCTCGTACTGTGGATGCTCTAAGGACAGAGGCAGATCATTTCTTTTTACTTCAGCCGTGCCAGAGGAAGTGGCTTCTATCCCAAAAGTATCGGAAGTTTTTACCTGTTCCTTTGAATTAGGTGCTTGCATGGCTGTGTCTTAGTTTACTCTTGGCAAAATGAATGGGATTGGTTTATGTTTAAAAAGTATTTTTTGCCAGTCCAGCCCATAGACCTGGTGACGGCAGCTGGAAGGGCAGTCTGGGAAAAGGCAGGTCTCTGTCCTTACAGTATAGTGAGATGGAACGGCATAACCCAATGTCATGGTTTACTGGGACTGAAGGGGGTGGTCCTGCTCTGTCCAGCCCTCAGTTTCCTCTCCCTTGCTGCCACCTAACCTGCATGTGGACAGTGTCCCCTCAGAGTGACACAAGTGCTCCCCTGACTGTGACTGAGCCAGCAGCAACATAACCCCACAAAACAGCCAGCAGTTTTTTGTTGGCTTATCAGGCTCCGCTGACTTACTTAGGGGTCAAATGAGTGCCAGAGCTGTGCAATGGAGAGGATGAGACCACACAGCTTGAAGGGCTAGAGAAAAAGTGGGAAAACAGGGCCTGAAGAATGGGACTGCCCCTTTTGGCAGCAGCAAGCTCTTAGAGCAGCTCAAGTGTCTGGCTCAGCTGCACCCTTACCGTGCACAAAGGATGCCCATATGAGAAAGAGTGCAGTAGTTAGTGTGCTGTAAAGTCACACCCCTGCATACTTTGCAGTAACTTCACTTGATCCATAAGTCTTTTGTTCTGTGTTTGTTCTCCAAATTCCCTCCCTGCAGGCAGGTAAAGGAAGTAGCTTCAGCTAATCTCCTTAGCATACCTATTGTCTGGCTAAAGTACAGTCATTATGTTCAACAAGCCTCCGTTGTAACCGGTCTGGAAGAGAGAAGACACAGTCCGTGAGATCTGGATACCCATTTACCAGGGCATTCAGCAGTACAGCAAACCCGCAAGCTCAACCATACCAGCCAGAACTCCTAAATTTTACCCACTCACCCCATGGCTGCCTTATGTCAGAGTTCAAATTACTAGACGTTGATTAGGTGGGAGAAAGGTTTGCCAGAAAACTTCTTCTGGCTGAATGCACATGCACTGCACAGCAGAACAAGTCGGGCCCTTTATCTCATTAATTCTGTAATTAACAGACTTTTCCCAGTTTTGGAGAGATCAGCCTTTTTGTGAGCACAAGTAATGCCAGTGACTTGAACAGAAAATGTGAAAATTTGAATTAGATTTTCAATGACCAGTTTTGACCTTATTCCCTCTAGTAATTAGCAATAATATTCTACCAGAATCAACGGTCGAACAACAATAGAAGCAGTTTCAGGGTATGACTATTAGGCTGTAAACAGCCATTGCAGATGAAATAGAGTTATTTTCCCAGTCTGTTGTGACTTGTTTATCACTGTACTTCCATGCCTCTTCCCACAAGTTACTAAACCTCACCTTTTCCAGTAAGAGCCCCCTCTAACCCACTTCTGCCTAATTGAGTTCAGCTACTTAAACAGTGGGGAAAATAGTTTTGCTAATTTGTCTCATTTTGGCTGGAATGGTCTAGGGAAGCACTCAGGTCAGGGAGAATATGATGTACTCTCCCCAGACAGATGATGGACGGTACGTCTTCCACCAGCACAGAGATCTGCAGGGTAAATGTCTGTACCGCTCCAGACTCCCAGGGAGATATCCAGTGATGTCTTCAGAGTAACAAATATTTAAGGAGCAGCTAGACATATATTGGATAAGCCATTTAAACATAATTTCATTTTAATGGTTTGTGTCTGCAAGATGTAAATTAGTAATGGCTTATCAAACTTTACAGTTGAAGTTATTAAAAAATAGCTCTGAATAGTAGATTATTTAAAAAAATTATATATGTATGTACATACACTCACATATGCACCTACTCACATTACTGCAGGAAGAGCTACAATCTATTTGGGTTTTTTTTGTCTCTCATAAAAGAAATGGCTCACACATGTTGTCCAGCTTGAAAGTTTCCAAGAGAGCTGATTGCCAGCCATTATTTTCTATTTTATAGTGCATTTTTTCACTTTTTCTTTGGTTTTGTTCATATGGACTGCTCAGTGCAATACAGAAGTTTGTAGAGGGCTGAAATTCCTAGATCCCTCCTGAAAGCTTGTTATTAACAAAGGTTGCTTAAAAGTACTTTTCTTAGCTGCTGGCTGCTCCTGAAATGTATAACAGAGCTTTCAGGGAGGGGGAGCGGGGGAGGCAGGGAGGGGAAAGGAAAACCTCAAAAAGAGAAGGAGGGGAGAGAAGAAAAAAAAAAAAGGAGAGGACACTAATTTTCTGCATTCTGAGTGGAAGGTATAATGTCTTTATAAAGTAATAATTAAAAGAAAAACAATTACTGGTGCCTTATCTGGACTTTGCAGCTGTACTTACCCCTTTTGCATTAGCAGTGTGTGTTTTAAGGTTATGAAAAAACATGAAAATTGCATCTTAAGAGGAGTTTTATTCTTTTTCCTAGGATTTGATTGAAACAGACAGCTACATTTTGTGTATATATAATTAGGCAGTAAAATAGGCTTTGAAGGCAGATTTCTGTTTAGTATGTGAGTCACACGAACAACAGTCTTTCATTCAGCAACCAAAGACTGATCTTTTTAATGCCTCAACTCGCTCAACATGTTTTCTGAATGCTACATCTTGCAGGAAAGAAAAAAAAAAAAGGAGAGAAGGAAAAAAAAATCCCAACAAACCAGCTTTTAAGCCATATTTCTCTCTTTCTTTCTGTTTTTCCTCATTTCCCCAAATGAGAAACAACCTGAAAAGCCAATCTAGCTAGTCTGTGGTGATTTAACCTTATGCAAACTTATTTTTATTGTCTTTCTTTCCAGACTGTTGTCCAGGGCAGCACTGAATGCTGCACCAGCTCTAGGCGTATCTAATCCCTCTCATAAAAGGCCATTGTGGTAGTAAAACTGAGACCAATGGCTTTTTCATTCTCCACCTCTCAGCTCTCCAAAGTAATGGCAATGGGGTCTCCTCTTCATGTTTTTCTTTTCAGATGCATAGTTTCTCCTTTTAATAAGGCTAAAATAGAGAGAAATAAAAGGAACACAATCACATTTTCCTCAAAGCTCTTTCTATAAATACCTTCTGGAGAACTGAACTTAGGAACAGTTATCTGCAATCTGAGTTGTTGTGACACTGTGTGTGAATACAGCGATGTATCCTTGGAAGTTTCTGATCATTCTGAAGTATGTGAACATGTTAAAATGTTGGGCAGTTAATACTTAGGGCTTCATATTTTCTGCTTAAGGTCACACTCTGGCATTGTTCCTCACCCTGAACCGTGTGGAACTAAGGATGTGATAAGGGTAGTGCTCGACACTGGCACAGTTCTCACACATACTCCTTGCAAAGTAATCATGTAGAAGCCATTGTCCACTTATTTTGTACACTTTATATTTGCAATGCACTCTTGTCAACAATACTTTCCCCCCCAAAAAGACAAATTATAACCCAGTTTTTTTTACAAAGTTTTTTACAAAGAACAAGATGAGTACACAGCAGATACTCTCCTGAAAAAGTGCACTTTCTTTTTTTTTTCTTTTCAGAAAATCTTGACCTCAGTGTTAAATGTTTTCATTAATAATATGCTAACAGATTGTATTTCAGAACATTTCGAACAGCAGTACAAGAGAAAGTTGGTCTGCATTTGATTACAAATTTTTATTTGACCTCAGAGGAATGCTTTTAACCAGCAAAACACGGAGTGCTAGATAAAAAGATTTACAGGTAGAAATAGTTCACACAAATTCATTCCTCCAAATAAAACCACTGCTTTTTAATACTTCTTATTAATGTCAATGTACTCATAGATATCTTTTAATATCACCATTAAAATTAAAACCCAGCAACTTTGTTTAAAAGCTATAAAACTTTGCTTTGGGCAAAATTTTAACACAAGTGTTTTAATTCTGAGGGCATCACATTTGTGCACTTACGATTATAGAACTGTAAAAATGAAAAAGCCACATTCTGTTATAAAAATTCTGTGATTTATTCCTAAATTTCAAATCTGGAGAAAAAGGAAAGGAGGAGTATGTACTCTGCAAAACACTATCCCATGGTCCAGAGTATGGTATAACTTGTAAGTATCCTTGTCTTTTAAGTACAGCTTGGAAATTTTCTGTTGAGCATTCTTGATGGATATCAACTAGAACCCACTTTGCAGAAGCAGTGATCCTCACAGCACTTCTTCCAGGTTCTCTTATAGCATTTCTGTGGGGAGATGGTTGCATAAAAATAGCACTTCTGGCTCCAGGACACCAAAGAAAACCTTTGGCTTCAGAAGGATCCCTGAGCATCTCCTAAGGACTGAAGGCTTCTTTAACCAGAATTAAAAGAAATGTGCACCAGGTCTTTTTCCACATCTCCGTGGCTGTTCAGGGAAGAAGACTAAAAGTTTGCTGCCGTCCCCATTTAAAGGGTCTGAAAGCACAAATCATCTTCAGTTAAGGCAGATAAAGCAGAGACCTGTGTGTGACTCTTTGAACTGTCTGTCTTTCCTCTAGTTCCAAAGAAGTGAGTGGTTTCAGTCACTGGAAGGTCTGCTGTAATAGTAGTTATTCACAATACACGTCTAAATCTCATGCAGATGTCTTTAATCACATTGCACTTGATCTCAATATGTTTAACAAACACAGTCCTCAGGGCACCATGTAAGGTAAGTAATCACTGTTACATGAAATTATAAGCAAGGAAACAGAAACATTGTGATGAGAAGACCCACAGGTTTCTAAGTCCAGATTGTGCAGAGGCTCAGGAGCTAAACATATCACCTCTGCCTGTGCCTGATACTAACAATGTCAGCTTGAGTGCATGCCACCGCTTTAAAACAAAGACCTATGTGATCCACTCAGTTTAGCTAAAAACATACCTTTCTTCCTTAAGAAGAACGATCAACCAGTGATTATGATGTGTGTAATTTTCTTGTATCATAGCTGTGGCATGTAACATCAGCTAAGTTTCATGGCCCCTGCTGTGGTACAACTCCTAGATGTTGAACGAAGAAGCATAACAAGATTATTGGATTCTTGTACACATACTGCATATTGACAAAGACATCACTGAAATAGTTTTGAACGTTATATAAAATTGTCTGGATTCTCAGGTTATTTATTGCCTTTTGTGGGAAATTTTCACAGCATTACATATTTTTGTGACTTGATATTCCTTACTGCCAGACTTCTAAATCTATGCATTCCTCAGAGTGTTTTTCTTGCCATTTTCTTATTTGTTTATCAGGCTTCTTCTCTTTTCAAATTAAATTTTTGCAATCACACCTACACAGAAAATATCTAAAGCCTGGATGGGTCTTCTCCTCAAACACCAAGAACACAGTTCTGCAGTATCTCAGGTACCTCCATAGAGAATTTAAGCCTTGCAAGTAAGTAGTGTCTCATCTCATCTAGGCTCCCCTTCTACTACAAAACATAACTGCATTATTTTTGGCTGAGGATTTAAGGGTGTTTTTACATCCACACATTGTTCTAATTACCATTTCAAGGCAAGATGGCCAAGTCACAGAGAGAAGTACCATGAACTTCCAAAGGTCACATAATAATTGTGAGACAGCTGAGAACAGACCGCCCCAATTCCCCATCCTCTGCACTAATGACATAATTCTTTCCTTTTTGCATTTACACTGCCCTCTTTTCTGTCTTCCTTTCTTGGCCTTTCTTCTTTCCTACTGCCTTGACCCCTGTCTCCTCACGCTCCTTTTCCAGATGGTCCCTTCTTTTGCACTTGAGGGTATGAAGCTCTCCGTGTTTCTCTCCTCCTGCCCCAGTACAGCAAAGGAAGCAACAAGAGAGCAACAAGGACAGTCAGGAAAGCAAGAGGACAGAGTTGCCAGGTCTGGTACACACAGAGAGGTTCTTACGGATACTCTCTTCACTTGCAGCTCCAGCGGCCCACATACTTGATTTGTTAAAATGCCTCTTGGCCCTATTATCAAGATCTCAGGCATTCATCTTGTCCCAGAGCATTTATTTTCTCCTTCCACACCTCTGCAGTTTTTAAATCTACCAGATGTCAACTCCCAAACACATTCTGATAACTTCTCTGGTGAGTTTTCAGGGTCGTTCCTCTTCAAGCTCCTTCCTGTCAGAAATGTAGCAGCATACTCATTCCTCCCCTGGGGATGATATACCTAACCTTAGCTTCAAAAACTTTCACAGATTCATTCCTCACTTCACCAGCCACCAGTACACACTCTGCCTCTTAGTCATTTTTATCTTACTCCTCGTATGTACTATCCAATCTTATCTCTCACCTATTCCTCCTGCTCATCCAGCAGCATGCTTCTTGCTCTCCTTTCACACTGGACAACAAATCCCTCTCACCCCGGCTTCTGCGGCAGATTCCTTATGTCTAACTGGCTACTTCTCAGCAATTTCCATTCGAAGACTCATCTTCCCTCTCACTGGCCTATGACTCCTAGCCTTCTCTCTAATAAAAGAATCCAATTCTATTCCCTAAGCCTGGTTTCATTCCCCCATGCTCATTTATTCTCTCTGAAAATCTGAAGTATGGCACCCAGCCACTGGCCTTTTGTACATTTTTCACCTTAGCACTGCTATAATATGGATGCTGCCCAACTGAAATACTGAATCTGCATCCATCATTTCTATTACAAATTATAATCGACTGTGAAACATTAAGCTATTTTGTATGAAAGTAGCTGTAAAAAATACACTACATAATAGAGTACTAAGACTACGACAAAAGGCTTTAACAGATTTTAACATGTATTACCTGTTTCTCATCACACACAGTCTATTAAGCAAGAAATGCATGTTTTTAATATTAGCTGAATGTTTACACAATGCGTTACATAAATAAATAAGCTGTTTAAATTATTTGAGGAGAAATTGAGTATCTATACAGTGAACTGAAGGCTATGTTCATGTCTGGGTAAGAGGTTTGTAGTTCAAATTCTACAGCAGAACTTCACAGAACTATTAAGTTATAAGTTATGGAACAGAAAAGACTTACTAGGTCATTCAGTCCATTCTAATGCCAATGGAGTCATTCCCCATAGTATTTATTCTTAGGGCTTTTTCCAGCCTAATTTTCAAGTCCTATGCAATAGGACTTAAGAACTTCCTCTGGGACATTATTTATTTCACTGATTAGCACATTTCACTGTTAGTTTTTTTTTTTTTTTAATCTTCAGCTGTTGTTCCTCTCTCCCCCCCTGCCCCATGCTTTCAGAAAGATAGCTTCTGTCCTGTCTACCTTTTACACTCTCTCCCTACCCCCAAACAAATACACAGAGACACAGAGACACACAGAGACACAGAGACACACACACAGACACACACACACACACACACACACACAGAGTCTTTCATAAATCGTTGCCAGGCCTTTTTTGTTGCTCTTCTATAAACAACAGAGCGGTACTTTGTTTCCATATATAACCTGTAATTGTGTACTGAAACATCAGAGACACTGACCTTTAGACTAGATATCAGACTGAGACTCCTTGTGAATATGCAGATAAATGTAAAAGAGTCTATGGAGTGTTCTAAAGAAGAAGAAAACATTGTTAGCATTGCCTCTTAAAAAAAAAAAAGAAAGCAAGCCAGTAGTATCTAACATAAGTAGCTGCCAAGTGTATAATGACTCCTCTGTATGTGTGTATCACCAGTTCCCACACTCTGGTCTATGGATCAATGGCAGTCTGCAATGCTGTAATAAATTACCCACAACTAATGTGCAAAGTGAGTAGTTTGCACACATATCAGTTAAAAGTTTGTCCACAGGACCCCAGGATAGGCTGCGATAAACTCTGGGGGTTGTAAGGACAGTGCTAATCCAAAATCTTTGCATCAATATGATAATAAATTTCCAAGGTACGGCTTTCAAATCTGTGGTGCGAAACCCTTTATGTGCAAAATGTTGTATTCGAGAGAAATGCCTGGGATTGTTTACCTAATTAATCCGGCAAATAAGTCCTCAAGAGAAAAATATATTTTTGCCCTCTCTGTAGTGCAAAGCTGAAGAAAAAATAATGATGGTTGTAATCTTTGCAGGCGCACAGTGTGTAAAGCTGAGATTGCCTGCGCACACACGGACCTCTGCTCCTGCAACATGAGACCCAGGAACAAAGGGTGCAGTTGGGAAAGGTCGTCCGAGGGAAGGTGACTGAGGCTCAACTGCAAACGGCGGCGGGACGACGTGGCACTTTCAGACATTAACAAATTTAACACCAACGATCTTGCGGTCCACCCTATCAGCGGGGCAGGGGCATGGGCAAGGCCTGACAAAAGGCCTTCCCGAAGCTGCGCGTGAACGGGTGTTCGCTGCGCCCCACGCTTACCCACGGCAGCCGGGCCGCGGACCGAGCTGTCCCGGCACTTCGGGGGACGCGGACCGGGGGCGCCCCGGCCGCCCCCACCGCGGGCAGGGCCCGCCGCCGGCCGCACACCCCCGCGCGGCCTCAGCCAATGAGAGGCCGGGATAGCGATTTCTGGAGCGGTGATTGGTCGCTGCCCGCTCCGCGCCCGGGGCGCCGGCGGCCGGGGAGCGGGCGCGGGGCGGCGGGCGGAGCGCTGGCCGCGGCTCCGCGCCTGGCTGCGGGCTCCCGCCCCGCCGCGCCGCTCGGGCTCGTCGCCAGGCTGCTCCGGGGGGAGGAGGAGGAAGGAGCTTTTCCTCATAACAAATGCGGTTTTAAACTGTCCGGGAGTGTAAGATAAGAGCTTCACATTCCTTTCGCTAAAAATAGACGTTTACCGGTAATTTTTCTTAGCGTATACGATGCGTATGTCTGGCAAGATTAAAAAGAAAAAAAAAAAAAGAAAAAGAAAAAAAAGAAAAGCGGGGCGGGGTGGGTGGATGGAGTTCTCTGGAATTATTAGTGGTCTGCAGCTGCATTAATTAAAAACGGATTTCCTATTTTAGACAAACACCACTAATTTATTGGCCTTCTGCCTGTCTTGTAAAACGTACACGAATACAAAGTTGTAATTTAATTTGGCGAGAAAATCAAGGCGAAAAAGCCACTAAATCACACAGCGGGCACTGGCCTCTTTTTGAAATAGGGACATTTCCGACCTGACAAGGCAATGTGAGTTAAGTGGTCTTTTTGCAGCCGCTCATGGGAATCGACTGCTGCAGATACACCTACGGGCCTGCAAGTGGTCTTGCTGTAATTTCAGCCACAGAAATAAATAAAACCCTGCTTCGGTAATCATGCAGCACATTGGACAGGCTCCTTCCCTGTATAGTCATACACAAAAGCCAGGAGGGAGAGGAGCAGGAGGGGAGGCTCCCCTCTGAATTTTGTGGTCTTAAAGGGTTTGTGAGGATATTTTACCCATCAGTTGGTAGCTGTGGTTGGAGAAACTGCTCTTCCACACTGACTGTTGCTTTCAGAAAAGAAAATGATGGTGTAACACAGATAAAGCAGAGGCGCTTTTGCAGTCTGTACCAGTGACTGTTCCTTGGCTAGTTAACAGACCAGCTATTCAGAAGCAATTTTCTTTGGGCTGAAATTATGTGCTGACCGTAGCAGATCACTTCCCATAATACCCCTTCCCCCACCCGATGCTGAATACCAACTGTCTCCTACTCACTGTATAATAATGTGAAAATGACTGTAATTTCGCAGATGAGAAGCAGCCCAAAGTGAAACGTGTCCAAACAGAGGTCGATATTGAAAAATCAGGGCCATTACCTAAATCTGTAAAATACGTACTCTGAAGAAACAGGAACAGTGATCTGCGACTAAGTAGACTGAAAAAAAGTAGGCTTGGTGTTGCTGACCTTAAAATTTTCGTGATGCACTGAGTGAAATCGCCCAAAAGTCAGCCGGAGGAACCTGTGATTGGCACTACCTTGTAACATTAGGCATGCTCGTGCCCCTACGAATTGCAAATGCTGGGGTGCAAGTGGGGCACCCCGGGTACAGCTGGCAGTGTCAGCAGCCATCTCTGGTTCTGCTGGCAGCTGTCTCGGTTGCCACACTAGATAGGAAGCAGCCCCTCGCAGGCGTTCCTTGCCATCAGCGCCACGTTGTCAGAAGACCAGGGTGGGAGGACAGGGACACGTTCATACCGCAGCATTTCTTGTTTGCACTACGCACATGCCGTGCCTTCCCTCTTTTTTTTTTTTTTTCCTTCCCCCATCCCCCCCTTCTCTTTGTAATCACTTAAAAATTTAATGTGATGATCAAGGGCCTCCTTGGCAATGAACTTATCCCTGCTAATAAACCCTTCATTATCAGCTCCTGAAAGGGAAGTGTTTTTACACCAGGAGGAACCGAGCAAGTTTTCTCTGGGCGGCTTCAAGGCCTCCCAAGGGAGCGTGTACTGGTGACCCCCCGTGCCCTCGGCGCGAGGCCGGAGGGGCGACCGGGGGAGCCAGGGCTCACGGGGACTGGGAGGGCTGCCTTGGCTCCCCAGGGCCCTGGTCACGATGGCTTGGTGCCCAGGGCACGTCCGGGTGCCACATCACAGGCAGCGTGTAGAGCCACCCCCACCCCCACCCCCATCTTGCACCATCTTCCCCTGCCCCCGCAGCAGGTAGGTTTGGGAGGTTGCACAGCTCCGCTACCGACTCCACCAGCCACCCCTTTAATGGGAAGCCTGTAACGGGGCGGGGGGACGGGGGGACGGGACGGGGGGACGCGAACGCCTGTAATTTGCTCAGCTGGATGAAGTCCAAAGAGGTATTTTGTCACCCTGTCACGGGTGCGCAGGACATTGTAAATGCCACGCTTTGACTCCTTGCCGGAAACCTTGACTTGGGCAACGCGTGCGTTTGGCAAGAAAAACATCCCCTATCGATTTTCACAGGGAGATAATTCCCGGTGAGATCAAGGGAAAAAGGTGGGGAAAAAAAAAAGAAAAAAAATAAGGGGGGGGGGGGGCGGCGGGGAATAAACTGTGCTTAAGGGAATCAAAAGAGACCAGGGTCCGAGCCCCGACCCGGAGGCACGGCGGGTGCCGGCGAGAGGGAGCCTCTTCCCCCCCGCTCCGTGTCTCCCCCCCCCCCCCCCCCCCCCCCCCGTGCCCGCGGGCGGCCGCCGCCCCCGCCCCCACCCCACCACCGCCGTCTGCGAAGGGTTAAACGCAATTTAACGCAGTGGTGTAGCATAATGGCTCCCAACCTAAACAAAAGGAATGATTAAGGGGGATATTTTCGAGCTACACAAAGCCCGATAGGGAAGATTTGTGTTACTAATTCCTGTGAAAGGATGTTCACGTGGTAGTTATACGGTCGCTGGCATTCACACTTCAGTGCGTGCAGCAGTAAATCAGCAGCCTGGAAACAAAAGGGTTATTTTCTGCTCCCCCTCCTTCCGAAAAAGAGGGGGGAGGGAGAAAAAAAATAAATAAAACCCGACCAACCTAACTTAAGCCATATTGTAAAAAATGAACATGGAATAAAATACGTGACGAGTGGAAGAGAGTGAATGCAAGAAGGAGATCTGGCCCGACAGTGCAGCAGCGCCCCGGTGTCCCCCCGAGCAGAGATGGGGGTGCTGCCCTGCCCTGAACCTCCCTTCAGCCCTTTCCTCCAGACACTGTTTGCTTTTCTCCTCCACTAAGCACGAAAGTAATCGCACATGTGTATCAGCAGCCCTCTCTCGCTGGCTTCAAGCTGTTGTAACTTTGAATGAGGGGGCATTTAAAAATTATGAGTGAGATTCTAAATTGCCTCTTTGAAACCGGCACAGAAAAATCATTCATCATCGCTTCGAAGGCTGCCCTGAAATTAAATTAAAACGAAATGAGAGAGTCTTCCTCCCAACGTGTGAGGCTTGGCAGAGCTACTCTCCACCTTGGTTTTCTATTTTTTCCCCTCCTCCCTCTCCCCTCCCCCCCCCCCAGCCCTAAATGTTATATAGGATAATTGAAATGGGAAACATGATTTGTATCTGGCTGCAGCAGGAGGCTGCCGACGGTAACACGGCGTGGGCTGAGGGCTGCAGAGCGAGGAGGGGGGGTGAGGGGGTGGGGGGTGTCTGATGCGGGGGGGGTGGGGGGTGCGTGCGTGCCTAATGCCTGTGTGTACAATGTGTGTGTGTGCGCGCGTGTTTCTGTCTCTCACCCTCGCCGGCAGGCAGGAGGAGCGGCGGGCCAATCAGAGAGCCCGGTTTCATAAAAGCTGGCTTCTGATTGGCCAGCAGGGAAAGGGCATTGTGAACAAAGAAAAGTCCCTCTCAGGTACCGCGCCGGAGCGGGCTCCCACTCCCCCACCCCGGCCGCCGCCGCCGGGGCAGCGCCCGTGTCCCCTGTGTGTGTGTCAGCGTGTGAGGGGACAGATACAGATGCTATTTTTTCTTCTCTCCCCCGTTTTTATTTTTTGTTTTAATTTTGTTTCTAGAAAGAAAGGAAGGTTCATGGTATCTGGTGCTCTCTTCTTCCAAACACAATAAATCTGTTGAAGACATTAGATTTTTTTTCCTAAAATAAAAAGCGGCTGCAACAAAAACACACTCAATGCAGTTAGAAGGAAAAGGTCAACTCGATCCAATACAGACCGTAAGTACGGTTGCGTGGTGTGTCTATAGCACTTAGAGGGGATTTTTTTTTTTTTTTTTTTCTCTGCAAAGGGGAGTGTTACGAGTTTTGGGGAGTTGAGGGAACTAGGGTTTTTTTTGGGTTTAAAAAGAAAAAAAAAAGAAAAAAATGAAGAAAAGAAGACTCCCACAAGCAGGATGAGTTATTTGAGGGAAATAGGAGGGTGAAGCACTGTAGTCACACAAATCATACTTGACGGTGCACTTGGGGGGCGTTAAAGCGTAGTGCCTTTTTGGGGTTTTAACTAACCAAGGGGGAAAAATAAAAGTGACACAATTACAGACAAGCCTGCATACCGTCCCCTCCCGCCTCGGCCCCCGAGCGAGGCGCTCGTTAGGAGGAGTGATGGGGTACCGACAGATCCGGCGGCACGGGAGGCATTTCTCCTGTCACACGGAGACGCCAGGAACGCGAGGCCGGAGCTGTGGGGGGGTGGGGGGGTGGGATCACCCGTTGGTCGCCGGTGCCTCGGCCGGTTTCCCCCCGCCTCAGTCTGCCAGCCGGCCGCCGCTCGCCGTCCCGAGGCGGGAGCAGGGGGAAGCCCCGCGGTGCCGGCACCCCCCGCCGGGCGGCGGGGCACTCGGTAAGGTATTCCCGGGGAGCACCCCCGGGCGGCAGGGATCCCCGCGGCCGCGGGCGTGGCGGGGCCGGTCGGTCGGTCTGTCTGCCTGCCTGTCTGTGTGTTGCGGTGGGGGGGGGGGTGGTGTGTTTCCTCCTTTTTTTTTCTTCCTCCTTTTTTTGGGGGGGGTGTGTGTGTGTGTGTGTGTGTTAAAGACCCGACCCGTATTCGCTGGATACGCTTGTCACCCATTTTTGTTCTCACGACAACCAATGGAGCCCGCCAGCCTCACGTGACGCGGGCGGCCTGAACTGTAACGGAACCGCCGCGCCTCGGGGGTTGGCGGTTGCTGGCGCGAGCGCCCCTCCTCCCCCCCTCTCCCCCCCCCCTCCTCCCCCCCTCCTCTCCCGTCCCCCCGTCGTCGTCCCCCACCCCCCACTCCCTCGCCCGCCACCGGCAATTCATTACGGCTTTTAGCTTCCCATCGCCGGCT